>NC_134356.1:183078098-184530598 GCF_048569485.1 Anomaloglossus baeobatrachus
CCTGGTGACAGATTCCCTTTAAATTTCTTTATTAAATGTTTACAGCGTTTAAACACTTTTGCAAACTTTCAATTGCAGACTTGAATTCATCTGCGTGCTCGTCCACCCTGCGGATAGTTTCTGGAACTATCTACCAATAAATCTAGCACTTTCTCATCTGCAAAACTAACGGCACAAGTGCATGCTGTGTTTTATTTGAATGTGGCAAATGCTGTCTGAAATTAATTTCATTGCTCCATGTTCTATCCTTGTACAGCCCATTATGCGCATAGACAATGCATTGAAAATACATTTCTTTGAAAATCGCCATTTGACACACATTGTAAGCAATATTGATTGTCCTATGTTAAAAAAGTCCTGTTTGTAAGATTAGAGAATATGTTTTACTTTAATTACTTTTTTAATACCTGGTAAAATTAGCCATACACATTAGATAGCTATCAGCCACAGCTATGTCTCCCCACTCTCCATACACAGGAATAGCCGACTAGGCCAAGCATTCCTGTGCTCTCTTTTTGATGGCTACTGTTCTTTCCCCACTTAAAGGCGATTGAAGGTACGTAGTTGTGTAATGGTGTAAGAATCTTACCTTCATTTGCTGATAGGTGAGGCAGACAGGACCAGAGCACTCCAGAGTTGATGGATTAAATATACACACGCTGAGATGAAACAATGGTGGTTTATTTTCTCCAAAGGTTAAGGACATCCATTGGTACAGTAGTCCGAGTACCTGGTATTGTGGTTATCTTGTGATGCTTGTCTCTGGAGCCACTAAGGTCAAAAGACTTTACCTTTCTGCAGCCTAAATGAGGATGATGTGATTCTCACAAGCACTGGCAAAACTAAAATGGATGCCAGGAAGTGAGGTGTAAACAGGGCAGTAGACACTGCTATGAGCTAGACAAGAAAAGAAACAGGGGAACAGAAGGGCCTGACCAGCAGGTGGCAGCAGAGGACAAGCTTGAATAATATAAATAACATACATTAAATAACAATGGATATGAACATTAAGGCTATGTGCCCACAGGACTCTGTGACCGCGGAATTTGACGCTGAAAACCTGCGGATTTATCTGGATTTTCTAGATAAATCCGCAGGTTTTAGCAAGTACAGACACTCCCCATGTTATCCTATGGGACATGGGAAGTGTCTGTGTCCATGTTGCGGTATGTGTGGTCGCGGAATATGCTGCAGATGTCCTGCAGCCGCACGTAACTGTATGTCAATTATTCCTGCGGAAATATCTGCAGAAATCCCAGCCCTCTACTATGGAGATAGAGGCCAGGACTTCCGCAGGTAAGTCGCACGAATGTCCGCAGGTTTACCGCAGCTATTTTGCTGGAATCCCGCAGCTATGTACAGCTGCGGATTCCGGTGATCAGCTGCGGGAAACCTGCGGCCGTACCTGCAGATATATCCACGGGTACATAGGGCCGTGGACACATAGCCTAAAGGTAACGGTTTAAAGAAAATAGGTAGGAACAGCACAGTTGCAGCCACATGATTATCTGCATATTTGTCCACATACTAAAAGGATAGTGGAGTTCAATTGATAATTACTCAATCCTTAAATACCCCAACATAATCTGGTGGTGCCCAGCCCCATTTACATTATATGGTTGGCCAATTCCTCAAAAATTGTCAGCTTGATCGACTTTTATCCAAGATATATGGGGACTTTACACCTATGATCAGGCACTAAAAGTCATATCCTAATGACTCATTTCCTTTCATAGCTAATTATCGTTAACACTATATTAGATATAATTGATGACTACTATTTGGTTGGTAGTTTTTATATTTTTATTCTTGGTAAGAATAGAAAATGTACATGTGACAAAATATGATTTGAAATTCTTGTGCTTCTAGACACATTTCCTAAAGCATATGTATGCATCTTCCCGCAGACGAAGTATTCAGCTGTGACTAACCATTTCTGCTCTACATCGCCTTTGTGATGGGGCCTGTAATCACAGAGAAAACTTTTAACACATTCTATCCAGAGAGCTGAATGAGACAGAAGGAAAATCTATGGCTGCGTAGAGAAAAGCTGTATGTAAAGATGTGAGGAGCCTAGAAGAGTGGGCTGTGTGATCATGTAAGGAAAGCAGATGGTGAAGCATACAAGCGCAAGCTGAATTAGATACAGAAAGCATTCAAAATAACTTTTCACATATTTGATAATGTATTGCCACATGTATCTATTTATAATGCATAGCTTCATTGGTTTAGAAATGAGAGAACACGTTTTAGAGCTCTCGTCTCAAACAAGAAATGTGCCCGGACCACAGCAAAGCAATCGGAAAAAAATTAGAAAAAGAATATGATGTTAAACATTTGTGTGCATAAGACAGGAAAACTTGATTGTTTTTACATTTAAAAATCCCCATTGGTTTGATTAACTTTACATTTTTAAAATTACTGCTTGTTATTAGGTAATAAAACATTCTTATCTACACCTTATCTGACATTTCATGGGTTCACCATAATAGACTTATCATAAGATAGCACTCTGAAGTTGGCTAAATCTTTTGCATATAAACAATATTCTTGTTTTAGTAAATTTTGGGGTTAAAATATAATTTTCAGCAAACTGATTTGTTGCAAATCCCAATGCTGAAAGCTTCCAATTGCCCTGAAAAGCTGTTTTTAACCGTTTGATAATTTCCAACCACTTCCAATTTCTTGAAAAAAAAACAATCTTGGTAAATTAAAAGTGATCTCCCCATAGAAATGATTGGTAATCTGGTAGTAATCAAAAGCCCATTTAGTACCACAGACCTCATTCACATGTCAGTATTTTTCCATTAGAGTTTGTATGGCAAAGCCAGGAGTGGAACTTATAGAAAAAAACTATAATCGAAAGATGGACACCAGTTCTTCATTGTGGAGACACTCCTGGTTTTGGCATACAAATACTGATGAAATAGTGATCAAAAAATAGTGATCTGTGCATGAAGACTAAGATTTTTTTTAATTAAAAAGTGGTCTAACAATGATCCCTTTTATCCATTTTTGATCTGACCATTCTGTTCAAAACTGACTCAAACTGATAGTTGACCCTATGGGTCTTCTAAATATGGATGGGCTTTTTTAACCCCTTCAGCCCCAAGCCTATTTTGACCCTAAAGACCAGGCCATTTTTTGCAATTCTGACCAGTGTCACTTTATGAGGTTATAACTCTGGAACGCTTCAGCGGATCCCGGTGATTCTGAGATTGTTTTTTCGTGACATATTGGGCTTCATGTTAGTGGTAAATTTAGGCCGATATTTTTTGCATTTCTTTGTGAAAAAAACGGAAATTTCGCGAAAATTTTGAAAATTTTGTAATTTTCAAACTTTGAATTTTTATGCTCTAAAACCAACTTGACATATGACACAAAATAATTAATAAATAACATTTCCCACATGTCTATTTTACATCAGAACAATTTTGGGAAAAAAAAAAAAATTTAAGGAAGTTATAGGGGTTCAAAGTTTATGAGCAATTTCTCATTTTTACAACAAAATTTACAAAGCCACTTTTTTTAGGGACCACATCACATTTGAAGCAATTTTGAAAGGTCTACATGACACAGAACACCCAAAAGTGACACCATTCCAAAAACGGCACCCCTCAGGCTACTCAAAACCACATTCAAGAAGGTTGTTAACCCTTCAGGTGCTTCACAGTAACTAAAGCAATGTGGAAGGAAAAAATGAACATTTTACTTTTTGCAACAAAAATGTTAATTTAGCCTCAAATATTGCATATTCACAAGGGTAGAAGGATTAAATGAACCCCCAAAATTTGTTGGGCAATTTCTACTGAACACGCAGATACCTCATATGTGGCGAAAAACCACTGTTTGGGCGCACGGCAGGACTCGGAAGGGAAGGAGCGCCATTTGACTTTTTTGAACAGAAAATTAGCTGGAATCGTTAGCCGCACCATGTTGCGTTTGGAGAGCCCCTGAGGTGCCGAAACAGTGGAGCTCCCCCACATGTGACCCCATTTTGGAAACTAGACCCCTCATGGAATTTTTCTAGATGTTTATTGAGCACTTTGAGCCTCTGGGGGCTTCACAAAAGTTAATAGAGTTGAGCCGTGAAAATAAAAAAAAACTTTTTTACCACAAAATTGTTACTTCAACCAGGTAGCTTTTTTTTCACAAGGGTATCAGGAAAAATTGCACCATAAAATGTATTGTGCAATTTCTCCTGAGTACGCAGATACCTCATATGTGGTGGAACTCAAATGTTTGGGCGCACAGCAGGGCTCGGAAGGCAAGGAGCGTCATTTGACGTTTCAAATGCAAAATTGTCTGGGATAATTAGCGTATTCCATGTTGCGTTTGGAGACCCCCTGAGGTGCCGAAACAGTGGAGCTCCCCCACATGTGACCCCATTTTGGAAACTAGACCCCTCATGGAATTTATCTAGATGTTTATTGAGCACTTTGAGCCTCTGGGGGCTTCACAAAAGTTAATAGAGTTGAGCCGTGAAAATAAAAAAAAACTTTTTTACCACAAAATTGTTACTTCAACCAGGTAGCTTTTTTTTTCACAAGGGTATCAGGAAAAATTGCACCATAAAATGTATTGTGCAATTTCTCCTGAGTACGCAGATACCTCATATGTGGTGGAACTCAAATGTTTGGGCGCACAGCAGGGCTCGGAAGGCAAGAAGCGTCATTTGACGTTTCAAACGCAAAATTGTCTGGGATAATTAGCGTATTCCATGCTGTTTGGAGACCCCCTGAGGTGCCGAAACAGTGGAGCTCCCCCACATGTGACCCCATTTTGGAAACTAGACCCCCATGGCATAGAAAAAAAAAACCAGCGGAAGATGGGGGGAGAGGGGGCGGCAGATGGGGCGGCAGCAGATGGGGGGGCAGCGGCATCTAAAGGGAGCATCTGTGATTGTGAGACGGCGGCTGGGATAGGGTGGGGGCGGATGGGAGAGGGCGCAGTGGATGCAGGAGCGGCAGAGGATGGGGGGAGGGAGCGGGTTGGGAGGGATGGGTGGGAAGGGGATAGTTACCCTACAGGATGGATTTAGGCAGCTGGATCACAGGAGATGAAGGAGGCAGCAGATCGGGGAGGGTGAGAGGTGGGGGAGGGAGCGCAGCGCAGATCACGGAGGAGACAGGTGAGCAGAGCACAGATCACGGAGGAGACAGGTGAGCAGAGCACAGATCACGGGGGTGAGAGGTGAGGGAGAGCGGACAGCAGATCACTGGGGTGACAGGTGAGGGAGCACAGATCACGGGGTGACAGGTGAGGAAGCACAGATCACAGGGGTGAGAGGTGAGAGCGCGCAGATCACGGGGGAGACAGGTGAGCAGAGCGCAGATCACGGGGGTGAGAGGTGGAGGGAGAGTGGACAGCAGATCACGGGGGTGACAGGGGAGGGAGCACAGATCACGGGGGTGACAGGTGAGGGAGCACAGATCACGGCGGTGACAGGGGAGGGAGCGCACATCACGGCGGTGACAGGGGAGGGAGCGCACATCACGGCGGTGACAGGGGAGGGAGCGCACATCACGGCGGTGACAGGGGAGGGAGCGCACATCACGGCGGTGACAGGGGAGGGAGCGCACATCACGGCGGTGACAGGGGAGGGAGCGCACATCACGGCGGTGACAGGGGAGGGGGCGGGTAGCTGACCACGGGGGTGAGAGGTGGGGGGAGCGTGCAGCACATCACGTAGGGGAGGGGGCGAGCAGCACATCACGGAGGGGAGGGGGCGAGCAGCACATCACAGAGGGGAGGGGGCGAGCAGCACATCACGGAGGGGAGGGGGCGAGCAGCACATCACGGAGGGGAGGGGGCGAGCAGCACATCACGGAGGGGAGGGGAGGGGGCGAGCAGCACATCACGGAGGGGAGGGGAGGGGGCGAGCAGCACATCACGGAGGAGAGGGGAGGGGGTGAGCAGCACATCACGGAGGACAGGGGAGGGGGTGAGCAGCACATCACGGAGGGGAGGGGGCGAGCAGCACATCACGGAGGGGAGGGGGCGAGCAGCACATCACGGAGGGGAGGGGGTGAGCAGCACATCACGGAGGAGAGGGGAGGGGGTGAGCAGCACATCACGGAGGGGAGGGGGCGAGCAGCACATCACGGAGGGGAGGGTAGGGGGCGAGCAGCACATCACGGAGGGGAGGGGAGGGGGCGAGCAGCACATCACGGAGGGGAGGGGGCGAGCAGCACATCACGGAGGGGAGGGGGCGAGCAGCACATCACGGAGGGGAGGGGAGGGGGCGAGCAGCACATCACGGAGGGGAGGGGAGGGGAGGGGGCGAACAGCACATCACGGAGGGGAGGGGGCGGGCACCGATCACGAGGGGGAGGGGCCGGGCAGCAGATCGGAGGGAGTGGTGGCACTGACAGATGGAGGAGGACAAGGTGCACGATCCCTGTCCTCCTCCATCTGTCATAGTGCCACCGCTCCCTCCGATCTGCTGCACGGAGGTGAGGGCCGTGCAGCACATTGGGGGGAGCGGTGGCGGCAGCGGATCGGGAGGTGTGGGGGTGAGGGCAGGAGATCAGGGAGACAGGTGGCAGATCGCGGAGGGCAGCGGCGGCGGCGGCGGATCGGGACGCTTTTCGTACAGTGCAATGGCAGCGCGGCAACTTCCGGGTCCCATGCTCCGGTCCATAACAGCATGGGACCGGAGCTTGTCGCCCTGCCATTGCACTGTGTACATACACTCACTGTGCTCAGCGTGCTGCAGGGACAAGTGAAGCTGATGGGGGCGGTCACCGGCAACAGCTCCACTGTGATTGGAGAAATCGGTCACAAGGCCGATCTCTCCAATCAGAGCATTGGAGCTGGGGGAGGGTGATCCAGTGAGGTCACACAGCTCCAGCCAATGGCCAGTGCTACAGCTGCACTGGCCAGGGCTGGATTTCAATGTTTCAGTCATTTTAAATGGCTGGAACATTACAGTGGCTGTGATTGGTTGAGCGGCGTTTGTCAGCCAATCACAGCCTCCGTAGGTCCGGGGAGGAGGCACCACCCCTCCTAAGGTCAGGAACAGGTCCCCTCCTCCCCGAATCTGCGTTTTTTGTTAACATATTGCAGTCACCGGAGGCTCCGGTGCCGCGATTCCGCCATGACGGAAAGATCCGTCCTTGGTCGTTAAGGCCCAGGGCACAAGGACGGATCTTTCCGTCCATGGTCGTGAAGGGGTTAATACTACGTGACAATAAAGAAATAAATTATTTTACGTTGGATGTGCCGATATCTTTTCCTTCTATTTAAGTTATAGTCCACCTGGTGGACTTCATATCGTTGCACTCCATGGATGTGTGGTGACCTACTCCATTGGGCTTGTCAACCTTTCCTCCACCTTATCTGTTGTGGTCAAACTGATAGTGTTGCTGTCAGACTTAACATAGCGCTGCTATCACTAGGAGATCTGCCATATATTCAATAATGCCCTCAACTTCATTCTCACAAATATGCTTGCCAAAGGATAAGGAATCTATTTGTGATCTGCATGTGGTAGTATTACGACCTGGATAGATGGTGCCAGTGATGGAGTTGGTGTGGCTTCTGCTGCAGCTAGGAACTTTCACATTTTTAGCTCTGCTCCTGTTTTTCTCTTACAGTAACGCATTCATTGTGATTGACACTTTTTCTTTTACTATTCATTTTGTACAATGCTAAAATTTACTTGACATGTTAAGTTACATATCTACATTCTTTTTATCTTTAACATAGTTCAACACCCCTCCCAAAAGGTAGGTAGGAAGACATTATACTGTGTAATGAGTTGTCTGGATGTGAATCAAATTTACATGTGTATTTTTTTCAACTTCTGTATCTCTCCTGAGTGTGTTATGGCCTATTGTGACTTTGGGTAGATATGGGATCAGAAGACCACAGCGTTTAGTTGATTGCAGATCCTCTTTAGTCCCCGCTTACCGTTTAACCTAAGTTGGAGCTCATTTAATTCCACATAGTGCTAAAGAGTTAAGGTTACTTTCTATCCTGCTATAATTAAATAGATGTAATCTCAACTACAGTCACTCCTCACTCCTTTATATGCCAGCTGAAGTTCATTCTAGGCTGGCCTAAGAAGGAGCTGTCTTTGAACAAAGCAGTGGTCATCGTTCCAGCATATGTAGTGGAATCTTTGTGGAGAAGAATAGGAGTTATATGTTGAGTCTGTTTCCATTTGTTTGTTCTACTTCCTTGTGTTGTCTTTATAATAGAAGTAAGACTAGTGTCTTGCTGGCCTGTGCACTAGACACGGCTGGTCCAGAGTCAGCCAGAGCCAAGGCAAGTGATCGAGCATGGGGGAAGTAGCCATCTAGGGATGTTAGGGAGCTCTGGGATCAGCTACAGGAGAAGTCAGGTGGTGACTCCTCTCCCTATTGTCAGGGCCTTCCTTTACTTCTTCCCTTGTGTATTCATCCTCCTGTGCCACACGCCACCCGGTTTTTGCTCTGTGGTGACTATAGCCATGCAATTATGTTTTTGGATGTAGATATTCAGCCAGAACAATCTATCTCATAAAGCTTGGATACCCTAATGCCGGCGTCACATGGTACGATATATCGGGCAATATGTCGGTGTGATAACATCGTTAGTAACGCACATCCGGCGCCGTTTGATATATCGTAGCGTGTGACAGCTAGGAGCGACGGTGAACGAGGAAAAATACTCACCTTATCATTGCTCGTTGACATGTCGCTCATTTTCAAAAAGTCGTTTCTTCATCTGTGCGCCGGTTGTTCATCGTTCCCGGGGCAGCACACATCGCTCTGTGTGACACCCCGAGAACGATGAACACACCTTACCTGCGTCCTGCCGGCAATGCAGAAGGAAAGAGGTGGGCGGGATGTTTACGTCCCGCTCATCTCCGCCCCTCCGCTTCTATTGGCCGGCCGCTGTGTGACGTCGCTGTGACGCTGAACGTCCCACCCCTTCAGGAAGTGAATGTTTGCCGTCCACAGTGAGGTCGTCCAGGAGGTAAGTGCGTGTGACGGGGTTAACGACTTTGTGCAACATGGGCAACTAATTGCCCGTGACGCACAAATGACGGGGGCAGGTACAATCGCTCGTGCGATCGCACGATAGATCGTACCGTGTGACGGCGGCATAAGACTATGTTGACAAGCGGTTTTTCTTAAAGCATTGTTTCTGATGCCTGTTGATTGAACAATGCCTAATATTGATACGCTTCTGTCAGTATTTTCTTCAAAGAAGTGACATGAACTTTCCTTTTTCCACAAAACAAAAGAGCTTTCCAAAACATTTTGCAACTGTGATTTAGGAAAATGTTTGTCACAAATCAGCCACTCACTCTGTCAAAAGGACACTGTAACTACCAGCTCAGCTGCCAAGTAGATGACATGGGCATACTGGTCTGTCAAGATTCTGAATAACAGCAAAGCTACCCAAACTAGGACTGTAGCGAGCTGGGCTATTCCCATGCAAATTGATGATTGCTTTGTAGCCTCTTTATGGTCTAGGGCTGCTGGGCTTCCTCCAGGTGTCACTCTTAAGGGTGCTTACCTAGTTACTTGGCTGGCTGGCAGTGGTCAAATCACTGCCAATTGAAGCTTTAAGCTTAGCAGTTTCTGCATTTCTTGTTCCTGTGCTCAGTCTCTGATCCATTGTTGTTGCCTTAATTCTGACCATGCTTCTGACTACCCGTTTGCCTAGCTCCTTTGTTTTGATCTGCTACCTTCCTGAAATTTTTATCTCAGATAGGGACCTTACTAAATCTTTTTCTGACCCGTGAGAAGTGATTAGCGTTAACAATAACGAATAACGTTTGGAACACCATTCTAAGTCTGAACCGGGTGCAAAAAACCTAAAAAAACATCACTATGGGGAGATAAGTTATGCACTCCAGTGACTATGTAAGGGGAATACATGGAATAGCAGAAACTGCTGTGTGAATACTGACTTGAAAAATCCAATAGCTATGTGTAAGAGTGAAAATGTGAAAAATGTTATCTGCATTACTGCCATGAACATATGAATCAAGAGAAATTTAGCTACTGAATTGATCAATGCAATAGAGCCCCAACACTACGCCAAAGTATTTCTCTACGTTGGGGTCCCTAGCTTGTGTGTGTCCTCTCATGCAGTTAAAAAACTTACCGTGTATGGGAAGCTGAGACCCAGGCTATTTATGCGTATTATATGGATTGGCAATAGGTGTGGTGGGGAGGGTTCACAAACGAAAAACTACTAACAATAACGAATAACATTTGGAACACCATTCTAAGTCTGAACTGGGTGCAAAAAACCTAAAAAAACATCACTATGGGGAGATAAGGTATGCACACCAGTGACTATGTAAGGGGAATACATGGAATAGCAGAAACTGCTGTGTGAATACTGACTTGAAAAATCCAATAGCTATGTGTAAGAGTGAAAATGTGAAAAATGGAATCTGCATTACTGCCATGAACATATGAATCAAGAGAAATTTAGCTACTGAATTGATCAATGCAATAGAGCCCCAACACTACGCCAAAGTATTTCTCTACGTTGGGGTCCCTAGCTTGTGTGTGTCCTCTCATGCAGTTAAAAAACTTACCGTGTATGGGAAGCTGAGACCCAGGCTATTTATGCGTATTATATGGATTGGCAATAGGTGTGGTGGGGAGGGTTCACAAACGAAAAACTACTAACAATAACGAATAACGTTTGGAACACCATTCTAAGTCTGAACTGGGTGCAAAAAACCTAAAAAAACATCACTATGGGGAGATAAGGTATGCACACCAGTGACTATGGAAGGGGAATACATGGAATAGCAGAAACTGCTGTGTGAATACTGACTTGAAAAATCCAATAGCTATGTGTAAGAGTGAAAATGTGAAAAATGGAATCTGCATTACTGCCATGAACATATGAATCAAGAGAAATTTAGCTACTGAATTGATCAATGCAATAGAGCCCCAACACTACGCCAAAGTATTTCTCTACGTTGGGGTCCCTAGCTTGTGTGTGTCCTCTCATGCAGTTAAAAAACTTACCGTGTATGGGAAGCTGAGACCCAGGCTATTTATGCGTATTATATGGATTGGCAATAGGTGTGGTGGGGAGGGTTCACAAACGAAAAACTACTAACAATAACGAATAACGTTTGGAACACCATTCTAAGTCTGAACTGGGTGCAAAAAACCTAAAAAAACATCACTATGGGGAGATAAGGTATGCACACCAGTGACTATGGAAGGGGAATACATGGAATAGCAGAAACTGCTGTGTGAATACTGACTTGAAAAATCCAATAGCTATGTGTAAGAGTGAAAATGTGAAAAATGGAATCTGCATTACTGCCATGAACATATGAATCAAGAGAAATTTAGCTACTGAATTGATCAATGCAATAGAGCCCCAACACTACGCCAAAGTATTTCTCTACGTTGGGGTCCCTAGCTTGTGTGTGTCCTCTCATGCAGTTAAAAAACTTACCGTGTATGGGAAGCTGAGACCCAGGCTATTTATGCGTATTATATGGATTGGCAATAGGTGTGGTGGGGAGGGTTCACAAACGAAAAACTACTAACAATAACGAATAACGTTTGGAACACCATTCTAAGTCTGAACTGGGTGCAAAAAACCTAAAAAAACATCACTATGGGGAGATAAGGTATGCACACCAGTGACTATGGAAGGGGAATACATGGAATAGCAGAAACTGCTGTGTGAATACTGACTTGAAAAATCCAATAGCTATGTGTAAGAGTGAAAATGTGAAAAATGGAATCTGCATTACTGCCATGAACATATGAATCAAGAGAAATTTAGCTACTGAATTGATCAATGCAATAGAGCCCCAACACTACGCCAAAGTATTTCTCTACGTTGGGGTCCCTAGCTTGTGTGTGTCCTCTCATGCAGTTAAAAAACTTACCGTGTATGGGAAGCTGAGACCCAGGCTATTTATGCGTATTATATGGATTGGCAATAGGTGTGGTGGGGAGGGTTCACAAACGAAAAACTACTAACAATAACGAATAACGTTTGGAACACCATTCTAAGTCTGAACTGGGTGCAAAAAACCTAAAAAAACATCACTATGGGGAGATAAGGTATGCACACCAGTGACTATGTAAGGGGAATACATGGAATAGCAGAAACTGCTGTGTGAATACTGACTTGAAAAATCCAATAGCTATGTGTAAGAGTGAAAATGTGAAAAATGGAATCTGCATTACTGCCATGAACATATGAATCAAGAGAAATTTAGCTACTGAATTGATCAATGCAATAGAGCCCCAACACTACGCCAAAGTATTTCTCTACGTTGGGGTCCCTAGCTTGTGTGTGTCCTCTCATGCAGTTAAAAAACTTACCGTGTATGGGAAGCTGAGACCCAGGCTATTTATGCGTATTATATGGATTGGCAATAGGTGTGGTGGGGAGGGTTCACAAACGAAAAACTACTAACCATAACGAATAACGTTTGGAACACCATTCTAAGTCTGAACTGGGTGCAAAAAACCTAAAAAAACATCACTATGGGGAGATAAGGTATGCACACCAGTGACTATGTAAGGGGAATACATGGAATAGCAGAAACTGCTGTGTGAATACTGACTTGAAAAATCCAATAGCTATGTGTAAGAGTGAAAATGTGAAAAATGGAATCTGCATTACTGCCATGAACATATGAATCAAGAGAAATTTAGCTACTGAATTGATCAATGCAATAGAGCCCCAACACTACGCCAAAGTATTTCTCTACGTTGGGGTCCCTAGCTTGTGTGTGTCCTCTCATGCAGTTAAAAAACTTACCGTGTATGGGAAGCTGAGACCCAGGCTATTTATGCGTATTATATGGATTGGCAATAGGTGTGGTGGGGAGGGTTCACAAACGAAAAACTACTAACAATAACGAATAACGTTTGGAACACCATTCTAAGTCTGAACTGGGTGCAAAAAACCTAAAAAAACATCACTATGGGGAGATAAGGTATGCACACCAGTGACTATGTAAGGGGAATACATGGAATAGCAGAAACTGCTGTGTGAATACTGACTTGAAAAATCCAATAGCTATGTGTAAGAGTGAAAATGTGAAAAATGGAATCTGCATTACTGCCATGAACATATGAATCAAGAGAAATTTAGCTACTGAATTGATCAATGCAATAGAGCCCCAACACTACGCCAAAGTATTTCTCTACGTTGGGGTCCCTAGCTTGTGTGTGTCCTCTCATGCAGTTAAAAAACTTACCGTGTATGGGAAGCTGAGACCCAGGCTATTTATGCGTATTATATGGATTGGCAATAGGTGTGGTGGGGAGGGTTCACAAACGAAAAACTACTAACAATAACGAATAACGTTTGGAACACCATTCTAAGTCTGAACTGGGTGCAAAAAACCTAAAAAAACATCACTATGGGGAGATAAGGTATGCACACCAGTGACTATGTAAGGGGAATACATGGAATAGCAGAAACTTAGAAGTGATTAGCGTCACAGTTTTATAGAAGATCCACTCCAAACACTCTATGTGACCATAGCCTAGTTGTAATGACTGCAATGCCGTCAGGGGTATAAGCCTGGGAATCTATATGAGTCTTCAGCAATGTGGGAGCACTATATGAAATGCACAAGTGTTTAGAGACTTACCCTTGAGCAAGGAAGAAAATAGAGGGGGGAAAGGCCTGGAATATAGATGTCAGCAATGCACAATGGGAAGTCTAGTCCCCTACCAGCATAGGCCTCTTCTGCACAAAGAAGGAGCAAATAGGGCGCAACATTTTGCCAAAAAAGATTAATTAGTGTTGCATTGTTGCTGTGTGCAATGACTTTTCAGTTTTCATATACTTTTCTAATCCAATAGTCACTATTAGAGATGAGCAAATATGTCAAGGTTCGGTTCAGTTCGGGTTCCCCGACTTTCCTGGTGTTCGCCGAACAGTTCACTAAATATATCCGAACATCAATGATTTCACTGGGAGGCAAAACGTATGTGTTAGTAAGGGTTAGGGAGGCTGCAAAAGAAAGAAAAGAAAGAATAAAGCAGGACAGTTATATTTACTGATTCTACCGTGCGACTGTCACATTGTTTCTGGGTTTGCTCATTAACTCTTATACATATTCGCTACTTCCCCCACCCACCAATAATCCTACAAACAACTCATAGTATTAGTGATGAGCGAGCATGCTTGTAACTACTCGGTACTCGCACGAGTATCACTGTACTCGGGCTGCTCGGCGGGTACCGAGTAATTTTGCAATACTCGTGCTTTACTCGTGGTCTTCATCCCTGCATGTTGGCGCTCTTTTGAGAGCCAGCCCTCATGCAGGGATTGGCTGGCAGACCACTGCAATGCCACAGCCCTGTTAGTTGTGGAATTGCAGTGATTGGCCGGCCTGCACAGCGTGACCGAGCCTTTATACCGGCCGGCGCGCTGTGCTCTGTACACAGCCATCTCATATTCCCTGCTTTCCACGCCCACAGGCGCCTATGATTGGTTGCAGTGAGACACGCCCCCACGCTGAGTGACAGGTGTCACACTGCACCCAATCACAGCAGCCGGTGGGCGTGTCTATACTGTGCAGTAAAATAAATAAATAAATAATTAAAAAAAGGCGTGCGGTTCCCCCCAATTTTAATACCAGCCAGATAAAGCCATACAGCTGAAGGCTGGTATTCTCAGGATGGGGAGCCCCACGTTATGGGGAGCCCCCCACCCTAACAATATCAGTCAGCAGCTGGCCAGAATTGCCGCATACATTATATGCGACAATTCTGGGGCTGTACCCGGCTCTTCCCGATTTACCCTGGTGCGTTGGCAAATCGGGGTAATAAGGAGTTATTGGCAGCCCATAGCTGCCAATAAGTCCTAGATTAATCATGTCATGCGTCTATGAGACACCTTCCATGATTAATCTGTAAGTTACAGTAAATAAACACACACACCAGAAAAAATCCTTTATTAGAAATAAAAAACACACACATATACCCTGGTTCACCACTTTAATCAGCCCGAAAAAGCCCTCCTTGTCCGGCGTAATCCAGGATGATCCAGCGTCGCATCCAGCGCTGCTGCATGGAGGTGACCGGAGCCGCAGCAGACACCGCCGCTCCGGTCACTTCCACGCAGCAAATGAACACAGCCGCGCGATCAGCTGCTGTCACTGAGGTTACCCGCTGTCACCGCTGCATCCACCGGTGGCCGCGGGTAACCTCAGTGACAGCAGCTGATCGCGCGGCTGTGTTCATTTGCTGTGTGGAAGTGACCGGAGCGGCTGTGTCTGCTGCGGCTCCGGTCACCTCCATGCAGCAGCGCTGGATGCGACGCTGGATCATCCTGGATTACGCCGGACATGGAGGGCTTTTTCGGGCTGATTAAAGTGGTGAACCAGGGTATATGTGTGTGTTTTTATTTCTAATAAAGGATTTTTTCTGGTGTGTGTGTGTTTATTTACTGTAACTTACAGATTAATCATGGAGGGTGTCTCATAGACGCCTGACATGATTAATCTAGGACTTATTGGCAGCTATGGGCTGCCAATAACTCCTTATTACCCCGATTTGCCAACGCACCAGGGCAAATCGGGAAGAGCCGGGTACAGTCCCAGAACTGTCGCATATAATGTATGCGGCAATTCTGGGCGGCTGTTGGCTGATATTGTTAGGGTGGGGGGCTCCCCATAACGTGGAGCTCCCCATCCTGAGAATACCAGCCTTCAGCCGTATGGCTTTATCTGGCTGGTTTTAAAAATGGGGGGAACCGCACGCCGTTTTTTTTAATTATTTATTAATTTTAATTATTAATTTTAATTATTTATTAAATAATTAAAAAAAACGGCGTGCGGTTCCCCCCATTTTTAAAACCAGCCAGATAAAGCCATACGGCTGAAGGCTGGTATTCTCAGGATGGGGAGCTCCACGTTATGGGGAGCCCCCCACCCTAACAATATCAGCCAACAGCTGCCCAGAATTGCCGCATACATTATATGCGACAGTTCTGGGACTGTACCCGGCTCTTCCCGATTTACCCTGGTGCGTTGGCAAATCGGGGTAATAAGGAGTTAATGGCAGCCCATAGCTGCCACTAAATCCTAGATTAATCATGTCAGGCGTCTCCCCGAGATTCCTTCCATGATTAATCTGTAAATTACAGTTAAAAAACACACACACCCGAAAAATCCTTTATTAGAAATAAAAAACACTAACAAAGTCCCTCATTACCAATTTATTAACCCCGACAAACCCTCCATGTCCGGCGTACTCCACGGACTCCGGCGTCGCGTCCAGCTCTGCTGCATGGAAGTGACAGGAGCTGCAGAAGACACCGCCGCTCCGGTCACCTCCACGCAGCTAATGAAGACAGCCGTGCGATCAGCTGAGCTGTCACTGAGGTTACCCGCTGTCACTGGATCCAGTGACGGCGGGTAACCTCAGTGACAGCTCAGCTGATCGCGCTACTCACCTCATTTGCTGCGTGGAAGTGACCGGAGCGGCGGTGTCTTCTGCAGCTCCTGTCACCTCCATGCAGCAGCGCTGGATGCGACGCTGGAACATCCTGGATGACGCCGGACATGGAGGGCTTTTTGGGGCTGATTAAAGTGGTGAACCAGGGAATGTGTGTGTGTTTTTTATTTCTAATAAAGGATTTTTTCGGGTGTGTGTGTTTATTTACTGTAACTTACAGATTAATCATGGAGGGTGTCTCATAGACGCCTGACATGATTAATCTAGGATTTAGTGGCAGCTATGGGCTGCCATTAACTCCTTATTACCCCGATTTGCCAAAGCACCAGGGCAAATCGGGAAGAGCCGGGTACAGCCCCAGAACTGTCGCATATAATGTATGCGGCAATTCTGGGCGGCTGCTGACTGATATTGTTAGGCTGGGGGGCTCCCCATAACGTGGAGCTCCCCATCCTGAGAATACCAGCCTTCAGCCGTATGGCTTTATCTGGCTGGCATTAAAATGGGGGGGACCGCACGCCGTTTTTTTTTAATTATTTATTAATTTATTTTACTGCACAGTATAGACACGCCCACCGGCTGCTGTGATTGGGTGCAGTGTGACACCTGTCACTCAGCGTGGGGGCGTGTCTCACTGCAACCAATCATAGGCACCGGTGGGCGGGGAAAGCAGGGAATAGGAGATTGTTTAATGAGCGGCCGGCTTTTTCAAAATAGTAAAAGCCGCCGGTCACCTCCACGCAGCTAATGAAGGGAATAGCGCGATCAGCTGCTGTCAGTCAGGTAACTCCCGGCCACCGCTGGATCCAGCGGTGCCGCGATTAACCTCAGTGACAGCAGCTGATCGCTCTACTCACCTCAGTTGGTGCATGGAGCTGACTGGAGCGGCGGTGAGTAGCGCGATCAGCTGAGCTGTCACTGAGGTTACCCGCGGCCACCGCTGCATCCACCGCTGGATCCAGGTAACCTCAGTGACAGCTCAGCTGATCGCGCTACTCATCTCATTAGCTGCGTGGAGGTGACCGGAGCGGCGGTGTCTTCTGCAGCTCCTGTCACTTCCATGCAGCAGAGCTGGACGCGACGCTGGAGGACTGTGGAGTACGCCGGACATGGAGGGTTTGTCGGGGTTAATAAATTGGTAATGAGGGACTTTGTTAGTGTTTTTTATTTCTAATAAAGGATTTTTCGGGTGTGTGTGTTTTTTAACTGTAATTTACAGATTAATCATGGAAGGAATCTCGGGGAGACGCCTGACATGATTAATCTAGGATTTAGTGGCAGCTATGGGCTGCCATTAACTCCTTATTACCCCGATTTGCCAACGCACCAGGGTAAATCGGGAAGAGCCGGGTACAGCCCCAGAACTGTCGCATCTAATGTATGCGGCAATTCTGGGCGGCTGCTGACTGATATTGTTAGGGTGGGGGGCTCCCCATAACGTGGAGCTCCCCATCCTGAGAATACCAGCCTTCAGCCGTATGGCTTTATCTGGCTGGTATTAAAATTGGGGGGACCGCATGCCGTTTTTTTTAATTATTTAATTATTTATTTCACTGCACAGTATACACACACCGGCTGCTGTGATTGGTTGCAGTGAGACAGCTGTCACTCAGTGTGGGAGCGTGTCTCACTGCAACCAATCATAGGCGCCGAAAAGCAGGACAGCAGGGAATAGGAGATTGATTAATGAGCGGCCGGCTTTTTCAAAAGAGGAAAAGCCACCGGAGTTTGAACAGCTGTGCAGCGCCGCGGCAGTGATCGGGGAACGGTAAGTAAGAGAGAGGGGGGGGAACTGACCGACAGACTGTGAGAGGGGGACAGACAAGACAGAGAGAGACAGACCGACGGACTGAGGGAGATAGAATAAAAAAAAAAAAATGACCGACATCGCTAGTAAAAAGCACAAAACGTGCGTTTTGGACATCGGAGTGCCACACAAGGTTTTCATGTAAAATCTTTCATGTATTAATCTCAAAAAGTAACATACACCAGCTCTATCTCACTATTGGGTATGTGCCCTTAACATTTCCGCCATGAAAATTCATTTTGGTGTCATTTTGGAAGGTTTTCTGGTGAGTCCGTAAAAATGGCGTAAAACTCGGACAAAATTGTTCACAGCTGTGACTTTTGAGTGATAAATGCTTCAAGGGGTCTTCCCCATGCTGATGCCATGTCATTTGAGCACTCTTCTGAGACTTTTGTGACATTTTTAGGGTTTCTCCATGCTGCCGGGGGGTCATTTCACAAAAATACTCGGGTCTCCCATAGGATAACATTGGGCTCGGTGCTCGGGCCGAGTACACGAGTATCTTGGGAGGCTCGGCCCGAGCTTCGAGCACCCGAGCTTTTTAGTACTCGCTCATCACTACATAGTATATGTAATCAAGAAATATTCTCCAAGTGGATTCAATATATCACTTTTATTAAATTAATTATTTTTTTATATTTTTTTGGATACACAAAGTGCAAAAAGTGCAACATAAAAACAAAATTACGTTTGGGTAAACAGAAAGACAGGACAGTGCGACCCAAGGAACAGGCAATAATCAAAACAATTTATATCATGATCTATTGTGCAGCATTCATAAGAGCAATATAGATATATATACATATATATGTACACGGAGATATATAACCCCAGATTAAAGTGCTTATTTATAGTGCTGAATTGTCAAATGACATATTTCATCTTATTGCACTTCAATCATATTGCACATATCCCATCATGTGCAATGTACATAACATGTATAGAAGAATAGTTTGGATAAAGCGCTTGACTATAGTATATGTATAGCTATTATAAACATATTGCACATATCCCATTGATCAAAAAGTAGGTCCCCATTGGGCAAAACCCATGGTACAGAGTTGTATTAAACACCATGCTCAATATAAATACTTAACAGTGTGGCTAAAGAGTCAGCAGGGTAGAGAGATTATATATAGTTATAGCGAAATGTTAGCATTATACCAAGCCCATCAGTCCAGCTTCAACACCCGCTCATAAATACAGTATGGGGAATTCGTTCCCTGGAATAGCCACCTAGGATTAACGCGCCCGGTCTCAGGTCACACTGCCCCGCACCCCAACGCGTTTCACCGGAGCTTCGTCCGGAGGTGCAGGGACAGTGAAAACCGGTTCCATAAAAACCTCTTTCTTAACGTGCTTCCAGCAGTAATGGCGCGCGCCGTCCAGTCACTTCCGCATTCCCTGACGCGGCCGGCGTCCAGGAAGTCCGTCCTGCGCATGCGTGCAGTACCGGACAACCATTGGACGCCGAGCACGGCATAGAAGGGGGCCGTGACCTGGACCACGCGCGCACGCTCGCTGGGCACAGAGGATCCGAATGCCATATTAAGTGTGGGCAACTAACAGGGCAAGCGCTCATACTATCTTATTATACGGAATCATACTTGATTTTGAACAGTACTCAAAGTGTGACAAACACAGCATAAATAAGTTCCATTTCTATGAATCACAGTCGATTGCTCGCTCTCAAGGCCCTCCAGATTTGATCCACAACAGCAAATTCGGATTATTGTAAGTTGGGAACCAGTTGGTAAATTCTATAAGGATACAAAGATTAAAACAAATTAAAACCAGAGATTAAAACAGTCGGGATAAGGTATGCAGTACAGTATCAGCCCGCCACACAAATACCACACAGTCGTGAACTACCTATATTTCAAAAAGGGCCTAAAGCTCACCATATCATTAAGCCCCTTTGGTTTGGTGGTATCCAGAATGGTAATCCAACGGATTTCCTTCTGGGCCAAATTATTTTTAAGATCACCCCCTCTTACTCCCAGATGAACTTTATCGATTCCCCTGAATTTCAACAATCTCCAATTACAGTTATGCTTTTCTCTAAAATGTTTTGGGATATTTTTCAACATATCAATATCTTCATTAGTGATGAGCGAGTACTAAAAAGCTCGGGTGCTCGAAGCTCGGGCCGAGCCTCCCAAGATACTCGTGTACTCGGCCCGAGCAACGAGCCCAATGTTATCCTATGGGAGACCCGAGTATTTTTGTGAAATGACCTCCCGGCAGCATGGAGAAACCCTAAAAATGGCACAAAAGTCTCAGAAGAGTGCTCAAATGACATGGCAACAGCATGGGGAAGACCCCTTGAAGCATTTATCACTCAAAAGTCACAGCTGTGAACAATTTTGTCCGCGTTTTACGCCATTTTTACGGACTCACCAGAAAACCTTCCAAAATGACCCCAAAATGATTTTTCATGGCGGAAATGTTAAGGGCACATACCCAATAGTGAGATAGATCTGGTGTATGTTACTTTTTGAGATTAATACATGAAAGATTTTACGTGAAAACATTGTGTGGCACTCCGATGTCCCTGAGAAGAGACGTACATGAAGGCCTCTTGAGTCTAATGTGCCCATTTTGAGGAAGTGAGTCTTTGTAGTATTTTCCTTTGCCAGGGCAGTCCAAAATTGTGAGGTTCACCAATGCCCCTGCATACAGACGTGCATGAGGGCCTCAAAACATTAAGTGTCCATTGTCAGGAAGTGGGTGTATTATAGTATAGCCCTTAGGCAGGGCAGCCAAAAATTGGGAGGCTCCACATTGTCCCTGGATAGAGACGTGCATGATGGCCTTTAAACCTGAAGTGCCCATTGTAAGGAAGTGGGTCTATTTCAGCATAGCCCTTTGCCAGGGCAGCCAAAAATTGGGAGGCTCCACGTTGTCCCTGGGTAGAGACGTGCATGATGGCCTCAAAACATTAAGTGTCCATTTTAAGGAAGTGGGTGTATTTCAGTATAGCCCTTAGGCAGGGCAGCCAAAAATTGGGAGGCTCCACATTGTCCCTGGGTAGAGACGTGCATGAGGGCCTCAAAACATTAAGTGTCCATTTTAAGGAAGTGGGTGTATTTCAGTATAGCCCTTAGGCAGGGCAGCCAAAAATTGGGAGGCTCCACATTGTCCCTGGGTAGAGACGTGCATGATGGCCTCAAAACATTAAGTGTCCATTTTAAGGAAGTGGGTGTATTTCAGTATAGCCCTTAGGCAGGGCAGCCAAAAATTGGGAGGCTCCACATTGTCCCTGGGTAGAGACGTGCATGAGGGCCTCAAAACATTAAGTGTCCATTTTAAGGAAGTGGGTCTATTTCAGTATAGCCCTTAGGCAGGGCAGCCAAAAATTGGGAGGCTCCACATTGTCCCTGGGTAGAGACGTGCATGAGGGCCTCAAAACATTAAGTGTCCATTTTAAGGAAGTGGGTGTATTTCAGTATAGCCCTTAGGCAGGGCAGCCAAAAATTGGGAGGCTCCACGTTGTCCCTGGGTAGAGACGTGCATGAGGGCCTCAAAACATTGTTCCCATTGCAAAGGAGCGGGTCTCCTGTCGTTGTAATGTCCATTCTGCAAAGAATGGGCGAAAAAATTTACCACTGGGGGTATACCTGAAACAAAGACCTAACTATTGTAACGGTCATCATGATGGCGCATGAGGAGAAGGAGGAGCAGTCCAGCGATTATCCAAAGTCGAGAAGTGTACCCATGGGTGAGTGGAGGTACATGGCAAACTTTAAATTCCGCTCTCATTTGCTGGTGGTGTGGTGAAGTCTGGCCCAATCCAACCCTTGTTCATCTTTATCAGAGTCAGCCTGTCAGCATTTTCAGTTGACAGGCGGGTGCGTTTATCTGTAATGATTCCACCTGCGGCACTAAAAACACGCTCTGACAAAACGCTAGCAGCAGGGCAGGCCAGGACTTCCAAGGCGTAGAGAGCCAATTCATGCCACGTGTCCAGCTTGGATACCCAATAATTGTAAGGCACAGAGGAATGTCGGAGTACAGTTGTTCGATCTGCAAGGTACTCCTTCAGCATCTGGGCAAACTTAGGATTTCTTGTGGCACTACCCCGCACCTCAGGGGCTGTGGTACGTGAGGGGCTGAGAAAACTGTCCCACATCTTAAAGACTGTTCCCCTACCTCTGGCGGATTGGACTTGTGCCTCTCTCGGCTGTACGCCTCGGTTGTCCACTGATTCCTGACCTATGCCGCTAGCGTTTTGTGAGGGGAATGCTTTGCCTACTTCCGTGAGTATGGCCTTCCGAAACTGCTGCATTTTGGTTGACCTCTCCTCCACGGGAATAAGAGACAAAAAGTTCTCCTTGTAGCGTGGGTCTAACAGTGTTACCAACCAGTAATGATTGTCGGCCAAGATGTTCTTAACGCGAGGGTCACGAGACAGGCAGCTTACCATAAAGTCAGCCATGTGCGCCAGACTCTTAACAGCCAGGACTTCAGTAGCCTGACCAACAAGATGACTGAACATGCTGTCCTCCTCCTCCTCCTCCTCCTCCTCATCTACCCTGTCCTCTGGCCAGCCACGCTGAATCGAGGATATGACTGGTGTGCATGTCATATCCTCAATTTGGCCGGAGAGTTGCTCCATGTCTTCATCCTCCTCCTCGTCATAGTCCTCCACTGCACGTTGTGATGAGACGAGGCTGGGCTGTGTGTTATCACCCACACCCACTACTGTTTCTTGCTGCAACTCATCGCGCTCCGCCTGCAATGCATCATGTTTGTTTTTCAGCAGGGACCGTTTTAGAAGGCAGAGTAGCGGTATGGTGACGCTAATAATGGCGTCATCACCACTCACCATCTTGGTGGAGTCCTCAAAGTTTTGGAGGATGGTACATAGGTCTGACATCCATCTCCACTCCTCAGGTGTTATGTGTGGAGTTTGACCCATTTCCCGACGGCTTAGGTGATGCAGGTACTCAACAACTGCCCTCTTCTGCTCACATATCCTGACCAACATGTGCAGAGTTGAATTCCAACGCGTGGGGACATCACACACCAGTCTGTGAGCCGGAAGATGCAAACGGCGCTGAAAGCCGGCAAGGCCGGCTGAAGCAGTAGGTGACTTTCGAAAATGTGCAGACAGGCGGCGAACTTTTACCAGCAGATCAGACAGCTCTGGGTATGACTTTATAAACCGCTGAACCACGAGGTTGAGCACATGGGCCACGCATGGAACATGTGTCAGCTGGCCTCGCCTCAAAGCCGCCACCAGGTTCCGGCCATTGTCACAAACGACCTTTCCTGGCTTTAGGTTCAGAGGTGTGAGCCAGTGATCTGCCTGCTGTTTCAGAGCTGTCCACAGCTCTTCTGCATTGTGGGGTTTGTCACCTATGCAGATTAGCTTCAGCACAGCCTGTTGCCGCTTCGCCGAGGCAGTGCTGCAGTGCTTCCAGCTTGTGACTGGTGTGGAGGGCACAGTGGATGAGGATGCGCAGGAGGAGGAGGAGGCTGAAGAGCATGACATTCCGGAGCTGTAGAGTGTGGGTGAAACACTGACTGAGGTAGGGCCTGCAAACCTTGGTGTGGGAAGGACGTGTTCCGTCCCTCGCTCAGACTGGGTCCCAGCTTCCACAATATTAACCCAGTGTGCCGTCAACGAGATGTAGCGGCCTTGCCCACAAGCACTTGTCCACGTGTCTGTGGTTAGGTGGACCTTGGGTGAAACAGCGTTGTTCAGGGCACGTGTGATGTTTTGTGACACGTGGTTATGCAACGCGGGGACGGCACACCGGGAGAAATAGTGGCGGCTGGGGACCGAGTAACGTGGGACAGCTGCCGCCATCAGGTCACGGAATGCTTCTGTCTCCACCAGCCTAAAAGGCAACATTTCCAGCGCAAGCAGTCGCGAAATGTTAGCATTTAGAACTGTGGCATGTGGGGTGTTGGCAGTGTATTTGCGCCTGCGTTCAAAGGTTTGCTGAATGGATAACTGAACGCTGCGCTGGGACAAGGACGTGCTTGATGATGGTGTTCTTTCTGCGTAGGCAACTGCAGGTGCAGGAGTGGAGGAGGCTTGTTCGCAGGCAGCATGGACAGAGGATTGGCTCGCATGCACAACCAGCGAAGACGTAGCAGTGACATCAGCAAGCACTGCTCCTCGACTCTGTTGTACTTCCCACAAAGTCGGGTGCTTGGCTGACATGTGCCTGATCATGCTGGTGGTGGTCAGGCTGCTAGTTTTGGTACCCCTGCTGATGCTGGCACGGCAGGTGTTGCAAATGGCCTTTTTTGAATCATCTGGATCCAACTTAAAAAACTGCCAGACTCGTGAAGACCTAACATTTGTACAGGCACCTTGTGTCGTCGTGTTGTTCCGGGGAACGGTTGCCTGACTTCTGCCTGGGGCCACCACCCTGCTTCTTACTGCCTGTTGTGATGCTACGCCTCCCTCCCCCTGTGCACTGCTGTCCTCGCTCTGCATATCCTCCTGCCAGGTTGGGTCAGTTACTGGATCATCCACCACGTCGTCTTCCTCTTCCGCACCCTGCTCCTCCTCCTGACTTGCTGACAATTGTGTCTCATCATCGTCCACCACTTGTTGAGACACGTTGCCAACTTCGTGAGAACGTGGCTGCTCAAATATTTGGCCATCTGTACAGACGATCTCCTCATGACCCACTTCAATATGAGCTGGCGAGAGGCCAGAATGTGTGAATGGAAACGTGAACAGCTCTTCCGAGTGTCCAAGTGTGGGATCATTAATGTCCGAGGAGGACGTGTACTCAGCCTGGTGGTAGGAAGGAGGATCAGGTTCAGAAATGTGCGGTGCAGTATCACGGCTACTGACACTTGACCGTGTGGAAGACAGAGTGTTTGTGGTGGTGCCAATCTGACTGGAAGCATTATCCGCTATCCAACTAACAACCTGTTGACACTGGTCTTGGTTCAAGAGCGGTGTACTGCTGCGGTCCCCAAGAATTTGGGACAGGACGTGCGAGCGACTAGATGTGGCCCTTTGTTGTGGCGAAATTAGAGCTTGCCCACGACCTCGGCCTCTGCCTGCACCACCATCACGTCCACTTCCTTGTTCCTTGCCAATGCCCTTGCGCATTTTGCAATGCTGTGCACTGCTGACGTGTATATTCACTACTTGTGCGTTATATCAAAGTTTCTGGAAATTGCACACAAGTGCACCTGTACGCTGCCACCGACAGGCACACACGTGCGGTTTTTAAATGCAAGCACGGACGCACTAAGAACCTAACACAGGTTTTAGGAGCAAAAATTAAGAACTCTGACACTATCAGCCACTGCTGACTGACGTGTATTATACACTACACTTGTGCGTTATATAATAGTTTGGTAAAAACGCACACCAGTGCACCTGTACGCTGCCACCAACAGGCACACACGTGCGGTTTTAAAAACCAAGCACGGACGCAATAATAACCTAACACAGGTTTTAGGAGCAAAAATTAAGAACTCTGACACTATCAGCCACTGCTGACTGACGTGTATTATACACTACACTTGTGCGTTATATAATAGTTTGGTAAAAACGCACACCAGTGCACCTGTACGCTGCCACCAACAGGCACACACGTGCGGTTTTAAAAACCAAGCACGGACGCAATAATAACCTAACACAGGTTTTAGGAGCAAAAATTAAGAACTCTGACACTATCAGCCACTGCTGACTGACGTGCATTATACACTACACTTGTGCGTTATATAATAGTTTGGTAAAAACGCACACCAGTGCACCTGTACGCTGCCACCAACAGGCACACACGTGCGGTTTTAAAAACCAAGCACGGACGCAATAATAACCTAACACAGGTTTTAGGAGCAAAAATTAAGAACTCTGACACTATCAGCCACTGCTGACTGACGTGTATTATACACTACACTTGTGCGTTATATAATAGTTTGGTAAAAACGCACACCAGTGCACCTGTACGCTGCCACCAACAGGCACACACGTGCGGTTTTAAAAACCAAGCACGGACGCAATAATAACCTAACACAGGTTTTAGGAGCAAAAATTAAGAACTCTGACACTATCAGCCACTGCTGACTGACGTGTATTATACACTACACTTGTGCGTTATATAATAGTTTGGTAAAAACGCACACCAGTGCACCTGTACGCTGCCACCAACAGGCACACACGTGCGGTTTTAAAAACCAAGCACGGACGCAATAATAACCTAACACAGGTTTTAGGAGCAAAAATTAAGAACTCTGACACTATCAGCCACTGCTGACTGACGTGTATTATACACTACACTTGTGCGTTATATAATAGTTTGGTAAAAACGCACACCAGTGCACCTGTACGCTGCCACCAACAGGCACACACGTGCGGTTTTAAAAACCAAGCACGGACGCAATAATAACCTAACACAGGTTTTAGGAGCAAAAATTAAGAACTCTGACACTATCAGCCACTGCTGACTGACGTGTATTATACACTACACTTGTGCGTTATATAATAGTTTGGTAAAAACGCACACCAGTGCACCTGTACGCTGCCACCAACAGGCACACACGTGCGGTTTTAAAAACCAAGCACGGACGCAATAATAACCTAACACAGGTTTTAGGAGCAAAAATTAAGAACTCTGACACTATCAGCCACTGCTGACTGACGTGTATTATACACTACACTTGTGCGTTATATAATAGTTTGGTAAAAACGCACACCAGTGCACCTGTACGCTGCCACCAACAGGCACACACGTGCGGTTTTAAAAACCAAGCACGGACGCAATAATAACCTAACACAGGTTTTAGGAGCAAAAATTAAGAACTCTGACACTATCAGCCACTGCTGACTGACGTGTATTATACACTACACTTGTGCGTTATATAATAGTTTGGTAAAAACGCACACCAGTGCACCTGTACGCTGCCACCAACAGGCACACACGTGCGGTTTTAAAAACCAAGCACGGACGCAATAATAACCTAACACAGGTTTTAGGAGCAAAAATTAAGAACTCTGACACTATCAGCCACTGCTGACTGACGTGTATTATACACTACACTTGTGCGTTATATAATAGTTTGGTAAAAACGCACACCAGTGCACCTGTACGCTGCCACCAACAGGCACACACGTGCGGTTTTAAAAACCAAGCACGGACGCAATAATAACCTAACACAGGTTTTAGGAGCAAAAATTAAGAACTCTGACACTATCAGCCACTGCTGACTGACGTGTATTATACACTACACTTGTGCGTTATATAATAGTTTGGTAAAAACGCACACCAGTGCACCTGTACGCTGCCACCAACAGGCACACACGTGCGGTTTTAAAAACCAAGCACGGACGCAATAATAACCTAACACAGGTTTTAGGAGCAAAAATTAAGAACTCTGACACTATCAGCCACTGCTGACTGACGTGTATTATACACTACACTTGTGCGTTATATAATAGTTTGGTAAAAACGCACACCAGTGCACCTGTACGCTGCCACCAACAGGCACACACGTGCGGTTTTAAAAACCAAGCACGGACGCAATAATAACCTAACACAGGTTTTAGGAGCAAAAATTAAGAACTCTGACACTATCAGCCACTGCTGACTGACGTGTATTATACACTACACTTGTGCGTTATATAATAGTTTGGTAAAAACGCACACCAGTGCACCTGTACGCTGCCACCAACAGGCACACACGTGCGGTTTTAAAAACCAAGCACGGACGCAATAATAACCTAACAGTTTTTTTTGGGGAGCGACAATTACAGTACAGACAAGTCAGACACTATCTGGACTGTTTTACACTGTGTACACCAGCCCCAGATATGAAGGCTGGTATACGGTCACCACTACCCTGCCTGCCTGCCTGCCTGTATACTGCTACAATAGTCCTGACAAGGACTCTTTTGGTCACTAGCCTGTATTCAGACCTGGCTATACCCTGCCTGTATATAGCAACAATAGTCCTGAGAAGGACTCTGCTACTGTACGCCGACCTGGCTATACCCTGCCTGCCTGTATACAACTAGAATAGTCCTGAGAAGGACTTTTGGTCACACTGTTTGCAGCCCTGCAACTGAAAAAGCTATAAAGGGCCGCAAAGCTTTCCCTGAATCAGCGACACTCTCCCTACACTCACTGTCAGAATAGCTGTGAGCAGAGCACAGCGCGCCGGCCTATATAAAGGCTCGGTGACGCTGTGCAGGCCGGCCAATCACTGCAATTCCACAACTAACAGGGCTGTGGCATTGCAGTGGTCTGCCAGCCAATCCCTGCATGAGGGCTGGCTCTCAAAAGAGCGCCAACATGCAGAAATGAAGACCACGAGTAAAGCACGAGTATCGCGAGATTACTCGGTCCCCGCCGAGCAGCCCGAGTACAGTGATACTCGTGCGAGTACCGAGTAGTGACAAGCATGCTCGCTCATCACTAATCTTCATCTTTCTTTATCTTGGCCACACTCTTGATATCCCGGATGTGTTCCAAAATCCTGGTCCTAAATTCCCTTGACGTCAGACCAACATATATTAAGCCACAGGGGCAAACTGCCCAGTAAACAATGCCCGAGGACCGACAATTTATGTAATGTAATATTTTGTACGTCTTTGTTCTTGATGAATCATAAAAATCAAAACTCCTCTCCACCTGCGTACACGCACTACAATCCCCACATGGGTAACAACCCCATCTGGGGCCTCTATCAAATCCAAGAAAATATTTTTGAGGAGGTGGTATGTAGTGACTTCTCACTATTAAATCCCTGATCGTTTTTGAACGCTTAGGTGTGATAGCTGGTCTAGGGGTCAGTACTGTGGCCAGGTCCCCATCGGACAACAATATCGGCCAATACTTCTCCAAAATAGTTGACATTTCCCGCCATTGAGCATGGTAGGGAGTTATGTATCTCACCTTGTTATCCTGCCCTCTCTGCGTTGGTCTCAAAAGTTGCTCTCTCGTGCTTTTTTGTGCCCTTAAGTATCCATCCTCTATTGTTTCCGTTCTGTATTGACGAGAATGAAAGCGTTTTTTTAGGTCCGATGCTTGTACTTCAAAAAGTTCATTAGAGGAACATATACGTTTCGCCCGCATAAACTGACCTGTTGGAATGGCCCTAATCGTTTGTGCTGGGTGAGAAGATTTTGCACTCAACAGTGCATTAACAGCAGTTTCTTTGCGGTGAATATCAGTTATTAAAGTCCCATCATCGTCCTTGGTAATCTTGACATCAAGATAGTCGATACTTTTATTGCTGAAAACATAAGTAAATCTGATATTATCCTCATTGTTGTTTAAATTTTCCATGAACCTCTCCAAATGGTGGACCCCCCCTTCCCATATAAAAAACACATCATCAATAAACCTTAGCCATAAATGAACTGTGCCTGAAAACTCGGATGAAAATTGAATGGACCGCTCCCACCATCCCAGGAAAAGGTTTGCAAATGAGGGCGCACAAGACGCCCCCATAGCAGTACCCCTCTCCTGGAGGTAGTAGCGGTCCTTAAACAAAAAGTAGTTGTGTGTCAAAACAAATCTGAGTAATTGCAATAGGAGGTCCACCATTTGGTTGTCCATGTTTGAGGATCTCAAATAAAATTCAACCGCTGAGATGCCTGCCTCATGTCCATTCAATTTTCATCCGAGTTTTCAGGCACAGTTCATTTATGGCTAAGGTTTATTGATGATGTGTTTTTTATATGGGAAGGGGGGGTCCACCATTTGGAGAGGTTCATGGAAAATTTAAACAACAATGAGGATAATATCAGATTTACTTATGTTTTCAGCAATAAAAGTATCGACTATCTTGATGTCAAGATTACCAAGGACGATGATGGGAATTTAATAACTGATATTCACCGCAAAGAAACTGCTGTTAATGCACTGTTGAGTGCAAAATCTTCTCACCCAGCACAAACGATTAGGGCCATTCCAACAGGTCAGTTTATGCGGGCGAAACGTATATGTTCCTCTAATGAACTTTTTGAAGTACAAGCATCTGACCTAAAAAAAACGCTTTCATTCTCGTCAATACAGAACGGAAACAATAGAGGATGGATACTTAAGGGCACAAAAAAGCACGAGAGAGCAACTTTTGAGACCAACGCAGAGAGGGCAGGATAACAAGGTGAGATACATAACTCCCTACCATGCTCAATGGCGGGAAATGTCAACTATTTTGGAGAAGTATTGGCCGATATTGTTGTCCGATGGGGACCTGGCCACAGTACTGACCCCTAGACCAGCTATCACACCTAAGCGTTCAAAAACGATCAGGGATTTAATAGTGAGAAGTCACTACATACCACCTCCTCAAAAATATTTTCTTGTATTTGATAGAGGCCCCAGATGGGGTTGTTACTAGAGATGAGCGAACCGGTCCCGGTTCGGCTCGAGGTCGGCTCGCTGAACGGGGGTCCCGTTCGAGTTCGGCTCGTCGAACGTTCGACGAACCGAACTCGAACTGCATAGGAAACAATGGCAGGCAATCACAAACACATAAAAACACCTAGAAAACACCCTCAAAGGTGTCCAAAAGGTCACAAACAACTCACAACACATGGGAAAGTGACAAGGACATATACTCATGTGAAAACAAAAGAGCTGGACAAGGAAAAAGAGGAGGAGACACAGATATATGAGTATATGCAAGGAAACATCGATTCCATTATTGTGCAACTTGAGCCCTGCTCATTTTAGGCTTCCAATCTTGATAAATTGCCTGAGCTCGCCACGTACGCCTTGGGGATCTTGTCGGGTCCTGCAGCCAGCGTTCTCTCGGAACCTGTCTTCAGTGCTGCTGGGGGTCTGCTGGCAGATAAGCACACATGTCTGTCCACTGACAATGTGGACATGGCTCTCAGAGGACTTTTCTTCCCCTGGGTCAGCCAGGGGACGGGAAAGGCACGCGTATTTTTGAGAGTGCTTCATGCAAAGCATCTTTTTCTTTTTCAAAAGGGGGCTCAACCGATGCCAGTCAAGTGGGGTGTGTGTGGCCCAGTTAGTGGCAACGAGGAAGACTGTGGTTGGAGTCCCCTCGCTGTGTTTCTAAAAGAACCAAGATGAACAAGTCATGGCTCTCAGAGGACTTTTCTTCCCCTGGGTCAGCCAGGGGACGGGAAAGGCAAGCGTATTTTTGAGAGTGCTTCATGCAAAGCATCTTTTTCTTTTTCAAAAGGGGGCTCAACCGATGCCAGTCAAGTGGGGTGTGTGTGGCCCAGTTAGTGGAAACGAGGGAGACTGTGGTTGGAGTCCCCTCGCTGTGTCTCTAAAAGAACCAAGATGAACAAGTCATGGCTCTCAGAGGACTTTTCTTCCCCTGGGTCAGCCAGGGGACGGGAAAGGCACGCGTATTTTTGAGAGTGCTTCATGCAAAGCATCTTTTTCTTTTTCAAAAGGGGGCTCAACCGATGCCAGTCAAGTGGGGTGTGTGTGGCCCAGTTAGTGGAAACGAGGGAGACTGTGGTTGGAGTCCCCTCGCTGTGTCTCTAAAAGAACCAAGATGAACAAGTAATGGCTCTCAGAGGACTTTTCTTCCCCTGGGTCAGCCAGGGGACGGGAAAGGCAAGCGTATTTTTGAGAGTGCTTCATGCAAAGCATCTTTTTCTTTTTCAAAAGGGGGCTCAACCGATGCCAGTCAAGTGGGGTGTGTGTGGCCCAGTTAGTGGAAACGAGGGAGACTGTGGTTGGAGTCCCCTCGCTGTGTCTCTAAAAGAACCAAGATGAACAAGTCATGGCTCTCCGAGGACTTTTCTTCCCCTGGGTCAGCCAGGGGACAGGAAAGGCACGCGTATTTTTGAGAGTGCTTCATGCAAAGCATCTTTTTCATTTTGAAAAGGGGCATCAACTGATGTCAGTCAAGTGGGGTGTGTGTGGCCCAATTAGTGGCAACGAGGGAGACTGTGGTTGGAGTCCCCTCGCTGTGTTTCTAAAAGAACCAAAATGAACAAATCATGGCTCTCAGATGACTTTTCTTCCCCTGGGTCAGCCAGGGGACGGGAAAGGCACGCGTATTTTTGAGAGTGCTTCATGCAAAGCATCTTTTTCTTTTTCAAAAGGGGGCTCAACCGATGCCAGTCAAGTGGGGTGTGTGTGGCCCAGTTAGTGGCAACGAGGGAGACTGTGAATGGAGTCCCCTCGCTGTGTTTTACATGCTTCTAGAAGGGCATGACATGGCTTGGAGGTTGACTTTCATCATCTGCAAACTGTTGGCTACCAAAATGCTGCCTTTCCAACAACTGTGGTTATAGACAATGAGGAACATACTGATGAAGATGAGACGCAGATACCCGATTGGGATGACAACTGAAATATTCGGTCAGGGCAAGAAGAGGCTCGGTCTGAGGGGGAGGGGAGTGCAAACACAACAATTGATGATGAAGTTCTAGATCCCACCTACTGTCAACCCACAGTCAGACACTCGAGGAGGTCAACAGAGGCGGTGGAGGAGGATGCAACCGACGACGAAGTAACCTTGCGCCTTCCTGGACACAGTCGGAGCACTGGTAGCACGTCTACAACTGCATCCTCAGCCACCACTCTGCCTCTGAGCATTATTCGGGGAGGATCAACAGGTCGCATGGCCTCTAAGCCTTGCCTAGCCTGGTCCTTTTTTGACATAAAAAAAGATCGCCCAAATTATGTGATCTGTAACATTTCGCATGGTTATCTTAGTAGAGGTCAAAACCTCAGCAGTTTGACAACTTCTTCCATGAATCGTCACATGAATAAATATCATATGGCCTGGTGGGAAGCTCACCGTGCTGCAATGCGGCCTAGCGGAGCCAACCATCCACCGCCTGCCCCTTCCAGTGCATCCGCGCGCTCGTCATCTTCTAGGACTGTGGGGACAGCTGTCACACCTGTTTTTCCACCCACAACTTCCACCACTGTAACCGCAACAGGCAGTTTGCTTGGTAGGTCGTCAGTTGGTTTGGAAGGGGAAACAAGTGATTGTGTACAGCTCTCTCAAACATCGATAGCACCAACGTTGGATGAAGGCAACATCATGTCTCCGCCTGCACTTTCCTCACAAACCTGCATTTTTGCAGGGACACCCTACTCAACACCGTCTACACACAGCAGCCAGATCTCTGTCCCTCAGATGTGGTCAAATAAAAGGCCACTTCCTGCGACCCATGACAAAGCTAAGAGGTTGACTCTATCCCTCTGTAAGCTGTTGGCTACCGAAATGCTGCCTTTCCGCCTAGTGGACACACAGGATTTTAGAGACCTTATGTCTGTCGCTGTGCCCCAGTACCAGATGCCTAGTCGCCACTACTTCTCTAAGAAAGGTGTGCCCGCGCTACACCAGCATGTCACACACAACATCACCGCTTCCTTGAGAAACTCTGTGTGTGAACGGGTGCATTTCACCACCGATACTTGGACCAGTAAGCATGGACAGGGACGTTACATGTCGCTGACTGGCCACTGGGTAACTATGGTGATAGATGGTGAAGGGTCTGCTGCACAAGTCTTGCCGTCCCCACGACTTGTGTGTCAATCCTCTGTCTGTCCAAGTTCCGCCACTGCTTCTGCATCCTCCACCTCATCTGGGTCCTCCACCTCCGCCCCAAGCCTGCCTGGTCAGGCCACCAGCGTTCTCACTGCGCAGAAGGAATCACGCACCCCTCATTACTATGCTGGCAGCAGAGCGCAACGGCATCAGGCGGTCTTTAGCTTGACATGTCTTGGGAATAAGAGTCACACAGCTGAGGAGTTGTGGTCAGCTCTGCGGTCCGAGTTTAATAAATGGTTTTCTCCACTCAACCAGCAGCCTGGTAAGGCCGTGTGCGACAATGCTGCAAACCTGGGTGCGGCCCTTCGCCTGGGCAAGGTGACACACGTACCTTGTATGGCTCACGTGTTGAACCTTGTCGTCCAGCAATTTTTAACACACTATCCCGGCCTAGATGGCCTTCTGAACAGGGCACGAAAACTGTCTGCTCACTTCCGCCGTTCAAGTGCCGCAGCTGAGCGACTTGCATCGCTCCAGAAGTCTTTCGGCCTGCCGGTTCATCGCCTGAAATGCGATGTGACGACACGCTGGAATTCAACTCTCCACATGTTACAGCGACTGTGGCAGCACCGCAGAGCCCTGGTGCAATACGTCATGACGTATAGCCTGGCCCAACGAGATGCAGAGGTGGGGCAGATCACCCTGATGGAGTGGTCTCAGATCAAGGACCTATGCACCCTTCTGCACAGTTTCGACATGGCGATGAATATGTTTAGCGCTGACAATGCCATTATCAGCATGACGATTCCAGTCATTTACATGCTGGAGCACACGCTAAACACTATTCGGAGTCAGGGGGTGGGACAACAGGAAGGGGAGGAACTACAGGAGGATTCATATGCGCAAGACACAACAACATCACCAAGGTCCAGACGTTCATCATCACCAACGCGGCAGGCATGGGACCATGGGGGACAGGGATCAACAAGGGCGCATGGTAGCAGGCGAGATGTTGAGGAAGGTGCAGGAGGACATGAAGATATGGAGGACGAACTGTCCATGGACATGGAAGACTCAGCAGATGAGGGGGACCTTGGTCAAATTTCAGATGAAAGAGGTTGGGGGGAGATGTCAGAGGAAGAAAGAACGGTTAGCACCTCTATGCCACAAACACAGCGTGGACTTGGTCCGCATGGCTGCGCAAGACACATGAGTGCCTTCTTGTTGCACTACCTCCAACATGACCCTCGTATTGTCAAAATTAGAAGTGATGATGACTACTATTAGATCCCCGGTACAAGTCCAAATTTTGTGACATAATTCCAGCCATAGAAAGGGACGCACTTATGCAGGAGTATCAGCAGAAGCTGTTACTCGATCTTAGATCCGCTTTTCCACCAAACAACCGTGCAGGTGCAGGGAGGGAATCTCCCAGTTGTAACTTGACAAACATGGGACGGTCTCGTCATCTTCAACAGTCTACACGTACCAGTAGGACCGTATCTGGTGCTGGTAACAGCAATTTAATGGAATCTTTTCATAATTTTTTTAGACCCTCCTTTGCAAGGCCACCAGAGACAACAAGTCTGACACATAGTCAACGGCTGGAGAGGATGATACAGGAGTATCTACAAATGAACATCGATGCCATGACTTTGCAAATAGAGCCTTGCTCATTTTGGGCTTCAAATCTAGAAAAATGGCCAGAGCTATCCAGTTACGCCTTGGAGATTTTGTCGTGTACAGCTGCCAGCGTTGTCTCTGAACGTGTCTTCAGTGCTGCTGGGTGTGTGCTGACAGATAAGCGCACGCGTCTGTCCAGTGACAATGTGGACAGACTGACGTTCATCAAAATGAACAAGTCATGGATCCAGAAGGAATTTACAACCCCTGTGTCATCCTGGGGAGAGTAAATGCTTGTGGATTTGGAATGTGCTTGATGCAAATCTAGCTGTGAAGTGTACAACTATGGCACAACTGCTGCCACTGAATGGGTGGGTGTGTGTGGGGCACAATTTTTGGAAAAAAGGGAGGCTCCGCTTGGAGTAACCCTTGCTTACATTGTTTTTAAAAGGAGCCAAGATAACCAAGTCATGGTTCAGCAAAGACTTTATCTACCTACCCCGGTGTCATGCTGGGGACGGTTAATTATGGCGTATTTTTGAATGTGCTTGATGCAAATCAAAACATCCTGTTTGCAACTAGGGCACAAGTGCTGCCACTGATGGGGTGTCTGTGTGCCCAATTTTTGGAAAAAAGGTAGACTCCGCTTGGAGTAACCCTTGCTTGCTGTGTTTTTTCAAAATGATACAAGATGAACAGATCTGAAGGCAAGATGAAGGCAACATCATGTCTCCGCCTGCACTTTCCTCACAAACCTGCATTTTTCCAGGGACACCCTACTCAACACCGTCTACAGACCGCAGCCAGATCTCTGTCCCTCAGATGTGGTCAAATAAAAGGCCACTTACTGCGACCCATGACAAAGCTAAGTGGTTGACTCTATCCCTCTGTAAGCTGTTGGCTACCGAAATGCTGCCTTTACGCCTAGTGGACACACAGGATTTTACAGACCTTATGTCTGTCGCTGTGCCCCAGTACCAGATGCCCAATTACCACTGCTTCTCCAAGAAAAGCATGCCCGCGCTACACCAGCATGTCGCACACAACATCACCACTTCCTTGAGAAAATCTGTGTGCGACAGGGTGCATTTCAACACAGATACTTGGACCAGTAAGCATAGACAGGGTCATTACATGTCACTGACTGGGCACTGGCAAACTATGGTGAGAGATGGAGAAGGGTCTGCTGTACAAGTCTTGCCGTCCCCACGAGTTGTTTCAATCCTTCTTCTGTATGTAGAAGTTAATACACTGCTTCTGCCTCTTCAACCTCGTGTGGGTCCTCCAAATTGGCGCAAACCCTGTGTGGTCAGGCCACCCTTCCTTGCAACTGCGCACAAGGACTACCACACACCTCCTTACTATGCTGGCAGCAGAGCTCAATGCCATCAGGCGGTCAAAGTTTTACTTTGAAATGTATGGGAAATGTGAGTCACACCGCTATTCCAGAGAATAGTAGTCAGGCAGGGTCAAAACATTAATTGAGGAACAGGAACACAATGGGACGGCCAGGACTTAATCAGAAAACAAGCAGAGGTGAAATGCGGATCGGCCAACAAAGTACATAAACAGCAAGCAGGAAAAGTAGTCGGGTAACAAGCACACAAAATCATAAAACTGAACTGGGGGTAAAATTAACCAGAGGTTCATAGCTATGTCTGGCAGTGGTCTGCAGACAGGATGGGCATAAAAAAGGGTGTGGTGTCTTCCCATTGGTTGTAGCTGAATGATGGTATTTCATCTGTGAGATACCCACCAGCTACATTCAGCCAGAGATTCTGCATCTGTCAAGGTAATGCAGCCCAGTGGGTGAGCATAACCTGCGTCCACCTGCGCCGCTGGCATCGACTACTCTCCCATCATCAGCACTATTCATGAAAGGAACATGTTGTCACCTGGCGACCGGAGTACAAATTGACGGAGCGGACTCCGTTGGTGACTTAACAGCCGTGTGCGGCAATGATGCAAACCTGGCTGCGGGCCATCCTCAGGGCAATGTGACACACGTGCCTTGTATGGCTCACGTGTTGAACCGAATTCTCCAGCAATTTTTAAAACACCATCATGGCCTACATGGCCTTGTGCAGCGGGCACGCTCGCTATGTGCTCACTTCCATCGTGCACACACAGCAGCTCAACAACTTTCATCACTCCGGAAGTCTTAGGGTCTGTTAGTTAAACGCCAGAAATGCGATGTTCCGACACGCAGGAATTGGAATCTTCACATGTTGCAGCGTGTGTGGCAGCACCGCAGAGCCCTGCTGAAATACGGTATGACATATAGCCTGGGATAACTTGATCAAGAGGTGGTGCAGATCACGCTGCTGGAGTGGTGTCAGATCAAGGACCTATGCACCCTGCTACACAGTTCACAAATGTCGACGAAGATGTTTAGCACTGGCAATGTCATTCTCAGCGTGACAATTCTGGTCATCTACATGATGGAGCACACTGTAATTATTATTCGGAGTCAGGTGTTGGGACAAGAGGAAGGGGAGGAAGTACAGGAGGAGTCATATGCGGAAGGGATAACAAGATCTACGAGGTCCAGATGGTCAGCGGCACCTATGCGGCAGTCATGGTGAGGTAGAGGGATTAACAAGGGCGCATAGTATCAGCAAAAAGTGTTGATGAAAGTGCAGGAGCCCATGAAGAAATGGAGGACGAACTGGCGATGGGCATGGAAGACTCAGCAGATGAGTGAGAGCTTGCTCACATTTCGGTTGTGCGAGGTTGTGGGGAGAGGGCAGAGGAAGGAGGCACGATTCTCACCTCTCTGCCACCAACACACCAAGGACTTGTTCCTCCTGGATGCACAAGACACATGAGCGCCTTCTTGCTGCACTACCTACATGACCCTCGGATTGTATGAATTTGAAGTAATCCTGAATACTGTGTTGCCACACTGTTAGATCCCCGGTACAAGACAAAATTTGGCGAACTAATTCCTGCCATAGAAATGTACGCACGTATACAGGAGTATCTGCAGAATGTGGTACGCAATCTTAGATCTACTTTTCCACTAAACACCAGTGCTGCACAGAGTGAATCACAACGCTTTGTCATGGATAGGAGGAAATGGTCTTTTACTTGTCCACATCGGAGGGACCGAGGGATGGCTGCTGTGCTGAGATGGCGTTGAGTACGGTGTCCCTGCACAGTTGCACTTTTGGTCATATCCCAAAATGAGTTGAAAAAGGACAGATGCTGTTGGAAAGGGGAACAGGTGTGTTTGAAAGGGGAAAAAAGTTTTGGTCCGTGGATTTGGTGGTTAAGCAACTGTAACATTTGCTGAAGAAACACCATCTGTTACAGTGGGACTGGCAGATTTGGATAAAGTGGTATATAATCTGTGACCGCTATATAACGAAAATTAATAAGAAAAGAAAGAGAAAGGTATATATCCCCATCAGCAGTCAGTGTCCACCGTGCTCCCAGTTGGAAAAGGAGAGGTTGGCAACTGGAAGGTTTGGTGGAGGATACAGAGCTGTGTGGCTATGAAACTAATAGTAGCCTGAACCGAGTTAGACGCCATTCGGATCTGGAGACTGTGAGCCCTGTTAGCGTCACAGGGTCCACATGCCCACCCAGCCCAGGAACTCACTGTTAACAACACAGGGGCCATTGAGTACGCTGACCGTGTGCGTAGGGGCCACACCTGTGGACAGCAGGCGCATCAGCAGCAGCAGGCCTGTTAATGCCACAGGGCTGCACAAGCAGGACTGGTAGGATAGGAGCTGGTCTTAACCGTTCTGCGTTACCAACTGTGGTGGTGGCCTGCATCCACCACCCTATCCCTGCCTACCTCTGGCCTAAAGCCGCAATGGGTTCAACACATGGAGGTGTGCTCTTTCGGAGCATAATAGAACACTGCGCACCTCCTTGTTGGCTCCAGCCCCTTTTATAACCTGGGTCCGCCCCAAACCAGGGTGAACCACAATGCACCTCCTGTAGACAAAAGTAGAGTGACACGTCATGAGTAGCATAACTAGCGTCCTATTTGGAAACGCAACTTCAATGATGACCTCATGGCTGCCATGACCCAAACACCTCACCAGTCATCGTCTGACCATCAATAATGCGGTGACAAGTCATAGGTGTGGGCCTCTGCAAGCCATTTGGGAGGACACCTGATGCCCTGTGGTCTATATGGGACCCCCACATCAGGGCCAGGGCCAAAGAGTTCATTACCGGACCTAGTCTCAGATGCAGGAAGTGCCTGAGCATGCTCAGTAGCATGAAATACAGTCTCTGAAAAAAGACTATCAGCTTTAGCATGGTGTCTAGGCACAAAACAGGACTTAGACCCGGCACGGAATGCAAGCACCTGTGCAAAGAGGCTTTTCACACTTTGTGTGGGAGCATGCGCTGTATCCCGAAATGAAGACTTAGCGTCAGGAATGGCACAGTCAGGCTGAGCATACTCACTAGGCGAAACACTGTAATTATGCTGCAGCTGGGGTACATCGGCACACGCATGCGCACTAGCTGCCTCTCCACATTTAGACGTGGAGGGGAAATTGCTCTTGGAGATGCTGTCTATGAACAGAAGGAAAAGCTAAAGGAAGCCTGACTTTCTATCCCTCCGAATTATGAAATGCAGCAATGAATTCCATGAGTTTGCTATAACATTAGCGTAGCAAAATGTGCATGAGGGTGTGATGTAGAGGTGCTAGAAATAGCTTGTCACCAGTGGGGCACTAATGGAATACAACAGCCAGTTCTATGATGCCACTAAATGGCAGTATTTTGTGCTATCATTATAGCTTATTAAAAACAGAGCAGGAGGTTGTCATGCAGAGGTGCTGCACATAGATTTGCAGTAGTGTGAATAGACAAAAGTACAATAGCCACGTTTAGGATGCCAATAGGTACACTGAGTGTTTGCTAGTATAATGGCTGAGTTTAAAAAAGTTTGAGTGTGCAATGCAGGCAGACGTGCTGCAAATGTCGTTCCAATAGTGTGAATAGACAAAAGTACAATAGCCACGTTTAGGATGCCAATAGGTACACTGAGTGTTTGCTAGTATAATGGCTGAGTTTAAAAAAGTTTGAGTGTGCAATGCGGGCAGACATGCTGCAAATATGTTTACAATAGTGTGAATAGACAAAAGTACAATAGCCACGTTTAGGATGCCACTAGGTACACTGAGTGTTTGCTAGTATAATGGCTGAGTTTAAAAAAGTTGGAGTGTGCAATGCAGGCAGACGTGCTGCAAATATGTTTACAATAGTGTGAATAGACAAAAGTACAATAGCCACGTTTAGGATGCCAATAGGTACACTGAGTGTTTGCTAGTATAATGGCTGAGTTTAAAAAAGTTTGAGTGTGCAATGCAGGCAGACGGGCTGCAAATATGTTTACAATAGTGTGAATAGACAAAAGTACAATAGCCACGTTTAGGATGCCACTAGGTACACTGAGTGTTTGCTAGTATAATGGCTGAGTTTAAAAAAGTTTGAGTGTGCAATGCAGGCAGACGGGCTGCAAATATGTTTACAATAGTGTGAATAGACAAAAGTACAATAGCCACGTTTAGGATGCCACTAGGTACACTGAGTGTTTGCTAGTATAATGGCTGAGTTTAAAAAAGTTTGAGTGTGCAATGCAGGCAGACGTGCTCTGCAAATGTCTTTGCACTAGTGGGACTATAGCAAAGTCCAATAGCCACGTTTAGGATGCCACTAGGTACACTGACTGTTTGCTAGTATAATGGCATAGTTAAAAAGAGTTTGAGTCTGCAATGCAGGCAGACGTGCTATGCAAATGTCTTTGCACTAGTGGGACTATAGCAAAGTCCAATAGCCACGTTTAGGATGCCACTAGGTACACTGAGTGTTTGCTAGTATAATGGCTTAGTTTAAAAAAGTTGGAGTGTGCAATGCAGGCAGACGTGCTCTGCAAATGTCTTTGCACTAGTGGGACTATAGCAAAGTCCAATAGCCACGTATAGGATGCCACTAGGTACACTGAGTGTTTGCTAGTAAAATTGCTTAGTTTAAAAAAGTTGGAGTGTGCAATGCAGGCAGATGTGCTCTGCAAATGTCTTTGCACTAGTGGGACTATAGCAAAGTCCAATAGCCACGTTTAGCATGCCACTAGGTACACTGAGTGTTTGCTAGTAAAATTGCTTAGTTTAAAAAAGTTGGAGTGTGCAATGCAGGCAGACGCGCTCTGCAAATGTCTTTGCACTAGTGGGACTATAGCAAAGTCCAATAGCCACGTATAGGATGCCACTAGGTACACTGAGTGTTTGCTAGTAAAATTGCTTAGTTTAAAAAAGTTGGAGTGTGCAATGCAGGCAGACGCGCTCTGCAAATGTCTTTGCACTAGTGGGACTATAGCAAAGTCCAATAGCCACGTATAGGATGCCACTAGGTACACTGAGTGTTTGCTAGTAAAATTGCTTAGTTTAAAAAAGTTGGAGTATGCAATGCAGGCAGACGTGCTCTGCAAATGTCTTTGCACTAGTGGGACTATAGCAAAGTCCAATAGCCACGTTTAGGATGCCACTAGGTACACTGAGTGTTTGCTAGTTAAATTGCTTAGTTTAAAAAAGTTGGAGTGTGCAATGCAGGCAGACGTGCTCTGCAAATGTCTTTGCACTAGTGGGACTATAGCAAAGTCCAATAGCCACGTATAGGATGCCACTAGGTACACTGAGTGTTTGCTAGTAAAATTGCTTAGTTTAAAAAAGTTGGAGTGTGCAATGCAGGCAGATGTGCTCTGCAAATGTCTTTGCACTAGTGGGACTATAGCAAAGTCCAATAGCCACGTATAGGATGCCACTAGGTACACTGAGTGTTTGCTAGTAAAATTGCTTAGTTTAAAAAAGTTGGAGTGTGCAATGCAGGCAGATGTGCTCTGCAAATGTCTTTGCACTAGTGGGACTATAGCAAAGTCCAATAGCCACGTTTAGGATGCCACTAGGTACACTGAGTGTTTGCTAGTTAAATTGCTTAGTTTAAAAAAGTTGGAGTGTGCAATGCAGGCAGACGTGCTCTGCAAATGTCTTTGCACTAGTGGGACTATAGCAAAGTCCAATAGCCACGTATAGGATGCCACTAGGTACACTGAGTGTTTGCTAGTAAAATTGCTTAGTTTAAAAAAGTTGCAGTGTGCAATGCAGGCAGACGCGCTCTGCAAATGTCTTTGCACTAGTGGGACTATAGCAAAGTCCAATAGCCACGTTTAGGATGCCACTAGGTACACTGACTGTTTGCTAGTGTAATGGCTTAGTTATAATGAGTTGGAGTGTGCAATGCAGGCAGACGTGCTCTGCAAATGTCTTTGCACTAGTGGGACTATAGCAAAGTCCAATAGCCACGTTTAGGATGCCACTAGGTACACTGACTGTTTGCTAGTATAATGGCTTAGTTATAATGAGTTGGAGTGTGCAGAGGACAGGAGGGTACAGTGCCAGGATTGTGGTGCTCTGGGTAGAGGAATGGAAGCCTGCCTTTCTATTCCCTCCTAATGGTGAAATGCAGGGAGGAAATCCCTGACCTTGGCTACACAGACGCTGTCTCTGTTTTCAGGACCTGTCACCTATGGCTCTCTGACCCTGCCGGTTTGAGCCCTTAAAAGGACTGCTATAAAGTGCTCTCCCTAAGCTGTCTAACGCTGTGTATGCAGCGCATACAGCTGTATCGGCGATAGGACTCAGGAGGAGGACGGAGCTGCGATAGTGATGTCTGACACCAAAGACGCAGAAGGCAGATAATGGCGTCCTGGAAGAAAATGTCCGGTTTTATAATGCAGGGACATGTGACATGGACATCCTATCACACATGCCGTTGCTTCTCTGGCTCAAAGTCCACTTAGCTGTGTGTGTGTCTGGGATTGGCTGACATGCTGGCCCGCCCCACAAGACGCGCGCGCTTAGGGAAGGAAGACAAGGAAAAAAAAAAAAAAATGGTGATCGCCATTATAGAAACAGCAGTGATCTGAAGGCGCTGTTCACGCACACTATACACTGAAATGTCATAATAGTGTGATTCACAGAGTGACTTACACTATTACAGCAGAAACCAAGCTAGGATTTAGCTGTTTTTTTGCTGCTAGAACCGTTCTCGAACGTTTCTAGAACTATCGAGCTTTTGCAAAAAGCTCGAGTTCTAGTTCGATCTAGAACAGGCCCCAAAATCACTCGAGCCTAGAACTGGAGAACCACGAACCGCGCTCAACTCTAGTTGTTACCCATGTGGGGATTGTAGTGCGTGTACACAGGTGGAGAGGAGTTTTGATTTTTATGATTCATCAAGAACAAAGACGTACAAAATATTACATTACATAAATTGTCGGTCCTCGGGCATTGTTTACTGGGCAGTTTGCCCCTGTGGCTTAATATATGTTGGTCTGACGTCAAGGGAATTTAGGACCAGGATTTTGGAACACATCCGGGATATCAAGAGTGCGGCCAAGATAAAGAAAGATGAAGATATTGATATGTTGAAAAATATCCCAAAACATTTTAGAGAAAAGCATAACTGTAATTGGAGATTGTTGAAATTCAGGGGAATCGATAAAGTTCATCTGGGAGTAAGAGGGGATGATCTTAAAAATAATTTGGCCCAGAAGGAAATCCGTTGGATTACCATTCTGGATACCACCAAACCAAAGGGGCTTAATGATATGGTGAGCTTTAGGCCCTTTTTGAAATATAGGTAGTTCACGACTGTGTGGTATTTGTGTGGCGGGCTGATACTGTACTGCATACCTTATCCCGACTGTTTTAATCTCTGGTTTTAATTTGTTTTAATCTTTGTATCCTTATAGAATTTACCAACTGGTTCCCAACTTACAATAATCCGAATTTGCTGTTGTGGATCAAATCTGGAGGGCCTTGAGAGCGAGCAATCGACTGTGATTCATAGAAATGGAACTTATTTATGCTGTGTTTGTCACACTTTGAGTACTGTTCAAAATCAAGTATGATTCCGTATAATAAGATAGTATGAGCGCTTGCCCTGTTAGTTGCCCACACTTAATATGGCATTCGGATCCTCTGTGCCCAGCGAGCGTGCGCGCGTGGTCCAGGTCACGGCCCCCTTCTATGCCGTGCTCGGCGTCCAATGGTTGTCCGGTACTGCACGCATGCGCAGGACGGACTTCCTGGACGCCGGCCGCGTCAGGGAATGCGGAAGTGATTGGACGGCGCGCGCCATTACTGCTGGAAGCACGTTAAGAAAGAGGTATTTATGGAACCGGTTTTCACTGTCCCTGCACCTCCGGACGAAGCTCCGGCGAAACGCGTTGGGGTGCAGGGCAGTGTGACCTGAGACCGGGCGCGTTAATCCTAGGTGGCTATTCCAGGGAACTAATTCCCCATACTGTATTTATGAGCGGGTGTTGAAGCTGGACTGATGGGCTTGGTATAATGCTAACATTTCGCTATAACTATATACAGGGCCGTATTTGCCACTAGGCACCCGTGGTCCCGTGCCTAGGGCGGCAAGTGCGGGGGGGCGGCACTTTCTGGCAGCAAAAAAAAAAAAAAAAAAAATATAAATTTTTTTTTTTTTTTTTTTACATCCTCGCCCCCCGCCCCTCCCTCCGTTGCACTTCACTGTGTTCTCGGGGGGGAGGGGGGGGTTGAGAGGGAGAGGAAAGGCGCACTTCTGTCTCTTTAAATACACGGAGGGCGCCAGGCATAGTGAGCTGATTAACCCCGGAAGTTCCAGCGCCTGCATTTCTGGGTCAGAGGCGCGCGGGCACGCCAATCAGCTCACTGCCCCGTGCTGCAGCGTCCAATTCTTCAGACAACACACGCCACGGAGGAGGACGCGACTGGAGCTGGAGCAAGCCAGAAGAGGAGCCAGCCAGAGCAGGGCAGCAGGCACCGGAGCAGGTATGCGTAAGGCAGAGCCTAGAATGTATGGGCACCTTACAGGTTAGTTGATGATCGTTGCGATGCCTCTTTTTGGCTGGGGGGAGGCTGGGAAAAGAGAGAGGCTGGGAAAAGAGAGAGGCTGGGGGGAGGCTGGGAAAAGAGAGAGGCTGGGGGGAGGCTGGGAAAAGAGAGAGGCTGGGGGGAGGCTGGGAAAAGAGAGGCTGGGGGGAGGCTGGGAAAAGAGAGGCTGAGGCTGGGGGGGAGGCTGGGAAGAGAGAGAGGCTGGGGGGAGGCTGGGAAAAGAGAGAGGCTGGGGGGAGGCTGGGAAAAGAGAGAGGCTGGGGGGAGGCTGGGAAAAGAGAGGCTGAGGCTGGGGGGGAGGCTGGGAAGAGAGAGAGGCTGGGGGGAGGGTGGGAAAAGAGAGGCTGGGGGGAGGGTGGGAAAAGAGAGGCTGGGGGGAGGCTGGGAAAAGAGAGAGGCTGGGGGGAGGCTGGGAAAAGAGAGAGGCTGGGGGGAGGCTGGGAAAAGAGAGAGGCTGGGGGGAGGCTGGGAAAAGAGAAAGGCTGGGGGGAGGCTGGGAAAAGAGTGAGGCTGGGGGGAGGCTGGGAAAAGAGAGAGGCTGGGGGGAGGCTGGGAAAAGAGAGAGGCTGGGGGGAGGCTGGGAAAAGAGAGAGGCTGGGGGGAAGCTTTGAAAAGAGAGAGGCTGGGGGGAGGCTGGGAAAAGAGAGAGGCTGGGGGGAGGCTGGGAAAAGAGAGAGGCTGGGGGGAGGCTAGGAAAAGAGAGAGGCTGGGGGGAGGCTGGGAAAAGAGAGAGGCTGAGGGGAGGCTGGGAAAAGAGAGAGGCTGAGGGGAGGCTGGGAAAAGAGAGAGGCTGGGGGGAGGCTGGGAAAAGAGAGAGGCTGGGGGAGGCTGGGGGAGAGAGAGGCTGAGGCTGGGGGAGGCTGGGGGAGTGAGGCTGCTGCTGGGGGAATGGGAGAGAGGGGCTAATGCTAGAGACAGAGGACAAGGGTTGAGGGATAGTGCAATGACAAAATCGATGGGGGGGAGTGTAAGGACTCAGAATGAGAGGGGGGCAGCATTGGGAGCTCATTATGGAGAAGGGGCAGCATGTGTGGGATCAGTATGGAGTGGAGCAATGTAGGGGAGTCAATATCAAGAGTGGGGTAGTGTGTGTGTGTGTGTGTGTGTGTGTGTGGGGGGGGGTCTCAGCATAAGCGTTAGTGTGGTGGTCTTAGTATGATGAATGGGGCAGCATGCATGGGACACTGTGAGAAGGGGGCAGCATGCATGGGACACTGTGAGGAGGGGGCAGCATGCATGGGACTCTGTGAGGAGGGGGCAGCATGCATGGGACTCTGTGAGGAGGGGGCAGCATGCATGGGACACTGTGAGGAGGGGACAGCATGCATGGGACACTGTGAGGAGGGGACAGCATGCATGGGACACTGTGAGGAGGGGACAGCATGCATGGGAGACTGTGAGGAGGGGACAGCATGCATGGGACACTGTGAGGAGGGGGCAGCATGCATGGGACACTGTGAGGAGGGGGCAGCATGCATGGGACACTGTGAGGAGGGGGCAGCATGCATGGGACACTGTGAGGAGGGGGCAGCATGCATGGGACACTGTGAGGAGGGGGCAGCATGCATGGGACAATGTGAGGATGGAGCAGTATGCATGGGACATTGTGAGGAGGGAGCAGCATGCATGGGACATTGTGAGGAGGGGGCAGCATGCATGGGACATTGTGAGGAGGGGGCAGCATGCATGGGACACTGTGAGGAGGGGGCAGCATGCATGGGACATTGTGAGGAGGGGGCCAGCATGCATGGGACACTGTGAGGAGGGGGCCAGCATGCATGGGACAATGTGAGGAGGGGGAAGCATGCATAAGACATTGTGAGGAGGGGGCAGCATGGGACACTGTGAGGAGGGAGCAGCATGCATGGGACACTGTGAGGAGGGGGCAGTATGCATGGGACATTGTGAGGAGGGGGCAGCATGGGACACTGTGAGGAGGGGGCAGTATGCATGGGACATTGTGAGGAGGGGGCAGCATGCATGGGACACTGTGAGGAGGGGGCAGTATGCATGGGACACTGTGAGGATGGAGCAGTATGCATGGGACATTGTGAGGAGGGAGCAGTATGCATGGGACATTGTGAGGAGGGAGCAGTATGCATGGGACATTGTGAGGAGGGAGCAGCATGCATGGGACACTGTGAGGAGGGGGCAGCATGCATGGGACACTGTGAGGAGGGGGCAGCATGCATGGGACATTGTGAGGAGGGAGCAGTATGCATGGGACATTGTGAGGAGGGAGCAGTATGCATGGGACATTGTGAGGAGGGAGCAGCATGCATGGGACACTGTGAGGAGGGGGCAGCATGCATGGGACATTGTGAGGAGGGAGCAGCATGCATGGGACATTGTGAGGAGGGGGCAGCATGGGACACTGTGAGGAGGGAGCAGCATGCATGGGACACTGTGAGGAGGGGGCAGTATGCATGGGACATTGTGAGGAGGGGGCAGCATGGGACACTGTGAGGAGGGGGCAGTATGCATGGGACATTGTGAGGAGGGGGCAGCATGGGACATTGTGAGGAGGGGGCAGCATGCATGGGACATTGTGAGGAGGGAGCAGCATGCATGGGACACTGTGAGGAGGGGGAAGCATGCATGGGACATTGTGAGGAGGGAGCAGTATGCATGGGACATTGTGAGGAGGGGGCAGCATGCATGGGACATTGAGAGGAGGGAGCATCATGCATGGGACACTGTGAGGAGGGAGCAGTATGCATGGGACATTGTGAGGAGGGGGCAGCATGCATGGGACATTGTGAGGAGGGGGCAGTATGCATGGGACATTGTGAGGAGGGGGCAGCATGCATGGGACATTGTGAGGAGGGGGCAGCATGCATGGGACATTGTGAGGAGGGGGCAGCATGCATGGGACATTGTGAGGAGGGGGCAGCATGCATGGGACACTGTGAGGAGGGGGCAGCATGATGTGAGGTCAATGTGCAGATCATATTTCATAATTGAGGAAGGTGTGGTGGGTATAATTTATAAGGGAGAGTAGTGTGTAGTATATTAGGGGCAGTGTGACAGTCACAGTATATAAGTGGGGACGGTGTGGTGGGAATATTTTATACTCATGCTATGTTTTAATGTGCCTGTGGTGATCCCCATTGGGGGGGGGGGGGTTAGTGCCCTTTGTTTCTCATTTATACTTTTTAAAGTGTTTTACAGAGTAGATCTGCCTTAAACAGATGTCGAGTGCGAAAACTCAGTTTTACGTTGTCACTAAGGGGCGCGACCACTTAAAGTGCCTAGGGCAGCACGAAGGCAAAATACAGCCCTGACTATATATAATCTCTCTACCCTGCTGACTCTTTAGCCACACTGTTAAGTATTCATATTGAGCATGGTGTTTAATACAACTCTGTACCATGGGTTTTGCCCAATGAGGACCTACTTTTTGATCAATGGGATATGTGCAATATGTTTATAATAGCTATACAAATACTATAGTCAAGCGCTTTATCCAAACTATTCTTCTATACATGTTATGTACATTGCACATGATGGGATATGTGCAATATGATTGAAGTGCAATAAGATGAAATATGTCATTTGACAATTCAGCACTATAAATAAGCACTTTAATCTGGGGTTATATATCTCCGTGTACATATATATGTATATATATCTATATTGCTCTTATGAATGCTGCACAATAGATCATGATATAAATTGTTTTGATTATTGCCTGTTCCTTGGGTCGCACTGTCCTGTCTTTCTGTTTACCCAAACGTAATTTTGTTTTTATGTTGCACTTTTTGCACTTTGTGTATCCAAAAAAATATAAAAAAATAATTAATTTAATAAAAGTGATATATTGAATCCACTTGGAGAATATTTCTTGATTACATATACTATGAGTTGGAACTATGGAAGGTTTGGGAACCATAGTATAAAAATAGCAATGTTATAAAAACGGTATGGATCTGTTAATTCTAATTCTGAGGTTTTTGTTTCCCCCACCCACCAGCAGTCCCAGGGTCTCTGATTGGTTGCAGTCAGACTGCACCCCCTGTGACGGGGGTGTACGACAGAGCAAAGGATGGACGAGGCCGAGGGACGATCCAACAGGTTTATTCACAAGAACACTGGAACAGCACACGATAAGTCCACGTAAAACAGATTCGGGGGCCCTTCCCGACAATCCTCGGACCGGATTACAAAGCAATCGTCCTTACAGTAGTCCAAAGAGTTCCACACAATCCCACGGGCCGCCACACAGGCCTAGCTCCGTCCGTGTCCACAGCCACACAGGCTGGAGCTCCTGCTCTCTTCAAGTTTCAGCTCACTCTGACTGAATCTCCCAGGTAAGCAGAGTTTACACTAGTTGGACTCTAGGCCCACCTCCCCCTACTCCCAGGGATGGAAGTGCCTCAAGAGGATATAACCTTGCATTTTAGGGGGTGATTACCTACAACAATAGAAATGTACACAGAAGTAGTTCAAATAAGACAATGAACCCAGCTTGAAATAGGAATCTGTACAGCATATACAGTGAGAGGGTAAATTACATCTTCACAATCCCTCCCCCTCCCAACTTGTGTACGTACTAGGGACCTCTACAGGTCACTGGTTAAGTACACACAGGCAGAGCGTTACTTACATGTGGCTTCATGCAGCCACGAATTGGCATCGTAGCTCTCCCACATCATTGCCCAGGAGAACAGCTGCAGGCAGACCACCCATCACCCCAACCACACATCGCCTGACCCCAAAACCAAAGTTCAGATCCACAGTGGCTGTGGGAATAGTCCTCCATTGTCCACCAGCCAGTTCAATAACAATCCCAGGTCCTCTATGGATTGCCTCAGGCCGAACCACTCGGGGATCAGCCAGTGTGAGGAAAGCACCCGAGTCACAAAATCCAACAAGTCTCTGTCCATCCAGCACAACCTCCTGCAAGTGCTTACCTCGATGAGCAGAAGTCGTCATAACTGCGGGTCGCACCCCGTAAACTCCTGGTGGTGCAACATGGGGGGCTGAGTCACTAGGCCAGTCCTCACATAACGGTGCCACATCTTCCTCCATGGCACTGGGCTGTAAATAATTAATAATCCGATTGGGTGCAGGATCAGTCCTCATTTGAACAGCTGGGCAGGAGACTTGCCGATGCCCTGGCTGTCCACATTGATAGCATCTGAGCTGGGTCTCCCTCCATCCAAGGCGTCCTCTTGGGTAAGGGGTAGGGGAACTTGGAGGCCGGCTCCCACCTGAAGGTGCTGTAGGGGTTTGAGGATGATTCCTCCATGGCCTGGCTGGGCATGAGGCCTGCAAATGCCCGGGATGCCTACAAACATAACACCTGCGCTCTGTTACTTCCTCTCCCCGGCGTATTCCAGAAAGTGCAGTAGAAGCAACTGGAGGCACATTAACACGGGTATCAACATGTGGTGGCTTAGAGGAACGGGGAACAATGGGGACAGAATAACTGGGGGCATCTGGTGTTGTGGAGCTGTTAGGCGTCTCTCCATCCTCCAACAGAACCCTCCACTGAGGCTTGATGGTGAGAGCCTCATCAGCGAGAGCAGCAGCTTCCTCCACTGTCGCTGGTTTTCTCTCACGCACCCATTCCCGGATCTCAGCGGGGCACTGGGCAAAGAATTGTTCTTTTAGGATGACCTGCAGGAAGGTCTCCCAAGATAAGGCCTCCTCTGCCTCCAGCCAGCGATTACATATTTGTTTGAGTCTATGAGCATATATCTTAAAAGACACTTCCCCATCACAGGCTAAAGCACGGAACTTAGTCCTGTAAGTGTCTGGGGTCACAGCATAATGTTCTAGAATAGTCTGTTTAATATCCGCATACTCACAGTTCTACCGAGGGTCCATAGCTCTATAGGCTTCAGCAGCTCCCCCCTCTAGGAGCCCAACCAGATGCCGGACACGCTCCCTGTCCGGGACTTCCATTAATCGACACTGATGCTCAAAGTCCTGGAAGAAGCCCTCAATGTCGCCTGCAGCCTCATTAAACGGCTTAAAGTCTTTGCGGGACACCCTGGGAAGTTCCCTCATGATGGGTTCTGGGGTTACAGTCTGTCTGGAACCTCTCGCGGCTTCCACAGCGAGCTCCTTATCCAGCAGTGCCATCTCCTCCATCCTGCGCTCCTTCTCTTTAGCTCCACGCACGGCCTCCCTCTTATCTTCTATGGTGGCCTCATCTCCAAGCAGTGCCATCTCCTCCTTGTACCACACAACCCATTGACTTTTTTGGGTATTCACCTCCGGCTGCCGTCTTTCTTCCGTTGGCTGTGAGGATCCTTCCTCCACGTCATTTTGCGAACAGACTCCTTCTAGCGCCTCAATCAGCTGCTCCTTGGAGAGTCCTTTGAAACGAACTCCTACTTCACGGGCCTTTGATTGCAGGCTCCCCAAAGTCCAGGTCTTGTACTCTGCAGTGCTGGTTCCTGATGTTGAGCCATTGTCCTCCATTCCTTCTGCTCTGATCCCAGTGCTGCCAACCAGTTTGTGACGGGGGTGTACAACAGAGCAAAGGATGGACGAGGCCGAGGGACGATCCAACAGGTTTATTCACAAGAACACTGGAACAGCACACGATAAGTCCACGTAAAACAGATTCGGGGGCCCTTCCCGACAATCCTCGGACCGGATTACAAAGCAATCGTCCTTACAGTAGTCCAAAGAGTTCCACACAATCCCACGGGCCGCCACACAGGCCTAGCTCCGTCCGTGTCCACAGCCACACAGGCTGGAGCTCCTGCTCTCTTCAAGTTTCAGCTCACTCTGACTGAATCTCCCAGGTAAGCAGAGTTTACACTAGTTGGACTCTAGGCCCACCTCCCCCTACTCCCAGGGATGGAAGTGCCTCAAGAGGATATAACCTTGCATTTTAGGGGGTGATTACCTACAACAATAGAAATGTACACAGAAGTAGTTCAAATAAGACAATGAACCCAGCTTGAAATAGGAATCTGTACAGCATATACAGTGAGAGGGTAAATTACATCTTCACACCCCCACCCTGTGTGACAGCGTAATTGGTTGGAATCACACATGCTGTCTGATTAGAATCACACATGCTTTCTGGGTCCCCTAGTGGAGGGTAAAAATAAATAAATTTAAAAAAACTTGGCTTAGAGTCCCTCCATATACTTAGTGCAGATAAGACATATAGCTACAGACTGCTGCCACAAGTTGTGTGCTTATCATGTCTGTGTATCAAAATAAGAGGGACCTCATGTGGATTTTTTAAAATTATTTAAATAAATATTTAAAAAAACTGGCATGCAGTCCCTCCAATTTTGATACCCAGCCAGGATAAAGCAAACAGCTGGGGGCTGGTATTCTCAGGCCGAAAATAATTTTAAAAAAGCCCCATGGGGTCACTCTTATTTTGCTATAAAGCCAAGATAAGCACACAGCTGTGGGCTGCAGGCTATAGCCGTATGTTTTATCTGCACTGAGTATCAGAATGTGGGAGGACTAAACGCCAATTTATTTTTTTAAATATATTTATTTTTTACAATAAATTAGTGGTATTCTCAGGCTGGGGGGGGGCATGATTATATCGTCCACAGTTGGGGGCTGCAGCCTGTAGCCTTATGCTTTATTGGCGGTAGGTATCAAACTATAGGGGGTCGCAAAACATTTATTTATTTATTTTTATACTACCCTTGAGCAGACAAACAGCTACTGTGAGGACAACCAATCAGAGACACCAGCACACTGGCAGTCTGACTGCAGCCAATCATACATGCTATCACAGATGGTGGGCAGAGGAAGCAGTGAATATACATGAGGGATAATGAGCGGAGTGGGAGTAGTGTTACAGCCGCACTGAGACTGGTAAGTATGTCCTGTTTTAATTTGCTTCCTTTTTTACTGTGATTTCCCTGGCCAATCACAGCCATGCCAATAGTTGACATGGCTGTAAGGGGGTTGGAAGTGGATGGTTTCTGCAAAGGTGTAAACGCGAACAGTTACCAAACAAAGCCTAACTTTGATGATTTTTGAGAAAAGTGTTTGTGAGCCAAGGCTCGTGCCTAATGTGAGATTTGCGAACCCTTTTTGAAGAAGTTTACCCATGCCTAGTCACTATGCTCTTTTAACTAAGATTAAATTATGTTAAATCATATTGTCACCAACAATTATGTTGCTTGATGTACGTAGAATACTAAATTATATATACACCTTAAAAATATATTGAATATTTTACCCAAACTTCACGTTACAAAGCTTTATCTGCTACCACAGTATGTTACATTTTTTTATTTGCTACATTCCTGTATTGTCTTATATAAGTATCAGTTTTGTGTATTCAGTAATATAATGGATCAGGATTTACTGCATTATTTGCCGTTTCAATATTTTAAATGTCTCCCAGTTATCATATCTGGACTTGGTTAGGCTTTCAGCATTTTCCCATTCAGTGGTACCGAAACATTGGAGAATAATTGGCATTTAGTTTATTTGTAATTTTTACAATACATTTCTTGTGTATAAAAAGGGAACATTACTGCTTGCTTGTTCAGTCCTGTGGTATGTAAATTGTTCATTACTATATTGTGAATATCTGGGAAAACACATACATATCTTCATAATGCACATGGTTGATTCTTTCAGCAGCCCTGGTTACTAAATACAATCCTGTGCGACACAAACAATGAAATGTTTTGAATTCATAATATAATAAATTCACCCTGCTATTGTTCTATTTGGTATAGCGTGGTAGAAGACTGCGTTCCTACAACTAGTTAGAATTAGATCAAGGTTAAAACGATCCTGTGAAGCTCTGCATTTACTTTTACCATGAAATTTTTCCTTTATGTCTTTTAGTCTAGTACTTCTATGACCTTAAAGGGAAACTGACACCTCACAAAATGCTATTTGTTTGCAGATATAGTGTTAAGGGTGCTTTACACGCTGCGACATCGCTAGCGATGTTGCGCGCGATAGCTCCTGCCCCCGTCGTACGTGCGACATTTGGTGATCGCTGCCATAGCGAACATTATCACTACGGCAGCATCACATGCACATACCTGTGCAGCGACGTCAATGTGACCTCCGAACAATCCCTCCTTCAAGGGGGAGGTGCGTTCGGCGTCACACCGATGTCACACCGATGTCACTAAGCGGCCGTCCAATAGAAGTGGAGGGGCGGAGATGAGTGGGGCGTAACATCCCAGCCACCTCCTTCCTTCCGCATTGTCGGTGGACGCAGGTAAGGAGATGTTTGTCGTTCCTGCGGTGTCACACATGGCGATGTGTGCTGCTGCAGAAATGACAAACAACATCGTACCTGATGGAGTACGAGCCCTTTATTGGCAAGTAGTCACTGACTGAGGGCCTAGGATGGAGGAGAAGGAATGGAGCGGTGTCCGGCAGCTGGTTTGTACCAAGGTGTGCATGATTAAAGTTTGTATAAAAAAAAAAAAGGAGAGGAGTGTGGAATGTGGCAGGAGGCGCCCTGGTGTTAATGGGCTGGTTAGGGCTTGGGCCTCTCCCCCTCCCCTGCATGGTGCTCACCCTATAGTTGGTGGGTTTATGGTTTAGCCCTTGGGCTTATAGGTTCCCCCACCCCCGTTATCTTCCTCTTCTGGCATCGGCTGACGAGAGCTCAGCGCGTGTCGTTACCTCTCTCCAGTGATGGCTGACAGGGAGCTTTTGGCGGTGCTGGCTGCACGCCTCCAGTCCGGCGACCCGCGCTTCAGGGAGCACCTCCTGAATATCATCGGCGGTGAGGTGAGCGGCGTGCCCGCTTCTAATATACAGCAGACCTTGGTAGAGGGGGGCAGGCGCTCGGCAAGGAGGACACGCCCCCCGCAGCGTTTGAGTCCCAGTTCCTATGACAGGCGGCGAGGTAATGGGGGAAGTGTGAGACAGCCTCGGGCTTCCTCTGCTTCCTGCGTCGTGGCCATGCCCCCCGGAATCCCGCCCCCTGTGCAGTCTATCCCATACACATGTGCTGCTGCAGCCCTGGCTTGTAACACTGACAGTATTATTAGCTCACGTGCCACACATAGCACGGAGGAGGCACAAACAGCTGCAGTGCTGGCATTAGGCTCAGTTACTGTTCAGCACATTACTATGGGAAATTCTGCACAGGCAACCTCTTCTGCAGAGGAAACATTAACCCTTCCTCCCACACAGGAGCAAGAAACTGCACAGCAGGGGTCCACAGTAATAACGGCTCCACCCCCCCCATCGGCCGAGATTTCCAGCAGAGCAGCCCCAGGCAAGGGGTCTCCGGTTCAAGGTTCAGGGGAGCGGAGGTACCGCAGGAGGGATCGCTCCAGGTCTCGCTCTCGCGACATGGCTCGGCACAGGACACTGGCGTCAAACTGCAGGCGCTGCAGCAGGCAGGGATCTAGATCATCAAGAAGAAGCAGCAGGTCTCGTCGCTCACGTTCATCGAAGTGGAGATTGCCTTCAAGTAGCTCCACCAGCTCCGCAGGGAAGACACAGGTCGTCGATGTCGGCCAGTGGGCCGTTCCGCAAGGCACCCCAAGCCAACGCGGTGCCGCTTTCCCTGCATGGGCCCACGCCGGTTCCAGCGTCTGGAGATGGTGAGTTTAACTATGCTGGGGCTTGGGGTATGGGGGATAGTGAGGATAGTTTAGCATCAGTGGTGAAAGCGTTGTTAGCAAGGTTAGCCCCCAGTGACCCCCCGCCCCCTGCCCCTTTGGTTTCACAGTCAGAGAGTTTAACCTGGGCTTCAGTTCATAAAGAAGCTTTTTTCTGTGGAATAAGTCCATTAGGTTCACATCTGGAGGATGACACTAAAGCTAAAATATGGTCGAACCAATATATCGATATTTGGTCTCTGGTGTCTGTTGATCAACACACGATCGATAGAGAGCGGAGGCCAAACACGGACAGGTGGATTGACAGAAAACCAAAGGTAGCCAGGACAATGGGTAATTGGTTGCAGGCATTCTCGGTGCTGGGTCATGTAATGGGTCAAAAACACCCAGAGTGCTGTTCCAAGCTTTTTGCGTATATGGATTTGATTTATAACGCTTACAAATCTCACGGCGGCACAGCCTGGCACCGCTATGACGAGGAATTTCGCAGGCGCCTCGCCTTGCAGCCTGAGATAGGTTGGGGAGTAAAAGCAACAGATGTGTGGCTGAGGTCTTTTCAGCCCGCGGCCGCCCCCCCCAGCATCCCACGGTCAAGGGGGAGCGGCCGTGCGTAGACCGGGGGCATGCTGGCTGTTTAACGAGGGCCACTGCCATTTCTTTGGCCTGTGTAAATATAGGCACGAGTGCTCCTCGTGCGGCGGACAGCATGCCGCGACAAAATGTACAAAACCTGGCAGACAGGGCCGCCCGGCAGGTACAGTTGAAGGAAAAAACCCCAGTGAAAGTGGGAGAGATGGGGCCATGGTTAGACCAGTACCCCAATAAGTCCGCAGCGGCATGCCTACGAGTAGGATTTACTTACGGTTTCTTTATTCCATTCGTATTCTCTAGCTGTCCGATGTTTTCAAGGAACCTGAAGTCTGCCGTTCAATACCCCCAGGTGATAGCAGATAAGATTGCAAAAGAAGTCGCTTTGGGTAGGGTAATGGGGCCGTTTAGTTCCCCTCCTTTTTCAAACTTGAGAGTGTCACCCATAGGTGTGGTACTGAAAAAGGAGCCGAACACGTACTGCCTTATCCACCACTTGTCATTCCCGAGGGGTTCTTCGGTGAATGATGGGATAGCTAAGGATGAAGTCTCGGTATCATACGTGTTGTTTGATAGAGCAGTTGCCCTCCTTAGGGGGGCGGGGGAAGGTGCTTACATGGCAAAGTCGGACATTGAATCAGCATTCCGGCTTCTCCCGGTCCACCCTGACTGTTATCACCTACTGGGGTGTCATTTTGGTGATGCATTCTATTACGATACATGTTTGCCGATGGGTTGCTCCATTTCTTGTTTTTATTTCGAGTTGTTTAGCACTTTTCTGGAGTGGGATCCAGAGCAATCATTCATTACTTGGACGATTTTCTTTTTGTTGCACAGGACAGTTCCAGGTGCAGTTACTGTATCTTTTGAATTCTTGTTGCTCCCTAATGCAACGCTTTGGAGTTCCCTTGTCATCAGAAAAGACCGTGGGTCCAGCTCGGTGCCTAACCTTTCTGGGCATCGAGCTGGACTCCGTTCAAATGGTTTATCGCCTCCCACCCGATAAGATCAATAAATTGCTGGGTTTGGTCAAAGGTTTTTTGGCGGTTTCCAAGGTCACCTTGAAACACATGCAGTCACTGATAGGCATGTTGGTGTTTGCGTGTCGTGACATTGCTATGGGCAGAGTGTTTTCTCGGCGGTTGTCATTGGCAACGAGAGGGGTGTCCAGGCCTGAGCATCGTATTCGAGTTACTAGAGCAATGAAGGCGGATTTGGAGATATGGCGGGGTTTTCTGGACAGCTACAATGGCCATACGTGCTGGCAGGCGGAGGAAGTATCTAACGAGGAATTGGCATTATTTACGGATGCAGCAGGTTCCACTGGGTTTGGCGCCATTTTGGGTAAGGAATGGTGTGCTGCTCGTTGGCCCCCTGAGTGTTTGCAAGGTGAGCTGTGTAGAAACCTTGCCTTTCTTGAACTTTTTCCAATAGTGGTGGCCATAGAACTGTGGGGCTTTGAGCTGAGCAACAAGAGGGTATGTTTTTGGTCTGATAATATGTCAATCGTCCAAATGCTGAACGGTTTGTCATCCAGCTCCTTGCCGATGTTGTCTTTGTTACGTCATTTGGTTCTTCGCTGCCTTCAGCACAACGTGTTTTTTTCGTTCTAAGCATATACCAGGGGTTCAAAACCAATGCGCTGATGCTCTTTCTCATTTCAATTGGCAGGAGTTCCACTGTTTAATGCCGGAAGCATGCAGGGTGGGCAAACCCTGCCCCCAGTTGGTGTGGGACTTGGTAACGAAGGAATGATGTCCCTGGTCAGAGTGTCAGTTGCAGAATCCACCTGGAACTCGTATGGTAAGGCGTGGAGGGAGTGGTGCATCATGGCGGGGGAGAACCCCGAGGTCCTTCCCCTAGCTCGGCTCCGCGAGCTTGTGGTGGGTTTTTTGCTTCATCTCCGGGAAAAAGGAGTTCCATACTCGTCGGTGGTTAAAAAGGTGGCGGGTATTAGCTTTCACCTACGGCTGAGAGGAATGATGGATGTAACAAAGATCTTTCTCGTGCAGCAGGCACTAAAGGGTTGGAGGAAGCAGCATGTGCGGCGTGAGAATCGACGGCCGGTGTCGTATGAGCTGATGGGTCAATTGATCAGGGTTTTGGGATCTATGTGCACGGACCCTTCTGAAGTGTCGCTTTTTAGTGCGGCTTTTTGTTTAGCCTTTTTCGGTGCGCTGCGTGTTGGGGAGTTGGTATCCGTCTCAAAATCGCGTCCTGGTGGCCTTTTGCACAATGACGTAGTGGTAAGCACGGTTCAGATTAGAATTCGGCGTTCAAAGACAGACCAAGGAGGCCTGAGTTCTTGGGTAGTTTTGCAACCAGTCCGGGGGCATACATGCCCGCTGAGAATAATCACGGAATACTTAGCATGTCGAACTGAGGGTCAGGTCTTTTTATCCCATATTGATGGGTCCCCTTTAACGCGTTTTCAATTCATTTCGGTTTTGCGGAAATGTTTAGCGGTTGTTGGGGTTCCACCAGGAGATTTCGGGACGCATTCATTCAGAATTGGAGCAGCAATAGAGGCGTCCAGAGCAGGGTTGTCGATAGGTAAAGTGAAGCAGATTGGCAGGTGGAAATCGGACTGTGTAAATAGTTATGTGCGTCCGGAACTTTTGATCTAATAGTTTTTCTTCTACAGGTCACCGCCGCCCGAACGTGTGGCTGATTGGCCATTCATACATATTTTGGGCCTCACAGAGAGTGGCGTGCAGACCCGGTGGAAAAGAGCTCGGGCTACGGGACATCGATGTGTATTGGAGAGGGATCCGTGGGCTGGTATGGACCCAGGTGTTGCTAGAGGCAATGGAAATCCGCAGGATTGCACGGCCACCGACCATTTTAGTAATTCATGCTGGTGGTAATGACCTCTGTTTTCTCAAGATGACTGAATTGATGACCTTAATGCGGGCGGATCTTGAGAGAATCATCAGTTTTTTCGGGGAGGTAATTTTAGTTTGGTCGGAGTTGATTCCCAGGGTCGTATGGCAGGGTGCAAGGGATGCTGAGGCAATAGAGAGGTCACGCCGCACGGTTAATTGTCGTCTATCACGTTTTGTGTGGTCCAAGTCTGGGGTGGTGATCCGTCATAGGCAACTGGAAGGGGATAATCGGCGGTTAATGGGAACGGATGGTGTCCACCTAAATGAGATAGGCCTGGACATATTTTTGTCAGGCCTTCAGGACGGGGTCGAGCAGGCGCTGTTGTTGTTACGTGGCGGTCGGGGCTTGGTGTAGGGGTACACAAGCCCCTTCATGGCGGTATTTTCAACAGTTAAGGGACCGAGGACGCACATGCCCTCCAGGAGCTGGAGGGGCAACCGTTTCGGTTCAAAGAGAGATGTCACTCACGTTTTGAGTGGAAGTTGGTTAAAGCAAGTTTAAGGTTAAAATAAAGCTGTGGCCGACCCCGTCCACTAAAGGTTATGAAGTTGTCGTTTTTATTTCTGCGCCGGGACACATGGATACGGGTTATGAGCTTATTCATGTCATCAGTCTGCAGCAGCAACGATATTAAGGAAAGGAGCAACGTGTCAATGATCACCACCGTTTTTGGACGATTTTGCGATTGTTGATCGTCACTCCTTGGTGTCACACGCTGCGATGTCGCTACGGGCGCCGGATGTGCGTCACTAACGACGTGACCCCGACGATATATCGGTAGCAATGTTGCAGCGTGTAAAGCACCCTTTAGTCTGCAGTTAAACAGCATTTCAATCATTTTTTGCTTTGTTACTTAAAGCACAGCTATAGAAAGAAAGTTTTGTTTTATTCTCCCAGCAGCCACGTGCTTTTAAAGTTATTTTGTCAGCATGTTTTTGCTATTTAAAATGTGGACAGCATTATGTAGGGGTTTAAACACTGAATTAAGGGATGTGTCACTTATTAGGCTGTGTGCTGTTGTTTCCACTCAAAGATTTTATCGCCAGGAGATTATCACTGCCTGGACTATATGTTTAATGATAAAACCTGGCTCACCGTGGATGATGGTGCTCTTAAGTAATGGACCGTTACACTAAACAAAAATAAAGTTCGGCACACAAAGAAAAAAGAAAAAAAAAGAAAAAATAGACTGAGATAATGCTTGCTGCTGTTTATTTAATTAAAATTGTAAAGATATGTATTCTATCCCTGTAAAGACATATATTCAATCTCAACATTTTGGCTCATAAGTGAGCTACAAAATTATCAAGGGTGTTGGATCAAGCAAAGTGAGCGCATATTCGTCAGTGCAAAGTACAAGGAAAAAAATTGTACATGCCTTTGATAAGTAGACTATAGAAATAAATGATGTATGGTGCTTTCTTGGTATAAGGATATATTCCCTAATTTTGGATATGAAAGTAAAAGAAAAGAAAAGAAAAAAAATTGTCACCAAATGTTTCTGTATTACTAGATGTGGCTCTGTATGTTAAACTTGAAAAATGATAAGACAGGCCCATCAATGTCCCCAGTGGTCCAGTGGTGCAGGTAGACAATATACCCAAAAAATCTTTTGGATTTTAGGTTTCTTCTAATAGTCAAACTATCAATCCATATATTTATATGGTGAGCAAGTAGTTCATGATAGATATGCAACTTGTGAAAATGTGGGTAGCCTCTGTTGGTCAGACTATTACTCAATATTATTATGTAGCAGACATAATTCATCATTCATAACTCAGTTCATAGTGGGGTACCACAGGGGTCAGTATTGGGCCCGCTTCTTTTCAACATATTTATAAATGACCTTGTTGGGGGCATGCGGAGTAGAATTTCAATATGTGCAGATGATACTAAACTCTGCAGGGTAATCAATACAGAGGAGGATAATTTTATATTACAGGGAGATTTATGTAAATTGGAGGATTGGGCTGAGAAATGGCAATTGAAGTTTAATGTAGATAAATGTAAGGTCATGCACTTGGGTAGAGGAAATAACATTTATGATTATGTACTTAATTGTAGAACACTGGGTAAAACAGACACAGAAAAAGACTTGGGTGTATGGGTGGATGGTAAACTTCACTTTAGTGGACAGTGTCAGGCAGCTGCTGCCAGGGCTAATAAAATAATGGGATGTATTAAAAGAGGTATAAGTGTTCATGAAAAAAATATAGTTCTACCTCTGTACAAGTCACTAGTGCGACCGCACTTAGAATACTGTGTACAATTCTGGTCACCGATATATAAGAAGGACATAGCTGAACTGGAGAGGGTGCAGAGAAGAGCCACCAAGATTATTAAAGGAATGGGTGGGCTGCAATACCAAGACAGGTTATTAAACTTGGGGTTATTTAGTTTGGAAAAACGAAGGGGATCTAATCACAATGTATAAATATATGAGGGGACAGTACAGAGACCTTTCCAAAGATCTTTTTACACCTAGGCCTGCGACTGGAACACGGGGGCATCCGCTACGTCTTGAGGAAAGAAGGTTTAATCATAATCACAGACGAGGATTCTTTACTGTACGAGCAGTGAGACTATGGAACTCTCTGCCGCATGATGTTGTAATGAGTGATTCACTACTAACATTTAAGCAGAGCCTGGATGCCTTTCTTGAAAAATTTAATATTACCAGTTATTAGTGATGAGCGAGTACTAAAAAGCTCGGGTGCTCGAAGCTCGGGCCGAGCCTCCCAAGATACTCGTGTACTCGGCCCGAGCACCGAGCCCAATGTTATCCTATGGGAGACCCGAGTATTTTTGTGAAATGACCCCCCGGCAGCATGGAGAAACCCTAAAAATGTCACAAAAGTCTCAGAAGAGTGCTCAAATGACATGGCATCAGCATGGGGAAGACCCCTTGAAGCATTTATCACTCAAAAGTCACAGATGTGAACAATTTTGTCCGAGTTTTACGCCATTTTTACGGACTCACCAGAAAACCTTCCAAAATGACACCAAAATGAATTTTCATGGCGGAAATGTTAAGGGCACATACCCAATAGTGAGATAGAGCTGGTGTATGTTACTTTTTGAGATTAATACATGAAAGATTTTACATGAAAACCTTGTGTGGCACTCCGATGTCCAAAACGCACGTTTTGTGCTTTTTACTAGCGATGTCGGTCATTTTTTTTTTTTTATTCTATCTCCCTCAGTCCGTCGGTCTGTCTCTCTCTGTCTTGTCTGTCCCCCTCTCACAGTCTGTCGGTCAGTTCCCCCCCCTCTCTCTTACTTACCGTTCCCCGATCACTGCCGCGGCGCTGCACAGCTGTTCAAACTCCGGTGGCTTTTCCTCTTTTGAAAAAGCCGGCCGCTCATTAATCAATCTCCTATTCCCTGCTGTCCTGCTTTTCGGCGCCTATGATTGGTTGCAGTGAGACACGCTCCCACACTGAGTGACAGCTGTCTCACTGCAACCAATCACAGCAGCCGGTGTGTGTATACTGTGCAGTGAAATAAATAATTAAATAATTAAAAAAAACGGCATGCGGTCCCCCCAATTTTAATACCAGCCAGATAAAGCCATACGGCTGAAGGCTGGTATTCTCAGGATGGGGAGCTCCACGTTATGGGGAGCCCCCCACCCTAACAATATCAGTCAGCAGCCGCCCAGAATTGCCGCATACATTAGATGCGACAGTTCTGGGGCTGTACCCGGCTCTTCCCGATTTACCCTGGTGCGTTGGCAAATCGGGGTAATAAGGAGTTAATGGCAGCCCATAGCTGCCACTAAATCCTAGATTAATCATGTCAGGCGTCTCCCCGAGATTCCTTCCATGATTAATCTGTAAATTACAGTTAAAAAACACACACACCCGAAAAATCCTTTATTAGAAATAAAAAACACTAACAAAGTCCCTCATTACCAATTTATTAACCCCGACAAACCCTCCATGTCCGGCGTACTCCACAGTCCTCCAGCGTCGCGTCCAGCTGTGCTGCATGGAAGTGACAGGAGCTGCAGAATACACCGCCGCTCCGGTCACCTCCACGCAGCTAATGAGATGAGTAGCGCGATCAGCTGAGCTGTCACTGAGGTTACCTGGATCCAGCGGTGGATGCAGCGGTGGCCGCGGGTAACCTCAGTGACAGCTCAGCTGATCGCGCTACTCACCGCCGCTCCAGTCAGCTCCATGCACCAACTGAGGTGAGTATAGCGATCAGCTGCCGTCACTGAGGTTAATCGCGGCACCGCTGGATCCAGCGGTGGCCGGGAGTTACCTGACTGACAGCAGCTGATCGCGCTATTCCCTTCATTAGCTGCGTGGAGGTGACCGGCGGCTTTTACTATTTTGAAAAAGCCGGCCGCTCATTAAACAATCTCCTATTCCCTGCTTTCCCCGCCCACCGGTGCCTATGATTGGTTGCAGTGAGACACGCCCCCACGCTGAGTGACAGGTGTCACACTGCACCCAATCACAGCAGCCGGTGGGCGTGTCTATACTGTGCAGTAAAATAAATTAATAAATAATTAAAAAAAAACGGCGTGCGGTCCCCCCCATTTTAATGCCAGCCAGATAAAGCCATACGGCTGAAGGCTGGTATTCTCAGGATGGGGAGCTCCACGTTATGGGGAGCCCCCCAGCCTAACAATATCAGTCAGCAGCCGCCCAGAATTGCCGCATACATTATATGCGACAGTTCTGGGGCTGTACCCGGCTCTTCCCGATTTGCCCTGGTGCTTTGGCAAATCGGGGTAATAAGGAGTTAATGGCAGCCCATAGCTGCCACTAAATCCTAGATTAATCATGTCAGGCGTCTATGAGACACCCTCCATGATTAATCTGTAAGTTACAGTAAATAAACACACACACCCGAAAAATCCTTTATTAGAAATAAAAAACACACACACATTCCCTGGTTCACCACTTTAATCAGCCCCAAAAAGCCCTCCATGTCCGGCGTCATCCAGGATGTTCCAGCGTCGCATCCTGCGCTGCTGCATAGAGGTGACCGGAGCTGCAGAAGACACCGCCGCTCCGGTCACTTCCACGCAGCAAATGAGGTGAGTAGCGCGATCAGCTGAGCTGTCACTGAGGTTACCCGCCGTCACTGGATCCAGGTAACCTCAGTGACAGCTCAGCTGATCGCACGGCTGTCTTCATTAGCTGCGTGGAGGTGACCGGAGCGGCGGTGTCTTCTGCAGCTCCTGTCACTTCCATGCAGCAGAGCTGGACGCGACGCCGGAGTCCGTGGAGTACGCCGGACATGGAGGGTTTGTCGGGGTTAATAAATTGGTAATGAGGGACTTTGTTAGTGTTTTTTATTTCTAATAAAGGATTTTTCGGGTGTGTGTGTGTTTTAACTGTAATTTACAGATTAATCATGGAAGGAATCTCGGGGAGACGCCTGACATGATTAATCTAGGATTTAGTGGCAGCTATGGGCTGCCATTAACTCCTTATTACCCCGATTTGCCAACGCACCAGGGTAAATCGGGAAGAGCCGGGTACAGTCCCAGAACTGTCGCATATAATGTATGCGGCAATTCTGGGCAGCTGTTGGCTGATATTGTTAGGGTGTGGGGCTCCCCATAACGTGGAGCTCCCCATCCTGAGAATACCAGCCTTCAGCCGTATGGCTTTATCTGGCTGGTTTTAAAAATGGGGGGAACCGCACGCCGTTTTTTTTTAATTATTTAATAAATAATTAAAATTAATAATTAAAATTAATAAATAATTAAAAAAAACGGCGTGCGGTTCCCCCCATTTTTAAAACCAGCCAGATAAAGCCATACGGCTGAAGGCTGGTATTCTCAGGATGGGGAGCTCCACGTTATGGGGAGCCCCCCACCCTAACAATATCAGCCAACAGCCGCCCAGAATTGCCGCATACATTATATGCGACAGTTCTGGGACTGTACCCGGCTCTTCCCGATTTGCCCTGGTGCGTTGGCAAATCGGGGTAATAAGGAGTTATTGGCAGCCCATAGCTGCCAATAAGTCCTAGATTAATCATGTCAGGCGTCTATGAGACACCCTCCATGATTAATCTGTAAGTTACAGTAAATAAACACACACACACCAGAAAAAATCCTTTATTAGAAATAAAAACACACACATATACCCTGGTTCACCACTTTAATCAGCCCGAAAAAGCCCTCCATGTCCGGCGTAATCCAGGATGATCCAGCGTCGCATCCAGCGCTGCTGCATGGAGGTGACCGGAGCCGCAGCAGACACAGCCGCTCCGGTCACTTCCACACAGCAAATGAACACAGCCGCGCGATCAGCTGCTGTCACTGAGGTTACCCGCGGCCACCGGTGGATGCAGCGGTGACAGCGGGTAACCTCAGTGACAGCAGCTGATCGCGCGGCTGTGTTCATTTGCTGCGTGGAAGTGACCGGAGCGGCGGTGTCTGCTGCGGCTCCGGTCACCTCCATGCAGCAGCGCTGGATGCGACGCTGGATCATCCTGGATTACGCCGGACAAGGAGGGCTTTTTCGGGCTGATTAAAGTGGTGAACCAGGGTATATGTGTGTGTTTTTTATTTCTAATAAAGGATTTTTTCTGGTGTGTGTGTTTATTTACTGTAACTTACAGATTAATCATGGAAGGTGTCTCATAGACGCATGACATGATTAATCTAGGACTTATTGGCAGCTATGGGCTGCCAATAACTCCTTATTACCCCGATTTGCCAACGCACCAGGGTAAATCGGGAAGAGCCGGGTACAGCCCCAGAATTGTCGCATATAATGTATGCGGCAATTCTGGCCAGCTGCTGACTGATATTGTTAGGGTGGGGGGCTCCCCATAACGTGGGGCTCCCCATCCTGAGAATACCAGCCTTCAGCTGTATGGCTTTATCTGGCTGGTATTAAAATTGGGGGGAACCGCACGCCGTTTTTTTAATTATTTATTTATTTTACTGCACAGTATAGACACGCCCACCGGCTGCTGTGATTGGGTGCAGTGTGACACCTGTCACTCAGCGTGGGGGCGTGTCTCACTGCAACCAATCATAGGCGCCTGTGGGCGTGGAAAGCAGGGAATATGAGATGGCTGTGTACAGAGCACAGCGCGCCGGCCGGTATAAAGGCTCGGTCACGCTGTGCAGGCCGGCCAATCACTGCAATTCCACAACTAACAGGGCTGTGGCATTGCAGTGGTCTGCCAGCCAATCCCTGCATGAGGGCTGGCTCTCAAAAGAGCGCCAACATGCAGGGATGAAGACCACGAGTAAAGCACGAGTATTGCAAAATTACTCGGTACCCGCCGAGCAGCCCGAGTACAGTGATACTCGTGCGAGTACCGAGTAGTTACAAGCATGCTCGCTCATCACTACCAGTTATGTATATTAGATTTTATGACAGGGTATTGATCCAGGGAACTAGTCTGATTGCCGGATGTGGAGTCAGGAAGGACATTTTTTCCCCATTGGAACTTGTTTGCCACATTGGGGTTTTTTTGCCTTCCTCTGGATCAACATGTTAGGCTACGGGTTGAACTAGATGGACTTAGAGTCTCCCTTCAACCTTAAAAACTATGATACTATGATACTATGATACATGCTGTCTAGAGAAGGTAAAGTAATGATCAGGGTATGGGTGTTGTGTCAGGGAAGGAGAGGTGATACCGGTGGTTTGAATCCTTGCCTTCAGTGGTTGCTCTATGTGAGTAGTCGACACTATATGAAATGCACAAATGTTTGGAGACTTAAGCGGGCTTTACACACTACGAGATTTCTACAGTGATCTCGTTGGGGTCACGGATTTTGTGCCGCACATCCGGCCGCTGTAGCGATCTCGTGTGTGACTCCTTGGAGCGATTTTGGATCGTTGCAAAAACGTCCAAAATTGCTCCTCGTTGACATGGGGGTCCATTCTCAAATATCGCTGCTGTCGCGTGGGTGAAGTTGATCCTCGTCCCTGCGGCAGAACACATCGCTACGTGTGACGCCGCAGGAACGAGGAACCTCTCCTTACCTGCCACACGCCAGCAATGAGGAAGGAAGGAGGTGGGCGGGATGTTCGTCCCGCTCATCTCCGCCCCACTGCTTTGTTTGGCCGGCCGCTTAGTGACGTCGCGGTGACGTCGCTGTGATGCCGAATGTCCCTCCCCGTTGAGGTAGGGATTGTTCGGCAGTCACAGCGACGACGACGACCAGGTAAGTGCGTGTGACGCTGCTGTAGCAATAATGTTCACTGCGGCAGCGATCACCAAATATCGGCATAACGATAGGGGTGGGTGCTATCACGCTCGCCATGGCTAGCATCGGCTAGTGATGTCGCAGCATGTAAAGCCCGCTTAACCCTTGAATAGAGATGAGTGATCCTGTTCAGTTTGTGTTCGCCAATTTCAGATTTGGTATGAGCCTTGGCTGATTTGGTTCAGGCTCGGTTACCTGAGCACTTTCCTCAAAAGTTGGTAATGTTTGGTAACTGTTTGCAGAAAACCCACTCCCAACCCCATCACAGGCATGTGAAGTATTACCATAACTGTGATTGGCCAGGGAAATCACTGTAAAAAGGAAGTAAAAGGGTTAAAGCATGACATACTTATCGAGTCTCTCCGTGGCTGTAACTGCTCCAGTGGCTATACTTCTGGGACTGTTCGTTATCCCTTATACACATTGACAGCTTTCCCACCCACCAGAATCTCTGATTAGCTGGAGTCAGACCCTGCCACCAGACAACATCTGTGATTGGTTGAAATCACAGACCCTGTATGCGGGTCTATTATAACATGCTGCAAAATAAATAAATAAATAAATCAGCAAATAAATAAATTGGTGTAGGGTCCTCTAGCTATTGATACCAGCACAGATAAAACCCACAGGCGGCAGCCCCTAGCCGTGCGCTTATCTTGGCTGTGTATCAAAATAAGAGGACAGAATGCAGTTATTTAAAAAAAATATTTCAATAAATAATTTTAAAAATGGCATGCAGTCCCCTCTCATTGTTATACCCAGCCATGATAAACCCTGACAGCTGGGGGCTGGTATTCTAACGCTGGGGGGACACTTGCCTATTGTGCCCCCCATCGTAAAAATAACAGTCTACAGCTTCCCAGGATTGCTGCATCCATTAGATGTGACAGTCCTTGAACTTTACCTGGCTCTTCCTGATTGCCCTGGTGCGGTGGCAATTGGGTAATAAGGAGTTAATAAGAGCTCACAGCTGCCGTTAAGCCCTAGATTAGTAATGAGGGGGGTCTATGAGACCCCCTTATTACTAATCTGTAAGTAAAAGTAAATAAACACAAAAAATCACCAAAACACCAAAAAATTCCTTTATTTGAAATAAAAAAGAAAAAAAACACCTTCTTTCACCACTTTAATAACCCCCTAAACACCCAGGTTCGACGTAATCCACATGAGGTACCATGACGATTCTGGCTCTGCTACATCTGAAGTGAAAGCGAGCAGCCATAGAACATGTCCGCATGCTGTAACTTCTGGCAGAGACTGAGCTGAATTAATCAGCTGTGACATCACTCAGTAAAGTTGTGGACACAGCTGGAGGTTCCCATGGCCCTCTACCTGTGACCGCAGGTAACCTCAGTGAACTCAGTGACCTCACACTGGGGTGTGATGATGTTTTGATGCATTTTTGTTTCTTTTTTTTGCCAGGAGGTATAGATTGAGTGCAGGAATATGGTGTAACAATCTCAGCACCAAATCTGCATCTCTTGACAAAAAAAATGCACAAAAATGGTTTTGATGCCATTTTGGTGCAGTTTTCTGCCAGGAGGTGCAAATGTGGTGGTGAAATGTCTACACCTCCCTGCAAAAAAATTGCATCACTATCACATCAAAACGGTATAGTGTTTTGATGCATATTTTTAGCCAGGAAGTGTAGATTGGGGGCAGGAATATGATGTAAAATTTCAGCACCAAATCTGCGTCTCTTAGCAAAAAACAAACAAAATGTAGTTTTCTGCCAGGAGATGTGGGTCTGAGTTCATTGAGGTCCCCTGAAGTCAGGTTACCTGCGGTCACAGGTGGAGGGCTGTGAGAATCTCCAGCTGTGTCCGCAACTGATCGCTGGTAGGTCTCTGCGCGAAGTTACAGTTTGTGGTCATGTTCTTTGGCTGCTCGCTGTCACTTCTGATGTCGTGGGACCTTGTGTAGATGACAACAGAGCTTCAGGGGCATTTTTGGGGTTAATAATGGGGTGAAAGATGGTGCTTTTTTGTCTTTTATTCCAAATAGAAGATTTTTTATTTTTTTGTGTTTATTTATTTTCACTTACAGATTAGTAATGGGGGTCTCATAGACACTCCCCATCACTAATTTGGTCTTAGAGGCATCTGTGAGTGGTGATTAACCCCTTATTACTCTGATTGGCACTGCAGCAGCGCAATTAGGAAGAGCCGGGTGAAGTTCTGGGATTGTTACATCTAATGGATGCAGTAATCCTGGACATCTGCAGGCTGCTATTTTTAAGCTGGGGAGCCCAATAAGCATGAGTCTCCCAAGCCTGATAATACCAGCCTCTAGCTGTTGGGTTTTATCTTGAATGGGTATCAAAATTGAAGGGGACTGCACACCATTTTTATAATTATTTATTTAAATCATTTCTTAAAAAAGACACAGCCACAGAAAAGATAAGCGCATGGCTGGGGGCTGCAGCCTGTAGTCGTGGGGTTTATCTGCGCTAGTATCAATAGATGGGGGGGCCATCTTTATCAATTAATATTTGTGTATGCAGCATATTCATGGTCTGCATTTTATATATAATATATAATAATTGTTTAGGGTGACTCTGGTGCCTTAGATGTACCCCATCCTCTGTTGTTCTGAATTTGCAGTCACACCGCGCTCCCACCCTGAGTGACAGCATCTGTTATTGGTTAGAGTCCCATAATGGAGTGTAAAAATAAATAAAAACAATTAAAAAATACTGTAGGGTTCCAAATATATTGATATCCAGCTTTTTAAAAATTATTTAAATAACTAATTAAAAAATCTGGCATGTAATCAACCCCAATTTTGATACTCAACCTTGATAAATCTGACAGTTGGGGGCTGCTGTTCTCAACCTGGGAAGGCCCATGTTATTGGGCCCCCCAGAGTCTAAAAATAGCAGCCTACAGCCTCCCGACAGTCCAGCACTTTACCCAGCTCATCCTGATTGCCCTGGTGCGGTGGCAATTGGTTTAATATAAAGGGTTAATAACAGCTGTCATTAAGCCCTAGATTAGTAATGGGAGGAGATTTTGAGATCCACCCATTACTAATCCTGTAAGTGAAAAGAAATAAACATAAACACCAAAAAAATATTTATTTGAAATAAAATACAAAAAAAGTCTTTCAGCCCTTTATTAACCACCAAAACACCCAGGTCTGCCGTAATCCACACTAGATCCCACCATTATACTTTCTCTGATACATCCTGAAGTCGAAGCATGCAAGTACAGAACTTGACTGCCTGCTGCTGCTTCAGGCAGAGACTGACTGAGCCACAGCTGTGGTCGGTGATGTCACTGCGTTCATGTGTGATCACAGCTTGAGGTTCCCACGGTACCCCAGCTGTGATCGCAGGTAAACTCGCCTCAGGTGAACTGATTTCAGTGAAATCAACTCAGGTGAACTGATTTCACTCAGACTTGCATGTCCTGGAAAAAAACTACATTTTAATGCCAAGCTTTGCAGATATTGTGCTGAAATTTATACACCAAATTCTAAAAAGTGCTATACATAATTTATTTCTACTCTACATTTATCATAGACATGTCTGATCTTTGCTTTGTACTTTGCACAGAGGAATATGTGCATTCCCCTGACTTTACTTGATCCAATACCCTTCATAATGGCTCACTTATGGCACAGATAACTCACTCAAGGGTGGCACGGTGGCTCAGTGGTTAGCACTTCAGTCTTGCAGTACTGGGGTCCTGGGTTTAATTCCCACCAAGGACACCATCTGCATGGAGTTTGTGTGTTCTCCCTGTGTTTGCGTGTGTTTCCTCTGGTTTCCTCCCACACTCCAAAATACATATTGATCCCCAATCCCCAATGGGGGCAGTGTTGTCAATGTATGTAAAGCACTGTGGAATTAATAGTGCTATATACATGATTAAAAATTATTATGAGCTGAAGCGACATGTCTTTACAGAGATGGAATAAATGTCTTTACAATCTTAATTAAAAAAAACCCCAGCAGCAAGCATTATCTCAGTCTATTATTTTATTTTTCTTTATGCGTGCCGAAGTTTATTTTGTTTATTGCCTGGACTATATGACACATGAGACCAGGTCTGATAATGCCCCCTCCTCTGAAAAGCAGCTCGCTGTCAATAGACAATGTTCATAGAAGGCTATAATTTGGGAGGGGTTACCTTTCTGAGCTCTGCTATACAGTATCTAAGAACTATAATTGTTGCACAACTGCTGCACGGAGTAAACTAAGTGATACATTGTTGGAATCAGGGACTATTTTCCTACTTTATGCTGCTCTCAGATAAGTATAACAATATTCACATGACATGAAAAATATATTCTTGCTGGGAACATGGTGTCACAATGGATGTATGATCCCCCGCCTATAAATATGGACAAAAATAGTCTCATAATAAATGCCTATAATAGATTAACCTGTGTGCAAACACTAAATGGAGTGCTGTATTCTGATATTAAAACTATACAAATGCTATTGATCGACTTACAACATGTATTTACACAATATGCTAAAATACATTGAGAAGAGGTATATTAAGGGGAAAGCCAAACAAACCCACAAGGCATTGGAAATCAATCAGCATATGGAGATATATAACGCATCCATTCTCAGTTGTATGAAAAATTAGAAAGTTTATGACTGACACACATAAGTCAATCTAATAGCATATTATCCATATTTAAAATGAAAGTATAAAGACTAAATGAGGTCAGTAACACTGTGTTTGATGGCTAACAATATATGATAGCAACAAATATACACCTTCAGTAATAAAGTGCATGTATACATCAGGTGGGAGAAAATTCTAATTATAGGAAAACCCAACTCTAATATATGCTGTAGTAGGGGAGCGAAAAAGGCGCAATAGGGTTTTACCCGGTTTACAGAGCAAAAGGTAAAAGAGCAATGCACTCACCTGGCTGGGTTGTGCCAGTCACAACCCCTTTACAGACGTGGATGAGTGCTTGGGTGGTTCAGCAGCGGTCCCGTCACAGAGCGAAATATCAGAGTAAAAAACTGGAGAAAACGGGTTTTATGCCGCGCTAGAAAACCACGAGCATGAATGTAATGAACTGTTCTTTTATTTAGTTAATTCCAACGCATTTCGGAGACTCATCTGCCTCCTTCCTCAGGAAAAAGAATCCAGATTCTTTCCCTGAGGAAGGACGCAGATGAGTCTCCGAAATGTGTTGGAATGATCTAAATAAAAGAACAGTTCATTACATTCATGCTCGTGGTTTTCTAGCGTGGCATAAAACCCATTTTCTCCAGTTTTTTACTCTGATATTCAACTCTTATATATTGCATTAATGAAAAACTTACCCATGCCATGCTGATAGGTTTCTGATGCCACGATAATATGATACTGTATAGGGAAAGAACAATCAAATGAAGGCTACATTCACACGCTGAGTATTTGGTGAGGTTTTATATCTCAGTATTTGTAGCCAAAACCAGGAGTGGAACAATCAGAGGAAAAGTATAATAGAAACACATTACAACTTGTGTATTTTTACCCAAGCTTAGTTTTGGCTACAAATACTGAGGTAAAAAGTTGACCACATAATCAACGTGAGTAAGTATCCTAAGAAAAAAAACACTAAGTCCATAATATTGTTGTTAAAAAAATTAAAAGTTAATTTAACCCTTTAGTGACGGAGCTAATTTTCACCTTAATGACCAGACCAAATTTTGCAATTCTGACCAGTGTCACTTCATGAGGTTATAACTCTGGAACGCTTCAACGGATCCCGGTGATTCTGAGATTGTTTTTTCGTCACATATTGGACTTCATGTTAGTACCAAATTTAGGACAATATTTTTTGTGTTTATTTATGAAAAAAATTGAATATTGGCAAAAATTTTGAAAATTTAGCAATTTTCAACTTTTGAATTTTTATACCGTTAAACCAGAGATTTCTGTGACACAAAATAGTTAATAAATAACATTTCCCACATGTCTACTTTACATCAGCACAATTTTGGAAACAAAATTTTTTTTTGTTAGGAAGTTAGAGGGGTTCAAAGTTTATCAGCAATTTCTCATTTTTACATCAAAATTTACAAAACCAGTTTTTTAGGGACCACATCACATTTGAAGTGACTTCAATAGGCCTAGATGACAGAAAATACCCAAAAGTGACACCATTCTAAAAACTGCACCCCCCAAAGTACTCAAAACCACATTCAAGAAGTTTATTAACCCTTCAGGTGCTTCACATGAACAAAAGCAATGTGGAATGAAAAAAAGCAAAAATTAAATTTTACCTAAAAATGTTGCTCTAACCCAAATTTATTCACTTTTAGAAGAAATAACACAACAAAATGGACCTCAAAACTTGTTCCCCACTTTCTTATGAGCGCGCCAATACCCCACATGTGGTCAGAAACCTCTGTTTGGACAAATGGGAGGGCTCGGAACAGAAGGAGCAATATTTGAATTTTGGAAAGCAAATTTGGCTGAAATAGATTGCGGGCACCATGTTGCATTTACAGGTCCGCTAAGGTACCTAAACAGAAGAAATCCCTCACAAGTGACACCATTTTGGAAACTAGACCCCTCAAGGCTTATATCTAGGGGTATAGTGAGCATTTTAGATCCACAGGTACTTCACAGATTTTGTTAACGTTACGTTGTCATATTGAAAATTTTAATGATTTTCTCAAAAATGTTGCTTTAGCATCAATTTTCTCACTTTTTCAAGAGGTAATTCCAAAAATTTGACCTCAAGGTTTGTTAACCACTTTTTTATGAGCGCGGTGATACCTCACATGTGGTCTGAAACCTTTGTTTGGACAAATGGGAGGGCTTGGAACGAAAGGAGCAATATTTGAATTTTAGAAAGGAAATTTGGCTGAAAAAGATTGCGGGCACCATGTCGCATTTGGAGGTCCCCTAAGGTACCTAAACAGCAGAAACCCCGCACAAGTGGCCCCATTTTGGAAACTAGGCCCCTCAAGGAATTTATCTAGATGTTTGGTGAGTACCCTGAACCCTCAGGTGCTTCACAGAATTTTATAACGTTGAGCCATGAAAAAAAAAAATAAAATTTTACCACAAAATTGTTATTTCAACCAGGTAGCTTTTTTTTTACAAGAGTAAAAGGAAAAAATTCAGCATAACATTTATTGTGCAATTTCTCCTGAGTTTCGCGATACCTTATATGTGGTGGAAATCAACTGTTTGGGCGCATGGCAGGGCTCGGAAGGGAAGGAGTGCCATTTGACTGCAAAATTGGCTGGAATCAATAGCGGACGCCAGGTTGCATTTGGAGAGCCCCTGAGGTGCCTAAACAGTGGCGGTCCCCCACAAGTGACTTCATTCTGGAAACAAGACACCTCAAGGCTTTTATCAAGGTGTATAGTGAGCAGTTTGAATCCACGAGTACTTCACAGAATTTGATAAGCTTAGGTTGCCATATTGAAAATTTTCATTTTTTTCACAAAACTGTTGCTTTAGCATCAAATTTCTCACTTTTTCAAGAGACAACAACAAACCGTGGACCCCACAGGTTGTTATCCAATGTCTTATGAGCACAGGGATACCCCACATGTGGCCAAAAACCTCTGTTTGGATAAATGGGAGGGCTTGGAATGGAGGGAGCACCATTTGAATTCTGGAAAAGTTGAAATAAATTGCGCGCACCATGTCACATTAGCAGGGCCCCTTGGGTACCTATACATCAGAAAACCGCCACAAGTGACCCCATTTTGGAAACTGGATTTTATTCAGGAGTATAGTAAGCATTTTGAATCCACAGGTACTTCACAAAAATGTTGCTGTAGCAACAAATGTCTCACTGTTAGGCTCTGTGGCCATGATCCAGCGACACGGCATCTAGTACACAGTGTCAGCCTCCTGCAGAGATGTGAGTGTTGTCCACGGGAGAACGCAGCTGCCCAAGCCCACGATTTGGGTTCAGGCCGCTGTGGAGCTCTATGCTACCTGCAGAGAACACTCATCTCCGCAGCATAAATTGACATGCTGAGGCTCGGGAAGCTGCGCCACAGGTCGGTTTATGCTGCGGAGAAAAGAAGCACATTGGGCATGGGATTTCTAAAAATCCTTCCGCTGTGCTTCTACTGCACAACGCAGCATTATGGACACAGGGAAAACACTCTGCGCCCATAACGCTGCAAACCCTGATTGTGGGCACACAGCGTAAAATGCTACAATGGATGAATGGATAGATGTCAAACAAATATAACGTCCCATTCCCCTGCATATTCTAAGCTGGCGCCCTTTAGTGCCTTTCATGTGGCACTAAAGGGTGCCTAGCCTTGTATTTAGCCCCCCAAAAAATTAATAATTAAAATAAACGACGTGGGGTCCCCCCTATTTTTGATAGCCAGCTAGGGTAAAGCAGACAGCTGTAGCCTGCAAACCACAGCTGACAGCTTCACCTTGGCTGGTGATCAATTTGGAGGGCTCCCCAGGCGTTTTTTAAAAAAAAAAAAAAACGTGGGGTCCCCCCCAAATTAGATCACCAGCCAAGGTGAAGCGGACAGCTGGGGTCTGGTATTCTCAGGGTGGGAAGAGCCATGGTTATTGGACTCTTCCCAGCCTAAAAATAGCAGGCCGCAGCCGCCCCAGAAGTGGCGCATCCATTAGATGCGCCAATCCTGGCGCTTCGCCCCAGCTCATCCCGCGCCCTGGTGCGGTGGCAGACGGGGTAATAAATGGGGTTGATACCAGCTGTAATGTCACCTGGCATCAAGCCCTGGGGTTAGTGATGTCACGGCATCTGAACAGATACCCGACATCACTAACCCAGTCAGTAATAGAAAAAAAAAAGACAAAAAAAAAATTTATTTGAAAAAACACTCCCCGAAACATTCCTCTTTTACCAATTTATTGAAAATAAAGAAATTCCGGTCGCTGTAATCCATTTTGGAGGTCCCGCGCCGACTCTGGATCTTCTAGAATATGGGGGGCACGTTCAGGGAACGTATCCCCCATTTTCTGGAAGAGCAAGCTCTCCATGAGCAGTGTGGGTGCAGTAATCTGAGAATACTGCACTCACACTGCCCCGGTCCAACCTAGGGCAGAGTGACCTGCAGTAACCTCATTCCAGAATATGAGGGGCACGCTCACAGAACGTACCCCCCATTTTCTGGAACAGCAGCCTCTCCATGTGAGGAGTGTGGCTGCAGATCACTGCACTCACCCTCCCCCGGTCCACAGTGGAGCCTGTGCATCAGCGACGTCAGCAGGATCCCTGCTTGCAGGGATCCAGCTGACAGCCGCTGTCTGCGCATGCGCCGCCAGCATTGAAGAAGGAGGCGGCGATCGCGGGCCCGGAGCGGCAGACCGGTAACGTATAACCGGGGACTTGGGGGGGGGGTGACGGGGGGTGACCTAGTGGGACCTGGGGACACCTTTCTGCCGCATGTGACGTGTCACATGCGGCAGAAAGAGCAGAATGAAGGCGGCCGCGCGCTGTGCGCCGCCATCTTCCACGCTCCGGAGGGGGGAGAAGGTGGTGGCTCTGGAGAACCGGAGGGGGCTCCGGTGACCAGAGGGCTCCGGTGGACCGGAGGAGGGGTCAGGGGGAGGACATTTCCCTCCGATCTGAAATGTTTGATCATTTCAGATCGGAGGGAAATGACTGCAGAGCCGGCGCCGGCGGCAGTTTTCTGTGCGCTTCGGCGCCATTTTGGATGTCCGGTGGGGGTAGGGGTGGGGGTGGGGGTACTCTCCGGTACCGGGGGCTTTGGGGGCACTAGGGGGTTAGATTTCTTTCTCATCTGACATGTTTGATCATGTCAGATGAAAAAGAAATCAGTTTTACCGGCCATTTCTTTTTTTTTCATGTGTTCGTCGGTATACAGTGTATACCGCCGATCACATGATCGGGGTCCAAAAAAAACACCCCGATTCATAATCTGGGGGGTCTCAGCTACCCCCGGTAGCTGAAACCCCCGAGATTTTCGGTCGCTGGGGGGCGCTACAGGGTTTTTTCGGGCCGCCGCTTTAAAGCGGCGGAACAGAATAAGTACCCTGTTTTGCCGCCGCTTTAAGTCGTACGGCCGTCGTTATGAGGTTAAAGCTCAAAAACGTCCCTTTGCCGTATGATCTCCTGATCAGCCCTATGATCACCCCCTATGTATGCTACCTGGTCTGATCGGTGTGACACATTTGTTTATTTTTCCTATTTTAACATTTTTGTCATTTACAAATGCCACATTATTATCTTATGCTAGCCAAATTTAATTTAGTTTTCTCCTTTAAAAATAATACTAATAATAATAATAATTTAAAAAACTGAGTAGGTTTCCAATTTACCTTCTTTCAGGTATTAGTGTTAGCTTGGTTTATATTTTTCTTTTTTTTATTGTTTCAGAAAAAAAGGAAAAGAAAAATGACATGGCAGGTAGGATCCTAATAAAATGGCTTTAGAATATGCACTGCGCAGCAGGCTGCTTATTGCTTGTTCTGCGAATATAATGGAATCCACTTTCGGAGCAGAAATTAATTTACTGGTGAATTGTCAGTGAATTGTAGTTATGTGATCTTATTTTAGTGTTCTATCACATACTCACAATACTACAAATTTCCTCAATCCCAGGAATAAATGTGACCAAAATTACCCCTATACAGTTTTTAGAATTATTGACAGCGACCATGTATAAGAACTAATTTCTTAACAAACCAATCTCTTTTTATTTTATTTTACAAGACTCTTCTCCACATCGTTCTGCTCTCTTTTTTGGATCCCCACAAGTGCCCTTGAAATAAAAAAAATAGGCATTACCATCAATATTGGTTTGATGAACAAAACAACTACACTCCTACTGGGCAAAAAAATATGCCCAGCTCGTCTCAATGTGCAGCTGTTATGTCCTTATTAAGTTATGAAGCCTTAATGCAATTCTTGTATTTTAGTGATAAATTCCAAGATCGTCCAATAAATGATTACAGTTATGATCACCATAAAATTAAGACCCATAATTTCCCTTAAGATTCATGTTAAAAATCATATATCTCTGAACAAAACGTCTAAGTTGCCTGACTGTCCATTTTTTTTTCTATGAAGGCAGTAGCTGCCAAGGTTATCCTTCCGGCAGCCATAGATAGTTGTGTGGAAGCTACTTATACCATTTTGAACCAAGAGTACCATGTGTTCTTGAACAATCGTAATACTAGCATCTCCACAGATAAATCCCGCAATGCTGCAAAAAGAGAGGGAACCTTTGAGACACTCCATAAAAATAGAACATCTTTTCGATCATGGTGTCTAGACATTTAGGGAGGGGTACGTCATTTACACTTGCAAATGACCAATGACCAACTTCTTGCATTAAAGAAGAATGACAGAAAAGACTAATTCATTTTCAAAAATGTAAGGTTTGCATTGGTTTTCCATACATGTGGCAGATAACCTGTTCCTTTTGAGTGTGACAAAGCCACCAAACATGCTGAATAACCCTCTCTCACATTACACTGTTGGCTGGACATGACAGTATGCCTATAGCAAATTGGATCAGAAGTCCAATGGATCAGGGCTAAGTGTATCTGCCTGAGAAAGGACATACTGACTGAATCTGTTTGTATATCCAGTGAGTCTCTGTTTGCTGAAGAGCTTCAGTTTGTTGTAAAGGCAAATGAAACATTTAGTCCATCATGACAAAGAAGATGCTATAGCTGTTGCTATCTCGGCTACTTGTTCTTAGCCAAGAGCTGGCACTGGCGGGGTAGCATTGGGTTTGTGAGGGTTGGAGAGAAGTCTGATAGTTAAGCAGGTGAACACCCAATACTTTGCAGAGCAGCTAACATAGCTTATCCTTGTAATTTGCCTATTTGGACTCCTTTTTAAAAACCAGAATAAATTCCCCCATTTTATAATGAGGGTCTAAAATCATAGCTATCCAATAGTCATCCCTCTGCTTCGTGGTATAATACACTTGTCATCCTACAAGTTGCCTATATCCCAGTATATAGCTTTCCATACTAACCAGTATAACAGAGGGCACATATGGCTCACTTACATCATCCTGCTGCAACGAATGATTATTATGGACAATGTCATTGTTGTAGTTTTCACTCTGTCAGCCTCGTATCCTGCCTGTCAATGCTATGTTCCCCTCCCCATCACCTGCTGTTGCTCATCCTTCCAGTTGCAGTTGGACCTTGCGTGTTCCCAACTGACACAGGGTGGAAATGAATATGTTGTTTTTATTTCTCCATGTCCTCTTGCATTCTGTAGAGTGTTTTGTACAGGTTAAATATGAGGAGGATACAACGTTCCTTCCACACTTGTCCAGACTAACACATTTAGTAGCCTTTATGAAGGGCTTTAATAGGGAACACACCCTTCATCTACTGCGTGTGGCAGAACTCAAAGTAACCCATGCATAGGTTTGAGTGCTGCATGATGTAGTCCATTATTACTGTCAGCTACTCGTACAGATACCCCAACATATGCAGCAGGTTGAAACGTCACAAATCAGGCCGCGCTGTGGCAAACCATGCTGTTCTGCAAGAACTGGAGGGTGTGCTATACTATGAAATAAAGGTTGAAATGGACTGAAACTTTACTGGGACAGACACCACCTTAGTCAAGGGATTTTGTTTCTAAAAGAATTGTTGCACAACTAAATTCAGGATGTAGGCCATGTAGGCAGAGTGAGTCAGTGTCCAAAATCAGGTGACGAAATCCCAAAAACTTCAATATCCTGCCATAGATGGGATATTTTGACCTTCCAAAGGTCTTTTTCAAGCAAGTGAATTCCTTGAGACGTTCTGAAGGTGCGTCTAAACTTTCGCCTAGGTGCCCTATTTAAGTGTCCCTATTAGAGTGCTGTAAGCAATTTTCTAGTTAAATTCAGAAATGCCAGTCCTAGTTGTTTATGACAATATTCACCTGTAGTTTTTTCAGGGGACAGCCAGTCTGAGAGCTGACACTTGAAACAAAAACTCATTCTCTTTATGGCTTTTATAACTCAGGCTTTCAAGCTGTGAAGCCACTTGGGCAGCATGTACCAAACACTAGTTGCATGATTTCAGCCAGGTATGTTTGACTCTGAATTACTGCAGCATTTCAGGGGAAAATATACTTTAAAAGCTGCCAGCAGCTTCTCTCCACCTGATACCAATGACAGACAGTTCTGTTCGTATACATGCAAAAAGGGAAAAATCACCAGATTTCAGTTATTGGGGTGTGCATGGAGCCGATACAGTCACTAATCACAGCATCGCTCACTATGGAATTGCACAGCCCAAGCCCCTACAGAAGTTACTGTCTAATGTTGCCTGCAGATTAAGGCTATGTTCACACGGTGCATTTTGCATAGTTTTGTATGTTTTTTTATTGGTTTTATGCAAATACAGTTGAAACCAGAAAGTTTACATACACTATCTAAAAAGACACATATACATGAGAGAGAGAGAGAGAGAGAGAGAGAATGAGAATGTTTTAAGGCATTTTTATTACTTTCTGCAAAGTCAAAAGTTTGCATACACTAATAGTACTATGCCTTTATACAATATGGGACAGCCCATGTGATGATGTCATGTCTTTGTAAGCTTCTGATAGATTTATTGTCAACATCTGAGTTAATTAGAGAAACACCGGTGGATGCATTTTAATGCACACCTGAAACACACTGCTTCTATGTGTAGCATCATGGGAAAGTCAAAAGAAATTAGCCAAGATCTCAGGAAGAGAATTGAGGACTTGCACAAGTCTGGTTCATCCTTGAGTTCACTTTCCAGATACCTGAAGGTACCTCGTTCATCTTTACAAACAATTATATGCAAGTACAAACAAGATGGGAATGTCCCGCCAACATACCACTCAAGAAGGAGACAGGTTCTCTGAACTAAAGATGAATGTGCCTTGGTTAGACATGTGCATATCAACCCAAGAACAAAAGAAAAAGACCTTGTGAAGATGCTGGCGGAGGCTGGTAAGATTCTGCCACTATCCATAGAGAAACGAGTATTGTATCAACATGGGTTGAAAGGCCACTTTGCCAGGAGGAAGCCATAACTCCAAAAGAAGCATAAAAAGGCAAGATTAATGTTTGCAAATGTACACAAGAGCAACAACCTTAATTTTTGTATGTCCTATCTACTGACAAAACTAAAATGTAACTGTTTGGTTATAATGACTATTGTAACGTTAGGAGCAAAAAAGAAGAAGCTTTAAAGCCTACGAATACCATCCAAACTGTGACACACAGGAGTGGCAGCATCATGTTGTGGGGTTGTTTTGTTGCAGAAGGAACTGGTGAACTTCACAAAATAGATGACATCATGAAGAAAGCAGAATATGTGGCAATAATGAAGCAACATCTCAAGACATCAGACAGAAACTTAAAGCTTGAGCAGAATGGGTCTTCCAAATGGAGAATGATTTGAAGCATACTACCAATGTGGTTAAAAAGTGGCTTAAGGATAATAAAGTCAATGTTTTGGAGTGGCCATCAAAAAGCCCTGATCTCAATCATATTGAAAATTTATGGGCAAAGTTGAAAAGGCAGGTGCAAGCAAGGCGACCTACAAACATGGCTCAGTTACACCAGTTCTGTCTGGAGGAATGGGCCCAAATGCCTACCTACTATTGTGAGAAGCTTGTAGAAGGATATCCAAAACAGTTTAAATACAATGGTACCAAATACTATTGAAAGTATGTAAACTTTTAACTTTGCAGAAAGTAATAAAAATGTCTTAAAACATCCTCACTTCCTCATTATTCTGGCATTTGAAAAATATAAATCATTTTGGTTCCTAATTGACCAAAAACAAGAAAGATTTATTCTGATTTCATATCAGATAGTGAGAAAAACCTGCAAATGTCTTTTTAGATAGTGTATCTGTCACGCTCCCCGGGTCCCCTGCTCTGCTCCCCGGCTCACCTGCCACGCTCCCCGGCTTCCCTGCGTCGCTCCCCGGTTCCTCTGTCCGGCGTCCGCCGCTCCCCGGTCTCCAGCCTCCATTGCCTGCGGTCCCCAGGCGTCCTGGTCCCCGCTCCCGGCGCCCGTCGGCTACTCAGCCCCAGCCCGGCTCTCCTGCTTCCTCCTCACCACTCCCTGCCCTGGCTTCTGGCACCCGGGCCTCGCGCATGCGCGTTAGGGCGCGCGCGCGGTCATTGACCCTTTCTTAAAGGGCCAGCGTCCACTGACAGGAAATTGAGCACACAGGTACAGGGTATAAAAGGGGTTAGTGTCCAAGTGGGCGGGGCCTGTTCTTCATGTTTCCCAAGCTAGGAGTCAGGTCTCCTTGTGTTCCTGTGAGATACTCACCTCTCTCTCTTCTAGAGCCGATCCTGCCTCGCCATCCGGTCCTGCCGAATCCCGAACCCCGAACGCTGACTATCTGCCATCCTGACAGTCCGTTCCATCTCTGATCCCTGTGGTGACCCGTCCTCTCGCTCCATCGGTTCCGGACTCCGCCTGACAACATCTCGGCTTCCGAACCTGAGCTCCGTCACCCGGACTATCATCAGTGACTCCGTGGTCCCAAGGACTTCTCCATTCTGCTCTTGTGCACGGCCTGTCCTGCTACCCGTAGTGCTCCAGCTACCGGACCCCTTACCTTCATCAAGGAGTTCGGCCCAGTGGATCCACCTCCTGGGTCTGCCCGTCCACCTGGCCCTAACAGTATCTAAACCTCTGTTTTCAATTGTACAGCCTCTGTCACACCAGCTCTATTTATTGTCCAGCTGTACTTCCTCCTGATTGACTGACAGTCTCTATGCTTTGCGACTCCATAGACAAGATTTGTCAGTTAAGCAGTAAGGGGCATTACAGGGCGGGGAATAGAGCTTGAGTGAAAGAGGCTTCAGATCTACATTAGCTCTTTGTTCTCCATTACATATCAATTCAAATGCTGATTTGATTTTTAGACTTGTATTTAAAAGAGTTACATGTGTATATAATAGTGTGGGTGTGAAATACTGCTGACAGATTCCTTTTAAATTTTCTTAGGTGTTAAAAGAATAAATTTAGAGAACCCTGTAACAGATTATTTCACTTATTGAGAAATCATATTCATCTAGTTACTTTTATATAGCTCAGGAAAAAAATCTTTTGAAAGATAATCTGTCCATAGCTTAAGGCGGGCTTTGCACGTTGCAACATCGCAAGCCGATGCTGCGATATCGCACGCGATTGTCCCCGCCCCCGTCTTAGGTACGATATATTGTGATAGCTGGCATAGCGAAAATTATCGCTACGCCAGCTTCACATGCACTCACCTGCCCTGCGACCGTCGCTCTGGCCGGCGACCCGCCTCCTTGTTAAGGGGGCGGGTCGTGCGGCGTCACTGCGACGTCACACTGCAGGCGGCCAATCGGAGCGGGGGGGCGGAGATGAGTGGGATGTAAACATCCCGCCCACCTCCTTCCTTCCGCATATTCTACGGAAGCCGCGGTGACGCCGGTAGGAGATGTTCCTCGCTCCTGCGACTTCACACACAGCGATGTGTGCTGCCGCAGGAGCGAGGAACAACATCGGACCGTCACGTCAGCGTAATTATGGATTACGCCGACGCTGCACCGATGATACGATTACGACGCTTTTGCGCTCGTTAATCGTATCATCGAGCCTTTACACACTACGATGTCGCATGCGATGCCGGAAGTACGTCATTTTCAATTTTACCCCACTAACATCGCACCTGCAATGTCGTAGTGTGCAAAGCCCGCCTTAGAGTCACCAAACTAATTACGATTCTGAGTGAAATACTAAAAGGCAAGTTTAAATAAAGTCTACCGGCTGCACATGTCTTCAATATGCACACTGTAAGGATTCTCCTCTGTTGCCTGTTGGGACTGTTATCGCGTGAGCTCAAGTATGATATTCATGTTTCTGATTTTATTTTATAATTAATTAACATTGTCTCAATTGTCCAAAAAGGTATGTCCACTTATAATTATGTTGAGAAATGGAGTGAAATATACTTTTTATCAACTTTGGCATTTCTTATCTTATTAGATATATCCTCTCTTTAATTAATCTACACAATTAATTGTAGTACTGTAGGGGTGTATTCACCTATTCCACACCTAAATCTTTAATTCAATTTTAACACAGGAAATCTGGTCATGATTTGCTTCATATATACGGTAAACTGTTAAATTGTGCTGGTAGTTTGTAGAGTAAAGCTAAAACAATGATACCATAAATCAAAGCCAAACTACACATACTACAAAAATGATAAACATACAACCTGAATAAATGAAGTCACTGCCAAATTGAGATGAACGGAAATCCCTATGGTGGCTATTAAAATACACATGAAAATTGAAGAGCGGAGTTTTCTTGTGACAATGAGTATCTATCAAAATAGCAGAGATGCGTATATCCTAGAGAAACATGAAGGAGATGGCTGAAGCCCCATTTATAATAGTTTTATTGTATCCCTGCATCAAGGTAACCATCTCATTTTCAGTGCAGGCTATATAAATTACTGGTGGGATTTGCTTTGGAAATGCTCTAACTTCTGTATCTTGGGGACAAAAGGAGGCTACAAATGTTTTATGGAGACAGAGAGAACATATTGCTTCTCATATCTTTCCTATAAATCTTAAAAATCAGGCCAGCTGACAGGCAAGAAAGCATTACTTGCCGAAGACATTTCAATGTAGTTTGTACATATTATGAAATTATTCTGTTCCTTTTGACAAAATATAACACTGAGTTTGATGTACTGATCTCACTCTCGAAAACACTAGAAATCTTTACTCTTTCGGACCAATTTTCCTATTTGCACATTCAATTTGTTCCTCCTTTTCTTCTAAGAGCCATAAACATTTTCCGTCAGCATAGCTATATCAGGGATTGGGTTTTTTTGCAAGGATGAGTTATACTTTTATGTCAAATAATGTACTTCACCATATAATGTATGGAAAAATGGGGGAAAAACCAAGTGGAGTAAAAATGTCAATAAAAAAAAGGAAATTAACCATATTGTTGGAATTGCTCGTGCCGCCGATGACCCACTGCACCGCAGCACCCTCATTCCGCGCAGCCCTACATTCAGACTATAAGACGCACCCCACATTTTCCCCCAACATATGGGGGGAAAAAAGTGCATTTTAAAGTCTGAAAAATACGGTAGTTTTTTTATTATTAATTTATTTCTTCTTTCACTTTGGGAAAATGAAGTTGAATTTATTTATTTTTAATTCTATAACATTTTTTAAACTTTTTTTTAATTTACTTTTTGCTTTTGGAGAATGAAACCTGTGATTTTTAGTATTAGTAATATATAATAAAAAATAACATCTCCTATGAAATGTAGCCAAAACAGGAAGTATTAGCTACCTCTTACATTCGCAATCATAAAAGGGTCAAATTCTGCAGCAGGATGGTGCTCCATCTTATACATCCATCTCTACAACAAAGTTCCTCCTGGCAAAGAAGATCAAGGTGCTCAAGGACTGGCCAGCCCAGTCACCAGACATGAACATCACTGAGCATGTTTGGAGTAGGATGAAAGAGGAAGCTTGGAAGACAAAACCAAAGAATCTAGATGAACTCTGGGAGGCATATATGACTCCATTCTTTGCTATTCCTGATAACTTCATCAATAAATTGTATGAATCATTGTTGAACCACATGGATGCAGTCCTTCAAGCTCATGGAAGTCAAACAAAATATTAAATATGGCTCTAATAGCACTACAACTTCATTCTCCAATGTTATGCAACATATCTTTGTATTAAAAGTTAATTATTTGTTTGAATTTCACATTACTTTCTGTGGGCGACAAAACTTTTGTCTTGCCAAAATCTGACCTTTCCGTGTTCATTAAATGATCAATATTTCAGCTTTGCAGCAGCTTTATTTTCATAACCTAAACCAAATATGGGAGGGTTTCAGCTTTCAAAAGAGTAAAGGGGATTTAAACGCTCCGAGATTGCTAGCGTTTGCTAGCAAGGTCGTGCGCTATAGCACCCGCCCCGTCGTTCGTGCGACATTTGGTGATCACTGCCATAGCGAACATTATCGCTACGGCAGCGTCACACGCACATACCTTTCAGTGACGTCGCTGTGACCGCCGAACAATCCCTCCTTCAAGGGGGAGGTGCGTTCGGCGTCATAGCGACGTCACTGTGGTGTCACTAAGTGGCCGCCCAATAGCAAAGAAGGGGCGGAGATGAGCAGATGAAACATGCCGCCCACCTCCTTCCTTCCTCATTGCCGGTGGATGCAGGTAAGAAGATGTTCGTCATTCCTGTGGCGTCACACATAGCATGCACCACCAATGATATTATGAAAAGGAGTGACGTGTCAACGATCAGCGATTTTTGACGCTTTTGAAATTGTTGATCGTCGCTCCTTGGTGTCACATGCTGCGATGTCGCTAACGGAGCTGGATGTGCGTCACTAACGACGTGACCCTGACGATATATCGTTAGCGATGTTGCAGCGTGTAAAGCACCCTTTATTTATGAAACCAATGGATGAATTTAAAGTCAAGTTATAAGCTTTTATTTACATAACATGGATAAGCGACAGAACTTCTGTCAAGGACTGTTATACAATACAAGTAGTGCATGAGTACATATATAGAAGGAGGGCTCGACCTATTACCCCCATGGTGTAGCAGACAACATGAGCCACAAACGATCGCTAGTGGCATAATTAATGTTCAATTCATCAATTAAAGCATATCACAGCCCCAAATTAGGGTGAGTACACTAAAGTAAATACATAATGGCTTGCATTCAGAATCAAATGCACATGTTCATAAATGTGACCTACCTATTGCAGAGCAGAGGTGCTTGTCGCCGGCAACCAGTGAGAGGAGCAGAGTTCCCGATCCTGAACACGCGTGTAGAGTTAGCTTCTTCAGTGGGGCAAAGGAGGGCGGATCTGCATTATCTGGTGGATGCACTGGGATATCCTTGGTCTTGTTGCATTACTAGTATATTTCCACTTGTAAAGTTATGGTGCACTAGCCGTGACTGTACGACATTCTTGCAAAAATATGGCCTAGTCAGTGTCGGACTTAACTGTTGCTCTTCTGGAAAGGAGGGGAAAAAATTTCACATACACACTCCAAAATCTTGTAGAAAGCTTTTCCAGAAGTGTGAAAGCTGTTTTAGCTGCAAGGTAGGGGGACTAACTTCATATTAATGCCTATAGATTTTGAATGGGATTTCATAAGAGCTGTAATAGGTATATTGTGAAGGTGCATGATACTTTTGTCCATCTAATAAATATAGTGTACGAAATCTTTTAGCAACAAATGCACCCAAAAATATACGTGTATCCATTTCTAAAACATTTCATGTTTAACTAATATTCTGAATATGTTATGAATTTATTGCTATTGAACTTTGCCAATAACTATTATGATTCTGTTCTAATGAAAATGTCATTTATAATCTCTGAATATTGAATTGTTGTGTATTTAAGTGTTGTTCAAGACAAATAAATATCATTGCTGTTATCAAAGGTTTCTCTTCTCCCAATCCTTCCATTTCTAGGTCAAGAGTTTCCTTTAACATATGTTTACATCTTTGAACTATAAAAACAATTACCGTATTTTACATAATTAGCTGACCATCTCCAATTTTGTGTGACTCCATTTATAGATGATTATGTTTTACAAGCTTATTTTGGTTTGCATATAGGTTAAATCTTTTTGGCTCTTTTATTTTACACACATCATCTGTGAATGCATATATGCTGCTAAATGTATTCAAACATTACTTCTTTCGTCTAATTGCCAGAACCAATTTTTATGCTTAAAATGTATATAAACTTGTGCACCACTTACTAACAGTGAATAACATCTATTCTACTCCTATACGAGTACAAATAACATTAACCACTGAGGTGTGTTATGCTATTAATATACTGCTGCAGTTGTCAATTTGTCCTACATATGTATGTGCAAGTGCCAGGTCCCCTTCCCGTTAGACCCCCCCAGCCTGTCATTGCACTTTCAACAGTATCAGCATCACAAATGCCAATACAGTTGAAAGCAATGAGGAAATAAGGAGCATCCACTCCCTCCTCCATCATTCTCCAGCTGTGTTTGCGCTCTGACGTCTCAGTTGGTGTGATGATGTCACTCCTGTGCACCTGCTGTGCCAAGATGTGCAGCGCTGCAGAGAAGACGCTAAGGTGAGTATTTTTTCATTTTTTTAAATGAGTTCACTGGTGGTCGAAGGACTATGAGGTGTGCATTATATGATATGAAGGACTATTGGGGGTACATTATTATATATGAAGGACTATGTGATGCCTTTTAATATATAACGACATTGGGGGTGCGCTTAATGAAATGGATGACTATGGGGGGTGCATTATTATAAAAAGACAACTATGGCGAGTGCATTATAATATATTGACGACTATGGGGAGTATATTATAATATATGGAAGAGTATGGGGAGTGCATTATAATGTATGAAGGCCTATTGGGTACATTATACGATACAGAGGACTGTGGGGGTCCATTTTAATATATGGAGGACTATGGCGGTGCATTATATTATATGAATGACTATGGGGAGTGCATTATAATATATACAGCTGTGGCGTAACACTATGGGGCTCATCATATTTGAATATATGGAGGACTTTCCTGTGCATTATAACATATGGAAGACTATGGAGGATGCTTTTTACAATATGGAGGACTACACTGGGTCTGTTATAATATATGGAGGAGTATTGTGTGTGCACTGTAATATATGCAGGACTTTCTGGGTGCATTTTACTATATGGAAGACTATGAAGGTGCATTATATTATATGGAGGACCATGGGGTGTGCATTTTACTATAAGGAAGACTATGAAGGTGCACTTTACTACAGTATGTGGAAGATTATGGAGTGTGCATCATATTATATGGAGGACTATGGGGGCCATTATACTTTTCATTCTACAGTCTCTGCACAATTATATTACACCATATTTGAGGCTACTCTGGCCATCAGGTGTTATATGCAAATTTACCGACGCACACAGCTTCATATTACCTACTTGCATATACATTCTTTTATCTTGTATTCCTTCTTCCTTATTCATTTTTTCACATACAGTCATGGTCAAAAGTGTTGGCACTCTTCAAACTGTTCCTGAAAAATTAAGTATTTCTCTCTGAAAATTATGGAAATTACAGGTTTTGTCATACACGTGTTTATTTCCTTTGTATGTATTGGAACAACACAAAAAAAGAGGAAAAAAAAAGGCAAATTGGACATAATTTCACAGAAAGCACCAAAAATGGCATTTATAGACACCCTTTGGAATAAATAACTGCAATGAATCACTTCCTATACCCTCAAAAAGACTCTTTCATCTCTCAACTAAAATTTTGGACCACTCTTCTTTTCCAAACTGCTCCAGGTCTTATATATATGAAGTATGACTTCTTCCAACAGCAATTTTAAGATCTCTCTACAGGTGTTCAATGGGATTTAGATCTAGGCTCATCACAAGCCATTTCAAAACTCTAACGCTTTATTTCCATCAATTTCTTGGTGCCTGCTAGAGTTGAGCGCGGTTCGTGGTTCGAGGTTCTCCAGTTCTAGGCTCGAGTGATTTTGGGGCATGTTCTAGATCGAACTAGAACTCGAGCTTTTTGCAAATAGATAGAAAGTTCTAGCAGCAAAAAAACAGCTAAATCCTAGCTTGGTTTCTGCTGTAATAGTGTAAGTCACTCTGTGAATCACACTATTATGACATTTCAGTGTATAGTGTGCGTGAACAGCGCCTTCAGATCACTGCTGTTTGTATAATGGCGATCGCCATTTTTTTTTTTTTTCTTGTCTTCCTTCCCTAAGCGCGCGCGTCTTGTGGGGCGGGCCAGCATGTCAGCCAATCCCAGACACACACACAGCTAAGTGGACTTTGAGCCAGAGAAGCAACGGCATGTGTGATAGGATGTCCATGTCACATGTCCCTGCATTATAAAACCGGACATTTTCTTCCAGGACGCCATTATCTGCCTTCTGCGTCTTTGGTGTCAGACATCACTGTCGCAGCTCCGTCCTCCTGAGTCCTATAGCCGATACAGCTGTATGCGCTGCATACACAGCGTTAGACAGCATAGGGAGAGCACTTTATAGCAGTCCTTTTAAGGGCTCAAACCGGCAGGGTCAGAGTTAAGGTGACAGGTCCTGAAAACAGCGCCAGCGTCTGTGCAGCCAAGGTCAGGGATTTCCTCCCTGCATTTCACCATTAGGAGGGAATAGAAAGGCAGGCTTCCATTCCTCTACCCAGAGCACCACAATCCTGCCACTGTACCCTCTTGTCCTCTGCACACTCCAACTAATTATAACTAAGCCATTATACTAGCAAACACTCAGTGTACCTAGTGGCATCCTATACGTGGCTATTGGACTTTGCTATAGTCCCACTAGTGCCAAGACATTTGCAGAGCGCATCTGCCTGCGTTGCACACTCCAACTAATTATAACTAAGCCATTATACTAGCAAACACTCAGTGTACCTAGTGGCATCCTATACGTGGCTATTGGACTTTGTAATAGTCCCACTAGTGCCAAGACATTTGCAGAGCGCATCTGCCTGCGTTGCACACTCCAACTAATTATAACTAAGCCATTATACTAGCAAACACTCAGTGTACCTAGTGGCATCCTATACGTGGCTATTGGACTTTGCTATAGTCCCACTAGTGCCAAGACATTTGCAGAGCGCATCTGCCTGCGTTGCACACTCCAACTCATTATAACTAAGCCATTATACTAGCAAACACTCAGTGTACCTAGTGGCATCCTATACGTGGCTATTGGACTTTGCTATAGTCCCACTAGTGCCAAGACATTTGCAGAGCGCATCTGCCTGCGTTGCACACTCCAACTAATTATAACTAAGCCATTATACTAGCAAACACTCAGTGTACCTAGTGGCATCCTATACGTGGCTATTGGACTTTGTAATAGTCCCACTAGTGCCAAGACATTTGCAGAGCGCATCTGCCTGCGTTGCACACTCCAACTAATTATAACTAAGCCATTATACTAGCAAACACTCAGTGTACCTAGTGGCATCCTATACGTGGCTATTGGACTTTGCTATAGTCCCACTAGTGCCAAGACATTTGCAGAGCGCATCTGCCTGCGTTGCACACTCCAACTCATTATAACTAAGCCATTATACTAGCAAACACTCAGTGTACCTAGTGGCATCCTATACGTGGCTATTGGACTTTGCTATAGTCCCACTAGTGCCAAGACATTTGCAGAGCGCATCTGCCTGCGTTGCACACTCCAACTCATTATAACTAAGCCATTATACTAGCAAACACTCAGTGTACCTAGTGGCATCCTATACGTGGCTATTGGACTTTGCTATAGTCCCACTAGTGCCAAGACATTTGCAGAGCGCATCTGCCTGCGTTGCACACTCCAACTAATTATAACTAAGCCATTATACTAGCAAACACTCAGTGTACCTAGTGGCATCCTATACGTGGCTATTGGACTTTGCTATAGTCCCACTAGTGCCAAGACATTTGCAGAGCGCATCTGCCTGCGTTGCACACTCCAACTAATTATAACTAAGCCATTATACTAGCAAACACTCAGTGTACCTAGTGGCATCCTATACGTGGCTATTGGACTTTGCTATAGTCCCACTAGTGCCAAGACATTTGCAGAGCGCATCTGCCTGCGTTGCACACTCCAACTCATTATAACTAAGCCATTATACTAGCAAACACTCAGTGTACCTAGTGGCATCCTATACGTGGCTATTGGACTTTGCTATAGTCCCACTAGTGCCAAGACATTTGCAGAGCGCATCTGCCTGCGTTGCACACTCCAACTAATTATAACTAAGCCATTATACTAGCAAACACTCAGTGTACCTAGTGGCATCCTATACGTGGCTATTGGACTTTGCTATAGTCCCACTAGTGCCAAGACATTTGCAGAGCGCATCTGCCTGCGTTGCACATTCCAACTCATTATAACTAAGCCATTATACTAGCAAACACTCAGTGTACCTAGTGGCATCCTATACGTGGCTATTGGACTTTGCTATAGTCCCACTAGTGCCAAGACATTTGCAGAGCGCATCTGCCTGCGTTGCACACTCCAACTCATTATAACTAAGCCATTATACTAGCAAACACTCAGTGTACCTAGTGGCATCCTATACGTGGCTATTGGACTTTGCTATAGTCCCACTAGTGCCAAGACATTTGCAGAGCGCATCTGCCTGCGTTGCACACTCCAACTAATTATAACTAAGCCATTATACTAGCAAACACTCAGTGTACCTAGTGGCATCCTATACGTGGCTATTGGACTTTGCTATAGTCCCACTAGTGCCAAGACATTTGCAGAGCGCATCTGCCTGCGTTGCACACTCCAACTAATTATAACTAAGCCATTATACTAGCAAACACTCAGTGTACCTAGTGGCATCCTATACGTGGCTATTGGACTTTGCTATAGTCCCACTAGTGCCAAGACATTTGCAGAGTGCATCTGCCTGCGTTGCACACTCCAACTAATTATAACTAAGCCATTATACTAGCAAACACTCAGTGTACCTAGTGGCATCCTATACGTGGCTATTGGACTTTGCTATAGTCCCACTAGTGCCAAGACATTTGCAGAGCGCATCTGCCTGCGTTGCACACTCCAACTAATTATAACTAAGCCATTATACTAGCAAACACTCAGTGTACCTAGTGGCATCCTATACGTGGCTATTGGACTTTGCTATAGTCCCACTAGTGCCAAGACATTTGCAGAGCGCATCTGCCTGCGTTGCACACTCCAACTAATTATAACTAAGCCATTATACTAGCAAACACTCAGTGTACCTAGTGGCATCCTATACGTGGCTATTGGACTTTGCTATAGTCCCACTAGTGCCAAGACATTTGCAGAGCGCATCTGCCTGCGTTGCACACTCCAACTAATTATAACTAAGCCATTATACTAGCAAACACTCAGTGTACCTAGTGGCATCCTATACGTGGCTATTGGACTTTGCTATAGTCCCACTAGTGCCAAGACATTTGCAGAGCGCATCTGCCTGCGTTGCACACTCCAACTAATTATAACTAAGCCATTATACTAGCAAACACTCAGTGTACCTAGTGGCATCCTATACGTGGCTATTGGACTTTGCTATAGTCCCACTAGTGCCAAGACATTTGCAGAGCGCATCTGCCTGCGTTGCACACTCCAACTAATTATAACTAAGCCATTATACTAGCAAACACTCAGTGTACCTAGTGGCATCCTATACGTGGCTATTGGACTTTGCTATAGTCCCACTAGTGCCAAGACATTTGCAGAGCGCATCTGCCTGCGTTGCACACTCCAACTCATTATAACTAAGCCATTATACTAGCAAACACTCAGTGTACCTAGTGGCATCCTATACGTGGCTATTGGACTTTGCTATAGTCCCACTAGTGCCAAGACATTTGCAGAGCGCATCTGCCTGCGTTGCACACTCCAACTCATTATAACTAAGCCATTATACTAGCAAACACTCAGTGTACCTAGTGGCATCCTATACGTGGCTATTGGACTTTGCTATAGTCCCACTAGTGCCAAGACATTTGCAGAGCGCATCTGCCTGCGTTGCACACTCCAACTAATTATAACTAAGCCATTATACTAGCAAACACTCAGTGTACCTAGTGGCATCCTATACGTGGCTATTGGACTTTGCTATAGTCCCACTAGTGCCAAGACATTTGCAGAGCGCATCTGCCTGCGTTGCACACTCCAACTAATTATAACTAAGCCATTATACTAGCAAACACTCAGTGTACCTAGTGGCATCCTATACGTGGCTATTGGACTTTGCTATAGTCCCACTAGTGCCAAGACATTTGCAGAGCGCATCTGCCTGCGTTGCACACTCCAACTAATTATAACTAAGCCATTATACTAGCAAACACTCAGTGTACCTAGTGGCATCCTATACGTGGCTATTGGACTTTGCTATAGTCCCACTAGTGCCAAGACATTTGCAGAGCGCATCTGCCTGCGTTGCACACTCCAACTCATTATAACTAAGCCATTATACTAGCAAACACTCAGTGTACCTAGTGGCATCCTATACGTGGCTATTGGACTTTGCTATAGTCCCACTAGTGCCAAGACATTTGCAGAGCGCATCTGCCTGCGTTGCACACTCCAACTAATTATAACTAAGCCATTATACTAGCAAACACTCAGTGTACCTAGTGGCATCCTATACGTGGCTATTGGACTTTGCTATAGTCCCACTAGTGCCAAGACATTTGCAGAGCGCATCTGCCTGCGTTGCACACTCCAACTCATTATAACTAAGTTGCATTGTCAGGGATATTTATTCTTTATTATTCTGCTGTTAATAAAGCTAGACCACCACTGCAATCTTCACCACCTCTCAATTTTTACTACCACATTTTCAGTCCACAATCTTGTCGCAATCAACATGAGTGGCAAAATGACAGATGCTGGTGGAAAGGGGAAGAGGCGTGGTGGAAAAGGCAAAAAAGGTTTTGTCTGTGGGGAAGGTGGCAAAGCTCCATTATCATCTGCTGAAGATAGACCATCTACCAGCAAAAGTAAGATGTCTACTACTTACCGTGGACAATCCGATGTGCTCCCTTTTTTACGGACACGAACAACAGGAAGAAAGGTAGATGATGGGCAAAAAAGGAAAATGCTTGAATGGATCTCAAGTGGTCCAACAAGTGCCCTCTCAGCCACTTCAAGTACCGCATCCAAAAAACACCAGTCCTCTGAGTTGTCATCCCAATCACACTTGATTTCTCCCAGCTCTGAAGTCTCCATCAGCCCTGCACAGTATGGTGGAACTGAGATGGCTGAGTCTGCAGAGCTGTTCAGTCACACTATAGCCTGGGAATCAGAGGTCTGCTCCCAAGCTACAGTGAGTACAGAACAGGAAATGGTCTGCAGTGATGCCCAGAACCTTTGTGACTCTGATTCAGGCCGTGAGGACCAAGTTTCTGAGCATAATGTTGACCCTTTGTCACAAACTGTAACACCTGTGGTTATAGACAATGAGGAACATACTGATGAAGATGAGACGCAGATACCAAATTGGGATGACAACTTAAATATTCGGTCAGGGCAAGAAGAGGCTCGGTCTGAGGGGGAGGGGAGTGCAAACACAACAATTGATGATGACGTTCTAGATCCCACCTACTGTCAACCCCCAGTCAGGCACTCGAGGAGGTCAACAGAGGCGGTGGAGGAGGATGCAACCGACGACGAAGTTACCTTGCGCCTTCCTGGACAGAGTCGGAGCACTGGTAGCACGTCTACAACTGCATCCTCAGCCAACACTCTGCCTATGAGCATTATTCGGGGTGGATCAACAGGTCGCATGGCCTCTAAGCCTTGCCTAGCCTGGTCCTTTTTTGACATAGAAAAAGATCGCCCAAATCATGTGATATGTAACATTTGTCATGATTCTCTTAGTAGAGGTCAAAACCTCAGCAGTTTGACAACTTCTTCCATGAATCGTCACATGAATAAATATCATAGGTCCCGGTGGGAAGCTCACCGTGCTGCAATGCGGCCTAGCGGAGCGAACCATCCACCGCCCGCCCCTTCCAGTGCATCCGCGCGCTCTTCATCTTCTAGGACTGTGGGGACAGCTGTCACACCTGTTTTTCCACGCAAAACTTCCACCACTGTAACCGCAACAGGCAGTTTGCTTGTAATGTCGTCAGTTGGTTTGGAAGGGGAAACAAGTGAGTGTGTACAGCTCTCTCAGACATCGATAGCACCAACGTTGGATGAAGGCAACATCATGTCTCCGCCTGCACTTTCCTCACAAACCTGCATTTTTCCAGGGACACCCTACTCAACACCGTCTACACACAGCAGCCAGATCTCTGTCCCTCAGATGTGGTCAAATAAAAGGCCACTTCCTCCGACCCATGACAAAGCTAAGAGGTTGACTCTATCCCTCTGTAAGCTGTTGGCTACCGAAATGCTGCCTTTCCGCCTAGTGGACACACAGGATTTTAGAGACCTTATGTCTGTCGCTGTGCCCCAGTACCAGATGCCTAGTCGCCACTACTTCTCTAAGAAAGGTGTGCCCGCGCTACACCAGCATGTCGCACACAACATCACCGCTTCCTTGAGAAACTCTGTGTGTGAACGGGTGCATTTCACCACCGATACTTGGACCAGTAAGCATGGACAGGGACGTTACATGTCGCTGACTGGGCACTGGGTAACTATGGTGATAGATGGTGAAGGGTCTGCTGCACAAGTCTTGCCGTCCCCACGACTTGTGTGTCAATCCTCTGTCTGTCCAAGTTCCGCCACAGCTTCTGCATCCTCCACCTCATCTGGGTCCTCCACCTCCGCCCCAAGCCTGCCTGGTCAGGCCACCAGCGTTCTCACTGCGCAGAAGGAATCACGCACCCCTCATTACTATGCTGGCAGCAGAGCGCAACGGCATCAGGCGGTCTTTAGCTTGACATGTCTTGGGAATAAGAGTCACACAGCTGAGGAGTTGTGGTCAGCTCTGCGGTCCGAGTTTAATAAATGGTTGTCTCCACTCAACCTGCAGCCTGGTAAGGCCGTGTGCGACAATGCTGCAAACCTGGGTGCGGCACTTCGCCTGGGCAAGGTGACACACGTACCTTGTATGGCTCACGTGTTGAACCTTGTCGTCCAGCAATTTTTAACACACTATCCCGGCCTAGATGGCCTTCTGAACAGGGCACGAAAACTGTCAGCTCACTTCCGCCGTTCAAGCGCCGCAGCAGAGCGACTTGCATCGCTCCAGAAGTCTTTCGGCCTGCCGGTTCATCGCCTGAAATGCGATGTGGCGACACGCTGGAAATCAACTCTCCACATGTTACAGCGACTGTGGCAGCACCGCAGAGCCCTGGTGCAATACGTCATGACGTATAGCCTGGGCCAACGAGATGCAGAGGTGGGGCAGATCACCCTGATGGAGTGGTCTCAGATCAAGGACCTATGCACCCTTCTGCACAGTTTCGACATGGCGACGAATATGTTTAGCGCTGACAATGCCATTATCAGCATGACGATTCCAGTCATTTACATGCTGGAGCACACGCTAAACACTATTCGGAGTCAGGGGGTGGGACAACATGAAGGGGAGGAACTACAGGAGGATTCATATGCGCAAGGGACAACAACATCACCAAGGTCCAGACGTTCATCATCACCAACGCAGCAGGCATGGGACCATGGGGGACAGGGATCGACAAGGGCGCATAGTAGCAGGCGAAATGTTGAGCAAGGTGCAGGAGAACATGAAGAAATGGAGGACGAACTGTCCATGGACATGGAAGACTCAGCGGATGAGGGAGACCTTGGTCAAATTTCAGTTGAAAGAGGTTGGGGGGAGATGTCAGAGGAAGAAAGAACGGGTAGCACCTCTATGCCACAAACACAGTGTGGACTTGGTCCGCATGGCTGCGCAAGACACATGAGTGCCTTTTTGTTGCACTACCTCCAACATGACAGTCGTATTGTCAAAATTAGAAGTGATGATGACTACTGGATTGCCACACTATTAGATCCCCGGTACAAGTCCAAATTTTGTGACATAATTCCAGCCATAGAAAGGGACGCACGTATGCAGGAGTATCAGCAGAAGCTGTTACTCGATCTTAGCTCGGCTTTTCCACCAAACAACCGTGCAGGTGCAGGGAGGGAATCTCCCAGTTGTAACTTGACAAACATGGGACGGTCTCGTCATCTTCAACAGTCTATCCGTACCAGTAGGACCGTATCTGGTGCCGGTAACAGCAATTTTATGGAATCTTTTCATAATTTTTTTAGACCCTCTTTTGCAAGGCCACCAGAGACAACAAGTCTGACACATACTCAACGGCTGGAGAGGATGATACAGGAGTATCTCCAAATGAACATCGATGCCATGACTGTGCAACTGGAGCCTTGCTCCTTTTGGGCTTCAAACCTAGAAAAATGGCCAGAGCTCGCAACTTACGCCTTGGAGATTTTGTCGTGTCCAGCTGCCAGCGTTGTCTCTGAACGTGTATTCAGTGCTGCTGGGTGTGTGCTGACAGATAAGCGCACGCGTCTGTCCAGTGACAATGTGGACAGACTGACGTTCATCAAAATGAACAAGTCATGGATCCAGAAGGAATTTACTACCCCTGTGTCATCCTGAGGAGAGTAAATGCTTGTTGATTTTGAATGTGCTTGATGCAAATCAAAACATCCTGTTTGCAACTAGGGCCCAAGTGCTGCCACTGATGGGGTGGGTGTCTGTGTGGCCCAATTTTTGGAAAAAAGGGAGGCTCCGCTTGGAGTAACCCTTGCTTGCTGTGTTTTTAAAAGAAGCCAAGATGAACAGAGCTGGGATCAGGAAAGACTTTGCTACCTACCCCGGTGTCATCCTGGGGACGGATAAGAATGGCGTATTTTTGAATGTGCTTGATGCAAATGTAGCTGTGAAGTGTACAACTGGGGCACAACTGCTGCCACTGAAGGGGTGGGTGTGTGTGGGGCCCAATTTTTGGAAAAAAGGGAGACTCCGCTTGGAGTAACCCTTGCTTACATTGTTTTTAAAAGAAGCCAAGATGAACAAGTCATGGGTCAGCAAAGACTTTATCTACCTACCCCGGTGTCATCCTGGGGACGGATAAGAATGGCGTATTTTTGAATGTGCTTGATGCAAATCTAGCTGTGAAGTGCACAACTAGGGCCCAAGTGCTGCCACTGATGGGGTGGGTGTCTGTGTGGCCCAATTTTTGGAAAAAAGGGAGGCTCCGCTTGGAGTAACCCTTGCTTGCTGTGTTTTTAAAAGAAGCCAAGATGAACAGAGCTGGGATCAGGAAAGACTTTGCTACCTACCCCGGTGTCATCCTGGGGACGGATAAGAATGGCGTATTTTTGAATGTGCTTGATGCAAATCAAAACATCCTGTTTGCAACTAGGGCCCAAGTGCTGCCACTGATGGGGTGGGTGTCTGTGTGGCCCAATTTTTGGAAAAAAGGGAGGCTCCGCTTGGAGTAACCCTTGCTTGCTGTGTTTTTAAAAGAAGCCAAGATAAACAGAGCTGGGATCAGGAAAGACTTTGCTACCTACCCCGGTGTCATCCTGGGGACGGATAAGAATGGCGTATTTTTGAATGTGCTTGATGCAAATGTAGCTGTGAAGTGTACAACTGGGGCACAACTGCTGCCACTGAAGGGGTGGGTGTGTGTGGGGCCCAATTTTTGGAAAAAAGGGAGACTCCGCTTGGAGTAACCCTTGCTTACATTGTTTTTAAAAGAAGCCAAGATGAACAAGTCATGGGTCAGCAAAGACTTTATCTACCTACCCCGGTGTCATCCTGGGGACGGATAAGAATGGCGTATTTTTGAATGTGCTTGATGCAAATCAAAACATCCTGTTTGCAACTAGGGCCCAAGTGCTGCCACTGATGGGGTGGGTGTCTGTGTGGCCCAATTTTTGGAAAAAAAGGAGGCTCCGCTTGGAGTAACCCTTGCTTGCTGTGTTTTTAAAAGAAGCCAAGATGAACAGAGCTGGGATCAGGAAAGACTTTGCTACCTACCCCGGTGTCATCCTGGGGACGGATAAGAATGGCGTATTTTTGAATGTGCTTGATGCAAATGTAGCTGTGAAGTGTACAACTGGGGCACAACTGCTGCCACTGAAGGGGTGGGTGTGTGTGGGGCCCAATTTTTGGAAAAAAGGGAGACTCCGCTTGGAGTAACCCTTGCTTACATTGTTTTTAAAAGAAGCCAAGATGAACAAGTCATGAGTCAGCAAAGACTTTATCTACCTACCCCGGTGTCATCCTGGGGACGGATAAGAATGGCGTATTTTTGAATGTGCTTGATGCAAATCTAGCTGTGAATTGTACAACTGGGGCCCAACTGCTGCCACTGAATGGGTGGGTGTGTGTGGGGCCCAATTTTTGGAAAAAAAGGGAGACTACGCTTGGAGTCACCTTGCGGTGTTTTACATGATTTTAGAATGGCGTGCCATGCCTATATCTGTGTGTCCTCCTCTTTTTCCTTGTCCAGCTGTTTTGTTTTCGCATGAGTATATGTCCTTGTCACTTTCCCATGTGTTTGAGTTGTTTGTCACCTTTTGGACACCTTTGAGGGTGTTTTCTAGGTGTTTTACTGTGTTTGTGATTGCCTGCCATTGTTTCCTATTGGCTCGAGTTCGGTTCGTCGAACGTTCGACGAGCCGAACTCGAACGGGACCTCCGTTCGGCGAACCGACCTCGAGCCGAACCGGGACCGGTTCGCTCATCTCTAGTGCCTACTAATGTATATTTGGGGTCAGTGTTCGGCTTGAAGACCCACAACCTAGGACACAAATCCAGCATTCTTACACTGGGCACTACATTGTGACCCAAAATCCCTTGGTAGTCTCCAGATTTCATGATGCATTCCACACAGACAAGGCACCCAGTGCCAGAGGTAGCATCACAACGCCAAAACATCTTTCAACCTTCAATATATTTGACTATAGTTACTGAGTTATTTTCTTTGTAGGTCTCATTCCATTTTTGGTAAACAATAAAATGATGTGCTTTCCAAAAAAGCTCTATCTTGGTGTCATCTGTTCGAAGATGCTTTCACAGATGGTTTTTGGCTTATATACTGTACATCTTGTAAAACCGCAGTCTAGCAATTTTATTTCTCTGTGTCAGGAGTTGGATCCTCTGAGGCTCCTGCCAATGCATTTAATTTTATTCATATGTCGACGTATAGTTTGTTCTGACTCTGATGTACCCTGAACCAACATGACAGCTTGTATTTCTTTGGAACTTCATTGGTGCTGCTTATCCACCATCCAGATTATCCAGGTAGGCAGCGGGAGGTGGCAGCCCGTAGCCATCCGCTTTATCAGAATCAAAAATACTGCTGAGTACTATGTCATTTTTTTTAATGATTTATTTCTGTTTACAGTACTGTGATGTCAGGCAATCACAGACACCAGCACAGAGAATGGGCATCTGTCATGGGCATTTTGATTGCCAGTCAGATAAAACCAGGCAGCCGGGGGCTGGGATTCTCAGCATGGTAAGGTCCAAGCATTCTGGGCCTCCACGCTAAAAACTACAGCCTGCAGCCGCCCATGGAAATGGCACATTGTTTTATAGCGCCATTTCCAGACGCTTTACCCGGTATGACCAGCTGCCCTGATGGCGGTGGCATGCTGGGTAATAAAGGGCTTAATACCATCTTTGTATTCTCAGCTAGTACTAAACTCGAAATTCATGGTATCACGCCAAATTAGACATGGCCACCTTGAATTTCTAGTAAACAATAAAAAAAACACAACCCATAGAATTTTTTTTTTTTATTAAAATAAAACAAAAAAAACAATTAGAAACTCCATCTTTAATATAAAAAATCCTTAGTCTGATGTAGTCCATAGGGAGAGCAATGTCAGCTCTGCTTCATTGCTCTGTACAGACAAGCATCTCTCCAGGGCGAGAACAGGCTGACACTGACAGTGACAGTGAAAGTTCAATCGAGTAGATAGCTAAGCCATGGACTCAGGTGAACCCTGACGTCATCGCGAATATGGCCAAAAAACGAGTGACGAGCAGTGCAGTGAATACCGCCACAAGTTAATGATTGGACCCGAAAGCAGAAGTGGCTGGGAAACAGCGGGTCTGCAGGACGCATCACAGGACCAGTAAGTAGAATGACAATGTTTATTATTAACTATATTCTTTATTTTATAGCCCCCCCCACCCCATCCCATAACTGTAAAGTCCAAGCTCGGGGTTCGGACGGAAGTTCACGTTAACTACGGATCCAAACTCAGACTTTACAAAAAGCTAGGGTGAGTGTCTCGATTCCGAGCATCGGGGGGTTCGCCCATCACTAAGTTGTAAACTTAATGATTATGTAGAAAGGAACATCAAGATGTTTGAAGATGGACTTGTAACCTTGAAATTGTTGATATTTTTCAACAAGTTTGGTTCTCAAGTCTTCAGACAGTTATCTTCTCCTTTTTCTGTTCTCCATGCTCAGTGTGAGACACAGACAAACAATGCTAGGATTGAGTTAACTTCTCCAGTTTTCATCAGGTTTCAGATGTGCTTTTCCTATTGTTAACACCTGTTACTTCCCAAAGGTGAGTTTGAATAAGAATCACATGCTTGAAACAAAGATGTTTACCACCAATTTTGGTAAAATGTCAAGAATTTTGTCTGGACCATTTTGGGGGTTTTGTGTGAAAGTATGTCCCATTTGCCTTTTTTTCCTCATTTTTCTTGTGTTGTTCCAATAGACACAAAGCAAATAAACATGTGTATAACAAAACATTTATAAATGCAATAGTTTTCCCTTGAGAAAAACTTAATTTTATGAAACAATTTCAAAGGTGCCAACACTTTTGGCCAAGACTGTATTTCAGACTACACTCAGATGTTATCCGAGTGCAGTCCAATGTTTCACAAGCATCCATAGACTTGTATGGGTGCCAGTAATGCTAGACTCACTGACAATAGCAGCGTGTTGCAATTTATTTCTCAGTCTGATTTGGCCTCAGGAAAAAAAATTGCAGATCGGAACTGCCCATCCAATAACATTGGTCCAAGTGGAATGTGACTTTTTTATCGTATTGAACACATCTGATTGATACGCTCATGCGTAAGAGCCCTTACCTATATAGACAAATGTGTATTTTATAATATAACACTTTCAACCCTCAGCCGATTTTCTGTTTTGTGGAATTTTTTTGCTCCCCTTCTTCCAATGGCCATAACTATTTTATTTTTCCATCAATCTTGCCATAAGAGGACTTTTTTTTGCGGGAGGAGCTACACTTTTAAATGAAACCAATAGTTTTACTATATAGAGTACTGGAAAACAGAAAAAAAATTCCAAGTGTGGAAAAATTGAAAAAAAGTGCGATTGCATGATTGTTTTTGGGATATTTTATTCACTGTGTTCACTATATGGTAAAACTGATGTGTCGGTGTGATGCTTCAGGTCGTTACAAGTTTGTAGGCACCAAACATTTTTCGCGACCCGTAGTGTTTTCATTTTTCAAGATCTATGGCTCAATGACGGCTTATTTTTTGCATCTCGAGCTGATGTTTTTAATGGCACAATTTTTACGCAGATACTACTTTTTGATCACCTGCTATTGAAATTTTGCGCAAAATTTGCGGTGACCAAAAAACATAATTTTAACGTTTGGAATTTTTGTTGCCACCATGCAATTTACCGATCAGATGAATTGATTTTATATTTTGATAGATTGGGCATTTTGTGGCGATGCCAAATTTGTTCATATTTTGTTTTTTTTTTAAACCTTTTATTTTCAATGGGGTGAAAAGGGGGGGGATTTGATTTTTTTGTGACTTTTTAGAGTGATTTTGTTATTTTTTAAACTTTTTAAAACTTTTTTTTTTTACTTTTTTTATTTTACTAGTGCCCCTAGAGAACTATAGGGATCCACAGTCTGATCAGTGGTTAATTTCTCTTGATGAGAGCTGCACAGCTCAGAACAGGAGAAATGCTCATCTTCTGTAACAGCGGGTGCTCTGCCGAGTGTAACAGGAAGTGAGTCATGTGAGCTACAGGAGTCATCACATGGCTCTGTGCTACCATGGCAACCATTGGCTCACAGTGATCATGTCACAGCGCCGACGATGGAGCTGGGTGAGTGAAGATTTAGACATACTAGTATGGCCTGCAGTTGTTAAGGGGTTAATAGAAGACATTTACACATGTGTATTTAATTACTTATACCAAGTTTGGAGGCCTATCATAGCTTGAGACCTATGCTACTTGCAAATTTCCAGGGATTCCCAGCCTCTCTTTCTTTTTCCTGTACTTGTGGTTTTTAAAATGTATATTCTTTTTAGTATGTTATAGTAATATGTTTTTACATTTTGTAGATTTGCATTGTTTCTATTTGGAGTTTATCTTGTATTTATTACTAGGCCATTACTAGATTAGATTAGGTTTCTAGGTGTTTATTATTTCTTTATAATATCATAGTTTAAACACAAAAGCATAGCTTGGTGTTTTCCTTGATAGTTTTCAATTATTTTTCAGCTTTTACCTGACTATTTATCCCCATTTATTATGTGCTCCATGGACAATACTACAAGGTGAGCATCTTGTTAGATGTATTCATGTCTTGATCAGCCATTTTAGGATGAATATGTTTGTAATCGATGTCAGCATGTTATATATTTGAAAGTAGAGGTAATTGATCTAAATATGCAGTTTGTAAAACTGGAGCATTGCAAGTCTATAGAGGCATTTAGATCTCAATGACCATGATCTGGCTCGGGCCAGTGATGTGGAGTAGGGTGGAGGTGAGGAAGTTCAGGACCCAGAAGTAAGTAGATGGGCAACAGTTGGAACAAGGGGTAGGGGGAAAAATGTCATGAGTCTAGTTCTGATCTGGCACCACATATTAAATATGACAGTTAGGCTGATATTAGGGATGCAGGGCCAGGACTAGGAACCAGGTAAATGACTGTTGTAGGAAGGAGGGAAATAGGAGAAAAACAAAGGCCAGACAGATGGTGATAGGGGACTCTATAATTAGACATTCTAATAGGGTCATCTGCCACCGAGACTGTGAATACCGAACAGTGTATTGTCTGCTGGGTGCTAGGGTTCGGCATATTGTGGATCGGGTACACAGATTGCTGAGTGTGGATGGGTAAAACCCAGCTGTCATGGTGCACATTGGTACTAATGACAAAGGTAGATGAAGGTGGAAGGTCCTTAAAAACAATTACAGGAAACTAGGAGAGAAACTAATGCCCAGGACCCCAAGATGGTAAGGCAGCGGGAGCCTAATGAGATAAATAACAAGCTTAGAAATTGGTATAGGAAGGTGGAGTTTGGGTTCATGGAGGATTGGACCGACTTCTTTGTCAGCTACAAGCTCTATGTTAGGGAGGGGCTGCACCTTAATGGGGAATGGGCAGCTGTGCTGGGGTAAAAATGTTCAGAAGGATGGAGGTGCATTTAAACTAGAATCTGGGGGGAAGTAGGGTAGTGGAGTAAATATGGGAATAGATAGAGTAGAGAGATAGATGGAGACAGTTGAAGTTAATTAGGATTTAAGGGGAGTTTGGACATGCATGGAAAGTAGGGAGGTGAGTATGAGTAATAAATGTACTAATAGTATTTAATGTCTGCTTTCAAATGCAAGAATTCTTGCAAGCAAAATGAATGAATTGGAGATTCTTATGTCAGCCATCAATTACAATGTGGTGGGCATTACAATTCCCTGGCCACATGAGAGCCATGACTGGATGACAAACGTAGGGGGTTATACTACATTCAGGAAGGACAGAAAAGACAAAAATAGTGGTGGGGTGTATATTTGCATTCGGGTGGCTCCCTCAGTCTCTGCTTGCAGCTCACCGTGGGCAGTCATTTTTCTATGGTCGCTTGGTGTGAATTTAGATGTAGAATTTGAGCTGGAATTCACGTGGGACCTCGTGTGGATTACGTTAGACCTGCAGGGGTGTTTTGGGGGTTAATAATGTGGTGAAAGAGTGCTTTTTTTCTCTTTTATTTCAAATAAAGAATTTTTCAGTGTTTGTGTTTATTTACTTTCGCTTACAGATTAGTAATGGGGGTCACATAGATGCCTCCCATTACTAATCTAGGGCTTAGTTGTAGCTGTGGGATGGCATTAACCCTTTATTAGGCCAATTGTCACCGCATCAGGGCAATTAAGGAAGAGCCAGCTAAAGCACCGAGCTTGTCACATCTAATGGATGCGGCTATCCAAGGTGGGTGCAAGCTGCTATTTTTAGGCTGAGGAGCCCAATAAGCAAGTATCTCTCCTGGCTGAGAATACCAGCCACCAGCTGTTGGGCATTATCATGGCTGAATATCAAAATTGAGGAGGACCGCATGCTGTTTTTTAAAAAATTTTATTTAAATAATTAAAGACAAAAAAGCCACATGCAGTTCCTCTCATTTTGATACACAGCCAAGATAAGTGCACAACTGGGGGCTACAGCCTATAGTAGTAAGCTTTATCTGTACTGGGTACCAGAATATGGGGGGAGCCAACGCCAAATATTTTATTTATTTAATACCACGATAGACACACATTGCATCTGTAATTGGAAGCAGTCAGATGACACTCTGACACTCAGGGTGAGGGCGCATCTGACTGCAATCAATCACAGACACTAGTGGGCTTGGAAAGCAGTGCGTATGCATGAATGTAAATGAGAGGCCCCGGAAGTGAATAAGAGGCCAGGAATCAGTTACAGGCGCACCGCAACCTCAGTAAGTATGAATCGCTTGTTTCAATCCCCTTATCCCTTCCACCACTATTTTTAATCACTGGATTGTTGTCCCTGTAGACTTATATAGGCCCCAGCAACCAGTCAAATAACCAAGATCAATCCAGGGCCGGAACCAGGTTTTTTTTTAACTCAGTTTGACCCATCAGTTCCAGTTATCTGCGAGTCCGCCCATCACTATTCAATGACAATGAAGTAGAGGTGGTGGATTGGCTCCCACATTCCCCAGACATCAATGCAATTGAACATTTGTGGGTGGAGTTGAAGAAAAGCTTTATACATACCCAAGTGAGCAGAAAAGAATGCATCAACATTGGGACCCGGTAGAAGAGACCTGGGATCAGATTTTGGTAGAGACATGCTTGAATCTGATCGAGAGCATGCCCAGAAGGATTCAGGCAGTGCTTAAGCCAAATGAGATTTACAAAATACTAACAAAATAATAAAATTGAAAATTTAGATTTTTATGATCAAAACAGTAAATGTATAATTGGTGGATAAAGGTTAAACTTGATGGACCTAGGTCTTTTCTCAACTTATGTAACTATGTAACTATGTAGCACAAGTGATAAATACTGATGAGACAATCAGTTATACACCTACCATTCATGGAGGGGGTAGTTGCTTAGTAGTGATGAGCGAATATATTCGGCACTATTTGTTCCTTGCATGAATATTAAGGAATTCGCAACATCCATTGCTCACCCTGTGACATTCAAAACCCCTCCCAGCATGTTTCGTGCCTGATTTCCAGGCACTAGACATACTAGTATTGCCTTTCAATTACAGTAAAGTCATAGCCATATTTGCTACTGGCATTACTCTGTTTGAGAGGCACAGTGAAAAAAAAAATGACTTACTGAGATTCCCTACCTCTGTCACACTACTTCTGGGTCTGTTCATCAGATCTCATACATATTAGCTGCTTCCCCCACCCACCCTGTCTGCTAGGGTCTGTGATTAGTGGAGTCAGACTGTCGTCGTGCCTGTATCTCTGATTGGCTGCCCTCACAGAGGCTGGGTCCCTTAATGGTGTGTAACAATAAATAATTAAAAAAATGTTGCAGTGTCCCTCGTATATAGCACAGATAAAGCATATTGCTTCAGGCTGCAGCTAATAGCCGCATGCGTTATCTTGGCTGTGAATCAAAATAAGAAGGACCCCATGCTGCTTTTTTAAAGTTATTTAAAATTTGGATACCCAGCCAAGATAATGGCAAGAGCTTGGACCTCGTATTCTCAGGCTGGGGAGGGCATGGTTATTGGCGCTCCTCAGGCTAAAAATATCAGCCCAAAGTTTACCAGAATTTTCGCATCCATTAGTAGACACGACAATTCTGGAGTTTTACTCAGCTCATCCTGATTGCCCTGGTGCAGTAGCAATCGAGTAATATAAGGGGTTAAAGACAGCCATGATTTTTCATAAATCACAACTGCCACTAAACCCTGGATTAGTAATTGGGAGACATCTATGAAACAAACACCGAAAAAATCCTTTATTTGAAATAAAATACAAAAATCCCATGCTCTTTCATATTAACCCTAAAAACACCACCGCAGGTCTAACATAATCCACAATGATCCTGGCTCTGCTACATCCAGAGACTTCATTTACTGATAGCATGACCGATAACTACAGACTCTGGGAAACACTGGCAGCAGTGGGGAAACCCAGCAGTGAAAAGCGGTGACATCAATCAGGTCAGTGGAGCTCACACTCGGGGCTCCCCACTGCTCTCAGTGTAATTGGAACTTACTGCCAGATTGCCGTGTGGCCATGTTCCACAATCTGGCAGCGGGTTCCACTGACACTGAGAGCAGTGGGAAGCCCCAGTGTGACCTCCACTAACCTTATTTCCAGACTGTTGGATTGCTGTGGCTATCATGCATCATTATCATCCGACAATCCAGCATCTGTGAAGCTCAGAAACCTTAAAGGAGCATTTAAGCCTTTAAGAGAGCCTTTCAATTTTTGGGAGTTCTAAGCTGTTGTGACACCTGGAGGCTGTGAGCTCTTTTAAGAGATCCTAGCCTCTAGCTGTCCCAGCAGCTGAGAACCCATGGAAAGTTAAAGCCTCTCTTAAAGGCTCCTTTAAGGTTTCCAGGCATCACATCTGCTGGGAGACCTAATAGCACTACTGTCAATCCGATAACTTTAAGGGAACTTTATAAAGAGCTTTTATTGTTACTTAATTTCCCAGCTACAGGGACATCTGGAGGCTGTAAACCTTGGTAACAGATCACAGTCTCTAGGTCTCCTAATAGCTGAGAACTCCAAAAAACTTGAAGGCTGTTTTAAAGCCTTTTTTAAGGTTTCTGGGCCTCACAGCTTCGGGGAGACCTGGTACCTTTAAGGGAACCTTTTGGAGAGCCTTTAATATTCCTTGACTTCCCAGCTGCTGAAACATCTGGGGGCTGCAAACTGTTAGCAAAGTTTACAGCCTCCATCCAAGTGTCCTAACAGATGGGAACTCAAATAAACTTAAAGGCTCTCTTAAAGGCTCCTTTTGGGTTTTCAGGCCTCTCAGCTACCGGACTGTCAGACTGCTGTGCCGCTGTGTCCTTCAATCTGACAGTCCAGGAGTCAGGTAGTCAGATCACCAGAGTTCACACTCACTGCTCTCAGGAAACTCATAAAAAATAAAACTGAAAATAATAGAAACACATACCCTGCTGTAACTAATTAAAAGCATAATGAATATAAATAAAAATAGGGTAATTAGTAAACACCGTTTTTAATCATAAAAGCATAAAGCCATCCCACGGCGACAAGTTGTACCCAATCGGGACAGTACCTACACTCTCTAATATTAAACCTCACCATGTGTCAACAGACATCAATCTAAATAAGGGCTGAGAGTAGCTGGGTCCCAACTGTACACACAGCCATGGAAAGCAATATAGAAGAAATACCCTAGTCACTAAGAAGGGTGCCACACCCTATTTGTACTGAGTACAAGAGACTACAAAAATGTGAGCCGGAGTATGAGTTAGTGTACATGCAACTTGTAAGCTCATGACCACACTGGCCATAAGACATAAAAAAACAAAACTGAAAATAATATAAACATATACCCTGCTGTAACTAATTAAAAGCATAATGCATATATATTTGGTAAGAGAGTGGCTGGGTTCCAACTGGACACTCAGCCATGGTTAGCAATATAGATAAAATGCCCAGCTCACTAAGAAGTCCCTTATTCAGATTGATGTCTGTTGACACATGGTGAGGTTTTAATATTAGAGAGTGTAGGTACTGTCCCGATAGGTATACTTTGTCACGATGGAATGGCTTTATGCTTTTTTTTTTAACAAAAACAGTGTTTACTATGTACCCTATGTTTATTTATATGCATTATGCTTTTATTGAGTTACAGCAGGGTATATGTTTATATTATTTTCATCTTTGTTTTTTTTATGACTTATCGAAAGTATGAACATGAGCTTACAAGTTACATGTACACCAATTCATACTCCGGCTCACTTTTTTGTTTTCTTTTCTCAGGAAACTCAGTTGAACCTGCTGCTGGATTGTCATATTAGGCGATGTGCGCACATTGAGTATTTGCAAACATTTCTGCACCAAGTTGGTATCTCCTGGAAAAAAACGTATCAAAACTAGAGATGAGCAAACCGGTCCCGGTTCGGCTCGAGGTCGGTTCGCCGAATGGAGGTCCCGTTTGAGTTCGGTTCGTCGAACGTTCGACGAACCGAACTCGAACCGCATAGGAAACAATGGCAGGCATTCACAAACACATAAAAACACCTAAAAAACACCCTCAAAGGTGTCCAAAAGGTGACAAACAACTCACAACACAACACAAACACATGGGAAAGTGACAAGGACATATACTCATGCGAAAACAAAAGAGCAGGACAAGGAAAAAGAGGAGGACACACAGATATATGAGTATATGCAAGGAAACATCGATGCCATTATTGTGCAACTTGAGCCCTGCTCATTTTAGGCTTCCAATCTGGATAAATTGCCTGAGCTCGCCACATACGCCTTGGGGATCTTGTCGTGTCCTGCAGCCAGCGTTCTCTCGAAACCTGTCTTCAGTGCTGCTGGGGGTCTGCTGGCAGATAAGCACACGTGTCTGTCCACTGACAATGTGGACATGGCTCTCAGAGGACTTTTCTTCCCCGGGTCAGCCAGGGGACGGGAAAGGCACGCGTATTTTTGAGAGTGCTTCATGCAAAGCATCTTTTCCTTTTTCAAAAGGGGGGTCAACTGATGCCAGTCAAGTGGGGGGTGTGTGGCCCAATTAGTGGAAACGAGGGAGACTGTGGTTGGAGTCCCCTCGCTGTGTTTCTAAAAGAACCAAAATGAAGCAATCATGGCTCTCAGAGGACTTGTCTTCCCCTGGGTCAGCCAGGGGACGGGAAAGGCACGCGTATTTTTGAGAGTGCTTCATGCAAAGCATCTTTTCCTTTTTCAAAAGGGGGGTCAACTGATGCCAGTCAAGTGGGGAGTGTGTGGCCCAATTAGTGGAAACGAGGGAGACTGTGGTTGGAGTCCCCTTGCAGTGTTTCTAAAAGAACCAAAATGAACAAATCATGGCTCTCAGAGGACTTGTCTTCCCCTGGGTCAGCCAGGGGACGGGAAAGGCACGCATATTTTTGAGAGTGCTTCATGCAAAGCATCTTTTCCTTTTTCAAAAGGGGGGTCAACTGATGCCAGTCAAGTGGGGTGTGTGTGGCCCAATTAGTGGCAACGAGGGAGACTGTGGTTGGAGTACCCTCGCTGTGTTTTACATGATTTTCGAAGGGCATGACATGCCTAAGAGGTTGAGTTTCATCATCTGCAACTTGTTGGCAACAGAAAGGCTGCCTTTACACCCTTTTGAGACTGAGGATTTTTGAGACCTTATGCCCATTGCAGTTCCCCAAGAGCCGATTGCCAGTCGTCACTCCTTCTCCAAGAAAGGCGTGCCCGCTCTACCACAGTAGGTCGCACACAACCTCACCGATTCCTTGAGAAACTCTGTGTGTGACAGGGTGCATTTCAACACAGATACTTGGACCAGTAAGCATGGACAGGGGAGTTACATGTTGCTGACTGGGCACTGGGTAACTATGGTGAGAGATGGAGAAGGGTTTGCTGTACAAGTCTTGCCGTCCCCACGACTTGTGTGTCAATCCTTCCTCTGTATGTACAAGTTCCTCCACTGCTTCTGCCTCCTCAACCTCGTGTGGGTCCTCCACCTCGGCCCAAACCCTGTGTGGTCAGGCCACCCTTCCTTGTAACTGTGCCCAAGGAATCCCACACACCTCCTTACTATGCTGGCAGCAGAGCTCAAGGCCATCAGGCGGTCAAATGTTTACTTTGAAATGTAGGGGAAATGTGAGACACCGCTGAGGAATTGTGGAGGTTAGCTCTGGAGAGTGAGACCGAGTTTCATCAATGGTTGTCTACACTCAACCAGCAGTCAGGGGAGGTCGGTTGCGACAATGATACAAACCAGTCTGCGACCCTTCTTCAGGGCAATGTGACACACGCGCCTTGTATGGCTCACGTGTTGAACCTGGTTGTCCAGCAATTTTTAAAACACTATCCCGGCCTACATGGCCTTCTGCTGAGGGCACGGTGTAACGCCTGCCTGGATCGACACACTCAGATGGGCTGTAAAGGATAGGCTAGAGGCAAGCCACTCACCAAGCTGGACACCCAGAACCCTGAAACCCATTAACCCCTATACAGTGATTTGGAATTACACAGGGCCCAAGTTGATCAATACCTGTGGAAGGCTGCAGTTCCAGAGAATAGTAGTCATGCAGGGTCAAAAACATTAATTGAGGAAGAGGAACAGAATGGGATGGCCAGGACTTAATCAGAAAACAAGCAGAGGTGAAATGCGGATCGGCCAACGAGGTACATAAACAGCAAGCAGGAAACGTAGTCAGGTAACAAGCCCACAAACTCATAAAACTGAACTGGGGGTAACAGTAACAAGAGGTTCATAGCTTTGTCTGGCAGTGGTCTGCAGGCAGGAGGGGCCTAAAAAAGGGTGTGGTGTCTTCCCATTGGGACCAGAGTACAAATTGATTGAGTGGACTACGTTGGTGACTTAACAGCCGTGTGCGGCAATGATGCAAACCTGTCTGCGGCCCTTCGTCAGGGCAATGTGACACACGGGCCTTGTATGGCTCACGTGTTGAATCTGATTCTCCAGCAATTTTTAAAATACCATCCCGGCCTACATGGCCTTGTGCAGCGGGCACGCTGCTATGTGGTCACTTTCATCCTTCGCACCCAGCAGCTCAACAAATTTCATCGTTCCGGAAGTCTTAGGGTCTGGCAGTTAAACGCCGGAAATGCAATGTTCCGACACGCAGGAATTGGAATCTGCACATTTTGCAGCGTGTGTGGCAGCACCGCAGAGCCCTGCTGAAATACGGTATGACGTATACCCTGGTCTAACTTGATCCAGAGGTGGTGCAGATCACGCTGCTGGAGTGGTGTCAGATCAAGGACCTATGCACCCTTCTACACAGTTTACAAATGTCGACGAAGATGTTTAGCACTGGCAATGCCATTCTCAGCGTGACAATTCTGGTCATCTACATGATGGAGCACACTGTAAGCATTATTCGGAGTCAGGTATTGGTCCAAGAGGAAGGTGAGGAAGTACAGGAGGAGTCATATGCAGAAGGGATAATAAGATCTACAAGGTCCATACGGTAAGCGGCACCTAGGCAGCAGTTATAGTGGGGGATAGGGATTAACAAGGGCGCATAGTATCAGCAAAAATTGTTGAGGAAGGTGCAGGAGCCATGAAGAAATGGAGGACGAACTTGCGATGGGCATGGAAGACTCAGCAGATGAGTGAGAGCTTGCTCACATTTCGGTTGTGCGAGGTTGGGGGGAGAGGGCAGAGGAAGGAGGCACGATTATCACCTCTCTGCCACCAACACACCAAGGACTTGGTCCTCCTGGATGCACAAGACACATGAGTGTCTTCTTGCTGCACTACCTACAACATGACCCTCGGATTGTACGAATTCGAAGTAATGCTAACTACTGGGTTGCCACACTGTTAGATCCCCGGTACAAGACAAAATAATTCCTGCCATAGAAAGGGACGCACGTGTACAGGAGTATCTTCAGAAGGTGGTACGCAATCTTCGATCTGCTTTTCCACTAAACACCAGTGCTGCACAGAGTGAATCTCAACGCTTTGTCATGGATAGGAGGAACTGGTCTTTTACTTGTCCACATCTGAGGGACCGAGGGCTGGCTGCTGTGCTGAGATGGCATTGAGTACGGTGTCCATGCCGAGTTGCACTTTTGGTCATATACAAAATGAGTTGAAAAAGGACAGATGCTGGTGGAAAGGGGAACAGGTGTGTTGGAAAGGGGAAAAAAGTTTTGGTCCGTGGGTTTGTTGGTTAAGCAAAAGTAACATTTGATGAAGAAACACCATCTGTTACGGTGGGACTGGCAGATTTGGATAAGGTGGTATATACTATGTTACCGCTATATAACGAAAATTAATAAGAAAAGAAAGAGAAAGGTATATATCCACATCAGCAGTCAGTGTCCACCGTGCTCCCAGATGGAAAAGGAGAGGTTGGCAACTGGAAGGTTCAGTGGAGGATACAGAGCTGTGTGGCTATGAAACTAATAGTAGCCTGAACCAAGTTAGACGCCACTCGGCTCTTGAGACTGGGAGCCCTGTTAGCGTCACAGGGTCCACACGCCCACCCAGCCCAGGAACTCCCTGTTAACATCACAGGGGCCATTCAGTACACTGACCGTGTGCATTGGGGCCACACCTGTGGACAGCAGGCGCATCAGCAGCAGCAGGCCTGTTAATGCCACTGGGCTGCACAAGCAGGACTTGTAGGACAGGAGCTGGTCTTAACCATTCTGCGTTACCAACTGTGGTGGCGGCCTGCATCGACACCCTATCCCTGCCTACCTCTGGCCTAAAGCCGCAATGGGTTCAACACATGGAGGTGTGCTCTTTCGGAGCATAATAGAAGACTGCGCACCTCCTTATTGTCTCCAGCCCCTTTTATAACCTGGGTCCGCCCCAAACCAGGGTGGACCACAATGCATCTCCTGGAGACAAAAGCAGAGTGATACGTCATGAGTGGCATAACTAGCATCCTATTTGGAACCGCAACTTCAATTATGACCTCATGGCTGTCATGACCAAAACACCTCACCAGTCATCGTCTGACCATCAATAGTGAGGTGACAAGTCATAGGGGCGGGCCTCTGCAAGCCAATTGGGAGTGGCCTGGCCACATCGTCAGGACACCTGATGCCCTGTGGTCTAAATGGGCCCGCCACATCAGGGGCAGGGCCAAAGAGTTCATTACCGGACCTAGTTTCTGATGCAGTAAGTGCCTGACCATGGTCAGTTGCATGAAATACAGTCTCTGAAAACAGACTATCAGCTTTAGCATGGTGTCTAGGCACAACACAGGACTTAGACCCGGCACGGAGTGCAAGTACCTGTGCAAAGAGGCTTTTCGCACTAAGTGTGGGAGCATGCGCTGTAGCCCGAAATGAAGACTTAGCCTCAGGAATGGCACAGTCAGGCTGAGCATACTCACTAGGTGAAACACTGGAGTTAGGCTGCGGCTGGGGTAAATCGGCACACGCATACGCACTAGCTGCCTCTCCACACTTAGACGTGGAGGAGAAAGCAGCCAGCTGGACAACCCGAGGCACAGGCCTAAATGGCAGCTGATGCCTGGGCGCAACTGAAACCGCAGCAGGCTGCTTGCGTTTAAGGCGTCACCGTTTTGTAACAACAAATATCATCCAAAAGAACAGGTGTACTTCTTCCCATGGATAATCTGACATGATCCCTTTTTTCATGGACACGACCATCGCTAACAAATGTAGATGAGGCCAAAACAGCAGCTGCTTCAATGGATCTGAAGTGCTCCATAAAGTGGCCTCTCCTCCACCCCAATTTCAGGATCCCAAATACTCCATTCCTCTGTGGTGTCAATCCAATCGCACTTGCTTCCTAACAGCTCTCAAGTTTCCACCAGCCCTGCTGAGTATGGGGTGACAGAGATGGTTGAGTTTGCATAGCTGTTCAGTCGCACTATAGCCTGGGAATCAGAGGTCTGCTCCAAAGCTGCAATGAGTACAGACAAGGAAGTTATTATTATTTTTATTATTATTGATTTATAGAGCACCATTGATTCCATGGTGCTGTACATGAGAAGGGGGTTACATACAGAATACATATACAAGTAACTATAAACAGACTGGTACAGAGGGAAGAGGGCCCTGCCCTTGCGGGATTACATTCTAAAGGATTTTTGGGAGGAGACAGTAGGAGTGGTTTAGGTTGAGTGTCAAGTACGTATGGTGGTGGTGTCATTGAAGGTTATAGTCATTTCTGAACAGATGAGTTTTCAGATTCAGTTTGAAGCTTGCGGGTGTAGCAGATAATCTGACGTGTTGAGGTAGCGAGTTCCATGAGACAGGGGAAATGATCTGCGCAGATGGCCAGAAGCTTTGTGAGTGGGATCCAGGCCCCGATGAAGAAGATGCTGAGCCTAATCTACACCCTCACTTCCAAAAAGTAAATCCTCCTGGTGGAGACAATGGGGAACATGATGAGGAGCACAGATACCTGATTGGAAGGACAACTTTACTATTCGGTCAGGGCAGGAAGAGGTTGTCTCGGAGGACTCAGGACGAGGGAAATGAAAACACACAGGGTTATTGATGAGGTTGGAGACCACACTTACTGTCAAACCAAAGTCAGCCAGTCGATGAGGTCAGCAGAGGAGGTGGAGGAGGATGCTACTGACGAGGAGGTTACGTTGCGTCTTCTTGGCCAGAGACAAAGTACTGGAAGCACGTCAACAACTGAATCCTGGACCACAACTTTGACTCTGAGCAGAAGTCGTGTTGGCTATGCAGGTCGTATGGGCTGTAAGCCTTTCCTAGCCTGTAAATTTTTGGACATCGCAAAGGATCACCCAAGTCATGGAATCTGTAAGATTTGTCAACAATCTGTAAGTAAAAGGCAAAAACTCACACTTTTGAGTACTTCCTCCATGAAGTATCATGAAGTATCACATGGATATGAATTGACAGCGTGAAGGTGTATTGCTCAGCTTTAGCAACTGTCAACGCAATATGCTTATTTGCCGTTCATTGCATGCATTGTTGCTGCTGTTTTTTTGGATCTGCCTTTGGTCACTATAGCAATATAAAATTGCTCTTCGGGTGTGGACTTGGAGATGCTGTCTATGAACAGAAGGAAAAGCTAAAGGTGTGTGTTACAGCAAGGAGCCACCGCGGAAACAGTTCGTTCAATTGTGAGGGGAGTTGTGTTGTACTTTGATGATGAGCACTGTAACATCAGTGAGCAGCATCCTGTGCCACAGACCAATATTCTTACGGTGCTGTTTATACTGTTTACCGTGAGAGGAGCGTAAAGTCTGTATTTCTGGCAACTGGACATCACAGTACCCGGGTACGGTAGGCTGTGCCCAGACAATAATGCGGGCACGCAACACTTTGTTTTATTAGCAAAACACATATCTGTTCTGGGTAGGCTGACTATATAGACAATAAGACTTGCTGCCTCTGCACTGTCAAATTGTCACGTACAGTTTAAATCATAGAGGGAAGGCAACACATGTTTGCATTAACTGTTGCTTTTAAAGATTTCCATGACTGTGTTGCAGAGCTGTGTGGTTTGCATTCACACTGTAATCATCTGCATTATCTGTGAGGCTTCAGCTAACAAGGGTATTCAGGGGGGGGTAATGTGTTTTGTCTATGTTTAGGTAGATAACTTGGAAGCTCTTGTGATGCGCCACTGGTAAGTCGTGTTCGCACACACACACACACACGCACAAACACACAATTACTGCTACACAGAGGGATTAGCAGGTAGTAGGCAACAGAATAGATTGTTCAATTATTTAAATTGTATGCATGGTTCTTATTGTTTGTTTTGGTAAAGTTAAACAATCATTTATCAACCCAACTGCCTAGAGTCCTTTTCCTGTTGCCTGGTTTTGCTGCATACTGGGGAGCCCACCCTGTACACGACTTAAAATGAAGCATAAGTCGCAATGTGAATTTCACTGTGCTACAATGCGGCCTAGCGTGCCTGTGCAACCACCGCCTGCCCCATCAAGTGCATCTGCGTGCTCTTCATCCTCTGTGACTGTGGGGACAGCAGTCACACATGGTTTTTCACACTGAACTTCCACTCCTTTACCCGCAACAGGGAGTGTGATTGGCAGGTCATCACTTGTTTTGGAAGTGGAAACAGAAGGTATTGTTGAGCTGTCAGACATCGAGAGAAACATCATTGGATGCAGGCTACATTATATCCACGCCTGCACCTTCGTCACAGATTGGCTGGACTACCTGCAGTTAATAATTGCATTCCAGAAATGGAAAGGAGTGTAGAATGCACATGTGTTGTACCTTGCTTGGCAGCAAAGGAACACTAACTTAGTATTCAAGACAATTTTAGGATGGCAGAAAAAGTGTCAGCTCTTTGGGCAAATTAAATAGCGTGGCAAAAGTGGGCAGATGGGTACAGGGCCGTGTTCTGTGGGTACCAGGACAGTAACAGAAGCCTCACTTTCTATCCCTCCTAATGATCAAATGCAGCAAGGAATTCCCTGAGTTTGCTATAAAATTAGCATAGCTAAATGTGCATGAGGGTAGAATGCAGAGGTGCTTGAGATTGCTTGGCACAAGTGGCACAATAAAGGAGTCCAACAGCCACTTTTTGTATGCCACTAAATGGCAGTATTTTTTGCTATCATTATAGCTTATTAAAAACAGAGCCGGAGGGTGTCCTGCACAGGTGCTAGAAATAGCTTGCCACCAGTGGGGCACTAATGGAATACAACAGCCAGTTCTATGATGCTACTAAATGGCAGTATTTTTTGTTATCATTATAGCTTATTAAAAACAGAGCAGGAGGGTGTCATGCAGAGGTGCTAGAAATAGCTTGCCACCAGTGGGGCACTAATGGAATACAACAGCCAGTTCTATGATGCTACTAAATGGCAGTATTTTTTGCTATCATTATAGCTTATTAAAAACAGAGCAGGAGGGTGTCCTGCACAGGTGCTAGAAATAGCTTGCCACCAGTGGGGCATTAATGGAATACAACAGCCAGTTCTATGATGCCACTAAATGGCAGTATTTTTTGCTATCATTATAGCTTATTAAAAACAGAGCAGGAGGGTGTCCTGCACAGGTGCTAGAAATAGCTTGGCACCAGTGGGGCACTAATGGAGTACAACAGCCACTTTTAGGATGCCACTAAGTTCACTCAGTTTTTGCTAGTATAACGGCTTAGTAACAATGAGTTTGAGTGTGCAATGCCGGCAGATGTGCTGCAAATATCTTTGCACTAGTGGGACAATACAGAAGTCCAACAGCCATGTTTAGGATGCCACTAGGTTCACTCAGTGTTTGCTAGTATAATGGCTTAGTAACAATGAGTTTGAGTGTGCAATGCAGGCAGACGTGCTGCAAATATCTTTGCACTAGTGGGACTATACAGAAGTCCAATAGCCACGTTTAGGATGCCACTAGGTTCACTGAGTGTTTGCTAGTATAATGGCTTAGTAACAATGAGTTTGAGTGTGCAATGCAGGCAGACGTGCTGCAAATTTCTTTGCACTAGTGGGACTATACAGAAGTCCAATAGCCACGTTTAGGATGCCACTAGGTTCACTGAGTGTTTGCTAGTATAATGGCTTAGTAACAATGAGTTTGAGTGTGCAATGCAGGCAGACGTGCTGCAAATATCTTTGCACTAGTGGGACTATACAGAAGTCCAATAGCCACGTTTAGGATGCCACTAGGTTCACTGAGTGTTTGCTAGTATAATGGCTTTGTAACAATGAGTTTGAGTGTGCAATGCAGGCAGACGTGCTGCAAATATCTTTGCACTAGTGGGACTATACAGAAGTCCAATAGCCACGTTTAGGATGCCACTAGGTTCACTGAGTGTTTGCTAGTATAATGGCTTAGTAACAATGAGTTTGAGTGTGCAATGCAGGCAGACGTGCTGCAAATATCTTTGCACTAGTGGGACTATACAGAAGTCCAATAGCCACGTTTAGGATGCCACTAGGTTCACTGAGTGTTTGCTAGTATAATGGCTTAGTAACAGTGAGTTTGAGTGTGCAATGCAGGCAGACGTGCTGCAAATATCTTTGCACTTGTGGGACGATACAGAAGTCCAACAGCCATGTTTAGGATGCCACTAGGTTCACTGAGTGTTTGCTAGTATAATGGCTTAGTAACAATGAGTTTGAGTGTGCAATGCAGGCAGACGTGCTGCAAATATCTTTGCACTAGTGGGATTATACAGAAGTCCAATAGCCACGTTTAGGATGCCACTAGGTTCACTGAGTGTTTGCTAGTATAATGGCTTTGTAAAAATGAGTTTGAGTGTGCAATGCAGGCACACGTGCTGCAAATATCTTTGCACTAGTGGGACTATACAGAAGTCCAATAGCCACGTTTAGGATGCCACTAGGTTCACTGAGTGTTTGCTAGTATAATGGCTTTGTAACAATGAGTTTGAGTGTGCAATGCAGGCAGACGTGCTGCAAATATCTTTGCACTAGTGGGACTATACAGAAGTCCAATAGCCACGTTTAGGATGACACTAAGTTCACTCAGTGTTTTCTAGTATAATGGCTTAGTAACTATCAGTTTGAGTGTGCAATGCAGGCAGACGTGCTGCACATATCTGTGCACTACTGGGACTATACAGAAGTCCAATAGCCACGTTTAGGATGCCACTAGGTACACTCAGTGTTTGCTAGTATAATGGCTTAGTTATAATGAGTTGGAGTGTGCAGAGGACAGGAGGGTACAGTGCCAGGATTGTGGGGCTCTGGGTAGAGGAATGGAAGCCTGCCTTTCTATTCCCTCTTAATGGGGAAATGCAGCGAGGAAATCCCTGACCTTAGCTACACAGACGCTGTCTCTGTTTTCAGGACCTGTCACCTATGGCTCTGACCCTGCCGGTACGAGCCCTTAAAAGGACTGATAGAAAGTGCTCTCCCTAAGCTGTCCAGCGCTGTGTATGGAGCGCATACAGCAGTATCGGCGATAGGAGCTGCGCCAGTGATGTCTGACACCAAGGACGCAGAAGAGATAATGGCGTCCGGACGGGCCGATACTCGTTTTTATAATGCAGGGACATGTGACATGGACATCCTATCACACATGCCGTTGCTTCTCTGGCTAAAAGTCCACTTAGCTGTGTGTGTGTCTGGGATTGGCTGACATAATGGCCCTCCCCACTACACGCGCGCGCTTAGGGAAGGAAGACAAGGAAAAAAAAAAAAAAAATGGCGAAAAAAAAAAAATTTGCCATTATACAAACAGCAGTGATCTGAAGGCGCTGTTCACGCACACTATACACTGAAATTTCATAATAGTGTGAGTCACAGAGTGACTTACACTATTACAGCGGAAGCCAGCTAGGAATTAGCTGTTTTTTTCTGCTAGAACCGTTCTCGAACGTTTCTAGAAGTATCGAGCTTTTGCAAAAAGCTCGAGTTCTAGTTCGATCTAGAACAGGCCCCAACATCACTCGAGCCTAGAACTGGAGAACCTCGAACCGCGAACCGCGCTCAAATCTAATCAAAACCACATATCATCTTGATGTGTTTTTTTGCAAGAATATGCAGATTGGTGCTGGAATTTGTTACATTTTTATAATTTATATAATTTGTATAAATTTCAGCACCAAATCTGCATCTCCTTCAAAAAAATGCAGTTTAGGTGTTGTTTTCTACCAAGAGATTCAGATTAGGTGCAGGAATATCTGCTCCAAATTTCTGCACCAAATTTGCATCTCCTGGAAGAAAACCACACCAAAACGGGGTGAAAACTGCAGTTTTTGTGCAGTTTTATGCGAGGAGATGCAGATTTTGTGCTGGAATTTATGTACCAAATTTCTCCACCAATTTCTGGATCTTCTGGCAAAAAATGCATCAAAACCACATTGCATTTGATGCAGTTTTGGTGCAGGAATTTAGTGTATAAATTTCAGCACCAAATCTGCATATCTTGGCATAAAAACCCGCACAAAAATGGATTGATGTCGTTTCAGTGTGGTTTTCTGCCAGGAGATGTAAATATTTTGCAGAAATCTGGTACAAACATTTTAGGACCAAATTTGTATATCCTGGCAAAAACCGAAATTATGTCAAAACTGTTTTTGAGCGGTTTTCTGCCAGGAGATGTAGATTTGGTGCTGGAATTAACATTCCGAATTCCTGCACCATATCTGCATCTCCTGTCAAAAAGTCACATTTTGATGCAGGGTTTTGCCTAAACATGCAGAAATTTGTGCAGGAATTTGGTGTATAATTTGCAGTACCAAATCTACATCTCTAGGCAAAAGAAACCACATTTTTTGTCAGGAGATGCAGGTCTGATTGAACTCAGTTCACCTAAAGTGAGGTCACCGAGTTCAATTAATTCAACTGAGGGGATTTTACCTACATCACAGGTGGGATACCGTGGGAACCTCCAGCTGTGACTGCAAATAAACTCAATGATGTCACCAGTAACAGCTGCAGCTCAGTCAGTCTCTGCCTGAAGCCACCACTGGTGATCATGTTTTCTAATGTGCCCGCGCACTGTGACTTCAGTATGTAGGATAATAGTGTGGGATCTCATAGATCCCTGCCCATTAGTAATCTAGGGCTTAGTGGCAGCTGTGCACTGTCATTAACCTCTTATATTTCCTCAATTGCCACCGCAACGGGGCAATTGGGTTGAGTTGGGTAAAATGTAGGGATTGTCATATCTAATGGCTGCTATTTTTAGGCTGAGGGGGCCCAATAACCATAGTCCTCACCAACCTTAAAATACTAGCTCCCAGCTGTCGCTTTTATCTTAGCTGGGTATCAGAATTGGGGGGACTGCACAATTTTTGAAAACATTATTTATTTAAATAATTTAAAAAAAAGCTGCATGGGGTTCCTCTTATAGTGATACAGAGCCAAGATAACGCGCACTGCTGGTGGCTGCAGCCAGTATCTGTAGACATTATCTGTGGTGGTTATCAATATACAAGGGACCCTGCAACATTTTATTATTTATATATTTATTTATTTTTACACTCCATTAGGGGACCCAAACAGCTACTGTGAGGGCAACCAAATAAAGATGCCAGAAGAGAGGATGGGCAGGGAGCAGTGTATTTGTATGAGATCTAATGAGCGGACCTGGAAGCAGTGTGACAGCTGTGGGGAATCTCGGCAAGTAAAATTTAATTCCCTAAATACACTGACAATATTGTTCCAAGAAACCAAATGTGAGTCTGAAATGCATTCAGGCATCTTCCTCTTGCTGTTCCCATTCAGTTTCAACATTCTTCCATCCATTGCAGCATTTTTACAGCCCTCCCAGACTGACATCCAGGGTCCTCCTGAAAATTATTTCAGTTTCCCATTGATTTGCTTTGCTTTCATTATTCGTGATGAATACATGAATAATAGAAATTATTCAGCTTGAATAATCTGTACCCGAATATTTCATTATTTGCCCATATCTATTGCTTATTACTATAAAACATACGCATGAGGCTTGTATATCATGCCAATCACAAAGGTATGTGTGCGATGCACAGTGTCTGGCGTACAGCCAATTGATGATGCCCATACTATATTAGATCAGGTGGAATGCCCAGCACTATATAAGTGCACCCCAAAAGACATACACTCCAATTTCTACACCCACACTAATGAGCCTGGCTATAAGCTGCAAATGATGTAAAATGTTCTATAAAAAAGATTAACATGATATATAAAAAATATAAGGTACTAGTCAATATTTTGAGAAAAAATATGTAAGCTTGCAACCCATGTTAAGGGTTCTCATTTTCTTGTGAGTACCTACACTAAATTCAAAAACAATCCACGAAAAAGGACAAAAACGTTCAAAAACACCACAGGAAAAAACAGTCATCCGTACCAACATCGGATGGCAATACCAAAGCACTACAGGTTGCAGCAGACCTCCATAATAAAGGCGGAGGCAGCACAGGGGCAAAATGCTGATGAAACAACCAGTTACAAACCTACCATTCATTGACGGGTGGATGCCCAGTATGATAAAAGCACACAGAGACTTGTTTAGGGCACCAGTCATACAGGTGATGCACAGTTTCTGGCTTACAGCCTATTAGGGATGCCCATACTATATAAGTGTATCCCAAATGACAGGCACCTCAATTTATCCAGCCAGCACTAAAGGGCCTGGCTGCACCCTTAAGAGCCCTGATCACAAGCTTATATCTAAGATGATCAATATTAATAATCACATTTAATAATATAAAATATTTTTTGAAATTAATAATTTTGCTAATAAACAAAACTTGATTTTGAATTTACCAAATAAAACCAGAAATAAATAGAATAGCATCAGTATACAGTTAGGTCCAGAAATATTTGGACAGTGACACAATTTTCGCGAGTTGGGCTCTGCATGCCACCACATTGGATTTGAAATGAAACCTCTACAACAGAATTCAAGTGTAGATTGTAACGTTTAATTTGAAGGTTTGAACAAAAATATCTGATAGAAATTGTAGGAATTGTACACATTTCTTTACAAACACTCCACATTTTAGGAGGTCAAAAGAAATTGGACAAATAAACCAAACCCAAACAAAATATTTTTATTTTCAATATTTTGTTGCGAATCCTTTGGAGGCATCACTGCCTTAAGTCTGGAACCCATGGACATCACCAAACGCTTGGTTTCCTCCTTCTTAATGCTTTGCCAGGCCTTTACAGCCGCAGCCTTCAGGTCTTGCTTGTTTGTGGGTCTTTCCGTCTTAAGTCTGGATTTGAGCAAGTGAAATGCATGCTCAATTGGGTTAAGATCTGGTGATTGACTTGGCCATTGCAGAATGTTCCACTTTTTAGCACTCATGAACTCCTGGGTAGCTGTGGCTGTATCCATAGAACAGAATGAGACAGGGCAGCACTCACCGATATCCTGGGACTATTTTATTTTTCACTGCTGACAGGTGAGACGGACATGAGGGAATGCAGGGAGGGGAGCACGAGGAAGACGGTACCATTTCGCACCACTAGGGGTGCTTTCACGGGTCCATACTTTGTTGGATCCATCAAGATTAGACAAAATGCTTTGCTGTGACATCTGAAAGCACATGGATGTAATTAAGGAAACTTCACACTGAACTGTGTTTGGGACAGGAACATCACACTACCTCCAGTATAGGTAAGCAGTGCGGTGCACAATCCTTTTTATTTTTCTAGCTTTGGCTGTATGCTTGGGGTCATTGTCCATCTGTACTATGAAGCGCCGTCCGATCAACTTTGCGGCATTTGGCTGAATCTGGGCTGAAAGTATATCCCGGTACACTTCAGAATTCATCCGGCTACTCTTGTCTGCTGTTATGTCATCAATAAACACAAGTGACCCAGTTCCATTGAAAGCCATGCATGCCCATGCCATCACGTTGCCTCCACCATGTTTTACAGAGGATGTGGTGTGCCTTGGATCATGTGCCGTTCCCTTTCTTCTCCAAACTTTTTTCTTCCCATCATTCTGGTACAGATTGATCTTGGTCTCATCTGTCCATAGAATACTTTTCCAGAACTGAGCTGGCTTCATGAAGTGTTTTTCAGCAAATTTAACTCTGGCCTGTCTATTTTTGGAATTGATGAATGGTTTGCATCTAGATGTGAACCCTTTGTATTTACTTTCATGGAGTCTTCTCTTTACTGTTGACTTAGAGACAGATACACCTACTTCACTGAGAGTGTTCTGGACTTCAGTTGATGTTGTGAACGGGTTCTTCTTCACCAAAGAAAGTATGCGGCGATCATCCACCACTGTTGTCATCCGTGGACGCCCAGGCCTTTTTGAGTTCCCAAGCTCACCAGTCAATTCCTTTTTTCTCAGAATGTACCCAACTGTTGATTTTGCTACTCCAAGCATGTCTGCTATCTCTCTGATGGATTTTTTCTTTTTTTTTCAGCCTCAGGATGTTCTGCTTCACCTCAATTGAGAGTTCCTTAGACCGCATGTTGTCTAGTCACAGCAACAGCTTCCAAATGCAAAACCACACACCTGTAATCAACCCCAGACCTTTTAACTACTTCATTGATTACAGGTTAACGAGGGAGACGCCTTCAGAGTTAATTGCAGCCCTTAGAGTCACTTGTTCAATTACTTTTGGTCCCTTGAAAAAGAGGAGGCTATGCATTACAGAGCTATGATTCCTAAACCCTTTCTCCGATTTGGATGTGAAAACTCTCATATTGCATCTGGGAGTGTGCAATTTCAGCCCATATTATATATATAATTGTATTTCTGAACATGTTTTTGTAAACAGCTAAAATAACAAAACTTGTTTCACTGTCCAAATATTTCTGGCCCTGACTGTATAAACAATGTGGATAGTATCAATATAAAGTATTAGTATACAACAGTTAAATTTAGTTAACACGCTAAATTAATGAGATGGAGACCCCTCTCCTGACATGCATTTCACCCCAGCTTTGTCAAGAAGTCCACATTTTGGCTCAGCTCTGTCATTGACACCTTGACAAAGATGAGGAAAACGCACACTGGGATGAGAATTCTCCATCCTATTGTATGTTATAAGCTTATTTAACAAATCAATTCCAGTCTGATGAAATTATAGCAAGAGTGGTAAGTAGCAAGACTTTTTAATTAGCCAATTAATTTATTAATCTTATGAGGATTAATTTGTATTATGTATTATGTATTATTGTATGTATTAATAACTACATTTTAAGAAGATAATAACATACCATTAGAAGGATACCTCTCAAGCAAACTAGCATTTCAACAAAGCTTTGTCAAGGAGTCCATGACATACTGTAGCTGAGGCAAAACATGTATTGGTGTGGCGGGTCTCCATCCCATAATTAATTTAATGTATTATTAGCTAAATTTTAACTATTGTATACTAACACTTTATGTTGATCATATCCAAATGTTTACATATTACATATTTACATACATATAGCTCTGGTAGGCAATGATAGAGACACAATAAAGAGGCTTACACAGGTTTCCACCATGAATTTTGAGCTGAGGGCCGGCTGATAATACACAGCTAGCCCTACCCCATTATTACCAAGCGAGCTACCCTGCACCAGGGTTACTGGAAGAGTTGGAAACAGTGCCAGAAGATGGCACTTCTATGAACGCACCATTTTTGGGGCGGCGGTGGACTGCAATTTTCAGCAGGGGGGCCCAAAATGGTTGGGCCAACCTGCGCTACGGATTCCAATCCCCAGCTGCCTAGTTGTACCTGGCTGGACACAAAAATTGGGCAAAGCTCACATTGGTTTTTTTTAATTATTTCATGAAATTCATGAAATAAAAAAGGGCTTCCCTATATTTTTGGTTCCCAGATGGGTACAAATAGGCAGCTGGGGGTTGGGGGCAGCCCGTACCTGCCTGCTGTACATGGCTGGCATACAAAAATATGGCAAAGTCCATGACGATGTTTTTTTTCTCTTGATAGCCGGCCCAGAAAATGGCACTTTCATAGAAGCGCTATCTTCTGGCGCTGTATCCAACTCTACCAGCAGCCTTGGTGCCGGGTAATAAGGGGTTAATACCAGCTTTGTTTCACCAGTTGGGATTAAGCCTGAGATTCTTGTCAGGCCAAGTTTTAGCCGGCCATTAAGAATCTCCAATAAAGGGTTAAAAAAAGACATCACACAGAGAAAAAAACTTTATTATAAATAAATACACATACCCACTTAGGGATTCCATCTTTATTACTCCCTTTCACCCCTCCACGATCCTGGACCTTCTGTCTTCTTCAACCCATGCAGCTCTGCTATATCACACAACACAGGTAGGAAGAACGTTGCTCCTCCCCGTGCTGTGTAATCTAGCAGAGGCTGCGGCAGGTTGGTAGGCAGTGACATCACCGCTGCCACCGTTGCCATAGTAACTTACTGAGCGGGTTACTATAGCAACGGTGATCTTCGATCAGCTGATTCCCGGCACCGCTATTCAGTGGCTCCTGCATAAGCCACGCCGGGAAACAGGGCGTTAACTCCTGTGGCTCCTGCAGGAGCCGGTGCATAGCGGCCCCGGTAACCAGGTGATCGGAGATCACCGATGCTATAGTAACCCGCTATAGTGACATTGGTGAAGTTACTTCTCCTAGTATCTACACTACCTACACACTAAATCTGTCTCTGGCTCAGAAGCACCTCCCCCTACACTACCTGACTGTGGATCACACTGCCGAGCAGAGCGCCATCAGGTGTCATATAGAGCTGATGATGCTATGCGGCCAGCCAATCACTGTAATGCCACAGCCATGTTGGTTGTGGCATTACAGTGTGTGACAGCCAATCCTTGTATGTGGGCTGACTCTGTAAACAGTTCCTACATGCAGGGAGGGGGAGCCGAGCATCTGCCCAAGCATCTCACCGGTACTTGGAGCTTGCCAAGTATACCGAGCACTGAGATACTCGGACGAGCACCGACTAGCGGCGAGCATGCTCGCTCAACCATAGTGCTGAAAGCAAGACCTGGGTTTATTTGCGACAAGAGATGAGTTTAAATTAAAATTTATTTAGATTATTTAATGTGGGCACTTAATTGGTTAATGATTCTTATGTTTAACACTCACATACAAGGTCAGCAATTCCCAGGCTAATATAACCAATAAGTGTATGCATACAATATAATAAAGGTTGGATTAGCTGCCTGCATGGAGACTGAATTATTAATGCATCACATTATTATCATGTAATAAATAAACCTTATAGCAAGGCATTGTTTACTGAGAGAGGGACTGACTACACACAGGGATACTTCGTGTTTCTCTAAAGTCCTGCTACACACATTAGAATTAAGATTGAACTAAAAAACAGATATTTTCATTTTGATTCCAAAGTACCGCAATTACGTCTACATACTAGGTGGTAAAACCTCCGGGACGACAACCCATATGAACCAAATTGCCTTTTGGAATAGACTAAGGGTATGTGCGCACATGTGCGTATTACATGCAGTTACGCTGCGTTCTGCACCGCAGCGTAACTGCATGCGTCCTGCGTCCCCTGCACAATCTATGGAGATTGTGCAGGAGCCGTGCGCACGTGGCATGTTAGAACGCAGCGATTCGGCTGCTTACCGAATCGCTGCGTTCTAAGAAGTGACATGTCACTTCTTTCGTGCTTTCTGCATGCTGTCTACAGGGAGAGGCAGCATGCAGAGCACACAAATCTGCCGGAACCATGCGCTTCAGAACGCAGCTTTTCAGCTGCGCTCTGAAGCGTACATTTTCGGTGTGGTGCAGAGCGCACACGTGCGCACATAGCCTGAAGCCTGCTTTACACGCTGCAATGTATCTTAAAATGTGTCGGCGGGGTCACGTCGTAAGTGACGCACATCCGGCATTGTAAGGTACATTGCAGTGTGTGACAGGTACGTGCGATTGCTATTGAACGTTAAAACGTTCATCGCATACATATCATACCTTTCTCTAGAATTGCACGTCAGATTGTTCATCGTACCCGGAGTAGCACACATTGCAGTGTGTGACACCCCGGGAACGATGAACAGATCTTACCTACGTCCTGCGGCTCCCGGCCCACAATGCGGAAGGAAGGTGGTGGGCGGGATGTTTACGTCCCGCTCAGCTCCGCCCCTCCGCATCTATTGGCCGGCTGCCGCGTGATGTCGATGTGACGCCGAACATCCCTCCCACTCCAGGAAGGGGACGTTCGCCGCCCACATCGAGGTCGTATGGACGGGTAAGTACGTGTGACGGGGGTTATTCGTTTGTGTGGCACGTTCAACAAATTGAACATGCCACACATACGATGGGGGCGTTGCAAATCGCATACGATATTGTATACGAAATTGCAACGTGTAAAGCAGGCTTAAGGTTCACTCTGGCTTCATGGATGATACCTAGCCAACATTATTTACTATTAGTGATGAACGAGCACTAAAATGCCCAGGCGCTCGTTATTCGAGTAAAGCAATTTGTTATGCTTTAGTACTCATCTCTGGTAACAAGCAATAATGGACGTCAAAGAGAAACCCAAATATTTTTCTGATAAACCCTAACAGGAGGTCTGGAGGGTAGAGTTGAGCGCGGTTCGCGGTTCGAGGTTCTCCAGTTCTAGGCTCGAGTGATTTTGGGGGCTGTTCGAGATCGAACTAGAACTCGAGCTTTTTGCAAAAGCTCGATAGTTCTAGATATGTTCGAGAACGGTTCTAGCAGCAAAAAGCAGGGCTTTTTACAGCTACAGTGTGCAGGAGCCATCGCTGGCAGCCTGCCAGAAGCTGGTAACCAAGATAAACATCGGGTATCCAAGCAAAGCGCTTTGGTTAGTAACCCGATGTTTATCCTAGTTACGTGCAGGAAGCCCACACTTCCCCGCTCAGTTCGCTCCGCCCCCTCCTGCCCGCGGCATGTACACATACATACACACACACACACACACACACACACACACACACCCGCTCGGCTTACCTGCGGTGATGAAGTCCCGCCATCCCGACCTCAGCGCTGTCACTGTCCTCCATGGCCGCCGCTTGTCACATCATCTTCTCTCGCTTCCGACCCGAGACTGACTAGCGGTGACGTCACGGGCCTCTCGCGATACTTGGTGTGAAGGCGCCGGTCATTGAACTCAGTGACAGGTGCTATCAGCAGTGCTGGAGATCAGCGCAGGTAATGTACCTCGCTGACAGCAGCACTTGTCATGCCCTGCAGTGACCTGGGCTGACCCATTGATGTTAGCTCAGGTCACTGCACTGCTCTCCCAGCCAATGGTGAACATTCTGCTCTTCATTGACTGGGACAGTGTGGATCGTCATGGCAACCCCTTGGATTACACCAGACCTGGATTTGTTTTTCATTCTAATAAATTGGTTAAAGAGGGAATGTTTTGGGGAGTGTTTTTTCAAATAAAAATGTGTTTGTCGTCTATTTTTTTTTTATTACTGACTGGGTTGGTGATGTCGGGTATCTGATAGACGCCTGAACTCACCAACCCCAGGGCTTGATGCCAGGTGACATTACACATCTGGTATTAACCCCATATATTACCCCGTTTGCCACCACACCAGGGCGCGGGATGAGCTGGGGCGAAGCACCAGGATTGGCGCATCTAATGGATGTGCCACTTCTGGGGCGGCTGCGTCCTGCTATTTTTAGGCTGGGGAGAGTCCAATAACCATGGACCTCCCTAGTCTGAGAATATCAGGCCCCAGCTGTCTGCTTTACCTTGGCTGGTGATCCAATTTTGGGGGACCCCTATGTGTTTTTTTTATTTATTTAATTTAAAATAACAGCGTGGGGTGCCCTCAGTTTTGGATTACCAGCCAAGGTGAGGTTGCCAGCTGTGGTCTGCAGGCTGCAGCCGTCTGCTTTACCCTAGCTGGCTACAAAACTAGGGGGAACCCTACGTCATTTTTTTTTTTCATTTTTTTGGCTAAATACAAAGCTAAGCACCCCTTAGTGCCACATGAAAGGCACCAAAGGGTGCTCCACTTTTTCTCCACTTTTTCTCCACTTTTTCTCCACTTTTTTCTCCATTTTTTTCTCCACTTTTTCTCCACTTTTTCTCCACTTTTTCTCCACTTTTTCTCCACTTTTTCTCCATTTTTTCTCCACTTTTTCTCCATTTTTTCTCCACTTTTTCTCCATTTTTTCTCCACTTTTTCTCCACTTTTTCTCCACTTTTTCTCCACTTTTTCTCCATTTTTTCTCCACTTATTCTCCACTTATTCTCCACTTATTCTCCATTTTTTCTCCACTTATTCTCCATTTTTTCTCCACTTTTTCTCCACTTTTTCTCCACTTTTTCCTCCACTTTTTCTCCATTTTTTCTCCACTTTTTCTCCACTTTTTCTCCACTTTTTCCTCCACTTTTTCTCCATTTTTTCTCCACTTTTTCTCCACTTTTTCTCCACTTTTTCTCCACTTTTTCTCCACTTTTTCCTCCATTTTTTCTCCACTTTTTCTCCACTTTTTCTCCACTTTTTCTCCACTTTTTCCTCCACTTTTTCTCCATTTTTTCTCCACTTTTTCTCCACTTTTTCCTCCACTTTTTCTCCACTTTTTCTCCACTTATTCTCCATTTTTTCCTCCATTTTTTCTCCAATTTTTCTCCACTTTTTCTCCATTTTTTCTCCACTTTTTCCTCCATTTTTTTCTCCATTTTTTCTCCACTTTTTCTCCACTTTTTCTCCACTTTTTCTCCACTTCTCCACTTTTTCTCCACTTTTTCTCCACTTTTTCTCCATTTTTTCTCCACTTTTTCTCCACTTTTTCTCCACTTTTTCTCCGTTCTTTTTCTATGGTCGGTCTACCCATTAGCTCTGCCATGCATAGTGTAGCTCTACACCTACTGCACATGTTACTTTATGATTGACATCTCTTTCGTACCAGAGCTGTCTAATCCTACTCTGACCCCATATTTGTCATTACTATATTGTCCTTGTACTGTATTATGACATTTGTATCATGTGTTTCATTTCTTGCTGTGTTGCAATTTTTTTGCTGCATCCCAATTGTACCTCTACATTGTTCGAGTTTATGTTATTGTTCTCTCACTCTTATGTGATACTGATTATTGTCATTTTTCATGATTACAAGCAGATAAGTCCAATCTGACAAAGGCTGAGGCCGAAACGTCATTTGTAACTTGTTTTGGGCAAAAACATATATGCTTATGAAAAATTTTTTTTCTTAATACGGACCAATAAAGAGTGATTTTGCATTACTATCCGTTGTGACTTACTGACTTAGTCTGGGAGATTTAGAGTGCCGAGGTTACTCTCTAATTTTATCTATTATTACCTCTGAGCACCTATATACCAGTGAGCAGAGCTTCCTCTACAGTAGTTATCCTGATTAGGCATGCCCTTACCTCATGAGCAGGGCATTGCAGCTTTGGTAGCAACCATTACGACATGGACTCTGCTGCTGTGGACCCGGGGAGAGTGAGTGCAGATTCATTGCACCCACACTCCTCACATGAAGGATCCGCACTCCTAGAAAATGGGGGATACGTTCCCTGAGTGTCTCCCCCCATATTCTAGACGGTCCAGAGTCGTCGTGGGACCCCTTTATTTTTTTTCTTACAATAAATTGGTGAAAGAGGAAATGTTTTGGGGACTGTTTTTTCAAATAAATTTCTTTTGTCGATTTTTTTTTTTTGTTAGTACTGACAGTTTATGATGTTGGGTATCTAATAGACGCCATGACATCACAAACTGCTGGGTTTGATCTCAGGTGACTTTACAGCTAGTATCAACCCGATTTATTACCCCATTTGCCACTGCACCAGGGCACGGGATGAGCTGGGGTGAAGCGCCAGGATTGGCGCATCTAGTGGATGCGCCACGTCTGGGGTGCCTGCGGCCTGCTATTTTTAGGCTGTGAAGGCCCAATAACTATGGACCTTCCCACCCTGAGAATACCAGACCACAGCTGTCTGCTTTACCTTGGCTGGTGATCCAATTTGGGGGGGACCCTACTTTTATTGTGTAATTATTAATATTTATAAAATAATTATAAAAAAGAGCCTGAGGGGACCTCCACATTGGATCCCCAACCACGGTAAAGCTGCCAGCTGTGGTTTTCAGGCTACAGCCGTCTGCTTTACCCTAGCTGGCTATCAAAAATGGGGGGACCCAACGTCATTTTTTTTTTTAACTATTTTTTAAATAGAAAAAAATTAATGGGCTTCCCTGTATTTTGATTGCCAACCAAGGTAACGGCAGGCAGATGGGGGTGGCAACCCATAGCTGTCTGCTTTATCTGCTGAGAATCAATAATAACGCGGAGCGCTACGTCATTTTTTTAAAGATTTATTTTTACAGCACTGTGATGTCCAGCAATCAAAATACAGGGAAGCCCATTTTATTTTTAGTTATTTAAATAAATAATTAAAAAAAAATTATATGGGCTCCCGCTGCATTTTTTGTATTGCTAGCTAAGGGTAATCCAAGCAGCTACTGGCTGCTAACCCCCACTGCTTGGTGTTACCTTCACTGGCAATGGAAAATCCAGGGAAGCATTTTTTATTTTTTTTGCCAAAAAACTACAAAAAAAGGACGTGAGCTTCGCCATATTTTTGTATGCTAGCCAGGTATAGCAGGCAGGTGCTGGAAGAGTTGGATACAGCGCCAGAAGATGGCGCTTCTATGAAAGTGCCATTTTCTGAGGCGGCTGCAGACTGCAATTCGCAGCAGTGCGGCCCAGAAAGCTCAGGCCAACCTGTGCTGCAGATTCCAATCCCCAGCTGCCTAGTTGTACCTGGCTGGACACAAAAATGGGGCGAAGCCTACGTCATTTGTTTTCTAATTATTTCATGAAATTCATGAAATAATAAAAAAAGGGCTTCCCTTTATTTTTGGTTCCCAGCCGGGTACAAATAGGCAACTGGGGGTTGGGGGCAGCCGTACCTGCCTGCTGTACCTGGCTAGCATACAAAAATATGGCGAAGCCCACATAATTTTTTCAGGGGGCAAAAAACTTCTGCATACAGTCCTGGATGGAGTATGCTGAGCCTTGTAGTTCTGCAGCTGCTGTCTGTCTGTATGGAGAAGAGCAGACAGCAGCTGCAGAACTACAAGGCTCAGCATACTCCATCCAGGACTACGAAAAAGGAGGGGAGCCAGCACTGCTTATGAATGGCTTGCAACAATGAAGAAATAAAAAGTGTAATATTCACAAATTCGTTCCTACTGTAAAAATTCAATGAGATTTTTTGCAAATGATTGATCAATGATTTGAGCCCCCCTGCCCCGTCACGGCAAATCTCTATAGGGGGGTCCCTAACGCTATATTATAAATTATTATGTACCATAAGGTCTCAAATAATAAGCAGGACCATATGAAGACACCACTTACCTGAGACATGTCTGAACCGCTCCCATGCTGCCAGGACTGACAACCGCGAATAAAGGCAGCCCAGGTGCCAGTGTGTGTGGCAGAACCACACACACCAGCACAATGTCAGGACTGGCCCTCACAGTGCCAGACCAGCAAACATGGATGAGGGCGGAACAAGGTTCAGGCAGGTGGTGTTTAAATAATGATGCCTTGGAGCAGGAGGCGGTGGCTGTGTGTGAACAAGCACCAAACTGAATTTTGATGGCTACAGAAGGAATTTGCAAACCACACTGGGCGTGCACGGCATGGTGGCGGTCGACCACCTGACCAGTAAACGAAAAAGGAGGGGAGCCAGCACTGCTTATGAATGGCTTGCAACAATGAAGAAATAAAAAGTGTAATATTCACAAATTCGTTCCTACTGTAAAAATTCAATGAGATTTTTTGCAAATGATTGATCAATGATTTGAGCCCCCCTGCCCCGTCACGACAAATCTCTATAGGGGGGTCCCTAACGCTATATTATAAATTATTATGTACCATAAGGTCTCATATAATGAGCAGGACCATATGAAGACACCACTTACCTGAGACATGTCTGAACCGCTCCCATGCTGCCAGGACTGACAACCACGAATAAAGGCAGCCCAGGTGCCAGTGTGTGTGGCAGAACCACACACACCAGCACAATGTCAGGATTGGCCCTCACAGTGCCAGACCAGCAAACATGGATGAGGGCGGAACAAGGTTCAGGCAGGTGGTGTTTAAATAATGATGCCTTGGAGCAGGAGGCGGTGGCTGTGTGTGAACAAGCAGGGGGGGGGCTCAAATCATTGATCAATCATTTGCAAAAAATCTCATTGAATTTTTACAGTGGGAACGAATTTGTGAATATTACACTTTTTATTTCTTCATTGTTGCAAGCCATTCATAAGCAGTGCTGGCTCCCCTCCTTTTTCCATCCAGGACTGTATGCAGAAGTTTTTTGCCCACCAAAAAAATGACGTGGGCTTCGCCATATTTTTGTATGCTAGCCAGGTACAGCAGGCAGCCACGGGCTGCCTCCAACCCCCAGTTGCCTATTTGTACCCGGCTGGGAACCAAAAATAGAGGGAAGCCCATTTTTTTTTAATTATTTCACTTATTTCATGAAATAATTAAAAAACAAATGACGTGGGCTTCGCCCCATTTTTGTGTCCAGCCGGGTACAACTAGGCAGCTGGGGATTGGAATCAGCAGCGCAGGTTAGCCCGAGGTTTCTGGGCGCCTCTGCTGCGGATTTCAGTCCGCAGCCGTCCCAGAAAATGGCGCTCTCATAGAAGCGCCATCATCTGGCGCTGTATCCAACTCTTCCAACAGCCCTGGAGCCGGGTGGCTTGTTGGGTAACCATGAGTTAATACTGGCTTTGTTTTACTAGCCAGTATTAAGCCAGAGATTCTTAATGTCAGGCACGTTTGACCCGGCCATTAAGAATCTCCAATAAAGGGTTAAAAAAAAGACACCACACAGAGAAAAAATACTTTACTAGAAATAAATACACAGACACATTAGAGACTCCATCTTTATTACCCCCTGTCAGCCCTCCACGATCCTGCTCTTCTGTCTTCTTTCTTTCTAGTGTAGTAGTAGTGACGATTGTAGTGAGGATGAGGTTCACCAGCTCATCACTTGGGGCTGGGGAACCTCATCCTCACTACAATCCTCACTAGTGTAGTAGTAGTGACGATTGTAGTGAGGATGAGGTTCACCAGCTCATCACTTGGGGCTGGGGAACCTCATCCTCACTACAATCCTCACTACAATCGGGAAGCAGCGTGCAGCCTTCACTCCGTGAATGATCAGTGCTGGCTGTCAGCGGTAACAGCGGTAAGGCTGACAGACGCGTTACCATAGCAACGGTGCTCTCGGAGCCGCGGGTAGTGGTGACGTAACCGCTAACTGCGTTGCTATGGCAACGGTGATCTCCGTTAATGACCGGCTGTGTCAGCCGGTACCTAACGGAACGGGGAGTCGACCGTGTGCTAGAGCATGTCGCCGGTACACGGCGATACACATATGTGCACCGTGTACCGGAGAGATGCACTCGCAGGTCCTACATGGCGCATCATAGTCATGTGACCAGTCTGTAGCCAATGAGATAATAGCCACGTGACTGGTCACATGGCTATTTTGACTTCACGATAGGTCCTGCTTCTCTGCTGGCAGTGCCGTCACCGGGAGGATTCAGCGATCATCGGATGGAATAGCGGCAGGTGACAGAGTGCAGAAGGGATCGCGAGGACCGGTAAGTGTTATGGCAATGTTTATTAACTGTTTGTGTACATTTATAATGCATTTTTATGTGTTTGTGATTGCCTCCCATTATAGCTTATTGGCTTGAGTTCGGTTCGTCGAACGTTCGACGAACCGAACTCGAACGGGACCCCCATTCGGCGAACCGACCTCGAGCCGAACCGCGACCGGTTCGCTCATCTCTACTGGAGGGGAGGAAAATCACTATTAAATGGATGGAAACACCACTGAAATGGAATGGGAACAGAATGGGGAAGATGTCTGGAAACATCTTTGACTCCCAGGTCGCTACTGGGAACACAATTTTCAGAGTATTGCACAACTTTCATGAACTGAAAATAAGGAATAAGGCTGGAGTCACACTTGCGAGTGACTCACTCGTAATACGAGCGAGTCTCGCATCACATTACCTGGTAAAGGTCGCGCACTCGCCAGACAGGAGCATCTCGGCTGCAGATTTACATTCTTTCCAGTATAATGACTTGCATACAAGGCAAAATAAAAAAGAGAAGACAAAAAAACACCTCTTCTACTCCATAGCTATATCAAACATAGCGTTTTTACACGTTTTCATTGATTTCAACAATCAAAAAAAACATGCAAAACCACTGAAAAAAATTGACATGCTGCTTCCTTCAAAATGCACCAGTTTTCCATTTCAGGCATGAACAAAAAACAATTGTGTGCATTAGAGTTATGAAATCTCATTGCTTTTGCTGTTACTATAAAAATCAGCTTTTAATTGAAATAAAATTTATTAAAAATACTGTAAAAAAAGCTGCAAAAATGCAACAAGTGAGTATAACCTTAATTACCATATTTCCCTTTCACCTGTGACTATAATAGATTACATAGTAGAGGGGTAAATAAAACTACAAGAATACAACTACTTTTCTTCATTGAATTGGTCGGTGGCTGACCCCCACCTTGCCGGGCCATTGGTGGCTGTTCACATTCAGTAATCAAGCCTGTCCACAGGCTATTTACTTCAAGCAGCATTTGCTTGCGCCTGTCCCCCCCCCCCACACACACAGCCATGATTCAGAATTAAAAAGCACCAGGTAAGTGCTGCTAAGAACAGTGATACTTTTTTACATGTGAGGCCGTATGGAGCATTTTAAATAAAAATAATTTAGAGTGGGACTGCCCAAAAGAGATTTGCCGTGACGTGGCGGGGTAGCTCAAGAAATTGCAATTTTTTTGCCAAAAATCTCAAATTTTATTAATAAGTACAGTTTGCAATTTTTGGTGCTGTAGTGCACATTTAGTGCTGGCTATCTTGTTTTTTCTTCATTGATTTGGTCGGTGGCTGACCCCCACCTTGCCCTGGACCCCAATTTGGGTTGTATTCCACCTGTCTTAATTTTGGCAATTGGTGGCTGTTCACATTCAGTCATCAAGCCCTGTCCACAAGCTATTTACTTCATGCAGCATTTGCTTGGGCCTGTCCCGCCCACAGCCATGATCCAGTCATGGGTACGGGATTGAAAAGCTCCAGGTAAATGCTGCTAAGAACAGTTCTATTTTTTTCATATGTGAGGCCATATGGCACATTTTAAATACAAATAATTTAGAGTAGGACTGTTCCAAAGAGATTTGACGTGATGTGGCGGGGTAGCTCAAGAATTTGCAATTTTTTGCCAAAAATCTCAAATTTTAATAATAAATACAGTTTGGAATTTTTAGGGCTGTAGTGCACATTTAGTGCTGGCTATCTTGTTTTTTCTTCAATAAATAAAACTACACCCACCGGTAGTTACCGGTAAATGTAATTGTAACATTTTACTATCTTATCTGGGAATGTGGTGTGGGTGACATAGTCAGGCACACTGTCATGACTCGCCTCCCTATCCACATGGCTACGGGGAGGAGCCTTCTCTCGGGCCTCACTTCCGGCCCCTGGATGTTTTAAAAGCTGACACTTTCAGTGAACCAGCACTGGCTATAAGCTTAGCTTTGCTTTGCCTGTGATTGCTGGTCCTGTGAGTGATATCCTGATCTGTCTGTTCCTGTGCCCCCGTGCCCTTGTCTGTGTTCTGTCCCCTAGTCGTCCCTCCTGTCCTGTGTCCCCCCTCCTATTCCCCACTCGGTTGCTTCCTCCGGTACTGACCTTAGCCTGACTTTGACTTTGCTTCTGCTCGCTCCTCCGGTCCTGCTTATGCCCGTACGGTGTTTGACCCAGCCTGTCTGACTATTCCTCCTGCAGTTCTGCATCTCAGCTGTGCTGATTAGGCAGTGTATGAGAACACTGTGCATTTCCTTCCTGGTTCTCATTGCTCTGTGTAGTGTCGTCTGCTGCAGAGCTCTGGCTCCCCCTGGTGGCAGCATTAGAGTATAGCCGGCTTTATCTCCCATAGGGAAAAAAAAAAGCCATTTAATTCTTGGTAGTGGGATCCAACTTTGCAGGATAACAGACTGTAATTGATCCACTCAGTACTTTGTGCGAGCAAGTAGCCAACCTTGCACAGCTGGTGCAGGATTTGGCTGCAGAGCATTGCACCTTGGTAGCTTCACACAACATTCTGCAGAGTGAGGTTTCTGCTTCTGCGAGGGCCACCTCAGTGGCAGTTACCTCACAAACCGTAGGACAGCATAGTCCCACTGATGTCCAACTGACCTCCCCCGAACCCACGGTGATGCTCCCCGATAAATTCTCGGGGGAGAAAAACCTATTTCGGACATTTAGGGAGAGTTGCAGGCTTCTTTTCACTCTCCGGCCTCGGTCCTCGGGGAATGAGACCCAGTGGGTGGGGATCATCATGTCGTTACTTAGAGGGGGTCCCCAGACCTGGGCGTTTTCCCTACCCCCTTCGGCCCCGGAACGGCATTCAGTTGACCTCTTCTTTGACTCCCTCGGGGTGATATATGACGAACCAGACCGTGTACGGGTGGCTGAGGACAGGATCATATGTCTTACTCAGGGAAACCCCACTGCTGAGCTATATTGTTCTGAATTTTGGCAGTGGTCCACTAAGGTACGATGGAATGATTCTGCACTCAGGTGCCAATTCCAGAGAGGTCTTTCGGACTCCCTGAAAGACGCTTTGGCTCTGCACCCTCCTACCAGCACCTTGGATGATGCGATGACGGAGGCAGTTCGTATGGACCGCAGATTACGGGAAAGAAGGGGAACCATGCGTGAGATTCTGCCCCCTCTACCTAGGGCACCTTCTTTGCCGGCTATGGAACAGATGGAAGTTGGAGCCATCAGTCCAGATGAGAAGGAGAGGAGAAAACGCCGGGATCTAAAGCTGTGCTTCTATTGTGGACACCATGGACACTGGAGGAAAGACTGCCCGGCTTGCCCCTCCGCTAAACAGTCGTCGGGAAACTTCTAAGTCTGGGTAACGGTCGAGGAGGTTGCCCAGACTATCAGGTACCTTTCCTCTCCTCCAATAGGATACTTCTGAATGTCGACCTCCGGGTCAAGGAGTCGGTCTGGTCTGCTACTGCCTTTGTTGACTGTGGGTCCGCTATGAACTTCATTGACTCTGAGTTGGTCCAAAGATTAGAGTAAAGGGGGCTTTACACGCTGCGACATCGCTAATGCGGAGTCGTTGGGGTCACGGAATTTGTGACGCACATCCGGCCGCATTAGCGATGCCGTTGCGTGTGACACCTATAAGCGATTTTGCATCGTTGCAAAAATGTGCAAAATCGCTAATCGGCGACATGGGGGTCCATTCTTAAAAATCGTTACTGCAGCAGTAACGAAGTTGTTCCTCATTCCTGCGGCAGCACACATCGCTGCGTGTGACGCCGCAGGAACGAGGAAGCTCCCCTTACCTGCCTCCCGGCTGCTATGCAGAAGGAAGGAGGTGGGCGGGATGTTACGTCCCGCTCATCTCCGCCCCTCCGCTGCTATTGGGCGGCGGTTCAGTGACGCTTCAGTGACGTCGCTGTGACGCCGCACGGACCGCCCCCTTAGAAAGGAGGCGGTTCGCCAGTCACAGCGACGTCGCCGGACAGGTAAGTATGTGTGACGGCTCTGGGCGATGTTGTGCGGCACGGGCAGCGATTTGCCCGTGTCGTGCAACAGATGGGGGCGGGTACCCACACTAGCGATATCGGGACCGATATCGCAGTGTGTAAAGTAGCCTTACGGGACAGTGAGGTTAGAAGGACCCATTCAACTACTGGCAATTGATAAAACACCGCTGCCTCAAAACCTCACTCGGTTTGCTACAGAAAAATTTACTCTGGTGATCGGGTCTCTGCATTCTGAAACTATTTCTTGTTTTGTAATGGCCAATCTCCCTACTGGATTAGTGTTGGGGTATCCATGGTTAAGGTTACATAATCCCGTTATTGATTGGGAGTGTCGTACCATAGTCAAATTGAGTCCTGCTTGTCATAAAAGGTGTGTACAATCTGTACCTGTGTTCTCCGTAAGTCCTGAGGGACTACGGAGATGTATTCTCGGAAACAGAGGCCGAGGTTTTGCCGCCTCATCACCCAAATGACTGTGCCATTGATTTACTTCCCAATACCAAATTGCCCAAGGCCCGTTTATATCACCTCTTGGATCCAGAAAGGGCTGCTATGAAATCATACATATCTGATAGTATACGTAAAGGGCATATCCGTCCTTCTTCTTCCCCTGTGGCTGCTGGGTTCTTTTTTGTAAAGAAGAAGGACGGAGGATTAAGGCCATGTCTCGATTTCCGAGAATTAAACAAAATTACTGTGAAAAACATGTATCCGCTTCCACTCATCCCTGATCTCTTCAACCCACTCTCTGGAGCCCGGTGGTTTACCAAACTAGATCTCAGGGGGGCCTATAATCTTATCCTTATTAGAGAAAGGGAAGAGTGGAAAACGGCCTTTCTGACGTCAGAGGGGTTATTCGAGAAATTGGTTATGCCTTTTGGTCTAACAAATGACCCTGCGGTGTTTCAAAATTTCATCAACAATATCTTCTCTGATTTTCTTGGTCGTTTTGTGGTCATCTATCTCGATGACATTTTGATTTATTCTGCCGATAGAGATATGCATATTATGCATGTTCGCTCAGTATTACAGAGATTACGTGATAACCATCTGTTTGCCAAGCTTGAAAAATGTGTTTTCTCTGTTCAGGAAATAGCCTTTCTTGGGTTACTCCTTTCTCGTGATGGGTTTAAAATGGACCCAGGAAAGGTGCAGGCTATCATGGATTGGGTGCAACCCAGGGATATCAAGGCGCTACAACGCTTTTTGGGTTTCGCTAATTATTATCGAAGGTTCATTAAGGGGTTTTCTCAAATTGCCAAGCCATTGACTGACCTTACACGGAAAGGGGTGGATCTGCAGAACTGGTCGCAAACGGCTGTCCAGGCCTTTCTTGAGTTAAAGGACCGGTTCATGTCCGCCACAGTCCTGGTACAGCCTGACCTCGAGGCGCCGTTTGTTGTTGAGGTGGACGCCTCAGAGGTGGGGGTGGGAGCTGTTCTCTCTCAGGGCCCTGCTACTCTGACTAATCTGTGACCATGTGCGTTCTTCTCCAAGAAATTCACTCCAGCTGAGAGGAACTATGATGTGGGTAACCGTGAATTATTGGCGGTAAAGTTGGAATTCGAAGAATGGAGGCATTTTTTGGAGGGTGCTGTTCACCGTATTACTGTCATCACTGATCATAAAAACCTCGCGTATATCGAGTCCGCCAAGAGATTGACGCCTCGACAAGCAAGGTGGGCTCTTTTCTTTTCTAGATTTCATTTTTGTATTACTTTTCGGCCGGGGTCTAAAAACGTGAGGGCAGATGCACTGTCTTGTAGTTTGGACCCGGTGTCACCTCCAGAGCCTCCTTCCTCCATTCTTCCACGAGGGGTGGTAGTCGCTGCCTTGTCGTCCGAGTTAGAGGCTGAGGTCAGGGAGGCCCAGTCCTCAGCGCCATCTTCCGCTCCAGACACTAAACTGTTTGTCTCTTTGCACCTCCGGTTACGAGTACTTCAAGAGTTCCATGAGTCCGTACTTAGTGGCCATCCTGGAGTTACAGCCACTCGCAGGGCTGTTGCTCGACTGTTTTGGTGGCTGTCTCTTCACTCGGATGTTGCTCGGTTTGTGTCTGACTGTGCTACATGTGCCCGTGCTAAGGTATGTCGGTACTGAGGTACGATGGAATGATTCTGCACTCAGGTGCCAATTCCGGAGAGGTCTTTCGGACTCCCTGAAAGACGAGAATATTTTAGTGTAGGACTGCCTCAAATGAGATTTGCCGTGACGTGGCGAGGTAGCTCAAGAAATTGCAATTTTTTGCCAAAAATCTCAAATTTTTTATAATATGTACAGTTTCGAAATTTTAGTGCTGAAGTGCACATTTAGTGCTGGCTTTTTGTTTTTTCTTCATTGAATTGGTCGGTGGCTGACCCCCACCCTGCTATGCACCCCAATTTGGGATGTATTCCACCTGTCTAGATTTTGGTGGTTGGTGACTGTTCACATTCAGTCATCAGGCCTTGTCCACAGGCTATTTACTTCATGCAGCATTTGCTCGGACCTGTCCCGCCCACAGCCATGTCTCAGTCATGGGTACGGGATTGAAATGGACCAGGTGAGTGCTGCTCAGAGCAGTTCTACTATTCATATGTGAGGCCGTATGGCACATTTTATAAAAATATTTTAGTGTAGGACTGCCTCAAATGAGATTTGCCGTGACGTGGCGAGGTAGCTCAAGAAATTGCAATTTTTTTGCCAAAAATCTCAAAGTTTTTATAATATGTACAGTTTGGAATTTTTAGTGCTGAAGTGCACATTTAGTGCTGGCTTTTTGTTTTTTCTTCATTACAGACATCTTGTTTAATTTATGAAGCAGGGAATATGAAATTCACAAGCCTATGTAGATAATGAAAAAAAAAGAAGGGAGAGGAATTCCCATACACCTTGTACTGCACATAAAGAAAGGCCTTATACACATTCTGTAAAATTATTAAGTAGAGGGACTGCTAGACTCATAAAGGCAGTTGCTGGAAAAATTAGAAGGAGGGACTGCAATACCCCCTAATGACACATAGAGGAGGGCCTTGGGCAATATTTTTGCGGGAAAGCCTATGCATTAAATGCAAGGGCTGCCAAAATGTATAAAGAGTGACTGTACTATAAAGAGCAAGAGATGTAGAGGAGAGACTCTGATTCAATTCTGATGCAATACTACAAAGAATCTGACTCTGAAATTTGCAAAGGCTATGCACTCAGTGAGAGGCCTAGCTAAAATTACCTGGAGGTGTTTCAATACAGCCAGAACGAGACGTAGAAGGGTACTCTAATTAAATACGTAGAAGTGTACTCTAATTCAATATGTAGAAGGGTACTCTAATTCATTTCTGCTACAATTTTGAAATATTCTAACTCACAAACTGAGAAAGCCTATGCACTCAGTAAGAGTCCTTTAGAAGTCAGGGAGCACCTCAAAGAGGCACACCTATGTCAGCATGAAATGTGTGGTAAGTCACTGTCCATATCCATTTTCTCAGACACTTACGTCCACAAAGAGAATTTTAAAATCAGTGGGACTCCTACACTGCTAAAACGTATGCACTTAGTGCAAGGCCTAGGAAAAATTTAAAGGAGGGATTGGAGTACACATTGGAAGAGATATAGAGGACAGTATTAAAAACCTTTTTTCTCCCATTTGGAAGAAGTGTGACTCCTATATCGGTAAAGCGTATGCACTATGTGCAAAGACTGCCAAAGATTAGAAGAAGGCACACCGATACACCCTGGAAGAGACGTGAAGAGAGCCTCTTTTACAATTGGTAAGGAATGGGACTCCTAGACTGGTAAAGCAAGTGTAGTATGTACAAGTGCTGAAAAAAATTAGAAGGAGGCATTCCAACACACCGCAGAAGAGATATAGAGGAGGGTCTCTGAAAACATTTTTTTCCCATTTGGAAGGCGTGGGCATCCTAGACTGGTAAGTGTATGCACTGCGTGCAGGGGCTGCCAAAAATTAGAAATAGGCAATCTGATGCACCCTTGAAAAAACGTAGAGGAGGGCCTCTGCAAACCTTCTTTCTCAGTAATTAGGAGTGGGAATCCCAGATCACTAAAGCGTATGCACTATGTAAAAGGGCTGCCAAAAATTAGAAGGAGGCACTCCAAAACAACTTGGAAGAAACAGAGGAGAGCCCCTGAAAACATTTTTTCTCATTGGTAAGGAGTGGGACTCCTAGACTGGTAAAATGTACGCTCCTGGTGCAAGGGCTGCCAAAAATTATAAGGAGGCACTCCTACACACCCCAATAGAGACATATAAGAGGGCCTCTGAAAATCTTTTTTTTTTTTTATTTGGAATGTGCTGGAGTCCTAGACAAGTAAAGTGTATGCACTCTATGAAAGGGCTGCCAAAAATTAGAAGGAGGTACTTCCGATACACCCTAGAAGAGATGTACAGGAGGGCCTCTGAAAACCTTTATTTCCCATTGGTAAGGCATGGAACTCCTAGACTGATAAAGTGTATGCACTATGTGCAAGGGTTGCCAAAAATGTATGAGGAGGTACTCTGATACACCTTGGAAAAAACATAGAGATGGGCCTCTGAAAACATTTTTTTTCCTATGGTAAGGAATGGGACTCCTAGACTCTTAAGGGTGCTTTACATGCTGCGACATCGCTAACGATATATCGTCGGGGTCTCATCGTTAGTGACGCACATCCGGCACCGTTAGCGACATCGCAGCATGTGACACCAATGAGCAACGATCAACGAGCGCAAATGTCGCAGCAATGTCGCAGCGTGTAAAGCACCATTTAGCCTGGTAAAGCGTATGCACTTGATGCAAGAGCTGTCAAAAATTAGAAGGAGGCACTCCGATGTGCCCTGGAAGAGACATAGAAGAGGGCCTCTGAAATACTTTTTTTCCAATTTGGAAGGAGGGGGACACCTAGACTGGTAAAGTTTATGCACAAAGTGCAAGGGCTGCCAAAAATTAACAGGAGATACTCTGATACAATCTGGAAGAGATGTAAAAGAGGGCCTCTGGAAACTTTTTTTACTATTAATAAGGATTTGGACTTCTAGACTGGTAAACTCTATGCAATATGTGCAATATCAACAATATTTCAGATTGTAGTAATTGTTAGCCAAGGTCATCAGCACTACCTAAAATATTTTTTGTAACCAACGAATCAGTATCCTGAGTTCTGCGGTTTGAACACACAGATATACTCCCCTTTCCCCAATACAAATGGGCATCCCAAATGCCTTTACCAATCTTCAACCAGTCCTGTGTTGTTGGCTAAGTCATCACATCACTGTGCTCTTGGAATTATCCAAAATGATGTCACATGTTTCTCATAATCACTGAAATTATTTATGTCTGGAGCAAAAATTAAAAATACAATCAAGCAAATGAATTTCCAGGAGCCAAGGTTTGGGGGCTTCAATACACAGAAGTGCTGTGAATCTAAAGCCCCAATATAGTTTGGGAAATGTTTGGTATCCCTAAAGCTTTCTTCACAACAAAAACCTATAGAAAGCCCACTGCAACAAATTCACTTTTACGTTGGGAGAGTAATCACCCTGTACCTTTGAAACGTGGTATCCCTAAGGCCCCCTTCACACGTCCATGAAAAAACACGCACGTGTGTTACGTCCGTTTTTCAGGTCCATTTTCCGTTTTTGTGTCCTTTTTTTGTGTCCGTGTGCCATCTGTGTGAATGCCGTATGCTAGCCGTGTGTGCGTGTTGGTTGTCTGTTTATGCGTGAGAGAAATAACTGACATGTGTATGTGTTGTCCGAGTGAATTTATTCGTGTTTGTGATGCACAATGTCGTAGATACATACCCGCTGACAGCAGACAGAGTCACGCGTAGAGAATGAACTGGGGTGAACTTCACCCGACTTCATTGTCATACTGCGGCTCTGTCTGTGTCGCGTCCTGATTAGCGGTCACCCGTGATCGCGCTATTCCCTTCATTAGCTGCGTGGAGCTGACAGGAGCGGCGGTGTATTCTGCTGCTCCTGTCACCTTCATGCAGCAGAGCTGGATGCAACGCCAGACATGGAGGGGTTTGTTGGGGGTTAATAAATTTGTGACGAGGGAATTTGTTAGTGTTTTTTATTTCTAATAAAGGATTTTTCGGGTGTGTCTGTTTTTTAACTGTAACCTACAGATTAATCATGGAAGGTATCTCGGGGAGACGCCTGACATGATTAATCTAGGATTTAGTGGCAGCTATGGGCTGCCATTAACTCCTTATTACCCCGATTGCCAACGCACCAGGGCCAATGTGGAAGAGCCGTGTAGAGTCCCAGAACTGTCGCATCTAATGGATGCGGCCATTCTGGGCGGCTGCTCGCTGATATTGTTAGGCTGGGAGGCTCCCCATAACGTGGAGCTCCCCATCCTGAGAATACCAGCCTTCAGCCATGTGACTTTACCCTGGCTGGTATCAAAATGGGGTGGGACCGCACGTGTTTTTTTTTTAATTATTTATTTTTTTAACTGCACAGTATAGTCCCGCCCCCCGGCGGCTGTGATTGGTTGCAGTGAGACAGCTGTCAATCAGCGTGGGGGCGTGTCTAACTGCAACCAATCATAGGCACCGGTGGGCGGGGAAAGCAGGGAATACGAGATTGTTTAATGAGTGGCTGGCTTTTTCAAAAGAGGAAAAGCCGCCGGAGTTTAGAGAACAGCCGTGCAGCGCCGCGCCGGTGATCGGGGAACGGTAAGTATGAGAGGGGGGGAGACTGACCGACAGACAGCGAGAGAGGGACAGACAAGACAGAGAGAGACCGACAGACAGACAGAGAGACCGACCGACGGATTGAAGGAGATTGATCGACATAGACAGGAAAAGAAAGAATGACCGTCATCGTTAGAAAAAAAGCACAAAACGTACACAGAGCATACAGAGATGCATCCGTGTCACGTATTGTGCACACATAACCATTGACTTTCATGGTGTCCGCGTGTGCGTGTTCCGTGCAGAAAACGGACATGCTTCCGTGCAAAACGGAAAAACATACGGATCACGGACACGGACACACGGACATTATGTGTGACCTCAAACATAGATTAACATTGGTGCACGTTTGTCCGTGTCTCCGGTACATACGGAAACGGACCAAACACGCACGTGTTTCACGGACGTGTGAAGGGGGCCTAAGGGACAGTACCTGAGACTGAGACGTAACTGTTCCAGTGACAGAGACTTCAGAGAACAATCGGCTGACTTGCGGAAACGCTTCAGAGAGAGGGGGTATCCCGATAACATCTTAAGGAAAGCATATCATGAGGCCAGCAATAGGGATAGGACGAGCCTGTTGATCTCCTCCCTTTCGCGGACCGATGATAAGCAATTTCGGTTCATTACCATCTATAGCAATGCACCTCACGCATTGTATAAAATCCTCAAAAAACACTGGTCCGTCCTTCAGATGGACTCTGATGTCGGTGATCTGGTTGGTAATTATCCCCAGTGCACTTATTGGCGTAACAAATCCTTACAGGACATACTAGTGCATAGTCATTTTGACCCTCCAAAAACTACTACTTGGCTTACACAAAAAACAGTGGGGTCCTTTAGATGCAGTGGCTGTGTGGCCTGCCCTGTTATTCATACTGGCAAAACATTTGTGAGTTCTAATACAGGGCGAACGTTCCCAATCAAATCATTTATAAGTTGCCGTATTATTGGGGTTATTTATAAGGCCACATGTTCCTGCTCAATCGAATATGTAGGGAAGACAAAACGGGAATTGAGGCGTAGGGTAGGAGAGCACCTACGTGACATCACTAACAAGAGAGACGGCCCCCCTCTCGAAGCATGTTAATTCCGTACATGGAGGAAGTACCAAGGGCCTCACGTTCATGGGTATTGATGGGTATTGAATCCATCACACCACCCGTTAGAGGTGGAAATTGGGACAAATGTCTTCTGCAGAGAAAAGCATTTTGGATTTATACCCTTAAAACTCAGGCCCCTTTGGGTTTGAATGAAACCCTTACTTTCGGTTGCTTTTTGTAGTAGGGCAATGTAGGGGTAATTTAAGGAAAGACGACGATGAGTGGTGGCACCATGACGTGACGGTAGGGTGTCAACCTCTGCGCTCAGGAAGGGTGAGTTTTTAGTATGGAGTCAGGGATATTTAGGCACACTTTTTTCTTGATGCCACCAGATCCCGAACTCATTGTCTTTTTGTTTGATGAACCCCCTCCCCCTTCCTTCTACTCACCCCCCTCTCCTCGCCTCCTGTTTACCCCACGTAGGACGATCCCCTGTATTCAGCTCTCCTCTGTCATGCCAGTCTCTGTTAAATCCTGCTTAAAAATACCTAAAAGATATCCTGCTCCTTTAGTGGAACAGCTGGTCAGACGGTGAATTCCGTCATTTTAGACAATTCCCATTTATTAATAAATAATGTGAGACTGAAAATTTTCCATTATACATCCTGCTGCCTTTTATATAATTCAATTCTCCAAAACTTGTAATTTACTGCATATGGAGTGGTTAATCCCACTAATTGTAAATGCGGCCAGGCAAAATTAGTCCCTATAGCAGTTAATGAGGTAATGCTGCATGACTGATTAGCTTACTTTGACGTGGTGAGTGGCACGTGTGGTCAAGTGACGGTGATGTAACACCATGTGAACAGTTATGTGACCTATGGTATCGCCCCCTCCACACGTAACACGGAAGTAAATAACTACATGGCCGATACATAAACGGCATGATGGAAAGCACCGCCCCATGATTGTGGCATGCACAGCGTGCGTTCCACTAACATCTGAACCGGAAATCCTGCACTCTGCATGATTTGACGGTGTGAACTGAGTAATGAAGTGGGCGGAACACAATAGGTTACATAAGTCTCACACTCTTCAAAGTATCACTTGATTTTCAATTGGCAGCTCAACATGCCTCTGACATTTAGCCTCCAACTCCCCTGATGAATCGGTAGTGAGGAAACGCGTCGGGAAGGAGGACATTGAGTATTACTGGTATTGCCTGGGATAATGTGTGGTGTGTAAAAAGTTGCCCCCCTATCAATTCGAAGGTAATACCAGTCTCATTGGTTTGTGGTGGGATAGTTGGTGAGCATAAATCCCACCGCTACCATTGATTGTAATTAAATATCTAGCACTTTTTCCACTCAAACTGTTTTCTCCTTCTTTTTGTCACATACAAATGTCTATAGTGAATTTTTAACATAGTTGTTTGTTCATATTCTGTTTGCACATAGCCACTTTATAAGAGTGATACTCCTTGCCAAAAGTGCAATCATGAATGAGAAACTTTATAGATAGATAGATAGATAGATAGATATAGATATAGATATACGGTATATATCCCTAAAGCTTTTAGCGATCTTCATCCTGTTTTGTGTTGATGGCTTAGGCATCACTGTGCTCATGAGATGGTCCCAAATGATGCCACACATTTCTCTCACAATCCCCAAGACTGTCCCCAAGCAGAAATTGAAAATGCAGTGATGTAAATGAATTTCCAATAACTAGATGTTTGTAAAAACACAGCAAAAATGACATTACACATAGATATGTTAAAGTTAGAAAATGAAAAAAAATGTGAGACATTATAGTATAAATGTCCTCTAAAAAGCTATGGAAATAGAAATGATACATATCTAACAAAACAGACAATAAAAATAACATAGCGATAACAAATAAAACAAACTACCATAGTATACTAAAAGATAAAGACATTGAAGAAAAAATGCTAAATGAAAAATGAAGACATGAAGAAATAAATAGCAATAACACGCCAAACTATGGGCCTAGAAATAGAAATGCTATATACTTAAGGGGGCTTTACACGCTACGACATCGCTAATGCGAAGTCGTTGGGGTCACGGAGTTGGTGACGCACATCCGGCCGCATTAGCGATGCCGTTGCGTGTGACACCTATGAGCGATTTTGCATCGTCGCAAAAACGTGCAAAATCGCTCATCGGTGACATGGGGTTCATTCTCAAAAATCGTTACTGCAGCAGTAACGAAGTTGTTCCTCGTTCCTGCGGCAGCACACATCGCTCTGTGTGACACCGCAGGAATGAGGAACCTCTCCTTACCTGCCTCCCGGCCGTTATGCGTAAGGAAGGAGGTGGGCGGGATGTTACGTCCCGCTCATCTCCGCCCCTCCGCTTCTATTGGGCGGTGGTTCAGTGACGCTGAACGAACCGCCCCGTTAGAAAGGAGGCGGTTCGCCGGTCACAGCGACGTCGCCGGGCAGGTAAGTAGTGTGACGGGTCTGGGCGATATTGTGCGGCACGGGCAGCGATTTGCCCATGTCGCACAACAGATAGGGGCGGGTACCCACGCTAGCGGTATCGGTACCAATATTGCAGCGTGTAAAGCGGCTTTTAGCCAAAAATAAAGGAAAAAAAAATAGCAATAACATTCTGTTAAATGGGGAGTTTTGCTTGTTGGTTTCTCTACATCTTATTTGATCTCCAATATCAAATCTTAATGTCGACCTTAACAATTAATAATTAATATTCAAATAATTAATGATGCCATAATGTTTCCAGTTGCCTATGCTATTTGTGTACTTTAATATATGTAAGAATTGCAGCTCACATGAGATGTGACTGTGTACTAATAATAAAGAATATTTATTATACACAACAAAAGTACACAGTCTATGATTCTACTAACTACAACACTAAAGGGTGCTTTACATGCTGTGACATTGCTAGCGATGTCGCGAGCGATAGCACCCGCCCCCGTCGTTGGTGCGATATGTGCTGATCGCTGCCGTAGCGAACATTATCTCTACGGCAGCGTCACATGCACATACCTTGTCAGCGACGTCGCTGTGACCACCGAACAATCCCTCCCTCAAGGGGGAGAGGCGTTCGGCGTCATAGCAACATCACTGCGGTGTCACTAAGCGACCGGCCAATAGAAGCGGAGGGGCGGAGATGAGCGGGACGTAACATGCCGCTCACCTCCTTCCTTCCGCATTGCCAGTGGACGCAGGTAAGAAGATGTTCGTCGTTCCTGCGGTGTCACACATAGCGATGTGTGCTGCGGCAGGAACGACGAACAACAACGTACCTGCAGCAGCAACGATATTAAGGAAAGGAGAGACGTGTCAACGATCACCGTTTTTGAACGATTTTGTGATCGTTGATCATCGCTCCTTGGTGTCACATGCTGCAATGTCGCTACCGGCGCCGGATGTGCGTCACTAACGACGTAACCCCGACGATATATCGTTAGCGAGATTGCAGTGTGTAAAGCACCCTTAATACAAAATATAGTAATAGCACAATAATAGCACACAATCAAGCTCACAATTACCTAACAATAGTCTCCACTCATGTTACCTAAAACACACACACACACACACACACACAATAACAGCCCACCTCATCTAACAATAGCTGTCTCTAGATAGGAATCAAGGGGTAACACGGGTTAGGGACAAATAATAGTGATGAGCTAACAGTACAATGGTCAAGTGCTTGTTACTCAAGTTGAACAGGACAGATGTTTAGCCAGGCTCAACTCGAGTAACAAGTTTAATGGACGTCAATGATTGGGCAGTTTGGCTCTCTGCCCACATACAGCCAGCCATAAACAGAGCATGTCCCAGGGAAGGGAGGGAGTTTTGTTTTTCTACTTGCTCACATCATGCAGTGAAATAAGCCTGACTATACAGATGAAAGATATAATAAAGCATTTGCAAAAATGGAGGGGTGTGCAAAAATGTGAGTGTGTACTCACTCTTGTGACATACTGAATATATACAGTATGTATAGTAGCATGGTGACTAGCTAATTTTGTACTTTTACAGCCACAAGGTTGATTAAAGGCATAACAAGAGCAGGTTTGAATATTACTGGAGATAGGAGTGCCCACATACCTCCACCTGTGGGTGGGGCTCATAGCATATGATAAGAGTGTTTGTTTGAACACGTGCTCTGACAGAGAGAGACAGTCTCAGGAGGAGACGGCCCCTGGAGGGGGGCTGCATATGCCCTAAATGGAGTCAGTGCGTGAAGGCACCGATGCTTCCTGAAGAAACCTTTAGAGGAAGGAAGACCCCTTTGGGGAAAAGGTGTGCCCTGAGGTGGGTGCACACAGTGGTGAAGAAGGGGGCCTGGCTGGGGCTTAATAAAGCTAAGTAATTACCCCAGGCCCAGCCAGGCCCCCTCTTCACCGGGCACCATACACCAGTCATGGTTGTAATGACCTGATGGCAGCCCTGGGTGGGGCTAATAGCATATAATGTGGGCATTTATTTGAGCATGTGGTCTGACAGAGAGAGAGACAGTCTCAGAGGGAGACTCATTGCACCGATTATTTAATGCAAACAGCCAAGGGTAGATAAGACGACCAGTTTTTCTGGTTATCTGACACAAAACATCTTAGGTATGTCTCCAAACTCTGATTAAAGCATTCCGGCTGCCCATTGGTTTGGGGATAAAACACTGAGGACAAAAACAAATATACCCCCAGATGAGAACAAAATGCCTTCCAAAATGTAGAGGCAAATTGGGTCCCCCGATCTGACACCACATCGGATGGAACCCCAGGGTTGTGGGATACTCAGTCCGGGGCTTGTGGTGCGTAGTGGGGAAGTCGTGGTCGAGGCCCAGTACCGTAGCCCTTGGGGTGCCGTCCCCTCAGGAAAGAAAAGGAGATTTGGTAAAAATAAAAGAAAATGGGAAAAATAAAATAAAATAATAAAAGAGTTCTTGACTACGCCACTTGCGGTGTGCGGCCAGGTTATTTGGGGCCGCTGCTGCAGGTTTCTGCTGGGGCTGATGGAGTGATGCAGCCTGGATGTTTGGAACCCTCTGGAAGCAGGGACAGGCCCCAGCAGTGAATGATGGGGATAGTAGTGGGGAACAGTCTGTGTGAGTGCACGCTGTCAAGGAAACAGTCCACACCAGTATTGCAGTTTTAACTTCCCTTGTTTACATTGGTACTTGAACTCGTGGGTGCTGGTTCCAGGTGTACTCGCTCCCCTAATTCTCCGTGCCAGCTGGACCTGGGATGGCTGTCCTCCATGCACACTCATTGTGGTTGGACACCCGTGGCCTGGAGCTACTTGGAAGTCCTTTTTCTTTAGCTTTAGCCCTAATGCAGGCAGCCTGGACTATTTAAGGGGTTTAGTCCACGATCCTCTCTTTGCTGCTTGTGCTTCTGGTGTTTTAGATTAGCGATTGACCCTGTAGATCTTCTTGCCCGGCAGAGTTAACAGCTGACCATAAACTGTCCCACTGTCCTAGGGTCTGCACCCCGCCTTGTGCTGAGTCCTGTGAGCCTTGGTTCCAGTCTTCCACAGGCCTCCTGTGGTACCTGGAGTCTGACGCTTCCACAGGTAACCCATGGTGCCTGGAGTCCTGGTCCCATATTCCACAGTCACTCACTCCTTTTTACCGCACTCCGGTGGTTCTTCAGGTCAGTTTCAGTACTTTGACTTTCCACTACTACTCCTCTCCTCCTCTCCTTCTCTGACTCATTGCACACCACTTCCTCTCGCCAACTTTCCTACTGACCACTGGCCCCTCCCACTTGTTGGGTCTCTCCCTCAGGTTGGATGGATACTATCCAATCAGTGCCCTCCCCTTTTACCTGTTTCTAGGCAGTCTCCCAGTTTGGTGTTGGGGTTGTGTGTGGCCTGAAGGTGCTGGTGTGTTTGCTGGCACGGGATATTCTGGGGTTTGAGTTTTCCATGGGTTACATTTGTGGCACCTGGTACCTCAGGGGTGCTGCACTAATGCTTTAGCATTCGGGAGAGCCAGTAGAGCAATGAAGTGCGCCATTTGACTGAAACTATCTAACACTACTAAGATCATCGTTTTACCAGCAGACGAAGGAAGGTCAGAAATAAAGTTCATAGATACATGAGTTCACGATCTGTCAGGTATGGTCAAAGGTAGGAGAGCCCCAGAGGGACGAGTATACAGGGTCTTAGAAGGCGCACATACGCTACAGGAAGACATCAACTCTACTACATCTTTATGCAACCTAGGCCACCAAAAATGACGAGAAATAAGGTCAGAGGTTGCTTTAGTACCTGCATGTCCTGCTTGAATTGAGTTATGATGGTCCTTCAAGATTTTGAGGCGCAACTGCAATGGAACAAATAATTTCGCTGAGGGGCAAGAAGCAGGGATGTCCCCCTGAGTATCTAGCACCTCACCCTCGAGCCCAGAACATACTGCATAGACGACCACCCCATCATGTAAAATAGGTGTGAAATCATCCTAGCGCCCTCCCCCAGGAAATCTCTGGGACAAAGCATTGGCTTTGACATTTTTCACTCCAGGGCGATAGGTAACCATAAAATTAAACCTGGTAAAAATCAAGGACCACCTAGCTTGTCTAGGGTTAAGATGCTTGGCCGACTCAAGGTATAGCAGGGTTCTTGTGATCAGTAATGACAGTGACAGGTTGAACTGCCCTCTCCAAAAAGTGGTGCCATTCCTCAAATGTAAGTTTAATAGCCAACAGTTCCCTATTGCCAATGTCATAGTTCTTTTCCTCCTGTGACAATTTCCTAGAAAAAAATCACATTGATGCCACTTAGTAGGAGAGAGACCTTGTGACAACACTACCCCAAGCCTCAAACCCCATTTGAGATGCATCATCCTCAACGATAAATAGCTGTGACATCAAGTTGAATGAGCACAGATGTCATTGCAAAGTATCTCTTCAAGAAAGAGAAAGCCTGGTGGGCAAGATTGGACCATTTAGAGAATTTCGTACCTTTGTTAGTCATATCTGTGAGGCATTTGACAATAGATGAGAAGTTCTTGATGAACGTCTTGTAATAGTTGGCAAACCCTTAAAAGAGTTGTAGTGCTTTTAGATTTTTGGAAAGATCCCACTCGAGGGACCTTGACTGGATCCATCCGAAAGCCAGCAGATGACATCAAGAACCCTAAGAATTGTACCTCCTGCATGGTGAATAAACATTTCTCAAGTTTGGCATACAGTTTATTGTTACATAGTATCTCTTAAAACCTGCTGACGTGTACCTCATGTGCCTTAGGTAGGATGAATAAATTAAAATATCATCCAGATATATAACCAAAAATCTCCCCACCAGGTGATGAAAAATATCATTGACAAAATGTTGGAAAACGGCTGGAGCATTTGTCAAACCAAAAGGCATGACCAGGATTTCGTAATGCCCTTCAGGCATGCTAAAGGCTGTTTTCCATTCATCCCCTTCTCCAATCCTAATCAGATTATAAACCCCCCTGAGATCCAACTTGGAGAACCATTTGGCCCTAATAATCTGAATAAATAAATCAGGGATGAGTGGAAGGGGATAAGGGTCACGGATGGGGATTTGATTTAATTCACAAAAGTCTAAACAAGGATGTAAACCTCCATCTTTTTTTCTAACTAAGAAAAATCCAGCTGCCAGAGGAGAAGAGGAGGGTTGGATATGTCCTTAAGCAAGACTCTCTGCGATATAATCCTTGTCTTGTCTTTCCATGCCAGAAAGATTTTACAGCCTAGCCTTGGGAAGCTTTGTCCCAGGGATCAAGTTAAAGGGGCAATCATACGCACGATGGGGAGGCAGATCCTGGCTCCCGTTTTCTGAGAATACATACTCAAAATCAGACAAAAAGGAGGGCACTACTTTAGTGGGGATAGAAGAGATAACAGTATTCAGACTATTTTTGCAGAAATCACTCCATCTGACTATCTCTCTAGACTGCCAGTCCACCACAGATTATGCATAACCAACTAAGGAAGGCCCAATACAATGTGAGTGGGGAGACCTTCTAAGACATAGCATGAAAGGAGCTCCTTGTGAAGCGCCCCTATGCGTAGGGCTACATTATGCACCACTTGTGTAAAACGTCCCTGACCCAGAGGTGCCAAGTCAATAGCAAATAAAGGGATGGACTCAGCCAGAGTATTACAGGAATGGCCATGGGTTTGTACAAAATGAGAGTCCTGCCTCATTATCCAAAAGGACAGTTGCCTATGACAACCTCTGCAGGTACAATAAACCGAGACACACACGCAGAGGGTAAACATGTGCCCAGATTTAATTCCTCCTCACAACCTGGAGTCAGAAGTTTTTTCTTATCTAGCTCATGACTTTTTTCCCTTTAGTCAGCAGCACCCTTTCTGTTTTAGTGATAACCAATACACATACAGCTTGGTTTTAATAACAGTTGATACTACACCATGGGTCCCCTGTTGCACTAAGCATTCACCTGCGCCCTACTTACATTGTCTGGTTGGTGCTCAAGGTCAGGTGCTATCATGCAGCTCATCTTCAGATGACACCACCAAATATTGAAGAATTTTCTGAGTCGGGAAGGTGGATTATACTGGCTGTTACTTCTAGCCTTAGTTGTCTTAAGGGTACTTTACACGCTGCGATATCGGTATCGATATCGCTAGCGAGCGTACCCGCCCCCGTCGGTTGTGCGTCATGGGCAAATAGCTGCCCGTGGCGCACAACATTGCTTACACCCCTCACACTGACACTGACTAGCGATGTCGCTGTGACCAGCGAACCGCCTGAGATGGGTCTCCAATTTGTCTTTTGTTTGTACTGGAAGGGGTATGGGAGTTCCAGCCCTACACCTGTCTCTCATCCACCTCTATATTTCTTATGTCAATAGTCTAGGAAGCTAACAGTTATTCCAAAACAGTGGTGCTGCACTGTAAGATGTATTTTTGCTGTTTTTGAAGCTTTTTGACCCCCTAAAGGTGTTTTCTCTGCCTTACGCTTGGCCTCCCATTGAATCCAATGGGGTTCTAAAAGGTTTGAAAAGGTTCAGAGTTCTGTTCAGCCAACGGTTTGACGAACGTAGCTTTAATTAGGTATGGTTCGGTGAATTGAACTTTGAAAGGTTTGCCCATCCCTATTGTTGACTCTGATTTTTGCCAGGTCGTCCACCTCCAGGCTTTTGAATGGATAGATGGACTTCATTTCATATTCGTTTAATTGTCATGGCACTCACATGATGCAGTTTGCCAATTTTCTTGGCCGAGAGATGGCTATTAATGAGCTAGATGATGCTGTTTCTCTTTTTTGGGGGGAAAACTTCATTGCTGTTCCTGGATTCGAACCAGTGACCTGTTACTTAGGAATCAACCTAATAACAGACTGAGTTATTAGGGAATGTGAGACAGGTTTTATACAGGAAGAAAAATAATTTTCCACCAGGAGCAAAACGGTAACAATGCAGTGACATGACAAGAATCTGCATTACTAATCATACTATAAATAGTTACAAGTCAATTTGATGTATGAGATAACTAAGATGATTGTCTATAAAATGAAGGCAATCTCACATTTGAAACTGTAGTGGATGATGAGATATGGAGCCTGAAAGTCAAACGTTCAAAATATTGTTACCCATTCGATCGTCAGTTTACTTGTAAAAGCACAGCATCTGAATGAATATCTAAGCTTTGAAATCCATATCAAAGTAAGCACAGCTCTTTGTAGGCAACCTTGCAGTATGATCTACTCGATAGTTTTCAAGAAAACTCACTTGTATTCATATGAAATGAAGTGCTCAGAGCACTGTAGATGGGCCTGTGTGGTTCAGAACACTCTTTCTTCAACATTTTATCCAGATAACTTGCTGCATAGATTGTCAGCAGTGGCTTTACTTGAATCTCCGCTGATGGTGTATATGCTCTGAACTGCATGGTATGGATTCTAGAACTGACCGACTTCCTTTAAAAAATGTGCATAGAAATGTCATTGTCAGGAATAATTGTATTACATGAGAGAAAACTATGTATCATTTAATGTGTTTTAGTATCCTATACAAAATTCTGTTACATCTATATAATACTCTTGACATATATTATTAATTTTGCTTAGATGGTAATGGAGTGATTCATTCTTCTGGACACTGGTGGATGTAAATGGAACTGCCTAATGTACTGTTAAAAGTACATGTGCAACTTAGATCCATACACTTTAATATACTGCCCTATATCCTGCCAAGATGCTTAATAGAATCTAGTATGCATCATGTAATATTTAAAGGTAATTGTAACACATTAAATTATAATGAAGCCAGAAAAAAATGTGTCTCCAAGGAACTAATTTTGAAGAGTTTGGTGATTTAGATACACAAAGTTAATTATTAGCGGAACGTAAAGTAACAAAACCAAATCTTTGACTTCTGCACTGAAACTAAAAGGACTAATTAACCTCCATGGCTTTGATTTATTCAATTTATTCATTTTCCATTTATCATTCATACCAGAAGGCCCAAGTGAAACATAATTATCTGAGGAGGAACCATCACATTGCCAAAAACCTACACTCACAAATCCTTCAAAATATCTCCAAAGAGCAGAGCCTAGTAAAGCACCAACCTTAATCACAAAGACAGGGGAATCCTAAACTGTAAACTGACCTTCAATGGGACTTCAGTGTTTAATGAGAAAATGACTTACAGCTGATGTAAAATGTGACAAAGAGAGATAGGAACCATAGGTAATAATTCCAGAATACATCTCTTCCAACAAGCTTTCTTCTTTTAATAACTACAAATATTGGCAAAACAAAGACAATTATGTCCAATTATCTGAAACTGTAAAGCAAGTTTCCATAGTGAAATTGCTCAAAGAAGCACAAAATTGGTTAGTGACATTATTAATTGTGATGAACGGCGTTGTTGATGTTCGGGTTCACTGGGTTCAGATGGACTTTACTTAAAAGCTCAGTTCCGTCCTCAAACTTGAGCCCCTAACCCCATACAAGACAAAGGAGACCTGAACTTCTGTGCTGTAAAATGACTGTAAAATGGTCATAATGAGAGCTAGGGGGCATTAAATGGAAGCAAAATGGGACTAAGAGCAAGACAATAGGCCTGTAAAGAAATGTGGATAGGGAAAAGATTTAATGGGGTCCTGTCACCATAGTAATTATGGTTACATAGGAAGTAAATAAATAGACTAATAACATTTAAGAGTCCCCTCACAGAGACTGATTTCAGAGTTCCTCCAAAGAGCAACATTTGAAAAAGGGCACTACAGAGCCTTTTCCCAGTTGATTCACACAACTAAGATTGTTAGAGCTCTCCCACAGAGCAACAATTTTCCGAAAGACCCCTACAGAGTTGACTAAAGGCCACTTTACACGCTGCGATATCGGTACCGATATCGCTAGCATGGGTACCCCGCCCCATCAGTTGTGCGACACGCGCCCGTGGCACACAACATCGCCCGGACCCGTCACACTACTTACCTGCTCTGCGACATCGCTGTGACTGGCAAACCGCCCTCCTCTCTAAGGGGGGCGGTCCATGCGGCGTCACAGCGACGTCACTAAGTGGCCGCCCATTCAAAGTGGAGGGGCGGAGATGAGCGGGACATAACATCCCACCCACCTCCTTCCTTCCGCATTGTGGGCGGCGGCAGGTAAGGTGAGGTTCCTCGTTCCTGCGTTGTTACACGGAGCGATGTGTGCTGCAGCAGGAGCGACGAACTACATCGTACACGCTGCAGCAGCGATATTTGAGAAGTGACCCCCATGTCACCGATGAGCGATTTTAAACGTTTTTGCGACGATTCAAAATCGCTCATAAGTGTCACACGCAACGACATCACTAATGCGGTCGGATGTGTGTCACAAATTCCGTGACCCCCAACGACATCGCATTAGCGATGTCGTAGCGTGTAAAGCAGCTTTAACATAATCAAGATTGTTAGAGTTCCCCCACAGAGCAACAATTCTCAAAAAGGACTCAACAAAGTCTTTTTCCCAGTTGACCAATACAGCCTAGATTGTTGGAGTTCCCTCAAAAGCAACAATTCTCAAAAAGGCCCCTGCATAAACCTGCTCTCACAGTTGACTCACACAGAGAATATTGTTAAACTTCCCCCCACAGAACAACAATTTTTAAAACAGTCCTCCATAGAACCTGCTTTCACAGTTTCCTCTATAGAGCCTAATTTCAACTCCAGTAGCATTCACTATAGCGGCTGCAGTTAAAAAGCTCACAGTTCGATTTGGGATTGAGCTGGTACTGCACTAGCTAGCCTTGCTACCAACTGTCCCATCCAGTGTCATGAGGTGTGACGAAGTTACACGGAATAGGGGTACATACACTAGCCCTAGAGCTAGGGGGGCCCTAGTTGTCCCTGTTCCCAAAGTTACATCTAATGGTGACAATGTATGGGCCACCTTTCTACCCCTTGCTCCTGAATCCCTGATCTCACCCACCCCCTGGGAGGGCTAGGAAAAACAGTGGTTTAATCCCACACAAATAGACAGACAGGGAAAATTCAAAACTCAAACTCACTGCACAGAGGTAAGACAAAAAAGTGCTCAGGAATCAGGGAGGAAATAAACAGATAATAAAGTAATGTCTGCAACACACCAAATACTGCACAGCAGATCACCTGAACAGGTTCACCACAGCACAAGAACCGGTATTGCAAAATGAAGCTGTTATCAGCATGGTGGAACAGGCTCCACCATCTTTTAAAGGGTGAAGACAAATATGATAGATCTCCAGTAACCTGTGAGCCTAGCAGCAATCCACGAGCCAGCAGAAATTAACTCCTGCTAGAGTGATCACTAGTATGCACACAATTGATCAACGCCCAATGCAACTCAAAAGCAGTGGGTGGCATGTCAGTCTCTGCAGTGTAAACAGGGTCAGAAGTCACCATGACACCAGGTGAGTTTAGAGCTGAATACCATGTGACAACCAGTTGGCCTTTATGCATCTCCCCGATGCTGTTGACTGAGTCCCCCGGGTCCTAAAGCATTTAGTTTGAAAAAGTTATTGTTCAAAGTAGACAGCCATGTTTGAATACTACAGTACATCTAGGAATAAGGGAATAGGACTCCATTTCTATTTTTTTTTGTATCATTATTGAGTCCATAAATAAGAGTTGAGCTAGTGGAAGCCAAAGCAAAAGAACTGCAAATAAATGTGGAAGACCCATGACCATGATGAGTGCGTGGAGATATGTGGATACATACTATTCCACCATGTTGTTGAAACACTGCCTCCTGCATACCAGATGGTGTTGCTCGATTTTTGTCGCATGCTGAGGAACATTCTGTCACCTGCATGCACCAGAGGATGGTGTTTAATTTGGGTGCATTGCTTGGAGAAATCTGACAAGTCTTCTCCCTGCAGCAGATCCTCCTCCACCATCAGCAGCAGTATTATGGCCACATACCCTATTTAACCCCCTTCACGACCGCGGGCCGTAAAATTACGTCCTATTTTAACGTGACTTAACGACCAGGGACGTAATTTTACGGCCTAAACTTCATTTGATTGCCGTGGCCATAGCAACGGCTTTCAAATGATGTCCCCTGCTGTTTCTTACAGCAGGGGACCTTTGCTTGACCCCAGGGGGGGTGGCATCGCCACCCCCCATAGGCGATCGATGTGATTGGCTGTTCAAATCGGAACCGCCAATCACATTGATCACGCTGTTTTCGGCAAAAAAAAATGCCAAAAATAGCGTGATCTTGTAAAATCCAGCTAGGACCGGAGCTGCAGCAGCTCCGATCATTGGCTGGAAGCAAGCAGACACCGTGGCCCCCCCCCCTGCAGCACTGATTGGAGCGATCGTGCAATGACGCGCAATCGCTCCAATCAGTGTGCAGTGGGGCGGTCTGATCTGCCGGTGGCCGCCCTCCCCAGGCCTGTGCTGGTCTGGGGACCCTCCCCCAACATGTCTGCAGCATGCAGCACTGGCTGGTACTAGTGGTACCACGCCACTGCTGCTGCTGCCGCTGCTGTCACGTCACGTCGCAGGAGCAGGAGCGGTGAGTATTGTGCTCACCTTGCAGCCCCTGCGTGTGCCCCCCTGCGATCTTCCCCCCCCCCCGACATCCCGATCTGCCCCCCTGACATCCCGATCTGCCCCCCTGACATCCCGATCTTCCCCCCCGACATCTCCATTCTGCAGCTCCTCCGGTATCCCTCCTCCCCTGCTCTCTTGCAGCCCCTGCGCGCTCTTGTGATTTGCTCCTGCGCGCTCCCGTAATGGCCCCTGCCCGTGCCCCCCTGCGATCTGCCCCCCGCCATCCCGATCTGCCCCCCCGTTATCCCGATCTGCCCCCCCGCCATCCCGATCTGCCCCCCCACATCCCGATCTGTCCTCCGACATCCCGATCTGCCCCCCCAGACATCCCGGTCTGCCCCCAGACATCCCGGTCTGCCCCCAGCATTCCCGGTCTGCCCCCAGCATTCCCGATCTGCCCCCAGCATTCCCGATCTGCCCCCAGCATTCCCGATCTGCCCCCAGCATTCCCGATCTGCCCCCAGCATTCCCGATCTGCCCCCAGCATTCCCGATCTGCCCCCAGCATTCCCGATCTGCCCCCCGACATCCCGGTCTGCCCCCAGACATCCCAGTCTGCCGGCCTCCCCCGTGATCTCTATTCTGCAGCTCCTCCGGTATCCCCCTCCTCTGCTCTCCCCCTCTGCTGTCCCCCTCTGCTGTCCCTCTCCCCCTCTGCTCTCCCCTTCCCCCTCTGCTGTCCCCCCGACGTCCTCTTACCTGTCTTCACCGGCCGATCACATCTGCCTCCATCGCTGGGTCCTTCTTCCTGGGTCTTCTGCTGAGCTGTCCACCTTCCTGCCTGCTGGCTGCTGCAAAGCTGTTCCTCCTGCAAATCCTCTGGGTAATGTGAGTATAACTTTTTTTTTTTTTCTTTTTTTCCTCTATCCCCCTGTCAATTCTTACACCTCATGCGTCCGTGCGTCCCGCCGAGCGCTGATCAGGGATGCAGATAATGTATCTGCATCCGTGGTCAGTTTTCGGCGGGACTTTTTTTCCCGTATTCTCGACGCTTTTTGTATTGCATCTGTCCGTGCGTCCCGCCGAGCGCTGATCAGGGATGCACATAACGGATCGGCATCCCTGCTCAATTTTTGGCGTGACAAAAAGCATCGGGGATACGGAAAAAAAAGACATGCCAAAAATTGAGCAGGGATGCCGATCCGTTATGTGCATCCCTGATCAGCGCTCGGCGGGACGCACGGATTGATGCAATACAAAAAGCGTCGGGGATACGGAAAAAAAAGTATCGCATCTGTCCGTGCGTCCCGCTGAGCGCGGATCAACATCCCTGCTCAATTTTTGGCGTGACTTTTTTTTTTTTTTTTCGTATCCCTAGCGCTTTTTGTATCTCATCCGACCGTGCCTCCTGCAGCGGCCGATCAGTGCACTGCGTCTGTGCGTTTGAAAAGTCAAATGGCGTTCCTTGTCTTCTGAGCCCCGCCATGCGCCCAAACAATTGATTTCCACCACATGTGAGGTATCTGCGTACTCGGGAAAAATTGCACCATACGTTTTATGGTGCATTTTTTCCTGATACCGTTGTAAAAAGAGAAAAAAAAAAAACTACCTTGTTGCTGCAAAAATGTAAAAAATTTTTTTTAAAAAAAATAAATAATTTTCACGGTTCAACGTTATCAACTTTCAGTGGAGCCCCTGGGGGTACAAGGGGCTCACTAAACATCTAGATAAATTCCTTGAGGGGTCTAGTTCCAAAATAGGGGTAATTTGTGGGGGAGCTCCACTGTTTAGGCACCATGGGGGGGGGGGTCTAAAAACGTGACATGGCGTCCGCTAATGATTCCAATCAATTTTGCTGTCAAATGGTGCCCTTCTCTTCTGAGCCCCGCCATGCGCCCAACAATTACTTTCCACCACATATGAGGTATCTGCGTACTCAGGAGAAAATGGACAATACATTTTATGTTGCATTTTTTCCCGATACCCTTGTGAAAAAAAAGCTACCTAGTTGAAGCAACAGTTTTGTGGTAAAAAAATGTTTTTTTCTTTTCACGGCTCAACGTTATAAACTTCTGTGAAGCCCCCAGGTGTTCAAAGTGCTCATCAAACATCTAGAAAAAATATTTGAGGGCTCTAATTTCCAAAATGGGGTCATTTGTGGGGGAGCTCCATTGTTTAGGCACCTCAGGGGGTCTTCAAACCTGACATGGCGTTCGCTAATGAGTGCAGCTAATTTTGCATTCAAATGGCGCTCCTTGCCTTCCGAGCACTGCCGTGTGTCCAAACATTTGATTTCCACCACATATGAGGTATCTGCGTACTCAGGAGAAAATGGACAATACATTTTATGTTGCATTTTTTCCCGATACCCTTGTGAAAAAAAAGCTACCTAGTTGAAGCAACAGTTTTGTGGTAAAAATTTTTTTTTTTCTTTTCACGGCTCAACGTTATAAACTTCTGTGAAGCCCCCAGGTGTTCAAAGTGCTCATCAAACATCTAGGAAAAATATTTGAGGGATCTAGTTTCCAAAATGGGGTCACTTGTGGGGAAGCTCCAGTGTTTAGGCACCTCAGGGGGTCTTCAAACCCGACATGGCGTCCGCTAATGAGTGCAGCTAATTTTGTGTTCAAAAATTCAAATAGCGCTCCTTGCCTTTCGACCTCTGCCGTGCACCCAAACAATTGATTTTTACCCCATATGAGGTATCAGCGTACTCAGGAGAAAATGCATAATAAATTGTAGGGTGCACTTTCTCTTTTCTCCCTTGTAAAAATGAAAATTTTATGGCTAAAGTAACATTTTTGTGTTAAAAAGTAAAATTTTCATTTTTTCCTTCCACATTGCTTTGGTTCCTGTGACGCACCTAAAGGGTTAATAAACTTCTTGGATGGGCTTTTGAGCAGTATGAGGGGTGCAGTTTTTAGAATGGGGTCACTTTTGGGTATTTTCTGTCACCTCGGCCTCTCAAAGGCACTTCAAATGTGATGTGGTCCCTAAAAAAAATATTTTGTAAATTTTGTTGGAAAAATTAGAAATTGCTGATGAACTTTGACCCCTTCTAACTTCCTAACGAAAAAAAAAATTCTTTCGAAAATTGTGCTGGTGTAAAGTTGACAAGTGGGAAATGTTATTTAGTAACTATTTTGTGTGACATATCTCTCAGATTTATGGCCATAAATTTTCAAAGTTTGAAAATTGCGAAATTTTCCAAATTTTCGCACAATTTCCTAAATTTTCACAAATAAACGCAAAAAATATCGGCCTAAATTTACCACTGACATGAAGTACAATATGTCACGAAAAAACAATCTCAGAATCGCCAGGATCCGTTGAAGCGTTCCAGAGTTACAACCTGTCAAAGTGACACTGGTCAGAATTGCAAAAAATGGCCCGGTCATTAGGGTGTTTTAGTGGCCGGGGGTGAAGGGGTTAATGGTCTCCACATTCTTTGCACCCCAAAAAATTGCAGAGTATGATATGGCCTGTAGACAATACAGAGTGAGAGAGTCCACATCAGATTATTACAATGCCTGTTTTTACACTTCCTACACAGAATCATCGTTTCCACTTCACTACCATACTCTATAGGTTTTGCAATTAAAAAGCTGATCATTGATTTTGGGATCGCACTGACTGTCTGCCGGAAGGCTTGGAAGAGTTCGCCCACAGAGCAACAATTTAAAAAAAAGTCCTTCACAGAGTCTTTTTCAAAGTTCACCCAGACATACAAGATTATCAGAATTCTTCCACAGAGAATCAATTTTCAAAAAGGACCTTACAGAAGCTGTTTTGAGAGTTGATCCAGACAGCCAACATTAGCAAAGTTTATCCATAAAGCATCATTTTTCAAGAAACCCAGAAACCCATTACAAACCCTGTTTTCAGAGTTGACCTACTCCGACAACAATGGCAGAGTTTTCCCACAGAGCAGCTATTTTCAAAAAGGCCATTAGAGAGCCTGTTTTCAGAGTTGACCTACAAAGCCAAAATTGGCAGAATTTACCAAACAGATCAACAATTTTCACAAAAGCCCTTACCGAACCTGTTTTCACAGTTGACCCACAGAGCACTCAGAAGAACACGTTTATATTAACATAGGAAAAACATAAACCCCTCACTTTGTACTGATAGACGTGTGGACATGTATTCTTCCACTATGTTGTTGAAACGCTGCATCCTTCTGAGCGAAAAAGAAGGTAGTGCCTGATATTGTAACATGCTGCTGGTTAATTTTTTCCACATTTTGGCCATGATAACCCTCCCTTCCGAGGTAGTGCCAGTGCATCAGTTGCGTTGGACACTTCCTCTCTCTCTTCTGCCATGTCCTTCCACAGAACTTCCGCTGTTAGGTGGGAATGTCAGTAGTGCCTCTACCAGTATGTGCTTGTTGTATTCATGCATGTTTGATACCTCTGCAGTGACAAAAGTAAGGATAGTATGTTGTCCTTGAAGCATGGATCCAGCAGGGTGACCACCCAGTATTCAACACTGGTCCCAACCCTGGCAACTTAGCTGTCATTGCACAGGCACAGCAGCATGAATTGGCTGCCAAGAGGCAAAGAATAGCTGTCATCAGACAGAGGTGTGTGGGTATTTTTCTGACATTCATTTTTTGAGGTGATCCTGTATATGAGCACATCTTAAGGGCACTTTACACGCTGCGATCTCGCTAGCGAGCGTACCCGCCCCTGTCGGTTGTGTGTCACAGGCAAATCGCTGCCCATGGCGCACAACTTTGCTTACACCCGTCACATGGACATATCTTCCCTGCGACATCGCTGTGGCTGGAGAACCGCCTCCTTTCTAAGGGGGCGGTTCATGCGGCGTCACAGCAACGTCACATGGCAGCCGTCCAATAAAAGCGGAGGGGCGGAGATGAGCGGGTGGAATATCCCGCCCACCTCCTTCCTTCCTCATTGCCGATGGACGCAGATAAGGAGATGTTCGTCGTTCCTGCAGTGTCACACATAGCGATGTGTGACACCACAGGAACGACGAACAATCAGTAGCATGCACCACCAACGATATTATGAAAAGGAGCGACGTGTCAACGATCAATTATTTTTGGCGTTTTTGCGATCGTTGATTGTCGCTCCTAGGTGTCACACGCTGCTATGTCGCTAATGACGCCGGATTTGCGTCACTAACGACGTGACCCCAACAATATATCGTTAGCGATGTAAAGCACTCTTTAGTCTTTGTTCTTTGTATTCATTATGGCTTACATTTATTTATAACTATTTCATTTTTTTTTTCCAATAGCAGCAATGCAGTACCAAAATTCCTATATTCAATGTTTGCAAATTTTAACTTTTTAGAGTGCTGCTGTATCTATTTTTGTAACTTTGTTGAACTTTCAGTATGCACCTGTTCACACCTAGTGTATGTGCTGGTTAGTTATTTTTATATTTTCATTCCATTCATTTCTTACTTAGCACTCCGCCCTTCAGCCAGGGTGTTTCCAGATGGAATTGCAGCATTTCAAAGGCCAGGAATTTTGAAATCCTATCGTTCAGGGCCAAAGCTCGTGGGTAGGTAGGATGGTATTTCCTTTTTCTCGCCAAGGTTTGGAAGATGGAAAGCTACACAGTTCCATGGGACAGTGTGTCCCATCCTAAGTCAGCTGGAAAAGCCTCAGATCTTTCCTGATGTTCAGGTATGTACTCTACTGCAGCTCATGCTTGGAATTCAGATGCCTGGTCATGCAGGTGGTGCTCAGATTCAGAACATTTATGTTTTGCCTCAGGATCTGTTGGCACAGAGTGCAAACCACCGATCTCTTGGTGTCAACACATTCCCAAGTGACCATATTTTAGAAATTACATCCTCCTGGGAATTAATTTATGGATGTAGACATGATTTAGCCTTTTGAAAACACCCATGGAGTCAAATGCAGTAAATGTTGCAGAATTAAAAATTTCAAATAAGCCCTTGTCGTGCCCAGTACATAGTAGTGCCCATACATTGTGCGCAGCTCCTGCTTCTGGAGACTTACGCCCGATAAATGAATTGGGCTTTTCTCACTACGATAGTGGCAAACATGTTAACTGTAACTGTGGTTTAGGCACATTGTTGGGCTCAGAAGGGAGGGGTGCATTTGGATTTTGGAGAGCATATTTTACTGTTTTTTTATTAGAGGGGGAATTCATAGTTTTCCATAGTACGTTTTCATCTATATCTCCGAAATACATGATTCAGGTTAAACCCCTAACCAATTCATTCTCTATAATGAGGCAGCAGAGCTATTCTGGAGTCCATTTGGCCTCTGTTCAGCAGTGTCCATCTTGTCAAAGGTGAACAAAACTGTTGTTGACAGCACTTTTGTGCACACCTAAAAAGATGCATAAAAAATTGACATTGTCACACCACAGGCCAGATGGGAGTTCAGAGTGACTCCCTCTGCTTAATTACAATACATTTTCTGTTGGGAACTTTGCCTGAATCACATTTTTCACATTTTTCAGATATTTACACGTAGTCCCTGGTGTACGCGCAGATAAACATGAGCCGCATGTGACTTTGGGAGGCAGAATAAACAAATCAACAGCAGTTGAAGAATTGGATTTATATATTTATTTTTTATGTTGTATAAGTGATTAGGCGTCTTTATTCCCCTGATCAGTACGATTACAGAGATACCACATTTATAGTTTTTTTTGTTTTCCCACTTTTACATCATAAAAACTAATTTATAGCAAAAAAAAATGTTTTACATTGTGTCACGCTCCCCAGGTCCCCTGCCTTGCTTCCCGGCTCCCCTGCCTCGCTCCCCGGCTCACCTGCCACACTCCCCGGCTTCCCTGCCTCGCTCCCCGGCTCCTCTATCAGGCGTCCCCCGCTCCAGCCCCCATCACCTGCGCTCCCCAGGCGGCTCGGTCCCCGCTCCCGACGCCCTTCGGCAGCTCTGCTCCAGGCCGGCTCCCCTGCCTCCTGTTCACCGCTCCCTGCCCTGGCTTCTGGCACCCGGGCCTCGCGCATGCGCATTAGGGCGCGCGCGCGCGGTCATTGACCCTTTCTTAAAGGGCCAGTGTCCTCCAACAGGATATTGAAGGATCAGGTACTGGGTATATAGGGGGATCCTTTCCAAGTGGGCGGGGCCTGTTCTTCGTGTTTCCTAAGCTAGGAGTCAGGTCTCCTTGTGTCTGTGATATACTCACCTATCTCTGTCGTAGAGCCGATCCTGCCTCGCCAACCGGTCCTGACGATACCCGAACCCCGAACGGTGACGGCCTGCCATCCCGTCAGCTCCTGCCATCTCCGATCCCTGTGGTGACCCGTCTTCTCGCTCCATTGGTTCCGGACTCTGCCTGACGACATCTCGGCCTCCGAACCTGAGCTCCGTCACCCGGACTACCATCAGAGACCCCGTGGTCCCAGGGACTTCTTTACTCCACTCCTCTAAACGGACTGTCCTGCTAGTGCTCCGGCTACCGGGCACCTTGCCCTCGGTGAGGTGTTCAGCCCAGTGGATCCACCTCCTGGCTCTGCCCGTCCACCTGGCCCTAACACATTGCTGTATTCTGAAAGCTATAACTTTTTATTTTTTGCTGACAGAGCTGTTTGCCAGCTTCTATTTTTGTGAGACAGGATTATGTTTTCAGCGGTACCATTTTTATTTAGCTATGACTTTTTGATCACGTTTAATTAAGCTTTTTTGTCAGCTGTGTGATGAAAAGAGTTTTTGCTACGTTTTTTTTTTTTTACCGTGTTCACTGAAGGGGTTAACTAGTGTGACAGTTTTACAGCTTGGGTTGTTATAGATGGGGCAAAATCAAATACTGTATGTTTACTTTTTTGTTCTTTTATTTTTTTTACATAAATATTCATGTTTATTAGAATAATTTATTTGTTTATTTTCAGGGTTTTTTATACTTTTACCAATTGTGTAACTTTTCTTAACTTTTTTATTTAGTCCCTATATGGGACATTAACTTTCAATGGACTGATCACTGATATAATTCACTGTACTGCTTGATCATTGCAGTGGATCATATCTGTCAGAGTTGCATTTGCAGCAGTTACACTTCGCCTCACATACCACGTATCTGGTGCTGGTGATATTTGATATATTTTTATCAAGTCTTCTGTGCAGGCAGGCAGCTTGCATATATCTGGAGAATCTTGGTGCTTCTTGCAGCTTCTCTCCCTGAGTCTACTAGAGATACGTTGTTTGTAGTTTTCGCTTGGCTTTTATCTCTGTGAGTCCTAGTGGGGTTGACGAGGAGCTCATCTCATCCACACCCTGCCTAGGGTCCAGATCAGAGTCATCCTAGTGTCAGGTATCCGGCTAGGTGCATAAGTGCGGAACCTATCTACGGCGGTGAGGGAACCCAGGGCCCATCGGTAGGCTTGGTCATGGTCACCAGGTCACCAGGTCACCATCTCTTCCTTTCCTAGACACAGGTTTTCCCTTTGCTGTTTGCTTGGTACTTCCCTGTACTTAGCGTGAGATTATTGCCTGCCTCACATTTAAAAAATAAAACTGACATGTGTTTTTTTGTCTAGTTATAGTGGGGTTTTATTTGTTTGTTTGTTTTTTCTTCCCATGGATCCCATCACTGTTCTGGCTCAGCGGCTTCATGGTCGGTCCCTGGAGGTAGCAGGCCGTAAGGTAGCTGTGCAGCAGCAGCAGCAGTGTCGCAGACTCCCAAGTCTTCAGTGCAGGTGGGCAGCTTGCATACATCTGGACAATGTTAGTGGTCCTCGGAGCTTCTCTTCCTGACTCTACTAGAGATAAGTTGTTTGTTTTTTTCCTTGTTTGTTATCCCTGTGTGTCTTTTAGCTCCTAGTGGGGTTGATGAAGAGCTCATTCCAATCGTTATCTACCTAGGGCCCATATCAGCGTCAGTTAAGGGTCAGGTATCAAGAACCTATATCGCGTTGAGAGGGAACCTAGGGCCCATTGGTAGGCTTGGTCAGGGGTTGCCATCTCTCTCTTCCCTAGACACAGGGTTTCCCTTCACTTCCACTGTTTGCTTGGTATATCCCCGTACCTAGCGTGACAGACTCACATGGAATGCATTCCAAATGTCCACATATACTATTCTTTGATTTCTAAGATATACACCATCAAATGGAACCACCGGACTCTGCTCAAAAAGTCATATCCAAAAAATGTGGTCAAAGCACCAGCATTTATGCTGCTAAAGACCACACAATATAAGAGATAATTTGATATGGATAGATATAGGCAGCTTTCATAAACAACCAGTGCATTGTTCGCTAGGATATAGGCAGAAGTGTACATTCTTTGCTTCAGGTGTGAAGCTTGCTCCAACATTATAAAGTTTACTGATATTCTGCCTCCACAAACAGGGAAAGCTTGTCCCATCAAAGGCTACTTTACATGCAAATGTAATTTTGTAGTATACACCATTAAATGCTGATGTGGCCTTCTCAAAGTAGGTGACCACACAATATATAAGGGACAGAATAGCAAGTCACAATTTCACCATCAGATGAGATAAAATGTAGCAACCTCATCCTCATCACTTCCCAACTGCAAGACATACAGTGTGACAATTATGATTTCAGGCCATTGAACATGTACCCTGTGTTTCTTGGAGTACGTCAGACATCACAAATCAATGCAACTCTATGAAACTCTGGCCTCATTCTGGCTCTCAAAGAGATGCATTGGGAGCTCGGGGCGTAACTTTTGGGTAGTCAGAAATAACGGGCACAAGATGATGCTACGAGACCGGAGCCGTATCCGTAAAAACTGAAGTCAATGGTGTATGAGTATATAACAAAGGGCAGGGGAAAAAAGTGCTTGAGCGATGCTTTAACATGTGTACAATTTTATAGAAGCTCATGGGGCATAAGAGGGCAAGCAAAGACATATCAACATATGGTACCGTCACTTTCATGATCTCTGCTCTTATGTAATACCAGATACCACTGATAAAATTGACTGGAACTATTTTTGGGGGAAAAAAATACTTTATCAGAGTGATAACCACTTCAAATGACATAAAACTCCCTAAAATAAAACAAAAAAATATATATATATTATATATATATATATATATATATATATATATATAGTCAGATTTTTTTTTAGAAATATTGTTTGGTAACATCAAATAGAATATGCAATGATTGGCATTGATTTGGCCAATATTGTGATAAGATATTTCACAGTGTGGCAGGTGTAAATATAATTCAAACTGAGCTAATTCTACCAGCTTGTTACTTTTAAAATACTTTTAGATATTTGTGATTTTCTGAGCATCTCCTCTAACATCGCTCTGAATACTGTAAACTTTGAAACCTTCTATATGTGGCCACCACTTGAAAATGAATCAGATTGTATTAATATTTACAGCTTGATGCATAGTCCTGAAAATAATTTACTAGATCTTCTGACAGAATTAGAAGCTTCCCAAAATCCAATCTCTCTCTGCTCTGTCACATTAAATATGCCATCCTGCAATAATCTATTACTGCAATACCGCACCATAAAACCTTGTGTTTGATCTCTTTTCAAGTACTCACTATGGAGATTTTAAAAATAATCTGCAACTTTGTCAGTAGTTTACCATTCTCATTGTCATTTGTATTGGTAGCAATACTGTTTATAGCATTACAGGCAATAAAAGGTAGATTGCATTCAGGTATACTGACTAATGTCCATATTTCCGTTACGTACCTATCAAATTGAACAATTACATAATTTAGGTGTTTTTTTGCAAAATAGAGTATTGATGCTATTCATTATGACAGTTCAGAGGTTGGTCTCAACATTATTGTACTACATGTGTATGCCCCTATGGCTGGGTCCACATATGGAAGTTGTTATTTTTTAGTACCAGATTTCATTTTCTACAATTAAGTATTTGTATTGGCATCATGAGCAATGAAAACGATAAAAAAACACTAACACTTAGCTTTTATGGGGTTCTTTTTAAGTTGTTATGATAGAGGGTAATATTTATTGTCATAGAAGGTCTGTACAAATCTCAAAGTAGCATTCATTAAATGTTAATTTCATGCTTCATTTATTCTAAAGAAATAAACCACACTCATGTCCAGTGGTGAGTCTTGGCTGCTCGCTGATATCACGGCAGCGCAGTAGGCATTCAGTGAACTCAGCTACTCGGAGCAAGGCATCTCCGTGTAGGTAAAATGCCCCACTCAGAGCCACTGAACCCACTGATTAACTGCCGACTTACGATTTGACATCAGTGCCACAGCCAAGCCAGATACCGGATATAACAGCGAGACTCACAGGTCATTCCAGCTTACTGCACAGTTTATTTCTTTAGAATAACTTGCAGCCAGGCATTAACATTTATGCGGGTGTCACACTGTATGATCTATCGTGCGATCGCACGAGCGATCATACCCGCCCCCGTTGTTTGTGCGTCACGGGCAAATCGCTGCCCGTGTCGCACAAAGTTGATAAATCGCCATCATACGTACTTACCTGCTGAGCGACCTCGCTGTGGGCAGCGAACATCCTCTTCCTGAAGGGGGAGGGACGTTCGACGTCACAGCGACGTCACACAGCGGCCGGCCAATAGAAGTGAAGGGGCGTAGATAAGCGGGACGTTAACATCTCACCCTTCCACATAGCCGACGGGTGCCGCGGGACGCAGGAAGCTGTGTTCATCATTCCCGGGGTGTCACACGGAGCGATGTGTGCTACCCCGGGTACGATGAACAACCAGCTGAAAGAAAAATAAACAATTTTTTAAAAATGAGCGAGGGGTGACAGATAAACGATTTGCCCACGATTTCTAAACGTTTTGCGTCGCTCGTGGGTGTCACACGGGACGATGTCGCAAACAATGCCGGATGTGCGTCAAAAAAACGTGACCCCCGACGATGCATCGCACGATAGATCGTCTCGTGTGACGCCCGCATTACTCAAAATGAACACCTTTAAGTGACAACAAAGCTATTCCTTAGGTCTTTACTGCCTCAAAATGTATCATAATAAGTCATGAATCGTATAGAAAAGAGGTGTCAAACTAGGATGCTCTTAAGTCGCTGTGCCTGGGTATGTCTCAAAGCTGTGCCTGGATAGGACACTCTAAGCTATGCCTCTCATAGTGCTGTGCTTAGGTAGGTCTCACAGCTGTGCCTAGTTAGGATTCTCAGTGCTGTGCCTGGTTATGTTTCAGAGCTGTGCCTCTCATAGGGCTGTGCTTAGGTAGGTCTCTCAGAGCTGTGCCTGGTTAGGATTCTCAGTGCTGTGCCTGTGTGACGCCCTGGCAAAACCAGGTAGTCACAGTTAGGCCCCTGCACAACACCGTTCCCTCACTAGGAAACATACAGCCAGCCAGAAACCCTAGTCACTCCCCCTTAGGGAAAGATAGACACACCAGTGGGCGGGACCAGGCGGTTGGGACACGCCCACCTAGGGGCGGGAAAACAAGCAGATCAGTCAGTTAAGCTTTGGAGTTCAGTTTTGAGAGGAGTGTGGGCTGGAGCTAAGGGTAGCTTCAGCAGTAAGTTCAAGTTTAACAGTACCAGGGTAGGAGCCCTGGTGCCACTGGCTAGGAGGCAGACAATGGTCTGCGTCAGCAGGAGATGGGAAGATGGCTCGGCAGAACCGAGGTGGACCGGGACAGGGTTGTAGCCCGCCGGTACCGACACGGGGAACCGACCCGGAAACCGTAGCACAAAGGGGGTACTCGGACCCTGAAGCCAGAAACCGGAAACAAGCGGACTGGTTAATTAACAGATTGAGGCCAGGACTAGAGGTCCTGTCCCACCCAAAGTCACTCATAGAAGACAACAGCCCACCGATTAGGGATAAGAGGTCACCGCCAGGGCCCAGAGATCCCACAGGCCAGCATCTGCGGGCACGGCTCCTTAGGCCACATCCAGCCGGGAGTGGACTCCTGTGTTTCACGCCAGGAAAGTCCACCTTACACAAAGAGGTGCAGGAAAAGAGATAGAGACCACCAGCCGGGTGGGGGACCCTGAATGCAACCGGCCACGGCATCGGCCACCACCACCTTGGTTTACCAGAGATTTGTGTGTTTTACTAACAGTGAGTACACCAGCACCCCCTGCGGTCGCTATCCCCTGCACCGAGCCACCGGGTTCCGGGGCCACCATCCCTACCCACGTAGGGGTTAACAACTTGCAACAACATCTCCCCCGGGTGCCCCATAACAGCAGCGGTGGTGTCCCACCTCACCACACACCGTGGGTGGCATCATAAATTTATTATGACCTAACCCGTACATCTATGTCCCCCCATTTATTCGGCGTGTCCGCGAGACCCCCGGGTCTGGAGACCCTCGAGCCACCACCCCAGAAGTCTCGGACTCGAGCAGTGCCGGCTGCTGGCATGGGGGAAGCACACCTGGGCATGTCTCAGAGCTGTGCCTGGATAGGACACTCTGAGCTGTGCCTGGATAGGTCTCTCAGAGCTGTGCCTGGTTAGGATTCTCAGTGCTATGCCTGGGTAAGGCTCCCAGAGCTGTGCCTGGATAGGACATTCTGAGCTGGGCCTGGATAGGTCTCTTAGAGCTGTGCCTGGTTAGGAATCTCAGTGATGTGCCTGGGTAGGGCACTCTGAGCTGTGCCTGGATAGGACACTTTGGGCTGTTCCTGGGTAAGTCTCGTAGCGCTGTGCTTGGGTAGGTCTCATAGCGTTGTGCTTTGGTAGGTCTCTCACAGCTGTGCTTGGGTAGGACACTCTGAGCTGTGCCTGGATAGGTCTCTCAAAGCTGTCCCTGGTTAGGATTCTCAGTGCTGTGCCTGGGTAAGTCTCTCAGAGCTGTGCCTGGGTAGGTCTCGTAGCACTGTGCTTGGGTAGGTCTTAGAGCTGTTTCTGGATAGGGCTCCTAGAGTGCCCTCCCCTAACAACGTGATCACATATTTACACTGCACTGGATACTTATACCCACCGACAACATCAACAGCTGAATGATTCTGATGAAGGTCTAATCTTTAACCAAAACGTCACCAATCATTTCCACACTGTGCTGAATTAGAGCACTTATTATCACGTACTCCCCTGTCTGAGTGCCGGATTTCTTTGATACTGTATTAAGGATTTGGACCCTATTTAGGCACCTCTACATGCAGAGTGCCATATCTTCCTCTGTTTTTTTGTAACATTCTATAGACAGTGAGCTGCTAATCACAGCAGGGGGGGTATTGGACCAGCTGACCTCTAGCTGATCTAGTCTAGCAATGAAAATATCTTAAAGCTAAAAGAAACATTGCAGGTAAAAAACAGTACACAGTGTGATACGAGACGCATGTTGGACTACAGATTATCCCTACAGCGTACTGTCTTCAGATCACATACCTAAACAGATGACAGATTCCCTTTCCAGTTTAGCGCTCAGTCCTTGAACTTTAAGATAATATTTTTCTGGATTCACCATCATTCATTCTTTTTATTATATTTGCTAAACAGTTTTTTTATATTCTTGCTTACTTTCATTGCTAACAAAATTTCTAGGTATACCTTTAGTATATAATCTGTCTTCTTTTAATTTGACTTTGGTTGCCCATCTTTATTGCCTTGTAGACCTCTCTTTGGTTCTTTTTCTGGATTTAGCAAAATAACCTGTTTGTATTGATGTCTCCAATTCATTTTTTCAAAATAATGCATTTATTCAAAAGTATAAGCTGTACTACTGAATGCAAGCATATCGGGTCAGATAATACCTGGTGAAAATATCTGCTTGCAAAGAATTTCCTTCTTCTTTTTTACAATTTCCCATCATTGTACTTCGTTAAACAATCTGCTACAATATCTCCTATCACGGGTTAATTATAAACGTGTTGTTATAGAAACTAACGTTACATTATTATGTAACTAAGTTTTCTTCACACCAACAAGACTATGAATTTACCTATCTATGAAACAGGGAGCTACACATAACAAGGATCAACGTTTGGACGTGACTGGTGTTTAGCCATGTGTTTAGCCGGAACTGTCCATGGTGCTGAAATGCATTTCATTCCCCAGCGCTAAATCATATCTTTTTTGTTTCATTTTTTTCAAAGCTGTATAATGATATATGTACATGCTGTATTATAAACAGTGGAAACAGTCATTTTATCTCAGAAAGGGCAATACTTGTTCATTCGGTCTGCTAAATTCATAAAATGTGGTATACTTTTAGCTATGATGGCTACCTAACAGATTTATGACTAATCATTCTTCTATTTGCAACAGAATAAAGGCCCTGTTACACGCAACAACGTATCTAATGATATATCGCCGGGGTCACGGATTCCGTGACGCACATCCGGCATCGTTAGCGATGTCGTTGCGTGTGACACCAACAAATGGCCGTTAACGAATGGAAAATACTCACCAAATCGTCCATCGTTGACACGTTCGTTTTCAAAAAATCAGTGATTGATGAGGTCGCAGGTTGTTCGTTGTTCCCGAGGCAGCACACATCGCTACGTGTGACACCTCGGGAACGACGAACTGCAGCTTACCTGTTGCCGCCGGCAATGAGGAAGGAAAGAGGTGGGCAGGATGTTATCGCCACTCATCTCCGCCCCTCCGCTTTTATTGGGTGGCCACTTAGTGACGCCGCTGTGACGCTGCACGAACCACCCCCATAGAAAGGAGGCGGTTCGCCGGCCCCAGCAACATCGCTAGGCAGGTAAGGACGCTCGCTAGCGATATCGTTATCGATATCGCTGCGTGTGACGGGGCCTTCACTCTTTAAGGATTGAACTTCTGAAGCATAAAGAGGATCCTACATTTAATGAGCCATAACTTTATTCTATCTATATTACATTTATTATTTTCTCCTTGTAGTTGTACGTATTGATTTTTTTGCACATTTGGAGCAAATATATACTAGCATGAAATTTATTTTAACAGGAACCTGTCATTCAAGAAAAAGCTATTAACCTGCAGATTAGTCTGCAGGATAATAGTGTGCTGTGGCCTCACTGCTGGGAGGAAATCATTTTTCTTCCTCCCGGCAGCCTCGGGCTTTCAGTCATGGAGGTGCAGTTGTAGCACTTTTAGTCCCTGCTCAGTACATAGTGAGTAGTGGCCATAACCATGCATCATGCATCAACACTGACTGACATCTGTACTGATATAATGTAAATCCAACTATCAGACAGTGCTGGTGTATGCTTACAGTTTCCATACAATAAATATTGAGCTGTGACTGAAGCGACACCTCTCTGACTGAAAGCTGAGGCTGCTGGGAGGAATAAAGATTATTTCCTCCCAGCGGTGGGGCTCTCAGCATGGCCCCATGTCATCAGAATATTATTAACCTGCAGATTAACCCCATATCTGCAGGTTAATAGCATTTTTTTCATGACAGATTCTCTATAAGTTGTATTCATGAACTATATGTTATTACACTTTTTCTTGTGTTACACCATGCATACATAACATATTACTTTACTGTGGCAGTAGAGCTGTCAGTCACAGCTGCCCTCCTATTGGTGAGCACATGAGTACAAAACTGCAATGTACAGATGTTATCACCCCCAAGCAATAATAATAAAATATATTCTCACATGGATACATACTGTATTAATACTGTCCAGCAGAGTAAAGTCAATTTTTTGTTTTTCTTTCATCAAAGTTCATCATTTTACAGGATACATCTTGGGATATCTTGGAAATGAAGCAGATTTAATAAATATATAGAAAGTTACACCTTATTGTGGCTTTTGGGCTCAGATGATTTGGTCATTTTTATTGCGTTCAATTTATCAGCTTATTCTATATAGCAGTAATGCAGTGTAAATGTCATATATTCAACAATTGCATATATCTTAAGGCCACGTCTCACTAAGCAACATCGCTAGCAACATCGCTGCTGAGGCACGACTTTTGTGACATAGCAGCGATGTTGCTAGCGATGTTGTTGTGTATGACATCCAGCAACAACCCGGCCCCTGCTGTGAGATCGTTGGTTGTTGCTGAATGTCCTGGACCATTTTTCAGTTGTTGCTCTCCCACTGTGAAGCACACATCACTGTGTGTGACAGCGACAGAGCAACAACTAAATGTGCAGGCAGTAGGAGCCGGCTTCTGCGGATGCTGGTAACCAATGTAAATATCGGTAACCAAGAAGCCCTTTCCTTTGTTACCCGATATTTACCTTCGTTACCAGCGTCCGCCGCTCTCACGCTGTCAGTGCCGGCTCCCTGCTCCCTGCACACATAGCCAGACTACACATCGGGTAATTAATCCGATGTGTACTCTGGCTAGGAGTGCAGGGAACCAGCGCTAAGCGGTGTGCCCTGGTAACCAAGGTAAATATCGGGTTGGTTGCCCAATATTTACCTTAGTTACCAAGCGCAGCATCGCTTCCAAGCGTCGCTGCTGGCTGGGGGAAGGTCACTGGTTGCTGGTGAGATCTGCCTGTGTGACAGCTCACTAGCAACCCATGTAGCGACGCTCCAGCGATTCCTGCCAGGTCAGGTTCCTGGTGGGATCGCTGGAGCGTCGCTTAGTGTGACGGTATCTTAAGTGTATACAGAGTGCTGTAGTAACTTAGCAGTCATAGGCTAGCAGTTCACACCTGTTCACAATTGCTTTATTTTGTTACAAAGTGTTGGTCAACTTTTTTTGCAGTGTACTATTGAATGCGGTGACTGTCTCCCTATTTGACTGAGTACTTCTCCCATCAGCCTAAAGCTGTTCTTAGCCCTGGAAAGCAGCATTTCCAGTGATTTATGAGACACCAGCGTACCCACGTAAGAGGCATGATGACATTATTTAACAGTCAGAAGAGGATCACTCGGGAACACTGTAAATGTAGAACCATTACTGCAGTGACGGAGATACGACATATGTCCAGGAGAAAAATAATGTAAGGTGTTTCTATTCAATGCGTTTCAAAGTGTATCACCACTTCTTCATCAGGAAATCCACTAGTGGATTTCCTGATGAAGAAGGGTAACAATTTGAAACGCGTTGAATCCCATGACACATCAGCTGATTGTATAAACGGCTTTAATACAATCAGCTGATGCATCAGTAGAAAAAAAAAACTATACTCACCTCTCTGCAGACTCCAGTCCCATCGCTCCAGGACCCGCTGGTAATCAGCTGATGCAGTCACTTGATGGCATCAGCTGATCGTTTAAACTGGCTGGGCGGTAAAAAGCCGGCTTTTCACTGTTTGACTTATACGATCAGCTGATGCCGTCCGGTGACCGCATCAGCTGATCACCAGCAGGTCCTGGAGCGATCGGACGTTTCCCAGTAGTCTGCAGACAAGTGAATATGATATAATTTTTTTTTTCTACTGATCACTTTTGGTTTCACTTAGCAGTGAATGTACAGGAGAGAAAATCTGCCGTACATACGCTACTAAGCGAAAGTGCATGTCACACAGGGGAGGAACAGAGGATTCTTCCTCCCACTAATACAAAGACAATATTGCTCACAGCAGTGACATGGGAGTCAGAAATGCTTACAGGGGTCTTTCCCATGCTGCTCCCATGTCATTTGGGCACTGTTGTTCTACATTTGTGACATTTTTGAGCTTTTTCCAAACGGCCGGAGGTGCCGCCGGAAAAAATGCTTGAGCATCCCATAGGCTAACATTGGTCTCGGTGCTCGGGTTGAGCACCCGAGCATTTTCAAAATGCTCGACCCGAGCATTGAGCACCTGATCATTTTACTGCTCGCTCATCTCTACTTAATACCCTTAGTGACTAGGGATGAGCGGATCCGTAAAAAGTTCGGGTTTACCCGGTTCGGCTAGACTTGACTCCGGACCCCGAAACCCATATAAGTCAATGGTAACCCAAACTTGTGTGCTGTAAAAGTTTTGTAAAATGGTCATAGTAAAGGCTTAGGGGCTGCAAAAGGAAGCAAAATGCCCTGTGAAGAAATATAGATAGGGAATAAATACATAAAATGATGTGCAGGTAAAGACGACAACTGAAGCTTGCAACCCTCAACTTTATGATTAATTGGTCTGGGTCTCAAATAAGGCATGGGCACCTCACTATTTTTGATAATCGGTCAATGTAAAGTAGATAGCTGGGGGCTGGTATTATCAGGCTTGGAAGGCCAATAGTTATTTGTCCTTTCCCAGCCTAAAGAGGACAGCCCACAGCCACCCCAGAAGTTGTGCATCAATTAGGTGCGCCAATTCTGGTGCTTTTCCTGGCACTTCCCAATTGACCTGGTGCAGTAGTAATCAGGGTAATGCTTTTGGAGTTGATGTCAGCTTTGAATTGACCCAGGGGTTGGTAATGCATAGGAGTCTAAAAAGAAAACTATATTACTAGCCTGTAAAGAGTTAAAAAAAAAAACTATAGCGCATGGAGATGTCTGATAGATGTTTATCCATTTCTAATTCCTGGGGCATAATGCTAGCTGTCAATTCACAGTTGACATCATCTCTAAAAGTATTATACCAATTGCCACCGCACTAGGGCAATAGGGAAGAGCGGGGCAAAGAGCCAAATTTGGCAAATCTTATGGATGTGCAACCTCTGATGGGGCTGTGGGCTGCTATTTTTAGGCTAGAAAAGGCCAAATAACTATGGTCCTTCCCAACCTGATAATACCAGCCCTCAGCTCTTTGCTACACCTTAGCTGGTTATCAAAAATAGAGGGGACCCCACAACGTTTTTTTTTTGTTTTGTTTCTTTTTTAAGAATTTAATTAAATAACTAAAAAAGGCATGGGGTCTCCTCTATTTTTGATAACCAGCCAAGGTAAAGCGGGCAGCTGAGGTTTGCTTTACCTGTGATGTTTATCAAAAATAGGTGGTAGTTCATGTCATTTTTTGAAATTTCTTTATTGTTCACAGCAGTGTACAGGCATCTTCCACATGCAATAAGACTTTTCAACAAACTTTATTAGCATACAAACAGCACCCAAACTCCAAACATGGGCATTTTTTAAACATCCATGTTCTAGTTTAAGCCCTGGACATCCAGTGTCCAGTACGAACCCCAAACTTTACCATTCGGGTTCACTCATCCCTATTAGTGACTGTCACATTTGTGTCCCTGCATGTAGAGACCAGCCTTTGAACTTAGGCTTCTCATCTGGCTGCCTACATTTAAATGGATTTCGTTTTTCTTGGCACTGAAGTGGTTAAGTGTCAATTTTGCTCTTGCAGCCTTTCCAAGCAATTCCTTGCTGAGTATTTTCAGCTACATTCACTTAGTACACTCCCTGACAAATGTGTCGCTTATCTATGTTATGTAAATAAAAGCTTATAACCTGACTTAAAATTCATCCATTGGTTTTATAAATTAATCTTTTGAAAGCTGAAACCCTCCCAAATTAGGTTTAGGTTATGAAAATAAAGTAGCTGCAAAGCTGAAATATTGAGCTTCAGCTTTAAATAGTCTTGTATCCCAGCATTCCCTTCTGAAGATACAAAGTCATTTGATCTTTAGTCGCTTTGAGGAAGGTTCGGCAGTTTAAATTTCCTGTGCTCAGGCTATATCTTTTGGTTCTTTTTTACCTCTGCTTTACTTGCCTGATGTGTTGTTAGTGCAGCGGTGAGGTCTAGTGAACCCCATCTGCCCTTCACTAGTCAGGGCTACTATAGGGTCTTCTGAGGGTTTCAGGCTCCTGTTTAGTGACAGTTGCGTAGACTGTATAGGGACTGGCTAGGAGAAGAGGGACAGCTTCAGGTGAGCATAGGAGGTACCGCACCAACCCCTCTCACCAGGTCCATGACCTCCCTTTGTTTTTGTGTCCCCGGTGCCTCCCTTTTTGTGTTTTTTGTTGTGCATCAGACGCACATAGGTCTGAATGCACCCACCACGCTGGCTACACCCGGCAATTGTGACAGGGACACATTAACACTAGAAGTACCAGAGAGGGGGCATTTAACATTTCTACCTTTGGAACCCAGAGACGGGTCGAATGACCTGAAAGATTTTAGCTAATATCCTATAATCACCGTCTTTTGTTCTGTAATTAAGGCCATTACTGTCGCACCACAGGAGGTTGTTGTTTTCCATTGAGTTTAGCCATTTAGTTTCTAGTTAGTTCTATTCAGTTTGGACTAGGGGTCACTTGACCCTCTTTCAGGACTTCAGGGGGGAGCTCAACATTTCTGGGACTTCTAGTGTTAAATAATCTGTACTTGAAAGTACTTTCTTTTTTCCTCCAATCTATTTTACTCTTTGGAGATGTTCCCGAATCAACTGTGGGTGTAGGGGAGTTGTATACATCTGAAAAGCAGCAGAGATTGTGCTTCTTACATATAAAGCTGTATTAAGCCTTCATTTCACACTACACAACTTTCATCTTTACACGTTGCCATGAAACATATTTAGTCAGAGCAATTTCAAAGATATAAGATTGCTTTGATGGTTTCATAAAATCATGTAAATGGTACTTAGCAGCTCCATAAACTAATGATCCAGCATTAGGCAGGGAATATTTGAAATTGCTCCTCATTCATTTATTACATTCGAATAGAAGCTTAAGGTAGATTTTGCTCATATTCTGCGGTAACGTAGATGCTCTCACAACCCTGATGTCTGTCTACATCTCCCATCCTATTTTTATTGCAATGACATTAAAGTTAAATGATTTACTAGTATATTATTGAATGTATACTCTGTGGGAATTACTTTACATAGCAATGATAAGATGCAGCTTATCCAAAGGGATTAGATATAGAAATCATAATGCTATTTTTTACAATAGACTCTTACATAGGATAAATTAATTGATAGTCCCTCAGAGCACAACAAATTTATACCATACCCGATTGCAACATTTTCACAGTGCATTTTTCCTTTTGATAAACGAATATTGCTAGCAAGCTACGGTCATATATATGCAGAATGGAAGGCTGTTTCATATTCTGTGCAGTATACATTTTTTTATTGAATACCACTGTATGAATTAGGGCAGCCTGATGCGCTGTATCATACAGCCAAAAATGAACCGAAAAAACAGTTGCACTCCTGTACAGAGACCGCATAGAGGTTTTCCCGTCAGAAGCAAAAAAATAAAATGCTGACAGAAAAGGCCATAACTTTGATATATGTACCCATAAATGTGTTCAGAGGAAAAGAAGTAGTTTGGTTTCCCAACATCCGTATCTTGCTAATTTTTATAATAGTCAAATATACGTTTTTCTAATACAGAGCTCCAAATCCTTTGCATACACATAGTTTTTAAAGATAAAAATCCATCCATTTGAAGTCACCCCAAGAACTTGGGAGTTTACGCCATAATGTCCTCATATTGAATCCAAGGTATAAACAGATTTCAGTAAAGTCCTGTAATCCCTCTTGTTGTGGTATGCAGCAAGAATGTTATCACTTATGTCTTCCTTGGGAATTTGGAGCCCCATATCGGCAAATTCAGTTGCTTTAACCAATATAAAGAAATATTTGTATTTTGCATAGTAGTATCAGAATAGGATATTCTGCCAGATCATTTCCCTAGAATTTTTTGTACCCCAAAATATAACCTCAAATGTTATAAATCAGCAACAGAAAACAATTGCAATTTTATGCAGTTTTTCAATGCCTCAATGCCTCCCATTTACTAATAATAATGAATGTATAATTATTTGTATTACAAATTCCAAAGCACTTTGCAATTAAATGCGGACATGTACTAACAATATGAGATGTTACAGAGTGACCCAATTTAACTGATACCAAGAGGATTGAGGGTTCTGCTCGCAAGCTACAATCTATGAGGAGATAGGGGAGGCACAAAAGGTAAATAGTAAAAAGTACTTGCATGGTCCAGTCATCAATATAATAAATAGGGTATTTGTAGTGGCCCGGTCCAGATTGTGTCTATTTCTTTAAGTACATTCACTTATATGTAATATGTCACGCTCCCCGGGTCCCCTGCGCTGCCCCTCGGCTCACCTGTCACGCTCCCCGGCTCCCCTGCCTCGCTTCCCGGTTCCTAGATCCGGTCACCGCCGCTCTCCGCTCTCCAGCATCCATTGCCGGCGCGTCCCCGGCGTCCTGGTCCCCGCTCCCGGCGCCCGTCGGCTTCTCAGCCCCAGCCCGGCCCTGCTGCTTCCTCCTCTCAGCTTCCTGCTCTGGCTTCTGGCACTCGGGCCGCGCGCATGCGCATTAGGGCGCGCGCGCGGTCATTGACCCTTTCTTAAAGGGCCAGCGTCCATTAACAGGAAATGATGCAAACAGGTACAGGGTATAAAGAGGTTTAATGTCCAAGTGGGCGGGGCCTGATCTTCGTGTTTCTCAAGCTAGGAGTCAGGTCTCCTTGTGTTCCTGTGAGATACTCACCTCTCTCTCTTCCTAGAGCCGAGCCTGCCTCGCCATCCGGTCCTGCCGAATCCCGAACCCCGAACGCTGCCTATCTGCCATCCTGACAGTCCGTACCATCTCGGATCCCTGCGGTGACCCGTCATCTCGCTCCAAAGGTTCCGGACCCCGCCTGACATCTTCTCGGCTTCCGAACCTGAGCTCCGTCACCCGGACTACCATCAGTGACTCCGTGGTCCCAGGGACTTCTCCGTTATACTCTTGTGCACGGACTGTTCTGCTGCCTATAGTGCTCCAGCTACCGGACCCCTTACCATCATCAAGGAGTTCAGCCCAGTTGATCCACCTCCTGGGTCTGCCCGTCCACCTGGCCCTAACAGTAAGATCAGGCCATGGATCCCGCTGAAGCACTAGCAGCCGTACAGGAGGAACTCCAACGCCAGCGTGAGACTCAGACCCGCATGCTGCAATTCATGTCTTCTGTGGACGCCCGCCTGAACACGCTACAAGCGGCAGTTACGTCTTCAGCATCCCGGGCTTCCACTAGTCAATCCACGGCTCCAGCTCCCGTGGCGACTTTTTCGGATGCTTCCAGACTTCGTTTGGCCTCACCACCCCGGTACGCCGGAGACCCCAAGACCTGCAGGGGATTCATAAACCAATGCTCCCTCCACTTCACGCAGCTGCCGCATTTGTTTGCCTCCGACCAAGCCAAGGTCGCCTTCATCATGTCCCACCTAGAGGGTGAGGCACTGGCGTGGATGAACCCCTTGTGGGAGAAGAGGGATCCTGTGACCACGAACATACAGGAGTTCCTGCAGGCATTCCGTGGCACCTTTGACGAGCCCGGACGCGCCTCCGCGTCTGCTTCATCCCTTCTCCGGTTACGTCAGGGGACTCTGACGGTGGGTCAATACGCAATCCGGTTTCGCACCTTGGCTTCGGAACTCGGGTGGAACAACGAGGCCCTAACCGCCGCCTTCTGGGAAGGACTCTCGGGGCGAATTAAAGATGAGCTGGCGGGTCGTGACGTACCGTCCACCCTGGATGCCCTGATTGCCCTAGCGACTCGAGTGGACATTCGCTTTCAGGAGCGATCCAAGGAACTGTCCCGTGAGAGACGTCCGGTACGGCATTCCTCTCCTCCGCAGAAGCCCTCCGTACTGCAGTCAACGGCATCTGGGGCCCCCGTCCACGAGCCCATGCAGATCGACCGAGTGCGGCAGTCTGAACAACGTCGAGCCGAGCGGCTCGCCAAGGGCCTCTGCTTTTACTGCGGAGAGGGCACACACCTGCTACGCTCCTGTCCCGAGAGGCCGGGAAACTCCAAAGCCTAGGGTTGGTAGGAGAGGCCACCCTAGGTGCTGGGACTCTCTCAGACCCGGTTACGTGGACTGTGCAAGTGACAACGGGAGAGACGCGGTTCACGGCTGAGGCGTACCTCGATTCAGGGGCCGCAGGCAATTTCATCCAGCAGGCCACGGTGGACAAGTACCAGGTGCCGGTTACTCCACTCGACAAGCCCCTCGTGATTGCCTCTGTGGATGGGAGACCCCTCTCTGACACCATCTCCTGGATCACCAGGCCGGTCGAACTGCGTATCGGTGCCCTGCACACCGAGAACATCGCTCTCTACGTCCTCCCACACATGTCCCATCAAATCTTGCTGGGACTTCCCTGGTTACGGACACACGAACCATCAGTCAGCTGGGGCACTGGTGAAATCACCCGATGGGGCGCTTCGTGCCATGATAAATGTCTGAAGACCATACAACCCATCCGACGACCGCCGGTTCCAGAGAACCTACCGGGACTGCCCTCGGCCTATTGGTCTTTCACGGACGTCTTTGATAAGAAGGAATCTGAGGTTCTTCCGCCACATCGTCCTTACGATTGTGCCATCGACCTGCTCCCGGGAACAACACCACCTCGAGGACGGATATATCCATTGTCTCCAGCCGAAACAAGGGCCATGTCTACTTACATCACAGAGAGCCTGGCAAGGGGATTCATTCGGAGATCCTCCTCTCCTGCTGGAGCAGGCTTCTTCTTCGTGAAGAAGAAAGAAGGCGACTTACGCCCATGTATAGACTACCGGGGATTGAACCAAATCACCGTGAAAAACAAGTACCCTCTGCCGCTCATCCCCGAATTGTTTGATTTGCTTAGAGGAGCTCGTGTGTTCACCAAGTTGGATCTTCGGGGTGCCTACAACCTAGTCCGCATCCGCTCTGGGGACGAGTGGAAGACCGCGTTCAATACTCGCGATGGACACTATGAATACTGCGTGATGCCCTTCGGCCTGTGTAACGCACCAGCAGTCTTTCAAGAATTGGTGAACGACGTTTTCCGGGACCTTCTCTACGTCTGTGTGGTGGTGTATCTGGATGATATCCTTGTCTTCTCTCCGGACCTCCAGACCCACAGAGAGAACGTGCAGCTGGTTCTGCAAAGACTGAGAGAGAATCGTCTGTACGCCAAGTATGAGAAGTGTGTCTTTGAGCAGTCTTCTCTCCCCTTTCTGGGTTACATCATCTCCGATACCGGACTGCAGATGGATCCAAAGAAGGTCTCCTCCATTCTCAACTGGCCTCCCCCTTCTGGACTGAAGGCAATCCAACGCTTCCTGGGGTTCGCCAACTACTACCGCCAGTTCATCCCTCACTTCTCTGCTCTGACTGCTCCTCTCTCCACCTTGACCAAGAAGGAGGCTAATCCAAAGGACTGGTCACCTGCGGCCGACGCCGCGTTTGGCTCTCTGAAGCGGGCATTTGCCTCCTCTCCTGTGCTCCACCGTCCGGAGTTAAACCGCCAGTTCACCTTGGAGGTGGATGCCTCCTCCTCGGGAGCCGGAGCAGTGCTCATGCAGAAGTCCTCCTCCGGGAAGATGGTGACTTGCGGGTTCTTCTCCAAGAGCTTCTCAGCGCCTGAACGCAACTACACCATCGGTGACCGAGAGTTATTGGCAGTCAAACTGGCCCTGGAGGAATGGCGCTACCTTCTGGAAGGAGCAGTGTACCCCGTGATTATTTACACGGACCACAAGAATCTGGAATACCTGCGGTCCGCTCAGCGACTGAACCCACGGCAAGCCAGGTGGTCCTTATTCTTTGCCAGGTTTGACTTCCAGCTCCATTTCCGACCCGCGGACAAGAACGTACGCACTGATGCCTTGTCCAGGTCTTTCATGCCCATGGAGCAGGAGGAGGAGACTACCCAACCCATCATCTGCCGTAGTAAAATCATTCCGGTGGCCCCTGTCACCCTGGCCCAGATACCGCCCGGGAAGACCTATGTCTCTGAGACTGACAGGCAAAAAGTGTTACACTGGGGACATGCCTCGAAAACAGCCGGTCATGCTGGTCAGAAGAGAACTTGGGGTGCGATTGTACGTCATTACTGGTGGCCATCCCTTCGCACGGACGTCGCTGCTTTTGTCTCTGCCTGCTCCTCTTGTGCCAGGAACAAGACGCCCAAGCACCTGCCATATGGCCGTCTTCTGCCTCTGCCGATACCCTCAGTTCCGTGGCAACACATAGCGATGGACTTTATTACGGACTTGCCATTGTCCTCCGGACACACAGTCATATGGGTCGTGGTGGATCGGTTCTCTAAAATGGCTCATTTCGTCCCTATGGCTGGACTGCCCTCTGCTCAGGAACTCGCGGACGCCTATATACATCACATCTTCCGCTTGCATGGCTTTCCAGCACACATCGTATCCGACAGAGGAACTCAGTTCACCTCCCGCTTCTGGAGGGCTCTCTGCAAACATCTGGGAGTGACTCTGGACTTTTCTTCTGCCTACCATCCTCAGTCTAATGGCCAAGTGGAAAGGGTCAATCAAATCTTGACCTCCTTCTTACGTCACTACGTCAACGCCCTTCACGACGACTGGTCCACGCTTCTTCCTTGGGCTGAATTCTCCCATAACCACCACATCAGTGAGTCGTCCTCCAGCTCTCCCTTCCACGTCGTTTACGGACTTCAGCCCTCCGTCCCATTGCCTGTATCACCTTCTTCGGACGTCCCTGCTGCTGATACTGTAGCCCGTGACTTTGCAACCATTTGGGACTCTGTCAAGGCGTCCCTTGGGCGTGCTTCCCCGCAGACAAGAGACGTCTGGACCCTCCGTGTTTCTCTCCTGGCGATCTAGTCTGGCTTGCTTCCAAGTACGTCCGATTGAAGATACCATCCTACAAGCTGGGTCCTCGCTACATCGGGCCGTTTAAAGTCCTCAACAAGATCAATGAGGTCTCCTACAAGCTACAGCTCCCGGCCACGATGAGGATACCCAACTCATTCCACGTCTCCCTGCTCAAGCCGGTTGTCCTTGGTCCCTTCTCCGCTGCTGCCAGTTCGGCTCCTCCTCCTATTGCCGATGACGACATCTATGCGGTAAGAGATATCGTGGCCATGAAGACCGTACGGGGCCGACAGTTCTTCCTGGTGGACTGGGCAGGGTATGGCCCTGAGGATAGGTCCTGGGAGCCCCGGGAGAATGTGGGTACTCCGCTGATCCGTGTCTTCCTGTCCCGGTTGCGGGGAGGGGGGCGTGGGGGGGGGGGGGTACTGTCACGCTCCCCGGGTCCCCTGCGCTGCCCCCCGGCTCACCTGTCACGCTCCCCGGCTCCCCTGCCTCGCTTCCCGGTTCCTCGATCCGGTCACCGCCGCTCTCCGCTCTCCAGCATCCATTGCCGGCGCGTCCCCGGCGTCCTGGTCCCCGCTCCCGGCGCCCGTCGGCTTCTCAGCCCCAGCCCGGCCCTGCTGCTTCCTCCTCTCAGCTTCCTGCTCTGGCTTCTGGCACTCGGGCCGCGCGCATGCGCATTAGGGCGCGCGCGCGGTCATTGACCCTTTCTTAAAGGGCCAGCGTCCATTAACAGGAAATGATGCAAACAGGTACAGGGTATAAAGGGGTTTAATGTCCAAGTGGGTGGGGCCTGATCTTCGTGTTTCTCAAGCTAGGAGTCAGGTCTCCTTGTGTTCCTGTGAGATACTCACCTGTCTCTCTTCCTAGAGCCGAGCCTGCCTCGCCATCCGGTCCTGCCGAATCCCGAACCCCGAACGCTGCCTATCTGCCATCCTGACAGTCCGTACCATCTCGGATCCCTGCGGTGACCCGTCATCTCGCTCCAAAGGTTCCGGACCCCGCCTGACATCTTCTCGGCTTCCGAACCTGAGCTCCGTCACCCGGACTACCATCAGTGACTCCGTGGTCCCAGGGACTTCTCCGTTATACTCTTGTGCACGGACTGTTCTGCTGCCTATAGTGCTCCAGCTACCGGACCCCTTACCATCATCAAGGAGTTCGGCCCAGTGGATCCACCTCCTGGGTCTGCCCGTCCACCTGGCCCTAACATAATATCATGTTATATGTTATAAGTAAAGCATTTTTTCATTTGTTGTGTTCTAGCACCATCTACTGGTGAAAACTGTAAGAATCTGAAGTGTGCATTGGGTGTTATCCTATTGGCTAGTTCTTGGTCACATGGCTCAATAGGTGGAGCTATCCTCCAGCCTCTGTCCAGAAAGAACTGGAATGTGCTGGTTCTGGCTGAGTCTCCTCTGGGGCAGACATTATCTGGAGCGTCTCTTTGTTGAGGATAAAGAATTGAGTATCCAAAAATACTTAATTCAGCCATTTCATAGACTCAGTTATGTAGTTCAGTAGATGTGAACTAACACACATATTTGTGAATGCTTTTGTTTCTTACTAATATGTATATATGTATATTGCATATTCAGTGTATTTTCCTTAGACACAGTATATACCAGCATATGCAATTGTAAAATGGCCACCATTTCCTGGTTTACACCCAAGACAGATGGACAAAGAAATTCCTGAAGCCCTAGACTGACCAATCAACGGAGAATATGGAGATCTCTCTACGTCATGAAGCCCTGACTTACGATACTTGATTGGACTAAAACTTTTGTTCACACCCCCTTACTGTTTGGTCTAGAGTTTCTTTCAAACAATAAAGAACACACTTGGTTAAGAGCCGGTCATGGAGATAGATGTAACTGACTTGCTGTGCAGTTATTTTTCATTCTCGTGTGCACACATGACATTTTAATTAGAAGCAGCAGCCGGATATCAAGAGATCCTTTGAGTCTCATCATCATCGTCATTCTGACCTTGACAACTGGCACCCCAGATGGGACTACCGTAAAGGGTGAGTCAGAGCTTCCATTTTCCGGACGTCTGGGGGCTACTCCACAAGTATCCAGGTGTCGCTTGATAGGATTGATCACCCTTCATTTCGCAGGTAACCATCATATACATTGTGTGTGCTGTTTTACCTGTGGATCGAGAGACGCCTGGCGAAAGTGGGTGGTCACTAGTCCGGAGAATGGTAGTGCACCGGAGACCTAACGGTGTGACTGTCACCCGCCGGTGGGCTAGAAGGACCCAGCTCCCATAGGGGCTAGGGGTAGGTTGTAAAGTATCCGGCTGTCTGTAATTAGAAATGGGGTGTTTTCTTGAGTAGCTGTTTTTATTTGTATATAGGTATATAGGTAAGCAGGCTTGTGATTTCTCTGTTTGGTTCTCGGAGAGTTAATTGTCTGTTATTGTTCATGGAGGGAGAGAAAATGGAGGCTAAGGAGCTGTTGTCTTTGTTCTGTGTCTGCAGCCTCTTAGACAAAGAAAGCAGGGGGGGGTCTGTTACAGCCCAGGGATATCCATGACAGTCTTTCTATTGAGAACAAGGAATGCGAGAGGGGGGAGCACATCCTTACATTCTTACACTCAGAGGAAGCAAAAAGGTGGGGGCTATATGTCCACCAGCTGCTTGAGGCAGAGCGGAGATCAAGTTACACAGCTTGGTCTCTGCTGCCTTTTAGCTGACAAACAAGGGGGGTGGAGGGTGAAGAGGCAGACGCCGGGTGTTAAAACAGCGCAGCTCTTTGGAGCGAGGAGAAAGGAGAGGTCAGGTGACTGCAGCCTTTGTATCGTAAAGCAAGCAGAGTTGTAATGATTTGAAAGAAAGACAAGTGTTATCTTGGTTTGGATTTGAGAGAAATTAACTAGTTTATGCGTTTTTCAGCATTTTGTAATCGTTGGTTTGTTTTTGGAACAGAGAGATAAGGGAATTGGCGTGTCCCCCAGTGTTTTATATATATATATAAAATACATCGATTCTTGTGTTAATAGCCGGAAATAGGAACACGTGGAGAACGGTATTAGTATCCACGTGTTGGACGCTGAAAAAGTGCGTCCGCTTACACGGGAAAGAGGGGGAGGGATTCCGGTGGTGGAGAAAAGTGTTTTGAACCAGCGTATTCCCCTGAGTATTAACTCATGCACTGCTATGTGAGACGCCGGAAAAATAGGAACGTACGAGGAACGGTATTGTATTCGTACGTTGGACGTCGCAGTATGTCCTTATTGCATAGTAGGGAAGCGGGAAGAGGGTTCAGTTGGATGTGGCCAATCCAGCTAGAGCACTGTATACTCTGTTCAAGAAGAGATTGTTTTTTAGTAGGAGCTGAGAACGCTGTCGCCCTAGTTACAAAAAAAACGGAAAAAATATAAAAGATTGCAAAAAGTTGTGTAATATCGTTGGACTACCACTAGATGGCAGGCTGCAACCCATGTATTGAAGTTCAGATTAATCTGTAGTGAGTTTATAATGAAGAACAAAGACCTCATTCACTGTCTGTTGCTGTTTGTAGAATCACTAAATGTTTTTCTCTAGCGGTGCCTTATTGTTCTTCTCTAGAAGTCATTATATCTGGTGCTAATCATATCTCTCCTTTGTATGCTGGAATGCAAATTTACAGGCACTAAAGTATCCCTGGTTTACTACGTAGTTCCAGCCACTCCCAGTACACCCAGGGAGTCACAACATGGATGCTACACCCACTGATGGCAGTACACCTCATAAGCCACACCCCTCGCAATGGCTCTTTGTTCAAAGCTCTCCACCCATCCCCGGTGGGAGGTGTTCTCTGGTATATATGACTAACACATTTGAATAAGTATAAATTGTATATTTGTTTACTCAGTTATCCCATAAGTGCAAGTCAAAGATAAGTAAGTGAAACTTTTACAGAATTGATGTGGAAAGATCTGTTCACATAAAATCAATTGGTATTTTAGAAGTCCTGCAGCATTATATCATAAAATAAAATAAAGGAAGGTATATATATTAATATCTTTGTATTATGTTAGTTAATTTAAGACAAAAATCGTAAACGACTTACCCCTACTGATGTCAAAATGTATCAAATCCATTTGTAAAAAGGAATAAGGAAAAATGTATAATGCATTCAATGTACATGGGTAATGGATGTGTCCACTGCTACGTCTTTGTTATAACAAAGGATGAGTTTTTTTTCCTTCTTCCTCTCTCACTTTAAGAAGTAAGAATGGAATGTGTCTCTCTCCAATAGTGACGTGAGTTTGGTTTAACCCTTAGAGTTCAGGGTTTCCCATTTTTAGTTTGCTGTTTATACCTGAATAGGGAATATTAAATTTTATGGGATGTGCGATATAATTTGTGTTGTTTTGTGTTTAATGGCGATTTATTTGAACAATATATTTTTATTTTGTGACTCTATCACCTTTTCTGTTTTTACGATTATTTCTAAACAATTTATATATTTTTGCAGGTTAGTCGCCTAGTCACAGCTGTCATTTAATCATGTCTCAGTTGTTTCTACTATGAAAGGTTTTTCTTTTCTTTATGGATACAGTGTTTATTGTAAGGTTTTTAAAATTTTCCAGTAATGTATATTGTTGTGAGATATACGTTATTTTCAGTGTTTGTTCATTTTAGGTTTTAGTATGTGGCTAATTTATTACCTGCTGTTTTATCTTTTCTTTTAGGGAATACCAGTATACAAATGCTGAATTTTGCCATATTGGTAAATAAACAATTAAACAAGGGGGGAATAAGGTATTAATTATATTCTCCAGTTTCTTGGAGGGTGCAGTAGGCATATTAGATAGGTTTTGAAGCTGACCTTTTTCCCATAGGTTATGTTTATTAGATTACTATGAGGTATATCTGTTAACTGAAATAGGAAAGTCTTGTCTTATATGTTTATTTGTTTATTTATTTGTTTGTTTATTTATTAAGTATTCTCAGTCATGTGAAGTATAGATGACCACTAACTGTATTATGATCAGAGATGAAGTTATAAGAATGATCTAATGTATATTTTTTAGTTTTTGTTTTTATAGATGAAACCAGATGGTGGTCGATTCTGCACTGGATATGCTGCTGTTTACACCACATGAGGTAGTCTAAATTCGACCACTCCCTCCAATCCTATTGATACAGGAGACAGTGATGCATTAAATGCCCTCTCTAGATGGGTAGAACAGGAGTGGGTAAGAGTCTTTAGAGGTGTATGTAGGTTGTAGATTTTTTCCTGTTGTCAAATGAATTAGGTATGCCGAAAAGAAAGTCTAGATCTGAGCTGATGGATTCGGATGGAGATTCTTGCACAGGTGCAGCTGACCAAGAAGCAGTGAACGGGCCTAGAGTTGAGAGTCTTTCACCAATACCGACCATGCCTTGGTGACATTGGTCACGTCAGTGACTTCTGTCACTCCTTGTGTTCTTAAATCCCTACAGGAACAAGCGATACAACAAGGAATGGAGTGTGACATGCAGGGAGCCAGCTGACTGAGGAAGGTCTGTGGATAAAGGGTGGTAAGCTTTCTCTGCCATGAGAGCTCTTCTTAATGATGGCCCAGGTAACATCTGTGAAAGACAATTGTCAGCGTGTGCTTTGGTGACACCGGGTTCAGTACCCAGGTGGGCAGATTCACCCAGTCTTGTGAGACAAGTGCCTAGAATGAAGTGAGAAAAAACTGTAAAGAGTCCGTAGAAACACCCTGCACCTGCTCTACCCATTCTTAGAGACTGCAAACTGATTATAGATGTATATCATGAGCACGTTGTATGCAAGTCTGTGCGTGTTGTGTAAATTTCTTTCCAGGTTTGGTCAGAGGTATTCCAGTGCAGAAAACGACATTATTGTTGAGAAGCACATGAAGGTGGTATGTAAAGGAAAATGTGTTTACAAAAAGTGTATATTTTATAGAAAAGTGGAAACTAGTAAATGGTGTATAAAATGTATATGTTCTGTTTTCTTTTTGCAATAAACAGGTCTTTGTGTGAGATGTTTTTTGGTTTAGCATAGGCATGTATATTTTTATATAATTGACTGAATAGTGTGCTAAACAGGTGTATTCTCCAATTCCAGATCTTAAATCAGAGCTATTAGCATATGGTCTCCAGTCAGGAGACTGATTGATCCTAAAGGACAAGCGAGAAAGAGCTATGAGTCAACACTAGAGGAGCTGATCCAACCACAGAAACATCTATGGATCCACACCTCGCATTGTAGAAGGGTTGATCAACCAGAGCTGCACTGAGCGTTCTGCTCATACTTATCCTTTTCAGAAAACCCTGTACAGTCTTAGACCAGCATTGCCAGAACAGTTAGAAGAGAGGACTTAGAGAACCTTGAGACATGGGAAAGTCCAACTACAAAGGGTGAGGACTCGCCTAGGAGTCCTTGGTCTCAAACCGGTGAAGAAAACCCCTTTCCCCTTTCCGCCCATGTTTCAACGTTCAGTTAGGCAGGTTTTTCAACAGATCTTTCTACCTCTCTTCCTAAGGGAACACAGTACCCTTAGAATTTAGAAATGGCAGAAGTAAGTCTTTAGGGGGGACTGTTGAGGATAAAGAATTGAGTATCCAAAAATACTTAATTCAGCCATTTCATAGACTCAGTTATGTAGTTCAGTAGATGTGAACTAACACACATATTTGTGAATGCTTTTGTTTCTTACTAATATGTATATATGTATATTGCATATTCAGTGTATTTTCCTTAGACACAGTATATACCAGCATATGCAATTGTAAAATGGCCACCATTTCCTGGTTTACACCCAAGACAGATGGACAAAGAAATTCCTGAAGCCCTAGACTGACCAATCAACGGAGAATATGGAGATCTCTCTACGTCATGAAGCCCTGACTTACGATACTTGATTGGACTAAAACTTTTGTTCACACCCCCTTACTGTTTGGTCTAGAGTTTCTTTCAAACAATAAAGAACACACTTGGTTAAGAGCCGGTCATGGAGATAGATGTAACTGACTTGCTGTGCAGTTATTTTTCATTCTCGTGTGCACACATGACATTTTAATTAGAAGCAGCAGCCGGATATCAAGAGATCCTTTGAGTCTCATCATCATCGTCATTCTGACCTTGACATCTTCACCACAAGACTCCTACCAGGCCCGAAGCCTAGAATTTTATCATTTCCTGACTTCTACAGCCAATATACTGAAGGCTTCCTATCCTGAATCTTCACTGGCCAGATATACATTGTGCATCTCTTCAGACAGTAGGGCATACTGACTATATACCAGACCCTACTGCACGCAGATTGGGGAAGTTTGAGGGTCCCCCATCCCACTGCAATATTAGTGGCTTGCATGCCATTGTCCGCGCACCAGCCGTCCCATCCCCGTAGCACACTGGGCAACTATCTTCATTTGTTTATAAGTACTGCACGTGTCTGAACTAGCAGTGAAATTAACCCCAGGATTCCAGGTCTGTACAATCATATTATCATGTCTACCCTCTAAGTTCAAGAGACTCTGAACCTGCTTCTAAAGGCATACCAGTATTAAATCTGAAACAAATCGTGCTCTTAAAGTTCCAGAACCCTAATTGCACTTCAGCATTCAACACCAAGCTGTATTTGCCGTGGCCTACCCACAAAAGACTGTGAAACATACAGTATATTCCGTGTTGTTTTCCTTTGTTCCCGCTGTATTAAAGCAACTGTTATCCCCAAGACCGTGTCTGTGGACTGTCCATTAGCTGTGGATAGTGTGTGGGAGTGGATAGCAGGGAACATCAGGGCCTTGTAGAACACTCACACGGCCCCTGCGACCTCGTGCCAGAACAGCAACTGTGACATATAGAACATTTGAGGTCCTCTGTCCCTGGGCCCTTACATATTCACATAACGCAACATGAACTGGTCACCAGCCAGTATGTGTACAAGTACGCAAGTACGTTATTAAAGGGAATCTATGGAGACAAAAAAGAGAAAAGAGCACTCCAATGTGTACCTCCACTGGTCCAAAAGAAACTAAATGAGTGAAAAGCACTCACCTATGTTGGTTGTGCTGGCAGGCACAATGCTGAACGACAGCCAAAGGGGTCTTCAGGCACCCCTGTCCCACAGGATCAGGAGCCACTCCAAGGCTTGCAAGGCTGAACAGCTAACCATGAGATATGATCCCCATATATCAGGCAACTCCAATCAATCAGGTATTCCAATGCACAATGTTCAGTGGGCAGACAGACCCCCTGCAGCTCCTGCGGCTGGCTCCACAAAGGGAGTAGTAAATGACCAACAAAGAAAAATACAGCTGTATCTGGACGCTGGGGGAATACACACTCCACACACATATGAAATTTACTCTTTATTGCATTACCCATTTCTGGGATGGTCCATCCAATTCCTCAGGTACTGATACAAATTAGTAAGTCACAGCTAATTAAAGACAAATAAAACCAACCAATTACAACATTAAAGAACCACATCACCATAAGGGGGTAAGCTGTTATCCCTAAGGATATGAAAAAAATGAGTATCCTCACTCGACGTTCTACACAAAAAACAATCCACTCCCAAGCCAGGGGAGTCTAGGTTAGAGTAAAGGGGTGAGAGGGGTCCAGGACCCCGAGAGAGACCCCCTACCAACCTCAGCATCCCACATCCTCAGAGCATCTTCTAAAAGGTCATCCTGAGGACCAAGTGAGCCTCTGTTTCTTGGGTCTATCCAGGGGAGATGCAAGAGTCCTGCTCTAATCCCAACCACTGTTTCAAGGACCGATGGTGGTGCCATTAGAAAAGTCTGGTCAGAGGAAGAGGTTGATAGAGTGGAAAGAGTGCCTCAGTAGCCACGAGGGATAGGGACAAGGTCCCAAGAGACAAGTTAAAATCAGCGTGTGCAACCTTGTCTCCTGGGACCGTGTCCCCATCCCTCTTGGCTACTGAGGTGCTCATTCCACTCTAACTACCGCTTCCTCTGACCCTGCATCAATATGACAAAACTTTGATAAAGGCTGTGATAGGCCAAAATGTTGGCATTGCTATGGTTGTGGTGTTCTGCCCCTTTGCAGATAATCAATAAATCACTGTTTACATTAATTACTGTTTCTTGACCCTTTGTGTACTGGAGATTCTTTCATATTTACATAGTCCTTTTCTCCTTATCACCCCTTTATTAGCAGTTGAGCCTGGCCCTATCCTTATTATAATCGAAAGGTCTGGTCAGGATAGCCGCTTTGTGATACAGTTTAAAATTAGGGAGGCCTGCCCTACCTGGGCACTTACGCCTGGATAGTGTATTCCTACCTATTCAGGGACTACCTCCTCCCCACACAAATTAACCCGCAGCCGATTGCAATCTAACAAAAAAAGGAGGGCTGGAGAATTAAAGGGACAGTTTGGAATAAAGAAATCGAGGGAGGACCTCCATCTTGAGCACGTTAATGCGCCCAAACCATGACAAATTGTGCTTATTGTAATTATTTAGGTCTTTTAACATCTTCTCTAGCAGGAAAGTATAATTAAGAGTGATTATTTTAGAACTGTCTGTCGGTATCTTAATCCCTAAGTAATTAAAGGTAGAGCTCTGCCATTTATAAGGAAAGTTAGCTTTTAAATTTGCCACTTCTTGGCCAGCCAACATGACATTTAAAGCTTCAGATTTGGAGTAGTTGACTTTGAAATTACTTAAGTAGCCAAAGGTCTCAAATTCACTAACCAGAGAGGGGAAAGAGACTAAAGGCTGTGAGACTAAAACCAGTAGGTCGTCTGCATACAGGGCTATTTTACGTTTTGTCAGGACACCATAGATATTGGGGTTACTCCACAAAGCTTAGGCTTTTAAAGACATATAGAAGGGAGGGACAAGGAGCCAGAACTTGTTCTAATATAATTATCTGCAGTAAATTAGGATTTTTTTGGTGTTAGGTCAGAAAGTGTTTGGAGACACTGTGATTACACACTCCTTCCCTGATGTTATGTCTGCGTTCAAACGTTTCCACATGGTTGGATTATGCGACCAATGTACTGGAGACCACATTCACATTCCAACATGTACACAATGAAGGAAGAGCTACAGTTTAAAAACTGGTTAACGAAAAATTCTTCACCTGTAACGTTAGATCTGAAAATGTTTTTTTCCATTCTGGATGACCTTACAGCAAAGACATTGAGGGTGACAACAAAAATAAATGCCTGAAGGACCATTCAGACCTGTACTGGAATTGTTAATGGTAATATTTGAGGGAATACGAATAGATGTAAAAGCTAAACCACAAAAAGAGGAATTACATTTCCCCCCAAAAAATTCAAGAATTATTCACAGCAACTAAAGGGCAACAGTGTTTACCTTTCCAAGCCACCAAATCTAATGCACTAACAGGATGCAGCAAGACCCCTTAATAAGGATGGAGGCAACAGGTGCAAAACACTGATGGAGCAACCGCTAACACACTGCCCCTCCATGGAGGGTGGATTGCTTAGTATTAAAATTGCACACAAATGTATAATGTGCCGTTCACACATGTAGGTGCACAGTGTCTGATTTACAGCCTGTTAGTAACGCCCATACTATTAGGCGGGCTGCCCAGCACTATATAAGTGCACTACAGATGCACTCGGTTACTTGTTTTTTTTGCTGAAGAAGTATGGAACACTTCAAACTCGTCAAATAAACTGCAATAAATCCTGTCCATGTATCTTGGTCTCTTCTCATGATATCAACAGCAACGCGGAGATAGCCATATTTTCTTCCATCTATCCCTGTTCTATGTTTTGACATTTAAGGTAAATAGATGGGTATATTCTACATTTTACAAGTTAGAGAACAATGATTTTGACTTAAGTCATGTCAAGAACATGCTGTTACCCTTCAAATTCAAAGTGGACATCTATTAATGACATCCATTACTTGCATGGGTTAATCCACATATGAATAAAGAGAAGATGGGCTAAAAAATGGATATTATTTATAGGACCATCATAATATAGTCTACCAAAAGATTATTTGTAACGTTTAGGACCATTTCACGATATGTGAAATCTAGTAAATGCTACTTTAATGTGATTTGTTTCCTACGTAAAAAGAGGTATATGCATTTTACAGTCAAATATTATCAGCCCGACACATAATAATCTGGAAGTCACAGAGATCTAGTAACACATTCCATGTATTGTTAAACACAATAGTGTACATTAACAATAGAACAATGAAAGATGCAGGCTTGGGTATAACACCACGACTATACCTAAGAATAAAAGCATGCAATATGTATTATAGTTAATGCAAGTTCATAAAACATAAACCTTAGAAAGGATCTTAGAACATAGAGACATCAATGAAATATTTATACACAGAAAGTAATGTTGACAAATAGAGAAGTTTATTTGATCACCAGATATTAATGTACAATGAAAGTCATATCTTCTCGCATTTTATATTCAACAAATTTCCACAAACCTTCCTGAAATGTATGCATTTTATTGGTTTGCCAAAGTAGATGCCTGCAGAATGATTTTGCTAAAGCTTTTTTGGGCATAATTTATTAGATCTTTCCAGAATAAAAAAATTGGCAATACAACTTGTGGGTGGGATCTGCCTAAAAGTCAATATGTAAGCCTTCAAGTAACATTGCAATCTCTAAAAAGTGACCCTTGCAAATTAGATGATTTTTGTATGCATGTCACCCCTTAAGCAATGGCAATGAGACTCCATATTCATTTGGAATCTTTAAAAGGAAACTTTAGGAATCCCAAAAACCAGGAACCCCTAAAGCCAAACTGACAAAGCTACTACTGTTATAGTCATATAGAAAATATGATATAAATTCTATTACATATTAAGTAAGGACTGAAGGTAAATAAAAGAGACAAAACGTAGTACACCACCTGGTATAGTAAATATCTAAGTAAAGCATGGGCTTAACAGGATCCACCAGGATGTGATAGAGTCATCTGAGCATTGAGTTTAGGTGACCAGAACATAGGAACATATATATATCATAGACATAAAGGAAAGTGGATTCCATGTCCCCCTAGTATAGTATCTTCAAATCTATATTCCCTTTCTTGTCAAAGAGACAAAGACTAGAACATTGAGATCACTGCATGGTACACAATAGCCAAAAATGGGTTTCCTGTAAAATTTACGCATACTGCAGGTAAGAGTTGTGAAGATTTAGAATCATTTTTAACCTGAGACTTCAGATTAGAAAACACAGAAAGTAAAAAAGTAACCGAAAAAGCTTTATGGTATTTTATATGACAAGACTGTTATATTAAGTTCTAAGTTCAAAGTAGTGGCATGACACTCAGCCACTATGGAGCCCGTGAGTCGGGGGGCCCAGTGCCAGTGCCAGCACTGTGCTCTCCTGCCTGTTCAATTGTATCCAGGATGCTGATATATTTGAAAGCAATGATGAAAGAGGGAGCGATCCACTGATGCTCTCTCCTCCATCATTTTCCCTCATCGTCTGATGTTTCAGCGCAATGGGTTTGATGACGTCACTACAGCACGCTCTTTGTGCAGAGATGAGCAGAGCGGCAGAACGCTCACTACGGAGACTAGAGCAGCATGGGAACAATGGAAGGTGAATATCGGTTTATTTTTTTAATCAGTGAGTACACTGGTGGCCCTAATACTGTACTGATGACTATGTGGTGCATTATTCTATAAGAAGAACTATGGGGTTTCCAATTTTACATGGTGGACTGTAGGGTGTGCATTACCCTATATAGAGGAATATGGGAGTGAATTATTCCATATGTAAGAGTATGGGATGTATATTATTCTATATGGAGGACTATGGGGTGTGCCTTATACTATATGGAGGATTATAGGGTGTGAAGTATTCTATATGGAAAACTATAGGGGGGTCATTATACTATATGGCGGACTATACGGTGTGAATTATTTCATAAGAAGGACTATAGGGATGGCATTATATTATATAGAGTACTATGGGGGTGCATTATATGGAATACTATAAGATATGCAATATTCTATACTAGCTGTAGTACCCGGGCGTTGCCCGGGATTGTAACTGTCTCTCTGTCTTTCTCCCAGTTTCTGTCTGTGTCGCTGTCTGTCTGTCTCTCTGTCTGTCTGTCTGTCTGTTTCTATCTCTCTGTCTGTCTTTGTATCAGTCTATCTGTCTCTATCTCTGTGTCTCTCTGTCTCTCTATCTCTGTGTCTGTCTTTCTCTATCTCTGTCTGTCTCTATGTCTGTGTCTGTCTGTCTCTCTCTTTCCCTGTCTGTCTCTTGCCCCATCTGTTTCTTGCCCCATCTGTCTCTTTCCAGGTCTATTTCTTTCCAGGTCTGTCTCTTTCCAGGTCTTTCTCTTTCCAGGTCTGTCTCTTTCCTGGTCTGTCTCTTTCCCCATCTGTCTCTTTCCCCATCTGTCTCTTTCCAGGTCTGTTTCTTTTCAGGTATGTCTCTTTCCAGGCCTGTCCCTTTCAAGGTCTGTCTCTTTCCCCATCTGTCTCTTTCCCCATCTGTCTCTTTCCCAATCTGTCTTTGTGTGTCTCTCTGTCTGTCTATTTCACCGTCTGTCTCTTTCCAGGTCTGTCTCTTTCCCTATCTGTCTCTGTCCCTTTCTGTCTCTTTCCTCATCTGTCTCTTTCCCTGTCTGTCTTTTCCCCGTCTGTCTCTTTCCAAGTCTGTCTCTTTCCAGGTCTACTTCTTTCCAGGCCTGTCTCTTTCCAGGTCTGTCTATTTCCCCTTCTGTCTCTTTCCAGGTCTGTCTCTTTCCAGGTCTGTCTCTTTCCTGGTCTGTCTCTTTCCTGGTCTGTCTCTTTCCTGGTTTGTCTCTTTCCCCATCTGTCTCTTTCCCCATCTGTCTCTTTCCAGGTCTGTTTCTTTCCAGGTCTGTCTCTTTCCAGGCCTGTCTCTTTCAAGGTCTGTCTCTTTCCCCATCTGTCTCTTTCCCCATCTGTCTTTGTGTGTCTCTCTGTCTGTCTATTTCACCATCTGTCTCTTTCCAGGTCTGTCTCTTTCCCTATCTGTCTCTTTCCCTTTCTGTCACACAAAAGAAAAGTAGGCGATCATGTGGTTCAAAAATTGCTTTTTATTAATTGCTGCAGAGAGGTAGAAAGGGTAAGGCAAACGGATTACATCACCGCAGTCGAAGGGTAAAGAACATATTTAGATGTACATAAAAAATAGCTGGCAAAATCCAGACAAACAGTGCAAACATTGGCCCATAAATTGGGTCAGCATCCCAACAATTGTCCAGTAGCCCATAAATTATCAATGTAAAAAATTACACATGCATTACTATTCGCAGAGGTGAAAGCCCAGAAAGATAAAATATCTAGAGCACAGTATAGAGCTGCCGGTATACCAAAAAATAAGGAAGCCACTGAAGCACTCAAACTGTATAAGGAGTGGCCACAGAAATGGATATTTAATGGCACATATAATATCGCTGTAAATCTACCCATAAACCACACATCATGGGTGACCCATTCCCCTTTGGGCAAGGGAATTTTTAATAAACATCATACAGTATACTATGACATGTGCCTATGTTGGTAATAAACATCAGCACAACCGCAAAGTAGCACATATAATGGATACATAGATACATAACAGTGGAGGCTGAAACCGTCATAAAAAAAGGGATCAAAAATTCCACTGAAAGGATAGACTAAATTTAATAGGTGCTCCAGCTAAATTAGTGCGATCAAAAAACCGACAGAGGCACCTGTCCTTATACACCCGCCCAGAGGGATAAGACAACCAGAGTGCAATGCATAGGATGCCAATGTACCATAAATGAACCGCTTCCACAGACAACTGTTTAAAAGTAGCACAATTGCAAAAACCTAGACAAATATCGCTGCGGTGGTAATGCGCATTACCACTGCAGCGATATTTGTCTAGGTAATATTTATTCCTTGCTGGCTTATCCTGACTAACAGCGGTTTTTGCAATTGTGCTACTTTTAAACAGTTGTCTGTGGAAGCGGTTCATTTATGGTACATTGGCATCCTATGCATTGCACTCTGGTTGTCTTATCCCTCTGGGCGGGTGTATAAGGACAGGTGCCTCTGTCGGTGTTTTGATCGCACTAATTTAGCTGGACCACCTATTAAATTTAGTCTATCCTTTCAGTGGAATTTTTGATCCCTTTTCTTATGACGGTTTCAGCCTCCACAGTTATGTATCTATGTATCCATTATATGTGCTACTTTGCGGTTGTGCTGATCTTTATTACCGACATAGGCACATGTCATAGTATACTGTATGATGTTTATTAAAAATTCCCTTGCCCAAAGGGGAATGGGTCACCCATGATGTGTGGTTTATGGGTAGATTTACAGCGATATTATATGTGCCATTAAATATCCGTTTCTGTGGCCACTCCTTATACAGTTTGAATGCTTCAGTGGCTTCCTTATTTTTTGGTATGCCGGCAGCTCTATACTGTGCTCTAGATATTTTATCTTTCTGGGATTTCACCTCTGTGAATAGTAATGCATGTGTAATTTTTTACATTGATAATTAATGGGCTACTGGACAATTGTTGGGATGCTGACCCAATTTATGGGCCAATGTTTGCACTGTTTGTCTGGATTTTGCCAGCTATTTTGTATGTACATCTAAATATGTTCTTTACCCTTCGACTGCGGTGATGTAATCCATTTGCCTTACCCTTTCTACCTCTCTGCACCAATTAATAAAAAGCAATTTTTGAACCACATGATCGCCTACTTTTCTTTTGTGTGACATGTTAGTTTTTAGCGATTTGGTTCATATATTGTAGTCCTTCTTTGCATACTATATGGTATATGTATATATATATATATATTATTTTTAATATGCTGATGTTTATGCCGTTACTTATTCTCTTTTTCCCTTTCTGTCTCTTTCCTCGTCTGTCTCTCTCCCCATCTGTCTTTTTCCCCGTCTGTCTCTTTCCAGGTCTATCTCTTTCCAGGTCTGTCTCTTTCAAGGTCTGTCTCTTTCCCTGTCTGCCTGTCTCTGTCTGTCTCTTTCTTTCTCTGTCTCTATCTCTCTGTTTCTTTCCCATCTGTCTCTTTCCAGGTCTGTCTCTTTCCCAGGTCTGTCTCTTTCCCCGTCTGTCTTCCCGTCTCTTTTCTTGTCTCTTTACCTGTCTGTCTCTTTCCCTGTCTGCCTCTCTGTCTGTCTCTTTCCTTGTCTGTCTCTATTTCTCTGTCTCTTTCCCCATCTGTCTTAATAAAGGTCTGTCTCTTTCCCCATCTGTCTTTCTCTGTCTCTGTCTGTCTCTGTCCCTGTCTGCCTGTCTCTGTCTGTCTCTTTCCCCATCTGTCTCTTTCCAGGTCTGTCTCTTTCCCCATCTGTCTCTTTCCAGGTCTGTCTCTTTCCCCATCTGTCTCTTTCCCCGTCTGTCTCTTTCCCCGTTTGTCTCAGTCTGTCTCTTTCCCCATCTGTGTCTGTCTCTTTCCCCATCTGTGTCTGTCTCTTTCCCCGTCTGTCTCTGTCTGTCTCTTTTCCCGTCTGTGTCTGTCTCTTTCACCGTCTGTCTTTCTCTCTCTATCCGTCTCCCCACCGACATCATATTACCACATAAGCTTCTTATACTAACAATATCCTCTGTTCCTATAGCAACCAACCACAGGTGATATTAATAAACTGTAGTTCCAGGCTCCATTCACTTTAATGGAGGCATATTTTTTGGAGAGTAACTGTAAAGCGCGGGGTTAAATTTTCCTGTCAAAACATAGTCTACGACAATCCCTGGATCACATGAGGTGTCTGTGCAAAATTTCGTGATTGTAAATGCGATGGTGCGGATTCCTTTAGCAGACATACAAACATACATACACACATACACACACACACACACACTCAGCTTTATATATTAGATGGAGAACTATAAGGTGTGCATTATAGTTATATGGAGGACTATGAGGAGTTAATTATATTATATGGAATACCTTAGGGGTGTAATATGTTATTTGAATGACAATGGTAGAGCACTATTCCAAATCAAGAGCTATGCGGGCCCATTATACTTTATGGAAGACTATGTGGAGGCCATTATACTGTTTGAAGGGCTTTGAAGGAGGTGTTATACTTTATTGAGGGCTATTTGTGGGCCATTATACTGTATGAAAGCAATTATACAGTGTGACGGTTTGAGTGGGGTCCATCATTTTGTATAGAAGGCTTTGTTGGGCACAATATACTATTTAGAGAGCTAGTGGAGGATATTATACAGTGTGAAGAGGTGTGGGGGCCATTATACTGTATGTAATCCCTTTATACTGCATGGAGGACTGAGTGGAGTTTACAGTTGGGGCACCATATTTTGCTAGAGTAGTTGAAGCGGGGTATAGCAGCATTATCATACAATGTGTGAGGGGGGTACTGTGGAGGAATTCATGGTGTGGGTATCATACAGTGTTTGTGGGGCAGTTTTGTTGCCATCACAATTTATAGGTGTAATGAAAGGGGATTCTTGGTGCTTCAGTAGGAGGAAAATTACATTGTAAGGGCTGCAAAGTTGTGAGGAATGCTCTTCTGTAACCCAGCTAAAAAAAATATTATTTTTATTTTTTTGGGGGGGAGAGGTTTCAATTAGATCTTCTGCTATGGGGCACCATGAATTGTACCTATTCCTCTGGTTCAAAGGTGCCTTCTGCCTGATAAACTACCTCTGATATAAAGCCGCTGACTGTGGTACAGACTATAGAACTTGATGAAAATAACATAATTATGGTCAAAGTGTTAAAAGTAGTTTCCTTTGAACTTAGAAATGCATATATTTATATTCACAGGAATCCTTTTTTGTTGTTATAATGAGATAAATTGCTTTTATCCTCACTGTTTTGTAAGTTGCTCATTAATCAGGTATTAGGCTCTAGCCATCCCTTCTGCGATTCTTGTTACTACTTTTGCAAATTATACAAGCTTTGAAATCACTGCTTATATAATAGCTTATCGAGCTCCATCCTTCATTAGCTCTTAATCATAAAAATATAATTGACAATCAAGCCCATTAGGAGACAATCATGGGTTAGATCTCTGAATCTTTGAAGAATTATGGCTTAGCTCAACCTTCAAAAAAGATTTGGAAAGACTGGTATTTCTTTCACTTTTTACTTAGTATAGCAAAAACAGTATGAACTTTTTCATGTAAATATAAAATTTTAAGACTTTACATACAATTGAAAAATTGAGGCTTGAGTCCATAAATGTAAGATTCTCTAATTGCCGTGACACTGAATCAATTTACTTAAAAGGGTTGTTTCATAAAAACAGAATATGCTATTAGCGCAAAAGAACATCCTACTCCAGGATTCTTTGCTCAGGAAGGAGACTAAAAGCAGCTTTCCCTAAGCAGAAAGTAATATTATTAGTATATTATGTATATCACTAAAGTGAGTACACCCCTCTGATTTTTGTAAATATTTTATTATATCTTTTCATGGGTCAACACTGAAGATATAGGAGTCCAAATCACAAAGATGCCATCACTGTCCAAATATTTCTGGACCCAACGAGATACATATAGTTAAAATGATAATATAGGCTAATATAATGTTATGCACACAAACTTAAAAAAAACCCAAACCCACATAAAATAAAAAATTAGCCAACCTGTTCACAGCCAGTAAGTTTCCAAAAATACTACATTGGGATGTAAAAATTTAGACACCCTCAATAAAAATTAGTGGTATTAGGAACAGTTACCGTATTTTTCGGACTATAAGACGCACCGGACTATAAGACGCACCCTGGTTTTAGAGGAGGAAAATAGGAAAATAAAACTTTAGGCAAAAAAATGTGGTCATGACACACCGTTATGGGGCGAGATCTGCTGCTGATACTGTTATGGGGGTAATGTCCCCAAATTCTCTACTAAGGTACCCCATCCTGGTAATGATCCTCCTGCCTTGTATATGATCCTGCTATAAACCCCCATCCTGCTCATATACCCCTATCCTGCTCATATTCCCCCATCCATCCTGCTCATATACCCCCATCCTGCTCATATTCCCCCATCCTGCTCATTTACTCCCATCCTGTTCATATACCCCCATTCTATTGATATACCCCCATCCATCCTGATCATATACTCCTATCCTGTTCATATACCCCATCCTGTTCATATACCCCATCCTGTTCATATACCCCATCCTGTTCATATACCCCATCCTGTTCATATACCCCCATCCTGTTTATATACCCCCATCCATCCTGCTCATATACCCCCATCCTGCTCATATACCCCCATCCTGTTCATATACCCCCATCTTGTTCATATACCCCCATCCTGTTCATATACCCCCCATCCATCCTGCTCATATACCCCCATCCTGCTCATATACCCCCATCCTGTTCATATACCCCATCCTGTTCATATACCCCCATCCTGTTCATATACCCCCCATCCATCCTGCTCATATACCCCCATCCTGCTCGTATACCCCCATCCTGTTCATATACCCCCATCCTGTTCATATACCCCCATCCTGTTCATATACCCCCATCCTGTTCATATACCTCCCATCCATCCTGCTCATATACCCCCATCCTGCTCATATACCCCCATCCTGTTCATATACCCCCATCCTGTTCATATACCCCCATCCTGTTCATTTACCCCCATCCTGTTCATATACCCCCATCCATCCTGCTCATATACTGCCATCCTGTTCATATACCCCCATCCTGTTCATATACCCCCTATCCATCCTGCTCATATACTCCCATCCTGTTCATATACCCCCATCCTGTTCATATACCCCCATCCTGTTCATATACCCCCATCCATCCTGCTCATATACTCCCATCCTGATATATGCCCCCATCGTGCTCATATACCATCCTGGTATATGGCCTGTATCCTATAGCACAGAGCAAAAAAATAAACATTTATACTCACCTTTTCCTCACTCCCTGCAGCACCGATCACATCTTCCTCTCTGGCACGCTGATCTGTGTGTGTGGAGCCGTTCCCCTGCAGCACGCGATGTCTTCCTGTCTGTGACGATCAGCTGACCGGCACAGATCAGCTGACCGGCACAGACAGGAAGACATCGTGTGCTGCAGGGGGCCGGCTCCACACACGGGGACGGGTGAGTGCACTGATTCACTGCACCCCGCGCTGATAATGATGTGCGGGGGGCAGTGAATACAGCCGCACATGATCACTCCAGGCTGTAATTGCCAGGGGTGATCATGTGGACCGGCTCTTTACTATGTGCGCATCCCCGCTCGTCCTCTCGCCCACCTGTCAGCGCCGGCTTCTGCGCTGAGAGATGGGCGGGAGGATGGGCGTGCATATGTAATGAGCGGGCCCACGTGGTCACGGCAGGCGCTGCTGCTGCCTGCTTGTGCCCCCGATGACCCGCTCCACCGCAGCACCCTCGTTCCCGGCCACAGCCACATTTTGGGGGAAAAAAGTGCGTCTTATGGTCCGAAAAATACGGTAAGCAAGTTGAAGATGAAATGATCTCTAAAAGGCATAAAGTTAAAGATGACACATTTCCTTTGCATTTTAGGCAAAACAAATATTTTTATTTTTTACATTTTAAATATAACAAAAAAAAGGAAAATGGTCAATTAAAATTTGAGCACCCTGCATGGTTAATACCTAGTAGCACCTCCTTTGGCAGGTATCACAGCTTGTAAACACTTTTTCTAGGCAGCCAAGAGTCTTTCAATTTTTGTTTTAGGGATTTTCATCCATTTTTCCATGGATAAGTCTTCCAGTTCTGCGAAATTCCTGGCTTGTCTTGCTTGCACTGCTCTCCTGAGGTCTAGCCACAGATTAACAATGATGTTCAGATCAGAGGACTGAAATTCTTAAAAGTAAAAACGGGTATCACTGCTGTGCTTATCACCACTGCAAGCCAGGAATTGGTTAATCCAAGTCTTTATGTAAGTACTAATACAAGTCTGACTTGACTTGTATTAGCACTAAGGGGTACTTTTGCACACTACGACATCGCAGCTGCGATGTCGGTGGGGTAAAATCAAAAGTGACGCACATCCGGCATCGTTGTCGACATTGGAGTATGTGAATACTTTTTACTATGATTAACAAGCGCAAAAGTGTCGAAATTGTAGGATCGGAGTAGTGTCGGGATTTCCATAATGTCGCTGCAGCGACAGGTACGATGTTGTTCCTCGTTCCTGCGGCAGCACACATCGCTGTGTATGAAGCTGCAGGAGCGAGGAACATCTCCTTACCTGCGTCCCGGCTGCAATGAGGAAGGAAGGAGGTGGGCGGGATGTTTACGTCCCGCTCATCTCCGCCCCTCCGCTTCTATTGGCTGCCTGCCATGTGACGTCGCTGTGACACCGCACGACCCGCCCCCTTAGGAAGGAGGCGGTTTGCCGGCCAGAGCGACATCACAGGGCAGGTAAGTGAGTGTGAAGCTGCCGTAGCGATAATTTTCGCTACGGCAGCTATCACAAGATATCGCATGTGCGACGGGGGCGGGGACTATCACGCTCGGCATCGCTACAATTGGCTTGCGATGTCGTAGTGTGCAAAGTACCCCTTACAGTAAAGACTTGGATTAACCAATTCCTGGCTTGCAGTGGTTTTAAGCACAGCAGTGATACCCGTTTTTAAGAATTTCATCCTATGTCTTCGGGGCTGCAGTGTCTCCATCCACGAATATGTGGTTATAGGTATTGTGATCTTTTCACAACCCCTATAGGTGAGTGTGCCTAACTTATTACCTCAATTCTTTATCTGGTAAGACCCTATGCGCCTTTTTGTTCCACAGTCTCTGAAACCTAACATCAGAGGACTGTGAGGGCCGTTGTAAAACCTTCATCTTGTGCCTTTTCAGGTAGTATACTGTGGATTTTGACGTGAGTTTAGTATCATTATATATTTGTAGAATCCATCCTATTTTCAATTTCAATTTTTTTTACAGATGGTGTTATGTTTGCATCAATAATTTGTTGAAATGTTGTCATTGAATCCATTTTTCCCTCTACCTGTGAAATGTTCCCCGTGCCATTGGCTGCAACACAACCCCAAAGCATGATTGATCCACCCCCATGCTTAATGGTTGGTGATATGTTCTTTTTCTGAAAGTCTGTGCCTTTTTTCTCAACATGTGCCTTTGATCATTGTGGCCAAAGAGAAGAGTTCTAGTTTAACCTCATTGGTTCACCACACTTTTTCCAAAATGCATCAGGCTTCTTTAGATATTCTTTTGCATATTTCTGACACTGAATTATATGGTGAGGACACAGGAGAGGGTTTTTTCTGATGACTCTTCCATGAAAGCCATCTTTGTGCAGGTGTCTATTAAGAGTAAACCACTGTACCACAATTTCAAAGTCTGATAAATCTTCCTGAAGGTCTTTTGCAGTTAAATGGAGGTTTTGATTTGCCTCTCTAGCAATCCTAAGAGTAAATCTCAAATTAATTTAGCTTTTTCCAGACCTTATTTTGACCTCCACTATTCCTGGTAACGGCCATTTCTTAATTACATTTTGAACTGATGAAAGGGCAACTTGAAAACACTTTACTATCCTCTTGTAGCCTTCTCTTCTTTTGTGGGTTTCCATTGTTTCCATTTTCAAAGAGGTCGGCACCTGCTTGGAGGAACCCATGGCTGCTACTTTTTTATTGCAACAAGGTTAGAAGGCTGTTTTTTTATAAATTTGCATCACCTGGCCTTTCCTATTGATGATAGTGAACACGCCATAACCCTAACAGAATAATTAAGGTCTGAAACCTTGGTCAAAGTTATTTGAGCACACAAATCCCCACGGGTGCCCAAAGTTTTGCATCGGACCATTTTTCTTTTTTGTAAGTTTTTGAATGTAAATAGGAAAATATTTATTTTTTCCCTAAAATATAAAATTAAATGTGCCATATTTAACTTTATGCCTTTTCGAGATCATTTCATCTTCAACTTTCTTAACTTCACAATAACAGTAATTTTGGCCAGTGGTATGACTAACGTGACCACTGGTAAAGACAATGATGCTACAAGGATGTAAATACTAATCTGCATCATTAATATGTTATGATCATGCACAGCGAATGTCTTCTTCAACGTATCATTGAAATATTTCCAAGTGATATAAAGGCACCAACTGCGTACACCACAAAGTGAGCATTTACATATTTTTGGTACAACTTAAAGGATAAGTAATCAATATCTGATTGGTGGGAGTGTGACCCACTCCTGCAACCCTGCCAATCAGCTATTCCTGGTGTCGGCCCCTGGCTGGAACTACTCAGCTGCCAAGCTGCACAGCTCCATAAACTGTATAGTAGCTGGGGTCAGTGCATATCTGTCCCATATTTCAATTAATAGGGAGTGGGTGTGCAGTACCTAGTTGCAGTCCTTATTCTGATGACGGAGCCGTATTGGGCATTGGTGGGAGTCGGACCCACTCCTGTAACCCTGCCAATTAGCTATTTCCGATGTCGGCCCCTGGCTGGAACTACTCAGGTGCTGAGCTGCACAGCTCCATAAACTGTATAGTGGCTGGGGTCAGTGCATATCTAGCCCCTATTTCAATCAGTAGGGAGTGGATGTGCAGTACCTAATTGCAGTCCCTATACTGATGACAAAATCATATTAGGCATTGGTGGCAGTGGGACCCACTTCTGCAACCTTGCCAATTAGCTATTCTTGATGTTGCCCCTGACTGGAACTATTCAGCTACCGAGCTGCACAGCTCCATAAACTGTATAGTGGCCGAAGTCAGTGCATATCTGTCCCCTAGTTCAATCAATAGTGGATGTGCATTACCTTATTGCAATCCGTATACTGTTGACGGAGCCGTATTTGGCAGCCCCACAACTAAGTAATTCTGGCCGCCAGCGGTACAAGGAACAGCCTATCAGCAGCGGTGCTGGGTGTTGCATTATCTCCAATCAGACTTTGATTACCTATCCTGAGGATAGGCCATCAATATTAAAGTCCTAAACAACCCTCTCTGTTTAGCTCAAAACAATTGTTTCACATTCTGTCTAGTTTCTGGATTAGCCAGAATACACTGATCAGCATTAAGTGCTAATTACTGTGTAAGGCCCCCTTCACACGTCCGTGTCTCTGGTACATGCTAGGTCCGAGCCTGTATGTACCGGAGACACGGACACACGTATACCCATTAAAATCAATGGGTATATGTGCACGCATGTGTTCTGCCAGTGGCCCGTGCCTCCATGTGGAGCAGACGTGTGCCGTGTGCTCCACACGGATGCATGTCCGTGTTTCTCCAGCAGCACGGGCTTGCACACGTACCACATGGATGTAGTGTGGATGCGGGTGCATGTGACACGCGCCGGAGAAACACACGTGGCATTGTAAATAATTAAAAAACACATACTCACCTCCACCATACCTGCAGTGTCTGCCGCGGCTGTCACCTGCATCTGTCCCCCAGTGAATTTGAACAACGCGTCTTCTTCACTGGGGGCCGGAAGCAGCGTCAGCGGGGCATGGCCTGTGCCGGACACTGTCAGTCAGCACCACAGACAGCTCCAGAAGAAACAGGTAAGGCGGGGCTTTCCATTCTCCGTGTGTTATTCCGTATAACACACGGAGAACACACGTAGTGCCATAAACACGGCGCACGGAGGGGAAAACACACTTTTGACACTTCCGTAAAAATCACGCACGTGTTTCACGGACGTGTGAAGGGGGCCTAATATGAATACTAGGAGATGATTTGTGATACAGTACCACCCACGTATGTTTATGAAGAGCATCTAAAGGCCATATACATTTTCGAAGAGCATCTAATACAGGTATAAAAGACTGACACATGACCAAACCTATTCTGATTTCTTAAAAGGAAAGTTCTCCAAACCACTCTGTATTCCAAAGACACGATAAATCATTCTTATTTAGCATCCTGGATTGGACACTATGATCTAAGAACATTGTTAAATGAGTTTTGAAGATTGATTGATGTTATTAGCAGGAGGGAGCAGGATAATAATTTTACATAGCAGCTAGACTCAGTAAATAGGCACAGATACATTTAATAGCATACATTGTAATAAATAAAATCAGGTCATGCAATGGAAAAAAGCATTCAGGTCTGCGTAATGTGATCTTTTAAGTGACAAATAGTTGAACAATGCAGGAACATTGTGCACATCAGAAAACTCTCAGCATAATAAAACCATGCAGATAAATTGCTATTTTAAAAATCAATATAATGCATCTCCGATCAAGGCGCCATTAAAAATATATTCTTACATTGCCTGGCACAAATATTTCAGCTGCTAAATAAAATTGATTCAATATACTCGTCTGGCAAACATTATTTTCTAATTAATGGAAAATGTCTACCCTTTCAGGTTACTAGCATAATTGGTTGCAGGTATTCTATTTGCTATGCCAAAACGTTAACAGTATTTTTAAAAAATGCTCATTAAACTCGGCAGAAATGTGATTTTTGTTTAGAGCATAAAGTGCAAGAAAATGATGATGTGCACAGATCATTATTGGGGATATGATTTGTCACGCAAGAATTCAGATGACATGGAAGGCTGTGAGAATTGCAAATGAATCGAGGTTTCCCTGATGCAAGCGCCCATTGAAATCAATGAGCTTTTCTTGATATGCATAATTAAGCCAGGATCTCTAAAGAGCAATTCTCATGCCAAGGACATATTACGCATATTAATTAATAATTTAAAATCCTGAAGATTTTAAAGGGAACCTGTCAGCAAAAAAACCCCTAAAAACAGCCATACTCGTAATCTGCAGGTAAGTGTCATCATGACTCATGGCTATCATTGTTCCCTGGAGCATGGCCGGTGGGAGGAGTCCCCCTCCGTGCCTCGTTTCCAGGATTACAGCGCCTTATCTTTGGGTCATTTCCATTCATGCGGCACGAGTTATTATTCTGTTCTGCAGTGTATTCGCTAGTCCCTGTAGGTTGTTTGATCCTGCCCATACTCCTGACTGCGTTCGTCCTCCCTGCCTCCCATCCTCCTGACTGCGTCCATCCTCCCTGCCTCCCATCCTGATGACTGCGTCCATCCTCCCTGACACCCATCCTACTGACTGACTCCGTCCTACCTGACACCCATCCTTCTCACTTCCATCCTCCCCCTTCTGTTGTTCTATCTCCCTGTGCTCCCTGCTATTACCTGCTCTCCCAGCTCCCGACCTCAGCATGTTAATGACTTTGGTTTCTGCACTCCCCCAGTGCTTGATGTTCTCTCTTTGTTTCCGACCTGGCTCTCCCTTGACTCAGTCTCCGTCTCATCCCTGGTATCTCGTGAACCTCCTAGCACAGACCCTGGTCTCTATGACCATCTGCTTCTTCCACTGGGGAGACTAGTGACATCTAGTGGAGAGTTTCTGCCTTTCATTTTTCCAGTGCTCCAGCTCCCCCTGCCCGTTCATTACAGTAAGTAACAATTTAGCCTCTTAATGACTGACAACCGTGTACATATGTATGGTGCAAGTTGGTAGCAGGTATATGGAGCTGGCCCATGAGGTCAGTCCGCCCCATACTTGGTAGGCAATGGCTGTGTGTTACAGGAAGAACCTGCCTCTAATAACCACTTGTGCAATGGAGCACTGCTCACAACTGTCAGCCTGTTATCTGTTGCTGTCAAACTCTGACAGCGGCATAAACAGCATGCCGGCACATGGACGCATCATTCTATGACTGCATCTGCATCCCCGTAATGTGATGGCAGTGCGCAGATAGGTTGCTATGACAGCCAAGAGCCTGTTGAATAGAACAAAACTGAAAAAATGAATTTTGAAGTACAAAAAGACCAAAACCAACAAATTAACTCCTAAAATTTTGAATTTATCAGACTAAATAATAAAAATGAGAAATAATCCCATAACAAACAACACCCACTAGAAAAACACAATATGATTAAATACACTGTGTGCGTAATTATTAGGCAAATGAGGGTTTTGATCCCATGATACTTTTTATACATGTTGTCCCACTCCAAGCTGTATAGGCTTTAGAGCCAACTACCAATTAAGTAAATCAGGTGATGTGCATCTCTGTAATGAGGAGGGGTGTGGTATAATGACATAAACACCCTATATAAGGTGTGCTTAATTATTAGGCACCTTCCTTTACTTTGGCAAAATGGGTCAGAAGAGAGATTTGATGGGCCCTGAAAAGTCCATAATTGGGAGATGTCTTGCAGAGGGATGCAGCAGTCTTGAAATTGCCAAATTTTTGAAGCGTGATGATCACCAAACAATCAAGCGTTTCATGGCGAATAGCCAACAGGGTCCCAAGAAGCGTGTTGGGCAAAAAAGGCGCAAAATAACTGCCCATGAATTGAGAAAAATCAAGCGTGAAGCTGCCAAGATACCATTTGCCACCAGTTTGGCCATATTTCAGAGCTGCAACGTTACTGGAGTATCAAAAAGCACAAGGTGTGCCATACTCGGGGACATGGCCAAGCTAAGGAAGGCTGAAAAACGACCCCCTTTGAACAAGAAACCTAAGATAAAACGTTTAGACTGGGCCAAGAAATATCTGAAGACTGGATTTTCAAAGGTTTTATGGACTAATGAAATGAGAGTGACTCTTGATGGGCCAGATGGATGGGCCAGAGGCTGGATCAGTAAAGGGCAGAGAGCTCCACTTCGACTCAGACGCCAGCAAGGTGGAGGTGGGGTACTGGTATGGGCTGGTATCATCAAAGATGAACTTGTGGGACCTTTTCGGGTTGAGGATGGAGTGAAGTTTAACTCCCAGACCTACTGCCAGTTTTTGGAAGACAACTTCTTCAAGCAGTGTTACAGGAAGAAGTCGGTATCGTTCAAGAAAAACATGATTTTCATGCAGGACAATGCTCCATCACATGCATCCAACTACTCTACAGCGTGGCTGGCCAGTTAATGTCTAAAAGACATGGCCCCTTGTTCACCTGATCTGAACCCCATAGAGAATCTGTGGTACCTTTTAAAATGTGAGATTTACAGGTAGTGAAAACAGTACACCTCTCGGAACAGTGTCTGGGAGGCTGTAGTGGCTGCTGCACGCAATGTTGATCGTAAACAGATCAAGCAACTGACAGAATCTATGGATGGTAGGCTGTTGCATGTCATCAGAAAGAAAGGTGGCAATATTGGTCACTAATTTTTTGGGGTTTTGTTTTTGCATGTCAGAAATGTTTATTTCTAAATTTTGTGCAGTTATATTGTTTTACCTGTTGAAAATAAACAAGTGAGATGGGAATATATTTGGTTTTTATTAAGCTGCCTAATAATTCTGCACAGTAATAGTTACCTACTCAATCAGATATCCTCCTAAGATAGCCAAATCTAAAAAAAACCCACTCCAACTTCCAAAAATATTAAGCTTTGATATTTAGGAGTCTTTTGGGTTGATTGAGAACATAGTTGTTGATCAATAATAAAAAAAATCCTGTAAAATACAACTTGCCTAATAATTCTGCACACGGTGTATATATATATATATATATATATATATATATATATATATATATATATATATATATATAGGAAAGGGAGGCTGACCCTAGTAAGCCCTACTCTTGCCGCTACTTTGACATGGAGGTTGGCACCCTTGTCCTGCTCAAATGGAACCCCCAATCACCAACAACTGAGCCATAGAGCCCTACAAAAATGATATAAGGGTCAATAAACAATACAATTACCACATAACAGAAAACCAGATATAATACACCTAGGGGAAGGTAAATACCTTAAATAACAGAAAAACACTCACACAGAATATAATCTGTTGAAGACCTCCTTTTTTGTCTTTATTAAGATCACTTGAAACACTGCCTTTGACTGGGCTTCATTCAGAAAAGTGCAATCTATCTAAATATAAAAATAATTAACCCAATCTGTAAACACCAAAACCCCCCAAAAATACCAAATTACATTTTTTGATTGCTGCAATAACACAAAAAGTGCTATAACAAGCGATTACGATGTCAAATCTATCCCAAAATGGTGTAAAAAAAAAACCATCACCATGACCTGCAAAAAATAAGCACTCACATTGCTCCTCCAACTGAAAAATGGAAATGTTATGGGTTTCGGAACTTGGCATAGAATATAAATTTCCAGGACGCCACATGACAGCACGGTAGGAGTTGCTCCTTTGACCTTTACAGGGACAGGAAAACGCAAGAGGTTAAAAGCCCCTCCCCATCCCCCTTTCCTCAGTGTTTTTCCTGTCCCTGTACAGGACGGACGCAAGTCTTACCGTCGGAGGTACGGGGTCCAGGCGGATCGGGGGGGCTTGCTCTCTCCTTCCTGCCGGTCAAGCAGCCCCTGGCCGACACTTCTGTTGCAGAGGTCCCTCAGCCGGCCGGTGGAGCGAAATCTCCCGGCAACGAGCCGATTCCCTCAGGTGAGGGCTCTCGGCAGCCCGCTGTTTGCTGCCAGCCATGGGGCACTTCCGGGTCTGCGCAGGCCTTGCGTTCCAGCGTGGCACGCACGCGGAAGCATGCGCAGTGCAGTGTTCACCGCAGTTCCGGGTTCGGAACGTGGCGGTGGCCTGGGAGGCAGCAGGTGACCAGGACGGAGCACTGAAGGCGGGTATGGACCCTGACGTCGCATGACCAGGTAATAAAACCGGGGGACCGGGGCACAGCTCAGTAGTCACTGTATTTTCACTTGTCATGGAGGAGGATGATCGGTCAGATACTGGAGCACCTACAGAGTCCCAGGGTCATGTGAGTGCAGGTGTACCTGGGTTCGGACCAGGGTTAATAAGGGTGGTCACTGATGCAGTCTCCCCCTTCCTTTTAGGATTCTTCCACGCGCACCAGCACTATTCCTAGGAAAGCCCAGAGGAAAGCTGTCAGGGCTAAAAAGTGTGCAGTCTGCCATTCACAGCTGTCAGAGTCTTGTACGAAACAGTTATGTGATCCTTGTATAGCAGAATTGGTCTCAGCTGAGCAAAATTCCCTGCTGACGGACATGAGAGCGATGATACGAGAGGAAGTACAGTCGGTCATTGCTAGTACATCATCCCACCAGGAATGTCGAGTCCCGTCTCAAAAAAGACACCGACAAGACATAGAAATCTCTTCAGAAGAAGGAGAGATTTCTTATGACTCTGATTCTCAGTTAGAAGAAGAGACAGTAGGTCCGGCACCGGAGGAAGGCCGTAAATATCTCTTTTCATCCTGTGATACTGATGAACTGCTCCGAGCTGTCAGAAAGACAATGATGGTGGAGGAGCAGGAGAAACAGAGGTCTGTCCAGGATGAAATGTTTGGTGGACTCAGGACTCAACGCCATCGAGTATTCCCTGTCAATTCTCATGTCAGAGCAATGATAATGGAGGAATGGCAGGAGTCTGAGAAAAAATTAGTAATTCCCAGGGAATTTAGGGCTCGCCTCCCATTTGAGCCGGATGATATTAAGGACTGGGAAGATGTACCTAAAATCGATGTCCCGGTGGCTAAGGTAGCTAGAAAGACTGCTATCCCATTTGAGGACTCATCCGGGTTGAAAGACCCAATGGACAGAAAGGCAGACGGCCTTCTAAAAAAGGCATGGGAAGCCGCAGCCAGCACTATCAAAACTAACATTGCAGCTACGTCTGTGGCCCGGTCCATGTCTAGATGGTTAGATGACCTAGAATCCCTGGTTGCGGATAGAGCTCCCAGGGAGACTATTCAGGAGTCTATATCCCTCTTGAAACTCGCCACAGGATTTATGGCAGATGCTTCAGCGGAAACAATTAGATTTTCTGCTAGAAATGAGGCATTAACGAATTCTGCCCGCAGGGCCATATGGTTAAAAACATGGTCAGGGGATTGTGCCTCTAAAAACAAATTGTGTGCTATCCCTTTTTCAGGTGTGAGAGTTTTTGGTCCCGCTCTTGACGAGATCCTGGAAAAAGCATCTGATAAGAAAGGGGGTTTCCCCGAGGAAAGGTCTCGTCGGGGTCCTCCTACCCGTCGGTTTCGTCCCTTTAGAAATCCCGACTACAAAAGTAGGGGTAAAACGGGTAGATGGAGTTATCTTAAAGGAGGTAAAGAGAGGAATACCTCTTTTGACATTAGAAAGAACCAAAATCGGTCCTGACGCCAGGGTGGGCGGACGTCTGGTGGAGTTTCAAGAGGCATGGGCTCGTATCACACACAACCCTTGGGTTCTCCAAGTAGTATCAGAAGGTCTCATGGTAGAATTCTCTCGGGTGCCCCCCGACAGATTTCTTCTCACTCAATTTCGCTCCCCAGACTCGTCCTACCAGCTCTGGTCCGAGGTCCAAAATCTGTTGAGTACCCAAGCAATACGCCCGGTTCCTCGTCGGGAACGCTTCAGGGGCCACTACTCCAGTCTCTTTACCGTACTAAAACCGTCGGGAGATGTGCGCACGATTATCAATCTCAAGCCCCTGAACCGGTTTGTTCGCTACAAAAAATTCCGTATGGAATCCATCAGATCGGCTATTCCACTCATCGGTCAGCATTCGGTTATGGCCACGATAGATCTATCCAGCGCGTATTATCACATAGCTATACACCCCACCAGTCAAAAATTCCTGAGATTTGCTTTGGAAAAACAGGGCGTAATCTATCACTACCAGTTCCGGTGTCTTCCCTTTGGCCTGTCATCCGCTCCCCGGACCTTCACAAAAATTATGGCAGAGGTAGTGGCCCACCTCAGAACGCTGGGGGTTATCATCGTTCCATACCTAGACGATCTCCTTCTCATTGCAGCCAACGCAAGGGAATTGTCCCACCGGGTGGAGCTCGCTCTATTCCACCTACAGAGTCTGGGGTGGATGGTGAACATTCCCAAATCAAATTTACTGGCAGAAACCAGAAAAATTTTCCTAGGCATACTTCTGGACTCGGACGCAAGAATGTCATTCTTACCGGCCTTGAAGATAAAATCACTTCAAAGCAGGATACGGGCCTTCCTAAGCCAGAAGACATGCACTGTCCGGGAAGCTATGAGAGTGCTGGGTCTGATGACGTCCTGTATCCCATGTGTCCGGTGGAGTCAGTTCCATTCAAGACCGCTACAGCAGCTGATTCTGTCCAACCCAGTGGGTCGCCACTGCTCGCTGACCAGCCGAACCACATTGAACCGCAAGATAGTTCTTCCAGTACGGCTCCGCCACATTCTGCTATGGTGGACAAACGAAGAGCATTTATCAGTGGGGGTTCATTGGGACTACTCGCCATCAGTTACGCTCATTACCGACGCCAGCCAGACAGGCTGGGGGGCACACGTGGACCAGGTGGCTTTCCAGGGGACATGGCCACACCAGTTGATGACCTGCTCTTCCAACTACAGGGAGTTGAACGCAGTCTGGCAGGCCCTCAGCAGCAAACAGCACTTGTTCCTTCATCGACATGTTCGTGTCCTCTCGGACAATGTGACAACAGTCGCGTTCCTCAGACACCAGGGCGGCCCGAGACACTACAAGTTACAAGCATTGGCGCACCTGATCTTCCGCTGGGCCGAAACATCTGTTCTGTCCATTTCGGCTGTACACCTGAAGGGATCAGACAATTGTCTGGCGGATTATCTCAGCAGACACCGGATCGACCCCGCAGGTTGGTGTCTCAACAACGAAGTGTTCCAGTCGCTGATTGCCCGGTGGGGGACTCCTCCTTGGGATCTGTTCGCGTCCAGGGCCAACTCGAAGTGCAGGAACTTCTTCTCTCTCAATCCCAACGACCGACCTGCAGCAGTGGACGCGCTGTCTCAACCTTGGATCATGGACCTGGCATATGCCTTTCCCCCTCTTCCATTGATTTCCAGAGTCCTTCAGAAGATACGGCAGGACAAGGCCACAGTCATCCTCATTGTTCCATTTTGGCCAAGACGGAGCTGGTTCTCGCTCCTGAACTACATGGCGGTGGACGAGCCCGTTCTCCTTCCCCTGAGAGAGGATCTACTCAGCCAGGGTCCGGTCTTCCACGAGAATCTTCGCAACCTTCATCTGTCGGCTTGGATCCTGAAGGGCGATTCTTGAGGAATAAGGGCTTATCCGCAGCAGTTATTACTACCCTGCAGGCCAGTAGGAAGCCAGTTACCCAGACGATTTATCGGCGGATCTGGGCTCGGTTTTGTACCTTCCTTGGTGAGGAACCAAGGGACAGTGCACGTCCGGACATTCCTCGGATCCTTGATTTTCTTCAAGAAGGTTTCCACCAGGGCCTGAAACCCAGTACAATTAAAGTCCAGATCTCGGCGCTCAGTGTATTCTTCGATACTTCCCTCGCTTCTCATCCTTGGATTGTCCGTTTTGTCAAAGGCCTTCAGAGATTGCGGCCTACTGTTCGGTCCACAGTTCCTCCTTGGGATCTGGGTCTGGTTCTAATCTTAAGGGACTATGCGAAGGGCCATTTGAACCTCTGGATGATATCTCCATTCAGCACTTATCCTTTAAAACGGCTTTTTTGGTGGCCATTACCACCGCAAAGAGGATTGGCGAACTGCAAGCTTTGTCCATTCGTCCTCCATATCTCCAGGTCCTGCCTGACAGAATTATTTTGAAGCTTGATCCAAGATTCCGACCGAAGGTGGTGTCTGTGTCTAATCTTGAGCAGGAAGTGGTCTTACCGGCGGTATATTCCGGCTCTTCCGGCCGCACAGATGAAGATCTTCGCTTTCTGGATGTCAGAAGAGCGGTGCTGGCTTATTTGGAAGCTACCCGGAGCTGGCGGATAGATTCAACCCTTTTTGTGCAATTTGCAGGAAAAAACCGAGGGAAGACGGTGTCTAAGACAACTCTGTCTCGGTGGGTTAGGTCTACTATTTCTGCTGCTTACCAGTCCGCAGGTCGCGAACCCCCCACTCACATTAGGGCTCACTCCACCAGAGCTCTGTCTACTTCATGGGCAGAAAGGGCGGGGGTTTCCCTAGACCAAATTTGCCGTGCAGCGACGTGGTCCAGTCCCCACACGTTTTGTAAGCACTATCAACTAGATCTTCTCACTGATCACCAAACATTGTTCGGTAGGAAGGTTCTACAGGCTGTGGTCCCACCCGACTAGGGATTACTTTGGCATTCTCCTACCGTGCTGTCATGTGGCGTCCTGGAAAATAGGAATTACTACTTACCGGTAATGATGTTTCCAGGAGCCAACATGACAGCACTCTTATTTCCCTCCCGTTGTTTATGTATCGTGTTGTTGTATGTTCTGCATTAATAAAATGGTGTTATCTCCCATCCTGGTGTGGTACTTAAAAAATCACTGAGGAAAGGGGGATGGGGAGGGGCTTTTAACCTCTTGCGTTTTCCTGTCCCTGTAAAGGTCAAAGGAGCAACTCCTACCGTGCTGTCATGTTGGCTCCTGGAAACATCATTACCGGTAAGTAGTAATTCCTATTTTTTTTTGCAAAAAAAATAAAAAAGTTATAGCTCTTGGAAGAAGGGGAGGAACAAAACAAAAATGAAAAAAGCAGAAATTGGCAGCGTCGGGAAGGGGTTAAACATGTGCAGTTAACTATATGGATTCATAGCTGTAGTGATAAAATGAAATAATATCCCCTCACGCTGCCATTTGCTTTCATTCCAGGGCTGTGAACAGTCAGTGAGCTTTCAGTAATCGCTCCCCTGCACCTTGACTGACATCCTCCTCAGCTCAAATACTGGATATGTTTAACCCCGCGTTTACCTTCACACTATCACCGTGGCTACAGGTGCAGTAAATACCATTTTTGCTTTTTTGTTTTCTTTTTTTTTGTTTTCTTTTACTAACAGGTTACTTTTAAAATGTGACAGGTAAAAACTTATATCAGACATTATTGGACTTTTTGCCTAGAGACAACTGTAGTATTAATTGCAAATGTAATCAATATATTCTCATAGTCTGCAACGGTCACATGGCTGTAGAAAAAGAGTGATTATATTCTATGCAGTCACCAAGGAGGGTTAAGAGGTGGATGCATGCCAAGCCACAGTGCCCACTTGAAAGCATCAGTTAGTGTTCTGTTCTCCTATGGGGATCATCAGTAAGTAAATGACCTGATGACTAAAAATCTAAGTTCTGGGATGAATGATTAAAGAGGATTACTTTTCATCTTTACTGCTCAGAAGGGCTGTTATACTGTGTAATGCTTCAATTCTGAAACTTGGTAAAGGCAAGTTTCAATTAAAACTGGGGTGAAGGCTTCTTTGTCAGCTACACTGTCCCAGAAAGAGTCATCTGCAGTAAGGCATAGCAGCACTAAAGCAAAAACCAGAAACAATATACAATATAAGGAATTGTAAGGGTCGGTTAAGCAGAAGACACATTCAGCTAAGCAGAGAATATATACGGCTATCTTCTCATTATGTCTGCAAAGAAATATTGTCATCTGCTGGCCAAAGGTAATAATAACAAACAGGAACTAGAAGAGTTGAGTAGGTGCTTCTTGGATAGAAGAGTTTAGAAGAGACACCAGGTCACATGAGAGTTGTATTGCAGTTGCAAAATATAAAAAGAACTGGCCGAACAAAGAGAAGAACAGTTGACAATAGAATTCTGTTCCAGGAAAGTTGTGTGGCAGTGAGGTGGACTTATAGCCCAATCGCCACAGAAGTATCTGTCGCGGGCGGGGAGGGTGCTTCGCTCACCACGCTCGGGTCCGGCACTGATGCTGCTGCTTCTCGGTGGCTCGAGCATTGGGCTGGATCCGGGGACTCGAGCAGTGCTCCTCGCCCGTGAGTGAAAGGGGGGTAGTTTGGTTTGGGGATATGGTCCGTGACGCCACCCACGGGTTGTGGTGAGGTTGTACACCACCGCTGCTGTTGACGGGGATCCCGGGAGCGATGGCAGGGAGCAGCTGGGATGTTGTTACCCCCTCCATGGGCAGGGGTTGGTGGTCCCGGGGCCCGGTGAGGTGACGGGGAGGCAGGGTTGGCAAGGTGCAGGGGCGCTTGGACTGCGTAGCGCGGTGCCGGACGGCACGGTAGTAGTCACTCAGCCACAAATGAATGTAAGTCTCTGGTAAAACAAACAGCTGGATGGATGGGTCCCGCAGCCGGCTGCTGTGGTTTCTCCCGGACGGTTGGTGGTGGCTGCCTTTCCCTTCACCTCTTGTGTATCTTCGGTCCCGATGGCTTCCCACCGTTAACCCTCTCCCCAGGCGTGGATAGGCGCCGGAGGAGCCCTTTTGCCCGCAGGCTCTGGCCCTGGGAACTCTAGCTGTGGCGGTAGCTGTATTTCCCTTCTGCTGTTTGGACGGTTGCCTTCAATCGGGTCTTGGCTGTTTGGAAACTCCTGGGGTTCCGGTCACTAATGGATTTGACCTGTTTAACGGCGACTCCAAGCCTGGTCGGGGTCCGCAGGCCCTGCCGGTTTGTGCTGGCTTTACTTCGCTCCCCGGTTTGGTACCGGCGGGCCACCGCCGATCCCCGGTCCTACGGTTCCGCGTTGATCTGCCTCTCCTGCAGACGGCCACCACCATCTGCCAACCTTGCTATTGGTGCCCGGGCCACGTACCCGGACAAAGTCAGTTTGCTCCTCTACTACCACTTTACTCCTCACTCTTTCCCTTCCCTAACTCATCTCCGACTTCCCTTCCCGCCTCCAGGACTATGAACTCCTCAGTGGGTGGGGCCAACAGCCTGGCTCCACCCCACCTGGTGTGGACATCAGCCCCTGGAGGGAGGCAACAAGGATTTGTGTCTGACTGATGTGCCTATCTCGGGGTGGGGTGTTGTGTTGTAGTTCCTGTGATGACCTGGCTAGTCCAGGGCGCTACATATCCGTGACCTGAGATGAGAGGAAGATACTTGACCTAAACTAAGAGGAAGATCCGTGACCTGAGCTAAGAGCAAGATCCATGAAATGAGCTGAAAGGAAGAACGGTGACATAAGCTAAGTAGAATCCCTTGACCTGCATGTCAAGCTGCCACCAGGGGGAGCCGGAGCTCTGCAGCAGAATACACTACACAGAGCAATGAGAACCAGGATGTAAATACACAGTGTTCTCGTACACTGCCTCACAGCACAGCTGGGATACAGAGCTGTTGGGCAGGCAAGGACTAGTCAGGCAGGCTGGGTCAAACACAGTACGGGCAGAAGCAGGACCGGAGGAACGAGCAGAAGCGGAGTCAAAGTCAGGCCAAGGTTCGTACCAGAGGAAGCAACCAAGTGTGGAGGTAGGAGGGGGGACAGAGGACCTGAGGGGCTGCCAGGGGACGGAACACAGACAAGGGCACGGGGGCACAGGAACAGATGGATCAGGATATCATTCACAGAACCAGCAATCACAGGCAAAGCAGTGCTAAGCTTATAGCCAGCGCTGGTTCACTGGAAATGTCAGCTTTTAAGGCATCTAGGCTCCGTAAGGGAGGCCTGGGAGAAGGCTTCGCCCCCTAGCCATGTGGACGGGGAGGCGAACCATGACACTGCGCCAGAAGAAGCCCAAGACCCATGCCAGTAGAAGAGCAGTGATAGGAGCCAGTAGATGCCTATGATAAACCAGTAGATGCACCTAAGGAAGCCACATACTACACTAGTCAAGGTCCAGAGCCAGGCCATTGCTTTCAATGTAGACCTATGGTATTGAGTGGGCACTTAGGCAGTGATTCAGAGCACAAAGGCAGCCAGCCAGTAGAGGGTAATTTACTTGTGCTATACCAATCATTCACATTTAATGTGCTAACTAGAGATGAGCGAACCGGTCGCGGTTCGGCTCGAGGTCAGTTCGCCGAACGGAGCTCCCGTTCGAGTTCGGTTCGTCGAACGTTCGACGAACCGAACTCGAACCAATAGGCTATAATGGGAGGCAATCACAAACACATAAAAATGCATTATAAATGTACACATACAGTTATTAAACATTGCCATAACACTTACCGGTCCCCGCGATCCCTCCTGGTGACCGGCACTGCCAGCAGAGATGCAGGACCTATCGTGATGTCAAAATAGCCATGTGACCAGTCACGTGGCTATTATCTCATTGGCTACAGACTGGTCACATGACTATGACGCGTCATGTAGGACCTGCGAGTGCATCTCTCCGGTACACGGTGCACATTTGTGTATCGCCGTGTAACGGTGACATGCTCTAGCACACGGTCGACTCCCCGTTCTGTTAGGGACCGGCTGACACAGCCGGTCATTAACGGAGATCACCGTTGCCATAGCAACGCAGTTAGCGGTGACGTCACCGCTAACCGCGGCTCTGGGAGCATCGTTGCTATGGTAACGCGTCTGTCAGCGATACCGCTGTTACCGCTAGCAGCACTGATCACTCATGGAGTGAAGGCTGCATGCTGCTTCTTGTGCAGCTTTCACAGAGTGAATGCTCCACGGGAAGCAGCGTCTTCCCCCATGCAGCAGTGATGTAGCAGAGCTGCATTTGTTGAACGAGAAAGACAGAAGACCATGGATCGTGGAGGGCTGACAGGGGGTAATAAAGATGGAGTCTCTAATGTGTCTGTGTATTTATTTCTATTAAAGTATTTTTTCTCTGTGTGGTGTCTTTTTTTTAACCCTTTATTAGAGATTCTTAATGGCCGGGTCAAACGTGCCTGACATTAAGAATCTCTGGCTTAATACTGGCTAGTAAACCAAAGCCAGTATTAACTCATGATTACCCAACAAGCCACCCGGCTCCAGGGCTGTTGGAAGAGTTGGATACAGCGCCAGATGATGGCGCTTCTATGAGAGCGCCATTTTCTGGGACGGCTGCGGAATGAAATTCGCAGCAGAGGCGCCCAGAAACCTCGGGCTAACCTGTGCTGCGGATTCCAATCCCCAGCTGCCTAGTTGTACCTGGCTGGACACAAAAATGGGGCGAAGCCCACGTCATTTGTTTTTTAATTATTTCATGAAATAAGTGAAATAATTAAAAAAAACGGGCTTCCCTATATTTTTGGTTCCCAGCCGGGTACAAATAGGCAACTGGGGGTTGGAGGCAGCCCGTGGCTGCCTGCTGTACCTGGCTAGCATACAAAAATATGGCGAAGCCCACGTCATATTTTGGTGGGCAAAAAACTTCTGCATACAGTCCTGGATGGAGTATGCTGAGCCTTGTAGTTCTGCAGCTGCTGTCTGCTCTTCTCCATACAGACATACAGCAGCTGCAGAACTACAAGGCTCAGCATACTCCATCCAGGACTGTATGCAGAAGTTTTTTGCCCCCTGAAAAAATTATGTGGGCTTCGCCATATTTTTGTATGCTAGCCAGGTACAGCAGGCAGGTACGGCTGCCCCCAACCCCCAGTTGCCTATTTGTACCCGGCTGGGAACCAAAAATAAAGGGAAGCCCTTTTTTTATTATTTCATGGATTTCATGAAATAATTAGAAAACAAATGACGTAGGCTTCGCCCCATTTTTGTGTCCAGCCAGGTACAACTAGGCAGCTGGGGATTGGAATCCGCAGCACAAGTTGGCCTGAGCTTTCTGGGCCCCACTGCTGCGAATTGCAGTCTGCAGCCGCCTCAGAAAATGGCATTTTCATAGACGCGCCATCTTCTGGCGCTGTATCCCACTCTTCCATTACCTGCCTGCTATACCTGGCTAGCATACAAAAATATGGCGAAGCTCACGTCCTTTTTTTGTAGTTTTTTGGCAAAAAAAATAAAAAATGCTTCCCTGGATTTTCCATTGCCAGTGAAGGTAGCACCAAGTAGTGGGGGTTAGCAGCCAGTAGCTGCTTGGATTACCCTTAGCTAGCAATACAAAAAATGCAGCGGGAGCCCATATATATTTTTTTTAATTATTTATTTAAATAACTAAAAACAAAATGGGCTTCCCTGTATTTTGATTGCTGGACATCACAGTGCTGTAAAAATAAATCTTTAAAAAAATGACGTAGCGCTCGGCGGTATTTTTGATTCTCAGCGCAGATAAAGCAGACAGCTATGGGTTGCCACCCCCATCTGCCTGCCGTTACCTTGGTTGGCAATCAAAATACAGGGAAGCCCATTAATTTTTTCTATTTAAAAAATAGTTAAAAAAAAAAATGACGTTGGGTCCCCCCATTTTTGATAGCCAGCTAGGGTAAAGCAGACGGCTGTAGCCTGAAAACCACAGCTGGCAGCTTTACCGTGGTTGGGGATCCAATGTGGAGGTCCCCTCAGGCTCTTTTTTATAATTATTTTATAAATATTAATAATTACACAATAAAAGTAGGGTCCCCCCCAAATTGGATCACCAGCCAAGGTAAAGCGGACAGCTGTGGTCTGGTATTCTCAGGGTGGGAAGGTCCATAGTTATTGGGCCTTCACAGCCTAAAAATAGCAGGCCGCAGGCACCCCAGACGTGGCACATCCACTAGATGCGCCAATCCTGGCGCTTCACCCCAGCTCATCCCGTGCCCTGGTGCAGTGGCAAACGGGGTAATAAATTGGGTTGATACTAGCTGTAAAGTCACCTGAGATCAAGCCCAGCAGTTTGTGATGTCATGGCATCTATTAGATACCCAACATCATAAACTGTCAGTACTAACAAAAACAAAAAATCGACAAAAGAAATTTATTTGAAAAAACAGTCCCCAAAAGATTTCCTCTTTCACCAATTTATTGTAAGAAAAAAAATAAAGGGGTCCCACGACGACTCTGGACCGTCTAGAATATGGGGGGGAGACACTCAGGGAACGTATCCCCCATTTTCTAGGAGTGCTGACCCTTCATGTGAGGAGTGTGGGTGCAATGAATCTGCACTCACTCTCCCCGGGTCCACATCAGCAGAGTCCATGTCGTAATGGTTGCTACCAAAGCTGCAATGCCCTGCTCATGAGGTAAGGGCATGCCTAATCAGGAGAACTACTGTAGAGGAAGCTCTGCTCACTGGTATATAGGTGCTCAGAGGTAATAATAGATAAAATTAGTGAGTAACCTCGGCACTCTAAATCTCCAAGACTAAGTCAGTAAGTCACAACGGATAGTAATGCAAAATCACTCTTTATTGGTCCGTATTAAGAAAAAAAAAATTTTCATAAGCATATATGTTTTTGTCCAAAGCAAGTTACAAATGACTTTTTGGCCTGAGCCTTCGTTAGATTGGACTGATCTGCATGTAATCATGAAAAATGACAATAATCAGTATCACATAAGAGTGAGAGAACAATAACATAAACTCGAACAATGTAGAGGTACAATTGGGATGCAGCAAAAAAATTGCAACACAGCAAGAAATGAAACACATGATACAAATGTCATAATACAGTACAAGGACAATATAGTAATGACAAATATGGGGTCAGAGTAGGCTTAGACAGCTCTGGTACGAAAGAGATGTCAATCATAAAGTAACATGTGCAGTAGGTGTAGAGCTACACTATGCATGGCAGAGCTAATAGGTAGACCGACCATAGAAAAAGAACGGAGAAAAAGTGGAGAAAAAGTGGAGAAAAAGTGGAGAAAAAGTGGAGAAAAAAGTGGAGAAAAAGTGGAGAAAAAGTGGAGAAAAAGTGGAGAAAAAATGGAGAAAAAGTGGAGAAAAAGTGGAGAAAAAGTGGAGAAAAAGTGGAGAAAAAGTGGAGAAAAAGTGGAGAAAAAATGGAGAAAAAGTGGAGAAAAAGTGGAGAAAAAGTGGAGAAAAAGTGAAGAAAAAGTGGAGAAGAAGTGGAGAAGTGGAGAAGAAGTGGAGAAAAAGTGGAGAAGAAGTGGAAAAGTGGAGAAGAAGTGGAGAAGTGGAGAAGAAGTGGAGAAGAAGTGTTTGTTCATGCCAGATGGGAGATAAATAATTTTTTTACCGGCGCTGTCATTTACTGTAACGTGATCATCGGTGTACGGTGTATACCTGTGATCACGTGAGCGGGGACCGGAAAAAACGTCCTGAATCATGATCTCCAGGGTCTCAGCTAGCCCTGAAACCCCAGAGATTTTCTGACGCCGGGGGGTGTTATTCACTTATTTCTGCCTGCTGTTTATAAACGGCAGATCAGAATAAGGCTACATTAACATGACCGATCCAGTTTTGCGGTCTGCAAAAAACAGTCCATTTTTTTTCACGGGTGCATCCGTGTGGCATCCGTTTCCGTTCCGTAGACGGTCCGTATGTCATCTGTTTGTCATCCGTGTGCCTTCCGTTTTTTTTGTGTACTGCAAAAAAACTCAAGGAGGGTAAATGCATAAATTTACCCAGGATCCATAGCTTCATCCTACATGAGGCGGTCACATGTTCACTCCAGTGCCATTTTCTACTGCTTTTCACAGCGTAGAGCACTCTGGTGATTTTCTTGTGCTTGTGCACTTCATATCAGTCTTTTCTGTCATTATAATGGCAAAAAGACACATAATGTCCCACTCTCCTGCATTTTGTAATTTTGCACCCTTTGGTGCCTTTCATGTGGCACTAAGGGGTGCTTAGCTTTGTATTTAGCCAAAAAAATGAAAAAAAAAATGACGTAGGGTTCCCCCTAGTTTTGTAGCCAGCTAGGGTAAAGCAGACGGCTGCAGCCTGCAGACCACAGCTGGCAACCTCACCTTGGCTGGTAATCCAAAACTGAGGGCACCCCACGCTGTTATTTTAAATTAAATAAATAATTTTTAAAAAAAAACATGTAGGGGTCCCCCCAAAATTGGATCACCAGCCAAGGTAAAGCAGACAGCTGGGGTCTGATATTCTCAGACTAGGGAGGTCCATGGTTATTGGACTCTCCCCAGCCTAAAAATAGCAGGCCGCAGCCGCCCCAGAAGTAGCGCATCCATTAGATGCGCCAATCCTGGTGCTTCGCCCCAGCTCATCCCGCGCCCTGGTGCGGTGGCAAACGGGGTAATATATGGGGTTAATACCAGATGTGTAATGTCACCTGGCATCAAGCCCTGGGGTTGGTGAGGTCAGGCGTCTATCAGATACCCAACATCACCAACCCAGTCAGTAATAAAAAAAAATAGACGACAAACACATTTTTATTTGAAAAAACACTCCCCAAAACATTCCCTCTTTAACCAATTTATTAGAAAGAAAAACAAATCCAGGTCTGGTGTAATCCAAGGGGTTGCCATGACGATCCACACTGTCCCAGTCAATGAAGAGCAGAATGTTCCCCATTGGCTGGGAGAGCAATGCAGTGACCTGAGCTAACATCAATAGGTCAGCCCAGGTCACTGCAGGGCATGACAAGTGCTGCTGTCAGCGAGGTACATTACCTGCGCTGATCTCCAGCACTGCTGACAGCACCTGTCACTGAGTTCAATGACCGCCGCCTTCACAGCCAAGTATCGCGAGAGGCCCGTGACGTCACCGCTAGTCAGTCTCGGGTCGGAAGCGAGAGAAGGTGATGTGACAAGCGGCGGCCATGGAGGACAGTGACAGCGCTGAGGTCGGGATGGCGGGACTTCATCACCGCAGGTAAGCCGAGCGGGGCAATGTGTGCAGTGTGTGTGTGTGTGTGTGTGTGTGTGTGTGTACGTGTGTACATGCCGCGGGCAGGAGGGGGCGGAGCGAGCTGAGCGGGGAAGTGTGGGCTTCCTGCACGTAACTAGGATAAACATCGGGTTACTAACCAAAGCGCTGTGGTCGGATGCCCGATGTTTATCTTGGTTACCAGCTTCTGGCAGGCTGCCAGCGATGGCTCCTGCACACTGTAGCTGTAAAAAGCCCTGCTTTTTGCTGCTAGAACCGTTCTCAAACGTATCTAGAACTATCGAGCTTTTGCAAAAAAGCTCGAGTTCTAGTTCGATCTAGAACAGCCCCCAAAATCACTCGAGCCGCGAACTGGAGAACCACGAACCGCGAACCGCGCTCAACTCTAGTGCTAACCCTTGATTTGCATATAGTTTAATAATCTGTTTTTCATTCGGTTACCACTGCCTCCTCCTTGTCTGCTTCACTGCATCCGATCACTGGCTTACAGGATAATGAGTGAAAATGAGGGATCCTTCAGATTCCATTACATTTATCTTAAAATCAAATCCATTGTAACCAAAAGGCTCCAAAACATCTAAGTGCAGATGTCAGCTACTATTGTAGCACCTCTTCATAGTACCCAATGAATAGTAATATTCACATGCTGAATAACAGCATACATACAGTATGTGAATATTCGGATCCGTAAGCAGTGTTACCCACACTAGACAATACCCACTAGACTGTGCACACATAAACATTTTTAAAACTGCAGAGATTTATTAAAGAATTCAAGCACAGAAAGTTCACATACTTCTACTGCTTTGACTATCAATATATTCCTGTTCTCATATTGACATATTTAGGTTTCGTATCCACCGTGAGCTATTTTCTTGTAATCAGGGAAAAAAACACATTTAGCAGAGAAATGTACCATAGGTTTGGACATCTAAAATAAAGTAACAAGCAATAAACTGTGATTTTTGGCAGCAGGATGAATGTAAATAGCCTCTGAGCAAAATATATTCAATTCCTGCCAAGAATGCATTGTATCTGCTACCAGAAGCTGCTGCCCCAGTGGATAATGAATCAATAGAGAAAGCCGTAAAGTACCACCTGCATGTCTGACCCCTTGTAAATTGGCGATGGAAAGACAAGACTTCAAAGTCTTCATTCCAACTTTCTATCTTCAATGTTAAGAATTACAGGCATTCTATCCATTTGTTTTAAAGGTAAAGAAAATATGGATTAAATAATGTTTACCTACATTTTGTGACTTATGAACAATTACTAACATATTAATCATGTAGCCAACCTGCATTCAGAGGATAGAGGAACTAAACCACTTTACTCATTTGTACCCTTCGCTATAATTCAAATTCTTTTACGAGGCACCATAACTGTGAAATGCCATTCCTGCCACTGCTGCTCTCTCGTGTGGGTGGCAGACAGGCGGTTACCTTCAGGCTTCAAAGCTTGGGAGCAACCTTGCACCACGAACCATAAACAGTCTTAAAATGTACCAGTTTTATCAAATTATTTCATGCTGTTTGATAAATCTGGTGACATAACTTTTAAGTTGGCTTACTTTGTTCAAGAAATGTGCCCCACAATTTTGGTAAATTTTTGGTACCCAATGGCATGTTGGACTAGCCAATTTTTACAATAAATTATACCACCTTTCCATCTAGAAAAGTTTTAAAACATGGTGTAAAAATTGTCTAAAACACAAAATAACTATGCTGCAAATCATGAAAGACATTTTTAGGTGCTAAGTGTCTCACATATTAATCTTGAATCATTTTTCCCATTCTGTCACCTGGAAGAAAATGAAAAACTGATTTGCTAATAACGCTGTGAGTAAACTTGAATAGTTTTAAAATGTGTCGAATTTATCAGTGTAACATGCTTTTTGATAAATTAAATGTAATTTTATAATGTCTGATCTACAGTCATATGAAATAGTTTGGGCACCCCTATTACTGTTAACCTTTTTTCTTTATAACAATTTGGGTTTTCAGGTTCATATATCTAATAACTGATGGACTGAGTAATATTTCTGGATTGAAATGAGGTTTATTGTACTAACAAAAAATGTGCAATCCGCATTTAAACAAAATTTGACCGGTGCAAAAGTATGGGCACGGCAACATAAAAGTGATATTAATATTTTATAGATCCTCCTTTTGCAAAAATAACAGCCTCTAGTCGCTTCCTGTAGCTTCTAATGAGTACCTGGATCCTGGATGAAGGTATATTTGACAATTCCTGTTTACAAAACAATTCCAGTTCAGTTAAGTTTGATGGTCGCCGAGCATGGACAGCCCGCTTCAAATCATCCCACAGATTTCCAATGATATTCAGGTCTGGGGACTGGGATGGCCATTCCAGAACATTGTAATTGTTCCTCTGCATGAATGCCTGAGTAGATTTGGAGCGTTGTTTTGGATCATTGTCTTACTGAAATATCCATCCCCTGCTTAACTTCAACTTCGTCACTGATTCTTGCACATTATTGTCAAGAATCTGCTGATACTGAGTTGAATCCATGCTACACTCAACTGTAACAAGATTCCCGGTGCCGGGATTGGCCACACAGCCCCATAGCATGATAGAACCTCCACCAAATTTTACTGTGGGTAGCAAGTGCTTTTCTTGGAATGCTGTGTTTTTTTGCCTCCATGCATAACGTCTTTTTGTATGACCAAACAACTCAATCTTTGTTTCATCAGTCCGAAGGACCTTCTTCCAAAATGTAACTGGCTTGTCCAAATGTGCTTTTGCATACCTCAGGCGCTCTGTTTGTGGCATGCTTGCAAAAACGGCTTCTTTCACATCACTCTCCCATACAGCTTCTCCTTGTGCAACGTGCGCTGTATTGTTGACCGATGCACATTGACACCATCTGCAGCAAGATGAAGGTGCATTTCTTTGGAGGTGGTCTGTGGATTGTCCTTGACTGTTCTCACCATTCTTCTTCTCTGCCTTTCTGATATTTTTCTTGGCCTGCCACTTCTGGGCTTAACAAGAACTGTACCTGTGTTCTTCCATTTCCTTACTATGTTCCTCACAGTGGAAACTGACAGTTTAAATCTCTGAGACAACTTTTTGTATCCTTCCCCTGAACAACTATGTTGAATAATCTTTGTTTTCAGATCATTTGAGAGTTGTTTTGAGGAACCCATGATGACACTCTTCATAGGAGATTCAAATTGGAGAACTACTTGCAAGTGGCCACCTTAAATACCTTTTCTCATGATTGGATACACCTGCCTATGAAGTTCAAAGCTCAATGAGGTTACAAAACCAATTTAGTGCTTCAGTAAGTCAGTAAAAAGTAGTTAGGAGTGTTCAAAACAAGAAATTGATAAGGGTGCCCATACTTATGCACCTGTCAAATTTAGTTTAAATGCAGATTGCACATTTTCTGTTAGTACAAGAAACCTCATTTCAATTCAGAAATATTACTGAGTCCATCATTTATTAGATATATGAAACTGAAATAGCTGTTGCAAAAAGCCAAATAATTATAAAGAAAAAAGGTTAACATTAATAGGGGTGCCCAAACTTTTTCATATGACTGTAAGTTTCTACCACCTATTAGTTTGCTTCCTTTGTGTGAGAACAGTATTACATTTTAAGGGTGCTTTACACGCTGCAACATCGCTAGCGATAGCTAGCGATGTCATGCGCGATAGCACCCACCCCCGCCGTTCGTGCGACATTTGGTGATTGCTGCCATAGCGAACATCATAGCTACAGCAGCATCACACGCACATACCTTGTCAGCAGCGGCGGTATCACCGCCGAACAATCCCTCCTTCAAGGGGGAGGTGCGTGTCATAGCGACGTCACTGCGGCGTCACTAAGCGGCCGCCCAATAGCAGAGGTGGAGCAGAGATGAGCTGGCGGAATATCCCGCCCACCTCCTTCCTTCCTCATTGCCAGTGGACGCAGGTAAGGAGATGTTCGTCGTTCCTGCGGCGTCACACATAGCGATGATCACAAACATCTATATCTAAATCTTTCTTAATTTAATTGTTAATTGACATAGTTGGTGGAATGTGCATTTGTACATGTTCTCCCCCATAAAAATACGATTTGGACTTTTATATCGTTTTTGGGCTTACATGTACTGATTTCAAATCTAAACCAAGTTTGTTAGTATAGCTGAAAAAAATATAATCAAAAAACAAAGAAAACATCATCGCAGGTTGTTTTAAGTGGTTATTTCAAACAGGCTGTCCATCTTACTCTTGAACTGCATTCGCCACCAATGATATTTGGAAAAGGAGCGACGTGTCAACGATCAACGATTTTTGACATTTTTGCGATCGTTGATCTTCGCTCCTTGGTGTCACACGCTGCGATGTCGCTACCGGTGTCGGATGTGCGTCACTAACGACGTGACCCTGACGATATATCATTAGTGATGTTGCAGTGTGTAAAGCACCCTTTAGTCCTTATCCCTTGCGAATTTGCCAAATTTACCTAAGAAATTCGACTTACAGCAAAGTTATTCTCCATGACTTGAATGTCCTTTATTATTGAATGTTCCTTAGTGGGGTCTCTCCAGACCACATAATAACAAACCTCTGCACAATCTAGGGAAAGGAATTTCACAGTTACACATGATGGTAAATCACTTCCATTACATATTTTATTAGATCTGCAAACCACTGTGGGAATCTCTATCTTCCCTTATGAGGGAAGCATGGATCGCTACAGACCCTGACAGTGGATCAGCCAAACTCTAGATAAAGTCCAGTTTCGGACTCATTGTTGCACATATCTTAGCCCTACAGAGTGCAGATGCCTCTTTTTAGTTACTATGTTTCATGCTCAGTATGCACCTGTTCACATTAGAAAGCTGGCAAGTGATATCAGTCTTTTTCTGAGATTATAAGGTCATACCTTCTGATTGAGCACTCCTGCTCTTCAGCCTTAGGCGATTTTAATTCTTCATTCGCAGTTTCTTATCCTCCCATAAATTGGAGAGTTTTTTTAACGCAAACAGAGGCCTTAGAGTCAGCAGGGACTCATTAATAATAGGACTCTTTGGCGTTGGCTGTTGGGCTCACATAAAACTGACCATTTTTGTGTGCTAAGTATCTCAATATTTCTATGCATTTCATAATAGTATTGAATATCTATATTCCTATATTCATTGTTTACATATCTTTACACTACAGAGTGCAAGTATCTCTTTTTGGTCCTATGTTTCATGCTCAGTATACACCTGTTCACATTAGAAAGTTGGGAAGTGCCATCAGTCTTTTTCTTAGATTTTAGGGTCATGCCTTCTGATTGAGACTCCTGCTCTTCAGCCTTAGGTGATTTTAATTCTTTATTTGCAGGTTCCTGTCCACCCATAAATTGGAGGGTTTTTTTTAACTCAAAGAGAGGCATTAGAGTAGGCAGTGACCCATTAATAAGAGGCCACCTTGATGTTGTCGTTGGTCTCATATGAAACTGGCCATTTTTGCGTGCTAAGTATATCAATTTTTACATGTTTTTCATGGCAGTAACACATGTCTACACTGTGTGCAAAATGATATTTTTTATACATGTTGTCCTATTTCAAGCTGTAAAGGCTTGAGAGCCAACTACAAATTAAGTAAATCAGGTGATATACATCTCTGTAATGAGGAGGGATGTGGTGTAATGTTATCATCACCCTATATAAGGTGTGCTTATTTATTAGGCAACTTCCTTTCCTTTGCCAAAATGGGTCAGAAGAGAGATTTGACGGACTGTGAAAAGTCAAAAATTGTGAGATTTCTTGTAAAGGGATGAAACAGTCTTGAAATTGCCAAACTTTTGAAGTGTGATCACCGAACAATCAAGCGTTTCATGGCATATAGCCAACAGGGTCGCAAGAAGCGTGTTGGACAAAAAAGGCGCAAAATAACTGCCCATGAATTGAGTAAAATCAAGCGTGAAGCTGCCAAGATGCCATTTGCCACCAGTTTGGCCATATTTCAAAGCTGCAATGTTACTGGAGTATCAAAAAGCACAAGGTGTGCCATACTCAGGGACATGGCCGAGGTAAGGAAGGCTGAAAAACGACCACCTTTAAACAAGAAACATAAGATAAAACGTCAAGACTGGGCATAGAAATATCAGACTGATTTTTCAAAGGTTTTATGGTATGATGAAAAGAGTGAATCTTGATGGGCAAGATGGATGGGCCAGAGGCTGGATCAGTAAAAGGCAGAGAGCTCCACTCCGACTCAGACGCCAGTAAGGTGGAGGTGGGGTACTAATATGGGCTGGTATAATCAAAGATTAACTTGTGGGACCCTTTCGGATGGAGTGAAGCTCAACTCCCAGACCTACTGCCAGTTTCTAGAAGACAACTTCTTCAAGCAGTGGTAGAGGAAGAAGTCGGTATCTGTTACTGTTAGGGCCAGATGGATGGGCAGACCCAGGAGGTGGATCCACTGGGCCGAACTCCTTGATGAAGGTAAGGGGTTCGGTAGCCGGAGCACTACGGGAAGCAGGACAGTCCGTGCACAAGCGTAGAATGGAGAAGTCCCTGGGACCACGGAGTCACTGATGGTAGCCCAGGTGACGGAGCTCAGGTTCGGAAGCCGAGATGTTGTCAGGCGAAGTCCGGAACCGATGGAGCGAGAGGACGGGTCACCACAGGGATCCGAGATGGAACGGACTGTCAGGATGGCAGATGGTCAGCGTTCGGGGTTCGGCAGGACCGGATGGCGAGGCAGGATCGGCTCTAGAAGAGAGAGAGGTGAGTATCTCACAAGAACACAAGGAGACCTGACTCCTAGCTTGGGAAAACACGAAGAACAGGCCCCGCCCACTTGGACACTAACCCCTTTATACCCTGTACCTGTGTGCTTAATTTCCTGTCAGTGGACGCTGGCCCTTTAAGAAAGGGTCAATGACCGCGCGCGCGCCCTAATGCGCATGCGCAAGGCCCGGGTGCCAGAAGCCAAGGCAGGGAGCGGTGAGGAGGAAGCAGGAGAGCCGGGCTGGGGCCGAGAAGCCGACGGGCGCCGGGAGCGGGGACCTGGACGCCTGGGAACCGCAGGCAATGGAGGCTGGAGACCGGGGAGCGGCACAGGGAAGCCGGGGAGCGTGGCAGGTGAGCCGGGGAGCAAAGCAGGGGACCCGGGGAGCGTGACAGTACCCCCCCCCACGCCCCCCTCCCCGCAATCGGGACAGGAAGGCACGGATCAGATGCGTACCCACATTCTCCCGGGGCTCCCAGGACCTATCCTCAGGACCATACCCAGCCCAGTCCACCAGGAAGAACTGTCGGCCCCGTACGGTTTTCATGGCCACGATATCCCTTACCGCATAGATGTCATTGGCAATAGGAGGGGGAGCCGAACTGGCAGCAGCGGAGAAGGGACCAAGGACAACCGGCTTGAGCAGGGAGACGTGGAAGGAGTTGGGTATCCTCATCGTGGCCGGGAGCTGCAGCTTGTAGGAGACCTCATTGATCTTGCTGAGGATTTTAAACGGCCCGATGTAGCGAGGTCCCAGCTTGTAGGAGGGTAGCTTCAATCGGACGTACTTGGAGGCAAGCCAGACGAGATCTCCTGGAGAGAAACACGGAGGGTCCAGACGCCTCTTGTCTGCGTGTCTCTTCATCCGCAGGGAAGCACGTCCAAGGGACGCCTTGACAGAGTCCCAAATCATTGCAAAGTCGCGGGCTACAGCATCAGCAGCAGGGACATCCGAGGAAGAGGATACAGGCAATGGGACGGAAGGCTGAAGTCCGTAAACGACATGGAAGGGAGAGCTGGAGGAGGACTCACTGACGTGGTGGTTATGGGAGAATTCAGCCCAAGGAAGAAGCGTGGACCAGTCGTCGTGATGGGCGTTGACGTAGTGACGTAAGAAGGAGGTCAAGATCTGATTGACCCGTTCCACTTGGCCGTTTGACTGAGGATGGTAGGCTGAAGAAAAGTCCAGAGTCACTCCCAGATGTTTGCAGAGAGCCCTCCAAAAGCGGGAGGTGAACTGAGTTCCTCTGTCGGACACAATGTGTGATGGAAAGCCATGCAAGCGGAAGATGTGTTGTATATAGGCGTCAGCGAGTTCCTGGGCAGAGGGCAGTCCAGCCATAGGGACGAAATGAGCCATTTTAGAGAACCGATCCACCACGACCCATATTACTGTGTGTCCGGAGGACAGTGGTAAGTCCGTAATAAAGTCCATCGCAATGTGTTGCCACGGAACTGAGGGTATAAGCAGAGGCAGGAGACGGCCATATGGCAGGTGTTTGGGCGTCTTGTTCCTCGCACAGGAGGGGCAGGCTGAGACAAAAGAAGCTACATCCGTCCGAAGGGATGGCCACCAGTAATGACGTACAATCGTACTCCATGTTCTCTTCTGACCAGCATGACCGGCTATTTTCGAGGCATGGCCCCAGTGTAATACTTTTTGCCTGTCAGTCTCAGAGACATAGGTCTTCCTGGGCGGTATCTGGGCCAGGATGACTGGAGCCACCGGAATGATTTTACTAGGGCAGATGATGGGCTGGGATGTCTCCTCCTCCTGCTCCATGGGCATGAATGACCTGGACAAGGCATTTGTGCGTACATTTTTGTCCGCGGGTCGAAAATGGAGCTGGAAGTCGAATCTGGCAAAGAACAAGGACCACCTGGCTTGCCGTGGGTTCAGTCGCTGAGCAGACCGCAGGTATTCCAGGTTCTTGTGGTCCGTGTAAATAATAACGGGGTACACTGCTCCTTCCAGAAGGCAACGCCATTCCTCCAGAGCCAGTTTAACTGCCAATACCGATGGTGTAGTTGCGTTCAGGCGCTGAGAAGCTCTTGGAGAAGAAACCGCAAGTCACCATCTTCCCGGAGGAGGACTTCTGCATGAGTACTGCTCCGGCTCCCGAGGAGGAGGCATCCACCTCCAAGGTGAACTGTCGGTTTAACTCCGGACGGTGGAGCACAGGAGAGGAGGCAAATGCCCGCTTCAGAGAGCCAAACGCGGCGTCGGCCGCAGGTGACCAGTCCTTTGGATTAGCCCCTTTCTTGGTCAAGGCGGAGAGAGGAGCAGTCAGAGCCGAGAAGTGAGGGATGAACTGGCGGTAATAGTTGGCGAATCCCAGAAAGCGTTGGATTGCCTTTAGTCCAGAAGGAGGAGGCCAGTTGAGAATGGAAGAGACCTTCTTCGGATCCATCTGCAGTCCGGTATCGGAGATGACGTAACCCAGGAAGGGAAGAGAAGACTGCTCGAAGACGCACTTCTCGTACTTGGCATACAGACGATTCTCCCTCAGTCGTCGTAGTACCAGCTGTACGTTCTCTCTGTGGGTCTGGAGGTCCGGAGAAAAGACCAGGATGTCATCAAGATACACCACCACACAGACGTAGAGAAGGTCCCGAAACACGTCGTTCACCAATTCCTGGAAGACTGCTGGTGCGTTACACAGGCCGAAGGGCATCACACAGTATTCATAGTGCCCATCGCGAGTATTGAACGCGGTCTTCCATTCGTCCCCAGAGCGGATGCGGACCAGGTTGTAGGCACCCCGAAGATCCAACTTGGTAAACACACAAGCTCCTCTAAGCCGATCAAACAATTCGGGGATGAGCGGCAGGGGGTACTTGTTTTTTACGGTGATTTGGTTCAATCCCCGGTAGTCTATGCATGGGCGTAGGTCCCCTTCTTTCTTCTTAACGAAGAAGAAGCCTGCTCCAGCAGGAGAGGAGGATCTCTGAATGAATCCCTTTGCCAGGCTCTCAGTGATGTAAGCAGACATGGCCCTTGTTTCGGCAGGAGACAGCGGATATATCCGTCCTCGAGGTGGTGTAGTTCCCGGGAGCAGGTCGATGGCACAATCGTAAGGACGATGTGGCGGAAGTACCTCTGATTCCTTTTTGTCAAAGACGTCCGCGAAGGACCAATAGGCCGAGGGCAGTCCCATTAGGGACTCTGGAACCGGAGATCGTCGGATGGGTTGTATGATCTTCAGACAGTTCTCATGGCAAGAAGAGCCCCATCGGGTGATTTCACCAGTGCCCCAGCTGACTGACGGTTCGTGTGTCCGTAACCAGGGGAGTCCCAGCAGGATTTGATGGGACATGTGTGGGAGGACGTAGAGAGCGATGTTCTCCGTGTGCAGGGCACCAATACGCAGTTCCACCGGCCTAGTGATCCACGAGATGGTGTCAGATAGGGGTCTCCCATCCACAGAGGCAATCACGAGGGGTTTGTCGAGTGGAGTAACAGGCACCTGGTACTTGTCCACCGTGGCCTGCTGGATGAAATTGCCTGCCGCCCCAGAATCGAGGTACGCCTCGGCCGTGAACCGCGTCTCTCCCGTTGTCACTTGAACAGTCCACGTAACCGGGTCTGAGAGAGTCCCAGCACCTAGGGTGGCCTCTCCTACCAACCCTAGGCTTTGGAGTTTCCCGGCCTCTCTGGACAGGAACGTAGAAGGTGTGTGCCCTCTCCGCAGTAGAAGCAGAGGCCCTTGGCGAGCCGCTCTGCTCGGCGTTGTTCAGACTGCCGCACACGGTCGATTTGCATGGGCTCGTGGACGGAGACACCAGATGCCGTTGACAGAAGTACGGCGGGCTTCTGCGGAGGAGAGGAATGCCGTACCGGACGTCTCTCATGGGACACCTCTTTGGATCGCTCCTGAAAGCGAATGTCCACTCGAGTCGCTAGGGTAATCAGGGCATCCAGGGTGGACGGTACGTCACGACCAGCCAGCTCATCTTTAATTCGACCCGAGAGTCCTTCCCAGAAGGCGGCGGTTAGAGCCTCGTTGTTCCACCCGAGTTCCGAAGCCAAGGTGCGGAAACGGATGGCATATTGACCCACCGTCAGAATCCCCTGACGTAACCGGAGAAGAAATGAGGCAGACGCGGAGGCACGTCCGGGCTCGTCAAAGGTGCCACGAAATGCCTGCAGGAACTCCTGGATGTTCGTGGTCATAGGGTCCTCCTTCTCCCACAAGGGGTTCATCCACGCCAGTGCCTCGCCCTCTAGATGAGACATTATGAAGGCGACCTTGGCTTGGTCGGAGGCAAACAAATGCGGCAGCTGCGTGAAATGGAGGGAGCATTGGTTTATGAATCCCCTGCAGGTCTTGGGATCTCCGGCGTACCGGGGTGGTGAGGCCAAACGAAGCCTGGAAGCATCCGAGGAGGCTGCCACGGGGGCTGGAGCCGTGGATTGTCTAGTGGAAGCCCGAGATGCTGAAGATGTAACCGACGCTTGTAGCGTGTTCAAGCGGGCGTCCACAGAAGTCATAAAGTTCATCATGCGGGTCTGGGTCTCACGCTGGCGTTGGAGTTCCTCATGCAAGGCCGCTAGGGCTTCGGCGGGATCCATGGCCTGTTCTTACTGTTACTGTTAGGGCCAGATGGACGGTCAGACCCAGGAGGTGGATCCACTGGGCCGAACTCCTTGATGAAGGTAAGGGGTTCGGTAGCCGGAGCACTACGGGAAGCAGGACAGTCCGTGCACAAGCGTAGAATGGAGAAGTCCCTGGGACCATGGAGTCACTGATGGTAGTCCAGGTGACGGAGCTCAGGTTCGGAAGCCGAGATGTTGTCAGGCGGAGTCCGGAACCGATGGAGCGAGAGGACGGGTCACCACAGGGATCCGAGATGGAACGGACTGTCAGGATGGCAGATGGTCAGCGTTCGGGGTTCGGGGTTCGGCAGGACCGGATGGCGAGGCAGGATCGGCTCTAGAAGAGAGAGAGGTGAGTATCTCACAAGAACACAAGGAGACCTGACTCCTAGCTTGGGAAAACACGAAGAACAGGCCCCGCCCACTTGGACACTAACCCCTTTATACCCTGTACCTGTGTACTTAATTTCCTGTCAGTGGATGCTGGCCCTTTAAGAAAGGGTCAATGACCGCGCGCGCGCCCTAATGCGCATGCGCGAGGCCCAGGTGCCAGAAGCCAGGGCAGGGAGCGGTGAGGAGGAAGCAGGAGAGCCGGGCTGGGGCCGAGAAGCCGACGGGCGCCGGGAGCGGGGACCTGGACGCCTGGGAACCGCAGGCAATGGAGGCTGGAGACCGGGGAGCGGCACAGGGAAGCCGGGGAGCGTGGCAGGTGAGCCGGGGAGCAGAGCAGGGGACCCGGGGAGCGTGACAGTATCGTTCAAGGAAAACATGATTTTCATGCAGGAGAATGCTCCATCACATGCATCTAACTACTCCACAGTGTGGCTGGCCAGTAAAGGTCTAAAAGATGAAAAAATAATGACATGGCCCCCTTATTCACCTTATCTGAACCCCATAGAGAACCTGTGGTCCTTCATAAAATATAATATCTACAGGGAGGGAAAACAGTACACTTCTCGGAACAGTGTCTGGGAGGCTGCGGTGGCTGCTGCACACAATGTTGATCATAAACAGATCAAGCAACTGACAGAATCTATGGATGGTAGACTGTTCAGTGTCATCATAAAGAAAGGTGGCTATATTGGTCACTAATTTTTTTGGGTTTTGTTTTTACATGTCACAAATGTTTATTTCTAAATTTTGTGCCGTTATATTGGTTTATCTGGTGAAAATAAAGAAGTAAGATAGAACTATATTTGGTTTTTATTAGGTTGCCTAATAATTCTGCACAGTAATAGTTACCTGCATAAACACATATCCTCCTAAAGCCAGCTTTACACCTTACAATTAGGTATGCGATCTCGTATGCGATGTGACACGCCCAGGTCGCATATGCGATCTAATGAGATTGCACGTAGGTCGTTCATTTGCTGTCACACGTGCGTTAGTAGTCTATGTTAAATTGATCAATTTTGTGTGCGATCCTTTAGATCATGTGTTCTGTGACGTATGCATTGGGCACCTTTTTTTTTTTTTATTTATTGACTTGACAAGCGTGTGTAATGTGTAGGGATGCGTTTTTACTATGTCATCTGCCATTCAGCTCTGCTACATGGCCGCTGACAGCAGACACAGACAGCCATGTAGCAGCGGTGAATGGCAGATGGCAGCAGACACAGACAGAGCCGCACTGTCAGAATGAACTCGGGTGAACTTCACCCGACTTCATTGTCATGCTGCGGCTCTGTCTGTGTCGCGTCCTGATTAGCGGTCACCAGTGAAGGACTCACCGGTGACCGCTAATCCCCCGAGTAACTGAATTGAGCAGCCCTCTCTCATACTCACCGATCCCCGATCCCCGGCGCTGCACGGCATTCACACTGCTCCGGCGGCTTTTACTGTTTTGAAAAACCCGGCCGCCCATTAAACAATCTTGTATTCCCTGCTTACCCCGCCCACCGGCGCCTATGATTGGTTACAGTGAGACACGCCCCCCACGCTGAGTGACAGGTGTCACACTGCACCCAATCACAGCAGCCGGTGGGCGTGTCTATACTGTGTAGTGAAATAAATAATTAAATAATTAAAAAAAACGACGTGCGGTCCCCCCCAATTTTAAAACCAGCCAGATAAAGCCATACGGCTGAAGGCTGGTATTCTCAGGATGGGGAGCTCCACGTTATGGGGAGCCCCCCAGCCTAACAATATCAACCAACAGCCGCCCAGAATTGCCGCATACATTATATGCGACAGTTCTGGGACAGTACCCGGCTCTTCCCGATTTGCCCTGGTGCGTTGGCAAATCGGGGTAATAAGGAGTTATTGGCAGCCCATAGCTGCCAATAAGTCCTAGATTAATCATGTCAGGCGTCTATGAGACACCTTCCATGATTAATCTGTAAATTGCAGTAAATAAACACACGCCCGAAAAAATCCTTTATTGGAAATAAAAAACACAAACATATACCCTGGTTCACCAATTTAATCAGCCCCAAAAAGCCCTCCTTGTCCGGCGTAATCCAGGATGGTCCAGCGTCGCTTCCAGCGCTGCTGCATGGAGGTGACCGGAGCTGCAGCAGACACAGCCGCTCCGGTCACCTCCACGCAGGTAATGAAGAGAGCCGTGCGATCAGCTGAGCTGTCACTGAGGTTACCCGCTGTCACTGGATCCAGCGGTGGATCCAGCGGTGGCCGCGGGTAACCTCAGTGACAGCTCAGCTGATCGCGCTACTCACAGCCGCTCCGGTCAGCTCCAGTCAGCAACTGAGGTGAGTAGCGCGATCAGCTGAGCTGTCACTGAGGTTACCCGCGGCCACCGCTGGATCCACCGCTGGATCCAGTGACAGCGGGTAACCTCAGTGACAGCTCAGCTGATCGCACGGCTGTCTTCATTAGCTGCGTGGAGGTGACCGGAGCGGCTGTGTCTGCTGCAGCTCCGGTCACCTCCATGCAGCAGCGCTGGATGCGACGCTGGACTATCCTGGATTACGCCGGACAAGGAGGGCTTTTTGGGGCTGATTAAAGTGGTGAACCAGGGAATGTGTGTGTGTTTTTTATTTCCAATAAAGGATTTTTTCGGGCGTGTGTTTATTTACTGTAATTTAAAGATTAATCATGGAAGGTGTCTCATAGACGCCTGACATGATTAATCTAGGACTTATTGGCAGCTATGGGCTGCCAATAACTCCTTATTACCCCGATTTGCCAACGCACCAGGGCAAATCGGGAAGAGCCGGGTACAGTCCCAGAACTGTCGCATATAATGTATGCGGCAATTCTGGGTGGCTGTTGGCTGATATTGTTAGGCTGGGGGGCTCCCCATAACGTGGAGCTCCCCATCCTGAGAATACCAGCCTTCAGCCGTATGGCTTTATCTGGCTGGTTTTAAAATTGGGGGGGACCGCACGCCGTTTTTTTTAATTATTTAATTATTTATTTCACTACACAGTATAGACACGCCCACCGGCTGCTGTGATTGGGTGCAGTGTGACACCTGTCACTCAGCGTGGGGGGCGTGTCTCACTGTAACCAATCATAGGCGCCGGTGGGCGGGGTAAGCAGGGAATACGAGATTGTTTAATGGGCGGCCGGCTTTTGCAAAACAGTAAAAGCCGCCGGAGCACTGTGAATGCCGTGCAGCGCCGGGGATCGGTGAGTATATGAGAGAGGGGGATAGACTGACATGGACAGAGAGACAGGGACAGAGATAGTGACCGACTGACAGAGATTAGTGAATGACAGACATTGTGAGGCGCTTCAGAACGCAGCTTTTCAGCTGCATTTTGAAGCAGACCTTTTTTAAGCTGCGGTGCAGAGCGCACACCTGCGCACATAGCATCAGACACCAAAATCGTATGATGGATGTCACACTTTACAATTGACTAGTTTCGTACTACCAAACGTCCAATGTATGAGGAATAAACGACGTGTATGCGATCACCGTATTTTCGTTCAATATCGATCGCATGTAGGTTTCACACGCAAATTCATCACGAACGATGCCGGATGTGCGTCACTTACAACTTGACCCCGACGACGGATTGAAAGATCTATTGAAGTGTGTAAAGCAGGCTTAAGATAGCCAAATCTAAAAAAAAAACACTCCAACTTCCAAAAATATTAAGCTTTGATATTTATGAGTCTTTTGGGTTGATTGAGAATATACAGTAGTTGTTGATCGATAATAAAAAAAGTCCTCTAAAATACAACTTGACTAATAATTCTGCACACAGCGTATATTCCTATATTCATTGTTACACATATGTTAACACTGGTGCAGTGGCAATTGGAGTAATAAGGGGTTAATGATAGCTGTGGCAGCCACTAAGCCTTGGATTAGTGATGGGAAGTGTGTATGAGACCCCCAGCAACTAATCATATAAGTAAAAAAGAAAAAAACACAGAAAAAAATCTCTTAACAAATTAATAAAAAACATCCTCTATCAGTAATTTATTAACCCCAAAACACCCACATGTGAGATAATCGAAACTACGAGGTCCCACAATGATTCCTGCTCTGCTACATCTAAAGGCCCAGCGCGTGGCCATAGAACATGACCACCCGCTGTGAGCTTTAGGCAGAGACTGAGCCGTGCAATGACTGGTGACGTCACTCAGCTTAGTTGCGGTCAGAGATGGAGGTTCCCACGGCCATCCACCTGTGACCGCAGGTAACATGACCTCACGGGACCTCAATGACCTCAGTGATTTCACCTCAGAAAGTCCCAACTAAGGTCCCCTGAGATTAGGTTACCTGCGGTCATAGGTGGAGGGCCGTGGGAACCTCTAGCTGTGACGCAACTAACCTGAGTGATGTCACCACTCATTGCTGGGGCTCAGTCGCTGCCTGAAGTTACAGTGGGTAGTCATGTCTGATGGCCTCATGCTGTGAGTTCAGATGTAGTTCAGATGTAGGAAAGCTAGAATTGTCATAAGACCTCATGTGGATTACTTTGGACCTGGGTTATTTGGAGGTTAATGAAGTTGTGAAGGAGGTTTTATTTTATTTCAATATTTGGAGATTGCTATTTTTAGGCTGTGGGAGTAATAACCATGGGCCTCACCAGCCTGAAAGTACCAACTCCCAGCTGTTGGGTTTTATCTTGACTTGGTATCAAAATTGGAGGGGACCACACAATGTTTTTTTTAAATTATTTATTTAAATAATTTAAAAAAAAGCTGCATACAGTTCCTTTTATTTTGATACACAGTCAAGATAAGCACACGGCTGGGGGTTGCAGCCTGTAGCCTTGGTCTTTTTCTGGGCTGCAATTAATATATAGGAGGACCAAAAGGCTATATTTTTATTTATTTATTTTACACTCGCAGTATAACACTGTCAGAGAGGGTGAGGGCACGGATTGACTGCAGCCAATCAGAGTGGGGAGAGTGAATATGCATAATAGATAGTGATGAGCGAGCATGCTTGTTACTAGAGTTGAGCGCGGTTCGTGGTTCGTGGTTCTCCAGTTCTAGGCTCGAGTGATTTTTGGGCTGTTCGAGATCGAACTAGAACTCGAGCTTTTTGCTAAAAGCTCGATAGTTCTAGATACGTTCGAGAACGGTTCTAGCAGCAAAAAGCAGGGCTTTTTACAGCTACAGTGAGCAGGAGCCATCGCTGGCAGCCTGCCACAAGCTGGTAACCAAGATAAACATCGGGTATCCAAGCAAAGCGCTTTGGTTAGTAACCCGATGTTTATCTTAGTTACGTGCAGGAAGCCCACACTTTCCCGCTCAGCTCGCTCCACCCCCTCCTGCCCGCGGCATGTACACATACATACACATACACAAACACACACACACACACACATCCACCCCCCCCCCCGCCCGCCCGCCCGCTCGCTCGCTCGCTCGGCTTACCTGCGGTGATGAAGTCCCGCCATCCCGACCTCAGCGCTGTCACTGTCCTCCATGGCCGCCGCTTGTCACATCACCTATCGCTTCCGACCCGAGACTGACACTGGCGGTGACGTCACGGACCTCTCGCGATACTTGATGTGAAGGCGCCGGTCATTGACCTCAGTGACAGGGGCTGTCAGTGTGCTGGAGATCAGCGCAGGTAATGTACCTCACTGACAGCAGCACTTGTCACCCCCCTGCAGTGACCTGGGCTGACCCATTGATGTTAGCTCAGGTCACTGCACTGCTCTCCCAGCCAATGGGGAACATCCTGCTCTTCATTGACTGGGACAGTGTGCATCGTCATGGCAGCCCCTTGGATTACACCAGACCTGGATTTGTTTTTCAATCTAATAAATTGGTTAAAGAGGGAATGTTTTGGGGAGTGTTTTTTCAAATAAAAATGTGTTTGTCGTGTATTTTTTTTTTATTACTGACTGGGTTGGTGATGTCGGGTATCTGATAGACGCCTGACCTCACCAACCCCAGGGCTTGATGCCAGGTGACATTACACATCTGGTATTAACCCCAAATATTACCCCGTTTGCCACCGCACCAGGGCGCGGGATGAGCTGGGGCGAAGCACCAGGATTGGCGCATCTAATGGATGCGCCACTTCTGGGGCGGCTGCGGCCTGCTATTTTTAGGCTGGGGAGATTCCAATAACCATGGACCTCCCTAGTCTGAGAATATCAGGCCCCAGCTGTCTGCTTTACCTTGGCTGGTGATCCAATTTTGGGGGACCCCTACGTGTTTTTTTTTTTAATTATTTATTTAATTTAAAATAACAGCGTGGGGTGCCCTCAGTTTTGGATTACCAGCCAAGGTGAGGTTGCCAGCTGTGGTCTGCAGGCTGCAGCCGTCTGCTTTACCCTAGCTGGCTACAAAACTAGGGGGAACCCTATGTCATTTTTTTTTCATTTTTTTGGCTAAATACAAAGCTAAGCACCCCTTAGTGCCACATGAAAGGTACCAAAGGGTGTTCCACTTTTTCTCCATTTTTTTCTCCACTTTCTCTCCACTTTTTCTCCACTTTTTCTCCACTTTTTCTCCTCTTATGCTCCACTTTTTCTCCACTTTTTCTCCACTTTTTCTCCATTTTTTTCTCCACTTATTCTCCACTTTTTCTCCTCTTATTCTCCACTTTTTCTCCACTTTTTCTCCACTTTTTCTCCTCTTATTCTCCACTTTTTCTCCACTTTTTCTCCACTTTTTCTCCACTTTTTTCTCCACTTTTTCTCCTCTTATGCTCCACTTTTTCTCCTCTTAATCTCCACTTTTTCTCCACTTTTTCTCCACTTTTTCTCCACTTTTTTCTCCACTTTTTCTCCTCTTATGCTCCACTTTTTCTCCACTTTTTCTCCACTTTTTCTCCACTTTTTCTCCTCTTAATCTCCACTTTTTCTCCTCTTATGCTCCACTTTTTCTCCACTTTTTCTCCACTTTTTCTCCACTTTTTCTCCTCTTAATCTCCACTTTTTCTCCTCTTATGCTCCACTTTTTCTCCACTTTTTCTCCACTTTTTCTCCTCTTATGCTCCACTTTTTCTCCACTTTTTCTCCTCTTAATCTCCACTTTTTCTCCTCTTATGCTCCACTTTTTCTCCACTTTTTCTCCACTTTTTCTCCTCTTATGCTCCACTTTTTCTCCACTTTTTCTCCACTTTTTCTCCTCTTATGCTCCACTTTTTCTCCACTTTTTCTCCACTTTTTTCTCCACTTTTTCTCCTCTTATGCTCCACTTTTTCTCCACTTTTTCTCCACTTTTTCTCCACTTATGCTCCACTTTTTCTCCACTTTTTCTCCACTTTTTTCTCCACTTTTTCTCCTCTTAATCTCCACTTTTTCTCCACTTTTTCTCCACTTTTTCTCCACTTTTTCTCCACTTTTTTCTCCACTTTTTCTCCACTTTTTCTCCTCTTATGTTCCACTTATTCTCCACTTTTTCTCCACTTTTTCTCTACTTTTTCTATGGTCGGTCTACCCATTAGCTCTGCCATGCATAGTGTAGCTCTACACCTACTGCACATGTTACTTTATGATTGACATCTCTTTCGTACCAGAGCTGTCTAAGTCTACTCTGACCCCATATTTGTCATTACTATATTGTCCTTGTACTGTATTATGACATTTGTATCATGTGTTTCATTTCTTGCTGTGTTGCAATTTTTTTGCTGCATCCCAATTGTACCTCTACATTGTTCGAGTTTATGTTATTGTTCTCTCACTCTTATGTGATACTGATTATTGTCATTTTTCATGATTACATGCAGATAAGTCCAATCTGACGAAGGCTCAGGCCGAAACGTCATTTGTAACTTGTTTTGGACAAAAACATATATGCTTATGAAAAAAAAATTTTCTTAATACGGACCAATAAAGAGTGATTTTGCATTACTATCCGTTGTGACTTACTGACTTAGTCTGGGAGATATAGAGTGCCGAGGTTACTCACTAATTTTATCTATTATTACCTCTGAGCACCTATATACCAGTGAGCAGAGCTTCCTCTACAGTAGTTCTCCTGATTAGGCATGCCCTTACCTCATGAGCAGGGCATTGCAGCTTTGGTAGCAACCATTACGACATGGACTCTGCTGCTGTGGACCCGGGGAGAGTGAGTGCAGATTCATTGCACCCACACTCCTCACATGAAGGGTCCGCACTCCTAGAAAATGGGGGATACGTTCCCTGAGTGTCTCCCCCCCATATTCTAGACGGTCCAGAGTCGTCGTGGGACCCCTTTATTTTTTTTCTTACAATAAATTGGTGAAAGAGGAAATGTTTTGGGGACTGTTTTTTCAAATAAATTTCTTTTGTCGATTTTTTGTTTTTGTTAGTACTGACAGTTTATGATGTTGGGTATCTAATAGACGCCATGACATCACAAACTGCTGGGCTTGATCTCAGGTGACTTTACAGCTAGTATCAACCCGATTTATTACCCCGTTTGCCACTGCACCAGGGCACGGGATGAGCTGGGGTGAAGCGCCAGGATTGGCGCATCTAGTGGATGCGCCACGTCTGGGGTGCCTGCGGCCTGCTATTTTTAGGCTGTGAAGGCCCAATAACTATGGACCTTCCCACCCTGAGAATACCAGACCACAGCTGTCCGCTTTACCTTGGCTGGTGATCCAATTTGGGGGGTCCCCTACTTTTATTGTGTAATTATTAATATTTATAAAATAATTATAAAAAAGAGCCTGAGGGGACCTCCACATTGGATCCCCAACCACGGTAAAGCTGCCAGCTGTGGTTTTCAGGCTACAGCCGTCTGCTTTACCCTAGCTGGCTATCAAAAATGGGGGGACCCAACGTAATTTTTTTTTTTTAACTATTTTTTAAATAGAAAAAATTAATGGGCTTCCCTGTATTTTGATTGCCAACCAAGGTAACGGCAGGCAGATGGGGGTGGCAACCCATAGCTGTCTGCTTTATCTGCGCTGAGAATCAAAAATACCGCGGAGCGCTACGTCATTTTTTTAAAGATTTATTTTTACAGCACTGTGATGTCCAGCAATCAAAATACAGGGAAGCCCATTTTATTTTTAGTTATTTAAATAAATAATTAAAAAAAATATATGTTAGCTCCCACTGCATTTTTTGTATTGCTAGCTAAGGGTAATCCAAGCAGCTACTGGCTGCTAACCCCCACTGCTTGGTGTTACCTTCACTGGCAATGGAAAATCCAGGGAAGCATTTTTTTTTTTTTTGCCAAAAAGCTACAAAAAAAGGACGTGAGCTTCGCCATATTTTTGTATGCTAGCCAGGTATAGCAGGCAGGTGCTGGAAGAGTTGGATACAGCGCCAGAAGATGGCGCTTCTATGAAAATGCCATTTTCTGAGGTGGCTGCAGACTGCAATTCGCAGCAGTGGGGCCCAGAAAGCTCAGGCCAACCGGTGGTGCGGATTCCAATCCCAGCTGCCTAGTTGTACCTGGCTGGACACAAAAATGGGGCAAAGCCTACGTCATTTGTTTTCTAATTATTTCATGAAATTCATGAAATAATAAAAAAAGGGCTTCCCTTTATTTTTGGTTCCCAGCCGGGTACAAATAGGCAACTGGGGGTTGGGGGCAGCCGTACCTGCCTGCTGTACCTGGCTAGCATACAAAAATATGGCGAAGCCACATAATTTTTTCAGGGGGCAAAAAACTTCTGCATACAGTCCTGGATGGAGTATGCTGAGCCTTGTAGTTCTGCAGCTGCTGTCTGTCTGTATGGAGAAGAGCAGACAGCAGCTGCAGAACTACAAGGCTCAGCATACTCCATCCAGGACTGTATGCAGAAGTTTTTTGCCCACCAAAAAAATGACGTGGGCTTCGCCATATTTTTGTATGCTAGCCAGGTACAGCTGGCAGCCACGGGCTGCCTCCAACCCCCAGTTGCCTATTTGTACCCGGCTGGGAACCAAAAATATAGGGAAGCCCGTTTTTTTTAATTATTTCACTTATTTCATGAAATAATTAAAAAACAAATGACGTGGGCTTCGCCCTATTTTTGTGTCCAGCCGGGTACAACTAGGCAGCTGGGGATTGGAATCCGCAGCACAGGTTAGCCCGAGGTTTGTGGGCGCCTCTGCTGTGGATTTCAGTCCGCAGCCGTCCCAGAAAATGGCGCTCTCATAGAAGCGCCATCATCTGGCGCTGTATCCAACTCTTCCAACAGCCCTGGAGCCGGGTGGCTTGTTGGGTAATCATGAGTTAATACTGGCTTTGTTTTACCAGCCAGTATTAAGCCAGAGATTCTTAATGTCAGGCACGTTTGACCCGGCCATTAAGAATCTCCAATAAAGGGTTAAAAAAAGACACCACACAGAGAAAAAATACTTTAATAGAAATAAATACACAGACACATTAGAGACTCCATCTTTATTACCCCTCTCAGCCCTCCACGATCCTGCTCTTCTGTCTTCTTTCTTTCTAGTGTAGTAGTAGTGACGATTGTAGTGAGGGGCATCACTTGGGGCTGGGGAACCTCCATCCTAACTACAATGCTCACTACAATCGGGAAGCAGCGTGCAGCCTTCACTCCGTGAGTGATCACTGCTGGCTGCTAGCGGTAACGCTGACAGACGCGTTACCATAGCAACGGTGCTCCCGGAGCCGCGGTTAGCGGTGACGTCACCGCTAACTGCGTTGCTATGGCAACGGTGATCTCCGTTAATGACCGGCTGTGTCAGCCGGTCCCTAACGGAACGGGGAGTCGACCGTGTGCTAGAGCATGTCGCCGGTACACGGCGATACACATATGTGCACCGTGTACCGGAGAGATGCACTCGCAGGTCCTACATGACGTGTCATAGTCATGTGACCAGTCTGTAGCCAATGAGATAATAGCCACGTGACTGGTCACATGGCTATTTTGACGTCACGATAGGTCCTGCTTCTCTGCTGGCAGTGCAGGTCACCGGGAGGATTCAGCGATCATCGGATGGAATAGCAGCAGGAGACAGAGTGCAGAAGGGATCGCGAGGACCGGTAAGTGTTATGGCAATGTTTATTAACTGTTTGTGTACATTTATAATGCATTTTTATGTGTTTGTGATTGCCTCCCATTATAGCCTATTGGTTCTAGTTCGGTTCGTCGAACGTTCGACGAACCGAACTCGAACGGGACCCCCGTTCGGCGAACCGGCCTCGAGCCGAACCGGGACCGGTTCGCTCATCTCTACTTGTTACTACTCGGTACTCGCACGAGTATCACTGTACTCGGGCTACTCGGCGGGGACCGAGTAATCTCGCGATACTCGTGCTGTACTCGTGGTCTTCATTTCTGCATGTTGGCGCTCTTTTGAGAGCCAGCCCTCATGCAGGGATTGGCTGGCAGACCACTGCAATGCCACAGCGCTGTTAGTTGTGGAATTGCAGTGATTGGCCGGCCTGCACAGCGTGACCGAGCCTTTATACCGGCGGGCGCGCTGTGCTCTGCTCACAGCTATCCAGACAGTCAGTGCAGGGAGAGGGTCGCTGCTTCAGGGAAAGGTTTGCGGCCCTTTATAGCTATTTCCGTAGCAGGGCTGCAAACAGTGTGACCAAAAGTCCTTCTCAGGACTATTCTAGTTGTATACAGGCAGGCAGGGTATAGCCAGGTCGGAGTACAGTAGCAGAGTCCTTCTCAGGACTATTGTTGCTGTATACAGGCAGGGTATAGCCAGGTTGGAATACAGGCTAGTGACCAAAAGAGTCCTTGTCAGGACTATTGTAGCAGTATACAGGCAGGCAGGCAGGCAGGGTATATAGCCATTCCTAGTGGTGACCGTATACCAGCCTTCATCATATCTGGGGCTGGTGTACACAGTCTAAAACAGTCCTGATAGTGTCAGACTTCTCAGCAATTGTTGCTCCTAAAACCTGTTAGGTTCTTAGTGCGTCCGTGCTTGCATTTAAAAACCGCACGTGTGTGCCTGTCGGTTGCAGCGTACAGGTGCACTTGTGTGCGTTTTTACCAAACTATTATATAACGCACAAGTGTAGTGTATAATACACGTCAGTCAGCAGTGGCTGATAGTGTCAGAGTTCTTAATTTTTGCTCCTAAAACCTGTGTTAGGTTCTTAGTGCGTCCGTGCTTGCATTTAAAAACCGCACGTGTGTGCCTGTCGGTGGCAGTGTACAGGTGCACTTGTGTGCGTTTTTACCAAACTATTATATAACGCACAAGTGTAGTGTATAATACACGTCAGTCAGCAGTGGCTGATAGTGTCAGAGTTCTTAATTTTTGCTCCTAAAACCTGTGTTAGGTTCTTAGTGCGTCCGTGCTTGCATTTAAAAACTGCACGTGTGTGCCTGTCGGTGGCAGCATACAGGTGCACTTGTGTGCGTTTTTACCAAACTATTATATAACGCACAAGTGTAGTGTATAATACACGTCAGTCAGCAGTGGCTGATAGTGTCAGAGTTCTTAATTTTTGCTCCTAAAACCTGTGTTAGGTTCTTAGTGCGTCCGTGCTTGCATTTAAAAACCGCACGTGTGTGCCTGTCGGTGGCAACGTACAGGTGCACGATTTGCACAAACTTTGATATAACGCCCAAGTCTAGTGAATACACGTCAGCACAGCATTGCAAAATGCGCAAGGGCGTTGGCAAGGAACAAGGAAGTGGACGTGATGGTGGTGCAGGCAGAGGCCGAGGTCGTGGGCAAGCTCTAATTTTACCACAACAAAGGGCCACATCTAGTCGCTCGCACGTCCTGTCCCAAATTCTTGGGGACCGCAGCAGTACACCGCTCTTGAACCAAGACCAGTGTCAACAGGTTGTTAGTTGGATAGCGGATAATGCTTCCAGTCAGATTGGCACCACCACAAACACTCTGTCTTCCACACGGTCAAGTGTCAGTAGCCGTGATACTGCACCGCACATTTCAGAACCTGATCCTCCTTCCTACCACAAGGCTGAGTACACGTCCTCGGACATTAATGATCCCACACTTGGACACTCGGAAGAGCTGTTCACGTTTCCATTCGCACATTCTGGCCTCTCGCCAGCTCATGTTGAAGTGGGTCATGAGGAGATCGTATGTACAGATGGGCAAATATTTGAGCAGCCACGTTCTCATGAAGTTGGCAACGTGTCTCAACAAGCGGTGGACGATGATGAGACACAATTGTCAGGAAGTCAGGAGGAGGAGCAGGGTGCGGAAGAGGAAGACGACGTGGTGGATGATCCAGTAACTGACCCAACCTGGCAGGAGGATATGCAGAGCGAGGACAGCAGTGCACAGGGGGAGGGAGGCGTAGCATCCCAACAGGCAGTAAGAAGCAGGGTGGTGGCTCCAGGCAGAAGTCAGGCAACCGTTCCCCGGAACAACAACACGACACAAGGTGCCTGTACAAATGTTAGGTCTTCCCGACTCTGGCAGTTTTTTAAGTTGGATCCAGATGATTCTAAAAAGGCCATTTGCAACACCTGCCGTGCCAGCATCAGCAGGGGTACCAAAACTAGCAGCCTGACCACCACCAGCATGATCAGGCACATGTCAGCCAAGCACCCGACTTTGTGGGAAGTACAACAGAGTCAAGGAGCAGTGCTTGCTAATGTCACTGCTACGTCTTCGCTGGTTGTGCATGCGAGCCAATCCCCTGTCCATGCTGCCTGCGAACAAGCCTCCTTTGGTCCTGCACCTGCAGTTGCCTACGCAGAAATAACACCATCATCAAGCACGTCCTTGTCCCAGCGCAGCGTTCAGTTATCCATTCAGCAAACCTTTGAACGCAGGCGCAAATACACTGCCAACACCCCACATGCCACAGTTCTAAATGCTAACATTTCGCGACTGCTTGCGCTGGAAATGTTGCCTTTTAGGCTGGTGGAGACAGAAGCATTCCGCGACCTGATGGCGGCAGCTGTCCCACGTTACTCGGTCCCCAGCCGCCACTATTTCTCCCGGTGTGCCGTCCCCGCGTTGCATAACCACGTGTCACAAAACATAACACGTGCCCTGAACAACGCTGTTTCACCCAAAGTCCACCTAACCACAGACACGTGGACAAGTGCTTGTAGGCAAGGCCGCTACATCTCGTTGACGGCACACTGGGTTAATATTGTGGAAGCTGGGACCCAGTCTGAGCGAGGGACGGAACACGTCCTTCCCACATCAAGGTTTGCAGGCCCTACCTCAGTCAGTGTTTCACCCACACTCTACAGCTCCGGAATGTCATGCTCTTCAGCCTTCTCCTCCTCCTGCGCATCCTCATCCACTGTACCCTCCACACCAGTCCCAAGCTGGAAGCACTGCAGCACTGCCTCGGCGAAGCGGCAACAGGCTGTGCTGAAGCTAATCTGCATAGGTGACAAACCCCACAATGCAGAAGATCTGTGGACAGCTCTGAAACAGCAGGCAGATCACTGGCTCACACCTCTGAACCTAAATCCAGGAAAGGTCGTGTGTGACAATGGCCGGAACCTGGTGGCGGCTTTGAGGCGAGGCCAGCTGACCCATGTTCCATGCGTGGCCCATGTGCTCAACCTCGTGGTTCAGCGGTTTCTAAAGTCATACCCAGAGCTTTCTGATCTGCTGGTAAAAGTTCGCCGCCTGTCTGCACATTTTCGAAAGTCACCTACTGCTTCAGCCGGCCTTGCCGGCTTTCAGCGCAGTTTGCATCTTCCGGCTCACAGACTGGTGTGTGATGTCCCCACGCGTTGGAATTCAACTCTGCACATGTTGGTCAGGATATGTGAGCAGAAGAGGGCAGTTGTTGAGTACCTGCATCACCTAAGCCGTCGGGAAATGGGTCAAACTCCACACATAACACCTGAGGAGTGGAGATGGATGTCCGACCTATGTTCCATCCTCCAAAACTTTGAGGACTCCACCAAGATGGTGAGTGGTGATGACGCCATTATTGGCGTCACCATACCGCTACTCTGCCTTCTAAAACGGTCTCTGCTCAAAACCAAACATGATGCATTGCAGGCGGAGCGCGATGAGTTGCAGCAAGAAACAGTAGTGGGTGTGGGTGATAACACACAGCCCAGCCTCGTCTCATCACAACGTGCAGTGGAGGACTATGACGAGGAGGAGGATGAAGACATGGAGCAAATCTCCGGCCAAATTGAGGATATGACATGCACACCAGTCATATCCTCGGTTCAGCGTGGCTGGCCAGAGGACAGGGTAGATGAGGAGGAGGAGGAGGAGGAGGAGGACAGCATGTTCAGTCAACGTGTTGGTCAGGCTACTGAAGTCCTGGCTGTTAAGAGTCTGGCGCACATGGCTGACTTTATGGTAAGCTGCCTGTCTCGTGACCCTCGCGTTAAGAACATCTTGGCCGACAATCATTACTGGTTGGTAACACTGTTAGACCCACGCTACAAGGAGAACTTTATGTCTCTTATTCCCGAGGCGGAGAGGTCAACCAAAATGCAGCAGTTCCGGAAGGCCATAGTCATGGAAGTAGGCAAAGCATTCCCCTCACAAAACGCTAGCGGCATAGGTCAGGAATCAGTGGACAACCAAGGCGTACAGCCGAGAGAGGCACAAGTCCAATCCGCCAGAGGTAGGGGAACAGTCTTTAAGATGTGGGACAGTTTTCTCAGCCCCTCACGTACCACAGCCCCTGAGGTGCGGGGTAGTGCCACAAGAAATCCTAAGTTTGCCCAGATGCTCAAGGAGTACCTTGCAGATCGAACAACTGTACTTCGACATTCCTATGTGCCTTACAATTATTGGGTATCCAAGGTGGACACGTGGCATGAATTGGCTCTCTACGCCTTGGAAGTCCTGGCCTGCCCTGCTGCTAGCGTTTTGTCAGAGCGTGTTTTTAGTGCCGCAGGTGGAATCATTACAGATAAACGCACCCGCCTTTCAACTGAAAATGCTGACAGGCTGACTCTGATCAAGATGAACAAGGGTTGGATTGGGCCAGACTTCACCACACCACCAGCAAATGAGAGCGGAATTTAAAGTTTGTAACGGGAATTTGCCATGTACCTCCAGTCACCCATGGGTACACACTTCAGGACTTTGGATAATCGCTGGACTGCTCCTCCTTCTCCTCATGCGCCACCATGATGACCGTTACAAGAGTTAGGCCTTTGTTTCAGGTATACCCCCAGTGGTAAATTTTTTCGCCCATTCTTTGCAGAATGGACATTACAACGACAGGAGACCCGCTCCTTTGCAATGGGAGCAATGTTTTGAGGCCCTCATGCACGTCTCTATGCAGGGACAACGTGGAGCCTCCCAATTTTTGGCTGCCCTGCCTAAGGGCTATACTACAAAAGACCCACTTCCTTCCAATGGGCACTTCAGGTTTACAGGCCCTCATGCACGTCTCTATCCAGGGACAACGTGGAGCCTCCCAATTTTTGGCTGCCCTGCCTAAGGGCTATACTACAATAGACCCACTTCCTTCCAATGGGCACTTCAGGTTTACAGGCCCTCATGCATGTCTCTATCCAGGGACAACGTGGAGCCTCCCAATTTTTGGCTGCCCTGCCTAAGGGCTATACTACAATAGACCCACTTCCTTCCAATGGGCACTTCAGGTTAACAGGCCCTCATGCACGTCTCTATCCAGGGACAACGTGGAGCCTCCCAATTTTTGGCTGCCCTGCCAAAGGGCTATACTACAAAAGACCCACTTCCTTCCAATGGGCACTTCAATTTAACAGGCCCTCATGCACGTCTCTATCCAGGGACAACGTGGAGCCTCCCAATTTTTGGCTGCCCTACCAAAGGGCTATACTACAAAAGACCCACTTCCTTCCAATGGGCACTTCAGGTTAACAGGCCCTCATGCACGTCTCTATCCAGGGACAACGTGGAGCCTCCCAATTTTTGGCTGCCCTGCCAAAGGGCTATACTACAATAGACCCACTTCCTTCCAATGGGCACTTCAGGTTTACAGGCCCTCATGCACGTCTCTATCCAGGGACAACGTGGAGCCTCCCAATTTTTGGCTGCCCTGCCTAAGGGCTATACTACAATAGACCCACTTCCTTCCAATGGGCACTTCAGGTTAACAGGCCCTCATGCACGTCTCTATCCAGGGACAACGTGGAGCCTCCCAATTTTTGGCTGCCCTGCCAAAGGGCTATACTACAAAAGACCCACTTCCTTCCAATGGGCACTTCAATTTAACAGGCCCTCATGCACGTCTCTATCCAGGGACAACGTGGAGCCTCCCAATTTTTGGCTGCCCTGCCAAAGGGCTATACTACAAAAGACCCACTTCCTTCCAATGGGCACTTCAGGTTTACAGGCCCTCATGCACGTCTGTATGCAGGGTCATTGGTGAACCTCAAAATTTTGGACTGCCCTGGCAAAGGAAAATACTACAAAGACTCAGTTCCTCAAAATGGGCACATTAGACTCAGAGGCCTTTATGTACGTCTCTTCTCAGGGACATCGGAGTGCCACACAATGTTTTACGTAAAATCTTTCATGTATTGATCTCAAAAAGTAACATACATTAGCTCTATCTCACTATTGGGTATGTGCCCTTAACATTTCCGCCATGAAAATTCATTTTGGTGTCATTTTGGAAGGTTTTCTGGTGAGTCCGTAAAAATGGCGTAAAACGCGGACAAAATTGTTCACAGCTGTGACTTTTGAGTGATAAATGCTTCAAGGGGTCTTCCCCATGCTGTTGCCATGTCATTTGAGCACTCTTCGGAGACTTTTGTGCCATTTTTAGGGTTTCTACATGCTGCCGGTGGTCATTTCACAAAAATACTCGGGTCTCCCATAGGATAACATTGGGCTCGTTGCTCGGGCCGAGTACACGGGTATCTTGGGAGGCTCGGCCCGAGCTTCGAGCACCCGAGCTTTTTAGTACTCGCTCATCACTAATAATAGACAATTATTGGCCCCTTAAGTAGCGCTGCAAGGGACACTTGGTGAGTATGTACTTCTTTAACAGTTTTTCTTCCATTTTTTTTACAGTAGCCAATCACAGCCAAGCCAATAATTGCCATGGCTTTGATTGGCAGGGAGAGGATGGTTTTTGCAATCCGAAAATGTACTGATCCTTGGCAAGATCACCGACTTTTGCGGTAAATGTGTAGATGTCCGATCTCAATTTTATCCGACCAAAGATCGTATGTTTGTAACATTTTCTAATCTTTGCAGATAAGGAACACTCATCTCTATTCTTGAGACTGTGATTCAATGGATGTTTGTCTTGACCAGTACTCATATGAAGAGATTTCACCACATAGCTTAACCCAAATGTATTAGGCACATTTCAAGATTCCAGAAGAAGTTCATTTTGAAGCCAAATTCTTGTATTATGCACAATTACAGTAGATAAAACAACGCTTCTGAACCAGAGATTTATGGAGGTGATGCTAGCAAGGTGGAAGACAAAAACTGATTGGGGAAGAGAGGAGGGGTTACTTGTATCAGATCTGGGCTACAGAGAGAAAGATGGGACAATCTCTTAAAAAGCGCGAACCTGATTACAAGTAGTATAACAACAACAACAATACAATGACAATATAATACTGTGTGTGATTCCCAAGTCGTGGGACATGACAGATACTCTTTAATAACATTGTAAGATATTAAATCATTCTTGATATCCATTTTGCTGACTTTTTAATGTTCCTCTTCTACTGTATAGAGAATATTTGTAAATCTGTTGAAGTGTTAAAAGGAAGCTGTACTACTAAGGACTCAAAAGAACGTAATGCAGAAAAAACATGTACAATTAAATTAGATGCAAAACGCTCAATCTCTCATGCTGACGTGATTTGCAAAGTGCAGGAGGAAGCAGAAATCATCATTTGGGGTGAAGGGGTTAGCAGCTGACACAGAGAACTCATCCGCATTTAACGCATGTTGTAACACACGGAGCAATTTGCATCTCATTTCCACCTAGTGTCTGTATGTATTCGTTTTATCTTACTTTCGGAAGGCGGAGTTCACCGTACTGACCTATGCCTGTAGCCTTTTAAACTATCCTTTTATTTACTGTTGACTGCATTACCTTTGAGATGACAAATTTGCTAGTGCACTGCATTTTTCCAGCATACATACTAAAGTGTTTGTTTAATATCTAGGGATTATATGTGCAATTTCTGTGCATGAATGAAGCAGGGTTCTATTGTGTAATAGGCAGAGTAAGCAAAATATAGAGGAATATTTTATTGGTTATTACCCTTGTGTAAACTGGTTAAGATTATATAACCATTATTTTAAATCATATTCATAACTTGACTGTATCTCACAGAATTCTTTATTAATGTAGCAGTTTATTTATCTATACATTGATAGCAATTGCCTATAGTTCCCTGATTTTTAGTATATTTTGATGTAGGATCACCAAAGACAAAGTAACTTAACTATTAAAAAATCACTAGTTGTACCAATCTGCATGGGGCCACATTGATCCCATTGTACCAGACAAGGGTTGAAGAAGTTGTCCAGTAGCTTCGATTGATTTAGTACCCCGTAAGTATAGATGGGTTTTCTTATTTCATAAGGAGTCTTGAATTAATTAAGCTGGGGGAGAACTTCTTTACTACAAAACATGAAAAGGGCCCTAACACCTTTAGTATTAAATTAATATACAGGTGCACAAATACACTAACTACACTATCGCTAAAATACAAACATATGTACATACACTTTGTTATAGCACCCCGTAATTATTGAATACATGAATCCCACTGTTGCAACACGCATAAGAAACATGAGGTCTTACAGCAGTTAACAATTTTTTTTTATCAAAAAGCATAAAAGGAATCCAACTACTATACGGTGTACCTCATATGGATAGACCCTACTTCTAGTGGCTCATTTCTACATGTGCAAGCCACATCTCAAATGAACTGAGGTAGAGATAGGATTCAGGCTTAGGTCTGATTAAAGTAATTCTGAGAAAGAAAAATGGCATAATTTTAGGACTCATTCAGAAAAGTGTATTTGATGGACGTGTGCTGTCCAAGTTGTAATATTTTCCATATATTGAATGAGATTCACTTATTCAAAGTCTATGTGTACACAAAAAAATTAGATCCCATAAATGTTATCCATATTGAAACCTATTTTTAGGGATGCATTGTCTTCCATCTGAACCTAGCCTAAGGGATATGGATGCCTTTAGCTGCATTTTTATTTACCCAAACAACCCTTTCTTAAATGTCTGAGTACCTTGAGGAAAATTAAAAAAGCTTATACTCTCCTCCTTATTGGCGTAGTTCTTGATATCCTCCAATGCTATGCATGGTAATATTAATAACAGAGACCTCTACTTGGGGAAGTCAGTGGAGAGGTGCAATGTAGGCCTGGATGCTTTCAAATACCAGAACACAATTTAAGTTCAAGTCCAGCCCTGAATGTAATATTATTATTTATTTAATGGCCTTCAACTCGATCTCGAGCCATGGTGACTTAATGGATAAATACTCTGTAGAAAGATCAATCTTGTGCAAGTGCGAGTACACACTGTGCATCCACTTTCTGGTTCTTGTTGCGCCGTGTAGTGTCTTCTGCTGCAGAGCTCCGGCTCCCCCTGGTGGCAGCTTGACACTGCTGTAGTCAATTAAGCAAAAATAGATCTCTTTGTGGTATTGTTTGGACTTTTCCATTATCCATCTAATGTTAGCAATTACAACTCTTGTTCATCTGCCTTTTCTTAATCCTGCTTGTTAATCTGGCAGCTCTATGTCAAAGTAAGACTGCAGCCCTCTTCATAGGATCTTCAGTAGTATTTCCATGGCATGAGGTGCTGTGGTGGGGGAGACAAGAAAGGCGCAATAGGGTTTTACCTGGTTTACAGAGTGAAAGAGGATAAAAACAGTGCACTCACCTGGCCGGGTTGTGCCAGTCACAACCCCTTTATTAGCATGGATGAGCGCTTGGGTGGTTCTGCAGCGGCCCCGTTATAGAGCAGATTTTGAATATGAAGGACTGGAGAAAACGGGTTTATTGCCGCGCTAAAAACCACGAGCATGTATAAGTCAAAATATTCTTTTTATTTAGATCATTCCTACGCGTTTCTGAGGCTCATCTGCCTCCTTCCTCAGGGAAAAACCTGAGGAAGGAGGCAGATGAGCCTCAGAAACGCGTAGGAATGATCTAAATAAAAAGAATATTTTGACTTATACATGCTCGTGGTTTTTAGCGCGGCAATAAACCCGTTTTCTCCAGTCCTTCATATTCAACATGGCATGAGGTGTGAGTGCAATAGTCCGATAGTTTTCAGTTTTTATCATCTCCGTTCTTAGGAATAAACACCGATTTTGGCGAGTCCTTGGACCATTTACTAGTTGCCATATCTGTTCTCACAGGCATGTGATGAAATCATCTGCTACTTCAGAAGAATTTATTGGAATATTGTCACACCAAGGGGATTTATTTTTTAACAGAAGGGTTATCACAACAATGACTTTGTCCTTAAAGATGTTCAGTTTACTTTCATTTCCAGTCTCAGTTTCTTCCTGTATCGCCAAGTTGTTCTTGTAGAGATCTTCAATGTACTCTTTCCATCTTTCCTTGATCTGTTCTGGCTCAGTTAGTTTGTTCCCATTAAGACAAAACAATCACTGATCTCGGGGAGACCAGCCAGAGAAAACACTGCCAGCAGCTGGGCATTGCCCCTCATCAGTGTAGAGTAGGATTCTGGCCAGGTGGGAGCAATGCCTAGTAGACCAGCAAGACAAAACAATCACTGATCTCGAGGAGACCAGCCAGAGAAAACATTGCCGGCAGCCAACAAAGGCGCTCAAAACAGTGAAATCCTAGGTGCATTGCCCCTGGGAAGTATGCAAATCAAAAAATGTCCGTGGAGCCTCTGTTAGGAGTCTCAACACAGAAAATAGCCAGATATCCCTCCGGGAAGGACCTAGCCAAGCAGTGGCTCTTTTTAGGAGACCACCATAACCACCATATTAAGTGGTCCTTTTAGTCAATATCCAACTCTTTGACGAGTTTAAAGATATGACAAGGGAAATACCAAGGCCAAGTATCCATCCACAGACAGCTGTTTCGGGGTATTGCCCCTCATCAGTTTGTTCCAATTGGCATCTTTCAACATACCCACTCTTGTTTGAAACTGCCATTGTATCTCTTTGATCTTTTGGTATACCTTCATCTTGCCCTTCAGATGTTAATTTTCTATCTTTGTACATATCCTTTGGTAATAAAGTTCTTTGTCTGCTCGAATGGCTCTCTTTTTAGTCTTTTACTATTGTTTTCTGTATTATGCTTGTTACCTTTTTGCTTTTGCCAATCGTCTTTCTTCAATGGTCTTTAGGGCCTCTTCTGTTAAAAATGGCTACAGTGGTTTCTTATTTTTTGTGTGCTTATTGATTGTCTTTCTAGCTTCTTCAGTAATAATACTCCTTAAATGTGTTTATAATTTCTCGGCTTTCTTTCATCCACATCCAGAGATATAAATTGGTTGTACAGAATATTCCAAAAAGCTTTAGGTATGTTGGCCTAATTGAGGTTGGAAATGACCTGTTGTCTAGTCTGTTTTCACAGCTTGATGCTAAGCTTTACTGTCAAAAGTTCATGATCAGTTCTACAATGAGCTCCTGGTCTTGTTTTTTCTGTACTGATTGATGACTTCCATCTTTGATTAACTGTTATGCCTGCCTGGATCCACAGACTCAGACGGGCTGTAATGGACAGGCTAGAGGGAACCCACTCACCAAGCAGGACCCCCAGAACCCTGAAACCCTTTAACCCCTATACAGGGATTTGGAATTACACAGGGCCCTGGAGATCACTACCTGTGGAAGGCTGCAGTCTGAGAGAGTAGTCGTCAGGCAGGGTCAAACCAGGAATTGCGGAATAGGGACAGAATCGGCAGGCAAAGACGTAATCAGAAACAAATGAGTTACAAGGAATGCTTCAGCTCACCTGCTGCCCAGATGGTGATGCCTTGCGGGTGCCTGGAATCCACCGGTGAGTCCCACCCGGTTATGGACAAATGTAGAAGGAAGAAAACGGATCTGGCACAAATTCCTCTTGAAGTAAAATGATCAAAGTCTTTATTATAACCATTAAAAAGTACCGTGAAGACCAAAAATAGATGTTACAGCATGAGAACTTTACGCGTTTCGGACTTCATTTTAAAACCACGAAAGAGTCTTATGACTAAGGACTCTTTCGTGGTTTTAAAATGAAGTCCAAAACGCGTAAAGTTCTCATGCTGTAACATCTATTTTTGGTCTTCACGGTACTTTTTAATGGTTATAATAAAGACTTTGATGATTTTACTTCAAGAGAAATTTGTGCCAGATCCGTTTTCTTCCTTCTACAGTAATCAGAAATGAGCAGAGGTCAAAACCGGATTGGGCAGCGAGGTACAAAAACAGCAGGCAGGAGGGTAGTCAGAAAACAAGCGGTAATCAGCACACAAAATCACAGGACAAAACAGGAGCCAGAATTCTCAGAACTATCTCTGGCAGAGGTCAGCAGACAGGAGGGGAATTAAAAAGGGTGTGGTGTCTTCCCATAGGCTGTAGCTGAATGATGGTACCTCAGCTGGGAGACACCCGCCACCTACAGGTCAGCCAGTGGCACTGCAGATCCCCAGGAAACCCAGACCAGTGGATGAACGGAGCCTGCGCCCACTGGCGCCGCTGGCATTGACTCCTTTCCCATCACCAGCACCATCCACGGCAGGAACACGGCGTCACCTGGCAATCAGAGCAGAAGTCGATGGAGCGGACTCCGGTGGTAACATTAACACATATGTAGTCAATCTAATTTTTATAGATCCTATTCGTTGATGTCTATGCATAGAATCTCCGTTTGTGATTTTGGAAGAACAAAACAGAAGTCAATGAATATTTGTCATTTTGTTCACCAAGTAAAAAGTATCAAACAATGGTTCCATGATTGCCATAGTCCAATTTGGCATTCAAGTCTCCCATGAAAAAGAGTAAGCCTGGTTTTGGTGTTCTCTCAATTCTTCTTGAACTTAATCATAGAATAGTTCAACATCCTCCTGCTTGGCAGCTGTTTTAGGTGCGTTGACTAGTATAACTGTGACATGGATTGGCGCTCTTTGTAGTCGCATTGAGATGACTCTATCACTGACTGCTTTCTATTTCACGACAGTACAGGCATTACATAGGAGCTGGAAAGAGAAATCGCACAAAATAGGGTCTTATCAAATTAAAATTACAGGAGAAATAATTCAGGGAGGCTGTGGCAGTGCAGGTCACAGCCACCATAAAATGCCTGAAGGCCACTGCAGAACCCACGTGGAGATACAAAAAATGTAAGGAAGAAAAGGGTTAATCTCCTGCACCGCCAAACCAGTCCTGATGATGTAATAAAATATGACTTATTGATCAATGCGTTTCAAAGCCCTCAGAGGCTTCTTCATCAAGACAATCATGTACAGTTAAGCAGTATAAAATCACATATACAGTATATATATATGGTCTAATAAATGAGGGGGCGGGTGGTCACAATGATCAGAAGGGACGTCAGCAGAGGGCTTTGAAATGCGTTGACCAATAAATCATATTTTATCTACATGATCTGGACTGGTTTCGAAGCACAGGAGATTTACCTTTTTCTTCCTTCCATTGTTTGTAGGACAGTACAGGCAAATGTTTGCTTGAGAATAAAAGCAACATTGTTTCTTCTTTGGTTATCATTGTCAGGTTAGCAGATCCAATGCAGGTATGACTGTAAATGTCTGGATGAGTCCATCTTAGTTTGATAATTCTGAGTAAGTCAAGTCCTGTTCTGTCCATTTCAGCTTTGACAATGTCTAGTTTTCCTTGGTTCATGGTTCATACATTCCAAGTTCTGATATCTCTGCAGATTTTGATTGTCACTTTTATCCAAGCAATATCAGCACCAAGATGACCTTACAGCTTTGATCTTGTCAAGTCATGAGTCTTGATCATACTTAGGTTGACCATAGACTCTTCCCCAGAAGCTTGTTGAGTGCCTTTCCGACCTAGGGGTGCATCTTCCAGCACTATATAGAATTCCTTCAGTTGTACTCTCCCTCAAGTTTCTTGGCATAATAGAGAAGTAAATTGCCAGGACTTTCTTCCTCAAAGTAAAGTGGCTATCATGAAGGAGCTACACTGTATCAGATTTGTATGATGTCAATACAAACTGCCTCATCATGCCACCTCCTGCTGCCGATGCTAGCACTAGGCAGTATACTTAGTTTGGTACCTCAGTTGAAACCTGTTCACCTGGGATCTACCTGATGGCAAAATTAATTTCCGATGGCATGGCTTTAAACATTACTGATAGACATAAATACACATAACAAATATACAATATAGGCATAAAAATTATACATACATGAAATACACAATACATACAACAAATGCACAATACAGTTAAGTACCCAATCCAATCCAATACACAATTAAGACATCAAATACATGATGTAGACATCAAATATACATACCAAATACACACAGCAAATGCGCAATAGAGACAACGCATACACAGTACAGACATCAGATACAAAATACAGACATTAAATACAAAATACAGACAACAAATACAGTAACACATCACTTTCACATAACACATACTTTCACGGGTGTGTGACGCTTGACAGACAGTCCTGTAGTTTCCAGCTGTAGAAATTCACAGCGTTTGGCTACCCAAGCTGCTCTCTGACTTTCCCTTTTTCCCTGCTTGAGGCTTATACCTTTTTCTTTAGAACCCTGTGGATTTCCTCACCTTTTCAGCTGTTGATCTTCAGCAATTTCCCTTTGTGTCTTTAAATACCCTCATTCCCCTTTACTCTGTGCTGGTGATACATCTATTACCATTAACAAGTCTTCAGTGCAAGCAGTCGGTTTGTATTCATCTGGAGAAACTTTGTTGTTGCCGTTTCTCTCCCTGAGTCTCCCAAGATAACTTATTTATTTACTTTCCCCTGTGTGTATTTCTCTGTGTTTTCTTTAGAGCTTAGTGGGGTTGACTAAAGGGGGCTTTACACGCTACGACATCGCTAATGCGAACTCGTTGGGGTCACGGATTTTGTGACGCACATCCGGCCGCATTAGCGATGCCGTTGCGTGTGACACCTATGAGCAATTTTGCATCGTTGCAAAAATGTGCAAAATCGCTCATCGGTGACATGGGGGTCCATTCTCAAATATCGTTACTGCAGCAGTAACGAAGTTGTTCCTCGTTCCTGCGGCATCACACATCGCTCTGTGTGACACCGCTGGAATGAGGAACCTCTCCTTACCTGCATCCCACCTGCAATGCGGAAGGAAAGAGGTGGGCGGGATGTTACCTCATCTCCGCCCCTCCGCTTCTATTGGGCGGCGGTTCAGTGACGCAGCTGTGACGTCGCTGTGACACTGAACGAACCGCTCCCTTAGAAAAGAGGTGGTTCGCCGGTCACAGCAACGTCGCCGGGCAGGTAAGTATGTGTGACGGGTCTGCGCGATGTTGTGCGGCACAGGCAGCGATTTGCCCGTGACGCACAACAGATGGGGGCGGGTACCCACGCTAGCGATATCGGTACCGATATCGCAGCGTGTAAAGTGGCCTTTAGCTTTCATCCCATCCATTTCCTACCTAGAGCCTATTTCAGGGTCAAAAAGGGTTAGGTATCTGGCTCGGCGCATAGATGCGGAACCTATCTAAGGTGGTGAGGGAAGCCAGCGGCCAGCGGTAGGTTTGGTCAGGGGTCACAATCTCCCCTTCCCTGGACACAGGGTTTCCCTTCCCTTTTGCTGATCACTTGGTACTTCCCTGTGCCTAGCGTGAAATATACAGTGCTAAAATAATTCCAATATACATAGCTTTCTTGCTCATTATTTGTTGCCTGTGATGTAAATCTGGTCATGACTGACAGCATTACTTAAGTAAATTCTCAAGCAAGTATAGTGTATAAGAAATTATACTTTCCAACTGAAAAATTATGATCCTTCACATTCTACTTGTCATTTACTGTACAGTAATTTTAGTGTGAGTGGTACTTAAGCAGCCTCAGAAGTGTATTTCTTCATCCCTAATACAAGTGTAACACAGTAAGGGATCTTTTAATGTATAAACCTGACTCATATATGATTACAGTTCCTGGCTATTTGAAAGGAGTTATCTTTGATTATTAAGGGTTTAAGGGTTATTATTGAGACCAGTCATGGTACTACTATGCATTAGATTACCGAGTCTACATATTCAGATGTGGCAAAACTTAGGGGCACTTTGCACACTGCGACATCGCAGGTGCGATGTCGGTGGGGTCAAATTGAAAATGACGCACTTCCGGCATCGCATGCGACATCGCAGTGTGTAAAGGCTGGATGATACGATTAACGAGCGCAAAAGCGTCGTAATCGTATCATCGGTGCAGCGTCGGCGTAATCCATGATTACGCTGACGCGACGGTCCGATGTTGTTCCTCGCTCCTGCGGCATCACACATCGCTGTGTGTGAAGTCGCAGGAGCGAGGAACGTCTCCTACCGGCCTCACTGCGGCTTCCGTAGGATATGCGGAAGGAAGGAGGTGGGCAGGATGTTTACATCCTGCTCATCTCCGCCCCTCCGCTCTGATTGGCTGCCTGCCGTGTGACGTCGCAGTGACGCCGCACGACCCGCCCCCTTAACAAGGAGGCGGGTCGCCGGCCACAGGGACGTCGCACGGCAGGTGAGTGTGTGTGTGAAGCTGGCGTAGCGATAACTTTCGCTACGCCAGCTATCACCACATATCGCTGCTGCGACGGGGGCGGGCACTATCGCACTCGGCATCGCAGCATCGGGCTGCGATGTCGTAGTGTGCAAAGCCCGCCTAAGTTTGTCATTAAACAGTTTTGCAGTTTTTGTATGCACTATTTTTATACAGCAGCAGATGTTATATCACATCAGAAACGCAAATTTACAACATTAGATGAAAAATACCGTAGGTTGTATAATTTTAATTATTGACTACTTTTATTAGGATTATGCTAGGAAATAGAAAAATAAAAGAAAATTACATGATCAGGCTTCGGCAATATGTGTCACACAAAATTAATATTGCAGTGTAGATGGGCAGTGAGCCCCATAGGGGTGAATAGGCCCCATGACGAGCGGAAGGGTCAGGGTAGGAAGGGGTTAAGGGATTTGGCTAGGGGGCAGTGTACGGGGCTTTAGGATTGGTGGGAGTGTCGGGGGGAACCAAGGAAGGGGTGGGGTGGTACTAGGGGGTATAAAGGGGGCTGTGCCCTGGTGACCTCCTCTTTGCTGCCCAAGCTGTGTGTCCCACCTGTGCTGTTGCTCGCCGACGGGGCAATGGCTGACTTGGCAGCTTTACTGGACATGGTGTGCGGGACCTCTGAGGTCCTTGGCGTGGATGCGCTGCGGGAGCAGCTGGCGGCGGTTTGCGGGGCTGGAGCGGTAATGCCTGCTGCTCCAGCACCCGGGCCGGTGCTGCGCGCTTGGCGGGCGCAACCGCCGGAGCGCTACTCCCCCGGCGTGGGGAAAAGAACAAGATCCAGGAGCCCCCTTGGGGACCCTCCGGGGCAGCGGAGCCCTCCTTACTTACCTCTGGGAGAGGTACCGGCCGCCGAAAGGAATCCTCGCCGGAGATCCCGTGGGCCGGAAGTGGGCGGAGCCTCGGCGAGGCGAGGCCTACTTCCGGTTTGCGGTCTGCACGGCCCCGGACCAGAGCGGCGGCAGCTTCCAGTGAAGTGCAGGCTGGGGGTGGTGCCCGGGATCGGGAAACAGAGGCGGAGACTCCCTGCAGACGGCAGGGGAGATGGAGCGGACGGAGCGGCGGCGCAGATCGGGGTGGCAGCATGAGGGGTCCGGAGGCAGGGTATTGCAGTCCGCAGGGCCCTGCGCTGCGATCAGTGTCACGGTCCCCCCCAGCGAGGATCGGGCTGGGGGAAGTTCCCTACAAGCAGCGGGAGCAGCGCAGCCTCCCTGCAGTCGGCAGGGTGGGAGACTCACAGGATCTGCAAGCGTGGTGATGACGACGCAGCAGGCAGGCGTGGGACCTGCAAAGAAGTATGCAAAAAGTGATTTTTATTATAATTATGCAAGCAGAAAGAGAGAGCCACTATCGAAAAAGCAAAGACAAAAGTCAAGCCAACGTTTCGGCCTTCACAAGGCCTTTGTCAAGGACTTGCCTGTAAAGAAATGATAAAGATTATATACACACCAATGTTTTTCTTTTAGAGATATTGATCACCTGCTGCACAACCACACAGGCCCCCTATGTGACACTATGCACTCATAAGCACCCATACCCCCGTTCACAGCCTGTTACTCCCCTTACCCCGCCCCCTCTGTGACGCGACGCACACAAGCGCGCCGAGTCCAGTGACTCATACTGACAGGGATTCCCTCCCGAAGGCCGCCCCCTCCGTGACGTCCTGCGCACATGCGCACTAGGGTACCTGCAAACAGCATCTCTCCTACTCCCCACTGACGTCGGAGGCATGCGCAGTAGCAAGCCCACGTCATCACTGACGTCACGGGCGCCTGCGCTCCTGCCCCCATGACTCACACCAGGAAGTAATGCCCTGGCTACAAATAGCTGCCGTTTCACAGACCCCACTGCCACATGCCTGCTACCTGCACCTCTGGGACCCTGTCCCCCTGCCCTTGTGCCCTGTAAGATAATCACACTATCTATACTGTGCACCTCAACTTGCCTGGTCTCCACATGCATTGCAGCTTGTACTAATGTACCCTGTCTTTCCATAGGCACTTCATCCATCTACCCATTCACCTTTCATGCCTCCTTGACTTTGGGTAGGTTTTTTAACCTCATACTGTCTACTGTGCTGATATACTGTGTACTGTTTATCTACATACAATTGCTAGCGTTCTTTATACATGCTACATTTAGGCACCTGACCACTAGTATTGTAGTTGCACTGTTTAATCTGCTGCCTCCTCCTGGTTCTGCCCGTCCGATAATAAATGCTCTACTTATATCTATACTGCTTATACAGCATGTCCTGCATTGTCTACTATGTCACCCATCTCCGATGGTTCTGAACGGATTGGGTTCATTCTATGATCTCATTGCCTGCTGGCATTACCATTTGATTGAGTCATGTACCAGCGCGTGCTTGCCGTTACTAAACGTTTTGCTTGCCATTCTTCCCATGGTGCTTATTATTGATGTATCCCTCTCTCCATCCAGCAAGTTGTGCTTTGAGAGCAGAACGCCCTACCTGTGGTTTACCCATTTGACGTCTAATCCGTCTATACCCGTCACCTCTTGATACACGTATGTGTGTGTATATACTCCTTGTAAATATGTAAATATGTATATTATGTTCACTCATTGGTGTGTATATAATCTTTATCATTTCTTTACAGGCAAGTCCTTGACAAAGGCCTTGTGAAGGCCGAAACGTTGGCTTGACTTTTGTCTTTGCTTTTTCGGTAGTGGCTCTCTCTTTCTGCTTGCATAATTATAATAAAAATCACTTTTTGCATTACCCTGTTGTAATTGATTGTGTGCTTGGGATTAATTTAACTACTGTAACAATTTTCCCTTTAAGCACCTCCCCCATACCCGCAGTTGAGCCCAGCTCTATTCTGAACTCTGCAAAGAAGTATGGCGGCAGGACGCCACGTCAAAAGGAGAAGGCCCAGCAGGGGACGCCCGGAGGCGCAGGGTGCGGTGACCGTGGGGGTCGACGGCCGCCAGGTGCAGGCTGTCCCCTCGCTGGTCCCCCCTGAGGACCTCAGTGGCGTTTCGAATTCTGGAGAGGAAGAAGGACAGGAGGAGGCGGCAGGACGATGGATCGGCTGAGGGACGTTTGTGGTACGGCTGCTCCGGATTCGGTTCAGAGGCAGCTTGGTGAGAGGATGACTGATATGTATAATGTTGCAGGGTCTGGGGGCGGGGGCATGGGTTCCTCTGCAGGGGGCGGTATGCAGGGCGCAAGTACGGTCGGACAGTCGGGGTTACCGGGGACGGAATTTTGGGGTCAGCTGTTAGGGGTGTTGCAGGGGTTGTCGGCAGATAGGTCGGGACAGAGCGGGCCTGGGTCTCCGGTGGGGGCTTGGGTGGGACCCCCAGTTGGTGGTCCGCCGGTGGTGCCGGCGCGAGAGGTTGAAGTTCCAGAGGCTGCGTCGGCGGTTGTGGTGGGGCAGGCGGACGGCGTAGCGGCTGCGGCGGTGGTGAGTAAGGACGCAAAAAAAGAAAAAGAGGACGAGGTTGTGTGGTTGGATGATAGGGCACGAAGTGAAGTTTATGTGTGCTTTGAAAGTCCATTAGGGGTGCATTTGAAAAAGGAGGTGAGGGAGAAGATATGGAAAGGGGAGTATGTGGAACTTTTTTCCTTGCTCCCCTTGGAGAAGTTTAACTTGGACAAAGTGAAGCCAAGTGACTCCAAGAAAGAAAAGGAGGATGAGGAGAAGAGGAGGTACAGGCTGATACAGAGAACTTTTACTAACTGGCTACAGGCGTTTGCGATTTTAGCCAGCGTGATTGGGCAAAAGGAGCCGGAGCATTGCTCCGCCCTTTTTGGTTACATGGATTCCATTGGGGAGGCGTATAGAGTGTATGGTGGTTTAGGGTGGCTGAGATATGACGAGCAGTTCCGGCAATGGAAGGCTCTGCGGCCTGGCATCCGGTGGGACCACAAGGATATTTCCCTGTGGATGCGATTGATGACGGCTCCGGCTCAGCCCTTTCGTGGGGGTGCCGGGAGCCCGGGTGCGAGTAGTGGGTCCCCGGCTGGCCAGAGAAAAGGTGCCTGTTGGCAATTTAATGAAGGGCAATGTACGTTTGGGGCGTCATGTCGGTTTAAACACGAGTGTTCCGGTTGTGGAGGTTCCCACTCTTTGGCCAGGTGTTTCAAAAAAGGAAAAGGAAAGGCAGGAGAGGGGTCTGGTAAAAGGGAGGATGCCAGTGAAGGTAGAGGTGATGCTTCCCTATTTAAATAGATAACCGGATGTGCGGGCGGCGGAGCTGTTGTTGAAAGGTTTTACGGAGGGTTTTCGGATTCCGATCGAATCTGAAGCGCCGGTGTTTCGCCCGAGTAACTTGAGATCCGCAAAAGAACATCCGGAGGTGGTGAGGGAAAAGCTGCAAAAGGAGGTGGAGTTGGGGAGGATGGCGGGCCCGTTCAAGGACCCGCCGTTCTCCAACTTGAGGATTTCGCCACTGGGGGTGGTACCCAAGAAGGAGCCGAATAAATTTCGGCTCATTCATCATTTATCGTATCCGGCAGGTTTGTTTGTAAATGATGGGATCTCACCTGAGTTGTCAGCGGTCTGTTATGTATCGTTTGATAAGGCTTTGGAGTTAGTGCGGGTAGCCGGGCGAGGGGCCCTGATGGCGAAGGCGGACGTGGAAGCAGCTTTTTGTTTACTTCCGGTGCACCCAGAGAGTATTCACCTCTTGGGGTGCATGTGGGATGGGGGATACTACGTGGATCGTTGCCTGCCCATGGGCTGTTCCATTTCGTGCGCTTATTTTGAGGCATTCAGTTCTTTCGTGGAATGGGTAGTCAGGGACGTGGCAGCAGTCCATTCAGTGATTCACTATTTGGATGATTTCCTTTGCGTGGGACCGGCGGGCTCCTCGGTTTGCTCCTTGTTGTTATTTACGTTAGAGCGAATAGCACGGAGTCTGGGTATTCCATTGGCAAAGGAAAAAATGGAAGGACCGGTTACTGTCAGGATGGTGTCGGTGGACGGCCTCCTAGAGCATCTGCGGGCGGGGTAGCTGGACGAACATTTCAGGGTGATCTTGAGCAACGGTCGCATCCAGTCAAGCTAGGCCGCAGGCGTGGCCTTACCGCAGGTCATGACCGCTGGAACGTTTCTTAACTGATGCGGCAGGGTGGCCTCTCCTGGGATGGAGGAACGTCCTCACCACAGATCCCGGCCTCCGGAGTGTCTTCCTCCTGGAGCGCTGGTAGCTTCAGCTGTGCAGGCGCAGGAGCGGCCTGCTTGCAGACCCCAGCTGGAGCCAGGGATGTCCACTGTGATGCCTTCAGGACATCGGCAGCAGCGCAGAAGCCCCTCCGGGGACCCTCCGATGGTGGGGGACTAGTCCGGCCATGGCAGCTGCCCCCACCATGGGAGGAATTCAAGTGTGCGGCCAAGGTCGCCGGCAGCAAGTAGGCCTCAGCTTCAGCCTGCAATAGGGGGGGAGCTACTGCTGCTTTACTTCTGGAAGATCTAGGACTGGTGGCGGGCCGCGATGGTGATTTACCGGTCGGGCGGCCCGGCTTATCCACGTCGGTGGTTTCCAAGGGGATGCAGGGTTCCTGGCCAGAGGATAGAGGATTGGTGTCGGCAGGCTCCTTGTCACATCAGCAGCATGGAGGTCTGGTTCCAGGGTCGGCGGCTTGGGCTTCGCCTGGATGGGGTCCTGAACCGGCCGATCCGAGGCTACCGTCGCCAATTGGCGGAGGAGAAGACAGATGGCAGGATGGGATTGTTCCACCTTTGCATCCGACCGGACGGCATGATTCTGGGTTGTCAGCTGGCAGGATCACAGCTCCTCCGCAGCCCGGTAAATATGGTTCAATGTTTTGTTCGTCTCCTTTTCCTATTGGTGTCCAGGGTTGTTTGTCGGGTCAGGCGGTGTCTGGGGTTGGGGGTGGTTCGGTATCGGTTGGGCAGGGGGATCAGTTAGGTCAGGTGGGGGTCGTGGATGTTTTGTCAGAGGTCAGACAGTTGCTAACCCGGCTGGAGGGTAATAGGGTGATGGCTGGTTGTCTTTCTGCATGGTTGGGTTCAGGAACTTTAGGTGCTGGGGTAGCGGCGGACCAGGTTGGTGTGGGCAGGCTGTTTCGGTTTAGGTTCAGACAGAGAAGGAGAAACACACAATTCATTTGAATGATAAAGCACGGGAGGAGGTATATGTTTGCTTTGAGGGGCCGCTGGGGTCGCATTTGGAGAAGGAGGTCAGGGAAAAAATTTGGAGAGACGAATATTTTTTGGAGAGTCGAAATTTTTTCCCTGTTGCCGTTGGAAAAATGTAATTTGAAGAATGAGGAGAAGCACCGGTGGTGGCTGATCCCGCAGACTTGCCAGGCAGGAAGGTCTTGAGCATTTGAGGTGGTCAAAGTGCTCTCGTTGTGGTGGTTTGGGTGGGTCCTTGAAGTTGGTGTAAATTGGATTGGGGTCCAGGGAGATGTGGATCCCTTTAATTTCTTGGTTTTGGTTGTGGTCTGGTGATTCTGGGAGAACGCCGGCTATGGATTATCGGGTCTTATGTGTGGTGGTTTAAACCTTCCCCCTTCCTCGTTTTACATTGGTGCTCCCGAGTTGGTGGTTGTGGCTAGAAATAAGTGTGGTTTAGGGGGTATGTTGAAAAACATGGCGCTGTTGGAGGTCTTCCCGATTTTGGTGGCGGTCACCTTGTGGATGGAGCGGTTATGTAATAGGAGAATTCGGTTTTACTGTGATAACATGGGGGTGGTGTTGGTAATAAATAACATATCGGCTTCCTTACCCCCAGTGGTTAGGGTTCTCCGGAGGTTGGTGTTGGCTTGTTTGTCAATAAATGCTTGTATGACTGCTTCTCATGTGCCGGGTGTGCTGAATTCCATTGCTGATGCTCTTTCTCGTTTTCAGTGGGAACATATCAGGGCATTGGCCCCAGGGGCTATGGCTGTGGGATTGGAATGCCCTGCTGAACTCTGGAGTTCAGGGCCATTGGACACTTGATCAAGGATACATTGGCAGAGACGACCTGGATTGCTTACCAGCGGGTGTGGTGGCAATAGGAGGCTTGGGTTGACTCTTTTGGTTTGCTTCGGTCAGAGGAGGATCAGGTAGGCATGTTGTTTCTGTGTGTCAGACAGTGGTCGTGCGGTTTTGGTCACCGGCGAAGATGGGTAGGTTGGTGGCAGGATTGGTTTTCGGCTTTAAGCTAAGGAACAGGCCGGATTTGACAAAACATTTCTTGGTACAGCAGGCTTTGAGGGGTTTTCGTCGGGGTCGGACCAGGATAGATTGTCATTTGCTTTGTTGGAGCTTTTTGGGGCGCAATTGGGTTCTGTGTGTGGTTCGTTCTTTGAGGTGGTTTTGTTCAGGTTGGCATTTTAATTTGACTTTTTCGGTGCCCTTAGGATCGGGGAGCTTGTTGTGGTCAGTCGACAAGGCCATGGGGGTGTTCAAGCATGGGATGTGGTTTTATTTGAAAGAGGGGTGGAGTTTTGGATTAGAAAGTCAAAGACGGACCAGGCCGGCAAGGGCAGGTGTGTGGCATTAGGGGTCGTTTCGGGTTCTGAGTAGAGATGAGCGAACCGGTCCCGGGGGTCCCGTTCGAGTTCGGTTCGTCGAACGTTCGACGAACCAAACTCGAACGTATAGGCTATAATGGGAGGCAATCACAAACACATAAAAATGCATTAGAAATGTACACAAACAGTTAATAAACATTGCCATAACACTTACCGGTCCTCGCGATCCCTTCTGCACTCTGTCTCCTGCCGCTATTCCATCCGATGATCGCTGAATCCTCCCGGTGACCTGCACTGCCAGCAGAGATGCAGGACCTATCGTGACGTCAAAATAGCCATGTGACCAGTCACGTGGCTATTATCTCATTGGCTACAGACTGGTCACATGACTATGACACGTCATGTAGGACCTGCGAGTGCATCTCTCCGGTACACGGTGCACATATGTGTATCGCCGTGTACCGGCGACATGCTCTAGCACACGGTCGACTCCCCGTTCCGTTAGGGACCGGCTGACACAGCCGGTCATTAACGGAGATCACCGTTGCCATAGCAACGCAGTTAGCGGTGACGTCACCGCTAACCGCGGCTCCGAGAGCACCGTTGCTATGGTAACGCGTCTGTCAGCGTTACCGCTGTTACCGCTGACAGCCAGCAGTGATCACTCACGGAGTGAAGGCTGCACGCTGCTTCCCGATTGTAGTGAGGATTGTACTGAGGATGAGGTTCCCCAGCCCATGATGGGCTGGTGAACCTCATCCTCACTACAATCGTCACTACTACTACACTAGTGAGGATTGTAGTGAGGATGAGATGCCTCAGCCCATGATGGGCTGGGGAACCTCATCCTCACTACAATCGTCACTACTACTACACTAGAAAGAAAGAAGACAGAAGAGCAGGATCGTGGAGGGCTGACAGGGGGTAATAAAGATGGAGTCTCTAATGTGTCTGTGTATTTATTTCTATTAAAGTATTTTTTCTCTGTGTGGTGTTTTTTTTAACCCTTTATTGGAGATTCTTAATGGCCGGGTCAAATGTGCCTGACATTAAGAATCTCTGGCTTAATACTGGCTAGTAAAACAAAGCCAGTATTAACTCATGATTACCCAACAAGCCACCCGGCTCCAGGGCTGTTGGAAGAGTTGGATACAGCACCAGATGATGGCGCTTCTATGAGAGCGCCATTTTCTGGGACGGCTGCGGACTGAAATCCGCAGCAGAGGCGCCCAGAAACCTCGGGCTAACCTGTGCTGCGGATTCCAATCCCCAACTGCCTAGTTGTACCCGGCTGGACACAAAAATGGGGCGAAGCCCACGTCATTTGTTTTTTAATTATTTCATGAAATAAGTGAAATAATTAAAAAAAACGGGCTTCCCTATATTTTTGGCTCCCAGCCAGGTACAAATAGGCAACTGGGGGTTGGAGGCAGCCCGTGGCTGCCTGCTGTACCTGGCTAGCATACAAAAATATGGCTAAGCCCACGTCATTTTTTTGGTGGGCAAAAAAAATCTGCATACAGTCCTGGATGGAGTATGCTGAGCCTTGTAGTTCTGCAGCTGCTGTCTGCTCTTCTCCATACAGATAGACAGCAGCTGCAGAACTACAAGGCTCAGCATACTCCATCCAGGACTGTATGCAGAAGTTTTTTGCCCCCTGAAAAAATTATGTGGGCTTCGCCATATTTTTGTATGCTAGCCAGGTACAGCAGGCAGGTACGGCTGCCCCCAACCCCCAGTTGCCTATTTGTACCCGGCTGGGAACCAAAAATAAAGGGAAGCCCTTTTTTTATTATTTCATGAATTTCATGAAATAATTAGAAAACAAATGACGTAGGCTTCGCCCCATTTTTGTGTCCAGCCAGGTACAACTAGGCAGCTGGGGATTGGAATCCGCAGCACAGGTTGGCCTGAGCTTTCTGGGCCCCACTGCTGCGAATTGCAGTCTGCAGCCGCCTCAGAAAATGGCATTTTCATAGAAGCGCCATATTCTGGCGCTGTATCCAACTCTTCCAGCACCTGCCTGCTATACCTGGCTAGCATACAAAAATATGGCGAAGCTCACATCCTTTTTTTGTAGTTTTTTGGCAAAAAAAATAAAAAATGCTTCCCTGGATTTTCCATTGCCAGTGAAGGTATCACCAAGCAGTGGGGGTTAGGAGCCAGTAGCTGCTTGGATTACCCTTAGCTAGCAATACAAAAAATGCAGCGGGAGCCCATATATATTTTTTTTAATTATTTATTTAAATAACTAAAAATAAAATGGGCTTCCCTGTATTTTGATTGCTGGACATCACAGTGCTGTAAAAATAAATCTTTAAAAAAATGACGTAGCGCTCCGCGGTATTTTTGATTCTCAGCGCAGATAAAGCAGACAGCTATGGGTTGCCACCCCCATCTGCCTGCCGTTACCTTGGTTGGCAATCAAAATACAGGGAAGCCCATTAATTTTTTCTATTTAAAAAATAGTTAAAAAAAAAAAATGACGTTGGGTCCCCCCATTTTTGATAGCCAGCTAGGGTAAAGCAGACGGCTGTAGCCTGAAAACCACAGCTGGCAGCTTTACCGTGGTTGGGGATCCAATGTGGAGGTCCCCTCAGGCTCTTTTTTATAATTATTGTATAAAAATTAATAATTACACAATAAAAGTAGGGTCCCCCCCAAATTGGATCACCAGCCAAGGTAAAGCGGACAGCTGTGGTCTGGTATTCTCAGGGTGGGAAGGTCCATAGTTATTGGGCCTTCACAGCCTAAAAATAGCAGGCCGCAGGCACCCCAGACGTGGCGCATCCACTAGATGCGCCAATCCTGGCGCTTCACCCCAGCTCATCCCGTGCCCTGGTGCAGTGGCAAACGGGGTAATAAATCGGGTTGATACTAGCTGTAAAGTAACCTGAGATCAAGCCCAGCAGTTTGTGATGTCATGGCGTCTATTAGATACTCAACATCATAAACTGTCAGTACTAACAAAAAAAAAATCGACAAAAGAAATTTATTTGAAAAAACAGTCCCCAAAACATTTCCTCTTTCACCAATTTATTGTAAGAAAAAAAATAAAGGGGTCCCACGACGACTCTGGACCGTCTAGAATATGGGGGGGAGACACTCAGGGAACGTATCCCCCATTTTTTAGGAGTGCGGACCCTTCATGTGAGGAGTGTGGGTGCAATGAATCTGCACTCACTCTTCTCGGGTCCACAGCAGCAGAGTCCATGTCGTAATGGTTGCTACCAAAGCTGCAATGCCCTGCTCATGAGGTAAGGGCATGCCTAATCAGGAGAACTACTGTTCTGCTCACTGGTATATAGGTGCTCAGAGGTAATAATAGATAAAATTAGTGAGTAACCTCGGCACTCTAAATCTCCCAGACTAAGTCAGTAAGTCACAACGGATAGTAATGCAAAATCACTCTTTATTGGTCCGTATTAAGAAAAAAAAATTTTTCATAAGCATATATGTTTTTGTCCAAAACAAGTTACAAATGACGTTTCGGCCTGAGCCTTCGTCAGATTGGACTTATCTGCATGTAATCATGAAAAATGACAATAATCAGTATCACATAAGAGTGAGAGAACAATAACATAAACTCGAACAATGTAGAGGTACAATTCGGATGCAGCAAAAAAATTGCAACACAGCAAGAAATGAAACACATGATACAAATGTCATAATACAGTACAAGACAATATAGTAAAGACAAATATGGGGTCAGAGTAGACTTAGACAGCTCAGGTACGAAAGAGATGCAATCATAAAGTAACATGTGCAGTAGGTGTAGAGCTACAGTGTGCATGGCAGAGCTAATGGGTAGACCGACCATAGAAAAAGAATGGAGAAAAAGTGGAGAAAAAGTGGAGAAAAAATGGAGAAAAAAATGGAGAAAAAGTGGAGAAAAATTGGAGAAAAAGTGGAGAAAAAAATTCTCCACTTTTTCTCCATTTTTTTCTCCACTTTTTCTCTACTTTTTCTCCACTTTTTCTCCATTTTTTTCTCCATTTTTTTCTCCACTTTTTCTTCACTTTTTCTCCACTTTTTCTCCATTTTTTTCTCCACTTTTTCTCCACTTTTTCTCCACTTTTTCTCCATTTTTTTCTCCACTTTTTCTCTACTTTTTCTCCACTTTTTCTCCATTTTTTTCTCCACTTTTTCTCCACTTTTTCTCCATTTTTTTCTCCACTTTTTCTCCACTTTTTCTCCATAAGTGGAGAAAAAGTGGAGAAAAAGTGGAGAAAAAAATGGAGAAAAAGTGGAGAAAAAGTGGAGAAAAAGTGGAGAAAAAAATGGAAAAAAAGTGGAGAAAAAGTGGAGAAAAAGTGGAGAAAAAGTGGAGAAAAAAATAGAGAAAAAGTGGAGAAAAAGTGGAGAAAAAATGGAGAAAAAGTGGAGCAAAAGTGGAGAAAAAGTGGAGAAAAAGTGGAGAAAAAAATGGAGAAAAAGTGGAGAAAAAGTGGAGAAAAAAAATGGAGAAAAAGTGGATTAAAAGTGGAGAAAAAGTGGAGAAAAAGTGGAGAAAAAAATGGGAAAAAAGTGGAGAAAAAGTGGAGAAAAAAATGGAGAAAAAGTGGAGAAATAGTGGAGAAAAAGTGGAGAAAAAAATGTAGAAAAAGTGGAGAAAAAAATGGAAAAAAAGTGGAGAAAAAAATGGAAAAAAAGTGGAGAAAAAGTGGAGAAAAAGTGGAGAAAAAGTGGAGAAAAAAAATGGAAAAAAAGTGGAGAAAAAGTGGAGAAAAAATGGAGAAAAAGTGGAGAAAAAGTGGAGAAAAAGTGGAGAAAAAGTGGAGAAAAAGTGGAGAAAAAAATGGAGAAAAAGTGGAGAAAAAGTGGAGAAAAAATGGAGAAAAAGTGGAGAAAAAGTGGAGAAAAAAATGGAAAAAAGTGGAGAAAAAGTGGAGAAAAAGTGGAGAAAAAAAATGGAGAAAAAGTGGAGAAAAAGTGGAGAAAAAAATGGAAAAAAAGTGGAGAAAAAGTGGAGCAAAAGTGGAGAAAAAGTGGAGAAAAAGTGGAGAAAAAGTGGAGAAAAAAATGGAAAAAAAGTGGAGAAAAAGTGGAGAAAAAGTGGAGAAAAAATGGAGAAAAAGTGGAGCAAAAGTGGAGAAAAAGTGGAGAAAAAGTGGAGAAAAAAATGGAGAAAAAGTGGAGAAAAAGTGGATTAAAAGTGGAGAAAAAGTGGAGAAAAAGTGGAGAAAAAAATGGGAAAAAAGTGGAGAAAAAGTGGAGAAAAAAATGGAGAAAAAGTGGAGAAAAAGTGGAGAAAAAGTGGAGAAAAAGTGGAGAAAAAAATGTAGAAAAAGTGGAGAAAAAAATGGAAAAAAAGTGGAGAAAAAAATGGAAAAAAAGTGGAGAAAAAGTGGAGAAAAAGTGGAGAAAAAGTGGAGAAAAAAATGGAAAAAAAGTGGAGAAAAAGTGGAGAAAAAATGGAGAAAAAGTGGAGAAAAAGTGGAGAAAAAGTGGAGAAAAAATGGAGAAAAAGTGGAGAAAAAGTGGAGAAAAAGTGGAGAAAAAAATGGAGAAAAAGTGGAGAAAAAGTGGAGAAAAATGGAGAAAAAGTGGAGAAAAAGTGGAGAAAAAGTGGAGAAAAAGTGGAGAAAAAAATGGAAAAAAGTGGAGAAAAAGTGGAGAAAAAATGGAGAAAAAGTGGAGCAAAAGTGGAGAAAAAGTGGAGAAAAAAATGGAAAAAAGTGGAGAAAAAGTGATGAAAAAGTGGAGAAAAAGTGGAGAAAAAGTGGAGAAAAAGTGGAGAAAAAATGGAGAAAAAGTGGAGAAAAAGTGGAGAAAAAATGGAGAAAAAGTGGAGAAAAAGTGGAGAAAAAAGTGGAGAAAAAGTGGAGAAAAAGTGGAGAAAAAATGGAGAAAAAGTGGAGCAAAAGTGGAGAAAAAGTGGAGAAAAAGTGGAGAAAAAGTGGAGAAAAAATGGAGAAAAAGTGGAGCAAAAGTGGAGAAAAAGTGGAGAAAAAGTGGAGAAAAAGTGGAGCAAAAGTGGAGAAAAAGTGGAGAAAAAGTGGAGAAAAAAATGGAGAAAAAGTGGAGAAAAAAAGTGGAGAAAAAGTGGAGAAAAAGTGGAGAAAAAATGGAGAAAATGGAGCAAAAGTGGAGAAAAAATGGAGAAAAAGTGGAGAAAAAGTGGAGAAAAAAGTGGAGAAAAAGTGGAGAAAAAGTGGAGAAAAAATGGAGAAAAAGTGGAGCAAAAGTGGAGCAAAAGTGGAGAAAAAGTGGAGAAAAAGTGGAGAAAAAATGGAGAAAAAGTGGAGCAAAAGTGGAGCAAAAGTGGAGAAAAAGTGGAGAAAAAGTGGAGAAAAAAAGTGGAGAAAAAGTGGAGAAAAAGTGGAGAAAAAAATGGAAAAAAAGTGGAGAAAAAGTGGAGAAAAAGTGGAGAAAAAGTGGAGAAAAAAAGTGGAGAAAAAGTGGAGAAAAAGTGGAGAAAAAAATGGAAAAAAAGTGGAGAAAAAGTGGAGAAAAAGTGGAGAAAAAATGGAGAAAAAGTGAAGCAAAAGTAGAGAAAAAGTGGAGAAAAAGTGGAGAAAAAATGGAGAAAAAGTGGAGCCCCCTTTGGTGCCTTTCATGTGGCACTAAGGGGTGCTTATCTTTGTATTTAGCCAAAAAAATGAAAAAAAAAATGACGTAGGGTTCCCCCTAGTTTTGTAGCCAGCTAGGGTAAAGCAGACGGCTGCAGCCTGCAGACCACAGCTGGCAACCTCACCTTGGCTGGTAATCCAAAACTGAGGGCACCCCACGCTGTTATTTTAAATTAAATAAATAATTTAAAAAAAAAAACACGTAGGGGTCCCCCAAAATTGGATCACCAGCCAAGGTAAAGCAGACAGCTGGGGCCTGATATTCTCAGACTAGGGAGGTCCATGGTTATTGGATTCTCCCCAGCCTAAAAATAGCAGGCCGCAGCCGCCCCAGAAGTGGCGCATCCATTAGATGCGCCAATCCTGGTGCTTCGCCCCAGCTCATCCCGCGCCCTGGTGCGGTGGCAAACGGGGTAATATATGGGGTTAATACCAGATGTGTAATGTCACCTGGCATCAAGCCCTGGGGTTGGTGAGGTCAGGCGTCTATCAGATACCCGACATCACCAACCCAGTCAGTAATAAAAAAAAAATAGACGACAAACACATTTTTATTTGAAAAAACACTCCCCAAAACATTCCCTCTTTAACCAATTTATTAGAATGAAAAACAAATCCAGGTCTGGTGTAATCCAAGGGGTTGCCATGACGATCCACACTGTCCCAGTCAATGAAGAGCAGGATGTTCCCCATTGGCTGGGAGAGCAATGCAGTGACCTGAGCTAACATCAATGGGTCAGCCCAGGTCACTGCAGGGCATGACAAGTGCTGCTGTCAGCGAGGTACATTACCTGCGCTGATCTCCAGCACTGCCGACAGCCCCTGTCACTGAGCTCAATGACCGGCGCCTTCCCCTCAAGTATCGCAAGAGGTCCGTGACGTCACCGCTAGTCAGTCTCGGGTCGGAAGCGAGAGGTGATGTGACAAGCGGCGGCCATGGAGGACAGTGACAGCGCTGAGGTCGGGATGGCGGGACTTCATCACCGCAGGTAAGCCGAGCGGGGGGGGGGGGGGGGTTTGTGTGTGTGTGTGTGTGTGTGTGTATGTGTACATGCCGCGGGCAGGAGGGGGCGGAGCGAGTTGAGCGGGGAAGTGTGGGCTTCCTGCACGTAACTAAGATAAACATCGGGTTACTAACCAAAGCGCTTTGCTTGGATACCCGATGTTTATCTTGGTTACCAGCTTGTGGCAGGCTGCCAGCGATGGCTCCTGCTCACTGTAGCTGTAAAAAGCCCTGCTTTTTGCTGCTAGAACCGTTCTCGAACGTATCTAGAACTATCGAGCTTTTGCAAAAAGCTCGAGTTCTAGTTCGATCTCGAACAGCCCCAAAAAATCACTCGAGCTTAGAACTGGAGAACCTCGAACCGCGAACCGCGCTCAACTCTAGTTCTGAGATGTGTCCCGTGCTTACGGGCATTTCTGGAGCTGGGGCCTCGGGTGGATGGGCCAGTGCTTTGCCACAAGGACAGTTCGTTTTTATCCAAGTACCAGTTTATGATGATTTTTCGGAGGTGTGTAGAGGTCATTGGTTTGGATCCGGCATGCTATGAGCCGCATTCTTTCATGATTAGAGCGGCAACTGAGGCGGCGGTTTGTGGTTAGAATCCTGAGAGAGTGCGTTTGGAATCCAGGTCATTTCAGGGATACAAGCGCCTTCAGGGAGTTGTGGAATAGTGGGGTTTGTGTGAAGAGGTGGATGGGCTGTTATGATTTTGTGTTATTGTTAATTGCAGAAGAGGTTTCTCGGTTGGTGTGGATTTTTGGCCACTCCTTTGTGCATTGGGCAGCGATCCGGGCTGATGTCCATTTGGACGGAAGGCAGCTGGGGTTTGCGAGGAGTACAGCGATTATCATGTGGTTGGGTTTTTGGGGTATGCATTAGGTGAGGGTGCTGCCTGAAGTTCATTTCATAGGGTGGTGTGTCTGTATCCTGCCCCTGATATTTTGGTTTTGCATGTGGGCGGGAACGATGTGGGGATGGTGGTGGGCCGGTAACTAATTCACGATATTAAGCATGATTTGTTGTGACTTTGGGTATCTTTACCAGCACTTTGGATGGTCTGGTTGGAGATAAGCGGGCTTTACACACTGCGATCTCACTAGCGAGATCGCAAGCGATCATACCCGCCCTGGTCGGTTATACAACATGGGCAAATCGCTGCCCGTCGCACACAACCTCACTTACCCCCGTCACATGGACTTACCTGTCCTGCGACGTCGCTCTGGCCGGCGATGCGCCTCCTTTTTAAGGGGGCGGGTCGTGCGGCATCACAGCGACGTCTCACAGCAGCCATCCAATAGAAGCGGAGGGGCGGAGATGAGCGTGACGTAAACATCCCGCCCACCTCCTTCCTTCCGCATAGCCAGTGGAGGCAGGTAAGGAGATGTTCCTCGCTCCTGCGGTGTCACACACAGCGATGTGTGCTGCCGCAGGAACAAGGAGCAACATCGCTAATGAGAGGTAAACGATTTTTTGTTTTAGGACGACCTCTCTGCGGCAACGATTTTTGCCGCTTTTGCGATTGTTTTAGGTCGCACATAACTGTTACACGCTACGATATCATTAATGACGCCGGATGTGCATCACAAACAATGTGACCCCGACGATAATTCATTAACGATATTGTAGCGTGTAAAGCCCGCTATAGTCCTGAGACGGACGTGGCGAAGGGCCCAGTCGGTGGAGAGGCTTAACAAGACCCGAAGTAACATTAACTGGGCAATCTCAGCTTTTGTGGTTCAGAATGGTGGGGGGCAGTGTGTCATTTTTATTTGGAGGCGTTGGATCAGGATTATTGGCTGGCTGATGGTGTCCACCTGAATACGGTGGGGACGGATTTATGGTCCTTGGGGACCTAAGAGGGAATAGAGAGGACCATGGCATTGCCAAGCGGGGGGGTATTGAGCATTTGAGGTGGTCAAAGTGCTCTCGATGTGGCGGTTGAGAGGGTCCTTGAAGGTGGTGTAAATTGGATTGGGGTCCAATGAGATGTGGATCCCTTTAATTTCTTGGTTTTGGTGGTGCTGGTGATTCTGAGGGAATGCCGGCTATGGGTTGTCGGGTCCCATGTGTGGTGGTTTAACCCTTCCCCTTCCTCTTTTTACATTGGTGCTCCCGAGTTGGTGGTTGTGGCTGGGAGTAAGGGGCACTTTGCACACTACGACATCGCAAGCCGATGCTTGCGATGCCATGCGCGATAGTCGCAGCTGCGATATCATGGTGATAGCTGGCGTAGCGAACATTATCGCTATGCCAGCTTCACATGCACTCACCTGCCCTGCGACGTTGCTCTGGCCAGTGACCCGCCTCCTTATTAAGGATGTGCGATGCCGCGGGAACGAGGAACAACATCATAACATCGGTCATTTCCAAATTATGGAAATGACAGACGCTACACCGATGATACGATTACGACGATTTTGCGCTCGTTAATCGTATCAAAAAGGCTTTACACACTACGATATCGCCTGCGATGCCGGATGTGCGTCACTTTCAATTTGACCCCACCGACATCGCACCTTCGATGTCGTAGTGTGCAAAATGCCCCTAAGTGTGGTTTAGGGGGAAGGTAATGTTTGAGTTACTTGTCAATCACCAGATTTATGGGCTTCGAGGACCACACCCCTGTTAATGTTTATTCTTTGTATTTATGTTAAATAAAGGCTATTGTGGCTATTTCATCCAACTTCGTGTCTGTTTTATAGGGGTTTAGCTTACCAGGATGGTGGGTAAAGAGGTGGAAATAAGGGGTCACCGGAACTCCACTATACCAAAGTCAAGGTGAATCCCGCAGTCACATGTATGGCTCATGACCTGTCAATAGACAGAGAGAAAAGATTTCCTCAAAATATGAAGAATACAATGATTAAGATAAAAAAGCAATCAAGACCATTCATTTGTCCATATTACAGTATGTTTCTATAAATATGAAAAATGGCAGTAGGAAAGTATTGATGTAATTGAGCAAGAGATTGAGATTTGGAAAATGCAGAGCATAAGAATGTAACAGTTTAATTTATTACTTAACATGAGCCTTAAAGTGTTTGTCAACTTCTGATAAAAGTCTGCAGTTACTTCATGTGACTACAGACTTCTGAATTCTTACAGCGTGTGCTTCACACACTGTAAGGATTCTCTGGTATTCCCGGTGAGAGCAGGCAGTCAAATGATCATAAGGAGGCGATTTGCATATGTAACAGTTCCATAAGTACAGCGGTACAGAGAAAATTGTTAATTCACTATTGATAACATTAGTGAAGCAGATTGCAATACTAGAAATATGAAAATTTGTATTGGATTTGTGGTTACCATCTGGCCATAATCCCTACTTTTCTTAAAGCCTGCCCTATAAAATAAAAAAAACAACGTTATTACTCTGAGAAGTGTGACACCAAAAACCTAATCATCAACTAAATATCTCTGCTTAACCCTGAAACAGGTAACCACTGCTTATTAAATTCAGTAAACTTACGTTGCTCGCTTAGGGCCATTTCACATATCCGGCTTTTTATCAGATTGCCGGATTCGGCGCACTCCGGTACAGTGTATACAGTACAATGACAGCATGACAAGCTCCGGTCACATGCTGTCATGTGACTGGAGCATGTGACCCGGAAGTTGTCGCGATGCCATTGTACTGTATCACACTGTATTGGAGTGCGCCGAATCCGGCAAAAAGCTGGATGTGTGAAACTAGCCTTATACTCCTACTGAGCTACACACCAAAGAACATGTACTGAATATGATTACAACTGTAACATCAAAATTCTCATAAGGCATATGCAACATACATCAGTATGTGAATATTGGTATAAATACAGATTAACCAACTAATATTAGCAAATACCTCCAATTAGAAGTGTAGTATAGTTCTTCTGATTCACTATGTTGTTTACCTCATGTTCAGGGCATTACAGGACCTTAGTTACAGTTAGTTAGTTGCTCAAGGTCATATCCATGGATACCTATTTGCATGGTCATAATTATGGATACATAAGATCCTGCAATGCTCTGAACATGAGGTGACAGTGAATCAGAAGAACTATGCTACATTTCTATTTGGAGGTATTTGCTAATATTGTTATTATTACACCTACTACATATTGAGATAGGATCTTGAAGGTGGGAATAACCCTTTAAGGATTTGCTGTTATATTAGTCGACAATGTCCATGTACAATCTGTATGGGCCTACTTTTCCTTTCAATGGCGTTTTAGGCTATGTACGCACGCTGAGTTTTTCGCTGCGTTTTTGCATGTTTTTCGGGTGCGTTTTGGTCTAAAAACTGCATGCATTTCCTTCCCCAGCAAAGTTTATCAGTTTTCATTTTTGCTGTCCACATAGTGCAGTTTTGTTTTAGGTGCGTTTTTCTGGTGACCACAAAGATGCAACATGTCAATTATTTCTGCGTTTTTTCCAGCGTTTTTAACCCATGTAATGCATTGGAAAAAACGCAGAAACAAAAAAACAGCAAAAAATGCACAAAAACGTGCAAAAACGCATGCGTTTTTTGGATGCGTTTTTACTGCAGGTGCATTTTTGTGCGTTTTTTGCATGCAAAAACGTAAAAAAAACGCTGTGTCTTTGTGGTCATAAATACAGGCAACGTGCGCACATAGCCTAACGCCTCTGGCCCTGACAAAAGCCCATGCTCTTTTCTGCTCACCTGACTGTAATTCCATCCACCACATCGGGTCCCCAAATCATCTGACAAAATTTCCATTGCTTCAGTTAGGTCTCCACTTACATGACTAAATTTGAGTTCCTTCAGTTGGATCTCCGCTCACACAGATGAATTTCCATTCCTCCAGTTGAATTACTACCATCTTAACCGTAACAATAAGGATCTCCTATCCTCTGTAAGGATTCTGCACCCCTTGCTTCACCTGTGAGGCCCTGGCCGGGCCAGGTAGTCAAAGGTAAGGCCCCGCATTACACCAGTCCCCTAACAAGGTGACAACAGCCAAACATTAAACTTTAGTCACCCCCCTCAGTGCTTGATGGACACACCAGCAGGCGGAGCCAGGTGGTTGGACATGCCCACCGAGGAGTTCAGAGACCCTGAGGCAGGAAACATAGTCAGTTTAGTCTAGGAGAGTCAGTGAGTGGAGGTGAAGTTGAGAGAAGGCAGGCCTGTGTGTCAGGTCTGCAGCTAACTGACAGGTGCCAGGGTAGGAGCCCGGACACCTTTAGCTAGGAGGCAGGCGGAGGCCTCTGCCTGCAGGAGCCGGGAAGATGGCTCGGTGGGACCGTGGTGGACCAGGATAGGGTAGTGGCCCGCCGGTACCGACCCAGGGAACCAATTTGGAAACCGGAGCACAAAGGGGGGGTACTCAGACCCTGCAGCTAGGTCCAGAAGCCACTGGTGGCTAGCTAATTAACTGATTGCGGCCAGGACTAAAGGTTCTGTCCCACCCAAAGTCCTGACTGAAGACAAGAGCCCAACGAGGGGGATAGAAAGCCACTACCATGGCAAAGAGATTCCACGGGCCAGCGTTTGCGGGCAAAGGGCTCCTTAGGCGACCACAAGCCGGTGAGTGGACTCCTGTAGTTGCAAGCACAGGTAGTCCACCATCACAAAACAGGTGCAGGAGAAAGGCAGAGACCACCAACCGGGTGGGGGACCAGACTGCACACAGCTGCGGGCACCGACCACCATCACCTTGGTTCACCAAAGACTCATGTGTGTTTACTAATAGTTGAGTACATCAGTGCCCTCTGGCCGCCCATCTCCCTGCACCGTCCTTACCCCAACGCCTTGAAGTGAAGTCAGCGGTGATCCGTTGTACAGATTTCAAGATCCACCATCTTGCCGCCATCTTTTGGTGCGAAGATTCCCGCCAGAGTCTTCTTCCCCGCGAAAAGAGCGCGAAAACTCAAGCCCCGCCCCCTGGGAACACGGCCGTAAAGCAAAGCCGGAAGTCAAAAAATGAAACTTACCGGCCGGCGAGAGGAGTGCCACGAAAAGACAAAGGGGGAGAAGCGGGAAGATGTCCGCACCGAACCCCAATGGCGGAGTGGCGCCGGCCGCAGGAGCGGTGGCACCCACAGGTGCGCCTGATGATGGGAATATGGCGGCGCTCACTCCGGTCGCAGGAGCGGGAGAGGCTGCGGCTCCGGCGGTCACCCAGGTAATGCCAATCTCCTTGCGTTACTTGCCCGGTGTTGCCTGGTTACCGCAGTACGATGGTAAGCCTGATGCCTTACAGGTGTTCCGGAAGAAAATATGCACAATCCTTGATTTGTATGCCATGTCTGGCAAGCAGTGTGCAGCGGTAGTGCTAGGGCAGCTGACCGGCGCCGCCGAGCAGGAGGTAGAGACTTGGGCAGACGCGGACCGGGCCTCGGTAACCGCCATTTTCGATAAACTCCAGGTCACCTTTGAAACCCGCACCAAAGCGGAGTTACGGATGCAGTTTTATCATTGTCGGCAGCGACCGAAGGACAGTATCCGAGACTATGCCTTGCAGCTACAGACAGCCTTGCATATGCTGAGGCAGGTGGACCCCATCAATGAGACTGACAGTAACAAGATGCTAGTGGAACAGTTCCTGCAGGGACTGGGGTCCGCTGAAGATCGCAAACAACTGTAGCTGTGGTCCCTAGAGCATGCCAACCAGAACTTTACCATCCAAAAAGACCGGGCCATCAAAGCCCTACAGACACCGGATGTTGGTGTCCCCGATCCGCCATCTTGGCCGGCTGATACCGCTCCCGTCTCAGCAGTACCCCCCCCCCCCGATGGCCCTGCCGGCCCCTGCTGCAGCCACCGGAACTCCGGAAGATCTGTCGTCGCAAGTCCGGCACCTGAATGAAGACGTCACCAGGATCCTTGCCGCCCTGCAGCTACCGACGAAAGTCAAGCCAGCGGACAAGATCCAGCTCGCCGACAGCCCGGAGGATGTCCCCTGGATGCAGCGAAGGAGGAAAAATGACACCCGGTATGGCACACCTGTTTGCTACAAGTGTAACAAGACCGGGCACTACTTCAGACGGTGTCCGTTAAACGAGCAACCCCTGAGGCCAAGAGCCAATCCTCAGGAGTAGACCCTCAAGGCCCAGCTGACTGGCGGGACTGGTACGTGCGAGGTCGCCCCATCATCTTCCTGGCGGTGGACGGTGTCCCGACTATGGTTCTTCTCGATTTCAGCTAACGACTATCCCCTATATGTTGTACCAACGGTATTTGTCTGATAGCGAACTTGCCCCCCCCCGGATGATAGTTTAACTATCATTGTGGCCAATGGACTCCCTATGACCCAAGTGGGGTTCAAGGAAATGACTTTGACCATAGAACGAACAGTGCTGAAACGCCAGCGGATGATTGTAGTGCTGAATGATTCCAGTGACCATAACCCAAAGGTGGTCCTAATGACCAATGTGATTGAGAACTGCATGGGGGAGGAGTTGAACCTGTTGCAACACTTGTCTGCCACTGCGGGAGGGGGTCGGCAGAGAGCTCTGCAACGTGAAATCCGGGCCCTCTTGCAGCGGCAGCAGGTGAACATGATAGATGGAGAGATTGGTGGTGTGCGGATGATGGACGCAGCGCCTTTGGTGGTACCGCCGCGGAGGGAGATGATGATTTGGTGTAGGGCAGTGGTAGGTCCCCAGGGACAGGATTACCCGGCAATGGTAGAGCCCTTGCCCTCGGAGCACTGGCCTACAGTAATGGCAGCCAGAGGGGTGATTGATATCAAGAAGGGGAGAGTGCCCGTGAGAGTGATGAATTGCGGAGAGGAAGAGGTCTGGCTCTCCCGCTACGCCACCATAGCCAACTTGTTCACTGTAGATGCACATGCTATCCACAAAAAAAACCCCACGACCACCACATCACCTTCGGTCAGCGACCCTCCACCCAAAGAGTTAGAGGAGTGGTGCCGGGAGTTGCATGTCAGCACCGAATCCACACCCATGTACCACAAGGCAGGGGTATACCGGGTAGTACAGTAGTACGGGCAGGTTTTCAGCAAGCACCCGTTAGATTTTGGGAGAGTTAAAGGGGTTCAGCACCATATCCCCACGGGTACCCATCCACCCATTAAAGAGACGTACAGGCCAATCCCACCTGCACACTACCAGTGCGCCAAAGACATGTTGAGGAACATGATGGAGGCAGGGGTCATCCGGGATAGTTGTAATCCCTGGGCAGCTCCATTGGTGCTGGTGAAAAAGAAGGATGGTACCATGAGAATGTGTGTGGATTACCGGAAGATCAATCAAATAACGCATAAAGATGCATACCCTCTCCCCCGCATTGAAGAGTCATTGGCTGCGCTGAAGACTGCTAATTATTTCTCTACCCTTGACCTTACTAGTGGCTACTGGCAGGTGGCGGTTGCAAAAGAAGACCGCGAGAAGATGGCATTCGCTACTCCCATGGGACTTTGTGAGTTCAACAGTATGCCGTTTGGGCTGTGCAATACCCCGGGGACCTTCTAGAGGCTCATGGAATGCTGTCTGGGACACCTCAACTTCGAGTCCATTCTGTTGTTATCTGGACGACGGGATTGTGTATTCCAAGACGTATGAAGCCCACCTGGAGCACCTGGCAGAAGTGTTCGCGGCCCTCTCCAAGTACGGAATGAAATTAAAACCTTCTAAGTGTCACCTGTTGAAACCTAAAGTGCAGTACCTCGGGCATGTGGTGAGCGCGGAAGGCGTGGCCTCGGATCCTAAGAAGATTACCATTATCCAGAGCTGGCCGCAGCCGATCACAGTGAAGGAGGTGAGACAGTTCCTAGGCCTGGTGGGCTACTACCGCCATTTTATCAAGGGATACACAAAGATGGCCACGCCCATGAAAGACCTCCTCGTGGGACAGAGCAAGAATGGTAGGGCCCCTGGACCCCCGTTTGTCTGTGGTGAGAAGCATGAGGAGTCCTTCCAGTAGCTGAAGTCGGCCCTGACAGGAGAGGAAATCTTGGCTTATCCTGACTACGGCCTCCCATTCATCCTTTATACTGATGCCAGCAATGTGGGCCTAGGTGCGGTCCTGTCCCAGGTACAAGATGGAAGGGAGAAGGTGATCGCTTACGCCAGCAGGAAGCTCCGGCCGACAGAGAGGAATCCCAAGAATTACAGCTCCTTCAAGCTGGAGTTCTTGGCCCTCGTTTGGGCAATAACCGAAAGGTTTAAACATTACCTAGCAGCGGCGAAGTTCACTGCTTACACAGACAACAACCCGTTGACACATTTGGACACGGCCAAACTGGGTGCCCTGGAGCAGCGGTGGGTGGCTCGGCTATCCAACTACGACTTCAAGTACAGGGCGGGCCGCAAGAACACCAACGTGGATGCACTCGAATGCCACACTTGCCTGATGAAGGAATAGAGGAGGACAGCCTGGAGGAGGTCAAGCTACCTGCATTCCATCGGCCAAAGGATGAGAAAACCTGTGTTGGCCAACAGCAGGTGAACCTTGACCCGATGCCCAGTCAGGGGTGGCAAGAAGCCTAGGACCAGGAGCCCGCAGTTCAGCTGGTCAAAACGATGATTGCCCAAGGCTCTTCCAGGATGGACCCTACAGCCCCCTCTGAAGCTCAGTGGTTATGGAAGGAGAGAGACCGCCTCTACCTGCATCAATGGAAGCTGTATAGGGGGTTGATCAACCCGAAGACCCACGAAAAAGTCCGCCAGCTGGAGGTGCCCCAGGCATGTGTGTCCAAGGTCCTGCAGGCCTACCATGACGGCGCAGGACACTTCAGCTGGAAGAAGCTGGAGATGCTGTTGAGGGAACGCTTCTACTGGAGTAGGATGAGGGAGCCCGTGGAAGCCTGGTGCCAAGAGTGTGGTCCCTGTACGCTGAGAAGACGGGATGAAACCAGTCAGAAGGCCCCGCTACAGCAGATTGTCACCCACCAGCCGTTGGAGTTGGTCACCTTGGACCATGTCAAGCTCACCCCCAGTCGGAGCGGGTACACCTACGCCCTGACCATTGCAGACCACTACATAAGATTGATGGTGGTTGTCCCCATCAAGGATTTAACAGGCCGCACTGCAGCCAGAGCCTTCCAGGCCTACTTTTGCCGGCCACATGGCTACCCGGAGAAGGTGCTCACAGATCAGGGCCCAGCCTTTGAAGCAGAGGTGTTCCAGGAGTTTTGCCACTTGTACGGGTGCAAGAAGATACGGACCACGCCCTACCATGCCCAAAGTAATGGGATGTGTGAGAAAATGAACCATTTGGTCCTTAATCTCCTCAAGACACTACCCCTGGAAGAACGGAATCTGTGGCCGGAGAAGCTGCCCGACTTGGTGGACATGTACAATAACATCCCCTGCAGCTCCACCAAGTGCACACCTGCGTACCTGATGAGAGCTCGGCCGGGGCGGTTGCCAGTGGACCTAGAAATGGACGTAGAGGTACCTGAAACTCTTCCCCCCACTGCCAATTGGGATTCCAAGTGACAGGCGCAGTACCGACAGATCCAAGAGTATGTGGAAAGGAATCTGTGTCAAAGCCGGGAGAGGCAAGAACAGCGCTTCAACAAGCAGGCTCAGGCTGCCCCTTTCGGGCCTGGAGATGTGGTGCTGAAACATAAAAGGAGGATGCACAAGCTCGACGATCAATGGGAAAGGACCCTCTACGTCATACAGCCTACTGGATGGGAGAACGAGAAGACATACCTGATCAGTCGCAACCAGGGGAAAACCACGACCACTGTTTCCAGGGACCACCTGAAGAGATGCCCAGGTCCCCTGAGGCTGGTAAACGAGGTCCCCGTTCCCACACTGAGCGTGGAAAAGAAGAAAGAGGTGATCCATACAGTGATAGGTGACTTTCCAACTGACTGGCCTATGCAGAATGGCGCAGTGATCATTGCCGAGATAATGTTCCCACAACCCGTGGAAGAAATGGAGCTGGAGATGCCTGCCAGCGAGCCACCCGAGCAAGCGCCCAGGGTTGCACCTACACCACGCCCCCGCAGGTCTATACCCGCCATACCTGACACTCGGGAAGAGGGACCGGTCGTCCCCTCTCCCCCATTGCCTCCACCTGAGAGTATTGGGCCTAGGAGGTCTGCACGCCCTAATCTAGGTCATCCCCCGCTTAGATACAGGGAGACCGCCATCTAGGGGTGCTGCATGTTGGTTGTGTAAATAGATGTGTGTATGAATGCCAATTAACCGAGATTCTCACCTGATTAAGAAGAAAGTTGAAAAAGGTAGCAGTTCCCGGCTACCATCCTGCCCGTCTCTGTTGGGACTTTGTTAATTCCAGTTGTTTTACCCCCCATTTACAAAACAGATATGGCTGAGAACTAGCAGGCCATCCAAAAACCATTGGGCCTTGTAAATAGTCCGTGACCACCCTTTTCATGTCCTGAGTCTCCGGAGAGGCTGGTTGGAGGAAGGGCCTGCGGGATATTGTAGGCCGAGGTCCCGTCACCATGCAGACCGGTGACAACCCTCCGTGTCAGGGTTCCCCTGGACGTGGGGCCTCTGAGAGACTGCCGGGTAAGGAACTTATTACCCGGCCCGTGTGGGCAACAGTCGGACCCGAACCTGTTTCCTGGACTGGGGAAAAAGGGTGCTGACCTGGTTTTTAGAGGCAGCATCAGGGTTAGGTTTGCTTGGGTGGGCAAAAATAAAAAGGACCCGGTCCCGTCCCATTCCCGGTTAATAAAAATGTTATGCAACGCTTAAGTAACATGCCTCCCGCAAGGGAAGAAAACCAAATATGCTTGAAAATTGTATAAATGTTATTATACTTGTAAATATGTTTTTTATCTTTCCCAGTTAAAGAAGAATAAACGGTGGTGGTTGGACAGCCCGCGGACGGTCTGTGGTTAACCAGGGGGGAGTGTGATTCCCTGGCCAGGCCAGGTAATCACAGATAGGGCCCCGCATTACACCAGTCCCCTAACAAGGTGACAGCAGCCAAACATTAAACCCTGAGTCACCCCCCTCAGTGCTTGATGGACACACCAGGAGGCAGAGCCAGGCGGTTGGTCACTGAGGAGTTCAGAGAGCCTGAGGCAGGAAACACAGTCAATTTAGTCCAGGAGAGTCAGTGAGTGGAGGTGAAGTTGAGAGGAGGCAGGCCTGTGTGTCAGGTCTGCAACTAACTGACAGGTGCCGGGGTAGGAGCCCGGGCGATTTTGGCTTGGAGGCAGATGGAGGCATCTGCCTGCAGGAGCCAGGAAGACGGCTCGGTGGAACTGTGGTGGACCGGGACAGGGTAGTGGCCCGCCGGTAACGAAACCGGAGCACAAAGGGGGGTACTAAGACCCTGAAGCTAGGTCCAGAAGCCACTGGAGCCTAGCTAATTAACTGATTGCGGCCAGGACTATAGGTTCTGTCCCAACCAAAGTCCCGACTGAAGACAACAGCCCAACGAGGGGGATAGAAAGCCACTGCCACGGCAGAGAGATCCCACGGGCCAGCGTCTGCGGTCAAAGGGCTCCTTAGGCGACCACAAGCCGGGGAGCGGACTCCTGTAGTTGAAAGCGCAGGTAGTCCACCATCACAAAACAGGTGCAGGAGAAAGGCAGAGACCACCAACCGGGTCGGGGACCAGACTGCAGGCGGCTGCGGGCACCAACCACCATCACCTTGGTTTACCAGAGACTCGTGTGTGTTTACTAATAGTGAGTACATCAGTGCCCTCCGGCCGCCCATCTCCCTGCACCGTCCTTACCCCCAATGGGTCCCGGGGCCACCATCCCTACCCACGGAGGGGTTAACAACTTGCTGCGCAACATCTCCCCCGGGTGCCCTCATAACTGCAGCGGTGGTGTCCACCTTCACCACATACTGTGGGTGGTGTCACGAACTTAAACACGGCTCTGGCCGTACACCTATGTCCCCAAACCGCCAACCCATTTTAGATCGGAGTGACGGTGGGACCCTCGGGTCCGGAGACCCTCGAGCCACCCACTGAAGGTCCGGACTCGAGCGGCTCGGCTGCCGCCGAGCATGGGGTGGCACACACCCACATCCGATGCTGGTTTTATGTTTCAGAACACTTTCTCCTAGGTCTTGGCTGTAAACCAGTGCAGGCTTCACTCCCACAGGTGACTTTTTCCAATTTTATGTGTCAACCAACTTTCAGCTCTGACTAATGTGGCTTTTGTATTTTTTTGCTGCTTCACAGCAGGTCACATGTCTATTGTACATCTAGCTTCTGCATTCCTTTCAATCAACCTATCCTATGTCCTTTGGTTCCAGTACTCTTTCAGGCTCCTACAGCTACTGTTTCTGATCACTAGATGGCAGCATCTGTGCACAAATGATTCACAGTACATTACTTTTATGAGTCACCCCACTCCTCTTACACATACTTCCAGTAAGATTACGGCTACCCATAGTTGGTCTCACTGTAAGGGTAAGAAGTCTGCAGAATCATAGAGTGACTGCACACTTTTAGCAGAAGATCAGACAACCCCTTTAAAGGGAATTTATCAGTAGTATCAAAACGCCTAAGCAGTCTATATGAGGATGTAGTTCAAGGGAAGCTAAATAAAATGATACCTTAATATTTGCAATTTGATTTCTTATTCCAGAGAAATCCATGTTTTTATCATATGTAAATGGGCTGGACACTGATCTGCATGAGAATCACCCTAAACTCTGAGAAGGCTTTGACCCAGTAAAGGGGTCTTTTGGCTTCTCGATGTTAACCTGGCTAGGGTTTGAAGGCCCTATTTTATCAGCTATAAAGGCTCTTAATACCTCCCCATAAATGGGGTCAGAGGAATTGCAGATAACTAATTGTGCGAGGCTAGGTTGCCCATAATCCCCTATACTTTTTATGATTTCTATAAAATCACTGACTCAAACCATCAGACAAAATCCTCAAATAGTAGAGGTAGATATTCAGGAGAGCTCGCAACACATATCTTTGTACACAGATGATGTGATCTTGACCATAGACTGGCTGGAAATTTCCTTACCAGAAGCCCTTCAGATCCTAAAGACCTTTGGCGATCTGTCATTTTATAAAATTAATACACATAAATCCCAAATTGTACTCATTAATATTTATGAAATGCTTTGAAAACACCTTCAAGTGATTGCCCCTTTTATTTGACAACAAGATCTTACTGCATATCTTAGAATGTGGATAATTACATGTACAGACTCCCTGTATAAGAGAAACTACTCATACATCCTTACTCTGAGCATAGTAGATCATGATTTGAAACAAATCTCCAAACATGACATTTCATGGGAAGGAGGCATTGCTGCTTTCCAAATATTCTTGGGCCTAAATTGTTATATTTATTCCGAACAGTCCTGTTTTCTCCACCACTGTCCTTCTTCAACCAAGCCCATACAGTATTAAAAACCTTCATGTCTAAAGAAGCCGACAGACAATTCGCAAGATTCTTCTCACATCGATCAGGGAAAATGCCTTCAAATCTTATACAACCCACTACCCACAAAAAGAGGGTAAAACTCATATATATATAAATCTAGATGCAAAAAAACCTCTTTACTAAGTCCACCTCATTCCTGTCATAGGGAGGGTATTTATATAAAACTTTTCAACCAACCTCCTGTTGGACTCTATCACTTTTCTTTGCAGCATGCACATTCACCTTCGCCTTCTACTTTGAGTCATACAGGACAATGATGTTAAGTTGGTGTTCTAACCCAAAGAGACTTAATCACTGGTTCCCGGATACCTCCCACCTATGTTGGTTCAACTGCGGCCTCAAAGGTTACCTCTTTTATATATCATGGGAATGCCCATCAATACTTTCCATCTAATATTACTCTAGCAAACAATATACCCTTCTGCCTCCTTAGCTCTTCTCTTGATATCCATTCCATCCCTGTCAGTGGCAGAACTGTTATTACACATATACTGTACTTCTCACGATAAATATGTCTATCACTAAATATTGGAAAATGACAGGAATATCCTCCCATGAAGAAATAATCTATTCCATTGATAAAACCTGCACTTATGAGAAAATTATGTCAAAAAAAACCAAGAATCAGACCTTTTTAAATGATAGGCAAGTTTGGCTTAACTCCCCACATAATACGGCACATACATTAAAATATACATCATTGAGTACTCACCATTTGTAATTTTATATAAGCAATGATTAACAAGTTGCTGTTTCTGTTTTAAAGCCAAACAAAAAGATATTGAATGAATTGAACAGAGGTCTGGGGATTGAGGAGGCCAATCCAGCACCTCTACTTCATTGTAATTGACCAATTCCTTCACCAATTTTGACGTCTGCTTCAGGATGTTGTCCTGCAGGAACACTATGCCATCATTTTCATACCCATAGTACTCAAGTGTATGAAATAACTCTTCCTGTAGAATACCACTATCAATCCTGGTCAAATTTCCAATAACTGTGGTTGTGAAACAACCCCATATCATCAGGTTTCCTTCACAGAACTTTTCATTTTTTTCACCCATTAGCCCCTTTTTTCCTTGTTTCTTCCAGACCCATTTTCATCCATCAGAGCCTTATCAATTGACTTTCATCTCATCGCTCCAGATCACCCATTTACAACCTTATACTGTCCTCTTTTCATACTTTTTTGCAAAATCAAGCTGATTCCTCTTATGATGCTATTGAAGTCAAGGCTTTGTCACCTTTTTCGAGCTACCATTCCAGACTTGTGTAGCGTGCACCATATGGGGCTTCCATGGAAGTCTGTGATCTTATAGGCAACTGCCAGAGTGACTTGGTTCCTCTGCTTCTGTGGCGCCCTGGACAAGCCAGGGGCCACTGGTAACAATACACACACACCCCCACCCCCAGCAGTTCACAGCAGTCATCTCCAGTGAGACCTGATTTCTTCCCTCGGGTTCAGACAGACACACCAGGTGGGTGGAGTCAAGCAGATAGGCACGCCCACTGAGGAGTCTAGCTGGCCTGAGGCAAAAACCAGCTCAGACAAGTCCAGGCAGAGGAAGAGAGAGGAGGTCTGCAGAGTGGCAGACTCAGACTGGGGCCTAGGTTGGACCCTAGGTCCCTCGTGTAGCCAATGAGGCAGACGGTAGTGGCCGTCTGCGGGAGCCGGGAAGACAGTCTTGGTGGAACCGTAGGTAGCCGGGGTTGGGCGGTGGCCCACCAGTACTGAACCGGGGAGCCAGCTGGAAACCGGAGCGCAGGAGGAGCGTACATGAAGGGGCAGGAAAGGACTTACACTAACAACCTGGGGTCAGGGGAAAAACACCGCAGCCGTCTGTGGGACCCATCCATCGAGCCGTTTGTTTTATCGGAGACTTTGCATTCATCATTGGCTGAGTGAGTACGCTGCCCCCACGACCCTGCACCTCACCAGGCCCCGTAACCCGCCTGCCATCCACCCCTAACCCTCACCGGGGCCCCGGGACAACCAACCCCCCTACCCACGGAGGGCAGAACCAACATCCAAGCTGCTCCCTGTCATCACTCCCGGGATCCCCGTCCAGAGCAGCGGTGGTGTCACAACCTCACCACAACCGTGGGTGGCATCACGGACAATATCCCTAAACCAAACCACCCCCTTTCACTCACGGGCGAGGAACGCCGCTCGAGTCCCCGGGATCCGGCCCGTCGCTCGAGCCACCGAGCAGCAGCAGCTGGACCCAAGCAGTGGGTGAGCGCAGCGTCCACTCCCCGCCCGCGACAACTTGGCGTCACGAACAGGATCTTACCGCTCTGCCGTCTGGTAGAGGTGCACCTTGTGACCGCCGGAGGTGTCCGGCCGAAAAATTGCAGAAGCCGCCATTTTGGGCGCGAAAAGTCCCCGCTCGAGCGTCTTTCCAAGTAGTGGAGGCGCGAAAGCCGAAAGCCCGCCCCTGTAGAGGAGGAGCCGGAAAAAGACTAAGGGGGATGGACGGCGTCTAGCCGCATGTGAACCACGGCTGTGGAAGCAGGGACGCCAGGACTCTGAAAGTATTTGGTTCCTGGAGCACTGCTGCACGAGATGTCCCATCCATCCAGCACCGCTGAAACCTCAGTGCCCGTGCCCGCGGCCAACGCCCCGACCGACCCATTACCCCTGTCACCGGTAGCGGAGCTCGCAGCATCTGTGAGGGAGGGCCCAGACCTGGGGTCCCCAGGCCTTACCTTTGTCAACGCCCTGCCACCAGCCCCGGCTTCCATCCTGGCCGCACCGCTGATAACGACGGCCCCGGCAGTCCGCCCGGCTGCAACGGAGATGACGACGGCTCCGGCAGTCTGCCCGGCCGCAACGGCAGCGAAGTACCCGTCCCGTTAACAAATCTGGGCCCATTCCTGGACTGGGGTCAAGGGGTGCTGCCAACTTCTTAGGGGCAGTATCAGGGCCAGGTTGTTTGGCTGGGTGACTGAAGGACCCGTTCCGTTGCTATTATTAAAAGTGTTTTATTGCTGTTGCAACGGTTGAGGTGATATGCCTCTCGTAAGGGAAGTTGTATGAAAAAATGCACATGTGAAAATGTTTAAAAAAAAATGTTTTATTCTTTTTCAGTTCGTGAAAAATAAAACCGGTGTTGGACGGGCAGCCCGCGGACGGTCTGCATTTTACTAAGGGGGAATGTGGCGCCCTGGACAAGCCAGGGGCCACAGGTAACAACACACACACACCCCCACCCCCAGCAGTTCACAGCAGTCATCCCCAGTGAGACCTTTTCTTCCCTCGGGTTCAGACAGACACACCAGGTGGGCGGAGTCAGGCAGATAGGCATGCCCACCGAGGAGTCTAGCTGGCCTGAGGCAAAAACCAGCTCAGACAAGTCCATTCAGAGGAAGAGAGAGGAGGTCTGCAGAGTGGAAGATGCAGACTGGGGCCTAGGTTGGACCCTAGGTCCCTCGTGTAGCCAGTGAGGCAGACAGTAGTGGCCGTCTGCGGGAGCCGGGAAGACAGTCTTGGTGGAACCGTAGGTAGCCGGGGTTGGGCGGCGGCCCACCGGTACTGAACCGGGGAGCCAGCTGGAAACTGGAGCGCAGGAGGAGCGTACACGAAGGGGCAGGAAAGGACTTACACTAACAACCTGGGGTCAGGGGAAAAACACCGCAGCCGTCTGTGGGACCCGTCCATCCAGCCGTTTGTTTTATCGGAGACTTTGCATTCATCATTGGCTGAGTGAGTACCACCGTGCCGTGCGGCACAGCGCTGCCCCCGCGACCCTGCACCTCACCAGGCCCCGTAACCCGCCTGCCATCCACCCCTAACCCTCACCGGGGCCCCGGGACAACCAACCCCTCTACCCACATAGGGGAGAACCAACATCCAAGCTGCTCCCTGTCATCGCTCTCGGGATCCCCGTCCAGAGCAGCCGTGGTGTCACAACCTCACCACAACCGTGGGTGGCGTCACGGACAATATCCCTAAACCAAACAACCCCCTTTCACTCATGGGCGAGGAACGCCGCTCGAGTCCCCGGGATCCGGCCCGTCGCTCGAGCCACCAAGTAGCAGCAGCCGGACCCGAGCAGTGGGTGAGCGCAGCTTCCCCTCCCCGCCCGCGACACTTCCTCTGGCACTGGAAAGCTGCAGAGTGGGGAGGGCAAGATGAATTAAATCAAATATAAGGAAATCCTAGAAGAAAGTGTCATGCCTCTTGTCTAACCCTTGGACCTCATTGGGCATTACAAAAGACAATGATCCCAAGCATACTTCAATGTCAACCACAGGTTGCATTCAGAAAAGGTCCTGAAAGCACTTTGTGTGGTCTGCAAAGTCACCTAAAATGAATTCCACAGGAAAAGGAGTTGCAGAAAGCAAACCCAAGAACATATGTTAACTGGAGGCCATTGCCTCAGGAACACTGTCAGAAGTTAATGTCTGGCTATACATTATATTTGCAGCAGGTCATAACAGCTAAAGGTTGCTGTTTTAAGTATTAGAGAAGCATGTAATGAAGTGATTAAATAAACTGAGCACAAAATGGCATTTTGTGTTCAATGTTGACAAACCACTTATATTAGTTGTGTTGATCTATTTAAATTGATCTTGATTTATTGGTTTACTGCAACCAAGCAGAGATGTAGTCAATTTTACTAATAAACCTGATTTCCAATTGGGACTAATTAATTTAGATTGTGACTTTAATCTTGAAACAAACCAATCTTACAGCTGAGAGCTCCTTACTCTGACATATTGCTTGCCTTTGACATAAATCCAAAACATTGTTGACAGACAAGGTTCATCGAGTCAGTACAATATCCGTCGACTTCATATGCTAAAAATGTTTTTCCTTTTTTGAAAGTGTGTCTGGCACATTTCTGTCTAGATGCCTGGCCCTCGGTATAGAGAAGCTCAGCCTGCTGCTGAATAAACAGTACGCAGATTCATACCTGCCAGACATAGACCTAAAGGACATACCTTTGACCTCAATGTGGTGAATGGAGACCTTAGAGAACGTTAAAGTATACACAGGCTCTTTCCTGGTAGACAGGTTTAATATGGAGTGCACTGAGCCTCTGACTATTTATTTCCTTGAGTTGTTTTTTCCTAAATTAGATTACCGTACAGATGTAAATGATTTTTAATACAATTCATCAGATTATGCAGACCATAAACCAGCAAGGAATGGAAAAACTTTCAACTTGTACGTCTGCAGAATTCTTAACACAGCGCTGGACTGTCAACATTACGTGCTTGTAAAGTTTCAGAACTTTCTGTGTGACTGGCATATCTAGGCCGGCGTCACATGGTACGATCTATCGTGCAATCGCACGAGATATTGTACCCGCCCCCATCATTTGTGCGTCACGAGCAATTAGTTGCCCGTGGCGCACAATGTCGTTAACCCCGTCACACGCACTTACCTCTCGGTCGACGTCGCTGTGGGCGGCGAACATCCACTTCCTGAAGGGGGGAGGGACGTTCGGCGTAACAGCGACAACACACAGTGGCTGGCCAATAGAAGTGGAGGGGCGGAAATGAGCGGGACGTAACATCCCGCCCACCTACTTCCTTCCGCATTGCCGGCGGGACGCAGATAAGCTGTGTTCGTCATTCCCGAGGAGTCACACAGAGCGATGTGTGCTGCCTCGGGAACGATGAACAACTGGAGCACAGAAGGAGGACCGACATTTTGAAAATGAATGACCTGTCAACGAGCAAGGATAAGTGAGTATTTTTGCTCATTCACAGTCGTTTGTAGCTGTCACATGCTACGATATGTCTAACGATGCCGGATGTGCGTCACGGAATCCGTGACCCCGACGACATATCACACGATATATCGTAGCATGTGATGCCGCCCTTAGTGTAATGGTGCTTAGGAAACATTTCTCAGCCGGTTGTATGTCAGTGTTTTGTAGCCGGTATAGGCAATCAACATTCAACAAAGCTAATTCATCCAATATATTTGTTTCCAAAATAAACCCAAACTAAGTCAGAGATATTACTTCTTTAAAAAATAATTTCTTTACTGAAAGCTCATTAAAAACATGCATGGGGTCTGTATGTTTGTTTCTTCTTTATGAGTTGATACACATGGCACTTCTGGGGTGGTGCTCAAGTAGGGTCAAAAACCGCCTCAAGTAGATGTAGAAACTTGACACTGAAGATAAATGTGAATAGTGGTCTTTAATTGAGAAGACCTTGTAGGACCAGCACAAGCAAAAAAGTTTTAGTCAAAGACTTTCACCAGTGTGTGTGCAGGGGGTCATCAGAAGGTATAGCAACTTGGCAACTTGCGTAGTCAGGTGTCCACCTCTGTCTATGTGGCAATGCATATCGTGCTGGTCCTACAAGTTCTTCTCAATAAAAGACCACCATTCACATTTATCTTGAGTGCCAAGTTTCTACATCTGTTTCTTCTTCATGGACACATAAAAACATTTACTATACTGTTCTGGTAAAATAGCTTTCAGGATACAAGCGCTTCCGGGTGTAGACTGAGGGTTCCACACCGGCTGACACAGCAGCGTGATCTGTCTTCTGGCAGCAATGATTTTTAAGCAGCACGTTGCCCAGGCTTTTATTTATTCACATCACCGGTTCTCAGTAGAATGAAACTGTTATTTCCTCTCCACACATGATTCCATTTTGTGAGTCTTTTGCTTTCCTGGCACCTTCTATAGGGATCTGATTCTGGTGGGTATACGCTAAATAAACTCAGCTTGGAGACCAGAGGGTGTATACATGTTTTGTTTTACTTATTACTGTGTTCAAGGCAGAGAAAATTGAATGCATTTTTATAGCGGAAATTGCTCCGTTCGGCCCTGTTATTCGTGATGAATGTATTGCTTCTGCCATCTGGAGGACATCTAGAAAACTCCACTTGATGAGTTAACCTAGAACTGTCATGCTCAATTAAATGAAAAAGACATTAGCTCTGAAATCTTTGCATTTATTCCCCTTGACATACAAAGCGCAGATATGTGATCTATCATCAACACTTGAAGTGCAACTAAACCAAGCTTACTTTTCCACAATGAAGAACACCGATTAACATATCTGCATTATATTGAAAAATGTGTATAAGACACTAATGTGACAATTTGTCTGTATATTTAGCTAAGTTAGGAAAATTAATTTAATTAAATAATCTTCATTCAATCATTTTGTGTTTACTGTTCTTATGGAGACCTAAATGTTTCAATGGTAACAGACGACAAACAAATCCTATGTAATCTTTGTGATGCTATTCACTACTTTCAGACAGTATGAACGGAAGGGTAGTCAGGCAAGCAAGAATCAGAAAACAGGAGGTACAGCAGGACTCAGAAAGTAAGCAGAAATGCAGTTAAGTCACAAACCGCAGGTCAGAACTCCAGTAGAGTACGTATTAGATTCAGGGAGCAAACAGAGACGTGGTCAGGTAATGGTCCGAGGTCAGAAGCCAGAAGCTAACAACAAGAACAGGGATCAGGCAGAGAATGGTCAATAAACAGTCTGGGGTCAAAAAGCCTAGATCAGAACACAAGTACAAACACAAGCCAAGAGCACAACTGCAGAACCAGAGAGTATGACGGGCAATGTTCTGGTAGAGTATGCTCAGTAATGAAACAGAGCAATTACCAGGAATGTGGAACACCTGAGTAAGCACTTCCCAGAACCAGCATGGAAACCTGGGCTGTCAAACAACATGTCAGCAAGTGCTGAAAGAAACACAGCAGAACATCTCCAAATGCAAAATGCTCTGCACAAAGCAAACATGTAACTGCTGGCTCCGTAGTTCAGGAGAACTTGGTAGAGCATCACCAGTGTGCAAGATGCTCCACACAGCGAAACCATGACAGTCTAATTCTGCAGCCAACCTCCCTTCTACTTGTCTCTTACTTACTACATACATATTACAATTATACAAAATATATGTTCTGAAGAATTAAGGAACAGATAAACAAATATATATGGGAAATTTGATTTATAATATGCAGATGTTGGCTTTTGCTATGTAATCTGAGGGCAGCTTGAGGTAGGGGCTGAGACACTGATTTCAGTGATGTGACACTTCTGAGACTGTATGCTGCTGTTTCTATACAATGAGTGATTTGTCAACTGGAGATTAACACTGCTGAACTAGTAGCACCTGAACCTCCCAGTCCAGTCACACCCCCAGCACTGGTTAGAAGCTCACTATCAACATACAATGTATACAGAAAGCTGTGGTGTGGGCAGGGTCAGCTTTCTGAGCTCTGCTTCACACTACTTGTAAGAACTCTGTGTCACAAATGCTGCACCCAGTAATCTAAGTGATACATCTTTGGATTCAGGATTTCTTTCCTTACATTATGCTGCTGTCAAAGTAGAAAAACCTTGTGAAAGATTCCTTTTAATAGCAAACGGTAGAATAATATTTTCAATAAAGAGTCTTTCCCCATATTTTGCCTTTTTCATTTTAGATGAACTGGAACACTAAAAATAAATTGCTGTGAAGTGGGACATACATTATCTTAAGTTATCTTTACAGTCAGGAACAAAGGTGGTATGTATTGAATAAAATAGTGATACATCTATGAAACTACCTGATTTGTTTTATATCCCCATGTAGACACCATAGCTAATAGTGGATGGATTTAAGTGGCTTTAAAAAAAGTCTTAAGGCCACGTCTCACTAAGTGACATCGCTAGCGACATCGCTGCTGAGTCACGTTTTTTGTGACACAACAGCGATCTTGCTAGCGATGTCATTGTGTGTGACATCCAGCAACAACCTGGTCCCTGCTGTGAGGTCGCCGGTCGTTGCTGAATGTCCTGGACCATTTTTTTGGTTGTTGCTCTCCCGCTGTGAAGCACACATCGCTGTGTCTGACAGCAGAAGCAAATCTGAATGTGCAGGGAGCAGGGAGCTGGCTTCTGCCAGCCTGCGGTAAGCTGGTAACCAAGGTACATATCGGGTATCCAAGCAAGGCGCTTTGCTTAATAACCCGATGTGTACCATGGTTGCGTGTGCAGGGAGACAGCTTCTGGCAGCTACGGACGCTGGTAACCAAGGTACATATCGGGTATCCAAGCAAAGCGCTTTGCTTAGTAACCCGATGTGTACCATGGTTACGAAGCACAGCGTCGTTACACAGGTCGCTGGTGGCTGGTGGCTGATCTCTGATTGCTGTGGAGATCTGCCTGATTGACAGCTCACCAGCGACCATGTAGCGACGCACCAACGATCCCTGCCAGGTCAGATCACTGGTGGGATCGCTGGTTGCGTTGCTTAGTGTGACGGTACCCTAAAGGGCACTTTACAAGCTGCAATATCGCTATTGATATTACTAGCGAACGTACCCGCCCCCGTCGGTTGTGCGTCACGGGCAAAATGATGCCCGTGGCGCACAACATCGCTTACACACGTCACACGGACTTACATTTCCTGCGATGTCGCTCTGGCCGGCGAACTGCCTCCTTTCTAAGGGGGCGGTTTGTGCGGCGTCACAGCGACGTCACTAAGCGGCCGCCCAATAGAAGTGAAGGGGCGGAGATGAACGGGCGGAATATCCCACCCACCTCCTTCCTTCCTCATTGCTGGTGGACGCAGGTAAGGAGATGTTCGTTGTTCCTGCAGTGTCACTCATAGAGATGTGTGCTCCCGCAGGAATGACGAACAACCAACGGCATGCACCACCAACGATATTATGAAAAGGAGCAACGTGTCAATGATCAACGATTTTTGACGTTTTTGCGATCGTTGATCGTCACTCCTAGGTGTTACACGCTGCGATGTCGCTAACGACGCCGGATGTGCGTCACTAACGACGTGACCCCGACGATATATCGTTAGCGATGTCGCAGCGTTGAAAGCACCCTTTATTTCAATGAACCATGCATGTGTTTTATATAAGAGTCTGTCCCTGCATGATACTTAGGTAGAGGTTTGCTGGATTGCTGGTACATGCTGTTTCATGTTGATCCCGCTCGTATTCACTATCATACAGTATGAGAAATTAGCAATTATATATATATATATATATATATATATATATATATATATATATATATAAATGTTCTAAATGGAACTTGTTACCTATTTCATGGTGTCCAAACCTTGTATTAGATCTAGGTACAGTATACATTTGTCTGAAAAGTGCCAGCATTTCAGAGATAATAGGGTTTGAGAATCTGGCCAATGACAGAGATGAGACTGGTCCGGCATCACCCTTGCCGGGTGTCTTCCATTCCTGCTGCAGATGATTGACAGATCTCTCCCATAGCAATAGACCCATCACTCACCTATAGCGGCATAGGGAAAAGACGGATGGGGCGCTGTTGGACTATTCTCATCTCCTGCTATGTGGATTATTAAACTATATTTTCTCTAAGCATCAGAGCAATTATACCTTACTGCAATTGTGCAACCAGGAATGAATTCATGCTACTTGTGGTCGGGCAGCATTAGTCAGGTGACAGGTTCTCTTGAAGCTTCATGGCTCTAAAATGAAGCCTTTGACACATGGTCCAGTTATGACATGAGCTTTGTTTTTTACACTAGTAATGAAATACACATATTATACTTTTAGATAGTGTTTAGTTGGATTGAAATCTAGTGACTTTGCTGATAATTTTATACCATTGTCAGTGGTTTGTAACAATATTTCATAGAGCGTTTACAGCCTTTACAAACCATAGGGTAACTCACAGTTAAATTTCATTTTTACGGCCTCAGACATCGGAAAATCTAGATATGGTAGAAAGCAAACTAATGGATGCTATTAATGGACTGTCATTCATACAGTTTTATAAGATGTCATGTTTTATATTGTATGTGTCTATTAGGTGCATGGAAGTGATAATAAGTACTGCACACAGCCAAGTCTAAATTGATGTGGACTTGACTACATCAATATAATCAGAATTGCTGTATTCGTAATGTTCTTAGTATTTTAAATGCAATATATTATTCTGATAAATATGTGATGCTCACCTTCAATGTACACAGCAGTCAATTGTCCGGTAAAATCTGCATTCATAAAACACCATCTACTAAATGGACTTTTTTGTTGCTATAAACTGATATTTATTACATTTTTTTAATATTTTATATGCTTATTTCTACTGGGATTATCCAAGCCATAACAATATATCACTTTATGTTCCTGATTTTATATTTACGCTTCTTACAGGTTTCGAATTTACTAAAACGACTGGTAAATCAATCTATTGTTTCTAATGAATTGTTTATACCCTACTTATATTAGTGATATTGTTCACTAACTGAAACAATTGAAGTATTGTTAGGATAAAGTGGTTCCATACACATTAGATAACGCTCATTAAGCCAAAAGCTTTCTCTCCTGACTCCCCCTTCCGCTGGGCTAAGTGTTAATTTGTTTTTAATGGGGAGAAGGAAGTAAGTCGATATTAGACAACTCTGAAGATGGCTTATCTCCAGGAAGAACAAAAGGATCAGGTGATGGAATTCAAAATGTTCGATTTGTCATCTCCTGACATCATCTGTAACAGCAAGATGTGGTAGTCCTCCTTACATGTTAAACAGTTCACCAGTCCCATAAAAGTTTGTGGTTTAAGCCAACTTTAACAGAAATGTGTCACTTGACTCATGCTGCCCACAAGTATGTTTAGCAATAAAATCCTCATGCGTTTTAGAGAAAAGAGACTTTGGATTGTTGGCCTGGAGTTATAATGAGAGGCTAATCAAATGACAACCCTGCCCGACTTCTCCAAATTCACATCTCGGTGAGACCTGTCAGTCAACTAATTAGCTGTCTTGGAACTCAGTCTCCTGGGGTTCACCTGAGGTTCTTACATCACATGAACCAAGAACCCTATCACGATCAGTGATTCTCCCCCTGCCTTCGGACAGATCGGTAATCCAGAGTTAGTGAGTGGCCAGCTCTTACTTCCTGTTCATTACTTAGACATCTGAAGATTAGGAGAGAGAAGCCGGCGATGATTGGGTGGGTAACGGCCATACCGGAGTCCCACACTGCTCTGCCTCTCTTCCCCACGGGGATGTTGGCTCTCTCACCCACCTAGTCTTCCTGCGGTGGTAGCCCATCCTCGGCCCATGCTGCTGCCTCCCAGAGGCTGTGGACATCTCACAGACTTCCTGCTTCTGCCAGAAGTGCTTGCGTGCTGCCATGCCCCTTTTCTTTAAGGGCCAGGCGCTTAAGACACCTTTGCCCTATAGTAGGTGCCTGGGCAATGAGTTTGTCACATTGCTAGATGTCAGGTCCCTTAGTGCTGTTGCTATCATAGTGTTGAGTGCTGCTGCTGACATTACTTAATTTTTCAGTACTGTGCCAGTTTGCTGATTCTCTGCTGCCGCTACCATTCACGCCGGCCAGCAACCAAGATGTCCACCTATGCAAGTATCTACACTTGTTTCTGCCATATCCATCCATCCCAAATGGACCCACTACTCTGTCTGCTGCTGCTACTACCAGAGACTGTACTGTGTCTGTGGCGCCAGCTGCCGGGGTACGGCAGATCCCTTGTGGCTGCCCTCTGCCGGCTCCTTACCAGCACGTGTACCTGCCGCCACCTACGGTGGCAGTAGAGAAGACTCGGTGGCCAGTCCTGTTGGCTCCCCCAAGTGAACGGTACCTTTTGTCCAGTGGACCCACTAATACATTGCTCACACCGCGAGCATAACAGAGTGCTGGGCTCTTTTGATGTAACAACCTCACGTGAGAACCAGGAGAGTAATTGCTGACACCAATGGAATTGCATCGGCACAGGAGGTGAGTATAGGCTCTTATATTTTAACAGACGTAAACATGGGGAATAAGACAGGGTCGTGCAAGAAGTGAACAAACTCTGTAAGAAAATGGGGCATGGAGTTTCCAGACCAATTTCAGCAGAATAAAATATTTGAAAGTGGAGATGTGTATCTTGTGGGAGTAAAGGCAGAACAGATACAGTTTTAATTAAAAGAAAAATGTAATGGTAGTTAGCGGTCAGAGAAGGGTGACTGATGACAAATTTATCAATCGCATTATTAAATCAATGTGGCAGCATGGAGACTTTCTTCAATCCTATATGTCTACATTTTTATATTGTTTCATATAGTTACATAGACAAGAAAAGGATTGCTAACAAAGGATCCATGCAGAGACAAGGGTATAAAGCCTTTACACATGGACACGTAGCCTTACGGTTTTGGTCTTCAGAGCTGGAAAGTAGGCATTCTGTGTATTGCCATATGATCATGTGTTAAAAGATATTTTTTCTTGCATCTATAGTTTCAAAAACAGACTACTATCTGTGACACATTATAGCTTCCTACAATTTTAAGATTGTGCAGGACTACAATATGGATACACAATCAACAAAAACTAGTCTCAAAACAGTACGCTCATTTTGGGCTTTGTTATATCATTGTTGATGTGCAATGCACGTAGTAGTTCCGATAGTAATAGTGGCAAATTCAGTTGCTAAATCTCCAGGCATTGGTGAAGAATGAAATACAAATAAATAATATAAAAATTATTTTTAAATATGAACAGTTAAAATGCATGTTTTTCTCACTATCTGACATGAAATCAGAATAATCCTTTCCTGTTTTAGCTCAATTAGGAATCAAAATTATTTATATTTGACAAATGCCAGAATAATGAGAAAGAGACAATGTTTTAAGACTTTTTTATTACTTGTTTTATTACTGCAAAGTCAAAAGTTTACCTACTCTAAGCGTACTATGCCTTTAAACAATATGGGACCGCCCATATGATGATGTCATACCTTTGGAAGCTTTTGATAAATTTATTGGCAACAAATGAGTTAATTAGTGACACACCTGTGGATGTATGTTAATGCACACCTGAAACACACTGATTCTTTGTGTAGCCTCATGAGAAAATCAAAAGAAATCAGCCAAGATCTTAGGAAGAGAATTGTGGGATTGCACAAGTCTGGTTCACCCTTGGTTGCAATTTCCAGTTACCTGAAGGTGCCTTCTTCATCTGTACAAACAATTATATGCAAGTACAAAAAAGATGGCAATGTCCAGCCATCATACCACTCAAGAAGGAGATAGGTTCTATGTACCCAAGATGAAAAAAAAACAAAAAAGGGGCTAAAATATAACCTTTATTTAAAGTTATTAAAACCCTATAAAGATAGGTATGTAACCATAAGCCCCTATGGGTTGGAACACCAATAGATAAGTTGATCCAAAAATGACCCTAAACTAACAAGTAGTATTGGCTTACCCAGAAATGCCACTGATCCAATAACAAAAAATAACAAATCCAACACTGCAAAAAAACATAAATAGTGTTTTTTTCAATTCCCAAAATGAATGTGGTCCTATGGGTATAAATAAATATATAGAAAAACACAATATAATTAACTAAGAATCCTATTGACAATAGTCAACAAGCCATACAACCAAAATAGTTCACATTTGCAGTACATGTAAGAGAAGTATGGAACATTCTCGATTAGTAGGGTGTGGGGTGGATTGGCGTCTCGTTCACATGGGTGCTCAGGTGTTCATGACGTCACTGACCTTATGCATCTCTAGAGAACTAATTGAAGCCTGTCACCCCAAAAGCTTCTGCCCTTACAAGGGCAGACAACAGCTAACCCTATTATTGAACCCTTAGGAGCTCCCTATTTCCATCCCAACGTGTTTCATCGGCAAAGACTTATCAGGGGAAATCAGTGCAAGTAAGGGTAAGAACAAGAGGTTCTGCTTCCCAGCTCCCACACAAAACTGTCAATCAGTGGTGTGGGCATAGATGTACAGAGCTCAGCAGATCTGATAGATTTGCAGCAGATAAAACAGGGATTTTTTATCATAGCAACAGCAAGCAGCCTAGTAAGTAATATATCACTAGAATCAGGAACTCTATCTCTACATCATGCTGCACTCAGATTAGATGGCAAAGCCTGCTGACAGACTAATGAGTAGAAATATTAGACCTACAAAAGGGTACGAACAAACTTATGTAATTTATAAAATAATATTGGCACCTGTAAATATGCACAATTGAAGGTTGAGATATCAATCATGTAAGACACACTTGATACATTTTTAACCGACTCTTATCATTATCTTCTTCATAACCAAAAGAGAATCAGCCAAAAATCTGGTGTAAACAGAAATTTCTGCTTGGGTCCACACCTTGACATTTGAGAATTTTGGCTCCTTGAACATGCTTAATTAAAAGATAAATATGATTATATGTTTTCAAAAGTGACCCATTATTCTAGCCCAGCTGTTGCCTTGGTTACTCTCACAATTAAATTAAAAAGAAGTAATGGCATGAAAACTGTATGAGCTATAGCCAAGCATCATTTAACTAGTAGTCTGCTCTGTGAATCCGCATTACATACATACCTTCAATATACGGTATATCAGAAGAGCATGATGTTGCCAAACAACACTATGGATTATACAACCACATTATAAATGTCTATCATTATATACTGTATGTCCTGGCAGGAGCGCAAAGACCACGGTCGCAAAGGTTGCCATTGCGACCGGGCCCGGAAAGTTAGGGCCCGGCGCCCACCCTGCAGATCTCTGTGAGAGAGAAGCTGCGCTGTTCTGTCACAGACCACGCGGCTGTTATATGACCCGCGAGTTAGGGGGGCCCAGTGTCAGCAGTGGCGGCATCGAGACCCTCTCACCAGTTATCGCACACAGCAATGAGGAAGCATTGAGCGGCTCGCGGTGCAGGGCGCGCAGGTCACACATAGAGGATTTTCACCGGAGGCTATTGCACTCCTCCCTAATAAGAAGAGCCTCTTCTATTCAATGCTTCCAACCTTCATAGTCTGCTACTACTCCAGGGGGTTTCTCTGACCATCCACAACCATGAGGACCTTTTCCTTCAGTCCAGATTCCTGCGATTATTGATCTATTACTCCTATTGACAGGTGTCTTGGATTCACAATCTCTCTTCTGCACCCACTTTGTGGATCTTGCATATGTTTTCTTAGAGGACTTCATATATCCGGGGCTGCCCCCCACAAAGCAGGCACTCCACCACCACAAGTGATTTAGCACCACCCGCTAATTGCGGGGTACACAGATGACTTCTTGTCACAATCACACCATATCCTAATCCTGCTTCATACCTGTAGCTGTTCTAAGCTTGTTACTGGGACATTCTTTGAACCTGTGGGTCAGCGTTAACTTTTACCATGTAGAGAACATGCGTGTCAGTACTTCTTCTTCCACATATTTGGAACATCAGATTGTCCGACCAATGAACGACGATAGGCCGAAACGTTGTGCTTCTGGCGGACTCCTTGTCATTGTACAGCACTTTTTTCTGCACAAATAAAGAAAAATCTCAAGATATAAATCAATTTGTGTCCTTGCAAACCTGTTTTTGGGGATATATGTAGTGTGTCAGAGTTACTTTTCTTTTTTTTTTTTTTTTTTTTTTTGTTTTTGCATTATACATTGAGGCCTGGGGAGCTGCAGTATACATGGAGGCCTGGGGGGCTTAATTATACTTGAAGGCCTGGGGGGCTGTATTGTACATGGAAGCCTGAGGGGCTGCATTATTCTTATTATTTATGGAGGCCTGGGGGGCTGTATTATACATGGAAGCTTGGGGGGCTGTATTACGCATGGAGGCCTGGGGGCTGAATTATACATGGTGGCCTGGGGGGCTGCATTATACATGGAGACCTAGGGGGATGTATTATTCATGGAGGCCTGGAGGGCTGCATTATACATGGAGGTATATGGGGCTTTATTATACATGGAGGTCTATGGGGCTGCATTATACATGAAGGTCTATGGGGATGTATTATACAACATGAAGGACACCTTCTACATGGACTATAGGGGTGCATTATACATGGAGGAGTATGGGGTGTAGTATAATATATGGAGAACTATGAAAAATGCGTTATAATACAAGGAAGACTATGGGGGTACATTATAATATATGGGGGACTATGTGGTGCAGTATAATATATGGAGTACTATGGGGTAGCATTATAATACAGTATATGGAGAACTATGGGGTGAATTATAATATATGGAGAACTATGGTAAAATCGGGCCCATCAAATTCTAATTACACCACTGGTTCCTGGTATTTAATGGCAGGACCAGAACTATCTTTAAATGGGTTTTCGCCAAAAGCAAAATTCATTTTAATAAATAGATCTTGGAATAATAATAATTTCCACAATTGGATGGGTTAAAAAAAATATCCTGTGCTGAGATCTTATATGTGCCCCTGCTGTGTACTGTGTAATGGCTGTGTCTGACCGTGCAAGGACATGGTCCTAAATTAGTGACGTGTTCAATAGTTATTTCACCCGCTGTATATAGTTTTTCCTGGGTTAAGGCTGTCAGAGATAGAGTTGTGTGGAGTTGGTTAAAATGTACAAACTCTGACTCCTGCTTTAATTTTTTATAAACATTATATAATAATTAGCTTTTCTAAATGTCTATGAAAAATAGCAATTTGTCTGAAATTGTGTACAAATAAATATGGCCTATGTTCTATTTAAGTAGCCTCATTTTAATTAGAAAAAGCCTAATATTACCACTACAGTAAATGTATTATTGGGTATGAATGAACATCCCAAAATCAATTTGACGCAGATTTGCTCAAGAAGAATCAGAAGCAATCCAATCCAAAAAATATTCAGTTCAGATCGAAAATGCCCTGATTTATTTATAAATAAATACACATTTATTATGCTCTAAAATCTTTCTAGACTCCATTATGAACTGAGGGCATATTAGGGGTTTATAAAATTAAAAGACTATACTCATCTGTCGAGCTGTCACAACTCTACTTCTCGTCCTCCTCTTACTGCCTCCTCTCTTCGAAACTTTCAGTTCTCAAAAGGCATTACAAACAACATATATAATTGACGTCAATGACATGCTAATTACCCACACGACCATCTGAGGCTTTGTCTGACTGGAGGATTCAAAGACCAGACGAAGGGAGCGAGTGGAGAACTAGGTGGGGAGCTCGGGCAGAAGGACAGATGAGGGGCAAGCTTAGGACATCTGAATATAACCTAAAATTATATGTTGTCCCCATCCCAGCACTCAAAAGTATCCTGAAAAATGGCAGCCAACTGGAAAGTGGTATCTGTATGTATACGTTGTATGCATTTGTTGCCAGTAAGTCTTTGATGCATACGTCACATGTTGCGATGTTCATGGCTTCGAGAAAGACTTGAAATAAACAACATCACACAAGAAATAACATCAATGATTATCTAAGTATATTTGCTTTTTAACCCCTCACCGCCAAAGCCTGTTTTCACCTTCCTGACAAGTCCCAAGTTCCCAATTTTGACCTGTGACAAATTATGTGGTAATAACTATGGAACACTTCAACGGATCCCCATGATTATGAGACTGTGTTTTCATGACACATTGTACTTCAATATAGTGGTACACTTAGGTTGAAAATTTTTACTTTTATTTGTGCAAATTGCAAAATTTCGATAACATTTTGAAAATTTTGCAACTTATATCACACTAAATAGTTAATAAGTAACATTTCCCAAATGTCTACTTTATACCAGCAACACTATTAATTTTTTATTTTTTTTAGGTAGTTAGAAGGGTTAAAAGTTTATCATCAATTTCTAATTTTTCCAACAAAATTTGCAAAACCATTTTTTAGGGACCACATCATATTTGAATTGACTTTGAGGGGTCTATGGGACAGAAAATACCTAAAAGTGACACCATTCTAAAAACTGCATCCCTTAGGGTATGTGCGCACGTTGCTTTTTACCTGCTTTTTACCTGCTTTTTTGCTGCTTTTTCTTCTGCGCTGTTTAATGCCAAAATGGATGTGTTCTTCTATTCAAGCAAAGTCTATGGGAATTTGGGTTTCTTGTTCACACTATGTTGTTCAAAATGCTGCCTTTTTGTGGCAGAACTTTGGTCAAAAACTCAGCTTTGCAGTGCAAAACCCAAATGGCAAAAACAATTGACATGTTGCTTCTTTGAAAAGCTGAGTTTTTGACCAAAGTTCTGCCTCAAAAAGGCAGCATTTTGAACAACATAGTGTGAACAAGAAACCCAAATTCCCATAGACTTTGCTTGAATAGAAGAACACATCCATTTTGGCATTAAACAGCGCAGAAGAAAAAGTAGCAAAAAAGCAGGTAAAAAGCAGGTAAAAAGCAACGTGCGCACATACCCTTACACTGCTCAAAACCACATCCAAGAAGTTTATTAACCCTTTTAGTGTTTCACACAAATTAAATCTATGTGGTAGGAAAAAATAAATTTTTTTTTAGTTTTTCCCACAAAATTATAGCTTTAGCCTTAAAATTAATATTTTCATAATGGTAACAGGAGAAAATGAAGCATATATTTGATGTGCAATTTCTTCTGAGTACACCGAGTACAAAATTACTGTTTTGGCACACAGCAGGACTTCGAAGTGAAGAAACATCATGAGCCTTGGTGTACTCGACTCAAGCTTGGATTTCTGAATACTTTTGTCAAAAGTTGGCAATGTTTGATTTTGTTCAATAACTTTTCGATTTCCAGAAACCATCCACTCTTGGCCCCTTCACTGTCAAGTATTAGCATGGTTGTGATTGGCCAGTGAAATCATTGCAGTCACACTTTCTTCCAGGCCCGCTTCATGACTTTTCAATGCTTTCCCTACTGACCCTCTGTGTATAGCAGTCTATGTTTGGTTACTCCAGCAGTGAGGGAAGAGTGCGGGGAATGCCCGCTGGAAGATTGTGTCATATCATGGGCCGAAGCCATTTTGGTGTTGGAATCAGGAGAAGTATCAGCTTGCTGCCCTGATCACCTGAGTGCAGACAAGAAGATGAGTTGTGCTGAAAGGGAGGCAGAGCTTGAAGACATCATCTAGCTGAGGATCCCTAGAGCAGTGTCAACAACGTGTTCTCCATATATGTACCATGGGCGATGGTACAGCACCCAGTGCTGGGCCTCGTCCGCAGCAAGCTGGGGATCTAGTGCTGGAACCGGATGGGAGAGGAGCTTCCTGAAGCAGAGGTGGTATCTGCTGGGATTGATTCCCCCATCGAGAATTGGGCAGGATGCTACATTGGCCGGAAGAGACCCTGAGGTGAAAATTTTCAAGGGCATAAGATATTGCCCTTGTGGCTGGATAGGCCTGGGTTTATTTTTGGTGTGTTGTTTCCCCCCCACCTAGTTTTTCACTTGTTGCACCCCTCTATGCTGGATTTGGAGGACTTTGAGCCCTCTGGGCTGTAGGAGGATACCCCTTTAGACAAGGACTTGCTCTCAGGAACTGTGCTTCAAACTGCCGTTTGAAGTTTGCCGCAATGAACTTTGCCCATTTACACCATATCCCTTTGAATTTTGTCCTACCCACCCATGAAAGACTGTGCCCAGTCCCGTGAATCATGAGTGAAGGGAGGTTGGACGGATGAATGGATGTACTGTCTTGTCTGAGTCAGGATGTGTTTTATTATTTATGAATGAATAGTTTTAAGGACTGTACCACCCCCATTGTGGCAGGTGGGAGACATGAGCAAAACCACATGAAAGTCTTCATTATGGCATCTGGTGAAGGACTGTGACCTCGGAGTGGAAGGGTAACTGTTGGCCCACAGGTCGGTTTTTTATAACACAAACTTTGCTCTGGAGATTTAAGCCGTTCCTGCCTGAAGAAAGAAAACATCGAGACCCTGGAGCAGAAAAGAGTTGATAGAGATTTTATGTTGATTTTATTGCCTGATTTTATGGTGTTGCAGATTTTCGCATGGCCGAAGACAGCTACAGTTCAGTTAAAGTGGGGAGGAATGTAGAAAGGTGGACTGTGACCTGCAATCCCTTGAAGACCTCCATATTTGTATTAAGTGTATGGTGTACATTTATGTGGCGCCCTGGACAAGCCAGGACGTCACAGGTACTGCAACAACACACCCCACACCCCGGTTAGGAACATCGAAGTCAGACACAAATCCTTGTTGCCTCCCTCCAGGGACTGATGTCCACACCAGGTGGGGCGGAGCCAGGCGGTTGGCTCCTCCCACTGAGGAGTTCACAGTCCTGGAGGCGGGAAAGAAGGGCAGATAGTGACAAGGAGGAGAGAGTGAGAGTCAGGGAAGTGGTAGTGGAGGAACTGACTGGCCGTGTCCGGGTACGTGGCCCGGGCACCTGACAGCAAGGTTGGCAGACGGTGGTGACCATCTGCAGGAGAGGCTGATTGACGCACAACCGTAAGGATCGGGGACGGGCGGTGGCCCGCCGGTACCGGATCGAGGAGCGAAGAGAAGCCAGCACAATTCGGCAGGGCCTACTGACCCCAACCAGGCTAGGAGTCGCATTAAACCGGTCAAATCCATCAGCGACGGGAACCTCCGGGGTTTCCCAGCAGTAAAGGTCCGACTGAAGGCAACCGTCCAAACCGTGAGGGAGAGAAAGCTACCGCCAAAGCTAGAGCTCCCAGGGCCAGAGCCTGCGGGCAAACAGGGGCTCCCTTAGCCAACTTACCGCTGGGGAGCGGGTTACCGGTGGGAAGCCATCGGGGCCGAGAACATAATACGGGTGCAGGGAGAGACAGTTACCGTCAACCTACCGGGAGTGACCGTCGCAGCCGTCTGTGGTACTCGTCCATCCAGCCGTTTGTTTTACCAGAGACTCCGTGTGCGTTACTGGCTGAGTAAGTACCACCGTGCCGTCTGGCACTGCGCTGCCCCGCGACCCTGCACCCGGCCAGGCCCCGCAATCCACCAAACAGATAACAACTCCGGGCCCCGGGACTACCAAAATCCCCCTACCCACGGAGGGGAGAGAAACATCTCAGCTGCTCCCTGCCATCGCTCCCGGGATCCCCGTACAGAGCAGCGGTGGTGCCCCAACCTCACCACACACCGTGGGTGGCGTCACGAACCGACATCCCAAACACCAACAAACCACCCCTTTCAATCACGGGCGAGGAGCGCCGCTCGAGTCCCCGGATCCGGCCCACCGCTCAAGCCACCAAGCAGCAGCAGCGCCGGACCCGAGCGTGGTGAGCGCAGCGCCCCGCCGCCCGCGACGTTTACATGTGTAGTAAAGATAAGGTTTGCTATCAGCAAACTGAAACAATGTTTAAAACGTGTTCTGCAAAGTATTTAAAGTTTGAAACTCTTGTGGACTCATCTGTTGTGAGATTGAATATAACATAAAAAAGATTCAGAACAGCTGGCAATCAGGTAACAATTCCATGCCTACTCCACTATACACTCTTTCCCACCTGTCTGTAGCATACCGGGGCTGGCACAGGTCTGTATTCCTCACCTGCGTATACCAGCCTTGGCAACATTACACTTAATAGCACAGTTTTAGATGCAGCATGTTTCCACTGCTTCCAAAACGCTGTGTTGTACAGTAGAAGCACAGTGGATGGATTCATAGAAATCCCATGCAAACTGTGTTTCTTTTCACCGCAGCATAAACTAACATGCAGCGCAGTTCTCAGAGCCATAGCATGTCAATTTATACTGCACAGACGGGCGTTTTCTCCACAGAGAGAATAGATCGAAAGACCGCAGCACCCCAAAGCCTGATCATGGGCACGGGCAGCTGCGATCTCCTGTGGAGGTCAATCGCGGCCCCACAGGAAAGGACACACTGCATCCAGGACGCAGAGAGCTCTGAACTTCTGCACATACACTTAAAGTGAAAGTCACTGCTGGAGTGCGGGGCAGAGCCGCACACTGCACTCCAGCAGCACTTTCACTTTTACTATTAAACTGCTGCCAGACTGTCGGAATGCAGATCATTTCCTGGCAGAAAAATGCTATACAACTATTCACTTCCTTTAAGTATATAAAGTTCAAATGTTCATCAGTCATATCTATACTGTACTATACAATTATGTATTGCATACGTTACTTACTGACTATTGTCCAGCACCAGGCTTTTTTTACTTCCACTTAGGGCTGGATTTCTTTCTGCTAGTTCACTTTGGGGTTCTGTGATTACGTGGCAAATTCCTCTGACATCATTACCCAAGGCCTTTCAAAGCCGGCTAAAACAATCATGTGCTGTCTGAGTATCCAGGAACCATAATATTCAGCTATCACTTCTCTCAGTTGTCTAATCATCTCATCAGCAAATTGCAAACTCCATGCATTTAAAATTACAATTGTTTGCCATTTCCAGGCATTAATGGTATATTATTAGGGTACCTCCAATCACTGAATTTTGAATGGCTTTAGTAAAAATGTTATTTACCAAAATACACTGTGTGCAGAATTATTAGGCAAGTTGTATTTTAGATGGGGTTTTTTTTTATTATTGATCAACAACTATTTTCTCAATCAACCCAAAAGACTCATAAATATCAAAGCTTAATATTTTTGGAAGTTGGAGTGGTGTTTTTTTTTTAGATTTGGCTATCTTAGGAGGATATCTATTTGTGCAAGTAACTATTACTGTGCAGAATTATTAGGCAGCTTAACTAAAACCAAATATATTCCCATCTCACTTGTTTATTTTCACCAGGTAAACCAATATAACTGCACAAAATTTAGAAATAAACATTTCTGACCTGCAAAAGCAAAACCCCAAAAAAATAAGTCTGCACAGCGTACCAATGTCAGCAATGAGATCCACAACGTTAAACCATTTTGCACAGTGGTATTCAACTTTTTCATAAAGGTCTAAGAAAATCAGAATTTACAGCGTAAGTGTTATATTATTTTACACAAGTAATTGTGCTATATACAACAATAAATGAACAACATCTAGTACAGTCATTATACAACTGTTGCTACTAATTTGCAATTTTCAGTTTTGGAATCCTTTAGACTTTTTCAATGTTAAGTCTGACAATCTTTCTGCACTTGAGCACGAAATATGTTCAAAAGAGAAAGACACTCCTTGTAGATGTGGTTTGAAGGAGAACCTGTAGAGCTTCTGGCTTTGTGTTGTTCCTTCTTCTGATCTTATCACCCATGGAATAGCTGATTTGAGCAAGATGTCTTGGATCTCTAGACATAATAAAAAGAGAAGCTGTTAAGGGATATAAAATAAAGAAAAAAAGAGACAAAACAGCAGTAAATGACCTTGCACAAGTAAAAGCAACACCAAAAACATGCTTTAGTTTGAAAGGTAAAGTATTAAATTCTCAGGAGAAAGGAAAAGTAATTCCCTTATTTTTTTCATATAATTTACACCCTCTGATATGCAGATCTACATAGTATCTATCTATCTATCTGTCTATCTATCTATCTATCTATCTATCCATTATCTATAATCTATCTGTCCATTGCATCTGTCTGTCAATTTAGGATAAACTTGATGACTAAACAGTATATTTTCACTTAAGAGGTCTTTGTCTTTTCAAGATAGAGAGAACACAGCACACTGTCAAGTAAAACATGAAAAGCCCATGTGATTGGTTGAAGTCCCATGAGTTGAATCCATACTGATCTCATAATGATATCATATCTTACAAATGTGCTATCAATCTTGGAAATAAAGAGTTTATCCGTAATAAAAAAAAGCTTTTATCAGCATCACTCAGTAGGCTAGCTAAACTGTATCAGTATAAAATACATTATATATATATATATATCTAATATATAAAGCTGAATGTGCGTGTATATGTATGTGTGTGTGTGTGTGTATGTATGTCCAGGATTGGCATCCGCACCGTCGCAGCTACAGCCACAAAATTTTGCACACTCACACTTCTGGACCCCGAGAGCGTCATAGGCTATGTTTTGAAGGGAAATTTTAACCCCGTGCTTTACAGTTATTCACCAAAAAACCTGCCTCCATTAAATCGAATGGAGCTGGGAGCCACAGTGCAGCCAAAACTTCATAGGAATGTGCAGCCACGCCCTTAAATGGAATGTTGGCGTGTCACAATGCAGCCAGGGAAAGAGACAGACACAGACAGGGAAAGAGGCAGACACAGACAGGGAAAGAAACAGACATATACAGGGTAAGAGGCAGACACAGACAGGGAAAGAGACAGACACAAAGAGACAGACACAGACAAAGAGACAGACTGACAGGAAAAGAGACAGACAGGGAAAGAGAGAGACAGGTTAATAGACAGACACAGACAGGTAAAGAGACAGACACAGGGAAACAGACAGACAGGAAAAGAGAGGGAAAGAGACAGACAGGGTAAGAGAGACAAAGACAGGTAAAGAGACAGACAAAGAGACAGACAAGGAAAGAGACAGAGGGAAAGAGGGAAAGAGACAGACAGGGAAAGAGAGGGAAAGAGACAGACAGGGAAAGAGAGGGAAAGAGACAGACAGGGAAAGAGAGGGAAAGAGAGGGAAAGAGAGGGAAAGAGAGGGAAAGAGACAGACAGGGAACGAGACAGACAGGGAAAGTGACAGAGATAGATAGACAGACAGGTAAAGAGATAGATAGATAGACAGGGAAAGAGATTGAGACAGATGGAGAAAGAGACAGACAGACAAAAAGATAGAGAGAGACAGAGAGATATATACAGAGGGGCAGACAGACATCATAATTACATTTATATCGATTTGTTTTGTGATTTTTGTGTGCAAATACATTTTTGTTAATACATTCTATTTTGTTAACAGCAGTTATTAACCCGGACGTAGCCGGGTAGTACAGCTAGTATATATATATATGTATATATATATATATATATATATATAAAATACATAACGCTGAATGTGTGTATGTATGTGTGTGTGTGTATGTCCGAGATTGGCATCTGCACCGTCGCAGCTACAGCCACAAAATTTTGCAAACTCACACTTCTGGACCCCAAGGCTATGTTGTGAGGGGAAATTTAACCCCGTGCTTTTCAGTTATTCACCAAAAAACCTGCCTCCATTAAAGCGAATGGAGGTGGGAGCTCCAGTGCAGCCAGAACTTATGAAGAATGCGCAGCCTCGCCCTTAAATGGAATGTTGGCATGTCACAATGCAGCCAGGGAAAGAGACAGACACAGACAGGGAAAGAGACAGACATAGACAGGGTAAGAGACAGACACAAAGAGACAGACACAGACAAAGAGACAGACTGACAGGGAAAGAGACAGACAGGGAAAGAGAGAGATAGGTTAAGAGACAGACACAAACAGGTAAAGAGACAGACACAGACAAAGAGACAAATATTTAAAAAAACTGACATGCACATCCTACAAGTGTGTATAGGTGCCAGCTGAAAAAAACTAGCAAATACAAAATGGATACAGCCGCACACTAAATGCCATCAATGTATAAGGGAACTCTGGTACTGCATTACTGCTATATGAAAAAATGAGATTTTTAGTTTATGAATTGGCCAATGCATGTAAGCCCGGACACCAAACGGCAAGGTAAATCTCAATATTCCGGGTCCCTAACTAAAATGCCACTATCTAGGTTAAAAACATCCATGCCTGGGCAGCTAGACTAAAAATCTAACTTGAAATGCCACTATCTGGACTAACCTCCATGTCTGGGCAGCTAGGACTCCTGGTATAAGGATTGTGAACACAGCCTGGTTTATAGGGCGGAGTGCTCAGTCAGAAAAAAACTCACTACAAATATTTCAAAAAACTGACCTGCACATCCTACAAGTGTGTATAGGTGCCAGCTGAAAAAACCTAGCAAATACAAAATGGATACAGCCGCACACTAAATGCCATCAATGTATAAGGGAACTCTGGTACTGCATTACTGCTATATGAAAAAATGAGATTTTTAGTTTATGAATTGGCCAATGCATGTAAGCCCGGACACCAAACGGCAAGGTAAATCTCAATATTCCGGGTCCCTAACTAAAATGCCACTATCTAGGTTAAAAACATCCATGCCTGGGCAGCTAGACTAAAAATCTAACTTGAAATGCTCCTATCTGGACTAACCTCCATGTCTGGGCAGCTAGGACTCCTGGTATAAGGATTGTGAACACAGCCTGGTTTATAGGGCGGAGTGCTCAGTCAGAAAAAAACTCACTACAAATATTTAAAAAAACTGACCTGCACATCCTACAAGTGTGTATAGGTGCCAGCTAGGTTTTTTCAGCTGGCACCTATACAGTGAAAGTGTAACGAAAAGTGTATCCACACCGTCGCATTTACAATCACAAAATTTTGCACAGACACCTCTTGTGACCCAGGGAACGTCGTAGACTATGTTTTAACAGGAAAATTTAACCCCGCGCTTTACAGTTACTCTCCAAAAAACATGCCTTCATTAAAGTAAATGGAGCCTGGAACTACAGGTTATTAGTAGGAGCTGTGATTGGTTGCTATAGGAACAAAAGACATTCATAGTATAAGAAGCTTATATGTGAGGTAATAAGATATCGGTGGGGAGACGGATAGAGAGAGACAGACAGAGAGAGAGACAGACAGGGAAAGAGACAGATAGATAGAGACAGACAGGGAAAGAGACAGACAGACAAACGGTGAGAAAGACAGACAGAGACAGACGGTGAAAAAGAGAGACAGACCTGGAAAGAGACAGATGGGGAAAGAGACAGACAGACATGCAGACAGGGACAGAGACAGGCAGACAGGGAAGGAGGAGACAGCCAGAGAGACAGACAAAGATAGATGGGGAAAGACACAGACCTTGATAGAGACAGACAGGGAAAGAGACAGAGAAATAGAGATAGACAAAGACAGGCAGACAGGGAAAGAGACAGACAATAAAAGACATGGACAAAGAGACAGGGAGACAGACGGGGAAAGAGACAGACCTGGTAAAGAGACAGACCTAGAAAGAGACAGATGGGGAAAAAAACAGAGAGATAGAGACAGACAAAGAAAGAGACAGAGACAGGCAGATGAGAAAAGAGGCAGACCTGGAAAGAGACAGACCTGGAAAGAGACAGACCTGGAAAGAGACAGACGGGGAAAGAGACAGACAGAGACAGACGGGGAAAGAGACAGACGGGGAAAGATACAGATCTGGAAAGACACAGATGGAGCACATTACTTGGCCAATTTAGTTAAATCTGTGTGGAATATCTGTGGTGTTGAAATATATGTTGTGACATGCTTCTATTAGCTTAGTTTTTGCCTTTTAATAATTACATTTCTATCTATTTGTTTAGTGGTTTTTGTGTGCAGAATACATTTTTGTTAATACATTCTATTTTGTTAACAGCAGTTATTAACCCTGGCGAAGCCGGGTAGTACGGCTAGTATATATATATATATATGTATATATATATATATATAAAAAAAAAATATATATATATATATATATATATATATATATATATATACTGTATCTGTATATATATATATATATATATATATATATATAATTGCCTTATTCTGTCTGTCTGTCTTGCTCCAAAATGACGTCATTACAGTGACAACCGTCGCATTGGCCACTCGGCTCGGCCCCGCCCCGCCCCCGCACGCATTGGCCGCTCCGCTCGGCCCCCTCCGCACACTGTGCCCGTTTGGCCACGCCCCCCACACACTGTGCCCGCTCGGCCATGCCCACCACACACTGTGCCCGCTCGGTCATGCCCCCGCACACTGTGCCCACTTGGCCACGCCCCTCCCACACACTGTGCCCGCTCGGCCACACCCAGGACTACTCCACCTATTAGACACCTCCTCCAGGACTACTCCACCTATTAGACACCTCCTCCCCAGGACTACTCCACCTATTAGACTCCTCTCCCCCTCATGACTACTCCTCTTATTATCCTCCTATCTCCCCAGAACAACTCCCCCTATTATCCTCCTCTCCACTCAGGACTACTCCTCCTCTTATACTCCTCTTCCCCAAGGACTACTCCTCTTTTTATACTCCTCTTTCCCCCTGACTTCTCCCCATATTACCCTCCTCTCCCCCCAGGATTACTCCTCCTATTATACTCCTCTCTCCCCAGGACTACTCCTCCAAGACACACACACTGCACAAAACATACCTCCCCCCAAAACACACACATACACCCACACAAACCGCGCAACACACATAGCACCACACACACAACGCTGCAGACACACAACACTCCACAAACAACGCAACACACAATGCAACACACAAACAACATCGCTCTCACACACCCCCACTCCCAGACAACACCCAGAACATTTACAGCGCCTTGTACAAACACTTGGCAACTACACACAACAGCCTCTATATATATATATAACAAAAATCATACATTAACTACACAATTAATTCTAGAATACCTGATGCGTTAGAATCGGGCCACCTTCTAGTATATATATATATATATGTCGCGGGCGGGGAGGAAGTCGCCGCTGCTGCGCTCTCGCTAACGCTCGGGTCTGGCGCTGCTGCGGCTGCTCGGTGGCTCGAGCGGTGGGCCAGATCCGGGGACTCGAGCGGCGCTCCTCGCCCGTGAGTGAAAGGGGTGGTTGGTTTGGGGGATTTAGTCCGTGACGCCACCCACGGGTCGTGGTGAAGATGGGCACCACCGCTGCTGGTGATGGGTATCCCGGGAGCGATGGTAGGGAGCAGCTGGGATGTTGTTTTCCCCCTCCGTGGGTAGGGGTCGGTGGTCCCGGGGCCCGGTGATGTGACGGGGAGGCAGGGTTGGTGAGGTGCAGGATTGCAGGGACAGCGCGGCGTGGTGCCGGATGGCACGTGTGTACTCACTCAGTAAGAGATGCACAAAGTCCTCGGTAAACCAAACGGCTGGATGGACGGGTCCCGCAACCGGCTGCAGTGTCTCTTCCCGGACAGGCGATGGCGGCTGTCTTTCCCTGCACCTTGATGTTCTCGTTTGACTACTATGGATCCCCAACGGTAGTCCGCTCCTTGGTGTATGAGTACCGGAGGAGCCCGTTTGCCTGCAGGCGCTGGCCCTTGGGTCTCTAGCCTTAGGCGGTAGCTGTATACCCTCACGGTGTGGGCGGTTGCCTTCAATCGGGACTTTTGCTGTTAGGAAACCCCTGGGGTTCCGGTCACATTTGGATTTGACTATTGTCGGCGGCTCCAAGCCTGGTCGGGGTCCGATGGCCCTGCCTGTGTGTGCTGGCTTCAGTTCGCTCCCCGGTCGGTACCGGCGGGCCGTCGCCTGACCCGGTCCTACGGTTCCACGTTGCTTCACCACTCCTGCAGACGGCCACCACCGTCTGCCAACCTTGCTGTCAGTGCCTTGGCTACAAACCCAGACACACCAGTGTTTACTCCTCTCACTTCCACCTCCTGGACTAAACTGACTCTTTTTCCCACCTTCAGGCCTGTGAACTCCTCGGTGGGTGGGGCCAACCGCTTGGCTCCGCCCCACCTGGTGTGGACATCAGACACTGGAGGAAGGCAACAAGGGTTTTGTGTTTAGCTGGTGTCCCAGTCTAATGGGGGTGGGGTGTTTGTGTGTTATCTGTGACGACCTGGCTAGGTCAGGGCGCCACATTCCCCCTTGGTGAAATGCAGACCGTCCACGGGCTGCCCATCCATCACCGGATTTATTTTTTTCCAAAACTGTAAAAAGATAAATTAACATGTAAACATTTTGAACATAAGTATTTTTGTGAGGACACTTAAACGTTGCACATATAAACATTTTTAATACAGACTGACGGATGTCTTCCACTCTCCCACCCAAGCAACCTAGCCCTGATGCTGCCCCTAAGAAGTGGGCAGCACCCCTTGACCCCAGTCCAGGTTCAGGCTGCCCGAGCGGGAATGGGTACGGTTACTCGCACCCGGCTGTCACTTCAGAGGACTCCACGTCCTTGGGGGACCCCTGACCCCCGGAGGATGGCCACCGGTCCTGGTGGTGGCCGGGCCCCAGCCTGCTCTGCTGCGGGCCCTTCCTCCAATCTGCCTTTCCGGAGGTGGCTCCGACGGAAAATCAACCCTCAACTTATTTACAAGCCCACAAGTTCGTGGGTGGCCTGCCAGTTCTCGGCCATGTCCATGAGTAGTCTCTCATGTTGGTTGGAAACACATAGGCGGGCTTTGCACGTTGTGACATCGCAAGCCGATGTTGCGATGTCGCACGCGATAGTCCCCGCTCCCGTCGCAGGTACGATATCTTGTGATAGCTGGCGTAGCGAAAATTATCGCTATGCCAGCTTCACATGCACTCACCTGCCCTGCGACCGTCGCTCTGGCCGGCGACCCGGCTCCTTCCTAAGGGGGCGGGTCGTGCGGCGTCATAGCGACGTCATACGGTAGGCGGCCAATAGCGGTGGAGGGGCGGAGATGAGCAGGATGTAAACATCCCGCCCACCTCCTTCCTTCCGTAGAGCCGCCGGCGGCAGATAAGTTGAAGTTCCTCGCTCCTGCGGTGTAACACACAGCGATGTGTGCTGCCGCAGGAACGAGGAACAGCATCGTACCTGTCGCGGCAGCATAATTATGGAAAAGTCGGAGCCTGCAACGATGATACGATAACGACGCTCTTGCGCTCGTTAATCGTATCATCTAGAATTTACACACAACGATGTCGAAAAGTGACGCCGGATGTGCGTCACTTTCGATTTGACCCCACCAACATCGCACGTACGATGTTGCAACGTGCAAAGCCGCCCTTGGAGTCTCTCCGGGGACAACTTACCGGCAACGGCCGGAATAATCACATGGACAATCAGATGAAGATCACGGTTGATTAATGTCATTCTTTCTGCTGAGGGTCCCAACGGGGGGACAACTTTATGCAACGGCGGACTGCTGCCACTACTTGAGGTCATACTCCTCTAGGACCTCTTCCAGCTCCACGTCCGGACGGCTTGGTGAAGGAGGAGGGGGCTGGGGCCGCATCTGCTCACTGCGGCTCTTCCTCTGCTTAACGTTCAGGGCGAACCAGCCCCTCTCCCCGCAGAGGCGAGTGTAAGTCACCAGGTCGCCTGGCAACAGATCACGACCTGGATGGCCCGTGGGGAGGTGCGAATTGACATCATGGCAGGCCACAAATACGTTGGCTTCCAGGCCTTGCTCATAGATGAAGCCGAACCCCCTCCGTTGGTCAAACTGCCAGACTTGGCCCTCGTACACCGGGCCCCGCACCCGAAAGGTGGCATGGCGGAGTGCATCCTTCTCTCTGATCACCCTTGCCTTCACTTCGGCCCTCTGCTGCTCCCTGGCGGCAATCTCCCGGCCCAACGGGTTTGGTTCCCTGTCCCATTAGGGGGCGTTGGCAGGCCCCTGCGCGCGGGTCGGGCACCGCTGGACCGCGCCCACACCGGCCACTACCGGTACTCTTTCGTGGGGGTCCTGCGGTGTCGTGGCCTGTACTGCTGCTTGGCAGTGGCGGCCTGGCGCAGCCTCAGCCGAGGCGGGGAATTCAGGGTCAGTTGGCCTCACCGGTTGGGCCTTCGGGCCGGCAGCGGCCGGTTCTTCCATGGCCAGGCAGACTGCCAGAGCCGGGACGGTCTCAGGTGCTGCCATTTCCAGGGCCGACGGCTTCTCATCGCGGATGCTACTTCCCGCGGGGCCTTCCATGGTAGCGGGAGGGACACAGGCCAATCCCGAACAACGCCCCCAGGCCGGTCCTCTAGGGCAGACGGGTTGGATTCCGATACCGGTGTTGGGGGTAGCGGACTGAGCGGAAGGGAGACAGCAGCCGGTACGGATGGCGGGGGAGGCAGGAGGGTGAGCGGACACAGGCCGGGCCCCTCAGCTGCAGCGGCCGGTCCTTCTCGAACACAGGGGCATGGGTCGCTTACCAGCTCCTCCAACTCTGTCTCCGCACGGCCGCCGCCACTTCCTCCATCTCAGCCACCCAGCGCTCCATCAAGAACCGGACCTGGGCTTGAAGACGGCAGCACATCTGTGCGGTCCGGGCTTCCACCCACGCCGCTGTTCCTGGCATGGGCTCGGGGATTTCCGTGGTGCCGGACGGATGGGACATCATGCGTGGCCGTGTTCCAGGAACCAATTGTTTGCAGAGTCCTGGCGTCCCCTCTTTTTTAGCCTCGGCTACATTAGGCAGAAACACACCCGCCCCCCCCCCCTTGGTTCTCTTCAGCACTTCCGTTTGTTTGGTGGTTGCGGGGCTTCACTTTCGCGCCTTCCCTGCTCGGAGAAGACGCTCGAGCGGGAGATTTTCGCGTCAAGATGGCGGCGCTTCAAAATTTTCAGCAAGACACCTCTGGCGGAGATCACAAGGCGCACTTCTACTGGTAAGTAGACGGGTTCAATCCTGTTCGTGACGCCAAGTTGTCGCGGGCAGGGAGGACGCCGCCGCTGCTGCGCGCTCGCTAACGCTTGGGTCCGGTGCCGCTGCGGCTGCTCGGTGGCTCGAGCGGTGGCCCGGATCCGGTGAGTCGAGCGGCGCTCCTCACCCGTGAGTGAAAAGGGTGGTTGGTTTGGGGGATTTAGTCCGTGACGCCACCCACGGGTCGTGGTGAAGATGGGCACCACCGCTGCTGGTGATGGGTATCCCGGGAGCGATGGTAGGGAGCAGCTGGGATGTTGTTTTCCCCCTCCGTGGGTAGGGGTCGGTGGTCCCGGGGCCCGGTGATGTGACGGGGAGGCAGGGTTGGTGAGGTGCAGGGTTGCAGGGACAGCGCGGCGCGGTGCCGGATGGCACAGGTGTACTCACTCAGTAAGAGATGCGCAAAGTCCTCGGTAAACCAAACGGCTGGATGGACGGGTCCCGCAGCCGGCTGCAGTATCTCTCCCCGGACAGGTGATGGTGGCTGTCTTTCCCTGCACCTTGATGTACTTGTTTGACTACTATGGATCCCCAACGGAAGTCCGCTCCCCGGTGTATGGATGCCAGAGGAGCCCGTTTGCCCGCAGGCGCTGGCCCTTGGGTCTCTAGCCTTAGGCGGTAGCTGTATACCCTCACGGTGTGGGCGGTTGCCTTCAATCGGGACTTTTGCTGTTAGGAAACCCCTGGGGTTCCGGTCACATTTGGATTTGACTATTGTCGGCGGCTCCAAGCCAGATCGGGGTCCGATGGCCCTGCCTGTGTGTGCTAGCTTCACTTCGCTCCCCGGTCGATACCGGCGGGCCGTCGCCCGACCCCGGTCCTACGGTTCCGCGTTGCTTCACCACGCCTGCAGATGGCCACCACCATCTGCCAACCTTGCTGTCAGTGCCTGGGCCACAAACCCAGACACACCAGTGTTTACGCCTCTCACTTCGACCTCCTGGACTAAACTGACTCTTTTTCCCGACTTCAGGCCTGTGAACTCCTCGGTGGGTGGGGCCAACTGCTTGGCTCCGCCCCACCTGGTGTGGACATCAGACACTGGAGGAAGGCAACAAGGGTTTTGTGTTTGGCTGTCTAATGGGGGTGGGGTGTTTGTGTGTTATCTGTGATGACCTGGTAGGCCAGGGCGCCATATATATATATATATATATATATATATTGTGATATGATCATCACTGGTACAGTGCAAGGGGGGAGATGTGTCGCTGAGATTATTGAAGTCAGTGATGTGAACCTGAGTGGAATACTCCCGCATATTAGGTGCTGAGAGGGTTAATGTGCATTACCTGGGCCGGGTTTATTGTGAAGAGCTAAAGAGATGGGTGGGGTGGCTGTTCACCATATCTCCACCTCGGGGTGTGGTCCCAGAGGTAAAAGCCAGGCCTCTGGACACACTCCTTGTTCTGCTCTGAATTTCCTGTGCTGGAGGAAGTAGCTTTGTGTTTGTCTGTGGGTGGAGGGGAGGAAACCTCTTCTGAGAAGTCTCTGCAGGGACTTATGTGCTGGACTGACACTGAAGATCTGATGTTTGGGAATGTGTCTGTTTTTCTTGCATGTAAATGCTCTTGGTGTTCGGTACTGGCGGTATGCTTTATGTAGTCCATATAAAGCAGCCTGAGCTTTTAAGCAAAGTGCCTCCCGTGTCTACCTGAACCCGCATGCTGAGTGAGTACCCCCCACGTTGCAGGGTGCAACATCACAATTGGTGGAGAATGCGGGCAGCTTTCCCAGGAGCACATGTTGGATATACGCACCTGTGGATCAGCAGGGTCCACGAAGATTTTCTGCATATTACTGAAGCAGTTTGCGGTGCATCGGTGGATCCACGAAAAGTGACAGCGCCCTCAAGCGGCTTGCGGTTGATTGGCGGGTCTACGAAGGTCCGGGAAAGCTGAGCGGCCATGAGTGAAGCAGCAGGCCTGAATGTTACGGAGGAGCTGTACCAGTTCCTTGTGCGTGGACAGCAGGAGTGGTCAGTGCACAATGATGTGGCAGCAGTGGACCGGTTTGTGAGCTCCCTTCTGGGGCCAATACGGACACAGGGTGCCCAGGGAGATAACGGGGAATGATGTGAACTGGGGTCCAAAGACACTGCAAGGAAGCCACAGAAACCCCAAAAGGGGGCGGAGTCCCAGAAAGGGGTGGTCACCCAAAAGGGTGCGGAGTCCTGGAAAGGGGTGGTTACCCAAAAGGGGGCGGGGTCCTAGAAAGCGGTGGTGGCCCAAAAAGGGGCAGAGCATTCCAAATCCGAAGGTGTAGTGGCACCGATGGAGAGTAGCCAAGGACAATGGTGCTCATGCTATGCATGTCCGGTCTGCGGTACAAACTGCCCGGCTAACGAGAAGTCACGTCTGTGTTCTGTGGAAGTTGATGACAAATGTGTGAATGGGCTGGTAGACTCAGTGAGCTTGGTGTCCCTGGTGAGGGCCTTGCTAAATACCTACCTGATTCCTGGAAAGATGGAAGCCAGCTGCAGACATGGGAACATTGGAGAGTATTCACGGTCCCGAGTGATCTTTTTGAGGACTTGTGGAAGCTGGGGAAAGTGCCCACGGGGTCATGCAAAAATCGGAGTGGTACTAAGGAAGCCCCACCACAGCTGGAGGCTGAAGGGGTTCCTTGTTGTATGTTTCTGTGTAAGAAGGAGGAGAGAGTGCCTCCTAGAGGCAACAGCCCTAAGTTAGGGGTGACCAAAGAAAATGGGGGACATGCCCAACTTAGTGACATGACTTTAAGATACCAAATGATAGTGTGACCGTTATAAACGGGAGAGCTCCAGATAGGGGGGCTGACACCTGGTTAAGCGGGGACATGGTAGTCCAGGACACAAGGGGGAGTGACGATGACTCCAGTAAAGACACTGACTCAAGAGAGGTGACAAACGAGTACAGTGAGGTACAAAAGGGGGAGAAGGGTAAAACTTCCTCCCGACGCCGAAGACGTAATAAGCACCGAGAGGTGGCACGGTGTACGCTGTCTGAGGGTACAGAGAAGGTGAAATACCTTGTTAATGAAAACATGTTGCCAGTAGCAACTGCTACGGTAGAGTCAGATAGCGATATCCTGCAAAAGAAAGAGGAATTAGAGACTGAACTGACACATTGTAACGACAGAAATCAGCGGGCTGAAATTGCAGAAAAGGAGCCAACCAAGGAAGTAATGGTAGTGGTCCCTATGATTTCCGAGTGTGAATTTGATAGTCTGTCAAGTGAGAGTGGTATAGGAAATGAAATCCTGGAAAGCACTACAAGAAAAGAAATCCTGAAGAGTGTTGGTGGAGGAATAATCCACAATGGCCATGGTGAGCAGTCTGGTGAACTATCTAGTGCTGGGGTGGATAACAGCGAATACAGCCCCAAATCTCTAAAAGGAACAGAGGCTGCTGCTGTCAAAGTGGAAAGAGCCTCTGAGGAAAAGGTGAAGTCTGGACCCGAGGTCTCATCAGGAGCTGAGAGCTTGACTGACTCAGTGGGTAAGACCAAGATCGCAGACAAGAAGATTGACTCAGCTAAGAGCCTGAAACCCAAATGCTCTGAGGCTGGGGCTGAACCCGAGAAGTGTATAACTCAAAAGGTGAAGCCTTTGGTGAAGAATATGGAGGGAGGCAAGAGACCTCAGGAACAGTCTAGTGTCCTTGAAAGTAAAGGAAACAGACCAGTCTTCAAGTGCCTGATAGATGTGCCAAAAGACGTACGAGAAGCCTGTGCCCGTGAGACTGTGCATGAGAGATTTCAGAAGGTAGTAGGAACCTGTAAAGTGTAGATGCCGCAGAGACTAATCGGTTGGTGGTGTGCTCTGTAAGTGATGTCACAAAGAAGCGAGTGGCCATCCTGAGTGACATGCACCTACGGTGTCTTCGTACGAAGTGGTTCATCACTGCAAAGAAGGATGAAGACACCAGACGCTTGGCGCAGATGAAGCAGCTGACCGCTGTGTTTAAAGAAGTGGTGGTTGTGAAGAAACCATTAATTGGGCTGGCAATAAGAGCGCTAAGAAATAATATTAAGCAAGCTAGGAAGGCTCCAGGTGTTACCGCTGTGCAATTAGAAAAAGACAGTGGAAAATTTCGTATCTATGGGAAAACTGCAGAAGCGGTTAAGACAGCTCGAAGGTTGTTGGAGTTTGTGGAAAAGATCATACAAGTGCCTAGAGAGATGGTCATAAGGCTTCTTGGACGATATGGAAGAATCATGCAGGAGATGGTTGATAAGACCTGTGTGACGAGAGTAAGGGGTATTTTGCATGTTGCGACATTGCTAGCATCGGCTAGCAATGCCGAGCGCGATAGCACCCGCCCCCGTCGCACATGCGATATCTTGTGATAGCTGCCGTAGCGAACATTATCACTACGGCAGCTTCACACGCACTTACCTGCTCTGCGACGTCGCTCTGGACGGCGACCCGCCTCCTTCCTAAGGGGGCGGGTCGTGCGTCGTCACAGCGATGTCACACGGCAGGCGGCCAATAGAAGTGGAGGGGCGGAGATGAGCGGGACGTAAACATCCCGCCCACCTTCTTTCTTCCGCATAGCCGGTGAAGGCAGGTAAGGAGATATTCCTTGCTCCTGCGGCTTCACACACAGCGATGTGTGCTGCCGCAGGAACGAGGAACAACATCGTATCTCCTATTGGTGCGACATTATGAAAATGACCGATGCTACACAGATCACTGATTTTCGACGTTTTTGCGATCGTTTATCGGCGCATCTAGGCTTTACACGTTGCGACGTCGTTACCGGTGCCGGATGTGCGTCACTTTCGATTTGACCCCGACGATATCGCAGTAGCGATGTCTCAGCGTGCAAAGTACCCCTAAGAATTGATATCCATAATGAAGCCAGGATGCCCTGTGAAGTCAGTATGGTTTCATGTGCCATTGTGGGAACAAAGGAGTGTGTTGAAGCCCTCCTAGAATACCGCCTGGGATACTTGAAAGACTTAAAACAATTGAATCTAGAAAGACAGAGAATTGCAAACCAACTTTGCCAAGTTGGTGTGAGATGGTGACCATATTTGGGCTATGGCCCAGAAAAGAAGGGTGGCCCACTCTATGAATGTGTTGCCTCAGAGGGCAAAAGCAAGTCCTATTGGAAAATGAGCCAAGGTCATAGAGGACCCAGGTATTCATCAGGCTATAGCACAGACTCTGAAAGGGCTCAGTCCTTTGAGACAAATTCCAAAGGACAGAATGAAAGGAGTGATGTGTCTTTAGCCAAAGATGCTGACGAGAGAGTGAAAAATCTGAGAGACAGAAGAAGATGCCCTGGCAGAAGAGCCCTCAATAGATCTGCAAACAGACAATGCAGAGGGTCTAGATATGGCGACTCATCTGTCAGCTCCGTGCTGAGGCCCCTCAATAGTAATCCCTCTACTGCACAGGATAACTCAGAGTTAGGCAGGACGGTAGTACCGACTAAGGGAGAGTCTCCCTACTACACTGAACGTTGGCGGCAGCCATAGAGAGATAGGTCTGACCAGGGGGCGTATAAGAGAGTTCACTGGGAAGGGTCGGGTGACTGTGATGGACGGTATGTCAAGGGCTGTAGTCCCAAGTGGACAGAGTGGGTGCACTTGTCCGCTATATCAAGGTGCCCAAACCCCCCGGCTTTGGGCAAAGGGGGGGATATGTGGTATGATCACTGGTACAGTGCAAGGGGGGAGATGTGTCGCTGAGATTATTAAAATCAGTGATGTGAACCTGGGTGGAATACTCCAGCATATTAGGTGCTGAGAGGGTTAATGTGCATTACCTGGGCCGGGTTTATTGTGAACAGCTAAAGAGATGGGTGGGATGGCTGTTCACCATATCTCCACCTCGGGGTGTGGTCCCAGAGGTAAAAGCCAGGCCTCTGGACACACTCCTTGTTCTGCTCTGAATTTCCTGCTGGAGGAAGTAGCTTTGTGTTTGTATGTGGGTGGAGGGGAGGCAGGGGTGGGATTGAGACAGTTCTGTCCAGTTCAGGAGAACCGGTTGTTAAAATAGCAGCCGGTTCCCCGAACCGGCAAGAAACAGCTCCAGCGATCCGGTTCCCTGTATTCATTTGTGTTAGTGTCTCTTTAAGACTCTAACACAAATGAATCTCCATACCTCCGTGCCGCACTTCCGGGTTCAGTAGAGCCTGTCTGACCCTGACCCGGCGTGCAGCGACGCGTTGACACTGCAGAGAGGTCCCGGCAGTGTGTAGAGACGAGCCGCAGAGGAGGACGGAAGACAGAGGAGCAGCCATCGGTGCTTAGGGCAGGTAAGCGCTCAGTGAGCTGAAGATGCAGGGAGAGGAGACCACATAAGATGGGAGCTATATGGGAAAAGGAGCCATATGGGACAGTATCTGCAGGGGCAAAGGAGCACATGGGATGAGATCTGCTGGGGAAAGAGGCCATAATGAGATGGGATCTGCAGGGGAAAGAGGCCATAATGGGATGGGATCTGCAGGGGAAAGAGGCCATAATGAGATGGGATCTGCAGGGGAAAGAGGCCATAATGAGATGGGATCTGCAGGGGAAAGAGGCCATAATGGGATGGGATCTGCAGGGGAAAGAGGCCATAATGGGATGGGATCCCGCAGGGTACAGAGGCCATAATGGGATGGGATCTGCAGGGGGAAAGAGGCCATAATTGGATGGGATCTGCAGGGGAAAAGAGGCCATAATGAGATGCGATCTGCAGGGGGAAAGAGGCCATAATGGAATGGGATCTGCAGGGGAAAAAGGCATAATGGGATGGGATCTGCAGGGGGAAAAAGACCATAATGGGATGGGATCTGCAGGGGGAAAAAGGCCATAATGGGATGGGATCTGCAGGGGGAAACAGGCCATAATGAGATGGGATCTGCAGGAGGAAAGAGGCCATAATGAGATGGGATCTGCAGGGGGAAACAGGCCATAATGGGATGGGATCTGCAGGGGAAAGAGGCCAAAATGGGATGGGAACTGCAGGGGGGAAAAGGTCATAATGGGATGGGATCTGCAGGGGAAAGAGGCCATAATGAGATGGGATCTGCAGGGGAAAGAGGCCATAATGAGATGGGATCTGCAGGGGGAAACAGGCCATAATGGGATGGGATCTGCAGGGGAAAGAGGCCAAAATGGGATGGGATCTGCAGGGGAAAGAGGCCATAATGGGATGGGATCTGCAGGGGAAAGAGGCCATAATGGGACGGGATCTGCAGGGGGAAAGAGGCCATAATGGGATGGGATCTGCAGGGGGAAAGAGGCCATAATTGGATGGGATCTGCAGGGGGAAAGAGGCTATAATGAGATGCGATCTGCAGGGGGAAAGAGGCCATAATGGAATGGGATCTGCAGGGGAAAAAGGCATAATGGGATGGGATCTGCAGGGGGAAAAAGACCATAATGGGATGGGATCTGCAGGGGGAAAAAGGCCATAATGGGATGGGATCTGCAGGGGGAAAAAGGCCATAATGAGATGGGATCTGCAGGAGGAAAGAGGCCATAATGGGATGGGATCTGCAGGAGGAAAGAGGCCATAATGGGATGGGATCTGAGGGGGGGGAGAGACCACATGGGATGGGATCTGTAGTGGAAAGCAGCCACATGGGATGGGATCTGCAGGGGAAAAGAGGCCATAATGGGATGGGATCTGCAGGGGGGGGAGAGACCACATGGGATGGGATCTGTAGGGGAAAGCAGCCACATGGGATTGGATCTGTATGGGGAAGGTCGTCCGTTCCAATTTTAGCAGGGCTCCTTTAGTAATAATTTTTAAAAATTGTAGAAAAACCGTTTAATACAGTATGACTGACAGAGACTGGAATAACTGGTGCTGGACAGGGGAGTGAAGGTATAGGAGGGTAAGAAGGGGAAAGAGATACTTTAAATTACTTGGATTTTTTGGTTGAGGAAAGAGCGTAAAAATGGGTGTGGCTAACAAAATGGGTGTGGTTACAGAATGGGTGTGGTTTTCAAATGGGCGGGGTTTACAGAGAACCTGTTGTTAAAAATTTGAATCCCACCCCTGAGGGGGGGAAACCTCTTCTGAGAAGTTTCAGCAGGGACTTATGTGCTGAACTGACACTGAAGACCTGATGTTTAGGAATGTGCCTGTTTTTCCTGCATGTAAATGCCCTTGGTGTTCGGTACTGGCGGTATGCTTTATGTAGTCCAAATAAAGCAGCCTGAGCTTTTAAGCAAAGTGCCTCCCGTGTCTACGTGAACCCGCATGCTGAGTGAGTACCCCCCACGTTGCAGGGTGCAACATCACAATATATATATATATATATATATATATATATATATTCCCTATATAATACAATATGCGTCTTTCAGTCTGAAGCTGAGCTAATGCATGTGTAGTGCTATGTTCACATCAACATAGCACTGTGAACACGCCAGCCACTACTGTGGCGCCCTGGACTAGCCAGGTCGTCACAGATAACACTCACACACCCCCCACCCCCATTAGACAGTAATACCAGCCAAACACAAAACCCTTGTTGCCTCCCTCCAGGGCAGACCCCTGCGGTTGGCCCCAGCCACCGAGGAGTTCACAGGCCTGGAGGCGGGAAAAGAGTCAGTTTAGTCCAGGAGGTGGAAGTGAGAGGAGTAAACACTGGTGTGTCTGGGTTTGTGGCCCAGGCACTGACAGCAAGGTTGGCAGACGGTGGTGGCCGTCTGCAGGAGTGGTGAAGCAACACGGAACCGTGGGACCGGGGTTGGGCGTTGGCCCGCCGGTACCGACCGGGGAGCGAAGTGAAACCAGCACACACAGGCAGGGCCATTAGACCCTGACCAGGCTTGGAGCCGCCGACAATAGTCAAATCCGAATGTGACTGGAACCCCAGGGGTTTCCTAACAGCCAAAGACCTGATAGAAGGCGACCGCCCACACCGTGAGGGTATACAGCTACCGCCTAAGGCTAGAGACCCAAGGGCCAGCGCCTGCGGGCAAACGGGCTCATCCGGCATCCATACACCGGGGAGCGGACTACCATTGGGGATCCATAGTAGTCAAACAAGTACATCAAGGTGCAGGGAAAGACAGCCACCATCACCTGTCCGGGGAGAGACACTGCAGCCTGCTGCGGGACCCGTCCATCCAGCCGTTTGGTTTACCGAGGACTTTGTGCATCTCTTACTGAGTGAGTACACCCGTGCCATCCGGCACCGTGCCGCGCTGTCCCTGTAACCCTGCACCTCACCAACCCTGTCTCCCCGTCACATCACTGGGCCCCGGGACCACCGACCCCTACCCATGGAGGGGGAAAACAACATCCAAGCTGCTCCCTACCATCGCTCCTGGGATCCCCTTCACCAGCAGCGGTGGTGCCCTTCTTCACCACGACCCGTGGGTGGCGTCACAGTCTAAATCCCCCAAACCAACCACCCTTTTCACTCACAGGCGAGGAGCGCCGCTCGAGTGCCCGGATCCGGCCCACCGCTCGAGCCACCGAGCAGCCGCAGCAGCGCCGGACCCAAGCGTTAGCGAGCGCGCAGCAGCGGCGGCGTCCTCCCCGCCCGTGACAACTTGGCGTCATGAACAGGATTGAACCCATCTACTTACCAGTAGAAGTGCGCCTTGTGATCTCCGCTGGCGGTGTCCGTCCTAAAATTTTAAAGCGCCGCCATCTTGACGCGAAAATCTCCCGCTCGAGCGTCTTCTCCGAGCAGGGAAGGCGCGAAAGCGAAGCCCTGCCCCCAACAAACGGAAGTGCTGAAGAGAACCAAGGGGGGGCGGGTGTGGGTCTGCCTAATGTAGCTGAGGCTATAAAAACGGGGACGCCAGGACTCTGCAAACATAACCGGTTCCTGGAAGCAGCTTGCAACATGTCCGCACCACCTGAGAGGCCTGAGTCTCCAGAGCCTGCCCCAGGGACGGCGGCTTGGCTGAATACCCAAGTGATGCTATTGTGCTGCCGTAACCGAGTCCAGGTATGGGATCTGCTAAATTGCTGGACCGCTGAGATGGAGGAGCTGGCTGCGGTTGTGCGGGCGCATGAACTAGAGGCCATGCTAGAGGAGCTGGCGAGTGACCCACGCATTTGTGTCCCTGAAGGACCGGCCACTGCGGCTGTAGGGTTCGGTCTACCCCTGGCCCCAGCAGGGCCCGACCCATCGCCTGTGCTGACCGCCCGTACAACCCCGCTCAGACCGCCGTCCCCGATGGAGGTGGTAGAGTCCTTGTTGCCCCGCCGGGGCCCGGAGGCCCGAGAGGAAGCCGGCCAATCAATAGCTGGAGCATGTGACTTAGAAGAATCGATGGCAGACCTCCATACACCGGCCAATGACGGGTCGCTTGCCACTGAGGAGCCACCAGTCTGGGCTCAGCTGGAGACCGTTACCGACCTGCCAAGTCAAACCATTAGTTCCCTGGAGTCAGATGACAGCAGCTCGGGGGCTGACACGGAGCCAGTGTTCGAGTCCAAGGAAGCGGGTGAGAGTCTTCCCAACAGCAATGCGCCAGTAGCTTTCTATGTCCCGCGTGGTGGAGGGAACGGATACCGGGTGGCCCTCTCTCACCAGGCCTGCCACCGGATGTTTGCAATATTAACAGCGAAGGGCAAGGCCACTTCAGAGGAAGAGGTGGAATAGGCAGCGGTCCGCCGTTGCATAAAGTTGTCCCCCGTTGGGACCCTCAGCAGTTTAAATGAATGACAAAAATCAACCGAGTTCTTCATCTGATTGTCTACTGTGATTATTCCGGCCGTTGCCGGCAAGTTGTCCCCAGAGGGACTTTCTGTGTTTCACCACCCACATGAGGAACTACTCATGGACATGGCTGAGAACTGGCAGGCCACCCACGAACTGGTGGGCTTGTAAATAGTTTTGTGGGATGGAAACCGTTGCCGCCTCCAGAGAGGCAGATTGGAGGAAGGGCCTGCAGCAGAGCATGCTGGGGCCTGGCCACCACCAGGACCGATGGCCATCCTCCGGGGGTCAGGGGCCCCCTGGACGTGGGGTTCCCTGAAGTGACAGCCGGGTGCGAGTTACCATACCCGATCCCGCTCAGGCAGCCTGAACCTGGACTGGGGTTAAGGGGTGCTGCCCACTTCTTAGGGGCAGCATCAGGGCTAGGTTGCTTGGGTGGGAGAGCAGAAGACATCCGTCCATCAGTATTAAAAATGTTTTTATATGTGCAACGTTAAAGTGACTTAACAAAAATGCTTATATGTTTGAAATGTTTACATGTTATTTATGTTTTTACAGTTTTGAAAAAAAATAAAACCAGTGATGGACGGGCAGCCCGCGGACGGTCTGCATTTCACCAAGGGGAAATGTGGCGCCCTGGACTAGCCAGGTCATCACAGATAACACTCACACACCCCCACCCCCATTAGACAGTAATACCAGCCAAACACAAAACCCTTGTTGCCTCCCTCCAGGGTCTGATGTCCACACCAAGTGGGGCGGAGCCAAGTGGTTGGCCCCACCCACCGAGGAGTTCAAAGGCCTGGAGGCGGGAAAAGAGTCAGTTTAGTCCAGGAGGTGGAAGTGAGAGGAGTAAACACTGGTGTGTCTGGGTTTGTGGCCCTGGCACTGACAGCAAGGTTGGCAGACGGTGGTGGCCGTCTGCAGGAGTGGTGAAGCAACGTGGAACCGTAGGACCGGGGTTGAACGTTGGCCCGCCGGTACCGACCGGGGAGCGAAGTGAAGCCAGCACACACAGGCAGGGCCATCGGACCCCGACCAGGCTTGGAGCCGCCGACAATAGTCAAATCCGAATGTGACCGGAACCCCAGGGGTTTCCTAACAGCCAAAGACCCGATAGAAGGCAACCGCCCACACCGTGAGGGTATACAGCTACCGCCTAAGGCTAGAGACCCAAGGGCCAGTGCCTGCGGGCAAACGGACTCCTCCGGCATCCATACACTGGGGAGCGGACTACCGTTGGGGATCTATAGTAGTCAAACAAGTACATCAAGGTGCAGGGAAAGACAGCCGCCATCACCTGTCCGGGGGGAGACACTGCAGCTGGCTGCGGGACCCGTCCATCCAGCCGTTTGGTTTACCGAGGACTTTGTGCATCTCTTACTGAGTGAGTACACCCGTGCCATCTGGCACTGCACCGCGCTGTCCCTGCAACCCTGCACCTCACCAACCCTGCACCTCACCAACCCTGCCTCCCCGTCACATCACCGGGCCCCGGGACCACTGACCCCTACCCACGGAGGGGGAAAACAACATCCCAACTGCTCCCTACCATCGCTCCCGGGATCCCCGTCACCAGCAGCGGTGGTGCCCATCTTCACCTTGACCCGTGGGTGGCGTCACGGACTAAATCCCCCAAACCAACCACCCTTTTCACTCACGGGCGAGGAGCGCCGCTCGAGTCCCCGGATCCGGCCCACCGCTCGAGCCACCAAGCAGCCACAGCAGTGCCGGACCGAGCTTTAGCGAATGCGCAGCAGCGGCGGAGTCCTCCCCGCCCGCGACACTATCGTCATGGGGAGGAAGGGGAGCTGCCAGCCCTCACCACACGCATGATGGTGAGTGAGGTCAGTAACATGCGGAGATCATATGATCTGAAGATGCCTGCTCCTGTATGGAGGCTGCTGTCCGACACGCTGTGGTGCAGGGCACGGACAGCGCTGCAGGATGCAGGTGTTCGGCTTCTGCGTTGATCAGTGCGAGGTCTCCGTGGAGGCTGCTCAGTGTGGTGTGTTTAAGGAGGCCAGCAGTGGTGCCTCAAAGCATGACTTCCATGCAGCAGAAAGTTAAGGATCTGCTGAGGCAGGTACAGCAATGCAGAGGCCGGCCAAAGTCACTGACATCACTGTGCTGACCACAAGGGTGCATGCTGCTGCTTTCTGTTATACAGTTAGGTCCAGAAATATTTGGACAGTGACACAAGTTTTGTTATTTTAGCTGTTTACAAAAACATGTTCAGAAATACAATTATATATATAATATGGGCTGAAAGTGCACACTCCCAGCTGCAATATGAGAGTTTTCACATCCAAATCGGAGAAAGGGTTTAGAAATCATAGCTCTATAATGCATAGCCTCCTCTTTTTAAAGGGACCAAAAGTAATTGGACAAGGGACTCTAAGGGCTGCAATTAACTCTGAAGGCGTCTCCCTCCTTAACCTGTAATCAATGAAGTAGTTAAAAGGTCTGGGGTTGATTACAGGTGTGTGGTTTTGCATTTGAAAGCTGTTGCTGTGACCAGACAACATGCGGTCTAAGGAACTCTCAATTGAGGTGAAGCAGAACATCCTGAGGCTGAAAAAAAAGAAAAAATCCATCAGAGAGATAGCAGACATGCTTGGAGTAGCAAAATCAACAGTTGGGTACATTCTGAGAAAAAAGGAATTGACTGGTGAGCTTGGGAACTCAAAAAGGCTTGGGCGTCCACGAATGACAACAATGGTGCATGATCGCCGCATACTTTCTTTGGTGAAGAAGAACCCGTTCACAACATCAACTGAAGTCCAGAACACTCTCATTGAAGTAGGTGTATCTGTCTCTAAGTCAACAGTAAAGAGAAGACTCCATGAAAGTAAATACAAAGGGTTCACATCTAGATGCAAATCATTCATCAATTCCAAAAATAGACAGGCAGGAGTTAAATTTGCTGAAAAACACCTCATGAAGCCAGCTCAGTTCTGGAAAAGTATTCTATGGACAGATGAGACAAAGATCAACCTGTACCAGAATGATGGGAAGAAAAAAGTTTGGAGAAGAAAGGGAACGGCACATGATCCAAGGCACACCACATCCTCTGTAAAACATGGTGGAGGCAACGTGATGGCATGGGCATGCATGGCTTTCAATGGCACTGGGTCACTTGTGTTTATTGATGATATAACAGCAGACAAGAGTAGCTGGATGAATTCTGAAGTGTACCGGGATATACTTTCAGCCCAGATTCATCCAAATGCCACAAAGTTGATCGGACGGCGCTTCATAGTACAGATGGACAATGACCCCAAGAATACAGCCAAAGCTACCCAGGAGTTCATGAGTGCAAAAAAGTGGAACATTCTGCAATGGCCAAGTCAATCACCAGATCTTAACCCAATTGAGCATGCATTTCACTTGCTCAAATCCAGACTTAAGACGGAAAGACCCACAAACAAGCAAGACCTGAAGGCTGCGGCTGTAAAGGCCTGGCAAAGCATTAAGAAGGAGGAAACCCAGCGTTTGGTGATGTCCATGGGTTCCAGACGTAAGGCAGTGATTGCCTCCAAATATTGAAAATAAAAATATTTTGTTTGGGTTTGGTTTATTTGTCCAATTACTTTTGACCTCCTAAAATGTGGAGTGTTTGTAAAGAAATGTGTACAATTCCTACAATTTCTATCAGATATTTTTGATCAAACCTTCAAATTAAACGTTACAATCTGCACTTGAATTCTGTTGTAGAGGTTTCATTTCAAATCCAATGTGGTGGCATGCAGAGCCCAACTCGCGAAAATTGTGTCACTGTCCAAATATTTCTGGACCTAAAGCGGGCTTTACACGCTACGACATCGCTAATGCGGAGTCGTTGGGGTCACGGAATTCGTGACGCACATCCGGCCGCATTAGCGATGCCGTTGCGTGTGACATCGATTAGCGATTTTGCATCGTTGCAAAACAGTGAAAAATCGCTAATCGGCTACACGGGTCCTAATTCCCAAAAATCGTTACTTCAGCAGTAACGAAGTTGTTCCTCGTTCCTGCGGCATCACACATCGCTGCGTGTGACGCCGCAGGAGCGAGGAACGTCTCCCTACCTGCCTCCCGGCCGCTATGCGGAAGGAAGGAGGTGGGCGGGATGTTACGTCCCGCTCATCTCCGCCCCTCCGCTGCGATTGGGCGGCGGTTCAGTGACGTCGCTGTGACGCCGCACGGACCGCCCCCTTAGAAAGGAGGCGGTTCGCCGGTCACAGCGACGTCGCCGGACAGGTAAGTATGTGTGACGGCTCTGGGCGATGTTGTGCGCCACGGGCAGCGATATGCCCGTGTCGCGCAACAGATGGGGGCGGGTACGCACACTAGCGATATCGGGACCGATATCGCAGTGTGTAAAGTAGCCTTTACTGTATGCCAATACACACACATGTGGCCAAATCACTGATGTCATCTGCGCCAACCACAGCAAGCTGCTGGTCTCTGTTATCTGCCAATACATATATGCAGTATATATATATATATATATATATATATATATTCATTCATTCACTATATTCAAGCTGAATGTGTATTTCTGTCCCAAGCTGGAATCGAACCATTTCGCCGGTGTGTGCACAATGCTATATTCACGTTTTTAGTTGAATTCGTCAATAAAATGGCTCGGCGTTGTTACTTGGTGCATATACCGCCAACTCCGGCACCATTTTACTGAAGATACTGTCTCTATGAATAACACTAGTAACGAGCTTGTTTCAAATGATATTTGCAGACACAGTGTTTTCAATATAATGGAACCAGATTTGGTGGTATGCAAACGCGCTGACGCCGACCCCATTTTAGTGAAGAATTCAACTAAAACTGTGAACATAGCACTGTGGCCATAGAAATGATGATGGTGGCTTAAATAAAGGGGATGAAAACATCCAGTGGAGGAATAGATTTATTTTATCTATTGCCAACAGTAGCAGTATCACCTTCTTAATGAACATATAGCTGTTGAGGAGAGCCATAAGATGAAATACTTAATTAACCTCTGGACATAGAGCACTGTGAGAAGTGCGTTTAATGAAATGAATTCTCTATATATAAGCTAGTCAGTCTTCAGAGGAACCCAAGATGGCTCCCGATGACATCACAGACCCTACCATCAGCATGGATCCACCAGATGATGTACCTCCCATCACCATCACCATGTATTCAGACACTGAAGTCAGACCCGCCCGTCAACAGCAACACAAATCTCCCCATTGGCTAGCCCATGAACTGTCCCACTAAATGGGCATATCTGAACTTGTGTACGCCCCTAGCCTATATCAAGAGGACGCATGCTCTGTACTCTCTCTGTTCGGTGCCATCTTTACTGTAGTCAAAAAGAGATTTCACATCTGTCTGTGTCTGGTGTGATTTCTTTACGTATGCACTTAATCCACACCAATTAGGCCAGGCAGTAGGCAACTAGTGATCTCTGATTAAGAGTTCATCCTAACATTAATGTTGTCCAATGTGGGGCCAATAGACGGAGACACCTGAAATCCTGATGAACCGGCAACTGGAATGGCATGACGTGCTGGACACCCCAGGAATTTGATCACCTCCTAACGAGAGCACGGTAAGTCTGCTGATTTTTCATAATCTGTAGTCTTCCCATGGTCTCGGGTGGGGTGTGTGGCACTGATTGCCTAACCGTGTCCGTTTTTTTGGGGTATCTGTTGACGGGCAGACGGGTCTCACGGCTATTGGCCATATTAATCTCGGAAGAACCGTCACATATTCAGTTGCCTGCTGTCTGTTGTGTGTTTGTCTTGAGGGGAGATTGACTGGTAGTTAGGATAGCAAGTGGGTTTTTGAGCGGTGTTTGGAAATGTTGAGGACGCTCCATATGGTATGGTATGTGGTTGTTACCTGTGATGCGGTTTGTGGTTCTAGTGGAGACCTAAGTGGTTAATAAGGTTTTGTACAAGGTCTAGATAAGAGGCTGGTATGTAATGACTAGACATATAGCGCAGTTTTAATTGGTCAGGTTAGGCACGTGTTTTCCACGGGCTCTCAAATTGATAAAGCGCAGGTTTTAATTGGTCAGGTTAGGCACGTGTTTTTCACGGGCTCTCAAATTTGTTGATATGGTTTTGTACAAGGCCTAGATAAGAGGCTGGTATGTAATGACTAGAGATATAGCGCGGTTTTAATTGGTCAGGTTAGGCACGTGTTTTCCACGGGCTCTCAAACTGATAAAGCGCAGATTTTAATTGGTCATGTTATTCACGTGTTTTTCACGGGCTCTCAAATTTGTTGATATGGTTTTGTACAAGGCCTAGATAAGAGTCTGGTATGTAATGACTAGAGGTTTAGCCCGGTTTTAATTGGTCAGGTTAGGCACGTGTTTTCCACGGGCTCTCAAATTGATAAAGCGCAGGTTTTAATTAGGCCAGGCAGTAGGCAACTAGTGATCTCTGATTAAGAGTTCACCCTAACAAAGCAGTATCCCCTATATAATGTATACAAATTTGAGTTCACCCTAACATAGCAGTATCCCCTATATAATGTATATAGATTTCTGTATGTACTGTACATTATATAGGTGACTACTGCAAATGCTGGCAGTATCACCTAGATAATGTATATGCAACAGTCGTAGTAATCCGCTATATAATGTACATACAGTAGTCTATATATGTTACATAGATCATACTGAGACTGCTGTATGTACATAACAACTGTTTCCATATTGAAAGCTTTCGAGACTACTCAGGTCTCTTCTCAAGGCTCAATATAACACAAAATCTGAAGAGTCACATATTTATACACAACAGGACATAGAAAAGAGCAGTAAAGAATACAACAGTTTGTCCTCTTGCCATAGTGATAGTTCTGCTTCACATAACTTGTCTTCTTTACTGCTCTATTCTCTGTCCTGTTGTGTATAAATATCTGACTCTTCAGATTTTGTGTTATAATGAGCCTGATGAAGAGACCTGAGCAGTCTCGAAAGCTTGCTATTATTACCATCTTTTCAGTTAGCCATTAAAAGGTATCAACTACTGAGGACTTCTTTTAAGCAATTTTTTATCTCTACTGGCTAACACGGTACAAAGATATATTTTACCTGTATCCATATTGAAACTCACTTGAATCTCAGAGTTGGGGGGAGGACGGAGAGCTGCAGTGGGTCCAGTGTAGGGTGATGGGCATTGGGCATGGGGTTTCTGGTGCTGGGCATCAAGATTGCAGAGGAACAGGATTCCCAGGATTGGTGAAGAGATGGTGAACTCCACCCACAAAAACACGTTCTGAAGCTGGCATTAGTTAAAATCAGACAGAAAGAGCTGTCTCACTGTTTGTCTCTAATCTCGCCATTTGACTCTGTTCACGCAGCAGAGTCTGACACTCCACACTTTGCCTCCTTTTTTGTTTCTGAGTTACACAGACAGGCTCAGACATTGACCAGCTGTGTTCTCATTGATTGGGCTTGCAGGAATTAATTTTTGCTAGCTTGTTGTGGGAGACCTATCACAGTCACGCCATGCTTTTTGAAAATGGAGAAGCCTGTCTTCCCATGCTGATTATAGCTTTGGCTACACTGGTCCATTATATCCCAGGCCTGCTGGTGATTGAATTGCTTGGTGCGTGGAGTTTTGGTGGAGTTCCCTCGTTGTTTCATTGTTTTCGCCTTGCTCTTTATTTCCTCCTTATCACATATTGTCTTATACTGTAATTCCGTGTCTGCTAGTTGTGTGATTGAGTTTTGGTTTCCCCTGTTTGTCCTTATCTGTGGGTTCTACCACTCCTGTCCCAGCCCTACCCTGGAGTGAGGGCAAGGGGGTATTAGATCGGGGCTGTCCAGGAGCAGGGCTAGGAATGAATGCATGGACATGTGAAAGAAGTGTAACACGGATAGTTGGCACTTAGTCTTAGTAGACGTGCACATTTACAACGTTATAATGATCTAAAACACACATCTAAGGCTTCTGTTGTATTTCTGAAGAACAGTTTGAAAGTGATTCAGTGGCCAAGTATGTCTCATGATCTGAGATAAAGCCAATGCTTCTGAAAAGACAAGTTGAGGATTATGCTCCATCCAGCATTCAGGCTCTGAAAGAAGAATTGAAAAAGATAGACATTACGATATGTCGCCAACTTGTTCATTCCATGCCTAGAATACTTAGTGATGTTCTTAAAAATCAGGACTGCCATACAAAATACTAGATGTAGATTTTTGGTGTGGGGTGTAATAATTTTTGTATCAGCTAATTTGAGTAAAATTGAAGACATTACCATGAGAGTTATATTAATAACCTTACTCTCATGTAATGGGTTTTAAAAAAATGTTCTGCAAAATTTTTATGAGAACTTGGGAAATTGTTTTTGTGTTCAGTGAGATATTGATTTAAATATCTTGATTAAAACAGTTTTAAAGTCATCAGCTCCAAAAAAATTTATCTTGGATTCATCACTCTAGAGTATGGAGATCCAGTATTCTTCAAATTTTTAAGCATACATGGGCCCTCGCATGTTGTAGACTGGTATTTTTGTGCAAGGGCTTTAGGAGAGACTTTCTTCATGGGTGACATCCATGCATGCCATTGCTTGACAATGTAAGCCATATTTAGTCATGGGAAACACCACAGTTTGGCTTCTACTTCTTTGACTAAAGGCTACTTTACACGCTGCGATATCGGTCCCGATATCGCTAGCGTGGGTACTCGCCCCCATCTGTTGTGCGACACGGGCAAATCGCTGCCCGTGCCGCACAACATCGCGCAGACCCGTCACACATACTTACCTGCCCGGCGACGTCGCTGTGACCGGCGAACTGCCTCCTTTCTAAGGGGGCGGTCCGTGCGGCGTCACAGTGACGTCACTGAGCGGCCACCCAATAGAAGCGGAGGGGCGGAGATGAGTGGCCGGAACATCCCGCCCACCTCCTTCCTTCCTCATTGCGGCCGGGAGGCAGGTAAGGAGAGCCTCCTCGTTCCTGCGGCATCACACATAGCGATGTGTGCTGCCGCAGGAGCGACGAACTACATCGTTACTGCTGCAGTAACGATAATCGAGAATGAACCCCCATGTAACCGATGAGCGATTTTGCACGTTTTTGCAACGATGCAAAATCGCTCATCGGTGTCACACGCAGCAACATCGCTAATGCGGCCGGATGTGCGTCACAAATTCCGTGACCCCAACGACTCCGCATGAGCGATGTCACAGCGTGTAAAGCCCCCTTAACTCACTACAGTGAACCTGCATGTCGATTTCTTTAAACCTTCTCATGAAAAGTCAAATTAGGTGTTATCTTCCATGCTTGGACTGTACAACTGGTGCAATTTCTCCTGTGTACACAAATACCCCATATGTGGAGGAAAATTACTGTTTGAGTGCATGGTACGGCTCTTATTGGAAGGAGCAGCATTTGAGTTTTGCAGTGCAAAATTGCTTGAATTAATAGCGGATGCCATGATGTGTTTTTATAGCCCCTGATATGTATATAAACCTACAAAATGTCAGCAAGCCAACACTTCCCCAGGAAGAAACGACAGTGAAATGTGCATCAGGTATCATAAGGTGATATAATTGACTCTCCAGCACCTACTGTACCTACCATAAATATCTAAGGAAATAATCAGGATTTACTTCATTTAACATCTATTTTACAACCTTGTTGTTTTTGTCCCTCTCGTATATGTTTTTATACCTATGACTTTTTTTGTTTTACATAATTCACTATATGTATTGTTCACATCTTTCCTCACAATATCCTCTGATGCGTAAAGTGCTATTTTATATTTTTTTGCCTGTATTATTTTCACCACTTATCATTATGTATGTATTTTATATAATAATTTAATAAAAATCTTTTTTAACATTTATATCTGTGGTCCTATCTACAGGTTTTGTAAAAGCTGCTTATGGACCTAAACAGTGGAAACTTCCCACAAGTGACCTCATGTTGGAAACTATTCACCGCAATCTATTAATTACAGGTCTGACTAACCTTGAATCCGCATGTGTTTCACAGTATTTAAAAAAAAAATTGAGCCATGAAAATGAGAAAAAAAAACATTTTTTCCATAAAAATGTTGGTTTACCCACATTTTTTTTTATTTTCACAAAGGTAACAGAAGAAAATGGACTGTACAATTTGTTGTGCAATTACTTTTGAATATACTGATAGTCCACAGGTGGTGGAAAACTACTTTTGGGTGCACAGCAGGTCTTGGAAGGGACGAAGCGCCATATTTGAATTTTGGAGCGCCATTTTGGATAAAATAGATTGCAGACTCCAGATCTGAAGAGCCCCTGACATGCTAAAACAGCTGAAACCCTTACACATGGAAACACCACATTTCAAGGAATTTATCTAGGAATGTAGTGAACATTTTTAACCCATAAGTGATTCACAGAATTAAGTAAATTAAGAATTCTCATTATTTTAATAAAATATTTCTTTGGCATCAAGTTTTTCTATATATATAATGTCCAGTACATTATAGCGTCCAAACATTGTGCCCAGCTCGTGCTTCTGTAGATATCAATCCTGTAAATTAATTGGAATCTCCTCACTACAGTAATGCCAAACATGTTGATGATAAATGTGATTTAGGCACAATATGGGTCTCAGAAAGGAGGTGGGAATTTGGATTTAGGAGTGTAGAATTTGCTGTATTCCATTATGGGAAGAGCTTTTCCAGAGCCTTTGTGTTATTATTAATATGAAAACCCACTATATTTCCTCTGACAGATGATGAACCTGAGTGAAGACTTGGGGTTTTTTTGTGGAATGAGTTGAAGCTTTTATTGGAAACATTTTACATAAAATTTTGGATCACATTGATCCTGTGCTCTATATTGTACTTATATTGCTGTTTCCAGCTAAATCTTGGAATGATGTGATTCAGATGAAACACCAAAGGTATCCAATCATTATAATGAGATAGCAAAGATACTCTCAACTCCATCTGGCTTCTGTTCAGCGGTGACCTGTTCACAAGTGCACAAAACTGGTTGACCGCACTTTTATGAATGCCTAAAAAGACAAGCACCTCTGGATCATAGACAGACAAGGTCCAAAATGACTCCCTCTGCCTCATTATAGTGAATTTTTCTTTTGGGGTCCTGTCTCAATCGCATATTTCAGAGATTTACAATAGAGGTGAGCGAGTACCTAACTATTCGTACTCGCTATACTCATAACGAGCACTATCTAATACTCGTGTACATTCGACAATTACATTGCGTTTTATTCCACTTTTTTTTCAACAGAATGAGGAAAAAGCATTGTTTTTTTACCAAGTTTTTATTTACTTTTTATGTTGTTCAGTGGATGGGTTAAATAGTGTGAAAGTTTTATAGTTTGGGTTGTACTGGTTACGTCTATACCAAATATATTTGCTTTTTTATTTTACATAAATATATGTTGATTGGTATGTTTTTCTCATTTTTTATTATTTATTTGGGATTTTTTTCATATATTTATAATTACTTATAATTTTTTAACTTTGTCACTTAGTACCCCTATGGGACATTAACTTTTATTAGTTTGATCGCTTGTATAATGTATTACCGTGCACATGCATGGCAATGAATTCCAGCTGTCAGTGGGGAACTCATAGAATGCCTTAGACCATGCTGCTGGCATGGTCTAATAGGAAAACCATAGCCATAAAACACAAAAGTACTTATTTGACCTCGGGTTGTCATGGTAATGATTGGGACCAAATGATCACATTGCGAGGGTCCCGATTGGGTTGGAGAGGGAGCGCACTCCCTCTCGCAGCCTCCTAAATGCTGTGATCATTATTGATCTTGGCATTTAGGGGGTTGAACAGGCATGGGCGGTGTGAGCATTGTTCCTAGCTATAGCAGCCAGAACTTGGCTATGAATTAAGCCAAGCTCTTGGAAGCGATTGTGTGGGCACCTCTCCTGTGCTCCGCATGATCACTATGGTGTACCCATAAGTCATAGGTTTGGAACCCATCCAAGACCATGACGTGTGGATAAATCAATGGTTGTGAAAGAGTTAAGTTGTTAAGCAGCAGAAATTGGAGCTACCTATAGAGCTCCTGAGCCCAATCTAAAAACCTGCACCTAATGTACAGTAGAAGTATGTATATATGCGTGTAACTAACTAGTAAAAATATAGTAATTACTACTAATACTGTATATTTGATTGCTTGGGTTGCAATGTAAAGCATGAGAAATACAAAATAGATTTTCCTGTGTTCACACTGTGGAGAGAAGTAATATTCATGATGCTTCTTTTAGTATCATTCTCAATGGCTAAAAATGTGCTCTCTTAGCAGGATATCCATCACCTTTTGTTATACCCTAAATAAGGTACAAGATATAGAGTATCTAATTCTGCTGCTCATCTGCAGAACAAAGCAAGGAGTACATTCGGTTACGAGTCCATTATTATTTTTTATCTGTATGACTACAGCGAGAATGATTTACCAGCACTGAATAATTCATCTGCTGATGGAGTGGACCGTATGTATGATTTCTCGCTGATTACTTTGCAGATGGGAAGGACTGCAGATCCTTTTAATGAGATTGGGAGGTATGAATATACAAAAAAAGATAACCCTAAAGTCTGAAATTACTTCTGCCTAGAGAGATAGTTTCTTCCTCATTTCACTACACCGCAAGGAAAAAAAGTACATAGCAAAATTCATAATTAGAATGGTGATTTTTTTTTTTCAGACTGGAATAATATAGCCAAGGCTGAAGAGTATATTTTATAAACTATATTTTGCATTAACTCATATAATTCTATCTGCATTTTTACTATTAATAGACTCTGTCTGCGAATGAAGGTAGAATTGCTTTTACAAATTAAGTAACAGAAAGCATAGTGCAGTATTACACAAATAATTCTGCAGCACACTGGTCCTGTAACATGAGAACCAGCACAGAATGAGCAGCACTTGATGAAGAACTGGCGAAACGTGGCTTGGGGTGGGCAGAGACTTCACAATACCATTAGCAATGTAAGCTCTGTGACTAGAGATGAGCGAACTTGTTTGAAAAAGGTTCACCAATTTCAAATTTGGTACGAGCTTAGGCTCATTCAGCTTGGGCTCAGATTCTCAAGCAATTTTCTCAAAAATTGGCAAAGCTCGTTTTTGTTTGGTAACTGTTTACAGTTACACTAATGGTTTTCTTCTACCTTATCACATTGGCTAAGATAGTGGTGCTGTATGATGAGCATGGGGATGTGCTTGATGAGAGGGGGGGTTAGGAGAGGGCAAAAGAGCAGCAAGATGTTTTTTATTTTTTCTTAACTTTATGTGTGGATGTTCAGCCAATCGGTGCAGAAAGCATCCACAACGTTCAGACACAAAGGCTTGTCTCATTGGCTGCCTAAGTCACATGTCCCTCTGCATATAAAATGCGGACATGCAGCGCCGACGCCATGTTGTGATTGCTACAGCTTAGGAACGATGCAGCCTCTGCTACTAATGGACAGTCAGCTTAACTAGTGTGTTTAATTTTACTTAGTTTAGATAATTAGGAGGGTACTAGTGCAGAATACGGAAGTGCAGGGGTGCGCAGTGTGGGGAACGTTGTGTGCCACAAATCGGCAATTTCATCACCTAGTGATTAGTAATTGTGTGGTCCTTCCATAAATTGCTATTTCAGCCTCTAAATAGTAGAACATCTTTTCTCCAGCTCCAAATTGCTATATCAGCCTCTAAATAGTGCCAAATCTGTTATACATCTCCAAATTGCTATTTTAGCATGTAAATAGTGCAAAAATCTGTGGTTCAGCCAAAAATAGAAATTCAATCATCTAAATAGTGGTAATTGTGTGGTCCATCTAAAAATTGCCATTTCATAATCTAACTAGAGATTGCAAAATCTGCGGTCCAGGCAATAATTGCCATTTCATCATCTAAATAGTGGTAATTGTGTGGTTTAGCCACCAATGGCTATTTCATCATCTACATATTGATTGTTACTTCTATGGCTCTGCCAGTCATTTAAATTTCAGCATCTAAATTCTGATAGCTAAATCTCTGGTCCTGCGGCTTGCCACAAATAGACGTTTCAGCACATACAGTAAATACTGATTGATAATACTGTCCTCCTGCCAGAGTATCTCAGCAAAGATAAGAAGATTTGGATCTTGTGTATGTATGTGTATATATGTATATATACACAGCGTATATATATATATATATATATATATATATATATATATATATATATATATATATATATTATATGAGAAAAAATTCCAGCCGCACACTGTGAAAAGCCAAAATAAATTCTACCTTATAACATAAATGGAGGTATTTAGAATATTATAATGGCCATTGCAATACCAGCCCAGCGCCCCTTCACAGCACCCTCCTTTGCTGGGCCCTACACTACACTGCATCTTCTCTGGGTTTTAAAAACCAACAAGATCAGCTGGTGAACAAAAAGGAGGCTAATGAAGCAGCCAGGAGCTGGGGTGCAAATCCAGCAAACAGAGCACCACTCCCTGTTATATGCATTGTACAATAGAAAAAAACAGAATGAAACAGGGGTTCCCTTGCTGGTTTCCCACGCTGGTACTAACCTGAATTCAAACCGTACTGGCAGCACCTTTACAATGTGAACAGGTGCGTATCTGGATGGTGTATAAATATGAGAAAAAATTCCAGCCGCACACTGTGAAAAACCAAAATAAATTCTACCTTAAAACATATTCTCATATTTATACACCTTCTAGATACGCACCTGTTCACATTGTAAAGGTGCTGCCAGTATGGTTTGAATTCAGGTTAGTACCAGCGTGGGAAACCAGCAAGGGAACCCCTGTGTCATTCTGTTTTTTTCTATTGTACAATGCATATAACAGGGAGTGGTGCTCTGTTTGCTGGATTTGCACCCCAGCTCCTGGCTGCTTCATTAGCCTCCTTTTTGTTCACCAGCTGATCTTGTAGGTTTTTAAAACCCAGAGAAGATGCAGTGTAGTGTAGGGCCCAGCAAAGGAGGGTGCTGTGAAGGGGCGCTGGGCTAGTATTACAATGGCCATTATAATATTCTAAATACCACCATTTATGTTATTAGGTAGAATTTATTTTGGTTTTTCACAGTGTGCGGCTGGAATTTTTTCTCATATTTATACACCATCCAGATACGCACCTGTTCACATTGTAAAGGTGCTGCCAGTACAGTTTGAATTCAGGTTAGTACCAGCGTGGGAAACCAGCAAGGGAACCCCTGTTTCATTCTGTTTTTTTCTATTATATATATATATACTGTATATATATATATATATCAGTACAGAACAAAAGTTTGGACACACCTTTTCATCTCTAGAACAACTGCTAAGAGGAGACTTTGTGCAGCAGACCTTCATGGTAAAATAGCTGTTAGGAAACCACTGCTAAGGACAGGCAACAAGCAGAAGAGACTTGTTTGGGCTAAAGAACACAAGGAATGGACAATAGACCAGTGGAAATCTGTGCTTTGGTCTGATGAGTCCAAATATGAGATCTTTGGATCCAACCATCGTGTCTTTGTAGAAAAGGTGAACGGATGGACTCTACATGGCTGGTTCCCACCGTGAAGCATGGAGGAGGAGGTATGATGGTGTGGGGGTGCTTTGCTGGTGACACTGTTGGGGATTTATTCAAAATTGAAGGCATACAGAACCAGCATGGCTACCACAGCATCTTCCAGTGGTGTGCTATTCCATCCGGTTTGCGTTTAGTTAGACCATCATTTATTTTTCAACAGGACAATGACCCCAAACACACCTCCAGGCTGTCTAAGGGCTATTTTACTAAAAAGGAGAGTGATGGGGTGCTACGCCAAGATGACCTGGCCTCCACAGTCACTAGACCTGAACCCAATCGAGATGGTTTGAAGTGAGTTGGACCGCAGAGTGAAGGCAAAATGGCCAACAAGTGCTAAGCATCTCTGGCAACTCCTTCAAGACTGTTGGAAGACCATTTCCAGTGACTACCTCTTGAAGCTCATCAAGAGAATGCCAAGAGTGTGCAAAGTAGTAATGAAAGCAAAAGGTGGCTACTTTGAAGAACCTAGAATATAAGACATATTTTCAGTTGATTCACACTTTTTTAAGTATTTCATTCCACATGTTTTAATTCATAGTTTTGATGCCTTCAATGTGAAATGTGAATCTACAATTTTCAGAGCCCTAGTGGAAAACTCTGTATGCAATTCAAAAATTTAGGGGCAGTAACTGTGAAAGTGTCATCAATTGCCCCAGAGTATCCGTAGTGTTGTGGTGCACCAGTGATGCATGGGCCATGTACTAGACAGTGTCTGGGCAAGGATTTAGAGCTTTCAAATTAATTTTAAATGAAGAGGTGGTTGAGTGACAGGTGTACCTGTTGCTCTCAGACCCCCACCACTACAGGCAACACACAACATGGACACACAACTTGGAGTCTCAACATTTCAAAAAGTAGGTCAGACAACAATAAAGTGGCATTAATTGCTCTAAAGTACAAATAGTATAATGGATCACAATGGATGCATGGGTCAGGGCCTGGGCCAGTGCCTGGCCCAGCATTTCTAACTTAAACATTGATTAGTAAGAGATGCTTCAGTTTGAGGTGAAGGTCTGGTGCTCTGAGACCCTGTCCACTACTGGCAACACACAAAAAAGAGACCCAGCTGTGACCTGTGCATGATCAGCTGTGACCTGGGCATGTATCTAAGCCATCATCTGTGACACAACACAACTCTCACACATTGAATTACTGCTTCCATGGGGCTCCCATAGAAATAGATGGAGCAGAGTCACATGTTACACATCTACTCCCAATAAAGTGTACGAAGCAGACCAACACATCAACTCCCATATTGTGCGATACACTACACTGATCAATGCATCTAACCCCAAAGTGTAATAGTCTGCATATATAATCAGAATATGTGCCACAGAGAGTAGCACCAAGTAACAATCAGCTAACAATCAGTTAGGATCAAAACCCAGAAGGGAGGAGACACCAGAGCAGATCCTGATCCTGATCCAGATCCATTAACTGCAAGCGTAATGTGACTTAGTAGTACACTAGGCTTTCATAGCAAATTTCAGCAGGTGCTCACTGATCACCCTATACTTTCTTTAATTATATACCATTAAAAAGTTTAATTCATTTTTAAATTAAAACATCTTTGCAATTTTCCAGTGAGTTGTTTTTTTACGAGCCCTTCCTCTTTAAATGAGTTGTCATTAGGTGCTGGTCATGCACAATCCTGTTGAATTGGATGACTGGCAGGCGATACCAATTTACCTTCTGATCGTTCCTGGTACCTGTCAGATGTACCGATGCAATGTCACCTGCATGACCATTTTTTCATACAAGTCTGATCAGATTCATAATCTAAACTGTGCTCAACTTTTTTTTATCCATTTTGGGCTTAAAATCCTTGCAACTGATTTTCAGTATAAAATTACCATTAAAAAAGCCAAATTGTAAAAGTAACAGCGGCGGACATATTATTTGATTGTTGTGCTACCACACTTGTTAGCAACATCAGCATCTGTAGCAACAACAGCTATATAAGTCATGACAGAGGTGTCACAGACCGCAATAACACAGGTCTGCAAAAGACAGCTGTTTTGGTTATTCCACGTAATCTTTATGTTTTTGAGTGCGCTGAATCCAAAAATGACCTCTGTTTTGTCATAGGACATCACATTTTCTGACAATTTAAGTAACTATGTTAAATAAGACAATACCTCAAAATAAATGAAAATAGACTCATAAAATTCATTTTTTATTACAAATGTTTCATGAAAATCATTTTTTTAACTGCAATGAGCTCACTATCACACACTATAATTGATTCTTCTTCCCTGTGAGGCTTCTCTTGGTACATTTATGCTTGTGAAAAAAAAAGCACCCTTGGATAAAGCCTCGGCGAAACGCATCAGGGTGTTCTGTGGTAAGATGCAGCATATGACTATTTTGGATGTTCTGTATATCTGCATGTGACTTATTATATGCATGTGGTGCGGTGTGTCAGGACTCTCATATATAATTATTTTTGACCATACCTCTCTCATGTTAGTTATGGCATTACCTACAAGTATTTATTATTGATTCCTGATACCCCCTATTACATCATTGAATGTTCATGCTTTTTTGCAGTTAATGCAGTGTTGCATCTGTTATCATTATTATAGACATGCTGTCCTTTTTCCATCTACCATCCATCTGCTTTGCAGAGTGTTCATTCACATGGATCAACTTTATTAATATCTTGTAAACTCATATGTGGCATGTAATTTTTATGCAATAGGGCTTATCAGATGATACTTTATGAATCTATTTGAGATGTCAATTTTTTGACAGATATTATATATTCTGTATATGTCCCGTCTGATAATAATATTTGCTTATTACTGCTAGCCACTAAGAGATTCCTAGTCAATTATTCTTTATATGAAGTTGTTCCTCCTCAAGTCATCTTCTTGCTGTGCATATTTTTAACTTGTATTTTTTATACTTTTCAATAAAGATTTTTCTATATAACATGTTTTAGTTCTTTATAGGTTTTTGTTTGGTTCACTGCCAATTACATTTCTATGGTGATCACATTGGCTCTTTTTTGAGTGGTGATTAGAGATGAGCAAGCCACTGAAGGCTCGAGTTCGGTTCGGTTCGTCGAACGGAGGCCCCGTTTGAGTTCGGTTCGACGAACCGTTCGACGAACCGCTCAAACCCCATTGAAACCAATGGCAGCCAAACACAAACACATAAAAACACTTTATAAATGTACACAATCAGTTAATAAACATTGCCATTACACTTACAGGTCCCCGCGACGCGTCCTGCACTCTGTCTCCCGCCGCTTTTCCTTCCAATAATTGCTGCGTTCTCCTGGTAGCCAGCACTGATGATAGGACCTATCGTGACGTCAAAATAGCATGTGACCAGTCACGTGTCTATTATCTCATTGGCTACAGAATGGTCACATGGCTATAACATTATGCTAGGTTCTGTCAGTGCATCTCTCTGGTACGCGGTGATCGTTCCAGCATGTCCGTGTACCTGCAAAATGCTCTGACACATGGTCGACTCCCCGTTCCTGAATGTGGGCACTCTTTACAGAGTCAGCCCACATGCAGGGACTAGCTGTCACAGCCAGTAAATAGCAGCTCCGGGAGTCACGTGATCGAAGCACCGTTGCTATAATAGCCCACCTGTCAGTGGTGACGTCACCGCTTACAACCCGCAGCGGCATCGGGAATCATGTGATTGGAGCACCGTTGCTATGCTTACCCGCTTGTCAGCCTGCAGCCTCTGCTCACTCTCACTGAGTGAATAGACTGCACGGGAAGCAGCAGCGTCTTCCTCCCATACAGTGCTGTCTGATGTAGCAGAGCTGCATGGGTTGAAGGAGAAAGAAGACAGAAGACCATGGATCGTGGAGGGCTGACAGGGAGTAATAAACATGGAGTCTCTAAGTGTGTCTGTGTATTTATTTCTATTAAAGTATTTTTTCTCTGTGTGGTGTCTTTTTTTTAACCCTTTATTGGAGATTCTTAATGCCGGGTCAAACTTGCCTGACATTAAGAATCTCTGGCTTAATGCTAGCTAGTTAAACAAAGCTAGTATTAACTCATTGTTACCCAGCGAGCCAACCGGCTTCAGGGCAGCTGGAAGAGTTGGATACAGCGCCAGATGATGGCGCTTCTATGAAAGCGCAATTTCCTGGGGCGGCTGCAGAGTGCAATTCTCAGCAGAGGGGCCCAGAAAGCTTGGGCCAACCTGTTCTGCGGATTCCAATCCCCAGCTGCCTAGTTGTACCTGGCTGGACACAAAAATGGGGGAAGCTCATATTGATTTTTTTATTAATTATTTCATGAAATTCATGAAATAATTAAAAAAAGGGCTTCCCTATTATTTTAGTTCCCAGCCAGGTACAAATAGGCAGCTGGGGGTTGGGGGCAGCCGTACCTGCCTGCTGTACCTGGCGAGCATCCAAAAGTATGACGAAGCCCACGTCATTTTTTTGGTGGGCGAAAAACTCCTGCGTACAGTCCTGGATGGAGTATGCTGAGTCTTGTAGTTCTGCAGCTGCTGTCTGCTCTCCTCCATACAGACAGACAGCAGCTGCAGAACTACAAGGCTCAGCATACTCCATCCAGGACTGTATGCAGGAGTTTTTAGCCCCCCCAAAAAATTACGTGGGCTTCACCATGTTTCTGTATGCTAGCCAGGTACAGCAGGCAGCTACAGGCTGCCCCCAACCCCCAGCTGCCTATTTGTACCCAGCTGGGAACCAAAAATATAGGGAAGCCCTTTTTTTTTAAATTATTTCATGAATTTCATGAAATAATTTTTTAAAAAAAATGACGTGGGCTTCGCCCAATTTTTGAGTCCAGCCAGGTATAACTAGGCAGCTGGGGATTGGAATCTGCAGCTCAGGGTGCCCAAGCTTTCTGGGCACACCTGCTGCAAATTGCAGTCCGCAGCCACCCCAGAAAATGGCGCTGTATCCAACTCTTCCAGCTGCCCTGGTGACGGCTGGCTCACTGGGTAATAATGGGGTTAGGGCTAGCTGTATATTATCAATTGGCCCCAAGCCCAAAATTCATGGTGTCACGCCAATATTAGACATGGCCACCATGAATTTATAGTATAGATAAAAAAAACACAACACACAGAAAAATATTTTTATTAGAAATAAAACACAACACAATTCGTGACTATCTTTATTGAAATAAAGAACACCCCTCCACAGAAATCCTGGGTCAAGGTTCCCGCGCCATCCAATCCAGATCCAATATCATCTGATTGGTTTACTGGAAGGCAAAGCGATCAGATGATGTGTCAGGTTCAAGCGCCTGAATCACATGACACAGCAGCTGATTGTATAAACGACTTTTATACAATCAGATGATGCATCAGTGCAAAAAACCCCAAAAAACTACACACTTCTGTGCAGACTCCTGTCCGACAGCATCAGCTGATAGTTTAGCCGGCCGGCCGGTAAAAAGCCGGCCTCACCGCTCGACTTATAGTTTCAGCTATATGCTGTCAGGTGACCACATCAGCTTATCATCGCCAATTCTGAGAGAGCGAGAGAGAGAAAGAAGAGAGAAAAAAAGAGAGAAAAAAGACAGAGAAGAGAGAGAGAAAAAAAAGAGATAAAAGAGAGAGAAAAGAGAGAGGGAGTGAGAGGAGAGAGAAGAGAAAGAGGAGAGAGACAGAGAAAAGAGAGAGGAGAGAGACAGAGAAAAGAGAGAGAGGAGAGAGGAGAGGGAGAGAGGGAAAAAGAGAAAAAAGAGAGACTGAGAAAAAGAGAGGGAGAGAAATAGCGAGAGAGAGACTGAGAGAGACTGAGACTGAGAGAGTGAGAGAGAAAAAGAGAGAGAGAGAGAGACTGAGAGAGACAAAGACAGAGACAGAGAGAGAGGCTGAGAGACTGAGAGACTGAGAGAGAGAGAGGAGAGAGAGAGAAAAAGAGAAAGAGGAGAGAGAGAAGAGAGAGAAGAGAGAGAAGAGAGAGAAGAGAGAGAAGAGAGAGAGGAGAGAGAGAGAGGGAAAAAGAGAAAAAGAGAGACTAAGAAAAAGAGAGAGAGTAAACGAGAGAGAGAAAAAGAGAGAGAGAGACTGAGAGAGACTGAGACTGGGAGACTTAGAGAGACAAAGAGAGAAAGAGAAAGAGAGAGAGACTGAGAGAGACAGGGAGAGAGAGACTGAGAGAGAGAGACTGAGAGACTGAGAGAGAGACTGAGAGAGACAAAGAGAGAGAGAGAAAGAAAGAGAGACTGAGAGGGACAGAGAGAGACAGAGAGAGAGACTGAGAGACTGAGAGAGAGAGACTGAGAGACTGAGAGAGACTGAGAGAGAGAAGAGAGGGGAGAGAAAGAAAAGAGAGAGAGGAGAGAGAGAGAAGAGAGAAAGGAGAGAGGAGAGAGAGAGGGAAAAAGAGAGACTGAGAAAAAGAGAGAGAGAGAAAAAGAGAGAGAGAGAGACTATCAACAGCTCTAGAGTCCTCCCCCACTCCAGGCCTCAGTCTGCATGACCGAGAGGTGAAGTTCCTGCTGTACGCAGATGACCTCCTGCTACTCTCCCCAACCGAGAAAGGCCTCCAAGATAGCCTGGCAGTACTGGAAACATTCAGCACCACATGGGCGCTTCCCATCAACCAAAAGAAGACCAAAGTCATAGTGTTTCAGAAGAGGAACAAGAATAAAATAAACTCTCCCTCCTTCACATTAAATGGCACCACACTGGAGAAAACCAGCTACTATACCTACCTCGGTCTGGAGCTAAGCAATAACAGGAGCCTCAAGCAAGCAGCAGAAGCCCTGAAAGGAAAAGCGTGCAGAACCTTCTACGCCATCAGAAGACAACTGTACCACCTCAAACCACCTGTGAGAGTCTGGCTCAAGATATTTGACAGCGTCATCACCCCTATACTGTTATATGGCAGCGAGGTATGGGGTCCAGTGACCTACCCAGACCACACAAAGTGGGATTCCAGCCCAACTGAAGTCTTCCACATGGAGTTCTGTAAATATCTCCTCCAAGTCCATCGCAGCACCTCAAACATAGCCTGTCGGGCAGAGCTGGGTCGATCCCCCTTATGGTTCAGTATACACAAGAGGGCGCTATCACACCAGGCGCACATACAGAACAGCAACCCCAGCTCCTACCATCATAAAGCCCTGCTGAGCCGGAGCCAGAGCCCAGATCAAGCCAGGAACTGTTGCAGCCAGTACAGCCAAAGTCAGCAACACACCCTGAAAAAAGGCCAAATAAAAGAGATCTCAGAGAGCTGCAAGATGCAATACATAGAGGACTGGAAGAGTGAATTGGAGAAGTCTCAGAAACTCACCATCTACCGGTCACTGCGGAGGGACTAAACTTTGGCCCCATATCTGGAGAGGTTACACCATCCCAAAGACAGGCAGACCCTGAGCCTGTGCAGACTGAGTGCCCACAGCCTAGAAGTGGAAACAGGGCGGCACCAACAGACATACAAGCCACGAGAGAAGAGACTGTGCCAGCACTGCCAGCAGGGGGCTCTGGAGGACAAGGTGCACTTCCTGCTGCACTGTGACAAATACTCAGCAGTGAGGGCATCCCACTTCCAGAAATTTACCACCCATACCCCGGACTTTCCATCCATGGACGAGGACATGAAACTCTGCTTCCTACTGGGGGAACAGGAATCAATGGTGGAGATCGCCGCCCAATATGTCACCACATGTCATAAGCTGAGGGGAACATAAGGCCCCTAAATGGACTTTCAGTGCTCACATTGTGCCCCCAACTCCCCATAACCCTGATCCCCTCCCACCACACTTACTGTATTTCTCTTGCTTTGGCAACACTAATTGTATTTTGGTCCTGCCAATAAAGCATATTTTAATTTGAATTTGAATTTGAAAAAGAGAGAGAGAGAGAGAGAAATTTACCACCCATAGCCCGGGCTTTCCATCCATGGATGAGGACATGAAACTCCGCTTCCTACTGGGGGAAGAGGAATCAATGGTGGAGATCGCCGCCCAATATGTCACCACATGTCATAAGCTGAGGGGAACCTAAGACCCCTAAATGGACTGTCAGAGCCCAAATTGTGCCCCCCAACTCCCCATAACCCTGATCCCCTCCCACCACACTTACTGTATTTCTCCTGCTTTGGCAACACTAATTGTATTTTGGTCCTGCCAATAAAGCATATTTGAATTTGAATTTGAATTTGAATTTGAGAGAGAGACTGAGATTGAGACAGAGAGAGAGAGACTGAGAGAGTCTGAGAAAGAGAGAGAGAGAAGAGAGAGAGGAGAGAGAGAAAAGAGAGAGAGAGGAGTGAGAGAAGAGAGAGAAGAGAGAAAGGAGAGAGGAGAGAGAGAGAGGGAAAAAGAGAAAAAGAAACTGAGAGAGAGAAAAAGACAAAGAGAGAGAGACTAAGACTGAGAGAGACAAAGAGAGAGAGAGACTGAGAGAGACAGAGAGAGAGAGACTGAGAGAGAGAGAGACAGAGAGACTGAGATAGAGAGAGAAGAGAGAGAGGATAGAGAGAGAGAAAAGAGAGAGAGGAGAGAGAGAGAAGAGAGAGAGTGAAGAGAGAGGGAAAAAGAGAGACTGAGAAAAAGAGAGAGAGAAAAAGAGAGAGAAAAGGAGAGAGACTGAGAGAGACTGAGACTGAGAGACTGAGAGAGACAAAGAGAGAGAGAGAGAGCAATGCAGCCTCATTCCGTGAACTGCTCCGATTTTAGAGGTGTGGCTCACAGCTGATATCCGGCACTTCCCCTCAGTGCATAATTAACCCCTTAACGACCGCGGGCCGTAAAATTACGTCCTAAATGACATAATCTTACTGCCCGCGGTCCTCCGGCGGCAGCATGCCACGATCGGCACACATCTCAGCTGATTTTCACAGCTGAGATGTGTGCCTGCTAGGCACGAGCAGAATCGTTATCTGCTCGTGCCGATTAACCCCTTATATGGCGCTGTCAATACATGACAGCGCCATTATAAGCGCAATCGCGGTAAAGTTTTACTTACCGCCGAAACCGGAAGTCACGTGACGCGATCACGTGACTCCCGATAGTTGTCATGGTAGTACAGGGTGTGAGACTCATGTGGGATTAGTGGATGAGGGCAGGTATATCTCACCCCGGTATCGGTCCTATGTGACTTAGCCTGGCCAGGATCACCTGGCTACTAATGGATTAATGGGAGGTGAAGGACGGAGGTAAAAGGAATCTGGGAAGTTGGGGGAGGGTCTCCATCTGGGAACGCAGTAAGTCTGTCTGTGTAGGAGACACTTGTGAGGAGCAGTGCTTTATGTCTGTATGGTTTAGCTGGAAGGGAGAAGCCCTCCAGTTGGTAGTTAGGATAACACCGTGTATAGTTAGTGCCGGACAGGCAAGGATTTATTTTGTTGGTGTTTTTTTTTCTTTTTGTTTATGCTTCACTGCAATAAACCTGACCAAGCGTCAGTTACACCTTGAATTCGGCTGTCTGCCTGAGGTGAATACGTGCCCTTTGAACCCAGCAAAGGCGATCCCGGAGCGTGTTATCACATTGTGGTGGAGAATGCGGGCAGCACGTTACAGCGCATCATAATGGATGACGTGGTGAAAGCGCTGGTACAATCCGCAGCTGTGCAGCAGGAGGCTAATCGCTTGATGTCGGCACAGTTGAAGGAACTGGTGGAATCGACGGTTAAAGACCGCCAACTTTTGCAGCAGGTGGCGCAGCGTCTGGCGACCGTACCGGAGAGTAATGCGGAGGCTGACCAGAGGGTGATTCATGTGAGTCGGTGCTGGCAGAAATTAACCACAGAGGACGATGTGGAAGCTTACCTGACCACGTTTGAACGGACGGCGGAGCGGGAAAAGTGGCCAAAGGAGCGATGGGCCGACTTGCTTGCACCGTTTCTGGCAGGTGAGGCACAAAAAGCCTACTTTGATCTTGAGCCTGAAGCAGCGCATGACTTTGATAAACTAAAAGCCGAGATCCTTGCCCGGCTGGGAGTGACGACGGCCGTGCGAGCACAGAGAGTTCATCAATGGACTTATCAGCCCGATAAACCACCGCGGTCACAGATGTTTGACCTCATTCATTTGACCAAGAAATGGCTACAGCCCGAGGTTCTGACGGCGCCAGAGATGGTACAAAGAATCGTTCTTGATAAATACCTAAGAGCTCTACCGCCATCTCTGAAGAGGTGGGTAAGCCATGGAAACCCCACGACAGCAGATCAGCTAGTGGATCTAGTGGAGCGTTATTCCTTGGCAGAAGGACTTATGGACGATGCTACACATCCTCGCTCTTCCCCTTCTCGACGAGGATCTGGTAAGACTGTTCCAGGGTCATGGGGAGGAGGAAAATATCCTAAGGCAGTGGAGGAGGAAAACAGGACTGCTGGCCCTGTGAGGGCTAAGGTGCCAAACTATGGTCTTAGCAAGGGGCCCGTGAGGTGTTTCCGCTGCCAGGAGGCGGGCCACATTGCTGCAAACTGTCCAGTAACTGCAGAACCGATGCAGTGTGATGTCACGGACTTTGAAAAACGCAGGGCTATGGTTGCACGGGTAGTGTGTGTTGCTGCATGTCAAGGCGATATGAAAAAACACCTGTGTGAAGTGTCCATTGATGGCAATACTGTTGTTGCACTATTAGACTCGGGAAGTGTGGTGACTTTGGTAAAGGCCAATCTGGTGGCAGTCCCGATGGGACCGTCAGATAAATTTTCTGTGACATGTGTGCATGGAGACACCTGCTCGTACCTCACAACGGTCTCCTGCATTACTACGCCCTATGGGTCTGTGCATCATAAGGTGGGACTAGTGCCAGCACTATTGCATGATATCATTTTGGGCAGGGATTTTCCCCACTTCTGGCAGTTGTGGGAGAACCAATTAGTACCCCAGGGTAGCCGCACGGATGATCCTTCTCCCACACCTTGTGTGGGCCCGGAGCCACTAGAGGATGCCCCACAAGAGGGTTCAGAGGAGGAATCCGCTGAAAACAACCCCCAGTTCCCCTTTTCAGTTCTGGCGGGTGATTCCGATGAACCCGGGGCAGAGGCGGACACGGGTGGCTGTCCCCCTTCCTCTTGGCTGAATTTGGAAGTCCAGAAAGATGACTTCCAAAGTGAGCAAATGAGAGATCCTACCCTTTCTCAGGCTATAAAAAATGTTAAAATGATAAACGGGGTGCAGGTGGATGCAGGTACTAGGCTGTCTTACCCCTACATGGCACTGGAGAATGACTTTCTCTATCAGATAGAGAAGAAGGGGGATGACACAGTACAACGATTGGTTGTGCCGAGAGCCTACAGGCGGAGAGTGCTGGACCTGGCACACGGACACATGATGGGGGGACACCTGGGGGTCCAGAAAACTACCGAAAGGATATTACACTGTTTTGTTTGGCCCGGCATGCATCACGATATTCGCACCTATTGCGAGTCTTGTCCTGACTGCCAAATCTCTGCGCCTAGGCCCCGTTTCTGTAGCCCCTTAGTACCTCTGCCTATCATCGAGATCCCATTTGAGAGAATTGGGATGGATTTAGTTGGACCCCTCCCCAAGTCTGCACGAGGACACCAGCACATCCTTGTCATCTTGGATTATGCCACTCGTTACCCCGAGGCCATCCCTTTGCGTAACACGGCCACCAAGACCATTGCCAAGGAGCTGGTCCATGTGTTTAGTCGGGTTGGTGTCCCAAAACAAATACTCACAGACCAAGGAACCCCCTTTATGTCTAAAGTAATGAAAGAACTCTGCAGGCTGTTACAAATAGCACAGTTACGCACCTCCGTGTATCACCCTCAAACAGACGGACTGGTCGAACGGTTTAACAAAACTTTGAAACAGATGCTCCGTAAGGCGATAGACAAGGACGGGAAGAACTGGGACTACTTACTCCCGTATTTGCTTTTTGCCATCCGGGAGGTGCCCCAGTCTTCCACCGGGTTCTCTCCTTTCGAGCTTCTGTACGCCCGACGTCCCCGTGGACTGTTAGATGTCGCTAAAGAAACCTGGGAGGGACAGGTCACCCCGTTCAAAAGCGTAATAGACCATGTAACCCAAATGCAGGACCGTATTGCGGCGGTGATGCCCATTGTTAAAGAGCATATGATACAGGCTCAAGGAGCACAGAAAAGGATTTATGATAGGGGGGCCAAGATCCGTACTTTTGCACCCGGAGATAGGGTGTTGATCCTGGTCCCCACGGCAGAAAGCAAATTTCTGGCAAAGTGGCAAGGCCCCTTTGAAATTAAGGAACGGGTGGGTGAGGTAAACTACAAAGTGTACCAGGCTGGTAAAAGGAAGCCTGAACAGATTTATCACGTGAATCTGATAAAACCCTGGAAGGACCGTCCAGCTCTGTCAGCAGGTCTGGCCCTTCCGGTCTGCAAGCAGACCATACCGGATGTCGGGACGGCGGAGACTCTGTCGGAGCGGCAAAAGACCGACGTCAAGCAGTTTGTAATCAACAATCACGAGTTTTTCTCGGAAAAGCCCGGGCAGACCACTCTCATTAAACATGACATCATAACAGAGCCTGGGGTAACAGTTCAGGTAAAGCCCTACCGAATACCGGAGGCTCGGCGGGAAGCTGTCTCCCGAGAAGTGAAGACCATGTTGGAGTTAGGTGTAATCGAGGAATCGCATAGCGCCTGGTCGAGTCCGATTGTGTTAATACCGAAACCAGACGGCTCCATTAGATTCTGCAATGACTTCAGGAGATTAAATGCGGTCTCCAAATTTGATGCATACCCTATGCCACGGGTCGATGAATTAATAGATCGGCTTGGAAAAGCCCGGTATATCACGACCCTAGACTTAACGAAGGGCTATTGGCAGATCCCGCTAACAGAGGCCGCTAAAGAGAAAACCGCGTTTTCTACACCGGAAGGTTTATACCAGTATGTGTATATGCCGTTTGGCCTACACGGGGCACCGGCAACCTTTCAAAGGTTGATGGACCGAGTCCTGAGGCCCCATAGGCAGTATGCTTCTGCGTATTTGGATGACATAGTCATTTACAGCCTGGACTGGGAGACGCACCTCCAGAAACTAGAGGCTGTGATTGAGGACCTGCGGGAGGCGGGTCTAACAGCAAACCCCAAGAAATGTCATATCGGGCTGGAAGAAGCCCGGTATTTGGGATACGTAATTGGGAGGGGAATTGTTAAACCCCAGATTGACAAGATACAAGCCATTCAGAAATGGCCGCAACCAGTCAACAAGAAGCAGGTGAGAGCGTTTTTGGGAATAGCCGGCTACTACCGACGGTTCATTCCCAATTTTGCGGCTACCGCTGTTCCCCTGACGGACCTTACCAAAGGGAAAGACTCTGTCATGATCAAATGGACCACGGCAGCCGAAGAAGCCTTCCATAACTTAAAACTAGCTCTTTGCTCTCAACCTGTGCTAATGACTCCTGACTTCCGCAGCGAGTTCGTGGTCCAAACGGACGCTTCTGATGCCGGTATAGGGGCTGTATTGTCACAACTGAAGGACGGAGAGGAACATCCGGTCCTGTATCTTAGTCGGAAACTTAATAAGCATGAACGCAACTATGCCATAGTGGAAAAAGAATGCTTAGCCATTAAGTGGGCTCTAGAGTCCCTTAAATATTACTTGATTGGAAGGAAGTTCCGGCTGATCACTGACCATGCCCCTCTCAAGTGGATGCACTTGAATAGGGAACGGAATGGCCGAGTGACCCGGTGGTTCCTTGCACTTCAGGCCTACCGCTTTACAGTGGAGCACCGCCCGGGGGTGCGGATGGGGAATGCTGATGCCCTGTCTCGTGTGCACTGTTTTGTGGGTGCTGTTGCTCAGCCGAGGTGGTCTGAGCAGAGGGGGGGGATATGTGAGACTCATGTGGGATTAGTGGATGAGGGCAGGTATATCTCACCCCGGTATCGGTCCTATGTGACTTAGCCTGGCCAGGATCACCTGGCTACTAATGGATTAATGGGAGGTGAAGGACGGAGGTAAAAGGAATCTGGGAAGTTGGGGGAGGGTCTCCATCTGGGAACGCAGTAAGTCTGTCTGTGTAGGAGACACTTGTGAGGAGCAGTGCTTTATGTCTGTATGGTTTAGCTGGAAGGGAGAAGCCCTCCAGTTGGTAGTTAGGATAACACCGTGTATAGTTAGTGCCGGACAGGCAAGGATTTATTTTGTTGGTGTTTTTTTTTCTTTTTGTTTATGCTTCACTGCAATAAACCTGACCAAGCGTCAGTTACACCTTGAATTCGGCTGTCTGCCTGAGGTGAATACGTGCCCTTTGAACCCAGCAAAGGCGATCCCGGAGCGTGTTATCACATTGGTCATGTGATGACTCCTGTACTACACATGAATTGGTTTCACTTTCGCTGTGCCCGGGGCACAGCAAAAGAGAAAGACAGCGTATCTGCTGTTTACAGCCTTCCAGCTGTGATCAGCAGATACTGCAGAGCGATCGGAATGCTGATCGCAATAGCCCCCTAGGGGGACTAGTAAAATAAAAAAAAAAGTAAAAAAATAAGTTTTAAAAAATTAAAAAAAAACAAAAAAACCTAAAAGTTCAAATCACCCCCCATTCGCCCCATTGAAAATTAAAGGGTTAAAAAATAAAAAATATACACACATTTGGTATCGCCGCGTTCAGAAACGCCCGATCTATCAAAATATAAAATCAATTAATCTGATCAGTAAACGGCGTAGCGGCAAAAAAATTCCAAACGCCAAAACGACGTTTTTTTGTCGCCACAACTTTTGCGCAAAATGCAATAAGAGGCGATCAAAACGTAGCATCTGCGCAAAAATGGTACCGTTAAAAACGTCAGCTCGAGACGCAAAAAATAAGCCATCATTGAGCCTAAGATCCCAAAAAATGAGAATACTACGGGTCACGGAACATGGCGTAAAACGTGCGCCACTTTTTTCGGACAAACTTCCGATTTTTTTTTAACCCCTTATATAAAAGTAAACCTATACATGTTTGGTGTCTATGAACTCGCACTGACCTGAGGCATCACACCCACACATCAGTTTTACCATATAGTGAACACAGTGAATAAAATATCTCAAAAACCATAGTGCTATCGCACTTTTTTTGCAATTTTTCAGCATTTGGAATTTTTTTGCCATTTTCTAGTACACAATATGGTAAAACTGATGGTTTCATTTAAAAGTATAAAAGTACAGCTCGTTCCGCAAAAAATGAGCCCTCACATGACCATATTGACTGAAAAATAAAAAAGTTACGTCTCTCAGAAAAAGAATGGCGAAAAAAAAAAACGGAAAGCGAAAAATCGGCCGGTCGTGAAAGGGTTAAATTAAATTATAATTATAAATAAATAATTCTAATTAAAAACAAATTAAATTTTTTACCGGGCCTAGAAATCGTGAACTAATACTTCTGAGTCGAGCACTCTAACCATTAAGCATAGGCATAGGCAGATTTGGTAATCTTGACTTCTGCATTGCAGACTGAAGTCTCAGATTACAGCGCGGTTCAGTTCAGGTGCTACGTGGAGAGGACACAGAGCACTCCCTGTCATCTTCATGTAGCAGAGGTGACAGTGTCGTGTGGATTACTTGAGACCTGGATTGTTGTTTTGGGATTAATAAAGAGGTAAATGAGGTGTTTTTTGTCTTTTATTCCAAATAAAGGATTTTTCGTTGTGTGTTTATTTACTTTCACTTACAGTTTAATCATGGAAGGTTTCTCGGGGAGACGCCTGGCATGATTAACTCATTATTACCCCGATTGCCACCGCACCAGGGCAATTCGGGATGAGCTGGGTAGAGTCCCGGGACTGTCGCATCTAATGGATGCAGCAATTCCGGGCGGCTGCTGGGTGATATTGTTAGGTCGGTGGGCTCCCTATAACGTGGAGCTCCCCATCCTTACAATACCAGCCTCCAGCTGTGCGGCTTTATCCTGGCTGGTATCAAATATGGGGGAACCGCATTTTTTTTTATTATTATTATTATTTATTTATTTTACTGCACGATATAGACCTGCCCGCCAGTGGCTGTGATTGGTTGCAGTGAGACAGCTGTCACTCATCGTGGGGGCGTGTCTGATGCAACCAATCATGGGCACCGGTGGGCGGGGAAAGCATGGAATAACTAATTGAATAATGAAGCGGCAGCCATTTTCAAAAGAGGAAATGCCGCTGGAGATTTGTGACAGCCATGCAGCGAGACGCCCGTGATCGGTGAGTAGGAAAGAGAAAGGGATTGTGCAGGGGACGCAGGACGCATGCAGACAGCAACGTGTGCACATAGCCTTGCTGTGAAAAGCTACGTTTTTGGTGCTCGAACTGTTCTCGAACGTAACTCGAACTGTCAAGCTTTTAGCAAAAAGCTCGAGTTCGTCGAACGTCTCGAACACCCCCCAAAATCACTCGAACATGAAATTGGCGAACCTCGAGCCTCGAACATCGCTCATCTCTAGTGGTGATCAATTTTTCAGGTTTGTCTATTTACGCTTGTGAGTAGCATCTGTAATGTCTCTCTGAAGGGTCCAACAGTAGTCTGCCATCATTGTAATGCTCCATCTTCCCTGGTATCTTCTTTCCATCTCTTTAATGTCCTGGTGGAATCGTTCACCTTGCTCTTCACTCACAGCTCCCAAATTTTCAGGAAAGTTGTCAAGGTGGGAATGGAGGAAATGCACTTTCAAACTCATCAGGCAACCTAAAGCTTGAAATGCTTTCAGCAGTCGTCCGACGATTTGTTTGTAGTCAGGGTCTTTGTTATTGCCTAAACATTTCTCTACGACCTCTTTAAAAGCAATTCACCCTTAATTTTGAGGATGTGTCATGGTATTGATAAACTCTTGATCAAGCTATAAGCCTTCTAATGTCTGGTCCAACAAACACACCTTTCTTCAATTTTGCCTCCGAGAGGCCTGGAAACTTGGTGACCAAGTATTTGAAGCATTCTCCATCTTTTGGAAGTGATTTTATGAATTCCTTCATCAATCTCATTTTGATGTGGAGAGGTGGTAGAAGAACTTTATGGGGAGGAACCAAAGTTTCTCAGAGGACATTTTTTTCACCAACTGTGAGCACCCTCGGCTGCCAATTTTTCTTGGTCCAGTGATTTTGTCGGTCTCGACTGTCCCATAGACACAGAAAACAAGGGTATTTGGTATACCCAGCTTGTTGCCCGAGCAGCATGCACAAGACTTTCAAATCCCCGCACACTTGCCAACCGTGGTCTTCATATTTAAGTTTACGAAGAACCAATTCCAAGTTCTCGTAGGTTTCCTTGAGGTGTACGGAATGACCTACAGGAATGGAAGCATAAAAAGCGCCGTTGTGGAGTAAAACTGCTTTGAGACTTCTTTTTGAAGAATCTATAAAAATACGCCATTGCGCTGAATCATATTGGGTTTTGAATTGACCCATCAAACCTTCGACATCGATGCAATAAACCAACTTATCTTCCTGGGCAACGTAACGAACGAACTCGTTTTCACGATGTCTGAACCATGAAAAAGATACTCCTGGCAACAATAAATTCTTGCTATTGAGCCTTGAGCCGAGTAACTCAGTGGCATCTTTGGGAAGATTTAAGTCTCTTACCAAATCATTCATCTCCTCCTGGGAAAACAATTTTGGTCTTGTATCATCTTCAAAGTCAGAACTTGATTCATCTGGTTCAGGTATGACTCCACCTTCATCGGACATAGTTATCTCTTCCAAGGTAGCAGGGGCCTTGGGTACTGGTATATCTGTGCCATGGGGGATGGGACGAATTGCTGAGTGAATATTGGGGTATGAAATAGAATGCTTCCATTTTGAATTATACCCTTTCACATTGCATGAACAAAAGTAACAATCGTCACTATGGTTCTTTTGCTCTCGCCATACCGTAGGAATCCCATAACGGAAAGCTTTTTTTTTTACCCTTGAACCAATTTCGGAGGTCCTCCTCAACACACTGTTTGCCCACTTTATGAGGCACCCAAGCTTTATCTTGATCTCCAAGCTTGAGTTCGAAATATGCGAAGTATACTTTTTTCACAAAGTCTGTAATATTCAGCTGTTGCTCAACACTGTATGTTCACCACAAATATAACAGAAACTGTCAGGCGAATTAATACACTTCCGCTAAGCCATAATACTAATTTTGGGAAACACGGTTGAATATGAAGAGCTAACACGAACTGAGATTAAAAAGTGTGAACAGGCGAGAACAAAGATAAAACAATTGAAACAAGCCTGGGCATGTCAGAGCCCGCTCATTCAGCTTGCAAAATGTTGATGCTGGTTTTATTAGCTCACTCTGAAAGTTCTTTTCTTTGAAATATATATTTTTTTGGCATTATATATCTTCAATTCATTGATGTGAATTAATTAATAGTAATTTTGACTTTCAAAACCCTAAAAATGTGGCAAATCCTGACGTCCAGGATTTTTTTCAATATGTTTTTCATTTTCAGCACACCAAAATACATGGAAATTAGATGAAAATAATCAAACAGCTTTTTAGTCGCAGACCTGTGTAATGGAAGATCAATGCACACACTGAAAACGACACCATCGCCTAGTCTGCACAATCTGCGACTGGGGAGGAAAAGTAATTGGAAATCCATGACTTGTTCATCTTGATGAAAGTTAGGTGGTGTACAGGGTGGGCCATAAGTATGGATATACCCTGATAAAAAGTAAAGTTGAAATCAAAAGGGCGGCTTCGCAGATGGCCGCCATGGGTGTCACCCGGCCTCAAATGTTTTGCCCCTCCCATGTACTAATATGCCACAAACGGTAGGGTGTAACCATATTCATGGCCAAACCATGGTGTATCCATACTTATGGATAACCCTGTACACTCTCAGAGAACAGCCGGATGCACTTATCTATCAGGACACCACCAGTAGTGCTGAGAGAAGCCGGCTGCCAGCCAGACAAAACCTCCAAGGCATGACTGGTGAGTTTAGGCTACTCTTCCACTTTTGAAGACCAGAATGCTAAAGGGTCCAACCCTCCCTCCGGATGGCATTGATATTGAGCTCTAGATACTCAGGCATCATCCTCTCCAGTTGACAACTATGTGTCAGACTTGTACTCTGTTCTGTTGGTGCATGCAATGGTCTAAAATATGTGTGCCATAACTAGCAGAAATTGCTTCTGCCACTTGAACTGCTGCTGCTAATGTTTCTGCGATGTTGACTCTACGTGCCCAGGGTTGTAAGTCTAGAACTGCGATGCACACTGTGTACCTCATTGTTGCCTTGGGGAAAAACACTGTTAAGATTGTGTACAAGCTTAATTCAATACTCCAGCATGCATGCGTCCCTTTCCAGGGGGAAGCATCTGGCAAAATTTACCCTTGTACCGTGGATCAAACAGAGTGGCAACACAGTAGTCAGCACAATTTCTAATCATAATACGAGCATCATGTTGAAGAAAGTACAGCAAGCAAGCGCTCATCATGCGTTGGATGCATCTGTAAGGTCCAAGTCCATGGTATGTTCATGGCAGGGTAATGCTTCCTCCGTCCCCTCCCACCAACCATGGACAACACAGAGATCAATCTTCTGCATTTCCTGACTTTTATGCACCCATCACCTGTTCCTTATCCTAACTCCATTTGTTCCTCAGTTCCTGCACCTTCACTAACAGTTTGTCTGGTACCATGAGCCCCCTCACTTGCTGTACTCCACCTTCCCATGCCACTCACCTGTGCGACGACAGCCCGGATCTTAGAGATATTGGTATCTCTTACACATTCTCCTCTGCTTTCTCCTCTCCCTCTTGGATCACCACCTCTTCCTGCAGACTATTCAAGGTGTGCTGTATCCTGCAGACTATTCAAGGTGTGCTCTTGTACATAGATGACCGGAATAATGATGCTGATGACGGCATCGTCAGCGCTTACCATCTTAGTAGGCATTTTGACACTGTGCAGAAGGTTGCAGAAGTCCTTAATCTGTGCCACTTAACAAGCATGATTTGCCCTACTACTGACCTGCGTAGGGACAGGCTATGCATCATGACATATTGCACTTGGGTTTGTTGCTGCTGATACAGTCGGTACAACATGTGCATAGATTTGAGACACTCGTGGCAACATGTGCATAGTCGAAATCCATCGTGTTGGCACTACAGATAAGCGATCCTGCCAAGGATTGATTCGGTTCAGGATTGTAGAGCTCCCCTGAAATCACCAATCGGATTGCTGATCCTAGCCAATCCAATCGTCGATCCTAGTTATACCCATTAATTTCCATGGGAGGCAAAAGTGATATGTTGTAAAATGGTGTAGGGGGGGCTGTAAAAGAACGAAAAGAAAAAAGGGTTAAATCAGTACAGACTCACCGAGTCCTCGCAGCTGCAGTGCTACTTCCGCGGGCCGACAATTATCTCTAATACATATTCACTTCTTTACCGTTCCACCGGCATTTCTGATTGGCTGCCGTTGGACCATGACCCCATCGTCTGAGACAGCGTCTGTGATTGGTTGGAAACTCAAATGCTGTCTGTGTCCTTATACTGGTGATAAATAAATAAATAAATACATAAATAAATAAAGCAATTGGCGTAGGGTCCCCCTGTATTGATATCAGCACAGATAAAGCCACAGGCTGCAGCCCCCTGTGTATCTAAATAAGAGGAACCTCTTTTAAAAAAAAAAAGATGAAATAAATAAATAATTTAAAATATCAGCGTGCGGTCCCTACAATTTTGATACTTAAGCGTGCTTTACACCTTACGATTTTGCATACGATATCGTATGCAATCTTACCCTCCCCCATCGTATGTGCGGCACGTTCAATTTGTTGAATGTGTCGCACAAACGATTATTTCCCGTCACACATACTTACCCTTCCTTACGACCTCGATGTGGGTGACGAAGATCCACTTCCAGGAGTGGGACGGACGTTCGGCGTCACAGCGACATCACGCGGCAGCCGGCCAATAGAAGCAGAGGGGCGGAGATGAGCGGGACGTAAACATTCCGCCCACCTCCTTCGTTCCGCATTGCTGGCGTGAGCCGCGGGACGCAGGTAAGATCTGTTCATAGTTCCCGGGGTGTCACACACTGCGATGTTAGCTGCCTCGGGAACATTGAACAACCTCACATTCCATTTTTAGGAATTGAATGACGTGCGTGCGATGAACATTTTAACGTTCAATCGCAATTGCACGTAGCTGTCACACGTTACAATATAACTTACGATGCCGGATGTGTGTCACTTACGACGTGACCCCGCTGACATATCGTAAGATATATTGTAGCGTGTAAAGCCCGCTTTAGCCATGATAAAGCTCAACAGCTAGGATCTGGTATTCTCAAGCTGGAGAGACCCATGCTTACTGGCCTCCCCCCAGCCTAAAAATAGCAGCCTGCAGGCGCCCAAGATAGCCATTAGATGCGACGATCCCTGCATTTTACCCGACTCTTCTCGATTGCCCTGGTGCAGTGCAATTGGGGTAATAAGGGTTAACTGCAGTTCACAGCTGCCACTAAGCCCTAGATTAGTAATGGGAGGTGACTATGAGACTCCCCCATTACTAATCAGTAAGTGAAAGTAAACACAAACACAAAAAAATCTTTTATTTGAATTAAAAGACAAAAAAGCACCGTCTCTCATCACTTTATTAACCCCAAAACATCCCTGTAGGTCTGACGTAAGCCACACGAGTTCCCACTACGATATCAGCTCTGCTACATTACTAAAGGCACATGGCGCGATCATGGAACATGATGGAATGCTGTGAGCTTCAGGCACAGACTGAGCCTCAGCGATGAGCTGTGATGTCACTCAGGCTATTTGCATCACAGCTGGAAGTTCTTATGGCCCTCCACCTGTGACATGACCTCAGGTGACCGCCCTAAACGATCACTGAATTCACAGACCTGGAAGAAGACTGTACTTGTTTGCCAAGAGATGCAGATTTGTTGCTGACATTTTTACACCATGTTGCTGCACCCAGGACAATTGGGAAGAGCCAGGTAAAGTGCCAGGATTGTCACATCTAATTGATGCAGCAATCCTAGGTGGCTCCAGACTGCTATTTTTAGGCTAGGGTGGGGCCAATAAGCATGGGTCTCCCCAGCCTGAGAATACCAGATGCTGGGTTTTATAATGGCTGGGTATCAAAATTATGGGGGACTGCATGCATTATTTATGCACTGCACTGTTTGTGGTGAGCCCTGGCTTCGCAATACTGAGGTAGGGGGATTCTCTCTGTTGGAACATGGGTCATATTAAAGGAGAGTTTGAGGGCGCAGGTGGAGGCCCTAGAGGAGGTGTAGGAGGCAGAAGCAGTAGAGTAAGTGGAAAATACAGAGGTTTGTCCCACAAGACTCAGTGATTTGAAGACATGTGGGGCATCCCCATCCCTGCCTGCTTCCGCAGCCACCAGAGTCACCCAGTGCCCTTGTCAGCAAGATGTATCACCCCTGGCCATGTGAGCTCATCCTGGTGTTAGTTGTGAGTGCACCCAATCAGACAAAGAGTTTAAAAGGAACAGGTGATGTCTGCGATATGCTGGTGTAGCGCAGGTACAACTTTATTAGAGAAGTAATGGTAACTGGGCGACTGGCACTGTGGGATCAGATCAGCCATCATCTTTCGGAAACTATCTGTATCCACCAGGCTGAAAGGTAGCATTTCCTTGGCCAACAAATTGGAAATGGTGAAGTTTAATTTGTTAGGTTTGGAATGTGTAGGAGGAAATAATCCTTTACATGACCACATCTACGATACCAAGGACTGGCTGCTGTGCTGAGAGAGGGCAAAGTAGGTCGTACACGACTGATGGGTGGACTTTGAGGGAGGTGCAGACAAAGATGTTAGATTTTATGGTGGATTGAGAAATATGTGGCTTTGGGATTTTGCAGGGAAATAAATTGATAAATGAGGATATCTTTTGTCTACTCTTTATTTCTTTAATAAGTTTCTCCCTTTAAGTGTTTCAGGTTTGCTTTTGGGGAACGTCGTGGGACATCGCTTTGGATTACAATGGACCTTTTTTAGAATAAAAAATGGAGAATGAGGGTTGTCGCGGGGAGAGGTGGGGGGTGTTGTTCTACAACCTCATCATCATCCTCTCTGTTGTCCACACTCTGCCCTGCTAGTCACCCTTCTCCACTTGCTGCCATGACAGCACAGTACAGTATGCATGTGCCTCAGATATCTGAGTCTTATCATGATGACCTCCACCCTGGGGTTTAACATCTGTTGATGAGGGTCTGGATCTGCTTGGACCCTAATTCATCCAGCTCTAAATCCACGTGACAAAGAGACAAAGATTTTGTTCATAGGTGCAGTTGCTTTCTACTGCTTGAGCCTCTGAATCTTTGAAGTAAACCTCTGATGCCCATGGAATAGAAAGTGTGAACAGCTCTGTAGAGTCGCACATCTGTGGTTCCCCACACGCAGTTGGGCAGTAGAAGAACTGAGATGTGGGGTGAAACAAGAGTAACTGGAGTGCCACCTCTGAGGACTGTACTGTGTGCGATGTTGAGGTGGAGAAAGATGATGGGAGGCCACTTGATGTAGTTTAATTATGTAATGAAGACAAATATTTGATTTTTTTTTTATTTGTCTTTCAGGGTACATTGCAAATTTGTCTTGTTTTTATGCAGAAGATACACTGTTTACAGTTTAAATGTTTTGATCTCCAACAGATCATTATTATGAATGTCCATAGACAATGTCTTTATTTAAAGTTATGTTATCTGTATCATCTACAAGGGCAATCACCACTCATTTATTCTGCACTCTATTTCCCAGAATGGTAAACTATGGTTATGGGAAGAAGGTTACTGTTATTCCACTTACTGCTTTTATCTGGTCTCTGTCTGTCACACCACACACAATATTTTGATTTTTGGGTCGCCTTCATTATATTAGCCTCATGTTGTATGTACCCTTCATTTTAGCACAGTAAGTTTCCCAGACTAACGCTGATTGGGTCGCCTTGTTGTGCATTGCCTGTAGCGGGAGGATTGGCAGGCATGCAGCTAACTTTCACTCATCCACCTCTCTTACTATCCTTAAATGTGTCTAGCATTAACAGTATATAAAGCTAATATTGCTGAATGGGGCTGAGCAGGAAAAGCAATTTAAGCTGTTACATGAGATAAGTGCGTCGACCTGTTTGGCAAACCTTTCAGCGAACACAGGTGATGTCGGCGAACACGAACCGAATTGAACCTTGGAAGGTTCACTCATTTCTATCTTTGACGACTCAGCGTAAATGAGATATAGCTGATCATTTGTGGGAGAGGGAACTATTTTTAATTATGCCGGACATATTATTCATTCGTTTAGTTAATCAAGAAGAGACTTAAGCATTATTATGTGTTAGACTGTGTGTTAATTTTTGGAATATCTGCTGATTATTGATTGCCTGTATCTGTAGGACAATCATGCAGTCTAAATGAATTAGCAAACAATGAGGGGACAGCCATGTTTTTCTTCCCCCCAATCATGTGGGACACAATGCCCTATGATGGGACCTGAGAGATATAAAACGGCCTTGCTCCTCTCACTGTGTGTCATTCTACAGGACTTCAACCTAGGCTGCATGGTTCTAGCTGAAGGATACAGTATTGCTCCCCTGACCAACACTGAGTCCACAAATTCACTTTTGAAAATCTGGTCACCTGGCTACATACCTTGCTGTGTTCATTCAGCTTCTCAAACTTGCTGCTATCTGTTCTCAGGGTGCCCGCCAAAAGTGGGATGCTGCTGGACCTAGATGTCCTGAAGTCATGAATATTCTAATCCATGGTGGGCCACTGTAAGGGTGAAACTCTGTATCTTGTACCATCTTGTATTCTTGCTGGGTGTGTGCTGTATGCTGTTGATTGTCGTTAACCCAATAAAATATTACCAAATTGTGGCATCTTTACACTGTGTTGTCTGAGTAGTGTTCTTCTCGCAAGGTAGGAGTGCGGTCATTCAGTGGGATGAACCCTGGTCCATGCAGTCTTTCTATAGGTAGCCAGACCAGTGGCGAGAGCACCCACTGACCCTCATGTCACCACAAGTGCTTTTGTGCCGCCCCAGTAGCGGATCGAACTGCTCGAATCCGGGGGTAGTGTCCATTCGTGGCTCGAGGGTCTCCGGACCCGGGGGCATAGAGGCCACACTATAAAGTAAAAGGGGGGATATTTACAGGGGAGGTATGGTTCATGACGCCACCCGTGGTGTGCTTTAACTGGGGGTACCGCCGCTGCCGTTGAGAGCACCCGGGATAATGAAGTGGGGTAGCAAGGTGTCAGGTGTCGTTGCCCTCCACGGGTAGGGGCAGGCCCCAGGACTCTGGATGATGCTACTGTGTGCCATGAAGGGGAAATCACGCAAGTACTCACTCAGCCAATAAGCAGACGCTGACAACCGGGTAAACCAACGGGTGCTGCTGCCTCTCAAAGGGGAGCTCGTCCGGGTCCCATCCCCTGCAGTGCTGCCTGCTGATCCGTGACCTGCCTCCTGGCACAAAGTTTAAATTGCCCGTAGTGGCGCGGTAGTCTAGAACTTGCCGGACCCCGATCCCCACTGTGGTTAAGTGTGGGAGCCTGTTCTCAGGGCTCACACTTGGCATTTTAGTGGGCTGCTTATATGGAAAGCCCTATCCCCCTCGTTGCGCTAGTGCCCCGATTCTGGAGCTAGTGGGAACAGTCCATAAAGGCTCCGTTCTCCGAAGGTTAATTGCCGGGTTGCCTGAAGCTTCTCCTCGACCTAGAGTCCGTGTACCCCGCCGTGCCTTTGGTCCCAGACCGGTGATAGGACCAGGCTGCTGACCGTCCTCTTTGACAAGTCCAGGCACTTAGCCTCTATCCCCTGTGACCGGGGGGTCCGACTCCCCTAGGTCCAGACCACCGTCTGCAACCTAGTCAGCTTCTTTGATTTGCTGTTGGAGGCAGCACTGTAAGATGGGGACCCAGAACCATGAAGGATTTGAATACTGCATGGAAGGGTAGTTTCTGCAGGACCCTGTGACGACCTGATAGTCCAGGGGTGTCACACTTTCATTTTATTATGCATTGTGCACTTTAAACTGATAGCTGAAATCATATGGTAATGTTCACATTGAGGTTATTGGTACAACTTTTATCTCTATTTTCATTCCACTACAAGGCACATGTTAACTAGCTATATGTAACCTTAGTCTCTGTATATGTCGCGGGCGGAGGGGGCGCGCTCGCCACGCTCGGGTCCAGGGCTTCTGCTGCTGCTGCTCGGTGGCTCGAGCGGTGGCCCGGACTCGGGGACTCGAGCAGCGCTCCTCACCCGTGAGTGAAAAGGGGGTGGTTTGGTTAGGGAGATTGTTCGTGACGCCACCCACGGGTCGTGGTGATGATGGCACCACCGCTGCTGGTAACGGGGATCCCGGGAGAGATGGTAGGGTGCAGCTGAGATGTTGTCCCCTCCGTGGGCCGCGGTTGGTGATCCCGGGGCCCGATGGTGTAACGGGAAGGCTGGATGGCTGGGGTGCAGGGTTTCAGGACAGCGCGGTGCGGTGCCTGACGGCACTGGTGTACTCACTCAGACAATCACTGACAGTCGTAGGTAAACCAAAACGGCCGGATGGACGGGTCCCGCAGCCAGCTGCAGTGTTGTTGTGCTCTCCCCGGACGGCTGATGGTGGCTGTCTTTCCCTGCACCTTTGAGAAAGTTCTTGACTCCTGTGGTTGCCCACCGGTACTCCGCTCCCCGGCGTATAGGTGCCGTAGGAGCCCGTTTTGCCCGCAGGCGCTGGCCCTTGGATCTCTAGCCTATGGCGGTAGCTGTATATCCTCTCTGGGTGGATGGTTGCCTTCAATCGGGACTTGGTAGTTGGGGAACCCCTGGGGTTCCTGTCACATTCGGATTTGACTATTGACGGCGGCTCCAAGCCTGGTCGGGGTCCGATGGCCCTGCCTGTGTGCTTAGCTTCACTCCGTTCCCCGGTCCGGTACCGGCGGGCCGACGCCCGACCCTGGTCCTTACGGCTCTGCGGAGTTTCACCAACTCCTGCAGACGGCCACCACCATCTGCCAACCTTGCTGTCAGTGTCTGGGCTCCAACCCAGACACCCAAGTGTTCACTCCTCTCACTTTCACCTCCAAGACTAATCTGACACCTTTTCTCACCTCCAGGCCTGTGAAGTCTTCGGTGGGTGGGGCCAACCACCTGGCTTCACCCCACCTGGTTTGGACATCAGACTCTGGAGGGAGGCAACAAGGGTTTTGTGTTTGGCTGCTGTAACTGCCTAGGGTGGGGGTGTGTATGTTGGTATGTTTGTGACTACCTGGCTAGTCCAGGGCGTCACATTCCTCCTTAGTAAAACGCAGACCATCCGCGGGCTGCCCGTCCATCACCGGTTTTATTTTTGTTCAAAAACTGTAAAAATATAAATAACAGATAAAACGATCAACATTTAAAACACAAGCATTTTATTCAGATCACTTCAAACGTTGCACATATAAACATTTTTAATACTGACAGACGGACGGACAAATGTCTTCCGCTCTCCCACCCAAGCAACCTAGCCCTGATGCTGCCCCTAAGAAGTGGGCAGCACCCCTTGACCCCAGTCCAGGTTCAGGCTGCCCAAGCGGGAATGGGTATGGTAATTCGCACCCGACTGTCACTTCAGGGGACCCCACGTCCAGGGGGACCCCTGACCCCCAGAGGATAGCCACCAGTCCTGGTGGTGGCCGGGCCCCAGCCTGCTCTGCTGCAGGCCCTTTCTCCAATCTGCCTCTCCGGAGGCGGCAATGGTATCCATCCCACAACATTATTTACAGGCCTACTAGTTCGTGGGTGGCCTGCCAGTTCTCGGCCATGTCCATGAGCAGTTCCTCATGCATACAGTTAACACTAGAGATGAGCGAACCGGCTGTGGTTCGGCTCGAGTTCGGTTCGCCGAACGAAGGTCCCGTTCGAGTTCGGTTCGGCGAACCACTCGAACCGCATAGGAAACAATGGGAGGCAATCATAAACACATAAAAACACCTAGAAAACACCCTCAAAGGTGTCCAAAAGGTGACAAACAACTCACAACACAACACAAACACATGGGAAAGTGACAAGGACATATACTCATGCGAAAACAAAAGAAAAGGACAAGGAAAAAGAGGAGGAGACACAGATATAGGCATGGCACGCCCTTCTAAAATCATGTAAAACACCGCAAGGTGACTCCAAGCGGAGTCTCCCTTTTTTCCAAAAATTGGGCCACACACACACCCACCCCTTCAGTGGCAGCACTTGTGCCCCAGTTGTACACTTCACAGGTAGAATTGCAACAAGCATATTCAAAAATACGCCATACTTAATCGTCCCCAGGATGACACCGGGGTAGGTAGCTAAGTTTTTCCTGATCCCAGCTCTGTTCATCTTGGATAATTTTTAAAAACAATGTAAGCAAGGGTTACTCCAAGCGGAGTCTCCCTTTTTTCCAAAAATTGGGCCACACACACACACACACACCCCTTCAGTGGCAGCACTTGTGCCCCAGTTGTACACTTCACAGGTAGATTTGCATCAAGCACATTCAAAAATACGCCATACTTAACCGTCCCCAGGAAGACACAGGGGTAGGTAGCTAAGTCTTTCCTGATCCCAGCTCTGTTCATCTTGGCTCCTTTTAAAAAACACAGCAAGGGTTACTCCAAGAAGAGTCTCCCTTTTTTCCAAAAATTGGGCCACACCGACACCCACCCCTTCAGTAGCAGCAGTTGTGCCCCAGTTGTACACTTCACAGGTACATTTGCATCAAGCACATTCCAAATCCACAAGCATTTACTCTCCCCAGGATGACACAGGGGTAGTAAATTCCTTGTGGATCCATGACTTGTTCATTTTGATGAACGTTAGTCTGTCCACATTGTCACCTGACAGACGCGTGCGCTTATCTGTCAGCACACACCCAGCAGCACTGAAGACATGTTCAGAGACAACGCTGGCAGCTGGACACGACAAAATCTCCAAGGCGTAAGTGGAGAGCTCTGGCCATTTTTCAAGATTTGAAGCCCAAAATGAGCAAGGCTCCATTTGCAAAGTAATGGCATCGATGTTCATTTGGAGATACTCCTGTATCATCCTTTCCAGCCGTTGACTATGTGTCAGACTTGTTGTCTCTGGTGGCCTTGCAAAGGAGGGTCTAAAAAAATTATGAAAAGATTCAATAAAATTGCTGTTACCAGCACCAGATATGGTGCTACTGGTACGGGTAGACTGTTGAAGATGACGAGACCGTCCCATGTTTGTCAAGTTACGAACTGGGAGATTCACTCCCTGCACCTGCGTGGTTGTTTGGTGGAAAAGCCAAGCTAAGATCGAGTAACATCTTCTGCTGATACTCCTGCATACGTGCGTCCCTTTCTATGGCTGGAATTATGTCACAAAATTTGGACTTGTACCGGGGATCTAATAGTGTGGCAAGCCAGTAGTCATCATCACTTCTAATTTTGACAATACGAGGGTCATGTTGGAGGTAGTGCAGCAAGAAGGCACTCATGTGTCTTGCGCAGCCATGCGGACCAAGTCCACGCTGTGTTTGTGGCATAGAGGTGCTAACCGTTCTTTCTTCCTCTGACATCTCCCCACAACCTCTTTCAAGTGAAATTTGACCAAAGTCTCTCTCATCCGCTGAGTCTTCCATGCCCATGGACAGTTCGTACTCCATTTCGTCATGTTCTCCTGCAACTACCTCAACATTTCACCTGCTACCATTTGCCCTTGTTGATCCCTGTCCCCCATGGTCCCATGCCTGCCGCGTTGGTGATGATGAACGTCTGGACCTTGGTGATGTTGTTGTCTCTTGCGCATATGAATCCTCCTGTAGTTCCTCCCCTTCCTGTTGTCCCACCCCCTGACTCCGAATAGTCTTTAGCGTGTGCTCCAGCATGTAAATGACTGGAATTGTCATGCTGATAATGGCATTGTCAGCGCTAAACATATTCGTCGCCATGTCGAAACTGTGCAGAATGGTGCATAGGTACTTGATCTGAGACCACTCTATCAGGGTGATCTGCCCCACCTCTGCATCTCGTTGGCCCAGGCTATACGTCATGACGTATTGCACCAGGGCTCGACGGTGCTGCCACAGTCGCTGTAACATGTGGAGAGTCGAATTCCAGCGTGTCGGCACATTGCATTTCAGGCGATGAACCGGCAGGCTGAAAGACTTCTGGAGCGATACAAGTCGCTTAGCAGCGGTTGTTGAACGGCGGAAGTGAGCAGACAGTTTCCGTGCCCTGTTCAGAAGGCCATCTAGGCCCGGGATAGTGTGTTAAAAATTGCTGGACAACAAGGTTCAACACGTGAGCCATACAAGGCACGTGTGTCACATTGCCCAGGCGAAGGGCCACACCCAGGTTTGCAGCATTGTCACACATGACCTTACCAGGCTGCAGGTTGAGTGGAGACAACCATTTATTAAACTCAGTCTCCAGAGCTGCTTACAACTCAGCTGCTGTGTGACTCTTATTTCCAAGACATTTCAAGCTAAAGACCGCCTGATGCCGTTGCACTCTGCTGCCAGCATAGTAATGAGGGGTGCATGATTCCTTCTGCGCAGTTAGAACGCTGGTGGCCTGACCAGGCAGGCTTGGGGTGGAGGTGGAGGACACAGATGAGGTGAAGGAGGCAGAAGCAGTGTCGGAACTTGGACAGACAGAGGATTGACAAACAAGTCGTGGGGACGGCAAGACTTGTGCAGCAGACCCTTCACCATCTATCACCATAGTTACCCAGTGCCCAGTCAGCGACATGTAACGTCCCTGTCCATGCTTACTGGTCCAAGTATCGATGGTGAAATGCACCCGTTCACACACAGAGTTTCTCAACGAAGCGGTGATGTTGTGTGCGACATGCTGGTGTAGCGCGGACACACCTTTCTTAGAGAAGTAGTTGCGACTGGGCATCTGGTACTGGGGCACAGCGACAGACATAAGGTCTCTAAAATCCTGTGTGTCCACCAGGCGGAAAGGCAGCATTTCGGTAGCCAAGAGCTTACAGAGGGATAAAGTCAACCTCTTAGTTTTGTCATGGGTCGCAGGAAATGGCCTTTTATTTGTCCACATCTAAGGGACAGAGATCTGGCTGCTGTGTGTAGACGGTGTTGAGTAGGGTGTCCCTGGAAAAATGCAGGCGTAGACATGATGTTGCCTTCATCCAACGTTGGTGCTATCGATGTCTGAGAGAGCTGTACACATGCACTTGTTTCCCCTTCCAAACCAACTGATGACCTACCAAGCAAACTGCCTGTTGCGGTTACAGTGGTGGAAGTTGTGCATGGAAAACCAGGTGTGACAGCTGTCCCCACAGTTCTAGAAGATGAAGAGTGCGCAGATGCACTGGAAGGGGCAGGCGGTGGATGGTTCGCTCCGCTAGGCCACATTGCAGTACGGTGAGCTTCCCACTGGGACATATGATATTCATTCATGTGACGATTTATGGAAGAAGTTGTCAAACTGCTGAGGTTTTGCCCTCTACTAACAGAATCACGACAAATTTTACAGATCACATAATTTGGGCGATCTTTTGCTATGTTAAAAAAGGACCAGGCTAGGCAAGGCTTAGAGGACATGCGACCTGCTGATCCACCCCGACTAGTGCTCAGAGGCAGAGTGGTGGCTGAGGATGCAGTTGTAGACGTGCTACCAGTGCTCCGACTCTGTCCAGGAAGGCGCAAGGTTACTTCGTCGTCGGTTGCATCCTCCTCCACCGCCTCTGTTGACCTCCTCGAGTGCCTGACTGTGGGTTGACAGTAGGTGGGATCTAGAACTTCCTCATCAATTGTTGTGTTTGCACTCCCCTCACCCTCAGACCGAGCCTCTTCTTGCCCTGACAGAATATTTAAGTTGTCATCTCAATCTGGTATCTGCGTCTCATCGTCATCAGTATGTTCCTCATTGTCTATATCAACAGGTGTTACAGTTTGTGAAAAAGGGTCAACATTATGCTCAGAAACTTGGTCCTCATGGCCTGAATCAGAGTCACAAAGGTTCTGGGCATCACTGCAGACCATTTCCTGGTCTGTACTCACTGTAGCTTGGGAGCAGACCTCTGATTCCCAGTCTATAGTGTGACTGAGCAGCTCTGCAGACTCAGCCATCTCAGTTCCACCATACTGTGCAGGGCGGATGGAGACTTCAGAGCTGGGAGAAAGCAAGTGTGATTGGGCTGACAACTCAGAGGACTGGTGTTTTTTGGATGCGGTAGTTGAGGTGGTGGAGAGGGCACTTGTTGGACCACTTGAGATCCATTCAAGCATTTTCCTTTTTTGGCCATCATCTACCTTTGTTCCAGTTGTTCGTGTCCATAAAAAAGGGAGCACATCGGATTGTCCACGGTAAGTAGTAGACATCTTACTTTTGCTGGAAGATGGTCTATCTTTAGCAGATGTTAATGGAGCTTTGCCACCTTCCCCACGGACAAACCCTTTTTTTCCTTTCCAACACGCCTCTTCCCCTTTCCACCAGCATCTGTCATTTTGCCACTCATTTTGATTGCGACAAGATTGTGCACTTAAAATGTGGTAGTAAAAATTGAGAGGTGGTGTAGATTGCAGCGGTGGTCTAGCTTTATTAACAGAAGAATAAACAAAAATAATTATCCCTGACAATGCAACTACGGCCCTTAAACTGGCAGCATAGTTTGCTAGTATAATGGCTTAGTAACAATGAGTTTGAGTGTGCAATGCAGAGGTTCTGCAAATTGATTTGCACTAGTGGGACACTAATGGAAGTCCAACTGCCACTTTTAGGATGCCACTAAGTTTACTCAGTGTTTGCTGGTATAATGGCTTAGTAACAATGAGTTTGAGTGTGCAATGCAGAGGTTCTGCAAATAGATTTGCTCTAGTGGGACACTAATGGAAGTCCAACAGCCACTTTTAGGATGCCACTAAGTTTACTCAATGTTTTCTAGTATAATGGCTTAGTAACAATGAGTTTGAGTGTGCAATGCAGAGGTTCTGCAAATAAATTTGCACTAGTGGGACACTAATGGAAGTCCAACAGCCACTTTTAGGATGCCACTAAGTTTACTCAGTGTTTGCTAGTATAATGGCTTAGTAACAATGAGTTTGAGTGTGCAATGCAGAGGTTCTGCAAATAAATTTGCACTAGTGGGACACTCATGGAAGTCCAACAGCCACTTTTAGGATGCCACTAAGTTTACTCAGTGTTTGCTAGTATAATGGCTTAGTAACAATGAGTTTGAGTGTGCAATGCAGAGGTTCTGCAAATAGATTTGCACTAGTGGGACACTAATGGAAGTCCAACAGCCACTTTTAGGATGCCACTAAGTTTACTCAGTGTTTGCTAGTATAATGGCTTAGTAACAATGAGCTTGAGTGTGCAAAGGGCAGGAGGGTATAGTGGCAGGGTTGTGGGTCTGGGTAGAGGAAAGGAAGCCTCACTTTCTATCCCTCCTAATGGGGAAATGCAGCGAGGAAATCCCTGACCTTAGCTACACAGTCGCTGTTATCTTGTGTAGCTGTTAAAATCTGTTTTCACAGACCTGACTGTCACCTATGGCTCTGAGCCTGCTGGTATTAGCCCTTACAAGGGCTAATAGAAACTTCTATCCCTATTCTGTATAGCGCTGTGTGTAGAGCGTACACAGCAGTATCGAAGACAGGAGCTACGCCAGCGGTGACTGACACCCAGACACAGAAGGCAGATAATGGCGTCCAGACGGGCAGATGCCCCTATTTATAATGCAGGGACATGTGACATGGTCATCCTATCACACATGCCGTTGCTTCTCTGGCTAAAAGTCCACTTAGCTGTGTGTGTATCTGGGATTGGCTGACATGCTGGCCCGCCCCACTATACGCGCGCGCTTAGGGAAGGAAGACAAGGAAATAAAATAAAATGTCGATCGTCATTATCCCAGCAGCAGTGATCTGAATGCGCTGTTCCCACACACTATACGCTGAAATTTCATAATAGTGTGAGTCACAGAGTGACTTACACTATTACAGCGGAAAGCCAGCTAGTAATTAGCTTGGCTTTTTGCTGCTAGAACCGTTCTCGAATGTAACTAGAACTATCGAGCTTTAGCAAAAAGCTCGAGTTCTAGTTCGATCTAGAACAGCCCCCAAAATCACTCGAACCGCGAACTGGAGAACCACGAACCGCGAACCACGCTCAACTCTAGTTAACACATAGTGTCCCTCCGGGGACAACTTGCCGGCAACGGCTGGGATAATCACGGTAGATAATCAGGTGAAACTTTGATTGGATTATTTTTCTTTCATTCAAACTGCTATTTACACGCTTAACATACGGTACCACTAAATGGGTACCAAAGTGGGGGTCGACCTAGGTTGGGGCGTGTGGACCTTCTGGGCCCAATGTTATCAGTGGAGGGCAAGGGGACAGAGGACACAGTCAGTTCCTCTTCCCTTATGGCAGGTATGGCAAGTGGAGACTCAAGGGGAGGGGGTATAGGTGCATCCCTGGGTGCTTGTTCGAGCGGCTCACTGGCGGGCGTTTCAGTCTCCATTTCTTCCACGTGTTGTGGGAACATGATCACTGGAACAATCACCACACCGTTTTGCATAGGCCAGTCTGCTGGAAAATCACCCATCACTGTGTGGATCACCTTCTTCTCCTCTTCTCCACTCGGCGTAGGAACCGGAACTTCGTTTGTCACTCTCAAGGGGTGAGGACTAGTGATGAGCGAGTACTAAAAAGCTCGGGTGCTCGAAGCTCGGGCCGAGCCTCCCAAGATACTCGTGTACTCGGGCCGAGCAACGAGCCCAATGTTATCCTATGGGAGACCCGAGTATTTTTGTGAAATGACCCCCCGGCAGCATGGAGAAACCCTAAAAATGTCACAAAAGTCTCAGAAGAGTGCTCAAATGACATGGCAACAGCATGGGGAAGACCCCTTGAAGCATTTATCACTGAAAAGTCACAGCTCTGAACAATTTTGTCCGCGTTTTACGCCATTTCTACGGACTCACCAGAAAACCTTCCAAAATGACCCCAAAATGATTTTTCATGGCAGAAATGTTAAGGGCACATACCCAATAGTGAGATAGAGCTGGTGTATGTTACTTTTTGAGATTAATACATGAAAGATTTTACGTGAAAACATTGTGTGGCACTCCGATGTCCCTGAGAAGAGACGTACATGAAGGCCTCTTGAGTCTAATGTGCCCATTTTGAGGAAGTGAGTCTTTGTAGTATTTTCCTTTGCCAGGGCAGTCCAAAATTGTGAGGTTCACCAATGCCCCTGCATACAGACGTGCATGAGGGCCTGTAAACCTGAAGTGCCCATTGTAAGGAAGTGGGTCTATTGTAGTATAGCCCTTAGGCAGGGCAGCCAAAAATTGGGAGGCTCCACGTTGTCCCTGGGTAGAGACGTGCATGAGGGCCTCAAAACATTAAGTGTCCATTGTCAGGAAGTGGGTGTATTATAGTATAGCCCTTAGGCAGGGCAGCCAAAAATTGGGAGGCTCCACATTGTCCCTGGATAGAGACGTGCATGATGGCCTGTAAACCTGAAGTGCCCATTGGAAGGAAGTGGGTCTATTGTAGTATAGCCCTTAGGCAGGGCAGCCAAAAATTGGGAGGCTCCACGTTGTCCCTGGATAGAGACGTGCATGAGGGCCTGTAAACCTGAAGTGCCCATTGGAAGGAAGTGGGTGTATTATAGTATAGCCCTTAGGCAGGGCAGCCAAAAATTGGGAGGCTCCACGTTGTCCCTGGGTAGAGACGTGCATGAGGGCCTCAAAACATTAAGTGTCCATTGTCAGGAAGTGGGTGTATTATAGTATAGCCCTTAGGCAGGGCAGCCAAAAATTGGGAGGCTCCACATTGTCCCTGGATAGAGACGTGCATGATGGCCTGTAAACCTGAAGTGCCCATTGTAAGGAAGTGGGTCTATTGTAGTATAGCCCTTAGGCAGGGCAGCCAAAAATTGGGAGGCTCCACGTTGTCCCTGGATAGAGACGTGCATGATGGCCTGTAAACCTGAAGTGCCCATTGTAAGGAAGTGGGTCTATTGTAGTATAGCCCTTAGGCAGGGCAGCCAAAAATTGGGAGGCTCCACGTTGTCCCTGGATAGAGACGTGCATGAGTGCCTGTAAACCTGAAGTGCCCATTGTAAGGAAGTGGGTCTATTGTAGTATAGCCCTTAGGCAGGGCAGCCAAAAATTGGGAGGCTTCACGTTGTCCCTGGATAGAGACGTGCATGAGGGCCTGTAAACCTGAAGTGCCCATTGGAAGGAAGTGGGTCTATTGTAGTATAGCCCTTAGGCAGGGCAGCCAAAAATTGGGAGGCTCCACGTTGTCCCTGGATAGAGACGTGCATGAGGGCCTGTAAACCTGCAGTGCCCATTGGAAGGAAGTGGGTCTATTGTAGTATAGCCCTTAGGCAGGGCAGCCAAAAATTGGGAGGCTCCACGTTGTCCCTGGATAGAGACGTGCATGAGGGCCTGTAAACCTGAAGTGCCCATTGGAAGGAAGTGGGTCTATTGTAGTATAGCCCTTAGGCAGGGCAGCCAAAAATTGGGAGGCTCCACGTTGTCTCTGGATAGAGACGTGCATGAGGGCCTGTAAACCTGAAGTGCCCATTGGAAGGAAGTGGGTCTATTGTAGTATAGCCCTTAGGCAGGGCAGCCAAAAATTGGGAGGCTCCACGTTGTCCCTGGATAGAGACGTGCATGAGGGCCTGTAAACCTGAAGTGCCCATTGGAAGGAAGTGGGTCTATTGTAGTATAGCCCTTAGGCAGGGCAGCCAAAAATTGGGAGGCTCCACGTTGTCCCTGGATAGAGACGTGCATGAGGGCCTGTAAACCTGAAGTGCCCATTGGAAGGAAGTGGGTCTATTGTAGTATAGCCCTTAGGCAGGGCAGCCAAAAATTGGGAGGCTCCACGTTGTCCCTGGATAGAGACCTGTTAGGTTCTTAGTGCCTCCGTGCTTGCATTTAAAAACCGCACGTGTGTGCCTGTTGGTGGCAGCTTTCCGCTGCATTTGTGTGAGTTTTGCAAAAACTTGGATATAACGCACAAGTCTAGTGAATACACATCAGCACAGCATTGCAAAATGCGCAAGGGCGTTGTCAACGAACAAGGAAGTGGACGTGATGGTGGTGCAGGCAGAGACCGAGGTTGTGTGCAAGCTCTAATTTCGCCACAACAAAGGGCCACATCTAGTCGCTCGCACGTCCTGTCCCAAATTATTGGGGACCGCTGCAGTACACCGCTCTTGAACCAAGACCAGTGTCAACAGGTTGTTAGTTGGATAGCGGATAATGCTTCCAGTCAGATTGGCACCACCACAAACACTCTGTCTTCCACAAGGTCAAGTGTCAGTAGCCGTGATACTGCACCGCACATTTCAGAACCTGATCCTCCTTCCTACTACCAGGCCGAGTACACGTCCACGGCCATTACTGATCCCACACTTGGACACTCGGAAGAGCTGTTCGTTCACGTTTCCATTCACAAATTCTGGCCTCTCGCCAGCTCCTGTTGAAGTGGGCCATGACGAGATTGTATGTACAGATGCCCAAATATTTGAGCAGCCACGTTCTCACGAAGTTGGCAACGTGTCTCAACAAGGGGTGGACGATGATGAGACACAATTGTCAGGAAGTCAGGAGGAGGAGCAGGGTGCGGAAGAGGAAGACGACGTGGTGGATGATCCAGTAACTGACCCAACCTGGCAGGAGGATATGCAGAGCGAGGACAGCAGTGCACAGGGGGAGGGAGGCGTAGCATCCCAACAGGCAGTAAGAAGCAGAGTGGTGGCCCCAGGCAGACGTCAGGCAACTGTTCCCCGGAACAACACGACACAAGGTGCCTGTACAAATGTTAGGTCTTCCCGAGTCTGGCTGTAATACTATTGTATGTATTGAGGATTTCGATTGCGTTAGGGCAATGACAACCAGAGACGAGTTCTTGGTGCAATACGTTTATAATATGCAACCAGCAAATATGTACATAAACGGAACAAAAACACAGTAGAACATAAATACAGGAAATACCTTCCAGGGACGGAGCGAAAGGGAATTCCCGGGACCGCGCACCGGACTCCCCCAGGGAGACCACCAAGAGCGAACCCCTATACAGGGACTGTCTGGCAATCACCCCAGAAGCCCTAAATGCGCAGCAGCCAGGACACAAAAGGGCAATAGGTAAGTCCAAAAATGTCCGTACGTGATGTGAGTCCAGAGTGGTATTAAACGGAAGGAACCGGGCAGAAGTGCCGACCAAAGACGGCAAACGGAGTCCGGGCACAGCTAGATGATACCAGATGAAGTCCAGAGTCGGTGTCGGTTGTTTTCCAAGAGGATCCGAATAACAATCAGGAACCAAAAGCTGCAGGGCAGGAGCACACAGGAAGCAGTATACTCAGGCACTGGACTAAGCTTTAGGGGCGGCTTTTAAACAGATGGACAGGAAGTAGGGCAACAGAACAGAAAACTCCATGTTAACAAAGGGCAAGCTCTTTCAAAAGAAAACTGGAAAACCCGGAACTCTGACACTGGCAGTTTTTTAAGTTGGCTCCAGATGATTCTAAAAAGGCCATTTGCAACACCTGCCATGCCAGCATCAGCAGGGGTACCAAAACTAGCAGCCTGACCACCACCAGCATGATCAGGCACATGTCAGCCAAGCACCCGACTTTGTGGGAAGTATAACAGAGTCCAGGAGCAGTGCTTGCTGATGTCACTGCTACGTCTTCGCTGGTTGTGCATGCAAGCCAATCCCCTGTCCATGCTGCCTGCGAACAAGCCTCCTCCACTCCTGCACCTGCAGTTGCCTACGCAGAAAGAACACCATCATCAAGCACGTCCTTGTCCCAGCGCAGCGTTCAGTTATCCATTCAGCAAACCTTTGAACGCAGGCGCAAATACACTGCCAACACCCCACATGCCACAGTTCTAAATGCTAACATTTCGCGACTGCTTGCGCTGGAAATGTTGCCTTTTAGGCTGGTTGAGACAGAAGCATTCCGCGACCTGATGGTGGCAGCTGTCCCACGTTACTCGGTCCACAGCCGCCACTATTTCTCCCGGTGTGCCGTCCCCGCATTGCATAACCACGTGTCACAAAACATCACACGTGCCCTGAACAACGCTGTTTCAGCCAAAGTCCACCTAACCACAGACACATGGACAAGTGCATGTGGGCAAGGCCGCTACATCTCGTTGACGTCACACTGGGTTAATATTGTGCAAGCTGGGACCCAGTCTGAGCGAGGGACGGAACACGTCCTTCACACACCAAGTTTTGCAGGCCCTACCTCAGTCAGGGTTTCACACACACTCTACAGCTCCGGAATGTCATGCTCCTCAGCCTCCTCCTCCTCCTGCGCATCCTGATCCACTTTACCCTCCACACCAGTCCCAAGCTGGAAGTGTCGCGGGCGGAGGAGGGGACGGTGCGCTCTCCCACTGCTCGGGTCCGGCTGACGCTGCTCTACGGCTGCTGCTGCTCGTTGGCTCGAGCGATGGCCGGATCCCGGGGACTCGAGCGGCGCTACTCGCCCGTGAGTGAAAAGGGGTGGTTTGGGTTTTGGGGATATTGTCCGTGACGCCACCCACGGTTGTGGTGATTGTGTGGACACCACCGCTGCTCTGGACGGGGATCCCGGGAGCCTGTGACAGGGAGCAGCTTTGTTGTTATTTCTCCCCTCCGTGGGTAGGGGGGTTGGTTGTCCCGGGGCCTGGTGATGGGGTAGAGATGGATGACAGGCGGGTTGCGGGGCCTGATGAAGTGCAGGGTCGCAGGGGCAGCGCTGTGCCGCACGGCACGGAGGTACTCACTCAGCCCAATGATGATGACACAGTTCACGGTAAAACAAGTGGCTGGATGGACGGGTCACTCGGACGGCTGCGGTTGTTCCTCCCTGCAGGTTAGTGATGACTGTCTCTCCCTGCACCTAAGTTAAGTGTTGGTAGTGATGGTTTCCCAACGGTAACCCGCTCCCCGACCTGGATATGGGCCGGAGGAGCCCCTTTTGCCCACAGGCGCTGGCCCTGGGAGACGGTTGCCCTTGGCGGTGGCGGTGTCTCCCCTTCACGGTTGGACGGTTGCCTTCTATCTGGACTTGGCTGTTTGGAAACCCTGAGGTCCCCTTCACTAACGGATTTGGCAAATTCACGGCGACACCAAGCCTTGCCGGGATCCGAAAGTCCTCTGCCAATGGTGCTGGCTTCTCTTTGTATACCGGTCCGGTACGGCCGGGTCACCACCCGTCCACGGTCCTTACGGCAGACTCCAATCGGCCTCCACTGCAGACGGTCACCACATCCTGCCAACCTTGCTGTCCAGTCCGGGCCACACACCCGGACCAACTTCAGGCTCTTTGCTGTCACTTTTCTCCTCTCTACTACTTTCCTCCTTCCACTTCCTTAGCTTAACTCTCACTGCCTGTGTTTTCCCTCCTCCTCGGTGGGTGGAGACCAACCGCCTGGCTCCACACCCTGGTGTGGACAACAGCCCCTGGGGAAGGCAACATGGATTTTGTGTTTTGACTATGATATGCCTGCAGGGAGTGTGGGGTGTTTAAGTGTTGTGCTCTGTGGCCCCTGGCTTGTCCAGGGCGACACAGAAGCACTGCAGCACTGCCTCGGCGAAGCGGCAACAGGCAGTGCTGAAGCTAATCTGCATAGGTGACAACAAACCCCACAATGCAGAAGAGGTGTGGACAGCTCTGAAACAGAAGGCAGATCACTGGCTCACAACTCTGAACCTAAAGCCAGGAAAGGTCGTGTGTGACAATGGCCGGAACCTGGTGGCGGCTTTGAGGCGAGGCCAGCTGACACATGTTCCATGCGTGGCCCATGTGCTCAACCTCGTGGTTCAGCGGTTTCTAAAGTCATACTCAGAGCTGTCTGATCTGCTGGTAAAAGTTCGCCGCCTGTCTGCACATTTTCGAAAGTCACCTACTGCTTCAGCCGGCCTTGCCGGCTTAAGACGCCGTTTGCATCTTCCGGCACACAGACTGGTGTGTGATGTCCCCACGCGTTGGAATTCAACTCTGCACAAGTTGGTCAGGATATGTGAGCAGAAGAGGGCAGTTGTTGAGTACCTGCATCACCTAAGCCGTCGGGAAATGGGTCAAACTCCACACATAACACCTGAGGAGTGGAGATGGATGTCCGACCTATGCACCATCCGCCAAAACTTTGAGGACTCCACCAAGATGGTGAGCGGCGATGACGACATTATTAGCGTCACCATACCGCTTCTCTGCCTTCTAAAATGGTCTCTGCTCAAAAAACAACCATGATGCATTGCAGGCGGAGCGCGATGAGTTTGAGCAAGAAACAGTAGTGGGTGTGGGTGATAACACACAGCCCAGCCTCGTCTCATCACAACGTGCAGTGGAGGACTATGACGAGGAGGAGGATGAAGACATGGAGCAACTCTCTGGCCAAATTGAGGATATGACATGCAGTCATATCCTCGGTTCAGCGTGGCTGGCCAGAGGACAGGGTAGATGATGAGGAGGAGGAGGAGGAGGAAAGCATGTTCAGTCATCGTGTTGGTCAGGATACTGAAGTGATGGCTGTTAAGAGTCTGGCACACATAGCTGACTTTATGGTAAGCTGCCTGTCTCGTGACCCTCGCGTTAAGAACATCTTGGCCGACAATCATTACTGGTTGGTAACACTGTTAGACCCACGCTAAAAGGAGAACTTTATGTCTCTTATTCCAGAGGCGGAGAGGTCAGGCAAAATGCAGCAGTTCCAGAAGGCCATAGTCACGGAAGTAGGCAAAGCATTCCCCTCACAAAACGCTAGCGGCATAGGTCAGGAATCAGTGGACAACCAAGGCGTACAGCCGAGAGGGGCACAAGTCCAATCCGCCAGAGGTAGGGGAACAGTCTTTAAGATGTGGGACAGTTTTCTCAGCCCCTCACATACCACAGCCCCTGAGGTGAGGGGTAGTGCCACAAGAAATCCTAAGTTTGGCCAGATGCTCAAGGAGTACCTTGCAGATCAAACAACTGTACTCTGTGCCTTACAATTAATGTGTATCCAAGCTGGACACGTGGCATGAATTGGCTCTTAGTCTCTACGCCTTGGAAGTCCTGGCCTGCCCTGCCGCTAGCGTTTTGTCAGAGCGTGTTTTTAGTGCAGCAGGTGGAATCATTACAGATAAACGCACCCGCCTGTCAACTGTAAATGCTGACAGGCTGACTCTGATCAAGATGAACAAGGGTTGGATTTGGCCAGACTTCACCACACACCAACAGCAAATGACAGTGGAATTTAAAGTTTGTAACGGGAATTTGCCATGTACCTCCACTCACCCATGGTAACACACTTCTGGACTTTGGCTAATCGCTGGACTGCTCCTCCTTCTCCTCATGCGCCATCATGGTGACCGTTACAATAGTTAAGCCGTTGTTTCAGGTATACCCCCAGTGGTAAATTTTTTCGCCCATTCTTTCTGAATGGGCATTACAACGACAGGAGACCCGCTCCTTTGCAATGGGAACAATGTTTTGAGGCCCTCATGCACATCTCTATCCAGGGACAATGTGGAGCCTCCAAATTTTTGGCTGCCCTGCCTAAGGGCTATACTACAATAGACCCACTTCCTTACAATGGGCACTTCATGTTTACAGGCCATCATGCACGTCTCTATCCAGGGACAATATGGAGCCTGACGCTGCCACCGACAGACACAAACGTGCTGTTTTTAAATGCAAGCACGGACGCAATAAGAACCTAACTGGTTTTTAGGAGCGACAATTACTGAGAAGTCTGACACTATCAGACACTGCTGACTGACGTGTATTATACACTAGACTTTTGCGTTATATAATAGTTTGTGCAAAACGCGCACCTGTACGCTGCCACCGACAGACACACACGTGCTGTTTTTAAATGCAAGCACGGACGCAATAAGAACCTAACTGGTTTTTAGGAGCGACAATTACTGAGAAGTCTGACACTATCAGACACTGCTGACTGACGTGTATTATACACTAGACTTGTGCGTTATATAATAGTTTGTGCAAAACGCGCACCTGTACGCTGCCACCGACAGACACACACGTGCTGTTTTTAAATGCAAGCACGGACGCAATAAGAACCTAACTGGTTTTTAGGAGCGACAATTACTGAGAAGTCTGACACTATCAGACACTGCTGACTGACGTGTATTATACACTAGACTTGTGCGTTATATAATAGTTTGTGCAAAACGCGCACCTGTACGCTGCCACCGACAGACACACACGTGCTGTTTTTAAATGCAAGCACGGACGCAATAAGAACCTAACTGGTTTTTAGGAGCGACAATTACTGAGAAGTCTGACACTATCAGACACTGCTGACTGACGTGTATTATACACTAGACTTGTGCGTTATATAATAGTTTGTGCAAAACGCGCACCTGTACGCTGCCACCGACAGACACACACGTGCTGTTTTTAAATGCAAGCACGGACGCAATAAGAACCTAACTGGTTTTTAGGAGCGACAATTACTAAAAAGTCTGACACTATCAGACACTGCTGACTGACGTGTATTATACACTAGACTTGTGCGTTATATAATAGTTTGTGCAAAACGCGCACCTGTACGCTGCCACCGACAGACACACACGTGCTGTTTTTAAATGCAAGCACGGACGCAATAAGAACCTAACTGGTTTTTAGGAGCGACAATTACTGAGAAGTCTGACACTATCAGACACTGCTGACTGACGTGTATTATACACTAGACTTGTGCGTTATATAATAGTTTGTGCAAAACGCGCACCTGTACGCTGCCACCGACAGACACACACGTGCTGTTTTTAAATGCAAGCACGGACGCAATAAGAACCTAACTGGTTTTTAGGAGCGACAATTACTGAGAAGTCTGACTCTATCAGACACTGCTGACTGACGTGTATTATACACTAGACTTGAGCGTTATATAATAGTTTGTGCAAAACGCGCACCTGTACGCTGCCACCGACAGACACACACGTGCTGTTTTTAAATGCAAGCACGGACGCAATAAGAACCTAACTGGTTTTTAGGAGCGACAATTACTGAGAAGTCTGACTCTATCAGACACTGCTGACTGACGTGTATTATACACTAGACTTGAGCGTTATATAATAGTTTGTGCAAAACGCGCACCTGTACGCTGCCACCGACAGACACACACGTGCTGTTTTTAAATGCAAGCACGGACGCAATAAGAACCTAACTGGTTTTTAGGAGCGACAATTACTGAGAAGTCTGACACTATCAGACACTGCTGACTGACGTGTATTATACACTAGACTTGTGCGTTATATAATAGTTTGTGCAAAACGCGCACCTGTACGCTGCCACCGACAGACACACACGTGCTGTTTTTAAATGCAAGCACGGACGCAATAAGAACCTAACTGGTTTTTAGGAGCGACAATTACTGAGAAGTCTGACTCTATCAGACACTGCTGACTGACGTGTATTATACACTAGACTTGAGCGTTATATAATAGTTTGTGCAAAACGCGCACCTGTACGCTGCCACCGACAGACACACACGTGCTGTTTTTAAATGCAAGCACGGACGCAATAAGAACCTAACTGGTTTTTAGGAGCGACAATTACTGAGAAGTCTGACTCTATCAGACACTGCTGACTGACGTGTATTATACACTAGACTTGAGCGTTATATAATAGTTTGTGCAAAACGCGCACCTGTACGCTGCCACCGACAGACACACACGTGCTGTTTTTAAATGCAAGCACGGACGCAATAAGAACCTAACTGGTTTTTAGGAGCGACAATTACTGAGAAGTCTGACACTATCAGACACTGCTGACTGACGTGTATTATACACTAGACTTGTGCGTTATATAATAGTTTGTGCAAAACGCGCACCTGTACGCTGCCACCGACAGACACACACGTGCTGTTTTTAAATGCAAGCACGGACGCAATAAGAACCTAACTGGTTTTTAGGAGCGACAATTACTGAGAAGTCTGACACTATCTGGACTGTTTTAGACTGTGTACACCAGCCCCAGATATGATGAAGGCTGGTATACGGTCACCACTAGGAATGGCTATATATATACCCTGCCTGCCTGCCTGCCTGTATACTGCTACAATAGTCCTGACAAGGACTCTTCTGGTCACTAGCCTGTATTCCGACCTGGCTATACCCTGCCTGTATATAGCAACAATAGTCCTGAGAAGGACTCTGCTACTGTACTCCGACCTGGCTATACCCTGCCTGCCTGTATACAACTAGAATAGTCCTGAGAAGGACTTCTGGTCACACTGTTTGCAGCCCTGCTCCGGAACTAACTATAAAGGGCCGCAAAGCTTTCCCTGAATCAGCGACACTCTCCCTGCACTGACTGTCTGGATAGTTGTGAGCAGAGCACAGCGCGCCGGCCGGTATAAAGGCTCGGTCACGCTGTGCAGGCCGGCCAATCACTGCAATTCCACAACTAACAGGGCTGTGGCATTTCAGTGGTCTGCCAGCCAATCCCTGCATGAGGGCTGGCTCTCAAAAGAGCGCCAACATGCAGAAATGAAGACCACGAGTACAGCACGAGTATCGCGAGATTACTCGGTCCCCGCCGAGCAGCCCGAGTACAGCGATACTCGTGCGAGTACCGAGTAGTTACAAGCATGCTCGCTCATCACTAGTGAGGACACTTCTTCAGATGATCCTGGGAAACCGTAGTGGCAGTCTTCCCCTGGTCTCGACTGATCACATAAGCCTTCTCATTCTCCCACTCAGTGGGCTGTATGACATACGGGGTTTATTCCCTCTGGCCATCCAGCTTATGGGTTCTTCTCTTCCATTTCAGCACGACATCTCCTGGCCCAAAGGGGACGGCTGATGCTCACTTATTGAAGTGTTGCGCTTGTTTCTCTCGGCTCTGACCGAGATTCTTCTCCATATACTCCTGGACTTGTCGGTATTGGATTTGCCGCCAAGTATCCCAGCCAGCAGTCGAAGCGAGGGCTTCCGGAGCTTCCAAGCCCATTTCTAGGTCCACCGGCAACCGGCCCTGTCGGGCTCTCATCAGATACGCCGGGGTGCACTTGGTAGAGCTACTGGGGACGTTGTTGTACATGTCGACCAAGTCAGGCAGCTTTTCTGGCCACAGGTTCCGCTCTTCCAACGGTATCACTTTGAGGAGATCCAGGACCAGGAGGTTCATCTTTTCGCACATCCCATTAGTTTGGGCATGGTATGGCCTGGTCTTAATCTTCTTACAACCGTACAATTGGCAGAACTCCTGAAACACCTCTGCTTCAAAGGCTGAACCCTGGTCCGTGAGCACCCTCTCCGGGTATCCATGCGGTCGACAGAAGTAGGCCTGGAATGCCCTGGCTGCGGTACGACCGGTCAAATACTTGACTGGAACAACCACCATGAACCTGGAGTAGTGGTCCACGATGGTCAAGGCATAGGTATACCCATTCCGGCTGGGTGTAAGCTTGACGTGGTCCAAGGCAACCAACTCCAGCGGTTGGTGGGTGATGATCGGCTGTAGAGGGGCTCTTTGGCTGACTTCATGTTTTCTTCTCAACGCACAGGGGCCGCACTCTCGGCACCAAGCCTCCACAGATTCTCGCATCCCACTCCAATAGAACCGCTCTCTCAACAACATCTCCATCTGCTTCCAGCCGAAATGCCCAGCGCCATCATGATATGCCCAGAGAACTTTGGGCACGCTGGCCTGAGGGACCACCAGCTGCCGAACCTTTTCATGAGTCTTCGGGTTGATCAGCCTTCGATACAGCGTTCCCTCATGCAGGTACAGCCGGGCTCATTCCTTCCACAGCCGCTGGGCCTCAGGAGGCACTGACGGATCCATTCCGGAGGTGCCTTGCTCAATCATGGACTTGACCAACAGGACGGCAGGCACTTGGTCTTGGGCTTCTTGCTATCCCTGGCTGGGTAGCGGGTCCAGGTTTGCCTGTTGTTGTTTGACATGGAATTTTTCGACCAGTGGCCGATGGAACGCGGGCAACTCAATTTCCTCTAGGTCATCGTCTTCTGACCCCCCATCCGGCAGGTGGGGCATCCGAGACAACGCATCCGTGTTGGTGTTCTTGCGGCTGGCGCTGTATTTGATAGTGAAGTCATAATTAGATAGCCTGGCCACCCACCGCTGTTCCAGTGCGCCCAGTTTGGCCGTGTCCAGGTGAGTTAATGGATTATTGTCTGTGTAGGCTGTAAATTTTGCTGCTGCGAGATAATGTCGGAACCTCTCGGTGATTGCCCACACCAGGGCCAGGAGTTCAAGCTTGAAGGAGCTGAAATTTTTGGGGTTCCTTTACGTGGGCCGGAGTTTTCTGCTGGCATAGGCGATCACATTTTCTCTCCCGTCCTAGACCTGGGACAGGACCGCTCCCAAGCCTACATTGCTAGCGTCGGTGTAGCGGACGAACTGGAGGCTGTAATCAGGATACGCCAGGATTTCCTCTCCCGTCAAGGCCGTCTTCAGCTGGTGAAAGGACTCCTCATGCTTCTTCTCCCACACGAACGGAAATCCAGGGGACCTGCCACCCTTAGTCTGCCCCACGAGGAGGCCTTGCATGGGGGCGGCCATCTTTGTGTACCCCTTGATGAAGCGGCGGTAGTAGACCACCAGGCCCAGGAACTGTCTCACCTCCCTCACTGTGGTCGGTCTCGGCCAGTCTTGGATAGCAGTGATCTTCTCAGGGTCTGGGGCGACACCTTCCGTGCTAACAACGTGTCCGAGGTACTGCACCATGGGCTTCGACAGGTGACACTTGGAGGGCTTCAATTTCATCCCATACTTGGCTAGGGACGCAAACACTTCAGCCAGATGTTCCAGGTGGGCCTCGTACGTCTGGGATTATATGATCACATCGTCCAGGTACAGTAGGACCGTTTTGAAATAGAAATGTCCCAGGCAACACTCCATGAGCAGTTGGAAGGTTCCGGGGGCATTGCACAGCCCGAACGGCATACTGTTAAACTCACAGAGTCACATGGGAGTTGCGAATGCAGTCTTCTCACAGTCCTCTGGTGCGACCGCTTCCTGCCAGTACCCGCTGGTAAGGTCAAGGGTAGAGAAGAAGTTAGCAGTCCTCAGTGCAGCTAGCGACTCTTTGATACGGGGAAGAGGATAGGCATCTTTATGCGTGATCTGGTTGATCTTCCGGTAATCCACACACATTCGCATGGTGCCGTCCTTCTTCTTTACCAGCACCAGTGGGGCTGCCCAGGGACTACAACTATCCCGAATGACCCCTGCCTCCTTCTTGTTCCTCAACATGTCTTTGGCGCATTGATAATGTGCTGGCGGGATGGGCCTATATCTTTCTTTAATGGGTGGATGTACACCTGTAGGTATATGGTGTTGAACCCCCTTAATCCTCCCGAAATCTAATGGGTGCTTGCTGAAAACCTGTTCATACTCTTGCACCACCCTGTATACCCCCTCTTTGTGATGCGTGGGTGTGGCGTCAGTGCCTACATGTAATTCCTGGCACCACTCCTCTAACTGTTCAGGGGGTGTATGGTTACTGGCAGGGGGTGCTGAGGTAGGAGGGATGTCTTCGTGAATGGTGTGAGGGTCTAGGGTGAGCAACTTGGCAAGGGTAGCGTAACGGGGGAGCCTAACTTCTTCCTCCCCACAATTCAGCACTCTCACAGGCACTCTCCCCTTTTTGACGTCAACCACCCCTCCGGCTGCCATCACCATGGGCCAGTGTTCGGAAGGCGTGGGCTCCACCATTGTGGGTAGTCGCGCCCCTTGGGGCCTACTGCTGCCCTGCACCAAATCATCATCTCACTTCGGGGTGGCACTACCAAGGGGGCCACATTCATCACCCTCACTCCACCAATCTCTCCACCAGTTGATTTCACTTGTTGCCGATAGAGAAGGGCCCGGATCTCAAGCTGCACAGCCCTCTGTCGGCCTCCTCCTGCTGTGGCGGCCAACTGCTGCAACAGATTCAGTACCTCACTCATACAATGCTCCATCACATTGGTCCCTAAGATTACTTTCGGGGTATGATCACTGGGTTCATTCATCACCACAATCATTCCTTGATTCTTTAACTCCGCACGTCCCACAGTCAGGGTCACTTGCTTGTATCCCACCTGGGTTAGCGGGAGTCCATTGGCTGCGACAAGGGTCAGGCTATCATCAGAGGGGGAAAGTTCGTCAGTACCCATATACTGCTGGTACAGTGTATATGGTATAGTGGTTACCTGTGATCCTGTGTCCAAGAGGGCAATGAGCGGGATGCCATCCACTGCCAGGGGGATGATGGGGCGAGCTCTGATGTACCGGTATCGCCAATCGGGGGGGGCATTGGTGTCTACTCCTGAGGATTGGCCCTTGGCCCCAGGGGTTGCTCGTTTAACGGGCACCACCTAGAGTAGTGGCCAGGCTTGCTGCACCTGTAACAAATAGGAGGCCCATGCCGTGAGTCATTGGTCCTTCTCCGCTGCATCCAGGGAACAATAGAGGAAAATAGGGGTTTTTTGAGCCGCGCCAATGATCACTTCTCAGGTATTCAGATTAATGGATCTTTATTTTGCACAGGTCTACGCATTTCTGGAGTCTCAGCTCCCTTCCTCAGGACCATCAGGCATAAGAACACATCAAATCAGAAATTAGAAATTAGATTTGATGTGTTCTTATGCCTGATGATCCTGAGGAAGGGAGCTGAGACTCCAGAAACGCATAGACCTGTGCAAAATAAAGATCCATTAATCTGAATACCTGAGAAGTGATCATTGGTGCGGCTCAAAAAAAACCCTATTGTCCTCTATTGTTCTCTGTTATCTGCAGTCTGGGTTGCTGCTGCCTTGATCAAAACTTTCCATGCCTGCATAGTAGTTGTGACTTTCACAACTTCACTTGGTGAGTATTACTGCTCCCTGTCTCTACCCCGTGTGTTATTGGGGTAAAACCCTATTGCGCTTCTTCTCCACAGCTTTTTACTCCTCCGCTGCATCCAGGGGACGTACTCCGGCGAGCTGGATCCTCCCTGGAGGCTTGACTCTCGTCAAAAGCTGGAGTGCGGCGAGGATCTTGGCTAGGTCTCCATCCAGGCGGCGTACCTGGGCAGCTAGCTCCTCCATCATCCCGACGGGCGCTGCAGGGGCCAGTAGAGCCGGGAGAGGAGGTGCCACCGTAATGGGAGCGGTTTCAGCCGGCCATGGGGCCACCTCAGGAGCGTCTGGCATTGGGGCTTGCAGGACCTTGATGGCCTGCTCCTTCAGCACTGCAAAGTCCAGATTGGGGTGTTCTAGGGCCCATAGCTGTAGCTGCTTGCGGTCTTCCGCAGACCCCAGCCCTTGCAGGAATTGTTCCACTAGCATCTTATTACTGTCTGCATCGTTAATAGTGTCCACCCGCTTCAGCGTACGGAGGGCTGTTTGCAGGCACAGGGCATAGTCTCTTATATTATCCGCATGCCGCTGTCGACACTGATAGAACTGCATCCGCATTTCCGCTTCCGTGCGGGTCTCAAAAGCGATTTGGAGTTTCTCAAAAAGGGTTGTCACTGAGGCCCGATCCACATCGGTCCAGGTCTCCCTTTCCTGCTCAGCCACGCCGGTTAGCTGCCCTAGCTCTACTGCTGCCCGTTGCCTGTCAGTCAAGGGATATAAATCGAGGACCGGGCTAATCTTTTTCCGGAACACCTGCAAAGCATCAGGCTTCCCATCGTACTGCGGCAGCCAGGTAGCACCAGGCACATAGGGCAGGGAGAACGGCATTACCTGGGCGACCGCTGGACCCGCGGCCTCTCCCGCTCCTGCGGCCGGAGCACGAGCTATCCCGTTTCCATCTACGGGCGCTGCTGCGGCTGCGACCGCCACTCCTCCAACGGCTCCGTCGGGCGCAGACATATTTTTCCCATCCCCCTTGGTTCTTTCTTGCACTTCCGCTTGTTGGGGGCGGGGCTTCGCTTTCGCGCCTTCCCTGCTCGGGGAAGACGCTCGAGCGGGAGACTTTCACGCCAAAGATGGCAGCGCTTTCAATTTTTCAGCCGGACGCCGTCGACGGAGACTAAAAGGCGCACTTCTACTGGTGAGTAGATCGGTTCTATCCTGTTCGGGAAGCCAAGTTGTCGCAGGGGGAGGGGACGCGCTCGCCATGCTCGGGTCCGGGGCTTCTGCTGCTGCTGCTCGGTGGCTCGAGCGGTGGACCGGACCCGGGGACTCGAGCAGCGCTCCTCACCCGTGAGTGAAAAGGGGGTGGTTTGGTTAGGGAGATTGTGAGTGACGCCACCCACGGGTCATGGTGATTATGGCACCACCACTGCTGGTAACGGGGATCCCGGGAGAGATGGTAGGGTGCAGCTGAGATGTTGTCCCCTTCGTGGGCCGGGGTTGGTGATCCCGGGACCCGATGGTGTAACGGGGAGGCTGGATGGCTGGGGTGCAGGGTTGCAGGGACAGCGCGGCGCGGTGCCTGACGGCACTGGTGTACTCACTCAGACAATCACTGACAGAGTCGTAGGTAAACCAAAATGGCTGGATGGACAGGTCCCGCAGCCGGCTGCAGTGTTGTTGTGCTCTCCTCGGACGGCTGATGGTGGCTGTCTTTCCCTGCACCTCTGAGAAAGTTCTTGACTCCTGTGGTTGCCCACTGGTAGTCCGCTCCCCGGCGTATATGTGCCGTAGGAGCCCGTTTTGCCCGCAGGCGCTGGCCCTTGGATCTCTAGCCTATGGTAGTGGCTGTATATCCTCTCTGGGTGGACGGTTGCCTTCAATCGGGACTTGGTAGCCGGCTCAGAGTATGGCCAGATCCCACTCTGGGGACAGCAAATTGCAGCCACCCTAGAGACACCCCGGACCTCCAAATCAGGCGGCCTGATGGTGCCCCCTTGCTGGCTGGTCGTAGTTCAAATGTCCCATGTGCCCCTCCCTTAAATATCCTTCTGGCCTCAGGAGGCGTAGCATATCTCTTATGAGCTGTCAATGACAGATCTCAATGTAACATAAAAAACACCCCTTGCCTTTTGAATGAGCTAATCAGTTACCGTTTTATGCTGCGTTTGTAACGGGGGCAGGGGGCGCCTCGGGGGTTGTAGTCGCGGTCTCTCGCCCAGGGGGGCGGCAGGCTGACCCCCGGCCCGGCCGTCACTTGTAAGACAGGGGTGTTGTTTGTGGGGCAGAGTGTAGGTGGCAGGGACCCTTCCATGTGGGCAATTTGCTTCTCGGTGACACCTTTTCCTCTCAGCTCACAGGCCTCTTCACCACTCCCAGTAAAGAGCCACAGACAGGCAGTTGGTGAACTAAGAAACATTTTATTGAACACAGCTTCCACTCTTCTTTACACCTTTCAGCATCAAGTCACTTTGGTTTACAGGTTAAACTTCTTGCTGACTGTTTCCTTTTTCCCCGGTAACTTTCCCTCGCCTGCAGGGGACATGCGTTAACCCCCTAGTAGCTGCACACTGAACCCGGATTTACTATAGGGCAGATCTAGCATAAACTACCGGCTCCGGATATGTTCTCACCTCTCCACTTCTTTGCCGGGGAACTACTTCTCTTCCTCTCTACGGGCGTTCCCGTCTACCTCCACTTTTTTGTCTGGGCACTCACTCTGGCTGCCTGCCACATTTCACTCCCACACTCTGCCCCGGCACCTCAGACTTCTTTCTCCAGTCACATCTCACTGCACACAACACACTGGACTCTGCATTCAGAGACCTCCCTTCCTTCCCCACCTAGGCTGCCCTCACCTCTTTCCCTGCCACTGTTACCAGGGGAACCACTGCTCTACACTGGCACCTAGTGGGGAAACAGTTTATGACAGGTAACATTTTACCATTAACATTTACAATTTGCCACCATACTACTGTGGCATCTTCAGGGAGGGGGGGGGGGGCGGAAACCGCTCCTTCACTACCAGGGGTCCGACTACCCCTTACACTTATATACTGAAGATGCTCTAATATATGCATTATTGAATGCAAAGAAGCAAATTAGGTGGTGTTCAGGCAGATGTGCTTTGACAAGTAAAAACACCTTTTGTGTCTCCCCTATTTCCTCATAGACTGTAGCTTACGAGCAGGGCCCTCACTCCTCTTGGTGTCTTAATTTTGTTATTTTGTGATGTCTCATATTGTCTGTACATATCCCCTCTGAAATCTAAAGCACTACGGAATATGTTGACGCTATAGAAATACAGGTAAAATATATCTTTGTACCGTGTTAGCCAGAAGAGATAAAAAAAAGTTTGTTTAAAAGAACTGAGAGTCCTCAGTAGTTGATACCTCTTAATGGCTAACTGAAAAGATGGTAATAATTGCAAGCTTTTGAGACTACTCAGGTCTCTTCATACCATGCCTGATGAAGAGACCTGAGTAGTCTCGAAAGCTTGCTATAGAAATAAAAATTATTAATGTGATGCCCTGGCCTATCAGGTCGTCACAGGGTATTGTGCAATCTTCCCTTCTGTACAGTATCCACCTCCTTTTTGGTTACGGGTCCCTGACCTTTGGTGTTGCCAAGAACAAGCTAATCAAAATCCTAGGAACACGCTGCACCACACCCACCAGACACACCTGTGGATGGCCTGAGTGGAATAGGGTCGCCCACTTTGGGGGGTTGGTTAAGGGTGAATCAGGAGTGTCAGGAGCAGTGCAGTGTAGTGTTGGAGGTGAAAGTGAGAGGAGGTCAGGAGCTGGGCTCCTTGTTACTACTAGGTGGCAGATGTTGGTCTGGGCCTGGTAGGAGCTGGACCCCGGTCGCAGGAGATCGTGACAAGGGGCACGGATTGTTGAGGAGGACAGCTGGCGGCCTTGTGCCATCACCGGGCAGGGGCCAGGGCATGGCGGGGTACGTGGACCCTAGGTCAGGAAGAAGCTTCAGGTGTCCTGACAATTTACCCGACGAGGACAGAGTCTTCAAGATCCGTTCTCCACCCGCTCCAAAATCGGGGTACTAGCGCAACAAGGGGGATAGGACTTTCCCACTACACGGTCCAGAAAATCCCAAGTGTGAACCCTGAGAGCAAGCTCACCCAGTTAGCCATACTGGTGAGTGGGACCCGACTAGTTTTATACTCAAGGGACCAACCAGAGAAACAAGGTGCCAAGGTAAAGGTCACACACTAACAGGCAACACCAATGGGCACAGGATCCAGACGTGCTCCCTCCCAGTGGCAGCGGTGTCAAGAACTTTGGTTTACCACAGTTGTCGGTGTCAGCATTATTGTATTGAGTGAGTACACAAGCGACCCTTACCATCTCAACGGCACCTCCCCGTTACCCTCATCGAGTCCTGGGGCATCCCCTACCCGTGGATGAGTTAAACACCTGGCTGCCCACACCATTGCCACCGGGTACTCCCAACTGCAGCGGTGGTACTCCACCTTAGCACACACCATGGGTGGTATCACGAACTTCAAACATAACATCCCATGTAAATATCCCCCGTTTACTCCGAGTGGCCGAGCCACCGCGTATCTGGATCCGAGCAGCCCGGCTGCTGACGCGGGGGTGGCACATTATTATATAATTATAAATGCCAAGACGTCATGGCCACCACCTTCTTTAAGCAGGTGTATTTCTTAAAAAAAAATCTGCAATCAAATGTATGAAAAGTGCCATACAGGAAATATGAGATTATTGGTTGAAATAAAATGCAGCTACAATGATATTGGCATTGTCACTTATACAGTTCTCAGTTGCAGATAATATAGAGCAATTCAGAGTAAGATTCACTGCTTGATGAAAAAGAGCAATTTGCCTTTTGTCTCCCAAACTCACGAGCTGTAAAACGACTTAACAATGTTTAAGCTTAAAGGGGTTAACCGGCTTATTTTGACTTTTTTTTATTATTACCCTATTGGGCTACATTGGGGCAGGTAAGTAGATAGTGAGCACTTACCTGCCCTGCTGTCAGCCCCTCTCCCCCGCCACAGAGTGGTCATGTGACCGCTCCTGCCGCAATTTTTCTGCTTCCGGTCATTTCATGTCAACATGGTCCTGCCCATGTTGACATGCAAATCTGGGAACAGCTTGTTGCCGCCCTGCTGGGTGGGTACAGTGCGTGAGTCCCCGCCCCCCTTCCCTGCACCCTCCCACACATTCCCCCGCACCCCCTAATCTCCCCGCCCACGGTGTCACCGCCAGCATCGGGCCCCCTGCTTACAGTGCTTAGGATAGCAGGAGTGCCCGTGCAGTCTGTGTCCCGCTTCCTGCCAGCCCCGCGACTGCTCGCACTGCAGTGTATCAGCAGCTTCTCACAGTGCGTGCAGCCGCGGGGATGACGAGCGCTGCTGGCAGGAGGTTAGATGAGATCATTACCTCCTATGACGATCTCCTCCTCTGCCAACGTCACCACTGTCACTGCCTTCTATGCCCGCCGCATTCTCACGTCACGTCTCGCGGGCGGCCCAAGACTGTCACTAGCGGTGACGTCACGGGCTCCCGCGATTCTTCGCTGTGAACGCGGCGGGCAATGGAAGTCAGTGACAGCGCTGACGTCAGGAGAGCAGGAGATCGTCACCGCAAGTAATGATCTCATCTAACCTCCTGACAGCAGTGCTCGTCATCCCCTGCAGTGACCTGGGCTGACCTATTGATGTTAGCTCAGGTCACTGCACTGGTCAATGACTGGGACATTGACTATGGTATGGATTGTCGTGGGACCCTCTTATTGGATTACGCCGGACCCTGATTTTATTGTTCTTTTCAATAAATTGAGGAAAGAGGGAATGTTTTGGGGAGTGTTTTTTCAAATAAAACTTTTTTTGTTGTCTATTTTTTTTATTACTGACTGGGTTGGTGATGTCGGGTATCTGATAGACACGTGACATCACCAACTGCTGGGCTTGATGTCAGGTGACATTACACATCTGGCATCAACCCTGTATATTACCCCGTTTGCCACCGCACCAGGGCAATGGGTTGAGTTGGGGCGAAGCGCCAGGATTGGCACATCTAATGGATGCGCCACTTCTGGGGCGGCTGTAGCCTGCTATTTGTAGGCTGGGGAGTGTCCAATAACAGTGGACCTCCCTAGTCTGAGAATACCAGACCACAGCTGTCCGCTTTACCTTGGCTGGTGATCCAATTTGGGGGGGACCCCACGTTTTTTGTTTTAAATCATTTATATAATTTAAAATAACAGCACCCTCTGTTTTGGATTACCAGCCAAGGTGAAGCTGCCAGCTGTGGTTTGCAGGCTGCAGCCGTCTGCTTTACCCTAGCTGGCTACAAAAGATAGGAGGGACCCCACGTCCATTTTTTTTAATTATTTATTTTTTGGCTAAATACAAGGCTAAGCACCCTTTAGTGCCACATGAAAGTCACTAAAGGGTGCCAGCTTAGAATATGCAGGGAGGTGGGACATTATATAGGTCTTTCTAATCTATCTATCCCACTCATTCATCCGTCTATCTCTCTGTCTCTATATCTATCTATCCATCTCTATATCTGCTCATCTATTTACCTTTCTTGCTGCTTCCGTTTTTTGCGGTCCGCAAAAAAACGGAAGGCACACGGATGACACGGATGCATCTGTGAAAAAAACGAACCGTTTTGTTGGGGACCGCAAAAACGGAACTGTCATGTGAATGTAGCATACATGTGTTCCCTATGGGGGTAGGGGTCGGTACAGAACGATGGTGGGGGGGAGGGTCGGTACAGAGCGCTGTTTGTGTGTGTGTGTGGGGGGGGTTGCAGAGCCCGAGGTGTGTGTTGGGGGGGCTGTTATTTCCAATGCTAGAGTGATAACAGGTCAGGTACTGGGACAGAATACTGACAGGGAATGTGTGTGCAGAGGGCAGGCAGGGGGCGGGGCTGGACACTGAGGCCGGGCAGTGCCAGCTGTGACTGGGAGGTGTGGCACAGGAAGAGGTCAGTTTGCTGGAGCTGAATGTAAACAAGGAGCTGCAAAGAATAAAGGGATAATTCAAGAGGAACAAAAGTTAGAAAACAAAAACTAACAATATAGGGGTGATTTATATGACAATACAGCACAGATAAACTCAAAAATGTTTGGTAAGCTAATGTCGGACAACTCCTTTAAATAAATGAAAAGACTGAGGGCAGGGAATGGATACACTCTTCTGCCCTGTTGCTTTTGGAGTGATGGCCACTAAGATGCAGAGGAGTTGTAAGAGAAGATGGATAAGTGCCTTATGACTTTGGAACAGGACCTAGCAAACAGCTGCAAAGGCTTCATCACTTGTCTTGGTTCATAGAAGCATAGAATCATAGAATCATAGAATATTAGAGTTGGAATGGACCTCCTGGGTCATCTAGTCCAACCCCCTGCTCAAAGCAGGATTCACTAAATCATCCCAGACGATGTCCGTCCAACCTATTTTTAAATAAAGAGAAGGGCTGCACACCAGTGACTATGCAAGAGCAATAAATGTAAATCAGAAACTGCTATATGAATATTGACATGAAAAATCCAATAGCTATATGTAAAAATGAAAACATGACAATGGTATCTGCATAAGTTCTATGAACTGTGAGAATAAAGAGAAATTTAGCTATTGAATTGATTAATACAACAGAGCCCCAACACCTCGTCACGGTATTCTCTTACATTGCGGTCCCTAGCTAATGTGTGTCCTTTCTTGCAGTTAAGAAACCTACCGTGTATGGGAAGCTGAGACCCAGGCTATATATGTATAATGAAGAAAAAACAAAAAAGCTAGCACTAAATGTGCACTACAGCACTAAAAATTCAAACTGTACTTATTATAAATTTGAGATTTTTGGCAAAAAATTGCAATTTCTTGAGCCACCCCGCCACTCCATGGCAAATCTCATTTGGGGCAGTCCTAACACTAAAATATTTTTAATAACATGTGCCAAACGGCCTCACATATGAAATAGTAGAACTGCTCTTAGCAGCACTCACCTGGTCTATTTCAGTCCCGTACCTATGACTGAATCATGGCTGTGGGCGGGACAGGTCCAAGCAAATGCTGCATGAAGTAAAAAGCCTGTGGACAGGGCCTGATGACTGAATGTGAACAGTCACCAATCGCCAAAATCTAGACAGATGGAATACATTCCAAATTGGGGTGCATAGCAAGGTGGGGGTCAGCCACCGACCAATTCAATGAAGAAAAAACAAAAAAGCTAGCACTAAATGTGCACTACAGCACTAAAAATTCCAACTGTACTTATTATAAATTTGAGATTTTTGGCAAAAAATTGCAATTTCTTGAGCCACCCCGCCACTCCACTGCAAATCTCATTTGGGGCAGTCCTAACACTAAAATATATTTATAAAATGTGCCAAACGGCCTCACATATGAAATAGTAGAACTGCTTTTAGCAGCACTCACCTGGTCTATTTCAGTCCCGTACCCATGACTGAATCATGGCTGTGGGCGGGACAGGTCCAAGCAAATGCTGCATGAAGTAAAAAGCCTGTGGACAGGGCCTGATGACTGAATGTGAACAGTCACCAATCGCCAAAATCTAGACAGATGGAATACATCCCAAATTGGGGTGCATAGCAAGGTGGGGGTCAGCCACCGACCAATTCAATGAAGAATATATATACATATATATGTATAATGTGGACCGGCAATAGGTGGGGGTGGGGTTGGGGTCACAAACGAAAGACTACAAACTAATTAACAAATAACATTTGGGACATCATGCTAAGTCTGAACTGGGTGCAAAAACCCAGTTACACCCAGTTCAGACTTAGAATGGTGTTCCAAACATTTCATTTTTACATGTAGGTATTCTATTTTTTCATGTCAGCATTCACATAGCAGTTTCTGCTTTACAGTTATTCCCCTTGGACTGTTGCTGGTGTGCAGCCTTTCTCTTTATATAGTGAACATGGTATCCATCCACAGACAGCTGTTTCGGGGTATTTGCCCCTCATCCAGTTTTCTACAGTTTCCTACTCCACACTGATTAGGGGCAAATACCCCGAAACAGCTGTCTGTGGTTGGATACCATGTTTTGGTATAGGCGGTTTCCTTGACTGGAGACTGCCTTCCCGTGGTTGTTCCTTCCCAGTGAAAGACCTGGCTAGTTTCCTGCCAGCGTTGAGAAACATGTGATGGTGTCTCCGCGGCATTCTTGTTTTGCATATTTTCCCAGGGGGCCTTGTTCTAGTGTCACTGCGTCGAGAAACACGTAATGGTGTCTCCGCGGTGTTGGATGTTGATCTCCCCGAGGTCAACCATCCTTACCTATGTAGTCTTCTACTAGGCATTGCTCCCACAAGCCAGTTTCCTACTCCACACTGATGAGGGGCAAATACCCTGAAACAGCTGTCTGTGGATGGATAACATGTTTTGGTATAGGCGGTTTCCTTGACTGGAGACTGCCCTTCCCGTGGTTGTTCCTTCCCGGTGAAAAACCTGGTTAGTTTCCTGCCAGCGTCGAGAAACACGTGATGGTGTCTCCGTGGTGTTGGATGTTGATCTCCCCGAGGTCAACCATCCTTACCTTTAAGATATTTCTAGACAGCTATTAAGTCTCCTCTCAGTCTTCTCTTTTGCAAGCTAAACAATCCTAAATCCTGTAACCGTTCTTCATAGGACATGGTTTGCAGACCAGTCACCATTCTGGTCACTCTTCTCTGAACTTTCTCCAGTTTGTTTCTGTCTTTTCTGGTGGTGTATCCCGGCCACTCAAAGCATTTATCCAATAAGCTGTTCCTGTCCATAATTGCTGATCCCTGTGTCTATGATGAAGTGTACTTTGAAGCTCAAAATGATGAAGTGTACTTTGAAGCTCAAAGCCAATTCCTGGGAATAGCTCACATACTCCTCAACGTGAGAGCTCAGAGTAGGCACCCCTTTCTGCGAGACATATTGGCAGCTATGTGCTGACCTTAAGACTAAGTGCACGCATTTCCCAGAAGGCAGTGGAATTTTTTAGATGTTACGGCTGTAACTACACCGTCAACATCTTGATCATTCGAGAGTTGAGCCGGCACACCAGAGGATGACTGGGCACATGTTGTTTCCTGGAAACAAAATCAAGTATGGATATCTGATGGTGCCACTGAGAAGCAGGAGGAGTCAAATTATAAGCAGTAGATGAAAATGATCATAATATTGACAACAGCCAGATTCAATTGAATCTCTGTATAATACTTTGTGTCACTACTAAACTACTTCACTCCTGTTCTTTACAATTTGATGTCTGTTTTATGATTTTCTTTCCCTTTCTCTATTGCAAAGCTGTGAGCTATGACAACAGCTCACCTCAAAATGGCTACTGCATTCCCTGTTTGTGCTTTTATACAGGCTATGATAGTTCTTTCTGATTGGCTGTGCTACACCATGTGATGTGGTGACTGCAAGGCATTATGGGAAAGCGCGGCCAAGGTCACAAGAGTCTTGATGTCATTTTTGTTTGCAATTTTCAAATTGTTTAAACTAACTGACAGTATTAAGTAAAATTTATACAAATTCTGCACAAGTTTGAATTGCATAAAATAAATTCACTTATCTCTAACTACTAGTGTGATGCAGAAATAAAACCAACTATTGGGATCATATAAAACCACAGAGCTAAAATAAAAAAGTAAAGCTCATTATAGCACAAATTATAGACTTTTCAGGAAAAACTCTTCTAGATAAATCAGGCTCACATCTCATGCAGAGGATTGGTAATGACTACAAATTGCAGGTGAACATAACAATGTATATTTAATTGTTTTATGTCACATATAAAGCCACTGTGGTACATTAAATTTAGCCCTTTTAATAAGCATTGCAGGAGTTCACGTAAAGCCCTTTTTCAGGTTTTTGACAAGTGTTGCCTGTCAAAAACACATGGCTACTTCTGTCTACAAGAACAAAGGGATGCGGTACCACCCACCCCATCACCTGATTCAGTACTGCGAGGAGAAGGAGGAGCGAGAATATCAAACAAGGCTCTATGCAGCGGTGCTCACCAGAAAGGAGCCAGTCCAACAGAGAATGACAGAAGACTAGATGAAATTGTGGCACAATGCTGTTGCATAAAATCCTTACTTTATTGTGGATTCATAAAAGGCAAGCGGGTCAGAGACCAGATGATGGCACTTCAGAGGATGACAGCCATTTCGCGCTGATGTGCTTCTACAGGTCCTTGTCCTAAAATTAATTATTTAACATTTTAAAATAAAAAAAAAATACATTTTAAATTTATGAAATGGTGATACAGGTATGGGGAATGGACAGAGATACTGCATCTAGTTTTAATAGTTCAAATACAAAGTACAAACATTATTGTTAAAGGTGTCTATATGGAATAAATATAATAAACACATTACGGTGTTTATTGTTCCTAAAGGGAAGTAGATAGAAATAAATCAGGTGTTCTAGTAAAAAAAAAAAAAAATTACTTAAATTTGTTTTACTTAAAATCTTTACTTACTAAGTACTCTAATCTCCTAATGTTTGGTTACCTAGGCCAATTATGTAATCAGACTACATGTGGTTCTTAAGGCCGCTTTACACACAACAATATCACTAGCGATCTCTTTAGCAATGTGATACGCCCAGATCGTTGCTACGATTTGCCGAGATCGCTCATAGGTCGTATTGTAGCGGTCACATGTCCCCATTTCACAAACGACGCTACATCGTTCAGCGATATATTGTTTGACCAAGGCGGTCGTGTGAACACTGTCACACAGCATTCCTCCCAACGATTCCGGCAATGTCAGAGGCGTATAATTGTCCATAGCATACACCCTGGCGTGACACCAATCAGAGCGGAGGGGGCATGGAGCATTGCTTGTAACGACACGCCCGCGCCGCTGATGACAGACGCACTAACGATGTTGTTCGTCGTTGGCAGGGTGTCAAACATAGCAATTTGTCTGCTGCATTGGAAACGACGAACAATATTTTGAAAATGAACGACGTGTCAATGATCAACGATTTTCGCTAGTTTTACGATCGATCGGAGTTGCTCGTAGGTGTCACACGCAACGACGTCGCTTACGGCGATGGAAGTGCGTCACGAAAACCGTGACCCCGACGACATATCGTCAGATATATCATAGTGTGTAACGGGGCCTTTAGGGTTATCTATGCTGATTCCTGTTTGGGCACCATCACTTGAGCCTCCACTGCTGGACATTGAAAACACTGACCTTGAAAGGGCTAGCATATCCCTACACTAGTATTGTTCCATATAAAGGGATCTGTGATGCATTTTTTCACTTTAGACACCTTTTCATTGTGCAATTTACAATATCATGCCTATATCCAAACACTGTTCTATATAGAGCTATATATTTTTTTTAGCACTGTGCATTTTGGCATTTGACACCTTACCTTATTGTGCAATTTACAGTACTTTGTTTACAAAATTGTGTTTAAATTCTTAAAAGAACAATGTATTAATTTATATCTTGTGTACAGATATTTATATTTGCACTTTTGTTTAAAGCAATAATATACAGTTCCTCTGTACTTTGTGGGTTAATTTGTGCTAGACATTTCAATTAAGGAATACATCTATTGAAACATGTAATTTTTTTTACTAGAATACCCGATTTATTTCTATCTACTTCCTTAAAGAACAATAAACACGTTATTGTGTTTATCATATTTATTCCATATAGACACCTTCAACAATAAGGTTTTTACTTCATATATGAACTATTACAACTAGATACAGTATCTCTGTCCATTCCCCATTTCATAAATGTCATATGTAACGTTTTGATTTAATATGTTAAATAAAAACTAATTTTAGGCCTTATACTTTTTTGTTTGGTTGTTTATATTGAAGTTGAGTTCATGGCAATTTGTACATATAGTAAAGGATATGAAGTGTTGAATATATTTAAATAAAGGTTGATTTTCTTGCTCAAGAATAAATGTGGATTATTCATGCAAAAACAAATTAGACATCCCCTGAATATAAGCCCTTGTTCATCTTTGGGAGAAAAAAAAATATATAAGACCCTGTCTTATTTTTGGGGAAATACGATTTATATCACTTGAATATTTGATTAGTATTCAGAGACTGAGTAGAGAATTCTCATTTTCATTCTGATTTTGCACTGAAAGTAGTACACCACAATCAGAATAGGCTTTTTTCTATCTCTATGTGGAATGAGTTCTGAGCTCTGATCTTCACTCCCTACATAAAACCATAAAATGGCGCTGCTTACACAGACTCCATGTTTTATGCTTGCTGTAAAAGTCCCCCTCATTGGAACTTCTAGACCAGAGGTCTGCCTGGCCAGGGAGCAGAGGATCAAAAGGCACCCTGGTTTATAGGTGTGCTATGTGACGGCTTTCTCTTTAGCAGACAAGGCCACGCATGTTGAATTGTGCAGCAATTTCTGATAGCAGTTACATGGCTGGGCCGGTTTGCAAGCAAAATTAAAATATGCAGTGCCTGTCCAGCCTTGTAACTGCTAGAAGACACAACCACACAATGCACTGTGCATGGCCATGTCTGCTGAAGTGACAGCTGTCAACAGCGCGTCCTGTACAGCCACATGTTAGAGAGGAGCTGGACATGAGACAAGTAGGGGAGGTGGGCAAGGCTTGTTGCTGGCTTCCCCATTGTAAAAATACCTCTGCATATGTCAATGTGTGCATATATGATGTGTATATGTATGCATGTGAGTGTGTATGTATCACAGGTGTGTCATGCATAACAGACAGTCATAGAGTTTTGGGCTGTAGAAGGTTGTAGTGTGGCGCCCTGGCCTAGCCAGGTCGTCACAGATAACACACAAACACCCCCCACCCCCATTAGGCAGGGACACCAGCCAAACACAAAACCCTTGTTGCCTCCCTCCAGTGTCTGATGTCCACACCAGGTGGGGCGGAGCCAAGCGGTTGGCCCCACCCACCGAGGAGTTCACAGGCCTGGAGGCGGGAAAAGTGACAGTTTAGTTCAGCAGTTTAGTCCAGGAGGTGGAAGTGAGAGGAGTGAACACTTGGGTGTCTGGGATTGTGGCCCAGGCACTGACAGCAAGGTTGGCAGACTGTGGTGGCCGTCTGCAGGAGTGGTGAAGCAACGCCGAACCGTAGGACCGGGGTCGGGCGTTGGCCCGCCGGTACCGACCGGGGAGCGAAGTGAAGCCAGCACACACAGGCAGGGCCATCCGACCCCGACCAGGCTTGGAGCCGCCAACAATAGTCAAATCCAATTGTGACTGGAACCCCAGGGGTTTCCTAACAGCCAAAGACCCGATAGAAGGCAACCGCCCACACCGTGAGGGTATACAGCTACCACCTAAGGCTAGAGACCCAAGGGCCAGTGCCTGCGGGCAAACGGGCTCCTCCGGTATCCATACATCGAGGAGTGGACTACCGTTGGGGATCCATCTTAGTCAAACGAGAACATCAAGGTGCAGGGAAAGGCAGCCACCATCACCTGTCCGGGGAGAGACACTGCAGCCGGCTGTGGGACCCGTCCATCCAGTCGTTTGGTTTACCGAGGACTTTGTGCATCTCTTACTGAGTGAGTACACCTGTGCCATCCGGCACCGCGCCGCGCTGTCCCTGCAACCCTGCACCTCACCAACCCTGCCTCGCCGTCACATCATCGGGACCTGGGACCACCGACCCCTACCCACGGAGGGGGAAAACAACATCCCAGCTGCTCCCTACCATCACTCCCGGGATCCCCATCACCACCAGCGGTGGTGCCCATCTTCACCACGACCCGTGGGTGGCATCACGGATTAAATCTCCCAAACCAACCACCCCTTTCACTCACGGGCGACGAGCGCCGCTCAAGTCCCCGGATCCGGCCCACCGCTCGAGCCACCGAGCAGCCGCAGCAGCGCCGGACCCGAGCGTTAGCGAGAGCGCAGCAGCGGGGGCGTCCTCCCAGCCCGCGACAGTAGCGTTTGGCTACCCATGCTACTCTCTGACTGTTCCTTTATTCCCAGCTTGGGGTTTATCCCTTTCCCTTTAGGACCCTGCAGATTTCCACACCTTTTCAGTTGTTAATCTTCAGCACTTCCCTTTGTGTCTTTAAATACTCTCATTCCCCCTTACTCTGTGCTGGTGATAAATCTAATACTCTTAACAAATCTTCAGTGCAAGCGTTTGGCTTGTATTTATCAGGAGAAACATTTTTGTTGTTGGCAGTTCCTCTCCCTAAAGCCCGCTACACATGCTTCAATATATCTCACAATCCGTCGTTGGGGTCAAGTTGTAAGTGACGCACATCCGGCATCGTTTGTGAGGTATCTGCGTGTGACATCTACGTGCGATCAGGATTGAACGCAAAACCGTTGATCGCAAACACATCGTATCTTTGTCTAGAATTGAGCGTTTTGTTGCACGAACCTAGTCAATTGTAACGTGTGACATCCCTCATACGATTTTGCTGTCTGATGCTATGTGCGCAGGTGTGCGCTCTGCACCGCAGCTTAAAAAAGGTCCGCTTGAGAGCGCAGCTGAAAAGCTGTGTTCTGAAGCGCCTCACAATGTCTGTCATTCACTAATCTCTGTCAGTCGGTCACTATCTCTGTCCCTCACTCTCTGTCCATGTCAGGCTATCCCTCTTACCCCCTCTCTCATACTCACCGATCCCCGATCCCCGGCGCTGCACGGCATTCACACTGCTCCGGCGGCTTTTACTGTTTTGAAAAAGCCGGCCGCCCATTAAACAATCTCGTATTCCCTGCTTTCCCCGCCCACCGGCACCTATGATTGGTTACAGTGAGACACGCCCCCACGCTGAGTGACAGGTGTCACACTGCACCCAATCACAGCAGCCGGTGGGCGTGTATATACTGTGTAGTGAAATAAATAATTAAATAATTAAAAAAAACGGCGTGCGGTCCCCCCCAATTTTAAAACCAGCCAGATAAAGCCATACGGCTGAAGGCTGGTATTCTCAGGATGGGGAGCCCCCCGTTATGGGGAGCCCCCCAGCCTAACAATATCAGCCAACAGCCGCCCAGAATTGCCGCATACATTATATGCGACAGTTCTGGGACTGTACCCGGCTCTTCCCGATTTGCCCTGGTGCGTTGGCAAATCGGGGTAATAAGGAGTTATTGGCAGCCCATAGCTGCCAATAAGTCCTAGATTAATCATGTCAGGCGTCTATGAGACACCCTCCATGATTAATCTGTAAGTTACAGTAAATACACACACACCCGAAAAAATCCTTTATTAGAAATAAAAAACACAAACATATACCCTGGTTAACCACTTTAATCAGCCCCAAAAAGCCCTCCATGTCCGGCGTAATCCAGGATGCTCCAGCGTCGCTTCCAGCGACGCGCCGGGGATCGGTGAGTATATGAGAGAGGGCTGCTCAATTCAGTTACTCAGGAGTTTAGCGGTCACCGGTGAGTCCTTCATAGGTGACCGCTAATCAGGACGCGACACAGACAGAGCTGCAGCAGGACAATGAAGTCGGGTGAAGTTCACCCGAGTTCATTCTGACAGTGCGGCTCTGTCTGTGTCTGCTCTCATCTGCCATTCAGCTCTGCTACATGGCTGTCTGTGTCTGCTGTCAGCGGCCATGTAGCAGAGCTGAATGGCAGATGACATAGTAAAAACGCATCCCAACACATTACACACGCTTGTTAAGTCAATAAATAAAAAAAAAAAAAAAGGATGCCCAATGCATATGTCACAGAACACATGATCTAAAGGATCGCACACAAAATTGATCAATTTAACATAGACTACTAACGCACGTGTGACAGCAAATGAACGACCTACGTGCAATCTCATAAGATCCCGTATGCAACCTGGGCGTGTCACATCGCAAATGCGATTGTACAACTAATTGCAACGTGTAAAGCAGGCTTAAGTCATATGGCGATAAGTGATTCATCTACTTTCCCCATTTGAAATCCCTGTGTCTTCTTTAGTGCTTAGTGAGGTTTACTAAGCGCTCATCCCATCTGTTCCCTACTAAGGACCTATTTAAGGGTCAGCCGGGGTCAGGTATCCGGCTCGGTGCATAGGTGCGGATCCTATCTATGGTGTTGAGGGAATTCAGGGCCCAGCTCTAGGTTTGGTCAGGGGTCAACATCTCCCCCTTCCCTAGATACAGTGTTTCCCTTTGAATTTGCCGTTCACTTGGTATTTCCCCGTACCTAGCATGACAGTATGAATATGTACATATTTATGTCTGTTTATATGTATTTTTGAGAATATGTCTTCAAGAATCTATACACCTGTATATGTACATAACTTTGTATTTCTTTCTTTTTGTGTATGTGTGTGTCTGCGTGTACATGTCTGGATACTGTGTGTGTGTCCCTTTCTGTGTATATGTGTGCATATCTGCGTACAGTGTGCATTCAGGTCTGCATATGTGCTGTGTATAGTGATGGGCGAATAGTGAAATATTTGGGTTTGGATTATTTGTCTTCAATATTTTGCACTAACCATGTATTCATCATGAATAATAAATCTACTTCAAGTCAATGTGAAACTTGAATAATTTTCTGACCGACACTCCCAGGATGTCTAGCAAGGCTATAAAAATGCTGAAATGGATGGAAAAGTGGTGAAACTAAATAGAAACAGCATGTTAAAGATGCCTGGATGCATTTCTGAAACACGGGTTTCTTCTGGGAGCAAAATTGCAGAGTATTACACCACTTTGATGTGCGCGGTCCAAGGCCTATCTGTGATAACCAGCGCATGTAAAGTAGACAGTAGTTTGCTGCAGTCCCCAGCTGTGTGCTTTATTTTGGCTCCTGGAGTTCTCAGCTGCTGTGAACTCTAGTAAGAGTTCACAGCTTCCAGGTGTTCTAACAGCTGGGAACACCAGGCACCTTAGAGTCTCTCTTAAAGGCTCTGTGCCACCCCCACATCAGCAGTCAGGCTGCTCGGATCCGGAATCGAAGTGGCTCGAGGGGTTTTCTGGACCCGGGGGTCCCGCGGACACTCAAATAAAAAGGGACGTATATGTATGGGGATTGCTGTGAATACTTTGTGATGCCACCCACAGTGTGTGGTAATATAGAGTACCACCGCTGCTGTTAGTAAGCACCCGGGGGCGATGGAGTGGCAGCTGGTTGCTATTAACCCCTCCGTGGGTAGGGGTGGATGCCCCGGGGCTCAGTGTAATGGATTGGGAGTGATGGGTGCAGTCCATGGCTCGGACCAGGTAGTGCAGGAGTACTCACGATATAAGGCAATAACTGACACAAGTCCAGGAATTAACCAAGTTGTTGGTAACTGGTGCCCTCGGATGCTGTGAGCACGGGCCCCTCACCCAGGGCTGTAATACAGGTGCTTTTCTCCTGCCTGATGTCTGTGTCTGTATCTGCTCCATGCATGGGTCCGGACCGGGTCCCGACAGTCGGCACCGGTGGGCCACTACCTTGTCCCGGTCAGCTTCAGTTCCCCACAAGCGGCTGGCCTATTTCTGAGGCCCTTACTGCCCCTCTTCCCAAGTTCCACACCAGTGCTACTTCAGACTCCAAACCTCCTGCAGACTGACTGCTGCTTGCAAACTGGAAACTCCCTATATAGTTCCCTCCCAGACACTTCAGACCTCTCAGCTCCACCCACTGGTGTTGTGTGTACCTGTGTTGGAAACTCCCCAAGGGAGAGAGAGATCTGCACCAAAAAGATGGATGCAGACCTCTGTGACACCCTGGTTTTGCCAGGGCGTCACATGTCCTTTAATATTTCTAGGCCTCACAGCTACCAGACTTTCAGACTGTTGTGCCACCATGTGCTGCAATCCGACAGTCCAGCAGACAGGTCACCAGAGTTCACACTTGGGAACTCCACCACTGTTCTCAGTTGAACCTATTGCAGGACTGTGACCAAATGGCATCACCAGGTTTTCAAAGTGCCACTTCAGTATATTAAAGCGTGTTTTCCCCTCATCCCCCTGTTTGACCCAGATCAGATTATAGGCCCTCCTAAGGTGAAGTTTAGAGAACCATTTAGCACCAGCAATCTGATTAAAAAGGTCAGGAATGAGTGGGAAAAGATAAGGATCCCAAACCATTATTTGGTTGAGTTCCCAGAATTCCAGGCATGGCAATAACGCACCATCCTTCTTTTTGACAAAGAAGAATCCAGCCGCAACTAGCGATGAAAATGGCCTAATGTGCCCCTTCGCTAAACTCTCTGTTATGTACTTATTGAGAGCTGAACTCTCAAGATCAGAGAAATCTTAGAGTTTGCACATAGGTATTTTTGCCTGGCATCAACCTTATGATGCAGTGATAAAACTTATGGGGCGACAACGCCTGACTTCTTTTCTCTGACAACACTCACAAAAATTAGAGAGAGGACCAGGAATGCTTATGGTGACCACTGAAATAAAGATTCCTAAACAGTAGTCTTTACAATATGTGCACCATTTAATTCTCTTTGCCAATTTACGGTAGGGTTATGTCAGGCTAACCATGGAAATCCCAATAACATTTATGAAGGAAGGTCCTTGAGGACATAACATGATATCTGCTCTGAATGCAGTACCCTATATGGAGTTCCAGCTGCTGTACACACTCAAAAAATCTACCCCTAAGTAGGAGGCGAATAGGGATAATCGAATACCTTAAATATTCGGCTTCGCAAATATCGCCGCTATTCGACTATTCGCGAAAATTCGATGCACAATGTAAGTCTATGGGAAACCCGAATAACAACTATTCAGAACTATTCAGGCTTCCCATAGACTTACATTGCACATCGAATATTCGCATAGCAGCGAGCTATTCGTCAGATATTCGCGAAGCTGAATATTTGAGGTATTCGATCATCCCTAGATGGCAAAAATCTAAACAGGATTAGATAATACCTTTGAATCCAACCCTGTGGAATGAGCAAACTATTTATTGATCATGTTTGCCCCTGAACCACTGTCTAGAAAAACCGTAATAGGAATTTCTTGTCCCCCAACCTTAGCTTTGGAGGATACTAAACATTGAGAAACTACAGAAGACCTGGGTCTAGGAGTATTTCCCTAGGCACCAAGGGACAGGCACTGGTAAAATGTCCCTTTTTGACACAGAAAAAAGAGACTCTGCCTCTTTATAGTGGAGTGGAGGTTCTCCCTCCATGAGACATCCCCCGAGCTGAAAGGTTATACAGATGCAGAAACACCCTCCCCAGATGATTTATATTCATGAGACCTCAGCCGAAATCAGTAATCAATATGCATTACCAAAGACATAGCACGCTCTAAAGAAACCCTATGAAATGCTAACTGATAATAAAGTTTTTGATATATGTTTTTTTTTATTTTAGGATTCCTCCATTCATTGATTTTATGTTGTAGTTATAATTTATAACTTATTAATTTTATGGACTTTTCTTATTGTGCTCCAAAGTTTTTAGAGACAAACGTACCATACTTTGCCATATTATTGATGCCAAAAACTATAAACTGTTAAAAATAGGTTCTTGCTTCATAATAAAAACTGTAACTTCTATCAGACAATTCTAAATGACTAATAAATCTATAGAAGCGGATTTAAGCTTAACACTGAAAGAAGAATGTTATTATTTTTTATACATGCACTTTTTGATATGGTTAGATTTACTTTTTGGAAATCATATCAGATACTGTATATACATAGAATGTCCCAATTAAGGCAAAGCTACATCCTTGTACTATATGTAAAGCTCATACTACAATAGTTAATTCATTCCTAATCAATAGCACAAATGAGCTTAATACATATCATTTTTGCAAATAGTTGTAAATTGATTGTTTTGCTTTGTGTATTATATGTTCATTTTGCATGATTTTAATGATATAATATAAAATACCACATCATTCACGGTTTACTCCCCAGACCCATCCTGACTTTGCCGTTAGCCATTGTACATTTTTCTTTAGACTGCCTCATTTGACAAGATGATTTCTCTGTTCACTTGCTTCCTTTATTCTGCAAGGCACTGTATAGTTGTGACTGACATGCTAAATATATCAAAATTGTGGCATTGTTCACTAAAAGAATGTTGTATTACTAGAAGACCAATCTCAACAATTATCACAGGCTTTCTAAAAGAATTGGTCTCAACATACAGCTAATAATTCTGCATCCTACAAAATGACTATGTAAATCATGTACACATACACTTATCATCTGGACAGTAACTTTAATTAAAAAAGAAAACTATGTTACATTGCTATGTTAAATTCATCAGATTTTTTTGGTCAGTCACAAGAAGACTGAACTGTTCTAGCTATAGTGCCTTGCGAAAGTATTTGACTCCCTTGAATTTTTCAATGTTTTCCCACATTTCAGGCTTCAAACATAAAGATAAAAAAATGTAAAATTTTGATGACGAAACAACAAATTGGACACAATTGTGAAATCGAACGAAATTTATTGCTTATTTTAAACTTTTGTAAAAAATAATAAACTGAAAATTGGGGCGAGCAATATTATTCGGCCCCTTTAAGTTAATACTTTGTAGCGCCACCTTTTGCTGCGATAACAGCTGCAAGTTGCTTGGGGTATGTCTCTATCAGTTTTGCACAACTAGAGACTGAAATTCTTGCCCATTTTTCCTTTGAAAACAGCTGGAGCTGAGTGAGGTTGGATGGAGAGCGTTTGTGAACAGCAGTTTTCAGCTCTTTCAACAGATTTTCGATTGGATTCAGGTCTGAACTTTGACTTGGCCATTCTAACACCTAGATACGTTTATTTGTGAACCATTCCATTGTAGATTTTGCTTTATGTTTGGGATCATTGTCTTGTTGAAAGACAAATCTCCGTCCCAGTCTCAGGTCTTTTGCAGACTTCAATAAGTTTTCTTCAAGAATGGTCCTATATTTGACTCCATCCATCTTCCCATCAATTTTAACCATCTTTTCTGTCCCTGCTGAAGAAAAGCAGGCCCAAACCATGATGCTGCCACCACCATGTTTGACAGTGGGGATGGTGTGTTCAGGGTGATGAGCTGTGTTGCTTTTACACCAAACATATCGTTTGGTATTGTGCCCAAATAGTTCGATTTTTGTTTCATCTGACCAGAGCACCTTCTTCCACATGTTTGGTGTGTCTCCCAGGTGGCTTGTGGCAAACTTTAAACAACACTTTTTATAGATATATTTAAGAAATGGCTTTCTCCTTGCCACTCTCCCATGAAGGCCAGATTTGTGCAATGTACAACTGATTGGTGTCCGATGGACAGACTCTCCCACCTCAGCTGTAGATCTCTGCAGTTCATCCGGAGTGATCATGGGCTTCTTGGATGCATCTCTGATCCGTCTTCTCCTTGTTTGAGATGACATTTTTGAGGGACAGCCGGGTCTTGGTAGATTTGCAGTGGTATGATACTTCTTCCATTTTAATATGATCGTTTGCACAGTGCTTCTTTGGATATTTAAAGTTTTGGAAATCTTTTTATAACCAAATCCAGCTTTAAACTTCTCCACAACAGTATCACAGACCTGTCTGTTGTATTCCATGGTCTTCAGGATGCTCTCTGTGCTTTAAACAGAACACTGAGACTATCACAGAGCAAGTGCATTTATACGGAGACTTGATTACACACAGGTGGATTATATTTATCATCATCAGTCATTTACGACAAGATTGGATCATTCAGAGATCCTCAATGAACTTCTGGAGTGAGTTTGTTGCACTGAAAGTAAAGGGGACGAGTAATATTGCACGCCCCCGTTTTTACATTTATTATTTCTTACAAAAGTTTTAAATAAGCAATACATTTCGTTTGACTTCACAATTGTGTACCAGATGTTGATTCTTCTCCATAACATTTACATTTTTTTATCTTTATGTTTGAAGACTGAAATGTGGCAAAAGGTTGAAAAATTCAAGGGAGCCGAATACTTTCGCAAGGCACTGTAAAATTCATAGTGTAGTTTGCCCTAGAAAATTATTAATGATGATTGAGCATTAAAATGCTTGTATGCTCAGTACTCGAATCGAGCAGGTCAGATGCTCGGACAGGCTCAATTCGAGCAAAGAGCACAAAATGCTCACACAAATCACTGATCCACCTGCTCTCTCTTTTTTTTTCCTCCTCCTAGTCACTGACGATATCTCACCAAACCCTGGCTCTCCTTCCAATAGTATATATAACTTTTATCCTGCAGCACATAAAAACCCTGCCAATCTTATCAACATCCAGCTCTCACCTTCTGTCTCCTGTGTCTTTTAACTGTGAACGCTGGAACTCACAGTCAGCGTGCAACAAACTTCTCTACATTAAAGATTTTTTCTTCTCCAATTCCCTTAACCTTCTTTCTCTGACAGAAACCTGGATCCAGCAGTCTGACACCACCGCTTCTGCTGTTCTCTCATATGGTGGGCTACAATTCTCACATAACCCCAGATCTGAGAACAGACCAGGTGGAGCCTCACTAATGTTTCCTTCCTTTGAAGTCCACACCATTAGACTCTTTAAACCATTCTCCATGTGAGTAGTGGTTGTGTATCGCCCTCCAGGCTCCTCCCTTCACTTTCCGGATCACTTTTCCACTTAGCTTCAACACTTTTTATTCTGTGATATTCCCACTCTCATCATGGGGGACATTATCATCCCAATTGATGATCCGCTCTCCATATCTGCCACCCATTTTTTTTCTCTAACCTCCTCTTTCGGCCTGATACAGCTCACTAACTTTCCTACCCATGAAGACAGGAATATGCTTGACCCGGTCTTCTCCAAACCCTGCTCAGTACATGATTTTACTATCTCCTCTCTCCTGCTTTCTGACCACAACATTCTCTGCTTCTTTGTCAATAAGTGTCTCAGGACACCCAACTTATAAGATACACAGAAACTTGGCATCAATACCCAACAACTTATGAACAATATACAGTCATTTGTATCTCCCATCTCCTCACTCTCCTGTCCAGACTCTGCATTGTCACATTATAATAAAACAATGCAGAGCTCCCTGGATGAAGCTGCACCAGCTAGATACAGACAAACCCGACACAGACAGAGGCAACCCTGGCACATGCTACAAACATGTTTCCTACAGCGCTTACAAGGTGTACAGAGCATGTGTGGAGAAAATCACTTTCAGCAGGTGACTTGATCCATTATAAGTTCAGGCTCAAAACGTATAACTCTACGCTCTACCTAGCAAAACAAATCTACATCCCCACCCTTATCACATCACTATTTAACAACCCGAAACAAACCTTCAAAACCTTCGACTCCCTCATGAGCCCTAAAGTAAAGCCCATGGTCACCAATCTCAGTTTAGATGATTTGGCCACTTTTTTCCTACAAAAATCATTCACATCTGTCAGGACATGTTTGAACAATCCCATCAGAGTTTGGACCCCCTTTCTTGTCGCACCTCAAGCTCACTTTCTAACTTTGAGCTTATTACACAAGAAGAAGTTATCTGCCTTCTTCTTGCCCTACAACCTGCACCAGTGACCCCACTCAATTAAATCTCCTTGAGTCTCTCTCGCCAACTGTCACTACCTATCTGACCAAAATATTTAACCTTTCTTTTGTCAGGTATGTTTCTCTCATCATTCAAACATGCCATCATAACCCCTCTACTTAAAAACCAACCCTCGACCAGAACTGTGCAACAAACTACAGACCTGCCTCTAATCTTCCCTTTATCTCGAAACTCCTGGAATGGTTGGTCCATACTTGGCTAATCTCTCTGAAAATCCACTTTTTGATCCATTGCAATTTGGTTTTAACTTTTTACAGTCTACTAAAATAGCCCTTATTAAAGTCTCTAATGACCTATTTACACAAAATCCAATGGCCACTATTCCCTATTGTTACATAGTTACATAGTTAGACCCGCAACACACATCCGTGTAATTTGTACGTGTGCGGTACGTATTTGCACGTACCGGAGACACGTACACACGGAGACCCATGTTAATCAATGGTAGATGGCACACACACGTAAAATCGCACGGAACGTGTGTCCGTGAGGTAAGTACGTGTGTGCGCTTTTCCACACGGACAACATGTCCGTTTTTGGCCGGCAGCACGCAGGCACGGACCCGCTTTAGTCTATGGGTCCGTGCCTGCACGTACCGCACACAGAGTATGTCTGTGTTCAGCACGTTTCGTGTGTGTGCGTTTTTACACTAGCGATCTTATTTTTATTTTTTTTTTAATTAAATTCAGTATACTTACCTTTTTTTCTGCTGTTCTCAGTCATACTTACATTGGCGCTCGGTTTTTTTCTTCCCCTGGCTCATTCCGCTCCCCGATCACCAGCGCGGCGAGGAACAGCTGTGCAGAGAATACGCGGTAACAATTACTTTGAATATGCCGGCCGCTCATTAATCAATCTCGTATTCCCTGCTTTCCCCACCCACCAGCGCCTATGATTGGTTGCAGTCAGACACGCCCTCCACGCTGAGTGACAGCTGTCTCACTGCACCCAATCACAGCAGCCGGTGGGCGTGTCTATACTGTGCAGTATAATAAATAAATAAATAATTAAAACAACCGACGTGCGGTCCCCCCCAGTTTAATACCAGCCAGATAAAGCCATACGGCTGAAGGCTGGTATTCTTAGGATGGGGAGCTCCACGTTATGGGGAGCCCAACAGCCTAACAATATCAGTCAGCAGCCGCCCAGAATTGCCGCATACATTAGATGCGACAGTTTTGGGACTGTACCCGGGTCTTCCCGATTTGCCCTGGTGCGTTGGCAAATCGGGGTAATAAGGAGTTATTGGCAGCCGATAGCTGCCAATAAGTCCTAGATTAATCATGTCAGGCGTCTCCCTGAGATTCCTTCCATGATTAATCTGTAAATTACAGTAAATAAACACACACACCCGAAAAAATCCTTTATTAGAAACAAAAAACACAAACATATACCCTGGTTCACCACTTTAATAAGCCCGAAAAAGCCCTCCATGTCCGGCGTACTCCAGGATGGTCCAGCGTCGCTTCCAGCTCTGCTGCATGGGGGTGACCAGAGCTGCAGCAGACACCGCCGCTCCTGTCACCTCCACGCAGCTAATGAAGGCAATAGCGCGATCAGCTGAGCTGTCACTGAGGTTACTCGCGGCCAACGCTGAATACAGCTGATCGCGCTATTGCCTTCATTAGCTGCGTGGAGGTGACAGGAGCGGCGGTGTCTGCTGCAGCTCCGGTCACCTCCATGCAGCAGAGCTGGAAGCGACGCTGGACCATCCTGGAGTACGCCGGACATGGAGGGCTTTTTTGGGCTTATTAAAGTGGTGACCCAGGGTATATGTTTGTGTTTTTTATTTCTAATAAAGGATTTTTTCAGGTGTGTGTGTTTATTTACTGTAATTTACAGATTAATCATGGAAGGAATCTCGGGGAGACGCCTGACATGATTAATCTAGGACTTATTGGCAGCTATGGGCTGCCAATAACTCCTTATTACCCCGATTTGCCAACGCACCAGGGCAAATCGGGAAGAGCCGAGTACAGTCACAGAACTGTTGCATCTAATGTATGCGGCAATTCTGGGTGGCTGCTGACTGATATTGTTAGGCTGGGGGGCTCCCCATAACGTGGGGCTCCCCATCCTGAGAATACCAGCCTTCAGCCGTATGGCTTTATCTGGCTGGTATTAAAATGGGGGGGACCGCACGCAGGTTTTTTTAATTATTCATTTATTTATTTTACTGCACAGTATAGACACGCCCACCGGCTGCTGTGATTGGGTGCAGTGAGACAGCTGTCACTCAGCGTGGGGGGCGTGTCTGACTGCAACCAATTATAGGCGCCGGTGGGTGGGGAAAGCAGGGAATACGAGATTGATTAATGAGCGGTCGGCATATTCAAAGTAATTGTTGCCGTGTATTCTCTGCACAGCTGTTCCTCGCTGCGCTGGTGATCGGGGAGAGGTAAGTATGAGAGAGGGCTGCTCACTTCAGTCACTTGGGGGATTAGCGGTCACTGGTGAATCCTTCACAGGTGACCGCTAATCAGTACGCCGCACACAGACAGAGCCACGGCATGACCATGAAGTCGGGTGAACTTCACCCGAGTTCATTCTCATCGCGCAACTCTGTCTGCTGTCAGCCGACATGTATCAACGACATTGTGCAACACACAAACGGACATTCCACACGGACATTCCACGTACACATACACGGGCATTTTACACACAAACACGGACCTTTTACACGTACACACGGCTCGCATACGCCATCGCACGGATGCCATACGTACCGGAGAAACGCCCCAAAAAAACGGAGCACGGACCCGAAAAACGGACCGTAAGACACGTACTTTTTTTGCGGAAGTGTGTTTTAGGCCTTACATAGGTTGAAAAAAGACCTAAGGGCGGCTTTGCACACTACGACATCGCAGGTGCGATGTCGGTGGGGTCAAATCGAAAGTGATGCACATCCGGCGTCACTTGCGATGTCGTAGTGTGTAAATCCTAGATGATACGATGAACGAGCGCAAAAGCGTCGTTATCATATCATCGGTGCAGGCTCCAACATTTCCATAATGCCGATGCTGCGACAGGTACGATGTTGTTCCTCGTTCCTGCGGCAGCACACATCGCTGTGTGAGAAGCCGCAGGAGCAAGGAACATCTCCTACTTGCCGCCGGCCACAATGCGGAAGGAAGGAGGTGGGCGGGATGTTTACATCCTGCTCATCTCCGCCCCTCCGCCGCTATTGGCCGCCTGTCGTGTGACGTCGCTATGACGCCGCACGACCCGCCCCCTTAGGAAGGAGGCGGGTCGCCGGCCAGAGCGACGGTCACAGGGCAGGTGAGTGCATGTGAAGCTGGCGTAGCGCTAATTTTCGCTACGCCAGCTATCACAAGATATCGTACCTGCGACGGGGGCGGGGACTATCACGTGCGACATCACAGCATCGGCTTGCGATGTCGCAACGTGCAAAGCCCGCCTAAGTCCATCTAGTTCAACCTTCCTCCACCAATTGTTTTTCTTAGATCTCTCCACTGCTTATACACTGTGGATCCCCAACTTCTTTACACTATGCCCTACTCTATCAGCCTCAAGGACACCGCAATCTCAAAGTTCTATTCCTTCCTCTATGACCATTCATTCACTATTTCCTTTGCCAGCTCTTACTCCTCTCCTCTTCCCCTCACCTTCGAGGTTTCTCAAGGCTCAGTCTTGGGTCCCCTCCTCTTCTCTCTTTACACCACCCCATCAGACAAACCATCAGCAGATTTAGTTTCCAAATCTTTATGCTGTTGACACTCAATTATACACATCATTTCCTAACATCACCCCACCTTACAAAATACCAGGGATTGTCTGTCCGCTGCCTCTCAAATTATGTCCTCCCTCTATCTGAAACTGAATCTCTCCAAAACTGAATTTCTCATGTTTCCTCCCTCTACTAACCAACTGATATCTGACATCTCAACTACCTTCAATGTCGCATGCTCGCTGTCTAAGAGTCATATTTGACACAGAACTTTCCTTCATTCCCCATATACAATCACTCACTCGCTCATGTCACCTGCATCTTTAAAACATATCCAGAATCTGACAATTTCTCACGTTTGAAATTGTAAAAACCCTAACTGTCGCTCTTATTCATTTTCATCTGGACTACTGCAACTCTATACTGATCACACTCCATCTAACTCTCACAACTCTCCAACCGCCCAACTGACTGTGGGCAACCACACATGGGCGAGTCTGCAGAGCTGTTCACACATTCAATCCCATGGGTATCAGAGGGCTGCAGCAAAGATTCACAGACTGAAGAGAAAGAAAGTGTCTGCACTGACGCACAAAATCGTTAGTCTGTGAATTTTGCTGTGCTAAAATGCATCCTAGCGATCATCCCCAACTACCCGACACCCTATCAACCACATCTGATGCTTCTCACTCCTCCATCACCCTCTAAACTGTTCTCACCAGGTCTCCACCTACAGAACTTGTTTACTAACTATAGTTGGGATGAGTGATAGCCCGTCAGTTGTTACAGAACTGGATTCGCCAGTGGATTTTGACCAATCTCACAGAGCAAGCACACCACATGTTTCGCAATCCACTAAAACCACTCTGCCTATACCTCCCCTGCAGTCCACCAGTTTGTCAGGTACAACCTACTCTGCCATTTCAGCACACCAGCCAGCCCTCAGTCCCGCAGTTCTCATCAGGTAAAAGATTGTTTCCTCTCACACATGCCAAAGCTAAGAACTTGAACTTCACCATATCAAATCTGTTGGCCACAGAAATGCTGCCTGGTGGATACAGAGGATTTTCAAAAGCTGATGGCTGATATAGTCCCCAGTACAAGTTACCCAATAGCTATTACTTCTCTAATAAAGTTGTGCCTGCGATACACCATCAAGTAGCAGACAACATTACCTTTTTCTTGAAAATCTCTGTGTCTCCCAGGGTGTACTTCACCACTGACACCTGAACAAGCAACCATGGCCAAGGGCATTACATTTCACTGACTGGGCACTGGGTTACGCTGGTGGCTGCCTGGCAGGCAAAGAATGGGCTGTTTCCCAATTTTTGAAATCCCCAAACCTTGTGGAACAAACCTCTGGATCTACCGCTTCCTCCACTACTTCTGCTTCCTTCACCTCCCCTAGGGTCTCTACTTGTGCCCTCAACCTCTCCCTTATTGTAATACACATTCCAATAGTGCAGAGAGAATCCCTTCCACTTCCGTACAGCTCAGCCAAGGCTCAACGAAATCAGTCAGTGCTGAAATTAATATGCATTGGATAATGTAGTCACACAACTGCAGAGTTGAGGAAAACTCTCCAGGCCGAGTGTGATCAATAGCTGTCTCCACTGAACATGGAGCTAAAGAAGGCTATGTGTGATAACGGTGCAAACCTGGTGCCGGCCTTATGACTGGTTGACATAAAGCAGGTGTCTTGCATGGCTCACATCATCAACCTGGTTGTACAGCAATTTCTAGGCCACTATCCCATCTGGAATGCACTGCTGCAGAAGGCACGGTCGCTGCTTGCTTACTTGTGCCATTTGCTCCCCGCAGCTAATTGACTTTGAGCCTACTGGTTAATCGGTTGATATGTGATGTGCCAACATGGTGGAATTCCACTAAACAAATGTTGCAGCAACTGTGGCAGTAGCAGCGAACCCTGTTGCACTATGTCATGAGGCATAGCCCCACTCCAGATGAAGGACCTCTGCACCCTCCTGCACAATTTTGAAATGGTACAAAGTTGTTAGTGCTGACAATACCATCAACAGCATCAATATTCCAGTCATCTACATGTTGACGCATATGTGACGCCCTGGCAAAACCAGGGAGTCACAGATGACTGTACCCCCCCACCAAGTGTACAGGAAACGCCTCCTCCTTGGGAATTAACATCACTTTCACACACAGGAACCCCAGCTACAAAGCCTAGTCACCCCCCCTATGACAGCCGGGACACACCAGTGGGCAGGACCAGGCAGATGGGAACGCCGACCTAGCGGTATTGGGATGACAAGGGGTGGGAACCAGTGCAGTGTAGTTTTGAGTTGGAGCTGAGTGGAGCTGAAGTGCAGCGTGGTCAGGGTTGGAGCCCTTGGACCACGGGAGAGCTGACTAGGTGGAAGACGGCAGAGTGGGGCCACAGGCGACGGAGATCTGTTGCGGGAGACCTGAAGTGGACCGGGGCAGGGTTGTAGCCCGCCGGTTCCGACAACAGGAATCCGGTCCGGAGGCCGTGCACAGGCGGGGTACCTGGACCCTAGGACGAGTCAAGCTTCAAGCCCCTTGTTAATTGACCAGCGGGACAAGGTTTCAGGCCTTGTTTCCAGAGAGAGAATCCCAGAGAGAGCAAAACGGCAGTCCAACGCGGTGGATAGGGTGCCGCCAAGAACCCATTAAAATCCCACTTGTCAGATTTTGCGGGCATGGCTCCCACTGTATACAAAACTGCAGGGGAGCGGATTTCTCCCGTTCCAAGCAGGTTAAATCAACACACAGCAAGACACGAGTGCAGGAGGAAGGGTCCCTACTTTGCTAACCCGTGTGTGGGACCAGCACACCTCTCCAATGGCAACCGACATCTGGCCTTGGTTTACAGTACAGACTCTGTGTGGATTATTCCTAATCGTGAGTACACCGGTGTCATCCGGTCCAACCTGCCGACGGCATCCCAGCACTACTCCCCATCTACACCTGGGCCCCGGGACTACACCTCCCCTACCCGTGGAAGGGATACCACCTTGTTGTCCAGCACCATCGGTTCCGGGCGCTGGCCCAAGAGGCATCGGTGGTGCCACCATCAAATCACCGCACCCCACGGGTGGCGTCACAGACAAGAACTTTCTCCCTTGTAAATACCCCCCTTTTCACTGTTGCGAGGATGAGCGGTTGCACGAGCCCCGGGTCTGGTCACCACTCGAGCCCCAGACACGATCCCGGACCCGAGCTCCCCCAAGCAGCCCCTCTGCTGTGGTGCGGCACCCATCTGCGACAACAAAAACCTGGCGCCACAAACAGGATTCTTACCCCATCAGTGAATAACGTGCGCCTTCCTTGATCCGTGAACCGCTCCAAAATCTTGAACTGCCGCCATCTTACCCACCATCTTTCGCGCCAAAACGACAACAGCGTCATCTTCTTCCCCAAAAAGGGCGCGAAGCCGAATCCCCGCCCCCTAAGAACGCGGGCGGAACCCAGTGACTCCCAAAGCAGGAAGTTGCAAAGGACAGTGGGGCCAGAGAGACTGGTATTGAAAACCAAGGAGGAGCGGCATGTAATTCAAGAAGATAAAAGGCAGAGACACCAGGACTTTGCCAAATCCCGTTCCTGGACAGACAAGTGGCAGGATGTCTCAGGGATCCGACAACCAGCATGTGGAGAGGCCCGTTCCCGGGACCGCCAATTGGATTGAAGAGCAGACGGAGAAGATGTGCCGACGAATCCAGGCCCAGGCTCACTTCATCCTGACAAGGTGGACGACCGAGATGAAGGGCCTGGCTGCAGCTGTCTGGGCACGCGAGATGGAGATGGCTTCGGAGGAGCGGGTAAGCAGTTACCCACGCCCCTATGTTCCCCAGGAACCGGCCATCCCAGCTGAGGGGTCCGGCCTGCCCCCGTCTGCCACGTCGCCTCCCTTGCTGCCCGTATCCACGACCAGTGCCCTGATTGACCCGCTACCCCGAGCTGCGGCAGTGGAACCCGTCCTATCTAACAGGGAGCACCCAGACACTTACCGGAACCACTAGTCCGGCACCACTCTTGGCCCCGAGCCAGGCCGCAACCCTGATGACATTGTCCCCGACTCCGGCAGGATGCCCGGCTGCAACTGAGATGACGTCGGCTCCGGAAGTCCGCCCGGCCGCAACTGGGATGGCATCGACATCGGCAGTCCGCCCGGCCGCAATGGAGGTGGCACCCAACTCCGAGTCTACCCTGGCAGCAGCGCCAGCCGCTCACAAATACCCAGTCCCGGCTGTGGAACAGCGGGAATGCACCTGCAAAGAGGCGGAGCAGGCCATTGAGCACTGGGGCCCACGGCAGTACGAGAGATCAGTCGTAGCCAGCGCCGAGAGCACCCTAGGGGGCCTGGCTCCTGAGCGGAAAGGGAGACATGGGAACCGTGCCCCAGGCTGGGAGCGGCAGCGGCGGCAGTCCCACAGAGAGGTTGTTACTCGAGAGAAGAAAAGGGTGGATGCAGCTGCCCGAACCCACCGGAAGAAAGATCACCCTAATCGAGGTGCGGGATTAGAAGTCCTAAATATATGTTGTTACCAATGTGGGGAGTGGGGCCGGTATGCCTGGGACAGTGACCACTATACCCTGGTAGTGGGGAAGATAGTGCCAGCCTCCACCCCCGTAGCTGATTGCGTTATAGAATAAGACGTGAGGTAGCGATTCCCGGTTACCTTTCTTTACAGCTGGTTAAAAATGTTTACCCCGGTTAACAGTTAAATATGGACCATGCTTTCATGACTGGCAAAACCACCCCAAAAACTTTCTTTGGTCTTGTAAATAACCCCCCATGTACCTTCTTGTTACTCTCCGCCAGGAGGCGGCACCCGCCGGAGAGGTCGGTTGGAGGAAGGGCCTGCGGTGGAGTCAGCCGAGGCCCAGCCACCATGGAAACCGGTGACTAACCTCCATGCCAAAGGGTTCCGGTCCATGTGACCCTTTGGGGTGATGCAGGGTGTGGAACTTAGACCCGGACACTAATGAGGACACTCACTGGAGCCCAGAATGGTGTAGCACCTACAACTAGCGGTGACACCAAGGGAGGGTACAGGTGTTTTGGGTGGCGGGACAAAGGGAAAAGGATAGATGCTAACTGTTAAAGTAACGTTTAAGCTATGTGCCTCCCATAAAGGGATGAAATGTTCAAAAGTTTTACTGTTAAAATGTTATTTATGTTTTACCTTTTTTCAGATGCTGAAAAAATAAACACCGGTGCCGGACAGCCTGCGGACGGGCTGTGTTTTACCAAGGGGGAGTGTGACGCCCTCGCAAAACCAGGGAGTCACAGATGACTGTACTCCCCACCATGAGGAATAGCCACACTCCAGATGAAGGACCTCTGCACCCTCCTGCACAATTTTGAAATGGTATAAAGTTGTTAGTGCTGACAATACCATCAACAGCATCAATATTCCGGTCATCTACATGTTGACGCATATGTGACACCCTGGCAAAACCAGGGAGTCACAGATGACTGTACCCCCCACCAAGGGTACAGGAAACTCCTCCCCCTTGGGAATTAACATCACTTTCACACACAGGAACCCCAGCCGCAAAGCCTAGTCGCCCCCCCTATGACAGCCGGGACACACCAGTGGGCGGGACCAGGCAGATGGGAATGCCCACCTAGGGGTATTGGGATGACAAGGGGTGGGAACCATTGCAGTGTAGTTTTGAGTTGGAGTTGAGTGGAGCTGAAGTGCAGCGTGGTCAGGGTTGGAGCCCTTGGACCACGGGAGAGCCGACTAGGTAGCAAACGGCAGAGTGGGGCCACAGGCGACGGAGATCCGGTCACGGGAGACCTGAAGTGGATCGGGGCAGGGTTGTAGCCCGCCGGTACCGACAACGGAAATCCAGTCCGGAGGCCATGCACAGGCGGGGTACCTGGACCCTAGGACGAGGCAAGCTTTAAGCCCCTTGTTAATTGACCAGCGGGACAAGGTTTCAGGCCTTGTTTCCAGAGAGAGGACCCTAGAGAGTAAAACAGCAGCCCAACGCGGTGGATAGGGTTTCCGCCAAGAACCCATTAAAATCCCACGGGTCAGATTTTGCGGGCACGGCTCCCCCTGTATACAAAACTGCAGGGGAGCGGATTTCTCCCATTCCAAGCGGGTTAAATCAACACACAGCAAGACACGAGTGCAGGAAGAAGGGTCCCTACTTTGCTAACCCGTGTGCGGGATCAGCACACCTCTCCAACGGCAGCCGGTATCCGGCCTTGGTTTACAGTACAGACTCTGTGTGGATTATTCCTAATTGTGAGTACATCAGTGTTATCCACTCCAACCTGCTGACGGCGCCCCAGCACTGCTCCCCATCTACACCTGGGCCCCGGGACTACATCTCCCCTACCCGTGGAGCGGATACCAGCCTGCTCCCCAGCACCATCGGTCCTGGGCGCTGGCCCAAGAGGCAGCGGCGGTGACACCATCCCATCACCGCAACCCACGGGTGGCGTCACAGACAAAAACTATCTCCCATGTAAATACCCCCTTTTCACTGTTGCGAGGACGGGCGGTTGCACAAGCCCCGGGTCCGGTCACCACTCGAGCCCCAGACACGATCCTGGACCCGAGCGCCCCCCCAATCAGCCCTTCTGCCACGACGCGGCACCCGTCTGCGACACATACAGTACTTTAAATAGTCTGCGGGAGAAGGTGGTGGTTGCAGAGGAAGAGAAGGAAGCAGAGGAGGATGAGGAAGGGATAATATTTCCTGTAAGGTCCAGACAGTCGTTGCACTGTCAGGTGTCACAGGAGAGTGGAGTCCATCGATCGAGATGGGCTCATGGAAACAGACAAACTGGCAGTGAAGGTGCAGGAGCCGAGGAACATATGGAGTTGGAAGAGGTAATGGGCGCAGAAAACTCTGGAGATAAAGAAGATATTGATCCCGTCTCTGCTGTCTGTGGTTGATGGAAAGGGATGGAGGAGGCAAGCTTGAGCTTTACCCCAACACAACATGGACTTGGACTTCATGGAAGCGTCTGACACGTGTTCATGGAAGCGCCTGATAGTGTGGACTACTGCCACTCTGTTAAATTCATGGTATAAGAGCAAATTTAGCAAGATACCTTTCCTCCTGAAAAGAGACGTGCAGATGCTGGAGTATCAAAACAAGCTTGAAGACCATCTAAAACAAGATTTTTCCACACAGTGGGAATTGCAGTTCTAGACTTCCAACCGCAGGAATTTCACATCATCATTGCAGAAACATTAGCAGCAGCAATTCAAGTGGCAGAAGCAATTTCTGTGAGTTTAAATTTTTACACCATTGCATGCACAAGCAGAACAGACCAGAAGTCTGACACACAGTGAACGACTGGAGAGGATGGTGCAGGAGTATATAGAGCTCAATATTGATACCATAAAGGGGAGATTGGACCCTTCTGCATTTTGGTCTTCAAAACTGGAAGAGTGACCTACGCTTGCCAGTCATGCCTTGGAAGTTTTGGCATGCCTGTCAGCCATTGTTATCGCAGAACATGTCTTTAGCACTGCTAGAGGTGTATTGACGAATAAGTGTATCCAGCTGTCTCCTGAAAGTGTAGACCACCTAACTTTTGTAAAGATGAATAAGCAGTGGATGTTCAATGACTTTGCCACCCCAGTCCCAGACTGTGCAGACTAGGCGATAGTGTAGTGCCAGGGGTCATGGAGCACCAGCCATACGACTGTTTGTTATCTTGCTGTCTGTGGTGAAGGTAGAAGTGCTAGTTCAGGACTTGTTACAGGGCCTGTCACATGCATCCATGTTGCTGCATTTGACTATTTGTACACTTAGCCAATTGTTGCCACTTTTCCTGTTGTCCGACCTTAACTTTTGAAAATTTGGAGACTCCAAGTAGGGTCTCCAAATTGCATTTTGCTTGTAGTTGCAAAGAGCACCAGCCCTACACCTGTCTGTCATTTTGCTGTCCTTGGTAAAGATAGAAATACTGGTTCAGACCTTGTTACAGGCCTAGGCCCACCCGTTCCATGTTGCGGCGTTCGACTATTTGTAGTCTGTTCCAATTGTTGCCGCTTTTCCTATTGTTTGACATTAATTTTTAGAAATGTGGAGGCTTCAAGTAGGGTCTCCAAATTGTCTTTTGCCTGTAGTGCCAGGGGTCTGGGAGCAACAGCTTATTCCTGTCAATCATCTGGTGAAGGTAGAAATGCTGGTTCAAGCCTTGCTACCGGACCAGTCCCACTCATCTATGTTGTGGTGTTAGACTATTTGTAGTCAGTGCCAATTATTGCCACTTTTCCTGTTGTTTGACCTTAGTTTTTGCAACTGTAGAGACTCCAAGTAGGGTCTACAAATTGTCTTTTGCCTGTAGCACCAGGGTTCTGGGAGGAAGAGGCCTACGTCTCTCTGTCATATTGCTATCTCTGGTAAAGGTAGAAATGCTGGTTCACGCCTTGTTACAAGGCTGGTCCCATGTGTTCCATCTTGCGGCATTCGACTTTTGTAGTCTGTGCCAATTGTTGCAACTTTTCCTGTTGTCTGACCTAAATTTTTGGAAATGTGAAGACTCCAAGTAAAGTCTCCAAATTTTCTTTTGTGTTGTGAATGTCAGTCATGCTTTGGCTGCTGTGAGGCTCCCTCTTGTGGCCAGGAATGGTTTGGACAGAGACCAGGTGTGTTGAGCAATGGGCATTTCCATTGCTAACTCTCTGCTTATTTAAACCCTGGTCTGATAGCAGGCTATGCCGGATGTCAGTTGTTCTTTGTTCACCAGCCTGCTTCATCCTGCTCCAGACCACATCTACCCCAGATAAGTGCTTGGCTCTTTATTTTTGTTTGGTTCTTTTTGTTCTTATCTGAGTTTGTCATTTGCTGTGGTTGTTTTCAGTTTATTTTCATGCAGGGATCTTCCCTCTCAGTTGCTTACCTGGAAAACTCCCTGCAGCTATGTTTGGAGTATTTCTCCTATAAGTCCATGTGTTTGTTGCTTCTTGAATTTGTAATGGTTCCTGCTTTCTGTTCATTGGTATGACAAGAGCGCCTGGTATAGGATGGAGTTCAGATCTTGCGATCTGAGGGCTTTTTTGTACTATCAGGTTGTTGGATTTTTGCAGGGTTTTTCTCTGGCCACCATCAGTCCCTTTCCTGTCCTGTCCTATTTAGTCAGTAGGGCCTCACCTTTTGCTAATCCTTTCATCTGTCTGTGTATTGTGTTTTCCTATATCACCGCAGTCTTTGAATGTGGGGGCTTGCTATTCTTTATCTATTTTCTGAGGCAGAGAGTTATTCATCTTTCCTTCCTTTAGGATAGCTAGTTCTCCGGCTGGGTTCGCGGTGCACAGGATGTTAGTTCACCCCTCGGCTACTTCTAGTTGTGATGGTTAGTAAGCGGATGGCGGCCAGATTAGTTGTCACCTTTTACCAATGATTTATGGTTGTCTTCCATGGTTCCGGATCATAACACTTTTGCCTGTACTGGCAGGGATGTGGGAGGAAGAGGCCTAATCCTATCACTCATGCACCTCTTGATTTTAAAAATGGAAATGCTAGGCCACATCCTCGGTGTTGTATGGACCACACCTAACTGCTGTGCAAAGACACTATGTGGAAATGAAGGAGTGTGCAATTGATAGTACTGTCCTGCTGTCTGCCTGAAATGTTTTTAAATAATAAGATTCCAAGATGGGTCTCCAAGTTGTGTCTTGTCTGTACTGGCAGGGGTATGGAAGCAAGATGCCTAATCCTGCCACTCATTCACCTCTTGATTTTTAAAAAGAAAAGCCAGGACACATCCTGTGTATTGAATGGACCATACATGACTGCTATGCAAAAGCACTATGGGAAAATGGGGGGATGGGGGAAGTGAATGATGCCACTCTCGTACTATCTGTCTGAGTTTTTAACTATCAAAACTCCAAGATGCGACTCCAAGTTGTATCTTGTCTGTACTGGCAGGGTTGTGGGAGCAACAGCCCTACACCTGCATCTCATCCACATCAATAACTCTTATGTCAACAGTTTAGGAAGCTAATGGCTGTGCCAAAATTGCAGTCCTGCACTGTAAAATATATTTTTGCTGTTTTGGAAGTTTTTCAAGCCCCCTAAAGGTGTTTTCTCTGCCTTAGGTTTGGCTACCCATTGAATCCAATGGGGTTTGAAAATGATCAACGAATCGTTTGGCAAAAATCGTGAAGTTCGCCAAGGATTCGGCAAACTGAACTTTGAAAGGTTTGCTCATCTCTAGTCTCTAGTCAATCATATTGACCGCCATTTCCACCAGAGGTCTCATAACACCCAGACTTTTTGGAAGGGGTTTACTATACCAACATTACCTCCGCAGGCCCCACCCGAGTCTACGTAGCTTGAAAGGATGTCCCATGGGAGGAGAGAACCTTTCTTCCCTTGCCTCCATTTTAATCAATAGGTCAATAGAATTTTAGGTGTCTAAAATCATTAATCATTAATGCTCACTTTGTGTGATCTCCATGTTGAGCACCTGGTTAGGACATTCTATCATCTCAATCCTGAGAGACTGCGCCCTCAAGGTCCAAAAAAAGCCCCTCTTAGAGGGAGGGGTACTGTCACACAGAGGTTTGCACAAACTTCTCTGTCATAGTGGCATTGAGTTCTGTTCAGGTTTCAAGGTTACAAATTCTGACACTGCCTGATGGTTTCTCTGGTGTCTGCGATCAACACAGGCAGACTCGGGTATCAACCTGCTGTTTGCTGATTCATAGGCAGGCTAGCAAGAGTCAATTATCTGCTGATCTGCTTGCTTCTTTGGTCACATGTTGTGGGGACGGCTATCACATATTCTCCCATCTTAATTATGCTGGCTGAAACTTTCCACTCATTCCAGCTATAGTTTATTTTATATTGGTCCGTGACGTGGTATCCCAGACTTACTGGTGAAAGTTGGGCTCTTTGCTTGGTGCAGTGGTGTAGTTTACCCATATTGTTTTGGATCTTCCTTCATGCTTTCATTTTTTTCTCTAAAAAAAACAGTCCACTTTCACACAGAGCTCCTCTCTGTTAGAGTCCAGCAATCCCCAAACACAGACACCCTATGAGACTCCTGGTCTCCTTTTATATCCACAACCAGACCCAGAAGTGGAGGTATGTGAGCAGCCAGACCCACCCATCTCTCCAGCTGCTCGTAAAACCCGGCCCTAATATTCTCCTAATATTCTCCCAGCACTATATGTACTGGAGCTTACTCCCGGGCTTACATTACAGAGGATAACCATCTCTGCGACACATACCTCCCATCGACTATAGGACCAGTAACCCTGTTACACACCTCCCCCCTCTGGCCGAAGCCGTGGGGCTTGGCACCTTCTACCACTAGACAAGGAGTCTCGATAGGGCATCAACATTACCATGCAGCCGCCCAGCTCTATGTTCAACATGGAAGCTATAATCCTGCAGGGCTAGAAACCAACGAGTAACTCTGGCATTCCTACCCTTTTTCTCCCTCATCCACCTGAGCGGGGCATGATCCGAGATCAGCCGAAACTGCCTACCCAGCAGGTAGTATCGTAAGATGTCCACCGCCCACTTTATGGCTAAACATTCTTTTTCTACGATAGAATAATTCTTCTCACAAGGCGACAGTTTTCTACTCAGGTAAAGAATGGGATGTTCTTCTCCGTGTAATTCTTGAGACAGGACTGCTCCCAATCCAACTTCCGAGGCATCCGTCTGGACCACGAACTCCCTCTTGAAGTCAGGTGCCACTAGGACCGGTTGTTTACACAAAACTACTTTCAATTCCTGGAATGCCGTTTCCGCCTCTGAGGTCCACTTGGCCATAGCTGATTTCGCCCCCTTAAGGAGGTAAGTCAGAGGTGCAGCTACCATGGCAAAGTTGGGAATAAATTTTCTATAGTACCCTACGATTCCTAGAAAGGCCCTGACCTGCTTTTTCGAAAGCGGTCTTGGCCAGTTCTGGATTGCATCCACTTTGTTGATTTGGGGTTTAATTACACCTCTACCTATCACATAGCCTAGATACTTGGCCTCTTCTTTTCCCATGGCACACTTTTTCGGATTTATAGAAAACCCCGCCTTCCTCAGTGCATCAAACACCGCCTGGACCTTTCCCAGATGGCTTCCCCAATCAGGGCTAAAGATCACAATGTCGTCCAAATATGCCGCTGCATAATCCTTATGGGGTGCCAAGATCTGGTCCATGGCCCTCTGAAAGGTGGCTGGGGCTCCCTGCAGTCCAAACGGCATCCGGGTGTATTGGAAGCATCCGTCAGGCGTAGAGAAGGCTGTCTTCTCTTTGGCATTTTGTGACATGGGAATTTGCCAATATCCTTTTTTCAGATCCAGGGTGGTTATATACCGTGCCGGGCCCAACCTCTCAATCAGCTCGTCGACACGAGGCATCGGATAGGCATCAAACTTGGAGACTTCGTTCAGCTTCCGATCATCATTACAAAATCTCCATTCCCCATCTGGCTTTGGCACAAGGACAAGTGGACTGGACCAACGACTCTTGGACTCATCGATGAATCCTAGTTTCAGCATTCGTTTCACCTCTTTGGAGATCGCCTCTCGCCGAGCCTCAGGAATTCGATAGGGTTTTATGTTCACCCGCACGTGGGATTCCGTCAGAACCTCATGTTCTACCGTGTTTCCCCGATAGTAAGACACCCCCGATAGTAAGACGTAGTGGGGGTTTTGGGGGGGGTCGGCTAATGTAAGACGTACCCCGAAAGTAAGACGTAGTAAAAATTTATTTATTTTTTTTTTTCCTCTTTACAGTACAGTTACAGCGGCCGAGCGCTCAGCTGAGCGCCCTGACATGCCGCCGGCAGAGCGCTCAGCTGAGCGCCCTGACATGCCGGCGGCCGAGCGCTCAGCTGAGCACCCTGACATGCCGCCGGCATGTGACAGCTCTCAGCTGAGAGCCCTGACACGCCGCCAGCAAAGCGCTCAGCTGAGCGCCCTGACATGCCGCCGGCAAAGCGCTCAGCTGAGCGCCTTAACATGCCGGCGGCCGAGCGCTCAGCTGAGCACCCTGACATGCCGCCGGCATGTGACAGCTCTCAGCTGAGAGCCCTGACATGCCGCCGGCAAAGCGCTCAGCTGAGCGCCCTGACATGCCGCCGGCAAAGCGCTCAGCTGAGCGCCCTAACATGCCGGCGGCCGAGCGCTCAGCTGAGCACCCTGACATGCCGCCGGCATGTGACAGCTCTCAGCTGAGAGCCCTGACATGCCGGCGGCAAAGCGCTCAGCTGAGAGCTGACACATGCCGGCTGTCTGGCGCTCAGCTGAACGCCCTGACATGCCGGCGGCTGAGCGCTCAGCTGAGAGCTGACACATGCCGGCGGTCGGGCGCTCAGCTGAGCGCTCGGCTACCGAGAAATGTTGATATGTTGCAGTAATGTTGTCCGTGGTCCATCAGGACCATGGACAACATACAAAATCACACAGCCTCAGTGCCCTCATGTGCAGCCGCTGGTGGTTAAGTTTCCTTAACTTGCGGTACACTTAGGGCGCAATCGCGGCAAGTCCCCATACGGTACATTGCATGGAGACTTGCTGCGATTGCTGTGGGATTTTTTCCAATATAAGACATACCCCGAAAGTAAGACATAGTGGCACTTTTGGGGGTAAAAAGAAAGTAAGACACTGTCTTACTTTCGGGGAAACACGGTATTACCTGGGTACATCCAGGTAGGTCCGAGAACAGGTCTCTGTTCTGCTGAAGTAACTCTCGACATTGCTGTTTTTGGGCTTTCAACAGCGACTCTGCCACGATTACATCTTCAATGTTATCTTCTGGCTTGGCCACCAAACATGAGGTTTCCCGGGATTCCCTGTCTTGCCATGGCTTGATAAGGTTGATGTGGTAGATTTGATAGGGTTTCCGCTTCCCAGGTTGATGTACTTTGTAGTTCACTTCTCCCAGTTTTTCTACTATTTCATATGGGCCCTGCCATTTGGCCAGAAACTTACTCTCCACTGTCGGAATCAGCACGAGTACCCTGTCTCCGGGGCTGAATTGTCTCACTCTGGCAGACCGATTGTAGATCCTTGCTTGAGCGTCTTGTGCCTGGAGGAGGTGCTCTTTTACGATGGGCATTACCTTTGCCATCCTCTCCTGCATCTGGGCGAAGTGTTCAATGACGCTTTGGTAGGGGGTCACTTCGGCTTCCCAGGTCTCCTTGGCTACATCTAAGAGTCCCCGGGGGTGTCGGCCATACAGCAGTTCAAATGGAGAGAAGCCAGTAGAGGCCTGTGGAACCTCCTGGATAGAAAATAGTAAATACGGTAGCAGGCAGTCCCAGTCGCGGCCATCCTTCTCAATTACCTTTTTGAGCATATTCTTTAATGTCTTGTTAAACCTTTCCACTAGACCATCCGTCTGCGGATGGTAAACCGACGTCTTCAATTGATTAATCTGGAGGATTTTACACAACTCCCGCATCACCTTGCTCATGAAAGGGGTCCCTTGGTCAGTCAGGACCTCCTTTGGTAGCCCTGTCCGGACAAAGATGTGAACCAACTCACGGGCTATACTTTTGGCCAACAAGTTTCTCAGGGGCACTGCTTCCGGGTAGCGTGTTGCATAATCGAGGACCACCAATATATATTGGTGCCCACGAGCAGACTTGACAAGAGGACCTACCAAGTCCATGGCAATTCTCTCAAACGGAACTTCTATGATGGGTAACGGCACTAGGGGACTGCGGAAATGAGAGGTTGGAGCGGTTAGCTGGCAGGTGGGACAGGACCTGCAATACTCCCTGATCTCACGGTAACATCCAGGCCAGAAAAACCTTCTAGTAATCCTTTCTTGCATTTTATCTACGCCCAGGTGGCCACCCAAGATATGTGAATGGGCTAAGTCCAACACTTTCCGCCTATAGGGCCCTGGGACTAGCAGCTGCTCAATTGTTTCCTCTCCTATCTTTGTGACCCGGTACAACAAATCCCCGCCCATCATGAAATATGGATATCTAGTGTCAGCTCCGGGCTCCTGAGCTATGCCATTTATGACTGTTACACTATTGAAGGCTTCCCTCAGAGCTAGGTCCCTATGCTGGGCAGACCCAAAGTTTTCTATGCTCACCCCTAACTCAGGAACATCTAATTCAGGAGACGTTGTCTCCTCCTCATCACCCACAAGCACACACAAAGGGAAACAGTCAGACACCGGCTGTGGTGGGGCTTCGATTGGAGCAATCTGGCTTTGCTCCGAGTATCCGGTCACGTCCCCCTTCCCCCACAAGTCCCAAAATAAGGAAAAGTCTCGACCAAGGATAATGGGGTGCAACAAGTCTGGGACCACGCCCACTTCGTGGGAATCAGAACCTTGCATCGTCTCAATAATCACTCTGGCCACAGGATAGTCTTTCGCATCCCCGTGGATACAGCGGACTCCAATCCTCTTTCCTGGGATCAAGTTCAGCGGGGGTGTGACCCTTATCAGGGTCAACAAACTCCCCGAGTCTAATAGACCAGTCATTCGCACCCCGTCTACCTTTACGGGACATGCTTGTGGCCCCTCACGGGAGGGACAGTCCACACTGCAGGCCGGATATGCGTAATAGGAGCACCGCCGACCTAAGTTACATTCCATCTGTTCGGTGGTCAGGGGACAATGGGCAGCAATATGACCTGGGCCATGGCATCTAAAGCAAATTATGTCCCCAGTTAAAACCTTCGGTACTAGCTCCGGCGCCCCCTTTGCCCTTGAATGTCCCGCCCCTTTTTGGGTATCCACCCCCTGTTGGGAACCCCAGTATGTAGAGGGTGAGTTCTGTGGCTTCCCCAACGACCCCTCTACCACCTGGTATCGCTCGACCAAACCGACCAGGTCGTCAGCATTCTGGGGATCACCCTGGGCAACCCATATCTGTATCGGTCTCGGAAGGGAGTGCACGAACCGATCCATTACCACTCGCTCCACCATCTGTGCTGGGGTAGAAGTCTCTGGCATCAACCATTTCTGGACCAAGTGTACTAAGTCAAACATCTGGGAGCGGGGCGGTTTGTCACGGTGATACGCCCAGCGATGGACCCGTTGGGCCCTGACAGTCATTGTCACCCCCAGGCGAGCCAAGATTTCGGTTTTTAATTTTACATATTCTTGCGCATCTTGTTGGGCCAAGTCATAGTATGCCTTCTGCGGCTCCCCTGTTAAGTATGGTGCCAGCACCTCCGCCCACAGTACTTGCGGAAGTTTCTCACGCTCGGCAATTCTCTCGAACACCGTTAAAAAGGCCACTATGTCATCCCCAGGGGTCATTTTCTGCATCGCATTCCGTACCGCCTTCCGGATGCATGAGTCCTCACCTGGTCTCTGGGTTGGATCAGTTCTCGGACCACGTATCGCCTCTGCAAGAAGTTTAATCTGCTGCTGCTGTTCCTCTCGCTGCTGCTGCAACTGTTGTAACAACAGCCTATTGGTTTCCTGCTGGGCTTGTTGTTGTTGCTGAGCATGCACCAGGTGTTTAATCACATCCTCCATCTTGGGTGAATCAGCCTTGCCACTCACAGCCGCCTTCACCCAGGACATATATTGCTCCTGCCGCCGTCACACGTTGTTCCTGGGAACGTTGCCCGCAGACCAACACCAAATGTAACAAGGCTACTCACTTGGCTGCGTGTTGAGGTAAGGAGAGGAACGGTTTCATTAGAAAAGTCCAGCAGGTTTATTTTACAAGTCTCATAACCTGCTTCAGCAGAAACATAAAGCAAGCCTTTTCGGCCACAAAGGTATAAAACAACAAAAAAAAAAACCCAATAAGTCCGTGTCACTGCGGACGTGCCCGCTCGGCATAAACAGTCCACTTTCACACAGAGCTCCTCTCTGTTAGAGTCGAGCAAACCCCAAACACAGACACCTTATGAGACTCCTGGTCTCCTTTTATATCCACAACCAGACCCAGAAGTGGAGGTATGTGAGCAGCCAGACCCACCCATCTCTCCGGCTGCTCGTAAAACCCGGCCCTAATATTCTCCTAATATTCTCCCAGCACTACATGTACTGGAGCTTACTCCCAGGCTTACATTGCAGAGGATAACCATCTCTGCGACACATACCTCCCATCGACTATAGGACCAGTAACCCTGTTACAGTACTAACAGAAAATGTGCAATCCGCATTTAAACAAAATTTGACCAGTGCAAAAGTATGGGCACCCTTATCAATTTCTTGATTTGAACACTCCTAACTACTTTTTACTGACTTACTAAAGCACTAAATTGGTTTTGTAACCTCATTGAGCTTTGAACTTCAAAGGCAGGTGTATCCAATCATGAGAAAAGGTATTTAAGGTGGCCACTTGCAAGTTGTTCTCCTATTTGAATCTCCTATGAAGAGTGGCATCATGGGCTCCTCAAAACAACTCTCAAATGAGCTGAAAACAAAGATTATTCACCATAGTTGTTCAGGGGAAGGATACAAAAAGTTGTCTCAGAGATTTAAACTGTCAGTTTCCACTGTGAGGAACATAGAAAGGAAATGGAAGAACACAGTTACAGTTCTTGTTAAGCCCAGACGTGGCAGGCCAAGAAAAATATCAGAAAGGCAGAGAAGAAGAATGGTGAGAACAGTCAAGGACAATCCACAGACCACCTCCAAAGACCTGCTTCATCATCTTGCTGCAGATGGTGTCAATGTGCATCGGTCAACAATACAGTGCACGTTGCACAAGGAAAAGCTGTATGGGAGAGTGATGCGAAAGAAGACATTTCTGCAAGCACGCCACAAACTGAGTCGCCTGAGGTATGCAAAAGCACATTTGGACAAGCCAGTTACATTTTGGAAGAAGGTCCTGTGGACTGATGAAACAAAGATTGAGTTGTTTGGTTATACAAAAAGGCGTTATGCATGGAGGCAAAAAAACATGGCATTCCAAGAAAAGCACTTCCTACCCACAGTAAAATTTGGTGGAGGTTCCATCATGCTTTGGGGCTGCGTGGCCAATGCCAGCACCGGGAATCTTGTTAAAGTTGAGGGTCACATGGATTCAACTCAGTATTAGCAGATTCTTGACAATAATGTGCAAGAATCAGTGACGAAGTTGAAGTTACGCAGGGGATGGATATTTCAGCAAGACAATGATCAAAAACACCGCTCCAAATCTACTCAAGCATTCATGCAGAGGAACAATTACAATGTTCTGGAATGGCCATCCCAGTCCCCAGACCTGAATATTATTGAAAATCCGTGGGATGATTTGAAGCGTGCTGTCCATGCTCGGCGACCATCAAACTTAACTGAACTGGAATTGTTTTGTAAACAGGAATGGTCAAATATACCTTCATCCAGGATCCAGGAACTCATTAAAAGCTACAGGAAGCGACTAGAGGCTGTTATTTTTGCAAAAGGAGGATCTACAAAATATTAATGTCACTTTAATGTTGAGGTGCCCATACTTTTGCACCGGTCAAATTTTGTTTAAATGCGAATTGCACATTTTCTGTTAGTACAATAAACCTCATTTCAATCCAGAAATATTACTCAGTCCATCAGTTATTAGATACTAGAAGGTGGCCCGATTCTACGCATCGGGTATTCTAGAATTTACGTATTGTGTAGTTCATGTATGATTTTTGTTATAGATATAGATATATATATATATAAATATATATATATATATATATATATATAGAGATGTTGTTGTGTGTAGTTACCAAGTGTTTGTGTAGGGCGCTGTACATGTTCTGGGTATTGTCTGGGTGTGGCGGGGGGTGAGAGCGGTGTTGTATGTGTGTTGCGTTGTTTGTGGAGCCCTTTGTGTGTGTAGAGTTGTGTGTGTGTGTGTTGCGCAGTTTGTGTGGGTGTGGTGTGTTTTGGGGGAAGGTATGTTTTGTGCAATGTGTGTGTTGTGCGGTATGTGCGTATATTTATGTATGCCGTGGTGTTTGTGTGTTGGGTGTTGTGTGTGTGCAGCGTTATCTGTGTGTGTGGGTGTCTGTGTATAGCGGTGTTTGTGGTTCCCTGTGTGTGTGTGTGTGTGTTGGGGGGAGGTGTGCACCTCCCATCGTGCTCCATCCCCCATGCTGCGCACCCCCCATAATGCCCCATCCCCTATGCTGCGCATTCCCCATCGTGCTCCATCCCCCATGCTGCGCACCCCCCATCGTGCTCCATCCCCCATGCTGCGCACTCCCCATCGTGCTCCATCCTCCATGCTGCGCACTCCCCATCATGCTCCATCCCCCATGCTGCGCACACCCCATCGTGCTACATCCCCCATGCTGCGCACTCCCCATCGTGCTACATCCCCCATGCTGCGCACTCCCCATCATGCTACATCCCCCATGCTGCGCACCCCCCATCGTGCTACATCACCCATCGTGCTACATCCCCCATCGTGCTACATCCCCCATGCTGCGCACTCCCCATCGTGCTACATCCCCCATGCTGCGCACCCGCCATCGTGCTCCATCCGCCATGCTGCGCACTCCCCATCGTGCTACATCCGCCATGCTGCGCACTCCCCATCGTGCTACATCCCCCATGCTGCGCACTCCCCATCGTGCTACATCCCCCATGCTGCGCACTCCCCATCGTGCTACATCCCCCATGCTGCGCACCCCCCATCGTGCTACATCCCCCATCGTGCTACATCCCCCATCGTGCTACATCCCCCATGCTGCGCACTCCCCATCGTGCTACATCCCCCATGCTGCGCACCCGCCATCGTGCTCCATCCGCCATGCTGCGCACTCCCCATCGTGCTACATCCCCCATGCTGCGCACTCCCCATCGTGCTACATCCCCCATGCTGCGCACCTCCCCATCGTGCTACATCCCCCATGCTGCGCACTCCCCATCGTGCTACATCCCCCATGCTGCGCACTCCCCATCGTGCTACATCCCCCATGCTGCACACTCCCCATCGTGCTACATCCCCCATGCTGCGCACTCCCCATCGTGCTACATCCCCCATGATGCGCACCCCCCATCGTGCTACATCCCCCATCGTACTACATCCACCATCGTGCTACATCCCCCATGCTGCGCACTCCCCATCGTGCTACATCCCCCATGCTGCGCACCCGCCATCGTGCTCCATCCGCCATGCTGCGCACTCCCCATCGTGCTACATCCGCCATGCTGCGCACTCCCCATCGTGCTACATCCCCCATGCTGCGCACTCCCCATCGTGCTACATCCCCCATGCTGCGCACTCCCCATCGTGCTACATCCCCCATGCTGCGCACTCCCCATCGTGCTACATCCCCCATGCTGCGCACCCCCCCATCGTGCTACATTCCCCATCGTGCTACATCCCCCATCGTGCTACATCCCCCATGCTGCGCACTCCCCATCGTGCTACATCCCCCATGCTGCGCACCCGCCATCGTGCTCCATCCGCCATGCTGCGCACTCCCCATCGTGCTACATCCCCCATGCTGCGCACTCCCCATCATGCTACATCCCCCATGCTGCGCACTCCCCATCGTGATACATCCCCCATGCTGCGCACTCCCCATCGTGCTACATCCCCCATGCTGCGCACCCCCCATCGTGCTCCATCCGCCATGCTGCGCACTCCCCATCATGCTACATCCCCCATGCTGCGCACTCCCCATCGTGCTACATCCCCCATGCTGCGCACTCCCCATCGTGCTACATCCCCCATGCTGCGCACTCCCCATCGTGCTACATCCCCCATGCTGCGCACTCCCCATCGTGCTACATCCCCCATGCTGCGCACCCCCCCATCGTGCTACATCCCCCATCGTGCTACATCCCCCATCGTGCTACATCTCCCATGCTGCGCACTCCCCATCGTGCTACATCCCCCATGCTGCGCACCCGCCATCGTGCTCCATCCGCCATGCTGCGCACTCCCCATCGTGCTACATCCCCCATGCTGCGCACTCCCCATCGTGCTACATCCCCCATGCTGCGCACCTCCCCATCGTGCTACATCCTCCATGCTTCGCACTCCCCATCGTGCTACATCCCCCATGCTTCGCACTCCCCATCGTGCTACATCCCCCATGCTGCACACTCCCCATCGTGCTACATCCCCCATGCTGCACACTCCCCATCGATCTACATCCCCCATGCTGCGCACCCCCCATCGTGCTACATCCCCCATCGTACTACATCCCCCATCGTGCTACATCCCCCATGCTGCGCACTCCCCATCGTGCTACATCCCCATGCTGCGCACCCGCCATCGTGCGCCATCCGCCATGCTGCGCACTCCCCATCGTGCTTCATCCGCCATGCTGCGCACTCCCCATCGTGCTACATCCCCATGCTGCGCACTTCCCATCGTGCTACATCCCCCATGCTGCGCACTCCCCATCATGCTACATCCCCCATGCTGCGCACTCCCCATCGTGCTACATCCCCCATGCTGCGCACCCCCATCGTGCTACATCCCCCATCGTGCTACATCCCCCATCGTGCTACATCCCCCATGCTGCGCACTCCCCATCGTGCTACATCCCCCATGCTGCGCACCCGCCATCGTGCTCCATCCGCCATGCTGCGCACTCCCCATCGTGCTACATCCCCCATGCTGCGCACTCCCCATCGTGCTACATCCCCCATGCTGCGCACTCCCCATCGTGATACATCCCCCATGCTGCGCACTCCCCATCGTGCTACATCCCCCATGCTGCGCACCCCCCATCGTGCTACATCCCCCATCGTGCTACATCCCCCATCGTGCTACATCCCCCATGCTGCGCACTCCCCATCGTGCTACATCCCCCATGCTGCACACCCGCCATCGTGCTCCATCCGCCATGCTGCGCACTCCCCATCATGCTACATCCCCCATGCTGCGCACTCCCCATCGTGCTACATCCCCCATGCTGCGCACCTCCCCATCATGCTACATCCCCCATGCTGCGCACTCCCCATCGTGCTACATCCCCCATGCTGCGCACTCCCCATCGTGCTACATCCCCCATGCTGCGCACTCCCCATCGTGCTACATCCCCCATGCTGTGCACCCCCCATCGTGCTACATCCCCCATGCTGCGCACCCCCAATCGTGCTACATCCCCCATGCTGCGCACTCCCCATGGTGCTACATCCCCCATGCTGCGCACTCCCCATCGTGCTACATCCCCCATGCTGCGCACCCCATCGTGCTACATCCCCCATGCTGCACACCCCCCATCGTGCTACATCCCCCATGCTATAATAGTTCTCCTATTATACTCAGAGAGGAGTATAATAGGAGGACTGTAATAGGAGGAGTAGTCCTGGGGGGAGAGGAGTATATTGCCGGCTCCCTGCACATGTGTACCGGGAGCCGGTGTACACTGGTAACTATGATACACATCGGGTAACTAAGGGACCTTACTTACCCGATGTGTATAATGGTTACCAGCGTTCACGGGCTCCGTCAAGATCCCAGCATCACAAGGTTATGTCTGGTGCTGCTGGGATCGTGACGGAGCCGGTGTACACTGGTAACTATGATATACATCGGGTAATCAAGGGACCTTACTTACCCGATGAGTATAATGGTTACCAGCGTTCACGGGCTCCGTCAAGATCCCAGCATCGCAAGGTTATGTCTGGCGCTGCTGGGATCGTGACGGAGCCGGTGTAGAAGCAAGCGATATCCCAGGATGTTGTGAGTGTGTGGATGTGATGTGTGAGGTGTGTGTGAGAGTGAGTGTGATCTGATGTGTGTGTGTGTACTCACCTGGGAGTTGGAGCTCCGTGTCAGTTGGGCCAGAGCGAGCGTGCATTGCGTGAGGGGGCGGGGCCTGCAGAGAGTCGGGGCGAGAGGCCAATCCGTGTGGGGGGGCGGGGCCATGGCGAGCCCAGCGGCCAATCAGCTTTGTGTCACCGTAAGGACACAATTTTGGAGCATGACAGACAGACAGACAGAATAAAGGCTACTTTACACACTGCGATATCGGTCCCGATATCGCTAGTGTGCGTACCCGCCCCCATCTGTTGCGCGACATGGGCATATCGCTGCCCGTGCCGCACAACATCGCCCAGAGCCGTCACACATACTTACCTGTCCGGCGACGTCGCTGTGACCGGCGAACCGCCTCCTTTCTAAGGGGGCGGTCCGTGCGGCGTCACAGCGACGTCACTGAACCGCCGCCCAATCGCAGCGGAGGGGCGGAGATGAGCGGGACGTAACATCCCGCCCACCTCCTTCCTTCCGCATAGCGGCCGGGAGGCAGGTAGGGAGACGTTCCTCGCTCCTGCGGCGTCACACGCAGCGATGTGTGATGCCGCAGGAACGAGGAACAACCTCGTTACTGCTGAAGTAACGATTTTTGGGAATTAGGACCCGTGTAGCCGATCAGCGATAAATCACGCTTTTGCGACGATTTTACATCGCTGAACGCTGTTACACAAAGCTATATCGCTAACGATTGCGGAAGTGCGTCACCAAAACCGTGACCCCAACGACAAAATTCGGGCGATATCGCAGTGCGTAAAGCCCGCTTTAGGCAATTATATATATAGATATGAAACTGAAATAGCTGTTGCAAAAACCCAAATTGTTATAAAGAAAAATGGCTAACATTAATAGGGGTGCCCAAACTTTTCATATGACTGTATATCTTTGTGTGTGCATGTTGTGTTCCAGACTTTTGGTTTTCCCTTGTCTGTCTTTATCTGTGGGTTTCATTACACTCCTGTCCCGTCCCTCCCTGGAGTGAAGGGGAAACAGATTAGGACTGGTCAGGAGCAGGGTGAGGAAGGAGACTCAGGCCTCTCCACCATCAGGAGTAACCCGGCGATTAGGGATAGCACAGGGCTCTATAGTTTGAGGGACAGCTTAAGTGCCCTGGTTCCCCGCTAGCCCATAGTTATAGTTTTTGATCACGATACTAATGAGCCTACTGAAAACTATTCCTGAAGGGAAAAGAAGTATGAATCAAAATAGTCCAAGTGGGCAATATGAAAGATGCAATGCTATTAATTTTGTTTTTTAAATACAGATCTTGAAAAAAAATCCAGTTAAATAAAAGAAAATATATGTAAACATAAAAACCTGATTTAAACAATATATTGTTTTCTGATGACACATTCTCTTTAACCATAGCCCAACAGGTAGTAGGAATTTGAGCTTGAGACCTGAGATATCTGCGGCAGGCTACAATAGGTACCACGGATGTGCTTCCTGACAACATCATTGAAACATCTACGGTTGTTAGGCAATGTTTATTAAGCAAACAGCCTTTCAGACAATACACAGATCAGCTTTGAGCTGGGCTGGCAAAATGCCTAGCTTGGCATTAGTCATGCTTTGTCAGTTCTCATCTAAGTCAATTTTTAATACAATTGCATACATTATTGTATGTCCTAGGTTTAAAGCCTTTGTCGTAGTATATGTATGGCACACTTTGGTTTCACAGAGGATTTCTTGCAACTGACTTTAATGGTGTTGATTGAATTAGACTATAGTACTGATTGTTAATAGTAAGTATTAATAACTTGGTAGACAAATGTTTTCAGCTCATGTTAACTGTTTGTCAATTAGAGAAAATGTTTGATGATTTTGCTGTGATTGAAGCAAACATTGTAAGTTTGCACCCTTATGTAAATGCAGTGTTAGAAAATTGAGCTAAGTATTTATTTGGATTCTTCTTTTAATAAATGGTCTTTAATTATACAATCAATAAGGCAGAATCCCCATTCAATAGTCACATGCCATTTGCCTATTTCTGAAGTGTTTTTGTCTCTTTTTCCAACTCACCATGGAAGACAATGTGATATATTTGGTACTGTTATGGACAAGATTATGAACTACTAGGAGTATATATATGAGTTATATGAAGATATCCAAAAAACAGTATTTAAGATAAGTGCTTGAACTCTGTACCACATCTACAGTCAGGGCCAGAAATATTTGGACAGTGACACAAGTTTTGTTATTTTAGCTGTTTACAAAAACATGTTCAGAAATGCAATTATATATATAATATGGGCTGAAAGTGCACACTCCCAGCTGCAATATGAGAGTTTTCACATCCAAATCGGAGAAAGGGTTTAGGAATCATAGTTCTGTAATGCATAGCCTCCTCTTTTTCAAGGGACCAAAAGTAATTGGACAAGGGACTCTAAGGGCTGCAATTAACTCTGAAGGCGTCTCCCTCGTTAACCTGTAATCAATGAAGTAGTTAAAAGGTTTGGGGTTGATTACAGGTGTGTGGTTTTGCATTTGGAAGCTGTTGCTGTGACCAGACAACATGCGGTCTAAGGAACTCTCAATTGAGGTGAAGCAGAACATCCTGAGGCTAAAAAAAAAGAAAAAATCCATCAGAGAGATAGAAGACATGCTTGGAGTAGCAAAATCAACAGTCGGGTACATTCTGAGAAAAAAGGAATTGACTGGTGAGCTTGGTAACTCAAAAAGGCCTGGGCGTCCACGGATGACAACAGTGGTGGATGATCGCCGCATACTTTCTTTGGTGAAGAAGGACCCGTTCACAACATCAACTGAAGTCCAGAACACTCTCAGTGAAGTAGGTGTATCTGTCTCTAAGTCAACAGTAAAGAGAAGACTCCATGAAAGTAAATACAAAGGGTTCACATCTAGATGCAAACCATTCATCAATTCCAAAAATAGACAGGCCAGAGTTAAATTTGCTGAAAAACACCTCATGAAGCCAGCTCAGTTCTGGAAAAGTATTCTATGGACAGATGAGACCAAGATCAACCTGTACCAGAATGATGGGAAGAAAAAAGTTTGGAGAAGAAAGGGAACGGCACATGATCCAAGGCACACCACATCCTCTGTAAAACATGGTGGAGGCAACGTGATGGCATGGGCATGCATGGCTTTCAATGGCACTGGGTCACTTGTGTTTATTGATGACATAACAGCAGACAAGAGTAGCCGAATGAATTCTGAAGTGTACCGGGATATACTTTCAGCCAAGATTCAGCCAAATGCCGCAAAGTTGATCGGACGGCGCTTCATAGTACAGATGGACAATGACCCCAAGCATACAGCCAAAGCTACCCAGGAGTTCATGAGTGCTAAAAAGTGGAACATTTTGCAATGGCCAAGTCAATCACCAGATCTTAACCCAATTGAGCATGCATTTCACTTGCTCAAATCCAGACTTAAGACGGAAAGACCCACAAACAAGCAAGACCTGAAGGCTGCGGCTGTAAAGGCCTGGCAAAGTATTAAGAAGGAGGAAACCCAGCGTTTGGTGATGTCCATGGGTTCCAGACTTAAGGCAGTGATTGCCTCCAAAGGATTCGCAACAAAATATTGAAAATAAAAATATTTTGTTTGGGTTTGGTTTATTTGTCCAATTACTTTTGACCTCCTAGAATGTGGAGTGTTTGTAAAGAAATGTGTACAATTCCTACAATTTCTATCAGATATTTTTGTTCAAATCTTCAAATTAAACGTTACAGTCTGCACTTGAATTCTGTTGTAGAGGTTTCATTTCAAATCCAATGTGGTGGCATGCAGAGCCCAACTCGCGAAAATTGTGTCACTGTCCAAATATTTCTGGACCTAACTGTATATCTGCATTCAGACATAAGACTCATCAGTCTGGACTTTCATGTGACAAGTGAATCACGCTGACATAGCTTAATATAATGAGGAAGCAAGCACATTACAGTATATTGTATATCACAGCATAAGCTCTATGATATTTTACCCAATAGGAGACGTGTTACGTATTATTGGCTCCTAGCCAACTGATTCCATTTAAATGTTTTGTCAACTTCCGTATTAAACCAGTTATATTTTCCATATAGATCCGTGTCATCTCTCTGGTCTGTTTGGAAGAATAGTAAGCATGCTGCTATCAAATGACTCATGATTTGGATTGCAGACAGGGTTAAGGTAGATGCACAATTAGATTGCATCACTGTAAATTTATGATCGCCTTAACAATGGCGGCCAACGAACCTTAGGATGGAGTCTGGATGACGGACGGCCATGCTGACACCTTGATTCGAAAAGGCAACTACACGAGAGGGGAGATGCGCACTCCACAATGCAGGTGAAAAAATCTGTCTAATCTCACCTTGCAGACCTCATGTGTGCACTTGCATTTCGAAAGGGGGGGTTGGGTTGTCCAAGTGTAGACACCTAATGACCGCCATCTCGCATGAGATAAGCCGTCCTAAGAGATCCCACCAAGGTGGTCAAAAGAGATCCCTTAAGCTGTCTGCATAAAATGTTAAACGCTAAATGTAATGTGGATTGTTTTTTTTTGTCTGTTCTGTGGAAAAAGCAGAAGTTCCAAGATTCGTTTTCTCTGAGTTAACTTTAGCGGAAAATGAGGAAGTTGTGATATACGGTGATTTGGTATAATTCAGGTTACATGTGTGTGTAATGCAGGTGAGATCAGCCACCTGGATGGTATATATAGTATCTTTAATGATATGTCAATCAATGTGTTGGTACATTAGCGTGACTGTCTGGAAGACGGGGAAGAATATAGCAGACGCTGGCGTTTGAGCAAAATTGAGGAAATGTCATGGTATAAAAGCAGCTGTTTCTTTGAGTAAAAAAAAAAAAAATCTACTCTGTAAAGTTAACTGTTTGTGAGGGAAAAGGTATACTGAGATATACACCGATGTGTGACGTGTTCGGTTGATAGTTGATGATTGATAAGGCCTTGGACCTTTAGTTAGTTGTAATCTGTATCAGGGTTTGTTCACTACTTTTAAATTGATAACTTTTCCTTAGAATAGGTAATCAATCTAAATTATTGAGGTTTCGATACCCGCCACCCCCCCCCCCCCACCCCCAAGCAGCTTTGGTCATCCTCTGCAGCAGCAGAAGTTAGCAGTATACAAAGGGGTACACCTTAGTTACCGGGTACTGCAGGTCAACGTCTTGATCTACAGCACCTGGCAGTGGTCACCGAATGGTGTAATATGCTATGGTGTTCTGCTCCTCACAATGTTTACATTCAGCCTCTGCTGAAGGTCATAACAGCTGATAGGTAAGGGCACGAAGTATCAGACCATCCTCAATTTTATATTGAAGGTCTAGCCTCAGGATTGGTCATAAGTATATAAGAAGCAGATAGACCATTTATGACCGTTTTAGCAAATCTTCCTCAATATATTTTATCAGTATAACAGGAAGGAAAGGGTTAAATCCTCACTGCCACTGTAGGAAATTAGGATGGATAAATAAAGTAGTTTATAATATCTATGCTGTTATGCTCGCCGAGCGAGCAAGGATTTTAGTAAACCCACTGGGACGCAACACACAGAAACCCGGAGGGGCTTGACTACGAACTTTAGCCTGGTTTTATCCAGCGCCCCTAATGAGGAAGGTGTTACTCTGCAGGGATTGGTCTGGGTGCTACTTGAGAGACTGGTGTGGTGATGGCTAGCCCCCGGGCTATGACAGCAACAGTCACTGGCAGTAGATAAAAACATCAGCAGGTATAGAGGATCCGTCCAGAATGGATGGGTAGACGGATGGATGGTTGGACGGCAGCAGCTGGTGATGATACTTAGTGGCAACAGGTATCATGAAAGGCTGCTGAGGCAGTGACTCACAGCAGCAGCAGGTAGATATAATGGCAGCAGCACTCTGTAAAACAAACAGGAATAAGCAACAGAACTAGCAGAACTTAAACAGCAGCAGCACAATGCTAGTGAACCTGATTACAACAATGAGTCTCAAGGGGGCTTTACACGCAACGACATATCTAACGATATGTCGTCGGAGTCACGGAATTCATGAAGCACATCCGGCGTCGTTAGCGACGTCGTTGCGTGTAACAGCTCTGAGCGACTGTTAACGATCAAAAATACTCACCTTATCGTCGTTCATTTTCAAAATCTTGTTGGTCGTTGTGGACGTAAGTTATTCATCGTTCCTGAGGCAGCACACATCGCTGTGACACCCCGGGAACGACGAACAACAGCTTACCTGCGTATTCCGGCAACGAGGTGGGATTTCCTGCGTCCTCCGGCTGCTCTCTGCCCCTCCGCTTCTATTGGACGCCTGCCGTGTGACGTCGCTGTGATGCCGCACGAACCGCTTCCTTAGAAAAGGGGCGGTTCGCTGGCCACAGCAATGTCACTGGGAAGGTAAGTCCATGTGACGGGGCCTAGCGATATTGTCCGCCACGGGCAGTGATTTGGCCTTGACGCACAAACAATGGGGGCGGGTGCTTTCACTAGCAATGTCGCTGAGTGTAAAGCAGCCTTAAGTCTAACTCATTGCTCAGGCAACCTCTCAAATATCAGAGTTGCCTTAAATACCTACAGCCTCCCAGCTGACCTGAGAGGTACGTCCGGGTTGGGAGGACCCTGGCCCTTTAAGAAAGGGGGCGTGACCGTGGGCCTGCCATATGGGCAGAAGCCAAGAGCCTGCTAGGAGTACAGATTCTCATTGGAGCTGCAGCATGGGATGGTGAAGGGACCACAGCAGAAGGATGCCTGGACAGGTGAGGGAACCAATGACCACACTGGAGGAAAGGAGCAGGAGAGTGTCAGGCTGTCGGCGTGGGTGTTATATATGATTTCAAAGTATGAGGCTTCTTCTTCAGAACATAAAGCTACACCGCTACTTCCTGTTATACTGATCTCTACACTATGGACCCACAGAAGCCAATTCATACATTCGTCCATTATAGATATACAACCCCAACAAGGTGAGCACACTATTGTATTGTTCTCTGTTACCACCGTTGTAATTCTTTATTGCGCTTGTCTCTCTTCCAGTCATATTCTCTCAATATGTTTTTGAAATATATTGCAAACATGGTAAAAGGAGAAATTTAGGTCCTTTTAGTCTCATTTCATATACCTAAAAACTAAACACAATGTTGCAGCTACCAAGAAAGTTGTCTCAGTGTTCAGCACTGTTTCCTTGCAGCACATATATCCAAGTTAGTATTTTCGCCATAGTTTGTTTTCTCAAATTGTAACCTGCTGGGGGCATTATATAAAAATAAATCTGCACCACTTGATAGAAATGTTGTATACCACTTGATAACTGGCACCTTCTACCTCTGTCAACTACTGCTGCCACACCCCAGAAACATAGATGTAAAGATATGGTCAATATCCATCTTGTCTAGATTTTTGGGGATTCCTATGGGCCCAGGGTAAAATTTGCACCTATAAAGTCCATTGTTTGCCACAGGTAAGAAAAAACCCCCAATAATAATAAAAATATAATAAATAAATCATACAGCAAGCACAACAATAAGATAATTTTCTAAGTAATACTTTTACATTCTAAAGACATACAGTTACTAAAAAACACATTTTATTATTATACTGTTAAAATGTGGAGCCCAAAACTGGATCCCATATTCCAGATGTGGCCTTACTAGTGATTTATAGAGGGATAACAATACGTTGGGATCACGGGATCTAATCTCTCTTTTTATACACCCTAAAATCTTGTTTGCTTTAGCAGCTGCTGCTTCACATTGAGTGCTGCTGCTCAGCTTATTTGTAATAAGAATACCCAAGTCCTTCTCCTGTTCTGTAGTCCCGAGTTTACTTCCATTTAATGTATATGCAGCTATAGGATTACTCCTTCCTAGGTGCATTACTTTACATTTATCAACATTAAATCTCATTTGCCAAGTATCTGCCCATTCTGACATCTTATCCAGATCTTTTTGTAATATTGAACTATCAAGGTCAGTTTTTAATATCCTATATCCTACATAGTTTGGTGTTATCAGCAAAGACTGACACTTTACTATCAATCCCATCCACAAGGTCATTAAAAAAGAGATTAAAAAGAATCAGTCCTAGCACAGATCCCTGCGGCACCCAACTGCTGTCTATAGCCCATTTAGAGAATGTACCATTTATGACTACTCTTTGTTTCCTATCTTTTAGCAAATGCATTACCCAGTTGCATATAGTTTCCCCTAGTCCTTGCTTCTGGAGCTTTAGTATAAGGCTAGTATGTGGTATAGTATGAAATGGCTTTGCAAAGTCCAAATAAATCACATCAGCTGCATTACCAATATCCAGATTTTGTCACGCTCCCCGGGTCCCCTGCCTTGCTTCCCGGCTCCCCTGCCACGCTCTCCGGCTCCCCTGCCTCGCTCCCCGGCTCACCTGCCACGCTCCCCGGCTTCCCTGCCTCGCTCCCCGGCTCCTCTGTCAGGCGTCCCCCGCTCCACAGCCTCCAGGCCCCATCACCGGCGGTCCCCAGGCGGCCCGATGCCTGCTCCCGGCGCCCGTCGGCAGCTCTGCTCCAGGCCGGCTCTCCTGCCTCCTGTTCACCGCTCCCTGTCCTGGCTTCTGGCACCCGGGCCTCGCGCATGCGCATTAGGGCGTGCGCGCGGTCATTGACCCTTTCTTAAAGGGCCAGTGTCCTCCAACAGGATATTGAAGGATCAGGTACTGGGTATATAGGGGGATCCTTTCCAAGTGGGCGGGGCCTGTTCTTCATGTTTTCTAAGCTAGGAGTCAGGTCTCCTTGTGTCTGTGATATACTCACCTATCTCTCTCGTAGAGCCGCTCCTGCCTCGCCAACCGGTCCTGACGATACCCGAACCCCGAACGGTGACGGCCTGCCATCCCGTCAGTTCCGGCCATCTCCGATCCCTGTGGTGACCCGCCTTCTCGCTCCATTGGTTCCGGACTCTGCCTGACGACATCTCGGCCTCCGAACCTGAGCTCCGTCACCCGGACTACCATCAGAGACCCCGTGGTCCCAGGGACTTCTTTACTCCACTCCTCTAAACGGACTGTCCTGCTAGTGCTCCGGCTACCGGGCACCTTGCCCTCGGTGAGGTGTTCAGCCCTTTGGATGCACCTCCTGGGTCTGCCCGTACACCTGGCCCTAACAGTAAGAACAGGCCATGGATCCCGCCGAAGGACTAGCGGCCTTGCAGCAGGAACTCACACGCCAGCACGAGACCCAGACCCACATGCTGAACTTCATGTCTTCTGTGGATACCCGCCTGAACACGCTACAAGCGACAGCCACATCCTTGGCATCTCAGGTTTCCACTGTACAATCCACGGCCACAGCTCCCGTGGCAGCCTCCTCGGATGCTTCCAGACTTCGTTTGGCCTCACCACCCCGGTACGCCGGAGATCCCAAGACCTGCAGGGGATTCCTAAACCAGTGCTCCCTTCATTTCAAGCTGCTTCCACACTTGTTTGCCTCCGACCAAGCCAAGGTGGCGTTTGTGATGTCCCATCTAGAGGGTGAGGCACTGGCCTGGATGAACCCCTTGTGGGAAAAGGAGGACCCTGTGACTACCAACATCCAGGACTTCCTGCAGGCATTTAGAAACACCTTTGACGAACCTGGACGTGCCGCTGCATCCGCCTCATCACTCCTCAGGCTACGTCAGGGGACTATGACGGTAGGGCAGTATGCCATCCGCTTCCACACTTTGGCCTCAGAATTGGGGTGGAACAATGAAGCCCTCACCGCCGCCTTCTGGGAAGGACTCTCCAGCCGTATTAAGGACGAGCTGGCAGGCCGCGATGTTCCTTCCACCCTGGATGCCCTGATCGCACTAGCCACCCGCGTGGACCTCAGATTCCAGGAACGATCCAAAGAGGTGTCCCGTGAGAGACGTCCGATACGGCATTCCTCTCCTCCGCAGAAGCCCGCCGTACTTCAGTCAGCGTCGTCTGGTGTCTCTGTCCACGAGCCCATGCAGATTGACCGTTTGCGGCAGTCCGAACAACGCCGAGCAGAACGGCTCGCCAAGGGCCTCTGCTTCTACTGCGGAGAGGGCACACACCTTCTACGCTCCTGTCCAGAGAGGCCGGGAAACTCCAAAGCCTAGGGTTGGTAGGAGAGGCCACCCTAGGTGCTGGGACTCTCTCAGACCCGGTTACGTGGACTGTTCAAGTGACGACAGGAGAGACGCGGTTCACGGCCGAGGCGTACCTCGATTCCGGGGCAGCAGGCAATTTCATCCAGCAGGCCACGGTGGACAAGTACCAGGTGCCTGTTACTCCACTCGACAAACCCCTCGTGATTGCCTCTGTAGATGGGAGACCCCTCTCTGACACCATCTCGTGGATCACCAAGCCGGTGGAACTACATATCGGTGCCCTGCACACCGAGAACATCGCTCTCTACGTCCTCCCACACATGTCCCATCAAATCCTGCTGGGACTCCCCTGGTTACGGACACACGAACCGTCAGTCAGCTGGGGTACTGGTGACATCACCCAATGGGGCTCCTCTTGCCACGAGAATTGTCTGAAGACTATACAGCCCATCCGACGACCTCCGGTTCCGGAGTCCCTACCGGGACTGCCCTCGGCCTATTGGTCCTTCGCTGACGTCTTTGATAAAAAGGAATCAGAGGTACTTCCGCCACTTCGTCCTTATGACTGTGCCATCGACCTACTCCCGGGAACCACACCACCTCGAGGACGGATATATCCGCTGTCTCCTGCTGAAACAAGGGCCATGTCTGCCTACATCACGGAGAACCTGGCAAGGGGATTCATTCGGAGGTCCTCCTCTCCTGCGGGAGCAGGCTTCTTCTTCGTTAAGAAGAAAGAGGGCGATCTACGCCCATGCATTGACTATCGGGGTTTGAACCAAATCACCATGAAAAATAAATACCCCCTGCCGCTCATCCCCGAATTGTTTGATCGGCTTAGAGGAGCTCGTGTGTTTACCAAGTTGGATCTTCGGGGTGCCTACAACCTGGTCCGCATCCGCTCTGGGGACGAATGGAAGACCGCATTCAATACTCGCGATGGGCACTATGAATACTGTGTGATGCCCTTCGGCCTCTGTAACGCACCAGCAGTGTTTCAGGAATTGGTGAACGACGTGTTCCGGGACCTTCTCTACGTCTGTGTAGTGGTGTATCTTGACGATATCCTGGTATTCTCTCCGGACCTCCAGACCCACAGAGAGAACGTGCAGCTGGTACTACAAAGACTGAGAGAGAATCGTCTGTACGCCAAGTACGAGAAGTGTGTATTCGAGCAGTCTTCTCTTCCCTTCTTGGGTTACGTAATCTCCGATACCGGTCTGCAGATGGACCCAGAGAAGGTCTCTTCCATTCTCAACTGGCCCCCTCCTTCCGGACTGAAGGCAATCCAATGCTTTCTGGGATTCGCAAACTATTACCGTCAGTTCATCCCTCACTTCTCTGCTCTGACTGCACCTCTCTCCGCCTTGACCAAGAAGGCAATCCAAAGGACTGGTTACCTGCGGCCGACGCCGCGTTTGGCTCCCTGAAACAGGCATTTGCTTCTTCCCCTGTGCTCCACCGTCCTGAGTTAAACCGACAGTTTACCTTGGAGGTGGATGCCTCCTCCTCGGGAGCCGGAGCAGTGCTCATGCAGAAGTCCTCCTCCGGGAAGATGGTTACTTGCGGTTTCTTCTCCAAGAGCTTCTCAGCGCCTAAACGCAACTACACCATCGGTGACCGAGAGCTATTGGCAGTCAAACTGGCTCTGGAAGAATGGCGCTACCTTCTGGAGGGAGCAGTGTACCCCGTGATCATTTACACGGACCACAAGAACCTGGAATACCTGCGGTCCGCTCAGCGGCTGAACCCACGGCAGGCCAGGTGGTCCTTGTTCTTTGCCAGGTTCGATTTTCAGCTCCATTTTCGACCCGCGGACAAGAATGTACGAGCAGATGCTTTGTCCAGGTCATTCTTGCCCATGGAGGAGGAGACATCCCAGCCCATCATCTGTCCTAGTAAGATCATTCCGGTGGCTCCTGTCACCCTGGCCCAGATACCGCCTGGGAAGACCTATGTCTCTGAGACTGACAGGCAAAAAGTGTTGCATTGGGGCCATGCCTCGAAAATAGCCGGTCATGCTGGTCAGAAGAAAACATGGAGTACAATTGTACGTCACTACTGGTGGCCATCCCTTCGCACGGGCGTCGCTTCTTTTGTCTCAGCCTGCTCCTCTTGTGCCAGGAACAAGACGCCCAAACACCTGCCATATGGTCGTCTTCTGCCTCTGCCTATACCCTCCGTTCCGTGGCAACACATTGCAATGGACTTTATTATGGACTTGCCCCTGTCCTCCGGACACACAGTCATATGGGTCGTGGTGGATCGGTTCTCCAAAATGGCTCATTTCGTCCCTATGGCTGGACTGCCCTCTGCCCAGGAACTCGCTGACGCTTACATACAGCACATTTTCCGGTTGCATGGCTTTCCATCACACATTGTGTCCGACAGAGAAACTCAGTTTACCTCCCGCTTCTGGAGGGCCCTCTGCTAACATCTGGGAGTGACTCTGGACTTTTCTTCAGCCTACCATCCTCAGTCGAATGGCCAAGTGGAACGAGTCAATCAGATCTTGACCTCCTTCTTACGTCACTACGACAACGCCCATCACAACGACTGGTCCACGCTTCTTCCTTGGGCTGAATTCTCCCATAACCACCACGTCAATGAGTCCTCCTCCAGCTCTCCCTTCCATGTCGTTTACGGACTTCAGCCTTCCGTCCCATTACCTGTATCCTCTACCTCGGATGTCCCTGCTGCTGATGCTGTAGTCCGTGACTTTGCAACCATTTGGGACTCTGTCAAGGCGTCCCTTGGACGTGCTTCCCTGCAGATGAAGAGACACCCAGACAAGAGGCGTCTGGATCCTCCGTGTTTCTGTTCAGGAGATCTGGTCTGGCTTGCTTCCAAGTACGTCCAATTAAAGCTACCATCATACAAGCTGGGTCCTCACTACATCGGGCCGTTTAAAGTCCTCAGCAAAATAAATGAGGTCTCCTACAAGCTGCAGCTCCCGGCCACGATGAGGATACCCAACTCCTTCCACGTCTCCCTGCTCAAGCCGGTTGTCCTTGGTCCCTTCTCCGCTGCTGCCAGTTCTGCTCCTCCTCCTATTGCTGATGATGACATCTATGCGGTAAGGGATATTGTGGCCATGAAGACCGTACGGGGCCGACAGTTCTTCCTAGTGGACTGGGCAGGGTATGGTCCTGAGGATAGGTCCTGGGAGCCCCGGGAGAATGTGGGTACTCCTCTGATACGTGCCTTCCTGTCCCGGTTGCGGGGAGGGGGGCGTGGGGGGGTACTGTCACGCTCCCCGGGTCTCCTGCCTTGCTTCCCGGCTCCCCTGCCACGCTCTCCGGCTCCCCTGCCTCGCTCCCCGGCTCACCTGCCACACTCCCCGGCTTCCCTGCCTCGCTCCCCGGCTCCTCTGTCAGGCGTCCCCCACTCCACAGCCTCCAGGCCCCATCACCAGCGGTCCCCAGGCGGCCCGGTCCCCGCTCCCGGCGCCCGTCGCCAGCTCTGCTCCAGGCCGGCTCTCCTTCCTCCTGTTCACCGCTCCCTGCCCTGGTTTCTGGCACCCGGGCCTCGCGCATGCGCATTAGGGCGCGCGCGCACGGTCATTGACCCTTTCTTAAAGGGCCAGTGTCCTCTAACAGGATATTGAAGGATCAGGTACTGGGTATATAGGGGGATCCTTTCCAAGTGGGCGGGGCCTGTTCTTCGTGTTTTCTAAGCTAGGAGTCAGGTCTCCTTGTGTCTGTGATATACTCACCTATCTCTCTCGTAGAGCCGCTCCTGCCTCGCCAACCGGTCCTGACGATACCCGAACCCCGAACGGTGACGGCCTGCCATCCCGTCAGTTCCGGCCATCTCCGATCCCTGTGGTGACCCGCCTTCTCGCTCCATTGGTTCCGGACTCTGCCTGACGACATCTCGGCCTCCGAACCTGAGCTCCGTCACCCGGACTACCATCAGAGACCCCGTGGTCCCAGGGACTTCTTTACTCCACTCCTCTAAACGGACTGTCCTGCTAGTGCTCCGGCTACCGGGCACCTTGCCCTCGGTGAGGTGTTCAGCCCAGTGGATCCACCTCCTGGGTCTGCCCGTACACCTGGCCCTAACAGATTTGCACTTACCCCCTCATAGAACCCCAACAGGTTGGTTAGACATGACTTATTTTTCATGAATCCATGCTGTTTGTCAGGTATTATATACTTTTCTGCAATATATTTTTGCATGTTATCCCTTAAAATGCCCTCAAAAACTTTGCATACTACTGATGTCAGGCTTACTGGACGGTAGTTGCCTGGATCTACCCTCTTACCCTTCTTAAATATCGGAACCACATCAGCAATCCTCCAATCCTGAGGCACCAGCCCTGTTACAAGCGAGTCCAAAAAGATGAGATACAGCGGTCTGTTGAGCTCAATTCCCTCAATATTCGTGGATGAATGCCATCTGGACCTGGGGATTTGTCAATGTTTAATTTACTCAGACGTAGGCGTACTTCTTCTTGTGTTAAATTTATTATATCGGGTGGTGAACTTTGATTATTCACTTATTGAATGATCCCTGGTACAGTATGCTCCTTGGTGAACACAGATGAGAAATGCCTATTTAATATCTCAGTCTTTTGTTTCTCCTCTATAACTAACTTGTTATTATATTTTAAGGGGCCAATACTATCCTATGTATTCCCTTTTGCTCATACAGTCTGAATATATCCAATTTCGTGCCTACCATACAATAGTAAAATTCCCCATAAAATCAAATTGTCCCTTTTTGCGTGCAAGTAGAGCAGTAATTGCCTCCTTTCTATGTGGCACCCATACACTATTGATGACAAGCTTTTGTGCTAAATATAGTATTAACTTCCTACTTTCTGACCCCCCACAGAGTAGGCACATGCATCTTTGTAGCCCACAGTAGTGGTTATCTTTCCGAAAATCTTTTATTTATTTTATTATTTATACGTCCTTCATAGCTCAATAATTAATTATTTTTGCCCTAATACATGATTAATATCCCCTTTGTGGCCCCATACATTACGAATGTCGCTTTCTGTAACCTAATACACTATTATTGCCTTCATTTGTGACCACAGACATTATTAATCTCCCTTTTGTGTTTCCATACAGTAATAATGTCCCTTTTCTTACTCCATACATTATTAGTCAGTTGTCCTACTCCTTCACTCATTGCAAGTTGTGCAATGTAGTGTTGTCAAGCCATTGTTCCCCTCATAGAGGTGGGGGGTTTTGCTACTATGGCCAGAGTAGAGCCTTATGCTCCAAGATGCTGCCATATCCACATTGCTTTTTCTTGTAAAGGAGGTGGGTAAGTGTCCAACAGTAGGGCCAGAGTAGAGTCTTGTTTTCCCGGACGCTTGGGGAAACTCCACCCGTGAATGCCAACTTCGCTCAGGTCCCATCCTGACCCACTACCTTTTAGGCTTGGGGCCTTGTCGCTAAAGTCCCGTCTTCCAGAATCTTTTGCCTGGGGCCACTTTGGATGAAGGTCGGTCTCTAGGCTCAGACTTGTCTCGTATTCTGTTTCTTGGTCAACACTTCAGAATCACGCTATCTTGATTCGGTCTCCTTTTGCTGTCACAGGTCACCCACTGGATACAGCCTTGACGACCAGAGACCATACGTCTGTTTCTGTCACACACTATGTCTTTACTAACTTCTTAGAAGAAACTGTCTCTCTCTATGAACTAACCCCTCCCATTGTTGGCTAGTCCCAACACCTAACTATTCTTCTCCTATAGTCTGGTGTGACGCCCTGACAAGATCAGGGTGTCACAGAAGACTGCACCCCTCTTCTAGGTGCAGGATTCTCTCCTCTTTGGTCCTCCATCACAATCCCCATACTGGTACACATCATCAGCCATAAACACCCTAGTCACCCCTCCGTTACAATAAGGACACAACAGTGGGTGGGGCCAAGCACCAAGAACCCCGCCTAAGGGTTCTGAGGTGTGATGGGAGGGGACAGTGACAGTTGGAAGGAGAGTTGACAGTTAAGTGGAGAAATACGGTTGTGAGGAGAGTGAGATGGTGAATAGAGTAGTCAGGAGTTGGAGCTCCTGAGCTATCGGACGACTTGACATCTGACTAGGTGACAGTTGGTAGACAGGGCCACAGGCAACGGAGATCCGGTTGCGGGAAACCTTAAGTGGACCGGGGCAGGGTCGTAGCCCGCTGGTACTGACAGTAGGAATCCGGTCCGGAGCCGTGCACAGACAGGGTACCTGGACCCTAGGGCGAGGAGCAGCTTTAAGCCCCTTACCAATTGACAAGATTTCAGGTCTCGGCCCACAGGAGGCCCAGATAAAGTGAGACGGAAGCCCAACGAGGGGGATAGGACTCCGCAATTGCCTGCTAAGATCCCACGGTTCAGTTTTCGCGTGCCACAGCACCCAAAAGACAGTAACATCGGGAGCAGACTTCCCCATTTCACACAGAGTAGTTAATTCAAAGGACTCAAATATAAAGTGCAGGTGGAAGTGCCCCTGTTCTGCTGTACCGGGGTGCGGGATCCGAACACACCCTCCGGAGACTACTGGCTAGTGGTAATTTGGTTTACCATCTGGACTCTGTGTCAAGTTATTTCAGAACTGTGAGTACACTGGCACCATCCAGTCCAACCCTGCAGACTGCACTCCGTCACACCATCCCACCTGTACCGGGGTTCTGAAACAACACCTCCCCTACCCGTCGAGGGGATAACATCTAGCTGCCCCACTCCATCAGTCCTGGGCACCAGCGACAGCAGCAGTGCCATCAAAACCACCGCACACCACGGGTGGCGTCACTGACAAACCTCCCCTATATTTATATTCACCACTTTTTCACTTGCGGCCGACAGACGGGTGCTCAGGCCCGGGTCCGGCTTCCCCTCGAGCCGCCGCAATGACCCCAGATCCGAGCATCTCGAGCAGTCCCCCTGTCGCGGTCTGTCCCCCTGCCCGCAACACTGGCAGCCACATATAAAACTGCTGTACATTACGGATTACATTATCTTCGTAATGAAACAAGACGTATCACACTTTGCATTTTATTACAATTCAGATATCACATTATTTACAAAGACGCAGGACACAATTCACATGACAATACAATAACGTGATAGTGTCTTCAGGGACAGGAACGCGACAGCAACAAGTGCACCTCCTTACAGAAGTTTAAAAACAGATGTCATATGGATGATAAAATAAATGAATAAAGTTGTTTTTTTCTGGATGAAAAAAGGACAATTTTTATTATACAGTCGTGTGAATATTTTGGGCTCAATTTTGGCCCATAAGTGCAGCACTTTACTCTCCTGTTTACAGGTCGATGAACAATGATGGGGACACTATGATAGCTAACACATTCATTCTGTCCCCTACTGAATCATGTTATCACAGTATGTCTCATATTTATGTTGCGGGCGGAGGGGCAGCGCTCGCTACGCTCGGGTCCGGGGCTGCTGCTGCTCGGTGGCTCGAGCGGTGGGCCGGACCCGGGGACTCGAGCAGCGCTCCTCGCCCACAAGTGAAAGGGGGTGGTTTGTTTGGGGAGATAGTTCATGATGCCACCCACGGGTCGTGGTGATAATGGGCACCACCGCTGCTGGTGACGGGGATCCCGGGAGCGATGGCAGGGAGCAGCTAGGATGTTGGTTCCCCCTTCGTGGGTAGGGGTTGGTGATCCCGGGGCCCGGTGGTGGTATGGGGAGGCTGGGTAGCTGGGGTGCAGGGTTGCGGAGGCAGCGCGGTGCAGATAGGCACAGATTCACAGAGTCTCTGGTAAACCAAACGGCTGGATGGACGGGTCCCTTAGCCGGCTGCAGTGTCTTTGCTCTGCCCGGACAGGTTGATGGTGGCTGTCTTTCCCTGCACCGCTGTGTATGAATTGACTCTGTTGGTTTCCCACTGGTAGTCCGCTCCCCGGCGTGTATGTACCGAAGGAGCCCATTTTGCCCGCAAGTGCTGGCCCTTGGATCTCTAGCCTATGGCGGTGGCTTTTTATCCTCACTGTGTGGTCGGTTGCCTTCTGTCGGGTCTTGGGTGTTAGGGAACCCTTGGGGTTCCGGTCACTATCGGATTTGACCGTTGTCGGTGGCTCCTAGCCTGGTCGGAGTCTGATGGCCCTGCCTTTGTGCTTGGTGCAGATCTGCTCCCCGGCTCGGTACCGGCGGGCCACCGCCCATCCCCGGTCCTACGGTTCCGCTGACTTGCACCACCTCCTGCAGACGGCCACCAACGTCTGACGACCTTGCTGTACGTGCCTGGGCTCCGATCCAGACACTAACAGTTTCTCTACTCCACTTCAACTCCAAACTTAACTCCTCTCCACTCCACTCCAAACTGAACTAACTGCTTTTTCCCGCCTCCAAGCCTGTGAACTCCTTGGAGGGTGGGGCCAACCGCCTGGCTCCGCCCCACCTGGTGTAGACATCAGACCCTGGAGGAGGCAACAAGGATTTTCTTTGACTGATGTTGACTATCCAGGGGAGGGGGTGTGTGTGATGTTGTGTTTGTGACTACCTGGCTAGTCCAGGGCGTCACATTTACATGTTGCGATGTACTGCTGATGTGACACCCTGGACTAGCCAGGTAGTCACAGATAGCGCCCCGCACAACACCAGTCCCACACTAGGTAACATCAGCCACACACATAAATCCTAGTCACCTCCCTCAGTGCTTAATGGACACACCAGGGGGGCAGAGCCAGGCGGTTGTCACGCCCACCAAGGAGTTTAGAGGGCCTGAGGCAGGAAACAGTTGAGTCAGTTCGAGTTCAAGTTCAAGTTCAGTAGTGAAGGAGTGAGGAGGACAGGCCTGTGGTACAGGCCTGTGTCAGACTGACAGGTGTGAGGGCCGTAGCCCGTACACCTTGGCTAGGAGGCAGACAGTGGCCTAGCCTGCAGGAGCTGGGAAGATAGCTTGGTGGAACCGTGGTGGACCGGGACAAGGCAGTGGCCCGCCGGTACCGACCCGGGGAACCGACTGGAAACCGGAGCGCACAAGGGGGGTACTCAGACCCTGAAATGAGGTCCAGAAGCCACTGGACTGAGTTAATTCACTGATTGAGGTCTGGACTATAGGTCTTTTCCCACCCAAGTCCCGACTGAAGACAACAGCCCACCGAGGGGGATAGAAAGCCACCGCACAGGCGAGATCCCACGGGCCAGCGTCTGCGGGTAAACGGGCTTTCCCAAGATACCTACAGCCGGGGTAGCGGACTCTCGTCGCTGAAGCGCAGGCAGTCTACACATACACTACACGGTGCAAGAGAAAGGCAAAGACCACCGAACTGGGTGGGGGACCAGACGCAGCCGGCTGTGGGCACCGACCACCATCAACTTTGTTTACCAGAGACTTGTGTGTGTCAATAACAGTGAGTACAACAGTGCCATCCGGCTGCGCACCGCCCTGCACCGCCCAGCTACTTCTCCCCAACAGGTCCCGGGGCCATAATCCCTGCCCACGGAGGGGTTAATATCTTGCTGCATAAGCATCTCCCCCGGGTGCCCCGTAACTGCAGCGGTGGTGTCTACACCTTCACCACATCCCGTGGATGGCGTCACGAACTCAAACACGGCTCCAGCCGTACACCTACCTGCCACCCCCCTAAGTAGCGCCAGCATCCTTTCAGAACGAAGTGACCCCGGGTCCAGAGGTGCTCAAGCCACCCACCAATGAGTCCAGATCCGAGTGCGGGGCGGTACACTGATAATGATTTTGGTGATGGTCTAAACAGTCCAATCACCCAAGAAACAAGCCACTTCCTCATTCACAAGGTAATCGCCAGAATATTTACATGGGCAGATTAGGAATACAACTGGTTGCCATTCATTTATATGTCCAAATGCAGCATAAAATGCAAAAAGTTTAAACCATAAAACCAAATGTCGTTTTTGAATATGTAAATGCAAATCATTATCTGCTGAACAAAGCAAACAATGATGATCAAACTCAAAATGTTAAAAATAACTATTTCATCATATTTTATAATAAATAAAAATAGTGTAAACTTTAACCCTAACAGTATGGTACATGCATGCAACGCCAAACTTGGGGAACATTATATTAAAGAGAACCAGTCACACACAATATGCGTTCTGACCTATCAGCAGACACGTGTGCCCTAATTACGATGGGGGAGAAGGCTCATGTGAATCCATGGTATCACGCCCACAGGGGCGTGATACCATGGAAAGTATGCAAACACCCACAGGGCGATGTCATGCCCATGGGGCGACGAGCTCTGCTATTTACATATTGTATGTGACAGGTTCCCTTTAAAGCAGTGGACACTAAGGAAGAGATAAAATCTGTCAAAGCAGCTAAGCTTATATTAGAGATTAAGAGTGTCGCGGGCGGCGGGGCGCTGCGCTCGCTAACGCTCGGGTCCGGCGCTGCTGCTGCTACTCGGTGGCTCGAGCGGTGGGCCGGATCCGGGGACTCGAGCGGCGCTCCTCGCCCGTGAGTGAAAAGGGGGTGGTTTGTTTGGGTATTTAGTCCGTGACGCCACCCACGGGTTGTGGTGAAGGTGGGCACCACCGCTGCTGGTGACGGGGATCCCGGGAGCGATAGTAGAGAGCAGCTGGGATGTTGTTTTCCCCCTCCGAGGGTAGAGGTTGGTGGTCCCGGGGCCCAGTGGTGTGACGGGGAGGCAGGGTCGATGAGGTGCAGGGTTGCAGGGACAGCGCGGTGCGATGCCGGATGGCACGGGTGTACTCACTCAGCAAGAGATGCACAAAGTCTCCGGTAAACCAAACTGTCTCTCCCCGGACAGGTGATGGTGGCTGTCTCTTCCTGCACCTTTGTGTAACTGTGTTGACTCCAATGGCTTCCCAATGGTAGTCCGCTCCCCGGTGTATAGATACCGGAGGAGCCCGTTTTGCCCGCAGGCGCTGGCCCTTGGATTTCTAGCCTTGGCGGTGGCTGTATATCCTCACGGTGTGAGCGGTTGCCTTCAATCGGGACTTGATTGTTAGGGAACCCCGGGGGTTCCTGTCACATTCGGATTTGACTATTGATGGCGGCTCCAAGCCTGGTTGGGGTCTGATGGCCCTGCCTGGGTGTGCTTAGCTTCACTCCGTTCCCCGGTCCGGTACCGGTGGGTCACCGCCCAGCCCGGTCCTTACGGCTCTGCGGAGTTCCACCAACTCCTGCAGACGGCCACCACCGTCTGCCAACCTTGCTGTCAGTGCCTGAGCTCCGACCCAGACACCTCAAGTACGTGACCTCTCTCTTTCACCTCCAAGACTAATCTGTCACTTTTCCCGCCTCCAGGCCTGTGAACTCATCGGTGGGTGGGGCCAACCGCCTGGCTCCGCCCCACCTGATGTGGACATCAGACCCTGGAGGGAGGTAACAAGGGTTTTGTGTCTGGCTAATGTAACTGTCTGGGGGGTGGGGGTGTGTGTGTGTTACCTGTGACGACCTGGATAGTCCATGGCGCCACAAGAGGATCCTGTAATTTCAAAGAAATAGTCTATTAACCTACAGATATGAGTTCTGAAACCATACAGATCCGCTGCCAGGAGGAAATCAACTTTTTTTCTTCCTCTTGGCAGCCTCGGGCTCTCAGTCATTGTGGTGCAGCCATTGCAGTTTCAGTCACTACTTAGTACATTGTGAGCGACAGCTGTAACCACGCCCTCTGCGCTGACTGACAGCTGGCTCAGTATAAACAAGATGTCCGACACTACTAACACACACTACGGTCTGAAAGACAACATAGCTGGGAAGCTGGGTGGAGAGAGCAAGAGTCATGGGGTGCTCTAACCAAGCAGATATAAACTATACACAGCAACAGACCAAGGAAGTAAGGTCAGCACTCACCTGACATCTTGAAAAAGTCAGTCCTTTATTTCATCTGATAAAAGCAGAACGGAGAGGAAGGGGAGGATGCGGAGAGCAAAAGGATGACAGCTGCCATTTTGCGCGTATGATTGCGCTTCTACGGAATCTCTGTTCTGCTTTTATTTGATGAAATAAATGACTGACTTTTTCAAGATGTCGGGTTGGTGCAGACCTTTCTTCCTTGCTCAGCACACAGTAGGCTGTCAGTCAGTGTCGGGGTCCTGGTTACAGCCACCTATGACAATGTACATAGCAGTGATTTAAACCGTGCCCTTTGACTGAAAGCCAGAAACTGCCAGGAGGTATAAAGTTAATTTCCTCCTGGCAGCGGCGTATTAAGTGTGGCAGCCGCACGACATCACATTATTAACCTGCAGATTAACCCCATATCTTCAGACTAATAGTATTTTATTTTTACATGACAAGTTCCTTTAAGCAACTGAAAGGTAAAAACAAAAACTCAGCAGTAGATTCTAACATTTTTTGCTTTAAAAATAATGTTTTACAATGTTATGTGTATTTGCAAACGAAAATTCTATTTGCAAATCTAGACTTATCTATGACTTTCTGAAGATTAGGGAATCTAAACTTTTAGCTAATTAAATTAAAAACAAAAAAGTGGAGCTTGAGTTCTATAGGTCCCTGGGCAACTTTTAACACTCAAACCCACCACTACCACAGGTTATTGATAGCATGCCTGGGCTCCAGTTGTGTGACTATTTTATGCAGAAAAATAGGTTACAATGTAAAATATAAAATAATAATGTAAATTGCTGCTACAAACAAGCTGCCAAAATGATTTTTATCCCGTTACCTCAATGGCACCCTCACAAACAATGGTGTTTTCTGTGCCACTGTTCGCAAAGATGTAATGACAATAATGGCCAGCCATTCCTCTATTGTTGTAACTAGCACATTTAGGACTGAAAAAAATGGTGTAAGTCCATTTATAGACACGTGTATTGTGTTCATTGTTATTTGGAAAATGATTACTGTCAGTTTATATAAAGTAAATGACATAAAGGCACAGGGCATGTGTTATACAGACGTGTACCTTAAGTGACACATCAAACATTATCAACTTATGAGTATTAAAGTAGGTCAGTAAACACATAAATGAACTCTGAAGCAGTGCCACTCACTTATTATTTTCAGAAATGCTTAAAGTCAAGCAATATTCAACACAAAATGTGTTCTGCATTATTCACATGTACAAAGAGAAATGATTTGCATGTGTTTTCTTCTCTGCCATTCTCAGCGGTACTATTGGCATTCGTTTTTATTTTGAAGGGCATGTGAAGTCAATTTGGGCAGTCATCATGCTATATCTCTATATTTATTACTTCTCATTGGATATACAGTAACTACTGTCCAAAAGTTTTAGGTAGTTGTGGAAAAAATGCTTTCAAAATTCGAAGTGTTAATATTGCAACGCGAAAGAACAAAAGAAAAATGTAAACCAAATCAAAATTTGGTGTTATCAGTGACGACCCTTTGACCGAATCAGCATCAATTCTACTCGGTACAGTTGCAAATAGTTTTTGAAGGAACACAGCTGAGGGGGTTGGTTTAGTCATCTTGAAGAACCAATCATTTGTGGATGTAGGCTTCAACAAATCCTTCTGTCTCTTCCAGACAGACTGGAGTTTAGGGCTCTGTGGGGGCCATGTCATCAAGTCCAAATTCTTGTTTCTTTTTACAGTGACAATAGTTCTTAGTGAAATTAACTGTATGTTTGGGGTTGTTAACCAGCTACAGAATAAATAGGGAGTTTATACTGTGAGCCCTAATGAAGATGGTGACAATGATGTCTGTAAAGCAATGTGGAAATTATTGGTGCTATGTATACTCAATAAGTAAATAAAATAAACATACAATATTGCATGATGGATACTTCTCTGCCTTTACTTCTTAGATCCTCATGGCTTTTTCTGTTTAGCTTCTCTTGCTCTACCATAGTGCTCAGCATGGCAGCCTCGGTTTTCAGAGTGGTGAGCTGTCCATTGTGCTGAACTACAGCATGAGACAAACTCTCCTTACTAATAGCTACATGGTTTTCTAAATCTGCAAGCTGATATTTCAACTATTCCTTCTCATTCATTAGTTTTTTTTTATCCTTTCGTAGTGAGAAAGCATCTGAAGATTTATTGTAAAAGTACTTATCTCAGGTTTCAGGAGGGTGTTTCTCTGGATTAAAGTGCGCTAGCGAGATTGCAAGCGATTGTACCCGCCTCCGTTGGTTGTGCGACACGGGCAAATCGCTGCCCGTCACGCACAACCTCGCTTACCCCATCACACGCACTTACCTGTCCTGCGACGTCGCTCTGGCTGGCGATTCGCCTCCTTCCTAAGGCTGCGGGTAGTGCAGAAGTAGAAGTGGAGGGGCGGAGATGAGCGGGACGTAACATCCCGCCCACCTCCTTCCTTCCGCATTGCCGGTGGACACAGTAAAGGAGATGTTCGCCGCTCCTGCGGTGTCACACATAGCGATGTGTGCTGCTGCAGGAACGACATCGCTAATTAGAAGAAAATGATTTTTTGTTTTAGGACAACCTCTGCGCGGCAAACAATTTTTGCCGCTTTTGCGATCGTTTTAGGTCGCACATAAGTGTCACACACTGCGATATCGTTAATGACGCCGGATGTGCATCACAAACAACGTGACCCTGACGATAATTCATTAACGATATCGTAGCGTGTAAAGCCCGCTTAAGTCTTTGAAGACACACAGAGAACAAAAGGTGTTATTCTTACTATTCAGTTAGTCTTAATATACTAGAATTGAACATTTTTTACTTTTTATGTCTCTTTTGTTTAACAGATTTTAATTGTGGCATTCTGCTAATTATGGCAAACCACACGGCCACCATTGGAGCAGTGAGTCAGGGACACACTGACTAGTGGCACCATCCTTTCCTTTGCTCAGCATTTCATTTATAATAGCCTCTGCCTTTTCAGGTTGCAGATACAATTGAACTCAATGATAGAACAGGAAGCTGTTGGCTCCCAGTTCCACAATTCAGCTTGTTAGTCTAAGGCGGGCTTTGCACACTACGACATCGCAGGTGCGATGTCGGTGGGGTCAAATCGAAAGTGACGCACATCCGGCGTCACTTGCGATGTCGTAGTGTGTAAATCCTAGATGATACGATGAACGAGCGCAAAATCGTCGTCATCGTATCATCGCTGCAGCCTCCGACATTTCCATAATGCCGGGGGAGCGACAGGTACGATGTAGTTCCTCGTTCCTGCGGCCGCACACATCGCTGTGTGTGAAGCCGCAGGAGCGAGGAACTTCACCTTACCTGCCTCCCGGCTGCAATGAGAAGGACGGAGGTGGGCGGGATGTTTACATCCTGCTCATCTCCGCCCCTCAACTTCAATTGGCCGCCTGCCGTGTGACGTCACTGTGACGCCGCACGACCCGCCCCCTAAGGAAGGAGGCGGGTCGCCGGCCAGAGGGACGTCGCACGGCAGGTATGTGCGTGTAAAGCTGCCGTAGCGATAATAATCGCTACGGCAGCTTTCACTATATATCGAACGTGCGACGGGGGCGGGACTATCGCTGCAGCATCGGTAACACATTGTTACCGATGTTGCAACGTGCAAAGCCCGCCTAAGGCTGCAGACACATTAGCGTATGGCATCCGATGCGAGAGCAATGGATGCGACATGCTAATGACCCTCGGCCCAGGCTCTGCTGCGAGCGTGAGCCGAGTGTCATGCAACTGTGACCGGATGTTGCGATCGGGTCACAGCTGCGAAGCTGAGTGCGGGCGCTGCGGAGGAGAGGGAGCGGTAATCCCCCCCATCTCCTCCATTGTCAGCCTGTGCGTATATCGCACTGCACTGGGATAACATCCGAGTGCATTCCGATGTTTCTCTCGCACCCATTCACTTGAATGGGTGCGAGTGATATGGATCTCGCAAAAAATTGTAGCATGCTGCGATTTTTTTCCTCAGTCCATTTAGGGCCCCCTTCACACGTCAGGTTTTCTGGTACGTTTGTGCTTTTTTTTATACGTACCAGAATCACTGACATATCCAGACCCATTATAATCAATGGGTCTGCTCACACATCAGTGATTTTTCACTGAACGTGTCTCCGTGCAGCATACACGTGTGTCCATGATTCTGCACGGAGACAAGTCAGGTTTTTTTTGGCATCACTGATGACCCATGGACCACACTATGGTGTGATCCGTGTGTGATCCGTGAAACACGTACCAGAAAAACACTGACATAAAAAATAATAAACATTTTCCCACTCACCTTGCCAGCGATGCGCTGTGCAGCCTCTGCTCTCTGCAGCTCCTTCCCGGCTCATGAATATTCATGAAAGCAGAAACAGCCGACCTGGAAGTAGCTGTAGAGTGCGGCGGGCAGACGCTGCAGAGCCGAGGAGTTCAGCACCATGCACAGCAGGAGCGAAGGCAGATGAGTAATGTCCATGTGCATTCACAGATCACGGATTGCACATGGACAACCCACGTGTGCCATGAATCAGGGAACACGGAGGGACATGTGCGTGTTTTACACGTCAGTAAAGAACATCAGTGTTTTTCCCTGACGTGTGAAGGGGGCCTAGGGCTAAGAAAAAAAATGCTTCAGCATTGTCTTACATGGAGCCGAGGGCAATGTGAGATTTTCTCGCATTGCACTCGTCCGATTTATACGCTTGTGTGAGCGTACCCTAAGTCTCAGCACAGCAGGCATAATGATATTGATGAATTGCACCTGCTGTGTAGAGCCTCAAATTGCACACAGCAAGGAATGTGGCTAGGTAAGTATTTTTATGTATATTTTGTCAGTCAGTACTTCAGGATAATTGTGTGGCATAATACTGTGTGGAAATGCTGTAGCGGTGTCGTACTTTTTGGGGCTCAATTTATTGTGTGGGAGCTCATGGGCCAATATGCTTTGAATGGGGGACTATGTTGTAATAATAATGTGTAGGGGGTTATGGGGGCATCATACTGTGTGGGGCTCAGGGGGTCATTATACTGTATGGTGAGCTGGGAGGTCTGTCATACTGTGAGGAGGCTGAAGGGGCATTATACAATGAGGAGTGAGTGACTGGGGGCATTACACTATGGGAGTTTACTGTGATAGTATCTTAATCTGTGGAGGGGCTTTAGGGCATCACACTATGGGACATCATATTGTGTGGGGGCTGGGATAGTCACTGTGGGGGTATCATATTGGGGGTTAATGTTGTGGCCTAAAAATGTCTTTGGAGGAATGTTAGGGACATCATACTGTATTGTGGGCACTTGGAATTTTTATCCCACTTTCCAGTACACTACATAGTAAAATTAATGGTTTCATTCAAAAGTATAACTCATCCTGCAAAAAAAGGCCCTCATATAGCTTATATTGATTTAAAAACAAAAAAGTTATGGCTTTTTGAAAAAGGGGGAAAAAACCCGAAAATGAACGAAATGAAAATGAACGAAATGAAAATGTACGAAAATAACGGAAAATCACCTGCTGGTGAAGTGGTTAAACCACTGGAGTGTTGCTTTAGTGGTATGTTTTAGGTCATTGCCTTATTGGAAGGTGAACCTCCATCCCAGTCTCAAATTACTGACGTCAGACATAGCGTTTACCTTGGTGGCCAAAATGTTCAATATTGGTCTCATCTGATCACCGCACTTTCCTCCATACATTTTGGGCGTCTCCCACATGCTTAATTGCAAAATAAAAATGAGCACATTTGTTGTGGTACCATGTTATTTCAATTGGATGATAATAGTTTGATGTTGCTCTGGGATCATCAGAGATTGGGTTAGTTTTTTAGAACTTAACCCTGATTTGTACTTCTCAACAACTTTGTCTGTGACTTGTTTGGATATCTCCTTGGTCTTCATGGTGTTGTTTGGTTTGTGGTGCCTCTTGCTTAATGGTGTTGTAGTCTCTGTGGCATTACAGAAGAGGTGTGTGCATACTGACAATCCACGGGACATTTAGATTGCACACAGGTAGACGTCCATTCAATAAGCATGTGACTTATGAAAGTAATTACTTGCACAGTAAATTTTTAGCGACTTCATAGCAAAAGGGGTGAATACATATGGACATAGAAATTGTTATTTATTTTATCCCATAAATGTAATTTTTTCCTATATTATTCTCACTTCGCTCGTGCACTTTAGTGTTTAGTGTATTTACAGTGTTTTAGAGTATTTAGTGGTAATGCATCCCACACAAATCGGATTAAAAAAATATTTAAACCCAGGTTGTAATGTAACAAAATAGGTAAAAAGCCAAGGGGTGAATACTTTCGCAAGGCACTGTATAGTTTTAGTAACATACTAGCTGTACTACCCGGCTTTGTCCGGGTTAATAACTGTTGTTAACAAAATAGAATGTATTAACAAAAATTTTCTGCACACAAAAACCACAAAACAAATAGATAGAAATGTAATTATTAAAAGGCAAAAACCAAGCTAATAGAAGCATTTCACAACATATATTTCAACACCACAGATATTACACACAGATTTAACTAAATTGGCCAAGTAATGTGCTCCGTTTGTCTCTTTCCAGGTCAGTCTCTTTCCAGGTCAGTCTCTTTCCAGGTCTGTCTCTTTCCAGGTCTGTCTCTGTCTGTCTCTTTCACTGTCTGTCTCTGTCTGTCTCTTTCCCTGTCTGTCTCTGTCTGTCTGTCTCTTTCCCTGTCTGTCTCTCTGTCTGTCTCGCCGTCTGTCTGTCTCTCTGTCTATCTCTCTGTCTGTCTCTTTCCAAGTCTCTATCCCTCTGTCTCTTTCCCCGTCTGTCTCTCTGTCTGTCTCTCTGTCTGTCTCTCTCTGTCTCTCTTTATCCGTCTCCCCACCGACATCTTATTACCTCACATATAAGCTTCTTATACTATGAATGTCTTTTGTTCCTATAGCAACCACTCACAGCTCCTACTAATAACCCGTAGTTCCAGGCTCCATTTACTTTAATGGAGGCATGTTTTTTGGAGAGTAACTGTAAAGCGCGGGGTATATTTTGTGGCTGTAGCTGCGATGGTGCAGATGCCAATCCCGGACATACACACACACACATACATACATACATACACACATTCAGCTTTATACAGTAAATTAGATTAGGCTAAATATTGTGAAAATCCTTTCATATAAATGATATAATTTAGCATCAATTCCAAAGAAGAATGTGTCCTAATGTGTATATTACATGTTTTGTATAGTATTTCTTACTGTCACTGCCAGCAATTGGTTTGCCTGGAAGTAATACCTGATGCTCTTTTATGGCAGGACTGATGTCTCTTTAATTTTGGAATTTGACTTTTGCTTAGTCAGGGAGATATGGTCAAACAGGATCTATGAGCATCTGAAAGTGATAAAGAATAAAGACAGGTGTAAGTAGGGGAATATCCATGTTTCTGTAACCTTTCTTTAGTTTAATGAATGATACCAATATAACTTATATTAAACAAAAAGTAACTTTCCAAGTAGGCTTAGACTTGATTAACAGCTTTGCAACTATTTTTGCTTTTCCTCTGTATCACAGAAAATAATTGAATGCCAGATTTGTCACATTATGGACATCAACACTGAACAACGGACCTCATACACTTAGGCGGGCTTTGCACGCTGCGACATCGGTAACAATGTGTTACCGATGCTGCAGCGATAGTCCCGCCCCCGTCGCACGTGCAATATCTAGTGAAAGCTGCCGTAGCGATTATTATCGCTACGGCAGCTTTACACGCACATACCTGCCGTGCGACGTCCCTCTGGCCGGCGACCCGCCTCCTTCCTAAGGGGGCGGGTCGGGCGGCGTCACAGCGATGTCACACGGCAGGCGGCCAATTGAAGTGGAGGGGCGGAGATGAGCAGGATGTAAACATCCCGCCCACCTCCGTCCTTCTCATTGCAGCCGGCGGCAGGTAAGGTGAAGTTCCTCGCTCCTGCGGCTTTACACACAGCGATGTGTGCTGCCGCAGGAGCGAGGAACAACATCGTACCTGTCGCTGCAGCGACATTATGGAAATGTCGGAGTGTGCAGCGATGATACGATAACGACGCTTTTGCGCTCGTTCATCGTATCAAAAAGGATTTGCACGTTGCGATATCGACTGCGACGCCGGATGTGCGTCACTTTCGATTTGACCCCATCGACATCGCACGTGCAATGTCGCAACGTGCAAAGCCGCCCTTACAGTTGAAACCAGACGTTTACGTACACCATCGATAAAGACACATATTCATGTTTTTATCAATGTGTGACATTAAATCAGAATAAACCTTTCCCATTTACATACACTATCAGATGTTGCCAATAAATAAAAATGAATATAAAAATAAATATAAATAAACATAAAAATTCATTGAGCAATTTCATCAAAATGATGGCTGAAACCAATCAACAAAAATGTGAAAGTATATACAATATGTGCAGGAATATAAACAGACTTAATAAATAATGCAAAATAAATTACAAGGCAGTATAGTAGTGTATTGATTCAAATAATCATTGTCAAAATCCAGTACATAATGTCCAGAGGCCTTATAAACTAGCGAAATGGTTCACACGATTATATAAGAAGGATATGAGGGGAGAAAACAGATAGGAGAAGAGTTAGGAGAGGAAAAGGAGGCAAAAAGAAAGAGCAAAAGAGAGAAGAAAAGAAGAAGAAAAGAGAAAAAAAAAGTAAGTAGAGAGTCATGGTATACTAGTATTGAGATATGTAAAATGCAGTTAGAATGTGAACGCTGTACAGTATGCAACATGTGATGATGTGGAAAATAATTTGTGGTATATACCGTATGTATTGGTGGGACTTTGTGCTTACAAGATGCAGAAAGTCTAAGGCGGGCTTTGCACACTACAACATCGCAGGTGCGATGTCGGTGGGGTCAAATTGAAAGTGACGCACATCCGGCATCGCATGCGACATCATAGTGTGTAAAGCCTAGATGATACGATTAACGAGCGAAAATCGTCGTAATCGTATCATCGGTGCAGCGTCGGCGTAATCCATAATTACGCTGACGCGACGGTCCGATGTTGTTCCTCGCTCCTGCGGCAGCACACATCGCTGTGTGTGAAGTCGCAGGAGCAAGGAACATCTCCTACCGGCGTCACCGCGGCTTCCGTAGGATATGCGGAAGGAAGGAGGTGGGCGGGATGTTTACATCCTGCTCATCTCCGCCCCTCCGCCGCTATTGGCCGCCTGCCGTGTGACGTCGCTATGACGCCGCACGACCCACCCCCTTAGGAAGGAAGCGGGTCGCCGGCCAGAGCGACGGTCGCAGGGCAGGTGAGTGCATGTGAAGCTGGCGTAGCGATAATTTCCGCTACGCCAGCTATCACACGATATCGTACCTGTGACGGGGGCGGGGACTATCGCGTGCGACATCGCAGCCTCGGCTTGCGATGTCGCAACGTGCAAAGCCCGCCTAAGAGGTTATGTGACAAGAGATCAGAGGATGCAGAAGTGATATAGAAGTAAGGAAACCAGATAATGCATAGGAACTGCAGTGTGACGGTATAAAGGCTATTGGACACAGTTACTATGAAAATAATGTCAAATATTATACCGTGCTGCTGGCTGTGGAGTTGCCTGGAACATGGAGAGGTGACAGTGATGTCCGCCGCTGTGAGGAGCGCCAATGTGTCCAGGATGCTTCCAAAGTTAAATTGTACAAGTGTCCAATGGTAGTATGGAAAGGCACCATGTGATCACTGAGAGAGGGTGCAATATGGCACAATCGTCTGTGACATATTGGTCAAAAATAGAGGAACGGCCAGTGCTGGGATGGATGTGCGCATTGCTTAAGACTGAAGGGGTACTTTTGAATCCTGGGTAACTGGGCTTCAGGTCTGAGCTTTTTAATCAATTGGTCTGTTTATTTTGTTGGATCCTCTAGGTCTCCATTTTAGTCCAGACATGTTGGGGAAGATCCTTTAGATCAGGAAGAATTTCCTGATATGATGACCTGTGGACTTTCATCAGAGGAATCAGGCATTCAAGGGTACTACATTCTTCTGATCCCTCTGATGTAGTTACAATGAGCTCATCATCTGTGTATTTTATGTTTACCTTCAGTTTCATCAGTGTATTTCTTTCCAGCAAGTCTCAAGAGTCAGTGAACACTAATGAAAGTGAGGTGGTAAGTGGGCCTATAGTTATTGGGTGTAAACCTTTATTTCATTATGATATGATTACCTTCCAGACTTATACAGTTAGGTACAGAAATATTTGGACAGTGATGACATTTTCAGGAGGGTTTGCATGCCACAATTTTTTTTTAAATGAAACAACTGAGATGCAATAGATGCAATTTTTGTTCAACAACTTTTAGAGGGTATAATATGGCGGAGGGTACGTATGTGTCGCGAGCGGAGGGAACGCGCTCGCCACGCTCGGGTCCGGGGCTTCTGCTGCTGCTGCTCGGTGGCTCGAGCGGTGGGCCAGACCCGGGGACTCAAGCAGCGCTCCTCACCCGTGAGTGAAAAGGGGGTGGTTTGTTTGGGGAGATAGTTCGTGACGCCACCCACGGGACGTGGTGATGATGGCACCACCGCTGCTGGTGACGGGGATCCCGGGAGAGATGGTAGGAAGCAGCTAAGATGTTGCCCCCTCCGTAAGTAGGGGTTGGTGATCCCGGGGCCCGGTGGTGTAACGGGGAGGCTGGATGGCTGGGTTGCAGGGACAGCGCGGCACGGTGCCGGACGGCACTGGTATACTCACTCAGACAATCAATGACAGAGTCTCTGGTAAACCAAAACGGCTGGATGGACGGGTCCCGCAGCCGGCTGCAGTGTTGTTGTGCTCTCCCTGGACGGCTGATGGTGGCTGTCTTTCCCTGCACCTTGTTAGAATGTTCTGACTCCTGTGGTTGCCCACCGGTAGTCCGCTCCCCGGCGTATAGGTACCGTAGGAGCCCTTTTGCTCGCAGGCGCTGGCCCTTGGCTCTTTAGCCTGTGGCGGTGGCTGTATATCCTCATGGTGTGGACTGTTGCCTTTTAGCGGAACTTGGCTGTTAGGAAACCCCTGGGGTTCCGGTCACACTCGGATTTGACCATTGTCGGCGGCTCCAAGCCTAGTCGGGGTCCGATGGCCCTGCCTGTGTGCTTAACTTCACTCAGTTCCCCGGTTCGGTACCGGTGGGCCACCGCCCAACCCCGGTCCTACGGTTCCGCAGAGATCTGCTAACTCCTGCAGACGGCCACCACCATCTGCCAACCTTGCTGTCAGTGCCTGGGCTCTAACCCAGACACTTTCAGTTTCTGACCTCTCGCTTCCACCTCTCAAACTACTCTGCTCCTTTTCCCGCCTCCAGGCCTGTGAACTCCTCGGTGGGTGGGGCCAACCGCCTGGCTCCGCCACCACCTGGTGTGGACATGAGCCCCTGGAGGGAGGCAACAAGGGTTTTTGTCTGACTGTTGTAACTGTCTAGGGTGGGGGTGTGTGTGTTGTTATGTCTGTGACTACCTGGCTAGTCCAGGGTGTCACATTCCCCCTTGGTGAAATGCAGACCGTCTGCGGGCTGCCCGTCCATCACCGGTTTTATTTTTGTTTCTGAAAAAGATAAATTAACATATAAACATTCAACATAAGCATATTTTCAGTTCTTCACTTACGGGAGGCTCGGTACTTTAACGTTTCAAACATATAAAACATTTTTATTACTGACGGACGGGTTCATGGTCATCCGCTCCCCCACCCAAGTAACCTACACCTTGATGCTGTCCCTAAGAAGCGGGCAGCACCCCTTTACCCCAGTCCAGGTCCAGGTTACCTGAGCGGGAACGGGTGCAGTGTCTCGCACCCGGCTGTCACTTCAGGGGACCCCACGTCCAGGGGGACCCCTGACCCCCGGAGGTTGGCCACCGGTCCAGGTGGTGGCCGGGCCCCAGCCTACTCTGCTGCGGGCCCTTCCTCCAATCTGCCTCTCCGAAAGCGGCACGGAATGGAAAACGGCCCACAAACTATTTACAAACCCACAAGTTCGTGGGTGGCTTGCTAGTTCTCAGCCATGTTCATGAGCAGTTTCTCATGTGGGCGGCAAAACACATAGAGTCGCTCCGGGGACAACTTGCCGGCAACGGTCGGAATAATCAACTGGTTGCTGATCAGGTGAAACTTCGGTTTTGATTAGTGTTCATTCATTCAGCTATTTACACAATTAACATACTGCACCCCTAGATGGTAGTTTCCCTGTACCTAAGTGGGGGCCTACCTAGGTTGGGGCGTGTGGACCTTCTAGGCCCAATGTCATCAGTGGAGGGCAAGGAAACAGAGGAGGCAATCAGTACCTCTTCCCGCATGGCACGTATGGCAATTGGAGACCTACAGGGGTCGGGTATAGGTGCATCCCTGGGCACTGGTTCAAGTGGTTCACTGGTGGTTATTTCCATTTCTATTTCTTCCACGTGTTGTGGGAACATTATCACCGGAACAATCACTGCGCCGTTCTGCATAGGCCAGTCTGCTGGAAAGTCACCCATCACCGTGTGGATCACCTCTTTTCCCTTTTTCCCGCTCGGTATCGTGACCGGAACTTCGTTTGCCAACCTTAAGGGGGATGGACACCTTTTCAGGTAGTCTCTGGAAACCGTAGCCGCCATTTTTCCTTGATCACGACTAATCCGATAGGCCTTCTCAGTCTCCCATTCAGTGGGCTGGACGACATACGGGGTCTTCTCCCACTGGTTATCAAGCTTATGGGTTCTCCTCTTCCGTTTCAGCACCACATCCCCAGGCTCAAAGGGGGCGGCCGAAGCCCGCTTGTTAAAGCGCTGTTCCTGTTTCTCTCGGCTCTGACATAGGTTCCTTTCCACATATTCCTGAACCTGTCGGTATTGGATTTGCCGTCAGGTATCCCAGCCTGCAGTCGAAGGAAGGGCCTCAGGAGCTTCCAAGTCCATTTCTAGGTCCACCGGCAGCCGGCCCGGTCGGGATCTCATCAGATACACCGGGGTGCATTTGGTAGAACTACTGGGGATGTTGTTGTACATGTCGACCAGGTCAGGCAGCTTTTCCGGCCACAGGTTCCGCTCTTCCAACGGTAGCACCTTGAGGAGATCCAGGACCAGATGGTTCATCTTTTCACACATCCCATTAGTCTGGGCATGATATGGCGTGGTCCTGATCTTCTTACAACCGTATAATTGGCAGAACTCTTGAAACACCTCGGCTTCAAAGGCTGAACCCTGGTCCGTAAGCACCCTCTCCGGGTATCCATGCGGTCGACAGAAGTAGACCTGGAATGCCCTAGCTGCAGTACGGCCGGTCAAATCTTTGATTGGAACAACCACCATGAATCTGGAGTAGTGGTCCACGATGGTTAAGGCATAGGTATATTCCGGCTGGGTGTGAGCTTGACGTGGTCCAGGGCAACCAACTCCAGCGGTTGATGGGTGACGATTGGCTGTAGAGGGGCTCTTTGGCTGACTTCATCCTTCCTTCTCAGCGCACAGGGGCCGCACTCTCGGCACCAGGCCTCCACAGATTCTCGCATTCCACTCCAATAAAACCGTTCTCTCAGCAACATCTCCAGCTTTTTCCAGCCAAAATGCCCGGTGCCATCGTGATATGCCCGTAGGACTTTGGGCACACTGGCCTGAGGGACCACCAGTTGACGAACTTTCTCGTGAGTCTTCGGGTTGATCAGCCCCCGATACAGCTTCCCTGCCTGCAGGTACAGCCGGGCTCGTTCTTTCCACAGCCGCTGGGCCTCAGAGGGAACTGCCGGATCCATTCCGGAGGAGCCTTGCTCAATCATGGTCTTGACCAACTGGACGGCAGGCGCTTGGTCTTGGGCCTCTTGCCATCCCTGACTTGGTAGCGGATCCAGGTTCACCTGTTGTTGTTTGACATATAGTTTTTCGACCGGTGGCCTATGGAACGCGGGCAACTCGATTTCTTCGAGGTCATCGTCTTCCGGCCCCCCATCCGGCAGGTGGGGCATCCGAGATAACGCGTACGGGTTGGTGTTCTTGCAGCCAGCTCTGTATTTGATAGTGAAGTCATAATTAGACAGCCTGGCCACCCACCGTTGTTCCAGAGCACCCAGCTTGGCCGTGTCCAGATGAGTCAACGGATTGTTGTCCGTGTAGGCAGGGAATTTTGCCGCTGCGAGGTAATGTCGGAACCTCTCGGTGATTGTCCACACCAGGGTCAGGAACTCAAGCTTGAAGGAGCTGTAGTTTTCAGGGTTCCTTTCCGGGGGCCGGAGTTTTCTGCTGGCGTAGGCGATCACCTTTTCTTTCCTGTCCTGGACCTGGGACAGGACTGCCCCCAAGCCCACATTGCTGGCGTCGGTGTAGAGGACGAACGGGAGGCTGTAGTCAGGGTACGCCAGGACTTCTTCCCCTGTCAAGGCTGGTGAAAGGACTCTTCATGGTTCTCCTTCCACACAAACGGGGGCCCAGGGGCCCTGCCACCATTGGACTGTCCCACGAGGAGGTCTTGCATGGGTGCAGCCATCTTCGTATACCCCTTGATGAAGCGGCGATAATAGCCCACCAGGCCCAGGAACTGTCTCACCTCTCTCACTGTGGTCAGCCTCGGCCAGTCCTGGATAGCCGTGATCTTCTCGGGATCTGGAACAACACTTTCTGCGCTCACCACATATCCGAGGTACTGTACCCTAGGCTTCAGTAGATGGTACTTGGAGGGCTTCAGCTTCATCCCATATTTGGCAAGGGACGCGAACATGTCGCGGGTGGCGGGGCGCTGCGCTCGCTAACGCTCGGGTCCAGCGCTGCTGCTGCTTCTCGGTGGCTCGAGCGGTGGGCCGGATCCGGGGACTCCAGCGGCGCTCCTCAACCGTGAGTGAAAAGGGGTGGTTTGTTTGGGGATTTAGTCCGTGACGCCACCCACGGGTTGTGGTGAAGATGGGCACCACCGCTGCTGGTGACGGGGATCCCGGGAGCGATGGTAGGGAGCAGCTGGGATGTTGTTTTCCCCCTCCGTGGGTAGGGGATGGTGGTCCCGGGGCCCGGTGGTGTGACGGGGAGGCAGGGTAGGAGAGGAGCAGGGTTGCAGGGACAGTGTGGCGCGGTGCTGGATGGCACGGGTGTACTCACTCAGCAAGAGATGCACAAAGTCTCCGGTAAACCAAACGGCTGGATGGACGGGTCCCGCAGCCGGCTGCAGTGTCTCTCCCCGGACAGGTGATGGCGGCTGTCTTTACATGCACCTTTGTGTAGTGTTTTGACTACGATGGGTTACCAATGGTAGTCCGCTCCCCGGTGTATGGATGCCGGAGGAGCCCATTTTGCCCGCAGGCGCTGGCCTTTGGGTCTCTAGCCGTTGGCGGTGGCTGTGTACCCTCACGGTGCGGACGGTTGCCTTTTAACGGGTCTTTGGTTGTTAGGAAACCCCTGGGGTTCCTGTCACACTCAGATTTGACTGTTGACGGCGACTCCAAGCCTAGTCGGGGTCCGATGGCCCTGCCTGTGTGTACTAGCTTCACTTCGCTCCCCGGTCGGTACCAGCGGGCCACCGCCCGACCCCGGTCCTACAGTTCCGCGTTGATCCACCACTCCTGCAGACGGCCGCCACCATCTGCCAACCTTGTTGTCAGTGCCTGGGCCACACACCCAGACACTCTCCACTTTACTCCTCTCACTTCAACCTCCAAGACTTCACTGCTCCTTTTCCCGCCTCCAGGCCTGTGAACTCCTCGATGGGCGGGGCCAACCGCCTGGCTCCGCCCCACCTGGTGTGGACATCAGACCCTGGAGGGAGGCAACAAGGGTTTTGTGTCAGGCTAATGTTACTGCCTAGGGTGGTGGGGGTGTGTGTGTGTGTTACCTGTGACGACCTGGCTAGTCCAGGGCGCCACAAACACTTCAGACAGGTGCTCCAGGTGGGCCTCGTATGTCTGGGAGTATACGATCACGTCATCCAGATATAGCAAGATGGTTTTGAAATTGAGATGTCCCAGGCAACACTCCATGAGCCGTTGGAAGGTTCCGGGGGCATTGCACAGCCCAAACGGCATACTGTTGAACTCGCAGAGTCCCATGGGCGTAGCGAATGCAGTCTTCTCACAGTCCTCTGGTGCGACCACCACCTGCCAGTATCCGCTGGTAAGGTCAAGGGTAGGAAAGAAGTTAGCAGTTCTCAGTGCAGCTAGCGACTCTCCGATACGGGGGAGAGGATAGGCATCCTTAAGCGTTATCTGGTTGATCTTCCGGTAATCCACACACAGCCTCATGGTACCGTCCTTCTTCTTCACCAGCACCAGTGGGGCTGCCCAGGGACTACAACTATCCCGAATGACCCCTGCCCCCTTCATGTTCCTCAACATGTCTTTGGCGCATTGATAGTGTGCTGGCGGGACGGGCCTATACCTTTCCTTGATGGGTGGATGTAGGCCTGTAGGGATATGGTGTTAAACCCCTTTAATTCTCCCGAAATCTAATGGGTGTTTGCTGAAAACCTGTCCATACTCCTGCACTACTCTGTGTACCCCCTGCTTTGTGATGCATGGGTGTGGCTTCGGTGCCTATATGTAGTTCCTGGCACCACTCCTCTAACTGTCCGGTTGGTATGTGGTTACTGTCAGGGGGTGCTGAGGTAGGCGAGGTGGCTTCGTGCATGGTGTGGGGGTCTAGGGTAAGCAACTTGGCAAGTGTGGCGTACCGGGGAAGCCTGACTTCTTCCTCCCCACAATTCAGCACTCTCACAGGCACTCTCCCCTTTTTGACGTCAACCACCCCTCTGGCCGCCGTCACCGTGGGCCAGTGTTCAGAAGGCGTGGGTTCCACCATCGCCGGGTAGTCGCGCCCCTGGGGGCCTACGGCGGCCCTGCGCCAGATCATCCTCTCGCTTCTGGGTGGCACTACCAAGGGGGCCACATCCATCACCCTTATGCCACCATTCTCTCCAACCGTTGAATTCACTTGTTGCCGATATAGGAGGGCCCGGATCTCACGCTGCACAGCCCTCTGTCAGCCTCCTCCCGCTGTGGCGGCCAACTGTTGCAACGAACTCAGCACCTCACTCATACAATGCACCATCACATTGGTCCCTAGAATTACTTTTGGGTTATGGTCACTGGGTTCATTCATCACCACAATCATTCCTTGGTGTTTTAGCTCCTCCGTCAGGGTCACTTGTTTGTATCCCACTTGGGTTAAAGGGAGTCCATTGGCCGCGACAAGGGTCAGGCTATCATCAGAGGGGCAAGTTCGTCAGTACCCCAATACTGCGGGTACAGTGTACATGGTATAGTGGTTACCTGTGATCCTGTGTCCAGTAGGGCCATGAGCGGGATGCCGCCAACTGCCAGAGGGATTATGGGGCGAGCTCCGTCGTACCGGTCTCGCCAGTCGGGGGGGCCATTGGTGTCTACTCCTGAAGATTGGCCCTTGGCCCCAAGGGTTGCTCGTTTAACGGGCATCGCCTAGAGTAGTGGCCAGGCTTGCTGCACCTGTAACAAATAGGAGGCCCATACCGTGAGTCATTGGTCCTTCTCTGCTGCAACCAGGGGACGTCCTCCGGGCTGTCGGCGAGCTGAATCCTCCCCGGGGGCTTGACTCTCGTCAGAAGCTGGAGTGCGGCGAGGATCTTGGCTAGGTCTCTATCCATGCGGCACACCTGGGCAGCTAGCTCCTCCATCATCCCGACGGGCGCTGCAGGGGCCGGTAGAGCCGGGAGAGGAGGTGCCACCGTGATGGGAGCGGTCTCAGCCGGCCATGGGGCCGCCTCAGGAGTGTCTGGTGTTGGGGCTTGCAGGGCCTTGATGGCCCGCTCCTTTAATACTGCAAAGTCCAGATTGGGGTGTTCCAGGGCCCACAGCCATAGCTGCTTGCGGTCTTCTGCAGACCCCAGCCCTTGCAAGAATTGTTCCACCAGCATCTTATTGCTGTCCACATCGTTAATAGTGTCCACCCGCTTCATCGTACGGAGGGCTGTTTACAGGCGCAGGGCATAGTCTCTTATATTATCCGTAGGCCGCTGTCGACACTGATAAAACTGCATCCGCAATTCTGCTTCCGTGCGAGTCTCAAAAGCTATTTGGAGTTTCTCAAAAATGGTAGTCACTGAGGCCCGCTTCGCGTCGGTCCAGGTCTCCGTCTTCTGCTCAGCCACGCCGGTTAGCTGCCCTAGCACTACCGCTGCCCGTTGCCTGTCAGTCAAGGGATATAAATCGAGGACCGGGGTAATCTTTTTCCGGAACACCTGCAAAGCATCAGGTTTCCCATCGTACTGCGGCAGCCAGGTAGCACCAGGCACATAGGGCAAGGAGACCGGCATCACCTGGGTGACCGCTGGGCCCGTAGCCTCCCCGGCTCTTGCGGCCGGAGCACGGGTACCCCGTTTCCATCTGCGGGCGCCGCTGCAGCTGCGACCACCACTCCTCCAACGGCTCCCTTGGGCGCAGATATCTTTTTCCCGTCCCCCCATGGTTCTTCTCCTACTCCGGGAAGATGCTCGAGCAGGAAATCTTTGCGCCATAGATGGCGGCACTTCAAATTTTTCGGCCGGACGCCGCCGGCGGAGACTGCAAGGCGCACTTCTACCGGTAGGCAGACTGGTTCTATCCTGTTCGCAGATGCCAAGTTGTCTCTGGCGGAGGGAACACGGTCGCCACGCTCGGGTCCGGGGTTTCTGCTGCTGCTGCTCGGTGGTTCGAGCGGTGGGCTGGACCCGGGGACTCGAGCAGCGCTCCTCACCCGTGAGTGAAAAGGGGGTGGTTTGTTTGGGGAGATAGTTCGTGATGCCACCCACAGGACGTGGTGATGATGGCACCACCGCTGCTGGTGACGGGGATCCCGGGAGAGATGGTAGGATGCAGCTAGGATGTTGTCCCCTCCGTGGGTAGAAGTTGGTGATCCCGGGGCCCGGTGGTGTAACGGGGAGGCTGGATGGCTGGGGTGTAGGGTGGCAGGGACAGCGTGGCGCGGTGCCGGACGGCACTGGTGTGCTCACTCAGACAATCAATGACAGAGTCTCTGGTAAATCAAAACGGCCGGATGGACGGGTCCCGCAGCTGGCTGCAGTGTTGTTGTGCTCTCCCGGGATGGCTGATGGTGGCTGTCTTTCCCTGCACCTTGTTAGAATGTTCTGACTCCTGTGGTTGCCCACCGGTAGTCCGCTCCACGGCGTATAGGTACCGTAGGAGCCCTTTTGCCCGCAGGCGCTGGCCCTTTGATCTCTAGCCTGTGGCGGTGGCTGTATATCCTCATGGTGTGGACTGTTGCCTTCTAGCGGGACTTGGCTGTTAGGAAACCTCTGGGGTTCCAGTCACACTCGGATTTGACCATTGTCGGCGGCTCCAAGCCTAGTCGGGGGTCCGATGGCCCTGCCTGTGTGCTTAACTTCACTCAGCTCCCCGGTTCGATACCGGTGGGCCACCGCCCAACCCCGGTCCTACGGTTCCGCAGAGATCTGCTAACTCCTGCAGACGGCCACCACCATCTGCCAACCTTGCTGTCAGTGCCTGGGCTCCAACCCACACACTTGCAGTTTCTGACCTCTCGCTTCCACCTCTCAAACTAATCTGCTCCTTTTCCCGCCTCCAGGCCTGTGAACTCCTCGGTGGGTGGGGCCAACCACCTGGCTCCGCCCCACCTGGTGTGGACATCAGCCCCTGGAGGGAGGCAACAAGGGTTTTTGTCTGATTGTTGTAACTGTCTAGGGTGGGGGTGTGTGTGTTGTTATGTCTGTGAGTACCTGGCTAGTCCAGGGCGTCACATATGACAAGAGGGATGTAAACCTGGATATCTGCTCAAGTACTTGTAGTGCCACAAGGCTTACTTGGGAGTCCCAGGGACAGGTTTTACGGAGAGCTGAAGAGATGGGCCTATGCGTCTGTCTTTGTAAAATAGAGACTGTTGTTTGGCACATGGCAGAGTGTGTGAAGAGTAGCCTGTGTGAGAGGTGCTCTACACTGACAGAGTGTGTGTGAGGAGACTGGAATATCTCCTGTGTGGTCTTGGTGAGAAATCCTGTGCAGCTGAACCCTGCAGAGAAACATCTGTGGACATTTTGTTTTGTTTGCGATTTTATGCTGGAAAGGGCTGTTTTGTTTCTGCACTGCTGGAGTGGTTTATGAAGAAGTAATAAACCTGCTGAACTTTTAAGCTAAAGTGTTCCTGTTGCTACCTCAACCAGCAAGCTGAGTGAGTACCCCCATCACAATTGGGGCTAGAGTGTGGGCAGCGATCCAGGTGGAGCTGCGGTAGCGGAATGGCCATGAAGCAGGGCAGTGCATTCAGAAGAAATGAAGCAGCTGTTTAACCCTAGAACGCACAACCATAGAAATCTACAATAGAAAATAAGTAACCTAGAAGGCCTGCGAGGCTCCAGGTATGCGATCTAGGGTTAAGAACCCGGTGCAGGTCGGTGTGCAGCAGCAGTAGCAGCAGCAGGGCACCAGGAGCTGGAGGTGCCATGAGGTCCACCAACAGCAGCAGGAGCAGCAGCACCAGATGAAGGTGCTAGAAGACCCACCGACAGCAGCAGGAGCAGCAGGATCAGCAGCGGCGGCAGGGGACAGACAGATCCAATGAAAGCAGTGGGAGCTGTGGCTGCAACAGCTGGAGCTGTTGGAGCATCTCGAGGAGGCAGCAATGGTCTGTTTGGTGCAATCCCTTGTGGGGTCAGTATAGGCATAGTGCACTGAGGAACAGTGTGGATTGGTACTTGAAAATTGCTTTGGGTACTCAAAGGGGAAGTGGCCCAAAATGGGGTGGAGGTCCAAAAGGGGGTGGGGCATACTAAAGGGTCGGCGGCAGTGGCGCAGATGGACTGTAGCCGGGGACAATGCTGTTCATGCTACGCATGTCCAGTTGCAGTATAGACCACCCGCCCGGTGAGGGGCCATTTCTGTGTTCCATAGAGGTGAATGAAGAATGCATGACTGGACTTGTAGGCTGGGGGAGCTTTGTGACTCTGGTGAGGGCCACATCCAATGTCTATCTGACCTTCCTGGAGATGGTATACTCGATGTCCAGAGTGGTCATTGAGATGGCCAGGCACTTTGGGGCCCATGACTTTGGTGTAGTCCAGGACTTACTGCACCAAATTATAATAGGCTGGAACTAACTTATTTTTGGACTTGTGGGAGATGGGTAAATGTCCAATTGCTTGTGTAAGAGCCAGAATGGCCCAAAGGAAGCACCCCCACAGCGGGAGACTGAAGTGGCTCCTGGTTGTATGTTGGAGTGCAAAAAGGAGGATATAGGACTGTCAACTTTAGGGGTGACCAAAGAAAATGCTTAAAAGGAGAGAAACGGAGCGCACCACAAATACTGGAAAAAGATCAGTTGGGTGCACACTGGAGCGGAAAAGAATCAGTGGCGACAAGAAGAGAAAAGGTTCCGCACAATTTAACAGTGGCACACCAGTAATATATTATATAGAAAAACCTTTATTGTTGCACAAAAACATCTTAAAATTGTTAAAACCATATATAAGAACAAAAGCACCCATTGAGCGGGACCAGTACCCCAATGATACAATAATCAGTTCCAATACAGGGTACAATACAACATCAAAAGAGAAGGAGGAGGCTGGTGTGGAACCAGGCACATGGATGGTGCAATGTCAGATATAAAGCATCAAATGCTGTGGCACTGAGTGTAACTGGGTCACACAAGTACCTGAAAAACGATCAAAATGCTGGTGTCAACATATGTTGGCATATATAATCCAAGAAGATGTATCCTTGCAAGAGTATTATATACAGGCAGGGAGCTGTAGCCTATAAACAATTATCCAAAGGCTAATAGTAACAAGTGTAATACGGACGTTGGAATAGTATAATCCTACGCTAATAACACAATAGTCCAAGGAGATAGGCACTGTATAGGTGCCAGGGGCGTGTTAACCAGAGAATGCTAGCGAATATACCCTGGAAATATGCACAAATACCATGTTGTGTAGCGGAGGGACAGTAATAGCATCCAGTATTCACACATGGGGGTCAACCGTGATGAATAGGTATTACATAAGTGTATAGGGGCATAATAGCCTACACATATCAATCAACATGCCCTAGGGTAGTGCCCCAACATGATGTTCATAGTAAAAAAACAGCAAAATTGTTCAATACTTAAATATGAAATAATTATGCATGTAACTATGATCACCAAAAAAGAATAGACGTAACATGAGTTGACCCTATAGATAAATATAATAAGGTAGAATCGTTTGTAGATAGTCGCTGCTACAGCCTCAAGGTATATATAGCCAATTATTTAAGAAAACAGTATATACAGCATCCAATACTCACATATGGGAATAGTGCCCATATGATAGGTACAGTGCAAGGGATGAGGACTATACCAATAGCCTAGATAACGGAGTCATGATATAAGGCACGAGATGTAAAGGGAGTAAATAGTCACCAGTCACCTAGCTCCAGTTTGGTCAGTCAGGTCAGATGGAGTCTGAGGGTGGTCAGAGGGGGTGCTCAATGGGGGTTAGCCGACGCGTGTCGCCGCAGCAGCGGCTTCATCAGGGCGGGTAACCTGAGTGCAACAAGGCAGGAATATATATACATGTATTGATTAAAACGGTGAGCGCATAAACACACCTGTGGAATGAAGCGGCCGGCATAATCTGTGCAGTACGGCGCCATCTTGCGCCTGCGCAGTATGATCGGATAGAGTTGCCCAGAGTTTCAATGTGGCATTATACTGCGCATGCGCGGAACGGGGCGGACGGCAAGAGCAATGGGCCAAATAGCAATAGAAAGCAAAATGGCTTAGAGTATGTACTTAATAACATCCTATCATCGCCACACAAGCGTACCATAAGGGATTCTCTGCAGCTGGTTGAGGGCAGCAAAGCTGCTCATTATAAGGCCAAACGTATATATTTAGGTTCGGGGCCAAGGTATATGTACACAGGTATGGAAAGGCACGTCATCGGAAATGCGCATTCAAACAGTCGGCGTGCAGCAATGTGTTGACCCCAAACATAAAATATGCTTACCAAGCTATGCAATAGATCGCAAGAGTAAGTGGAAGAATGCACATGTAAGTGCATTCATAGAGATCCCACTGCCTAATCAAATAAAAACCTTTGTTGAATGATCGCATAAAGAATTTTTTATTATTTTTTGTTGTAATTATTATTATTGTTGACATAAATATTCATTTTATGTTTGCCATTGTCATTACTTATAACTCTTTTTCTCCAAAACCAAAGTCATGGAGCCCCCGCGTGTATTCATGATGGGGAAGATCATAGTTCTTGATAGGGGTAGATATATTAATGCATCATACTAAGGAAATTTCATTACATGTGTACATATGAATCTATATAGACGTACATACATATCACAAACGATTGTAGTGAAAAGCCGTAATTATCATATCCATTGTATCAAGGTAAGAGAAACCAAGCGTGGGCGTCATATACCTGGTTGGAGTAGAGGTACTCAAAAAATGGAAAGGAAGGTACATGTATCTGACATTGCACCGATACCATATATGTTAGAGCATGAAAATAGCAAACAATCACAATCAATCTTTATACAACGATTGCCAAAGGTGGCTAGCGGCGGTTATAGATGACATTTCTAAGAGGAGAGAACGTTGGAAAATGTATCTCCAGATGGACGCACTGAGGGCCGAAAAATTGCTCCAGACTATAGGCCAAGACAAAGAGTCCATTATGGATCCAAGGAACGATGAATCATATTGGTGGGAAGATAACGGAGGAAAGCATGGCTGTGTATACTGATGTTTTCCTATCGCAGCCAATAATCAGGGCCCAGTATTGGACAAGTCTAGATGGAACGAAAACACCGGAAACAAAAATCCGTCTACAATAAGAGAGAAGGAAAAATTAATATAACATGAATAATGAGATTCAATCTAACCATAAAATGAAGGCAGAGGAAAAACTCAGAAAAACATGTCAGCCTAGGAACCCAGTGAAAAGGAGTTCCTCGTTGAGTCCTAATGGGGTTACAGAATGTAGTTGGAATATCCATCTGGATTCATTCTGGAGAAGCCATCTAGTACAGGCGCCCCCCCTGGCATTGGTATGGCATTTCTGTAGCCCAAAGACCCGGGTGCCACGTGGACTCCCCCGATGTAAGGATAGATAGTGGGTTGCCACGGATGTGGTTGGTTTACCTTTCAAGGTGTCAGATGCTGCTAAGTTGATTGTTGAGAAGTGTTTTTGAATCCTTTTTCTCAACTCCTGAGTCGTTTGGCCAACATAAACTTTATCGCATGGGCAAATCATACAGTATATCACATTCTTAGTCTTACAGTTAATGTAAGACTTAATAGGATGGTTCGTGGAATCCTGAGGATTGAAGAAAGTATTGTGAGTAACTTGCATGAAGCCGCAGATGTTACATTCACCACACGGAAAAGAGCCCTTCATATTGACACCCCGCTGTAGCCTGGTTGTGGGTCTAACAAAATGGCTGCGGGTCAACAGATCTCTCAAATTGGGAGCCCGTCGTGCGGTGAGTAGAGGTTGGGGAGAAACCACTGCAGAGGTTTGCACATCTGTGGTCAAAATGGGCCAGTGTTTAAGCAAAATGCTTCTTACCTGCTGCCATTCATTGTTGAAAGTAGTGATGAATCTGACATAGTTATCATTGCATCTTGATTTTGGTCGAATAAGTGATGCCTGTGTTTCGCCTCTAGCTCTCTGATACGCCCTTGATATAATTCTTCTGGGATATCCACGATTTAAAAACCTGGAAGTGAGGTTAGAGGCTTGTTGGCCAAAATCATCATCCCCACTGCAGTTCCGTCGTACCCGCAGGAATTGCCCAGTAGGTATACCTGTTCGAATGTGTTGAGGGTGGAAGCTCGAGAAGTGCAGGAGGGAGTTAGTAGCTGTGGCCTTCCTATATAGGCTAGTCGACAGGCCGCCATCTTTAATAAGGATTTCCAGGTCCAAGAAAGAAACCGCTGTGGGTGAGATATGGTGGGAAAGAAAAATATTGAGCATATTATTGTTGAGACCAGAAATGAATGAACAACAGTCCTCCTCCGTGCCCTCCCAGACAAAAAAGATGTCATCGATGTAACGATGCCAGTGTGAGACTCTTTCCTTGAACCCCTGAGACTGGAAGACGATAGTAGATTCCCACCAACCCAAAAAGAGGTTGGCGAAAGATGGGGCACACCGTACGCCCATAGCCACTCCTGAGATCTGCCTATAATAAGTCCTATCAAATAGGAAAAAATTGTGGCGTAGGACGAAGTCCAGGAGGTCCACCAGGAAAGAGTCATGCATGCGGTCTGAATGATGTTGTAAGTCCAAAAAATAGGTGATCGCATGCATGCCATCTGGGTGTCGGATATTGGTGTACAATGACTCAACGTCACATGTTACCAGCAAGGCGCCAGGAGGAATAGTAATATCCCTACAGATCTTGATGAAATTGACGGTATCCTGGACAAAGGAAGGGAGCCGATTCACGAGTGGTTGAAGAAAAAAATCCACGTAAGTACTGGCTTTTTCGCAGAGACTCCCTATGCTGGCTACGATGGGTCTGCCAGGGGGTGTGGATACGGATTTATGGACTTTAGGTAGTAGGTAGAAGGTGGGAACAATGGGATCGGGGACCCACATGTACTTGAGCTCTTTGTCGGAAATGATACCCAGACGTTGTGCCGAATGTAATAGCAGTTGAAACTTGGACTTGAACACTTGTGTAGGATCAGATGGTAATTTGATATAAAAATCCGTGTTATTCAACTGTCTATGAGCTTCATCCAAGTACATGTCGGTAGGCCAGATCACCACGTTCCCACCCTTGTCCGCCTCTTTAATGATGAAATTATTATTCCCCTTCAATTTAGAAATGGCTTGCCTTTCCTGTAAAGACAGGTTTGGTGCCCTAGGCTTGCCAGATGTAATTTTGGCAATATCCGCCTTAGCCAAATCAAAAAATATTTTAATGGCTGGCACCAAGGAAAAAGAAGGAATAGCCACAGATTTGTTCCTCAAGGGAAAATGTCTCCTACCTGGTCCATCCGTGTTTTCTTCCAACAGATCCAGCAAGTCCTGGAAAGTCCGTCGTTCATCTGGTGTCATGTTATCCGTGATTTGTGGTCTCTTGTAAATAACCTGGAAAACGAGGTTCCGGCAAAAGAGGTAAAAGTCTTTAGTCAAGGAGAAAGTATCAACGGCATGCGTAGGCGAAAACGTAAGTCCCCGTTCCAGCACAGAGATCTCTTGTGGAGAGAGGACATAGGTAGAGAGATTAATAATCTGCAAGGAATTACCTACCTGGGCCTCAATATTCGTGCTGGTACCTTCCATAGCCGGATCTAAAACCGGTACTTCGTTTTCCTGAACGGCATTTGACGATGGCTGTATCCTTGCTTCCTTCTGGTCTTTCCTCTTGCGCCCACCCCTTCTAGTCCTACGTCAGGGTCGCTGCTTGTGGATAAAAAATCGCTGGAGCTGTTGTCTTGCGGTGGGGGGGAAGGTATTGCTGGTGTTCCCATGGGGTCTATTGGTATTATGACCTCTGCTGTTACCCCTGTGTCTCCATCTAAATGCTACATTATTTTCGAAGTCGGACTTGTCCCTTTGAAATTTCCCACATTTTCTATCTATAATCTCCTTCTCATATTTATCCATCTGTTCTTTCAGTTTGACCTGGAAGGGTCCAACTTGTGAACGATCCTCAAGTCTAGTCAATTTGGCCTCTAAATCTTTAATGTTAGTTTTGGTTGTTGCTAACAGCGTCCTATCGTGCTCGAGTAACATATTTATAAGTATGCTCGAGCACCGAAGCAGGCCCTGCTCCCAGGTATCCTGGAAGGCGGCTGAAGGTTCCCATGCTGGAAAAATATTAACCCGAAGGCCCCGTGGAACAATACCAGCCCTGAGGTATTCCTCAAGGCTGCGTATGTTCCACCAGAGGCGTATACCCGTTTTATGGGCTGAGGTGAGATCCGAAGCAAGCAGAGAGAATTCGTCCGAGACCCTAATTCGGGGTCCGGAGGAAAAAACATTATCAGATTGTTGTTGCCAAGCAGCCTCACGTGAATCCCAATCCATACTTATGACAATGTTAGTGAATACGGCCGCAGCCACACAACACAGGGGGAATATACGACAAGTGTATGGATATACACAGAATAAAGTGTATTACCTAACCAGTCGTTTCAAATACAAAACGGTGTGCGACTCCAGACTAGTTACCCCAAGAGGGGAACAAGAGGGAATATGCGAAAAAGGAGAGAAACGGAGCGCACCACAAATACTGGAAAAAGATCAGTTGGGTGCACACTGGAGCGGAAAAGAATCAGTGGCGACAAGAAGAGAAAAGGTTCCGCACAATTTAACAGTGGCACACCAGTAATATATTATATAGAAAAACCTTTATTGTTGCACAAAAACATCTTAAAATTGTTAAAACCATATATAAGAACAAAAGCACCCATTGAGCGGGACCAGTACCCCAATGATACAATAATCAGTTCCAATACAGGGTACAATACAACATCAAAAGAGAAGGAGGAGGCTGGTGTGGAACCAGGCACATGGATGGTGCAATGTCAGATATAAAGCATCAAATGCTGTGGCACTGAGTGTAACTGGGTCACACAAGTACCTGAAAAACGATCAAAATGCTGGTGTCAACATATGTTGGCATATATAATCCAAGAAGATGTATCCTTGCAAGAGTATTATATACAGGCAGGGAGCTGTAGCCTATAAACAATTATCCAAAGGCTAATAGTAACAAGTGTAATACGGACGTTGGAATAGTATAATCCTACGCTAATAACACAATAGTCCAAGGAGATAGGCACTGTATAGGTGCCAGGGGCGTGTTAACCAGAGAATGCTAGCGAATATACCCTGGAAATATGCACAAATACCATGTTGTGTAGCGGAGGGACAGTAATAGCATCCAGTATTCACACATGGGGGTCAACCGTGATGAATAGGTATTACATAAGTGTATAGGGGCATAATAGCCTACACATATCAATCAACATGCCCTAGGGTAGTGCCCCAACATGATGTCCAGGATACCGTCAATTTCATCAAGATCTGTAGGGATATTACTATTCCTCCTGGCGCCTTGCTGGTAACATGTGACGTTGAGTCATTGTACACCAATATCCGACACCCAGATGGCATGCATGCGATCACCTATTTTTTGGACTTACAACATCATTCAGACCGCATGCATGACTCTTTCCTGGTGGACCTCCTGGACTTCGTCCTACGCCACAATTTTTTCCTATTTGATAGGACTTATTATAGGCAGATCTCAGGAGTGGCTATGGGCGTACGGTGTGCCCCATCTTTCGCCAACCTCTTTTTGGGTTGGTGGGAATCTACTATCGTCTTCCAGTCTCAGGGGTTCAAGGAAAGAGTCTCACACTGGCATCGTTACATCGATGACATCTTTTTTGTCTGGGAGGGCACGGAGGAGGACTGTTGTTCATTCATTTCTGGTCTCAACAATAATATGCTCAATATTTTTCTTTCCCACCATATCTCACCCACAGCGGTTTCTTTCTTGGACCTGGAAATCCTTATTAAAGATGGCGGCCTGTCGACTAGCCTATATAGGAAGGCCACAGCTACTAACTCCCTCCTGCACTTCTCGAGCTTCCACCCTCAACACATTCGAACAGGTATACCTACTGGGCAATTCCTGCGGGTACGACGGAACTGCAGTGGGGATGATGATTTTGGCCAACAAGCCTCTAACCTCACTTCCAGGTTTTTAAATCGTGGATATCCCAGAAGAATTATATCAAGGGCGTATCAGAGAGCTAGAGGCGAAACACAGGCATCACTTATTCGACCAAAATCAAGATGCAATGATAACTATGTCAGATTCATCACTACTTTCAACAATGAATGGCAGCAGGTAAGAAGCATTTTGCTTAAACACTGGCTCATTTTGACCACAGATGTGCAAACCTCTGCAGTGGTTTCTCCCCAACCTCTACTCACCGCACGACGGGCTCCCAATTTGAGAGATCTGTTGACCCGCAGCCATTTTGTTAGACCCACAACCAGGCTACAGCGGGGTGTCAATATGAAGGGCTCTTTTCCGTGTGGTGAATGTAACATCTGCGGCTTCATGCAAGTTACTCACAATACTTTCTTCAATCCTCAGGATTCCACGAACCATCCTATTAAGTCTTACATTAACTGTAAGACTAAGAATGTGATATACTGTATGATTTGCCCATGCGATAAAGTTTATGTTGGCCAAACGACTCAGGAGTTGAGAAAAAGGATTCAAAAACACTTCTCAACAATCAACTTAGCAGCATCTGACACCTTGAAAGGTAAACCAACCACATCCGTGGCAACCCACTATCTATCCTTACATCGGGGGAGTCCACGTGGCACCCGGGTCTTTGGGCTACAGAAATGCCATACCAATGCCAGGGGGGGCGCCTGTACTAGATGGCTTCTCCAGAATGAATCCAGATGGATATTCCAACTACATTCTGTAACCCCATTAGGACTCAACGAGGAACTCCTTTTCACTGGGTTCCTAGGCTGACATGTTTTTCTGAGTTTTTCCTCTGCCTTCATTTTATGGTTAGATTGAATCTCATTATTCATGTTATATTAATTTTTCCTTCTCTCTTATTGTAGACGGATTTTTGTTTCCGGTGTTTTCGTTCCATCTAGACTTGTCCAATACTGGGCCCTGATTATTGGCTGCGATAGGAAAACATCAGTATACACAGCCATGCTTTCCTCCGTTATCTTCCCACCAATATGATTCATCGTTCCTTGGATCCATAATGGACTCTTTGTCTTGGCCTATAGTCTGGAGCAATTTTTCGGCCCTCAGTGCGTCCATCTGGAGATACATTTTCCAACGTTCTCTCCTCTTAGAAATGTCATCTATAACCGCCGCTAGCCACCTTTGGCAATCGTTGTATAAAGATTGATTGTGATTGTTTGCTATTTTCATGCTCTAACATATATGGTATCGGTGCAATGTCAGATACATGTAATAGTACCTTCCTTTCCATTTTTTGAGTACCTCTACTCCAACCAGGTATATGACGCCCACGCTTGGTTTCTCTTACCTTGATACAATGGATATGATAATTACGGCTTTTCACTACAATCGTTTGTGATATGTATGTACGTCTATATAGATTCATATGTACACATGTAATGAAATTTCCTTAGTATGATGCATTAATATATCTACCCCTATCAAGAACTATGATCTTCCCCATCATGAATACACGCAGGGGCTCCATGACTTTGGTTTTGGAGAAAAAGAGTTATAAGTAATGACAATGGCAAACATAAAATGAATATTTATGTCAACAATAATAATAATTACAACAAAAAATAATAAAAAATTCTTTATGCGATCATTCAACAAAGGTTTTTATTTGATTAGGCAGTGGGATCTCTATGAATGCACTTACATGTGCATTCTTCCACTTACTCTTGCGATCTATTGCATAGCTTGGTAAGCATATTTTATGTTTGGGGTCAACACATTGCTGCACGCCGACTGTTTGAATGCGCATTTCCGATGACGTGCCTTTCCATACCTGTGTACATATACCTTGGCCCCGAACCTAAATATATACGTTTGGCCTTATAATGAGCAGCTTTGCTGCCCTCAACCAGCTGCAGAGAATCCCTTACGGTACGCTTGTGTGGCGATGATAGGATGTTATTAAGTACATACTCTAAGCCATTTTGCTTTCTATTGCTATTTGGCCCATTGCTCTTGCCGTCCGCCCCGTTCCGCGCATGCGCAGTATAATGCCACATTGAAACTCTGGGCAACTCTATCCGATCATACTGCGCAGGCGCAAGATGGCGCCGTACTGCACAGATTATGCCGGCCGCTTCATTCCACAGGTGTGTTTATGCGCTCACCGTTTTAATCAATACATGTATATATATTCCTGCCTTGTTGCACTCAGGTTACCCGCCCTGATGAAGCCGCTGCTGCGGCGACACGCGTCGGCTAACCCCCATTGAGCACCCCCTCTGACCACCCCCAGACTCCATCTGACCTGACTGACCAAACTGGAGCTAGGTGACTGGTGACTATTTACTCCCTTTACATCTCGTGCCTTATATCATGACTCCGTTATCTAGGCTATTGGTATAGTCCTCATCCCTTGCACTGTACCTATCATATGGGCACTATTCCCATATGTGAGTATTGGATGCTGTATATACTGTTTTCTTAAATAATTGGCTATATATACCTTGAGGCTGTAGCAGCGACTATCTACAAACGATTCTACCTTATTATATTTATCTATAGGGTCAACTCATGTTACGTCTATTCTTTTTTGGTGATCATAGTTACATGCATAATTATTTCATATTTAAGTATTGAACAATTTTGCTGTTTTTTTACTATGAACATCATGTTGGGGCACTACCCTAGGGCATGTTGATTGATATGTGTAGGCTATTATGCCCCTATACACTTATATAATACCTATTCATCACGGTTGACCCCCATGTGTGAATACTGGATGCTATTACTGTCCCTCCGCTACACAACATGGTATTTGTGCATATTTCCAGGGTATATTCGCTAGCATTCTCTGGTTAACACGCCCCTGGCACCTATACAGTGCCTATCTCCTTGGACTATTGTGTTATTAGCGTAGGATTATACTATTCCAACGTCCGTATTACACTTGTTACTATTAGCCTTTGGATAATTGTTTATAGGCTACAGCTCCCTGCCTGTATATAATACTCTTGCAAGGATACATCTTCTTGGATTATATATGCCAACATATGTTGACACCAGCATTTTGATCGTTTTTCAGGTACTTGTGTGACCCAGTTACACTCAGTGCCACAGCATTTGATGCTTTATATCTGACATTGCACCATCCATGTGCCTGGTTCCACACCAGCCTCCTCCTTCTCTTTTGATGTTGTATTGTACCCTGTATTGGAACTGATTATTGTATCATTGGGGTACTGGTCCCGCTCAATGGGTGCTTTTGTTCTTATATATGGTTTTAACAATTTTAAGATGTTTTTGTGCAACAATAAAGGTTTTTCTATATAATATATTACTGGTGTGCCACTGTTAAATTGTGCGGAACCTTCTCTCTTCTTGTCGCCAAAGAAAATGCTTAACTTAGCACTAAAAAAAATAAACAGTAGTTTGACTGTTGAAATTGGGGTAACTCCAAAAAAGTAACAGTGTGAGTGACAATGAGTCCATGATAGACTGTGAATCTATTAAAAGTAGAAAAAAAGAGAGTCACACAAATACAGCAAATCCTCCTCCCGTCGCCGCAAACGCAATAGGCGGAGGGTGCGGAACAAGCAGCACCCTCTAAAAATGTAACCAAGGAAAAGACAGTGTTGTGTACTTCCATTCAAAATGTGGATCATCTTCAAGACTCTGAGTGGGTAAGGAAGAAGGATGATTTCATGTTGCCAGGCACAACCACTGGGTTAGATGCAGAGAACGATTTGCTTCAAGAGGAATCAGAGCTGGAACTGGCACAGTGTGATGATGGAATTCAGCAGAATGAAATCATGGAAAAGGAGCCAACCAAGGAAACAGTGTTGAAGTCCAATACGATTTCTAATCGTAAAGCTGATGATCTTTTGGGTGAGAGCGCTATAGGAGAAGAAATCCACGAGAGCACTAAAGAAGAAGATATCCTAGAGAGCGCTTTAGGAGATGAAATCCTGGAGAGTGCTGTAGGAGAAGAAATCCACGAGAGCGCTATTGGAGAAGAAATCCATGAGAGCACTGTAGGAGATGAAATCCGTGAGAGAACTTTAGGAAATGAAATCCGTGAAATCACAGTAGGCGATAAAATCCTGGAAAGTGTTAAGGGGGCTTTACACGTTGCGACATCGCTTCCGAAATTTCGTTAGGGGTCACCCATTAGTGACGCACATCCGGTGCCGGTAACGACATCGCAACGTTTAAATCCTAGATGCGCCGATAAACGATCACAAAAGCGTCGAAAATCGGTGATCTGTGTAGCGTCGGTCATTTTCATAATGTCGGGTCGACTGTAGGTATGATGTTGTTTGTCGCTCCTGTGGCAGCACACATCGCTGTGTGTAAACCTGCAGGAGGGACAAACCTCTCCTTACCTGCATCCACCGGCAATGCGGAAGGGAGAAGGTGGACGGGATGTTATGTCCCGCTCATCTCCGCCCCTCTGCTTCTATTGGCCGGCCGATTAGTGACGTCGCGGAGCAGGTATGTGTTACGAGGGGGACCCGGGGAAGCGTGCCAAGATGGTATATGGACAGCTTCCGCCGGTCAAGGTCCACTGTGCGGTGTAAGGGACCGCTGCTATGGTGGGAGAAGAGTGAGCGGGTTGCTGCTAGCGATCGTCTGGAATGTCACAGACGATCTGCGTACACCTGTCCGCCCTAACCCGTGAGGGTTGTATGGCACGGGGCTCACAACTCGGTGTACCTGTTGCACGGGGACGCACAGAGGTGCCTACGCACGTGTGCCAGCGGGAGTCACAGGAATATGGCACGAGGGTAGCACAGAGGTGCCCACGCACGTGTGCTTCAGAAACCAGGTGAGTCCGACAGAGATTCAAGGAGCTCACCTGGGACAGGAACACAGCCTGTTAAACGGAATACTGCCGGAGCAGCAAGGCAGGGGCGAGACCTGCAAAATACAATGTCTGTACAGTGGCATGGCAGCACGCTGCCAGACATCCAAACATAGAAGGACGGTCGCGCGCCGCCATGATGGCAGGAGGGGTTTTTATGGAGATGTAGCTCCAGCCAAGGGCGGGCGCGAGACGGATGTGACCCAATCATGATCGGTGACGTCCTGGCCCGGCCAGTCAGGATTCAGCACATCACCAGCCTCGTTATCTGGCCGTGTGATACCAGTGAGCGAATCAGAAGATGTCACGTGGGGCACATGCTCAACCTCCTGCCTCTGGGTCATAAAGGCGGGATCTTCAGTTTCACAATGTGCAGAGCTAAGGGAAGTCTTGCTGCTTCCCTGAGCATCTATCCTTTGCACACTGTGCAACCACTCCGACCCTCTGCGATGCTGAGCAGGACAACACGTGGCAGGCAAGGGATGGGAGACCACTCCATTCCTTACAAGGAGTAAACCACTAGGTGTCACCCTTCTGCTGCATCTAGGAGGAGGAAACTCCTGCAGTCTCCCAGGCCTTTGGCGCTGCTGAGCAAGAGGGCTCGCGGCAGACAAGGAATGGGGGACCACCTCATTCCTTGCAAGAGGAGAGCCACGAGATGTAACATTACCCCCCCGTCTAGGGCCCCCCCGCCGCCTGTGCTCAAAGGCTGCTACCAAACCCGGAGCGTGGACATGATCCTCCAATTCCCAGGTCCTATGCTTCGGTCCACGACCGACCCACTCCACGAGGAAGTACCTCTTGCCCTGAATGATTTTTGTTTTAACCAACCTCGCTACTTCAGGGTTGTCGGACGAGGAGTCGGCCGTCGGCCACCAATCATGCCTGGCCTCTAGAACTCTGGTCCTTTTGGACCTGAAGAGGCCCACGACCTTGGAGGTATGGTCCCAGGAAAGTACATCGTTCCGTAACCTAGGGGGAACGAGGGTCTGGCCAGGTGGCACCAGGTCTAGGGGAGTGGGTGACCCGGTGGTCCCGAGGTGTTCTTTACATGACCCTGCCCAGGACGAGATCTCCCCTGTTGTCCAGTTGAGTATCGGAGCATGCCGTTTCAACCAGGGGAGTCCTAGTAGGATCTCATCCGTCCCTTCTGGAAGCACCAGAAAGGACACCTGCTCATGGTGGCCTGGTGGTACATCCATCCTGAGAGGGACGGTGATCTGGGTAATGGGTTTGGCAAGTAGGGACCCGTTGACTACCTGGACACTGATTGGTTTAGGCAACAGGACCAGGGGAACAGAGTACCTAGTTGCCAGGGAGGCTGAAATGAAATTGCCGTCAGCGCCAGTGTCTAAGCAAGCCAGGGCAGGGAAGACAGTGGTGCCGAACTGCAACTGGGCGCTGAGGGTTAATTTAGAAGGAGAGGCAGCGTCTAGGGTTTCTCCTCTGATGGAAACCAGACTTTGTCTCTTTTCCGATGGTTTTGAACATCGGGTAGCTACATGTCCCCTCTGCCCACAGGCAAAGCAAACGACCGGCGGCCGAGAGCCTGTGGTAGAGGAGACCACCTTGGAGACTTCCATGGGCTCCACAGAGTCATCAACAGAACTGGCTGGGAGACTGGTCTGGTGGGGAAGGAGAGTCAGAGGCTCTGTAGGCCAGGTAGACGTGGGTGCTGAAGAGACCTCGAGCCTCCGCTCCGCGTGGCGGATGTCTATGCGGGAAGCAAGCCATATCAAGGCCTCTAAGGTGGTCGGCACATCACGCGTGGCCAGTGCGTCTTTGACGAACCCTGCCAGACCCTCCCAGAACACAGGGACAAGGACTTTATCTGGCCAGTCCAGCTCTGCGGCGAGTGTCCTGAACTGCACCGCAAAGTACCCGACTGAAGTGGACTTTTGCCGAAGGCGTAGGAGTCGCAGCGCGGAGTCGTGGGTAACTTGAGGCCCGAGGAACACCTTTCTCATGGCCTCAAGATAAACTGGAAGGTGATTCACCACCCGATCTCCGCGCTCCCACAACGGCGTGGACCATTTTAGCGCTCTCCCTGTGAGCAGGGACTGGACGAATGCTACTTTTGCCTTCTCAGTAGCATAAAGAGTGGCGGACATCTCCAAGTAGGTGGTAACCTGTTTTATGAAACCACGGCACTCGGAGCTGTCCCCGTTGAAGCGCTCTGGGAGCGCAAGGCGAGGCGACTTTCCGCTCAATTCCACAGCCTGAGTAGCCGCTTGGGTGGCAATTGTCGCTAGAGCAGCCTTATCGGGGGAAGACCGCTCCACAGCTGCCAATCGTGACTCCAACTGCTGCACATAACGCAGCAACTGCTGCTGCTCTTCTGCCATAGCCAGACCTTTGGCGCGACCGTAATATTACGAGGGGGACCCGGGGAAGCGTGCCAAGATGGTATATGGACAGCTTCCGCCGGTCAAGGTCCACTGTGCGGTGTAAGGGACCGCTGCTATGGTGGGAGAAGAGTGAGCGGGTTGCTGCTAGCGATCGTCTGGAATGTCACAGACGATCTGCGTACACCTGTCCGCCCTAACTCGTGAGGGTTGTATGGCACGGGGCTCACAACTCGGTGTACCTGTTGCACGGGGACGCACAGAGGTGCCTACGCACGTGTGCCAGCGGGAGTCACAGGAATATGGCACGAGGGTAGCACAGAGGTGCCCACGCACGTGTGCTTCAGAAACCAGGTGAGTCCGACAGAGATTCAAGGAGCTCACCTGGGACAGGAACACAGCCTGTTAAACGGAATACTGCCGGAGCAGCAAGGCAGGGGCGAGACCTGCAAAATACAATGTCTGTATAGTGGCGTGGCAGCACGCTGCCAGACATCCAAACATAGAAGGACGGTCACGCGCCGCCATGATGGCAGGAGGGGTTTTTATGGAGATGTAGCTCCAGCCAAGGGCGGGCGCGAGACGGATGTGACCCAATCATGATCTGTGACGTCCTGGCCCGGCCAGTCAGGATTCAGCACATCACCAGCCTCGTTATCTGGCCGTGTGATACCAGTGAGCGAATCAGAAGATGTCACGTGGGGCACATGCTCAACCTCCTGCCTCTGGGTCATAAAGGCGGGATCTTCAGTTTCACAATGTGCAGAGCTAAGGGAAGTCTTGCTGCTTCCCTGAGCATCTATCCTTTGCACACTGTGCAACCACTCCGACCCTCTGCGATGCTGAGCAGGACGACACGTGGCAGGCAAGGGATGGGAGACCACTCCATTCCTTACAAGGAGTAAACCACTAGGTGTCACCCTTCTGCTGCATCTAGGAGGAGGAAACTCCTGCAGTCTCCCAGGCCTTTGGCACTGCTGAGCAAGAGGGCTCGCGGCAGACAAGGAATGGGGGACCACCTCATTCCTTGCAAGAGGAGAGCCACGAGATGTAACAGGTATGTGCGTGTGAAGCTGCCGTAGCGATAATGTTCACTACGGCAGCAATCACCACATATCGCAAATGCGACGGGGGCGGGTACTATCGCGCTCGGCATCGCTAGCCAATGCTAGCAATGTCGCAACGTGTAAAGTACCCCTTAGTGGAGGAAAAATCCTCAAAGATCAAAAAAAGTACAGCGCTGTGTGTGTCATCAAATCAAGAAGAAAAAAAGCTGCAGGGTATAAATAAGGTGCACTCACCAAAAAATAAATAATAACAAAAAATGTTGCTTTATTGAAACACTGAAAAACCCCTGAACACATATTGAAAACAATTACAAACACATAAGACAAGAAATAGGCGGGTGGGTGATACAGTTAGGTCCAGAAATATTTGGACAGTGACACAATTTTCGCGATTTGGGCTCTGCATGCCACCACATTGGATTTGAAATGAAACCTCTACAACAGAATTCAAGTGCAGATTGTAACGTTTAATTTGAAGGTTTGAACAAAAATATCTGATAGAAATTGTAGGAATTGTACACATTTCTTTACAAACACTCCACATTTTAGGAGGTCAAAAGTAATTGGACAAATAAACCAAACCCAAACAAAATATTTTTATTTTCAATATTTTGTTGCGAATCCTTTGGAGGCAATCACTGCCTTAAGTCTGGAACCCATGGACATCACCAAACGCTGGGTTTCCTCCTTCTTAATGCTTTGCCAGGCCTTTACAGCCGCAGCCTTCAGGTCTTGCTTGTTTGTGGGTCTTTCCTTCTTAAGTCTGGATTTGAGCAAGTGAAATGCATGCTCAATTGGGTTAAGATCTGGTGATTGACTTGGCCATTGCAGAATGTTCCACTTTTTTGCACTCATGAACTCCTGGGTAGCTTTGGCTGTATGCTTGGGGTCATTGTCCATCTATACTATGAAGCGCCGTCCGATCAACTTTGTGGCATTTGGCTGAATCTGGGCTGAAAGTATATCCCGGTACACTTCAGAATTCATCCGGCTACTCTTGTCTGCTTTTATGTCATCAATAAACACAAGTGACCCAGTGCCATTGAAAGCCATGCATGCCCATGCCATCACGTTGCCTCCACCATGTTTTACAGAGGATGTGGTATGCCTTGGATAATGTGCCGTTCCCTTTCTTCTCCAAACTTTTTTCTTCCCATCATTATGGCACAGGTTGATCTTTGTCTCATCTGTCCATAGAATACTTTTCCAGAACTGAGCTGGCTTCATGAGGTGTTTTTCAGCAAATTTAACTCTGGCCTGTCTATTTTTGGAATTGATGAATGGTTTGCATCTAGATGTGAACCCTTTGTATTTACTTTCATGGAGTCTTCTCTTTACTGTTGACTTAGAGACAGATACACCTACTTCACTGAGAGTGTTCTGGACTTCAGTTGATGTTGTGAACGGGTTCTTCTTCACCAAAGAAAGTATGCGGCGATCATCCACCACTGTTGTCATCCGTGGACGCCCAGGCCTTTTTGAGTTCCCAAGCTCACCAGTCAATTCCTTTTTTCTCAGAATGTACCCGACTGTTGATTTTGCTACTCCAAGCATGTCTGCTATCTCTCTGATGGATTTTTTTTTTTTTCAGCCTCAGGATGTTCTGCTTCACCTCAATTGAGAGTTCCTTAGACCGCATGTTGTCTGGTCACAGCAACAGCTTCCAAATGCAAAACCACACACCTGTAATCAACCCCAGACCTTTTAACTACTTCACTGATTACAGGTTAACGAGGGAGACGCCTTCAGAGTTAATTGCAGCCCTTAGAGTCCCTTGTCCAATTACTTTTGGTCCCTTGAAAAAGAGGAGGCTATGCATTACAGAGCTATGATTCCTAAACCCTTTCTCCGATTTGGATGTGAAAACTCTCATATTGCAGCTGGGAGTGTGCACTTTCAGCCCATATTATATATATAATTGTATTTCTGAACATGTTTTTGTAAACAGCTAAAATAACAAAACTTGTGTCACTGTCCAAATATTTCTGGACCTAACTGTATGTAAGCAATAATAGGTACGCACAACAATATTCAATGTTCCATCTATAATTGAATGTTCCATCAGGGATGATGCTACATTGGTAGCAATACGCGTGGGGTCATCTCCTCTAGGTATTGTACTCATTATTCACTGTTCACTATGTTTTATATTGCATACTACGTATTGTATTGAATTTAGTCTCTTTGTGAACTATGGTGATTATTATTGTGCTACTATTAAGGAAGATCCACTTTATATCCCTAAAGGAAGATGAGATGGAACATTGAATATTGTTTTTCCTACCTTTTGCTTACGTATCACTCACCTATTTCTTATCTTATGTGTTTTAATTGTTTTAAATATGTCTTTGGGTTTTTTCAGTGTTTCAATAAAGCAATTTTTTTTGCTATAATTTATTTTGTTGTAAGTGCACCTTCTTCATACCATGCAGTTATTTCTTCTTGATTCCGTGTCTGTTTTTGCATGGGTCATGTAGCACCCCCTTCTACCATATTGTCCATTCCTCCATTATTATCTCTATATTATTATTTATTTATATCTTTATTTGTGGTGCCCATTTATTCTTGCTTTTTACAAGAGGGGTGTGAAAAACAAGAGAAATCAGGAAAAGAAAAATGCTGAAGACTCCGAAGAACCTGAGGCTGCCGAGTTGGAGTGTGAAAAAACCTCTGAAGTTTCGGAGAACCCAGAGGAAATTGATGTTGATGTTGCAAAGACCCAAGAGTAGGCAGAAGGTGATGCTGCAGAGACCCAAAAGAAAATTGAATGTTACACTGCAGAGACCCAAGAAGAATTTGAAGGCAACATTCTGGAGACCCAGAAGACAGCTGAAGCTGTAGAAGTAGAGAGAGCTACTGAAGAAGTTAAGTCTAGACCAGAGGTATCATCAGGAGCTGAGAGCTCAACTGAACCTGCTGGCCAAGACTGAAGACATAGAGATTGACTCAGCTCAGAAATGTGAAAGCAGAGGTTAAAGTTGAAGAGAAACCTAAACACTCGGAAGCTGTGACTAAACCTGAGGAAACTTCAACTGAAGCGGTAGAGCCTTTGATAAGAATGCGTGAGATGGTAATAGATGGGTTTGAAAGACCAAATGAACTGTCTGTTGGCTGTGAAAGTAAAGGAATTCTTCTGGTCTTTAACCCCTTAACGTCCGCGGGCAATAATATTACATCCTAGCGGTCATAGTGTTACTGCCCACGGTCTGCTGCCAGCAGCATGCCGCAATCGGCGCACATTTCAGCTGATTTTCACAGCTGAGATGTGTGCCTGCTAGGCACGAGCAGAACAGGTATCTGCTTGTGCCGTTTAACCCCTTAAATGGCACTGTCAATATGTGACAGCACCATTATAACGGCATCAGTGGTAAACATTTAAGGTACCGTCACACATAACGAGATCGCTAGCGAGATCGCTGCTGAGTCACGGTTTCTGTGACGCAGTAGCGATCCCGTTAGCGATCTCGTTATGTGTGACACCTACCAGCGATCAGGCCCCTGCTGTGACATCTCTAGTCGTTGACGAATGGTCCAGGCCATTTTCTTCAAAGGCGATGTCCTGCTGGGCAGGACACATCGCTGTGTTTGACACTGTGTGACTGCGACCTGTATCGTTCCTGCATTGTTGGTAAGTGTCATGACTTCATAGAAATGCATATAATTATTTTATTATGCCATGTAATAAGATAACATTTAGTATTGTCATTAATACTGTCCAGTGAACTGATAACCAACAGCTCCATCTGTTGACAATGTTTTCTTACTGCAGCTTGTTTATCTAATGTTTCACTGGTTACTCTGCAATGAAAATTGTCCTACAAAGGCTTATGTAGTTACCCATCAGACCTTGCATGGGCTCTGCCCCTTCTTCTTCAGCAGCCATTTTAGTTTCATGGACACAGACATTTGCATGCTGATCATCTCTCCAGATCTCTGCTCCTTTTGTTTGCCTCTACATAGCACAGTCGGTGAGTTATGATCCCCTGGTTAGGGCTCATCAAATTATAATGTAGTTGCTCTGTTCTGCAAGTATTATCCTGACATTATAGCTAATATGTATTCGCAATGTAGTGCATTTACCTGCATGTCCTGTATCAAATGGAATGCTATGTAACTCAGATATGGTTTATGTTGTACTTAGTATTTTCATTTATTTCTTGTAGCTTTACACTGATCTCATTAATAAAAGTTGTAAAGGACCCCCAGCGTCCGAGTCAATGCATTGATGGGAAAGAGTTAAGCTGTCTTTCAACTCATCTTCCAAAGCACAGATTGATGGTGCCAGAACAGTAAGGTCTGACTCTGTGACATCTCACAGGCGACCTCCACTTTAGCGACGCACCAGCGATCCCACCAACGATCTGACCTGGTCAGGATCGCTGGTGCGTCGCTACATGGTCGCTGGTGAGCTGTCAATCAAGCAGATCTCACCAGTGACCAGCCCCAAGCCTGCAGCGACGCGTGGAAGCGACGCTGCACTTGGAAACTAAGGTAAATATCGGGTAAACAAGGGCTTTGTTACCCGATATTTAGGTTGGTTACCAGCGCACACCGCTTAGCGCTGGCTCCCTGCACTCCTAGCCACAGTACACATCGGGTTAATAAGCAAACATTTGCTTATTTACCTGATGTGAAACTCTGGCTATGTGTGCAGGGAGCGGGGAGCCAGCACTGGCAGCGTGAGAGCGGCGGACGCTGGTAACGAAGGTAAATATCGGGTAACCAAGGAAAGGGCTTCCCTTGGTTACCCGATATTTACGTTGGTTACAGCTTACCGCAGGCTGACATGACGCCAGCTCCCTGCTCCCTGCACATTCAGATCGTTGCTCTCTCGCTGTCACACACAGCGATGTGTGCTTCGCAGCGGGAGAGCAAGGTCAAAAAAATGAACCAGAGCTGTGTGTAACGAGCAGCGATCTCACAGCAGGGGCCAGATCGCTGCTCAGTATCACACAGAGCGAGATCGCTAATGAGGTCACTGCTGCGTCACAAAAACCGTGACTCAGCAGCGATCTCGAAAGCGATCACACTATGTGTGAAGCACCCCTTACCAGTGACCCCTATCAGGTCGCATCGTTTTCGGGATCGCTGGTAAGTCGTTGTGTGTGACTGGGCCTTTACTTACCTGCCAATACCGGAAGTCACGTAACATGATCACGTGACTTCCGGAGGTTGTCATGGTAGCACAGGGTTATGTGATGACTCCTGTAGGTCACATGACCAGAGCCGAGTGAAGCATTAAATGAGCATATCTGCTGTTTACAGCTGTATAGCTGTGATCATCAGATAGGGCAGAGCGATCGGATTGTTCATCCATATAGCCCTAGGGGGACTAGTAAAATAAAAACAAAAAAAAAGTTTTAAGAAATTAAAAAAAACCCCAAAAGTTCAAATCACCCCCCTTTTGCCCCATAAAATTAAAGGGTTAAAAAAATAAAAAATATACACACATTTTGGTATCACCGTGTTCAGAAACACCCGATCTATCAAAATATAAAATCAATTAATCTGATCAGTAAATGGCATAGCGGCAAAAAAAATCCAAATGCCAAAATTACCTTTTTTGGTCACCACAAATTTTTCACAAAATGCAATAACAAGCGATCAAAGCGTAACATCTGCGCAAAAATGGTACCGTTAAAAATGTCAGCTCAAGATGCAAAAAATAAGTCATCACTGAGCTATAGACCCCAAAAAATAAGAACGCTATGGGTCACGGAATATGGCGTAAAACGTGCGCCACTAATTTCGGACAAACTTTTATTTAACCCCTTATATAAAAGTAAACCCATACATGTTTGGTTTCTACGAACTCGCATTGACCTGAGGCATCACACCCATACATCAGGTTTACCATATACTGAACACAGTGAATATAATATCTAAAAACAATAGTGCTATCGCACTTTTTTGCAATTATTCTGCATTTGGAATTTTTCGCTATTTTCTAGTACACTATATGGTAAAACCTATGGTTTCATTTAAAAGTACAGCTCGTTCTGCATAAAAGGAGCTCTCATATGACCATATTGACTGAAAAGTAAAAAAGTTATGTCTCTCGGAAGAAGAATGGCGAAAAAAAATGGAAAGCGAAAAATCGGCCGGTCGTGAAGGGGTTAAGTGCTTGGTGGATGTGCCCGTAGACTTGAGAGAAGCTTGTGCTAGTGAGACAGTGCATAAAGAAACTCATAGGAGCATGTAGAGTGTCCTTTCCCATCACAAGGAGTTGAACAAAAATATCCTGTGAAATGTTTAGGAATTTCAAACATTTTTTTCAAAGCCTCCTCATTTCCATGGCTCAAAAGTAATTGAACAATTTTACTTTATCATAAATAAAATGTTCGTTTTTAATACTTTATAGAGAATCCTTGCAGGCATTTACTGCCTGAAGTCTAGAAGCCATGGATTTCACCAAATGCTGGGTTTCCTCTTCTGTGATACTTTGCCAGGCCTTTACTGCAGCTGACTTCAAATTGTACTTGTTTGTGGGTCTTTCTGCCTTAATTTGTTTCTTAAACAATGTGGCATGCAAGTTGAGATGTGGTGATTGGCTTGGCCATTGCAGAATATTTCACTTCCTTGCCTTAAACTGCTGGGTTGTTTTTGCAGTATGTTTTAGGTCATTGTCCATCTGTACTGTGAAGTGCCATCCAATCAACCTTGCTGCATTTGGTTCAATCTGAGCAAAAAGTAAAGCCCAATTACACTTAAGAATTCATCCAGTTGCTTCTGTCTTCAGTCACATCATCAATAAACTCTAGCAAATATTGTCATTGAAATCCGTGCATCCCCATGTTATAACATTGCTTCCACCATGTTTTACAGAGGATCTGGGATTCTTTGAATCATGAGCCGTTCCAAGCTTTTTCCATACTTTCTTTTTATCATCATGCAGGTACTGGTTGATTCTAGTTTATCTTTCCAAACAATCCTTTTCCAGAACTGGGCTGACTTCTTTAGATGTTTCTTGGCAAAGTATAATCTGGCCTTTCTATTTTTAAGGCTTATTAGTGCTTTACACCTTGTGGTAAACCCTCTGTATATGCTCTCATGCAGTATTGTCTATATGGTAGACTTCGATAATGAAACACTTACGGTAATTGTTATTCAGTTTGGTAGATGCTGTGAAGGGGTTTTCTTCATCATGGAAAGGATTGATTATCCACCACCATTGTCTTCCAAGGACACACAGGCCTTTTTGAGTTCCCAAGCTCACTAGTGCACTGTTTTTTTTTTTTTTGCAGAATGTACCAACAGTTGATTTGGCCACTCCTAACATTTCTGCTTTCTCTATGATGGATTTTTGTTTTTTTCTCAACCTAATAATGGTCTGTTTTTCTTTCATTGAGAGTTCCTTTGACCACATGTTGCGGGTTCACAAGAACAGCTTCCAAATACAAAAGCCACACCTTGATTAAATTCTAGACCTTTTACCTTCCTTTATTAATGATGGATTTACAAGGGAATAGACTATGCAACCCATTAAAAAGCTTTTAAGATCAGTGTAGAATTACCTTTGGTCCTTTGAAAAGAGGCAGCTACATTTTAAAGATCTGTAATTTCTAAACCCTTACTCCAATCAGCATGTAAATACCCTGAAATTAAAGCCGGGAGTCTGCACTTTAAGTCCATATTGACTATATAACTTTATCTTAAATATATTTTGGTAAACAAAACAGCTAAAATGATAAACTTGTCACTGTCCAAATATTTCTTGACCGAACTGTAGCTTATATTGATCCTGTTGCTTTTAAAATAAAGGCTTCTGCTGTTTTTAGAACACTGTACGCTGCTCAAGTTTACACCAAACACTGTAATGCAGGGCTGGGCAATGTGCGCTCATATTGTATATAGAAGGTTATGTGTAAGCTCATTCCATACATAGGAGACTATGTGAGGGCTCATAATGTATTTAGGAAGATATGAGAAGGCTCATGCTATATTTAGGAAGTTATACGGGGCTCATACTGTATATACAGAAGCTATGCATGGGGTTCATTGTGTATATAGAGGCTATGTGCTATGCACAACATCAATGCACCTGAGGCCATAGCAGAGCACAGAGAGAAAGGGAATGAGGTTTTGTGTACAGTACAGACCAAAAGTTTGCACACACCTTCTCATTCAAATTATGAGCCCTGATACACCCTCTTAAATACATATAAACATTCCATACACAGGAAAAAACACCACATACTCTACGGTACAGACCAAAAGTTTGGACACACCTTCTCATTTAAACAGTTTTCTTTATTTTTCATGACTCTGAAAATTGTAGATTCACATTGAAGGCATAAAAACTATGAATTAAAACATGTGGAATGAAATACTTAACAAAAAAGTGTGAAACAACTGGAAATATGTCTTATATTCTAGGTTCTTCAAAGTAGCCACCTTTTGCTTTGATTACTGCTTGGCACACTCTTGTCATTCTCTTGATGAACTTCAAGAGGTAGTCACCGGAAATGGTCTTCCAACAGACATGAAGGAGTTCCCAGAGATGTTTAGTACTTGTTGGCCCTTTTGCCTTCACTCTGCGGTCCAGCTCACCCCAAACCATCTCGATTGGGTTCAGGTCTGGTGACTGTGGAGGCCAGGTCATCTGGCGTAGCACCCCATCATTCTCCTTCTTAGTCAAATAGACCTTACACAGCCTGGAGGTGTGTTTGGGGTCATTGTCCTGTTGAAAAATAAATGATGGTCCAACTAAAAGCAAACCAGATGGAATAGCATGCCGCTGCAAGATGCTGTGGTAGCCATGCTGGTTCTGTATGCCTTCAATTTTGAATAAATCCCCAACGGTGTCACCAGCAAAGCACCCCCACACCATCACACCTCCTCCTCCATGCTTCACGGTGGGAACCAGGCACGTAGAGTCCATCCGTTCACCTTTTGTGCGTCGCACAAAGACATGGTGGTTAGATACAAAGATGTCAACTTTAGACTCATCAGACCAAAGCACAGATTTCCACTGGTTTAATGCCCATTCCTTGTGTTCTTTAGCCCAAACAAGTCTCTTCTGCTTATTGGACAGGTCCTTAGCAGTGGTTTCCTAGCAGCTATTTTACTATGAAGGCCTGCTGCACAAAGTCTCCTCTTAACAGTTGTTCTAGAGATGTGTCTGCTGCTAGAACTCTGTGTGGCATTGACCTGGTCTCTAATCTGAGCTACTGTTAACCTGCAATTTCTGAGGCTGGTGACTCGGATAAACATCCTCTGCAGCAGAGGGGACTTTTGGTCTTCCGTTCCTGGGGCGGTCCTCACATGAGCCAGTTTCTTTGTAGCATTTGATGGTTTTTGCCACTGCACTTGGGGACACTTTCAAAGTTTTCCCAATTTTTCGGACTGACTGACCTGCATTTCTTAAGTAATGATGGCCACTCGTTTTATTTTACTTAACTGCTTTTTTCTTGCCATAATACAAATTCTAACAGTCTATTCAGTAGGCCTATCAGCTGTGTATCCACCAGACTTCTGCACAACACAACTGATGGTTCCAACCCCATTTATAAGGCAAGAAATCCCACTTATTAAACCTGACAGGGCGAACCTGTGAAGTGAAAACCATTTCTGATGACTACATCTTGAAGCTCATCAAGAGAATGCCAAGAGTGTGCAAAGCAGTAAGCAAAGCAAAAGGTGGCTACTTTGAAGAACCTAGACTATAAGACATATTTTCATTTGTTTCACACTTGTTTGTTAAGTATTTCATTCCACATGTGTTAATTCATAGTTGTGAGGCCTTCAATGTGAATCTACAATTTTCAGAGTCATGAAAATAAAGAAAACTCTTTGAATGAGAAGGTGTGTTCAAACTTTTGGTCTGTACTGTAGAGTATGTGGTGTTTTTTCATGTGTATGGGATGCTTATATGTATTTAAGAGGCTGTATCAGGGCTCATAATGTATATAGGCAGCTATGTAGGGCTCAGAAATTTATATAGGTTGCTAAGGGAGGGCTGATGTAGATATGAGGCTATATGTGGGCTCATAATATATTTAGGAAGCTATTTGAGTGCTAATGCTGTATTTAGGAGGCTATGTGGGGATTCATACTGTATATAAGAGACTGTGTGGGCCCATACTGCATATAGAGGTCTTTATGGGGGCTCATACTATATAGGTGGCTATGTGGAGGCTCACATTGTATATAGAAGAGCTATGCTATATGGGGTCTCACAATGTAAATAGAAAAATAGAAAAGCTGTGGAAAATAAAGCCCAATAGGGTCTTACCCTAATATGTATAGGGTAAGGGAGGGGGGAGCAATACTACTCACCAAATGTAGTTGTGACAGTCACAACCACTATAATCGCATGTAGAAATGGACCAAGGCAGCAGCAACCCAAAACGGCAGATAACAGAGAACAGGTAGAAGACGGGTTTGTAATGCCGTGCCAATGATCACCAGTCAGAGGATCAGATTCATGTATCTTTATTGTTGCATAGGTCTACGCATTTCAGGAGCTCTGCTCCCTTCCTCAGGACCGTCAGAAATAAGACCACATCAAATCTACCATGGTAGATACAGGTATACATTAAATAGACAGGGTGACATCAGAGTCCCGCCCCTACTTGAAAAAAACGGGCGGGAAAGGGTGCATGGGGATTCATATATGACGCAATACACGTTAATACATAATAAAAAGGCAAAACATAAAAACTTGTTTCATACATAAATTAGCGGTATGATCCAATATAGTAAATTATGTGAAAGAATAAAAATGTTAATATATCAATGTATGACAGAAAATATATATATACATATAACCACAAATCAGTGTATGTGAGAAAGGTCTGAAGAGAGCCTAGAACTCACTTCAAATTATAAGTAGAAAATTCCAGGATCAGAAATGTGGAAGCTTGAAACAACTCAGCCATCGAGAAGTGTGACTGTTCAGGACAAGTGGATCAAGAAAAGGATTGAAAAGAAAAGAAGAAACATGTGCAAGGATCTTCAAAATGTATAAATATATAAACCCATATCCCTATCAAAAATCTTCAGTGAAAATGGATAAATATAAATGAATATAACAAGAAACCCTCATATGAGAAAAGATGCCATGATAACCCCAAAGACAAGTGCAGAGATCGTTCCTGATTTCCATCAGGAGATAGAGTTCACCCAAGTTCATAATCGTGGGAAAAAGATGAACGCTGCGCAAGAAGCAAGTGTCAGAATAGGGAGAGGTGAACTGAGTTCTGAACTGTGGGAAAAAAGTTATAGCGCATGCACTAGTTACGGAACGGCAAAAATGCCTCAGTTACCATAATACATAGGAAATAGTGAACACAGATACATGAAAAGGGTGCACAAAGAACCAGAGCGCAGGGTCCTAACGAGGTGGTCATACAAATAAAAATATATAAGTGGAAGAGTGTGTATAGAGAGTAAAACAGAACAGTGCAGACAAATCAAAGCAAAACCCAAAGGTTGATAAACATTATATTACACCGGCGAGTAAGGGGGAATAGCGGGGAAAGAACACACATGAGAGGTACACCCGTATCAAGGGACAGGGAGGCATACCGCTACTCTAAACTAGCAGGTGAGGAATTGGAGGAGACAGGTTAAGGATAAATTATATTCTAACAAAAATGAAAAAGAAACTATGTGTATGGTTAAAACGCCACCCTATAACATTAGGGAAGGGGGAATCCAACCACATTAAAAATAATAGTACCAGCGGAAAACAAGGAAGGTAAATGAACTAGTGACGGTGCCAGTTGTATAAAATCATATATATGGTGAATATTAGGACCTAGTGGTAAGATAATAATTATAAAAATCATAAAAAACATCCAATATAAATAGCATACACATAAAGAAGAAATATATAATATATAATATTATTGATTAAAAACTAATAAAATTCTTATAAAAGAATTAAATAAAATATGCAACCAATTCATATAAGATGAGTTAAAAACATGCTGGGAAAATAAAAACAATATATCAATATTTCAACTTGATGTATCAATTATAATGAAAACACCTAAAAACAGGGCAAGTATTAATGAAATAAATCCGTAACCTCATTGAGGCCCTGAGGTTTCAAGGTATTAAGTTTATATATCCAGTATGTTTCTTTCCTATTCAGGACCTCGATCCTATTAGGTGTATGTGGGGGTATATGGTCAATCGGAGTTACCCTTAATTTTATCTTTCTTGCATGATATAGGGTTACATGTCGGGACAGACCATGTAGCATAAAACCCACCTTAATATTATGTCTATTATGTCTGTGGGAGTTGATTCTATTGTACAAAGCCTGTGTAGTTCTGCCCACATAACGTTTATTACAATCACATTCTATGAGATATATCACGAAGTCGGACTGACAAGTGAGATGTCCTTTTATCAAGAATTCTAACCCCTCAGGGGCCAAACCAAAATGTATCCTTCCATGCTGAATATTTTTACAACATAAACAGTTCTTAGTCAAGCATTTATATGAACCCATGGGTTTATTATTGGTAATGGGGTTGACATTATCCCTAAGCCTACTCGGAGCTAATTGGTTTTTCAGGCTAGAAGCCCTACGGTATGTGATCCCAGGGTGGGTAGGTAGCACTTCTTTGAGGTATGGGTCATTTTGAAGTATGGCCCAATGTTTTTTTAGAATATTTTTAATTAAATTTCCATCAGTGCTGAAAGTTGTGAGGAAATGGGAAGAAAATTTATTTCCCGAGTAATCATGTGTCTCGGTAACGGTAACCTCTTTTTTTATCAGTTAGATCAATCTGTTTGAGGCTCCTGTTGGCTTGATACGCTTTTTTAATTGTGGCAAGGGGATTTTTTTATCGATAAACCTTTCCTTAAGTACCAGAGCCTGATCCTTGTAATCCTTATCCAGTGTGCAATTTTTTCTAATTCTTTGAAACTGGTTCCTAGGTATGTTGAGTAACCACTTGTCATAATGGTTGCTGGTGAAATCTATGTATCCATTACTGTCCACTGGTTTGAAAAAGGTTTTTGTGAGAATGGTATCATTTACAGTGCTGGCCAAAAGAATTGGCACCCCTGCAATTCTGTCAGATAATACTCAGTTTCTTCTTGAAAATTATTGCAATCACAAATTCTTTGGTATTATTATCTTAATTTAATTTGTCTTCAATGAAAAAAAATAAATAAATTGTCATAAAACCAAATTGGATATAATTCCACACCAAACATAAAAAAGGGGGTGGACAAAAGTATTGGCACTATTTGTAAAATCATGTGATGCTTCTCTAATTTGTGTAATTAACAGCACCTGTAACTTACCTGTGGCTCCTAACAGGTGTTGGCAATAACTAAATCACACTTGCAGCCAGTTGACATGGATTAAGGTTGACTCAACCTCTGTCCTGTGTCCTTGTGTGTACCACATTGAGCATGGAGAAAAGAAAGAAGACCAAAGAACTGTCTGAGGACTTGAGAATACAAATTGTGAGGAAGCATGAACAATCTCAAGGCTATAAGTCCATCTCCAAAGACCTGAAAGTTCTTGTGTCTATGGTGCGCAGTGTCATCAAGAAGTTTAAAGCCCATGGCACTGTGGCTAACCTCCCTAGATGTGGAAGGGAAAGAAAAATTGACGAGAGATTTCAACGCAAGATTTTGCGGATGGTGGATAAAGAACCTCGACTAACATCCAAACAAGTTCATGCTGCCCTGCAGTCCAAGGGTACAACAGTGTCAACCCGTACTATCCGTCGGCGTCTGAATGAAAAAGGACTGTATAGTAGGATACCCAGGAAGACCCCACATCTTATCCTGAGACATAAAAAAGCCAGGCTGGAGTTTGCCAAAACTTACCTGAAAAAGCCTAAAACGTTTTGGAAGAATGTTCTCTGGTCAGATGAGACAAAAGTAGAGCTTTTTGGGAAAAGCCATCAACATAGAGTTTACAGGAAAAAAAGAGGCATTCAATGAAAAGAACACGGTCCCTACAGTCAAACATGGCGGAGCTTCCCTGATGTTTTGGGGTTGCTTTGCTGCCTCTGGCACTGGACTGCTTGACCGTGTGCATGGCATTATGAAGTCTGAAGACTACCAACAAATTTTACAGCATAATGTAGGGTCCAGTGGGAGAAAGCTGGGTCTTCCTCAGAGGTCATGGGTCTTCCAGCAGGACAATGACCCAAAACACACTTCAAAAAGCACTAGAAAATGGTTTGATAGAAAGCACTGGAGACTACTAAAGTGGCCAGCAATGAGTTCAGACCTGAATCTCATAGAACACCTGTGGAGAGATCTCAAAATGGCAGTTTGGAGAAGGCACCCTTTCAAATCTCAGGGACCTGGAGCAGTTTGCCAAAGAAGAATGGTCTAAAATTCCAGCAGAGCATTGTAAGAAACTCATTGATGGTTATCGGAAGCGGTTGTTCGCAGTTATATTGGCTAAAGGTTGTGCAGCCAAGTATTAGGCTAAGGGTGCCAATACTTTAGTCTGGCCCATTTTTGGAGTTTAGTGTGAAATGATCAATGATTTGATTTTTGTTTCATTCTCTTTTGTGTTTTTTCATTGCAAGCAAAATAAATGAAGATAATAGTACCAAAGAATTTGTGATTGCAATCATTTTCAGGAAGAAACTGAGTATTATCTGACAGAATTTCAGGGGTGCCAATACTTTTGGCCAGCACTGTATATGTGAGACAGTGAGGTCCAGGAAGTCAATAGACTCTTCACCAATGGTCGGTGAGAATCTTAAACCCCAAGTATTTTTGTCTATGCCCTCTAAAAACAATAAATTATTATTTTCGGTGTTGTCCCAGACAATAAATAAATCATCTATATATCTCTTGTATACCACCACATGTTTGAATAATTCAGAGGAATAAATATATTGTAGTTCAAAAAGCCCCATTACTAAATTAGCGAAGATGGGTGAAACTTTGGAACCCATGGCCACTCCACAGCATTGATGGTATATGGTATCCTGAAATGTAAAGAAATTATTCTCTAAAATGAATCTCATCCCTTCAAGGATGAAATTCTTTTGTAGTAAAAGCAAACCCCAGGACCAATCTAACTAGGGAAGAAAGTTCAGCTCTTGTAGCCTTGAAGAATAACTCAAACCTGGTCATCAGAAATGCTGACAAAGGTGGAGGTATTGTTCTACAGATCAAGAACATCTACATTCAGGAGGCTCTTAGGATGCTCTCTAATACCTTACACTATGAGGTTGTAGACATAACAGCATATCATAATGCCATCCTGGAATATCACACTCTAATCCAGAATGCTGCAATGGCAGGGGTTCTCAACAAGGATGAGAGAAAGTTCCTAGACACTAATAATCTTAGATTGACCTTTTATTACCATCTACCTAAAATCCACAAATGCCTTTCTAATCCTCCTGGGAGACCCATTATTTCTGGGATTGGGTCTCTCACTGAAAACCTAGCAGCTTATGTGGATTCTATCATGAGAACACATGTCACTAACCTCAGAAGTTACCTGAGAGATTCTACTCACTTAATTAACATCCTGAAGGATATTAAATGGAAAGATTCCTTTCTGTTTTTAACCCTTGACATTGCCTCACTGTACATTAACATATCACATGTTCTTGGACTTGAGTGTTTCAGACAATACCTTGAGGTGGATGACAGATTGCCTTTACTACAAAAGAATTTCATCCTTGAAGGGATGAGATTCATTTTAGAGAATAATTTCTTTACATTTCAGGATACCATATACCATCAATGCTGTGGAGTGGCCATGGGTTCCAAAGTTTCACCCACCTTCGCTAATTTAGTTATGGGGCTTTTTGAACTACAATATATTTATTCCTCTGAATTATTCAAACATGTGGTGGTATACAAGAGATATATAGATGATTTATTTATTGTCTGGGACAACACCGAAAATAATCATTTATTGTTTTTAGAGAGCATAGACAAAAATACTTGGGGTTTAAGATTCTCACCGACCATTGGTGAAGAGTCTATTGACTTCCTGGACCTCACTGTCTCACATATAAATGATACCATTCTCACAAAAACCTTTTTCAAACCAGTGGACAGTAATGGCCAGCACCAGCAACCATTATGACAAGTGGTTACTCAACATACCTAGGAACCAGTTTCAAAGAATTAGAAAAAATTGCACACTGGATAAGGATTTCAAGGATCAGGCTCTGGTACTTAAGGAAAGGTTTATCGATAAAAAAATCCCTTTGCCACAATTAAAAAAGCGTATCAAGCCAACAGGAGCCTCAAACAGATTGATCTAATTGATAAAAAAAGAGGTTACCGTTACCGAGACACATGATTACTCGGGTAATAAATTTTCTTCCCATTTCCTCACGACTTTCAGCACTGATGGAAATTTAATTAAAAATATTCTAAAAAAACATTGGGCCATACTTCAAAATGACCCATACCTCAAAAAAGTGCTACCTACCCACCCTGGGATCACATACCGTAGGGCTTCTAGCCTGAAAAACCAATTAGCTCCGAGTAGGCTTAGGGATAATGTCAATCCCATTACCAATAATAAACCCATGGGTTCATATAAATGCTTGACTAAGAACTGTTTATGTTGTAAAAATATTCAGCATGGAAGGATAAATTTTGGTTTGGCCCCTGAGGGGTTAGAATTCTTGATAAAAGGACATCTCACTTGTCAGTCCGACTTCGTGATATATCTCATAGAATGTGATTGTAATAAACGTTATGTGGGCAGAACTACACAGGCTTTGTACAATGGAATCAACTCCCACAGACATAATAGACATAATATTAAGGTGGGTTTTATGCTACATGGTCTGTCCTGACATGTAACCCTATATCATGCAAGAAAGATAAAATTAAGGGTAACTCCGATTGACCATATACCCCCACATACACCTAATAGGATCGAGGTCCTGAATAGGAAAGAAACATACTGGATATATAAACTTAATACCTTGAAACCTCAGGGCCTCAATGAGGTTACGGATTTATTTCATTAATACTTGCCCTGTTTTTAGGTGTTTTCATTATAATTGATACATCAAGTTGAAATATTGATATATTGTTTTTATTTTCCCAGCATGTTTTTAACTCATCTTATATGAATTGGTTGCATAGTTTATTTAATTCTTTTATAAGAATTTTATTAGTTTTTAATCAATAATATTGTATATTTCTTCTTTATGTGTATGCTATTTATATTGGATGTTTTTTATGATTTTTTATAATTATTATCTTACCACTAGGTCCTAATATTCACCATATATATGATTTTATAGAACTGGCACCGTCACTAGTTCATTTACCTTCCTTGTTGTTTTCCGCTGGTACTATTATTTTTAATGTGGTTGGATTCCCCCTTCCCTAATGTTATAGGGTGGCGTTTTAACCATACACATAGTTTCTTTTTCATTTTTGTTAGAATATAATTTGTCCTTAACCTGTCTCCTCCAATTCCTCACCTGCTAGTTTAGAGTAGCGGTATGCCTCCCTGTCCCTTGATACGGGTGTACCTCTCATGTGTGTTCTTTCCCCGCTATTCCCCCTTACTCGCCGGTGTAATATAATGTTTATCAACCTTTGGGTTTTGCTTTGATTTGTCTGCACTGTTCTTTTTTACTCTCTATACACACTCTTCCACTTATATATTTTTATTTGTATGACCACCTCGTTAGGACCCTGCGCTCTGGTTCTTTGTGCACCCTTTTCATGTATCTGTGTTCACTATTTCCTATGTATTATGGTAACTGAGGCATTTTTGCCGTTCCGTATCTAGTGCATGCGCTATAACTTTTTTCCCACAGTTCAGAACTCAGTTCACCTCTCCTTATTCTGACACTTGCTTCTTGCGCAGCCGCTGTTCATCTTTTTCCCACGATCATGAACTTGGGTGAACTCTCTCTCCTGATGGAAATCAGGAACGATCTCTGCACTTGTCTTTGGGGTTATCATGGCATCTTTTCTCATATGAGGGTTTCTTGTTATATTCATTTATATTTATTCATTTTCACTGAAGATTTTTGATAGGGATATGGGTTTATATATTTATACATTTTGAAGATCCTTGCACATGTTTCTTCTTTTCTTTTCAATCCTTTTCTCGATCCACTTGTCCTGAACAGTCACGCTTCTCGATGGCTGAGTTGTTTCAAGCTTCCATATTTCTGATCCTGGAATTTTCTACTTATAATTTGAAGTGAGTTCTAGGCTCTCTTCAGACCTTTCTCACATACACTGATTTGTGGTTATATGTATATATATATTTTCTGTCATACATTGATATATTAACATTTTTATTCTTTCACATAATTTACTATATTGGATCATACCACTAATTTATGTATAAAACAAGTTTTTATGTTTTGCCTTTTTATTATGTATTAACGTGTATTGCGTCATATATGTGACCCGCCCCAGGGCCGTGGGGTATCGGTTCCGGGTTTTGGTTAATGGGATTATGTCACGGGGGCCTGTGCCCAGTTCCGTGGCCCTGGTGGTCGCTGAAAGTCAATAAATAATAAAAAAAAAAAAAATAAAATAAAATAAAATAAATAAAAAAATAATAAAGAAATAAATAAATAAATAAATAAATAAATAAAAGTATTTCGTGACGCCACCTACGGTTCCAGTATGGTTACTGGGGCTGCAGGTCAGACCTCTGGGGTGATGGTTAGGCAGCCAGTTGTTTACGCTTCCCGTAGGTGAAGTGGGGTCCCCAGGGCAGTTTTAGTAGTACACAGATATGGCGGTTTTTCTTCACAGCCTTTTCAACTGTCACTTTAGTGCAGCAGCCTATGGCTCCTCAGATGAAGAAATAAAGTGCGTCACACCAATTCATTAACTCTGACCAGATTTTACTTGCAGGTGTTAAAAAGGGGTTCAGTTTCTGATGTTACAGTTTTTGGTGATCTGGGAACAGTTCAGGATCTCTGCACCAGGTCAGTTGTGTGGCCTCCCTGCTGCGCTATGTTTCTCCTTGGTACTAGGCTGCCTGTAGCTATACCTTGTCCCTCTCTCACTGTCTTCACCTGTATGGCAGGCGGCGGGAGCTTCTCTAAGGGGCACTGCTGTACTCACTGCGATCCCTAAGCTCTGTGTAGCGGCTTTGCCTTCAGGTGCTGCTGCGGCCAGGAGATCTGCAGTCTCCCTGGCCCCCGGTCTTTATTGCTGGGCAGATTAGATCCCTCACAATCTCGGACGCCGGTGTCCGATAATCAGCGCTGTTCCTTGGGGATGAACCGGTCTGGCTCCACCTCCCCGGTCACTCCTCTTTTGCCTCACTCTTGATCCCTCAGGCGGTCACACAGTTACTTGTGCAGGCTAAGCACTGCCCTCTCCATTTTGATGTCTCCCCTCACTCTCTGCTCGCACAGTCTCTTTTTCTCCAACTGTCAACTGTCTCTCTGACTCCGCCTCCAAACCTGGCTTTAAAGGGGACCTCACCTGAACTCGACTTGTAGAGCTCCCCCTCCAGGCTTGAAGTGGAAATGTTGTATGTGGGATTACCTAATGTGGAGATCCTTCCCTGCCCAGGTACAGGTATATTTGTGGCAACTGAACCCTGGGGTGCCACATTCCCCCTTAGTTAAATCCAGTACTCCTGGACTGGAAACACAAACTTATAAAACGTTAGGAACAATAAAGAGTAGTACAAAGTCTTAAAAAATAAAAATTACAAAAACCAATAAAACAGAAAAATGCAGTCCTTCCGCTGCAAAATGTGAGTATGGTAACTTGACGGTTACGGATTTACTAAGTTGCAATAAACAAATAAATAAAATATTTTTACATTTTACTAACTACTACACTTTCTATTTAATATTCTTCTATATAACGGGACGGGGGCTGACCAAAGTTGCTACGGCTAGACCTACGTAATGCTTGTGTCACAACTGGTCGGTGCAGTGTACTCGTACCTAGTGCTGATGCTATGCGTGCACTATCTACTAGTCTGCATGAGGATCTACGCAATATTGGTATGCGTGAATGTTGTCTTAGTCTTACCATAGGACTGGCAGGATCCCCAATAGCAGGGTTCTCTGGTTCTACTGCGACAGGTAGTTCTTCTGAAATGTTGACCGGTTCTTCCAGTCTTTCTGGGACTTCTACTGGTTGAGCGCCAGTCAATAATGGTATAATTATGGCTCCATTGTACTGAGGCCAACTTTCAGGAAAATCACCAAGTACTGTTCTTATCATCTTCTCTTTCTTTTCCTCTTTAGGTTGAGGTATACAGGGGATTACTTCTTTTTGCTTCAACTGTTCAGGACATTTTTTAAGGTGGTCTCTAGAAACTGCCGCTGACGTTTTTCCCTTATCCTTGCTGATTAAGCAGATTTTCTTGTTGTCAAATTTAGAGGGCAATACTGTGTATAGTTCAGCTTCCCACTGGTCATCAAGCTTATGGGTCTTTCTTTTTCTTTTTAGAACCATCTCTCCAGGTATTAAAGGAGCAGCTGGTGCATTCTTGTTATAATCTTTCTCTTGCCTTTCTCTAATTTGGTCTAGGCTTCTTTCTACGCACTCCTGTACCTTTTTGTACTGCTCTTGGCGCTTAGTGTCCCAATCAGCTTCAGGTGAACTGGTTTCAGGAACAACAATTCCCATTTCTAAGTCAACTGGTAACTTCCCGGGTCTTGCTCTCATCAAGTATGCTGGCATGCAATTGGTGGAACTCACAGGGATGTTGTTGTACATGTCCACTAAATCAGGCAACTTCTCTGGCCACATGCTTCTTTCTTCCAAGGGCAAGGTTTTCAACAGGTCTATAACCACCTGGTTCATTTTCTCACACATGCTGTTTGTCTGTGGGTGATTCGGTGTGGTTCGGATTTTCTTACATCCATACAGGTTGCAAAACTCCTGGAACACTTCAGCTTCGAACGCAGAACCTTGATCCGTCAACACCTTTTCCGGGTAGCCATGTGGTCTGCAGAAGTAGGCTTGAAAGGTTCTCGCTGCAGTTCTTGCTGTCAAGTCCTTTACAGGTACTACCACCAGAAACCGGGAATAGTGGTCCACCATAGTGAGGGCATATGTATAACCGGATCTACTGGGTGTCAATTTCACATGGTCCAAGGCTACAAGTTCCAGCGGCTGCTTGGTGACAATTGGTTGTAGTGGAGCTCTTTGACTGTCACGATCCTTTCTTCTCGGGTTGCATGAGCCACAGTTTCGGCACCAGTTCTCAATGGTAGTTCTCATGCCAACCCAATAGAATCTGTGGCGTAACAGTACCTCAAGCTTCTTCGACCCGAAGTGTCCTGCTCTGTCTTGGTACGCCTCCAGCACCATCTGAACATCTCTCTTCGGTACCACTATTTGCCACACCCTCTCATAGGTTCGGGGGTTGATGTAATGTCTGCATAGCCTACCCTGTAGATGAACAATCTGCTCTTTTCCTTCCACAGGTGCTGCGCTTCCGGTGGGGCATCTGGGCTAAGACTTGAGTCTGGTTGGATTATTAGCTCTTTAACTAGGCGAACAGCCGGATCGCTGTCTTGCGTTTCCTCCCACCCGTGGTAAGGTAACGGGTTCAGCGTGGCCTCTTGGCGTTTCCCTTTAACACCTTGGTTACACTGGGATGCACTGCTGCGGTGAAAAGCCGGCAGCTCTATCTCTTCTAGCTCATCCGAGTCTTCTCCTGCATCTGGTAAATGGGACATTCTTGACAATGCATCAGCATTGGCGTTTTTGCAGCCTGCCCGATATTTGATGGTGAAGTCATAGTTTGACAACCGGGCCATCCATCGCTGCTCTAGTGCACCTAGCTTTGCGGAGTCCAAGTGAGTAAGCGGGTTGTTATCCGTAAATATGGTAAACTTCGCAGATGCCAGGTAGTGCTTGAATCGTTCAGTGACGGCCCAGACTAAGGCCAGGAATTCCAGCTTGAACGAACTGTAGTTTTCTGGGTTTCTCTCAGTAGGACGGAGCTTCCTGCTTGCAAAGGCAATTACACGTTCTTTGCCATTCTGCACCTGCGACAGCACAGCTCCCAATCCCACGTTACTGGCATCTGTGTACAGCACGAATGGCAGATTATAATCAGGGTAGGCCAGGATTTCCTCACCGGTCAGGGCCCACTTCATGTGCTTGAAGGAGTCTTCTTCTTTTTCACCCCATTCAAACGGAGGGCCGGAAGTTTTGCCCTTTTTGGTCTGGCCTACCAGGAGATCTTGCAAAGGCGCCGCTATTTTCGTGAAGTCCTTTATGAACCTCCTGTAGTATCCTACCAGCCCCAAGAACTGACGCACCTCTTTGACGGTTGTTGGCTTTGGCCAGTCCCTGATAGCAGTGACCTTTTCAGGGTCTGGTGCCACACCATCCGCACTGACCACATGCCCAAGATACTGAATCTTCGGCTTCAGCAAATGGCATTTTGAAGGCTTTAGTTTCATACCAAACTTTGACAATGCTTCAAACACCTCGGCCAGGTGCTCCAGATGTTCCTCATACGTCTTGGAATACACGATGACGTCATCAAGATATATCAGTACAGTCTCGAAGTTTCGGTGCCCCAGGCAACACTCCATCAGCCTTTGGAATGTGCCGGGTGCATTGCAGAGTCCAAACGGCATGCTGTTGAACTCACACAGACCGATCGGCGTCGTGAATGCGGTCTTCTCTCGATCTTCTTCTGCCATGGAAACCTGCCAATACCCACTGGTAAGATCTAAGGTGGAAAAGAAATTAGCAGCTTTCAGTGCAGCAAGTGATTCCTCAATGCGGGGCAACGGGTAAGCATCCTTGTGTGTTATGCGGTTTATCTGCCTATAGTCAACGCACATCCTCATTGTGCCATCTTTCTTTCTTACCAGGACAAGTGGAGCTGACCAGGGGCTACAACTATCTCTAATAACCCCAGCTTCCTTCAATCCCGTAACATATCTTTAGCACACTGATAGTGAGCTGGTGGTATAAGCCTGTATCTCTCTTTTATAGGTGGATGGTCTCCTGTGGGTATGCAATGGTGTACCCCTTTTATCCGCCCAAAGTCTAATGGATGCTTACTAAATACCCGTTCATATTCCTTCCCCACCCGATAAACTCCGTGCCTTTGGTAAGAAGGGGTGGAATCAGTGCCGACATGCAGCTTCTGGCACCAGTCCTCCAGCTGTCCCTTGGAGCTGTTGTCCTCCGCCTGGTCGGACGGGGTCAAGGGTTCCACTGCCTGAATTGAGTTGTTGTTGACAGTGAACAACTTGGCAACAGTAGCATATCTGGGTAGCTTGACCTCTTTCTCTCCACAGTTTAAAACTCGTACAGGTACCCTCCCTTTGCGTACATCAACTATCCCCCTGGCTGTCAGGACTGTGGGCCTACTGTCTGAGTACATGGGCTCTACCATTGCCTGGTAATCCCGCCCTCTGAGGCCTATAGCTGCCCGACACCAAATCATCACTTCACTTCTTGGGGGTAACACAATGGGGAATGGGTCGCTTACCCGTACACTGCCGATTTCTCCACCAGACAACTCTACCTGTTGTCTCTGCAGAAGGGCTTTGATTTCTTTCTGTAGGACCCTCTGCTGCCCGATGCTGGCAGTTTCTGCAACCTGCTGGAGCAAGAAAAGAACTTCTCCTAGACAATTTTCAACAACATTAGTACCTAATATCATTGTTGGATTTCTTTCATGACAATCAGTATCCACCACAATAAGTCCTTGGCCCTTTAGCTCCTCCCTCCCCACCTTTATCGTCACCTCCTTGTACCCTACTTGTGATACCGGCTGTCCATTAGCAGCATATATAGTAAGGTCTGGGTCTGGGTGAGTGAGCTCAGAATCGGCCCAAAATCTTTTGTAAAGGATATGCGGGATCGTCGTAACCTGTGAGCTAGTGTCCAATAGAGTAAGTGTGGGAATGCCATCTAGCACGATAGATAGGAATGGTCGTCCTCCCACATATCTATCGCGCCAGTTCGATGGGCCTGGTTGTTTTATTCCTGGTGGCCGGCCCGCTGCCCCAGGAGTCGCTGGTTTAAAGGACATGACCTGGCAAAGTGGCCCGCCTCATTACAACGGTGGCAGATAGGCTGTCCTGACGAGTCGTAGCGGTTGTTGGGTCTTCCTCTGGGCGGTGGGTTCCTCCTTCCTCGCATCCACGGGATGTCCTCAGGGCTGTCAGCCAACTGGATCCTCTCCGACGACTGTGGTTTCTGCTGGTGTTGCATGGCCTTTAGGAGCATGGCCACATCTTTTGTCAGCTGCTGTACCTGGGAACGCAAGTCATCAGAGGCACCAGGTATTACAGTCTGTCCATTGATTTCTGCTGCAGTTAAGGAAAGGGACGCCACCTCTGAGGGAGAGGTGGTGGGTTACCGCGGTTGAGGTGTGGGGTCTGTAAGTCACAGGGACTCGCAGTGCTCTAATGGCCCGGTTCTTCAGAGTACAAAGTCTAGACTCGGATGCTCCATGACCCATAGACGCAGCTGTGTTTGATGAATTGGTGAATGTAGCCCCTCAAGAAACTGTTCAATTAACATTTTATCTTCCTCTTGTGCACTTTCAGGGTCTACCTGCTTTACAGCCTGCAGCGCCTCCTGAAGGTTCAATGCATAATCCCGTATGCTATCCTGCGGTATTTGTTTGCAGTTGTAAAACCTCATTCTTAGCTCAGCTACAGTACGAGTTTCAAAAGCAGCTTTTAAATTAGCAAATATCTGGGTTATTGTCCTTTTATCTGTATTCAGCCAGGATTTAACCTCTCGCTCTGCTGCACCCGTCAGTTGCCCCAGCAAAACAGACACTTTTTGCTTGTCAGTCATAGAGTATATATCCAGGAAATTGCACATCTTTTCTCTAAATTCAGCTAGGGTATTGGGCTGCCCAGCATATTGCGGTAACCATGCCGCCCCTGGGAAATACGGCAGAGCAAGCGGCATGATCGGGGCTACAGCTTCAGGTGCTGCAGCTGCTCCAGCGGCATCAGCATCGCCTTGCATCTCCATCCTCACTGTGGCGCAGTTAGTTTTTCAAATGCTCAAAATGGCGGCAAAGTTCAGTTATTATTAAACAGTTTTCAAGGCACACGTTGCCCAGGGTTACTGGGCCTTGTCCAGATCCTGTTCGTGACGCCAAAAACTGACCCGCCCCAGGGCCGTGGGGTACTCGGTTCTGGGTGTTGGTTAATGGGATTATGTCACGGGGGCCTGTGCCCGGTTCCGTGGCCCTGGTGGTCGCTGAAAGTCAATAAATAATAAAAAAAAAAATAAAATAAAATAAATAAAAAAATAATAAAGAAAAAAATAAATAAATAAATAAATAAATAAATAAATAAAAGTATTTTGTGACGCCATCTACGGTTCCAGTATGGTTACTGGGGCTGCAGGTCAGACCTCTGGGGTGATGGTTAGGCAGCCAGTTGTTTATGCTTCCCGTAGGTGAAGCGGGGTCCCCAGGGCAGTTTTAGTAGTACACAGATATGGCGGTTTTTCTTCACAGCCTTTTCAACTGTCACTTTAGTGCAGCAGCCTATGGCTCCTCAGATGAAGAAATAAAGTGCGTCACACCAATTCATTAACTCTGACCAGATTTTACTTGCAGGTGTTAACAAGGGGTTCAGTTTCTGATGTTACAGTTTTTGGTGATCTGGGAACAGTTCAGGATCTCTGCACCAGGTCAGTTGTGTGGCCTCCCTGCTGCGCTATGTTTCTCCTTGGTACTAGGCTGCCTGTAGCTATACCTTGTCCCTCTCTCACTGTCTTCACCTGTATGGCAGGCGGCGGGAGCTTCTCTAAGGGGCACTGCTGTACTCACTGCGATCCCTAAGCTCTGTGTAGCGGCTTTGCCTTCAGGTGCTGCTGCAGCCAGGAGATCTTCAGTCTCCCTGGCCCCCGGTCTTTATTGCTGGGCAGATTAGATCCCTCACAATCTCGGACGCCGGTGTCCGATAATCAGCGCTGTTCCTTGGGGATGAACCGGTCTGGCTCTACCTTCCCGGTCACTCCTCTTTTGCCTCACTCTTGATCCCTCAGGCGGTCACACAGTTACTTGTGCGGGCTAAGCACTGCCCTCTCCATTTTGATGTCTCCCCTCACTCTCTGCTCGCACAGTCTCTTTTTCTCCAACTGTCAACTGTCTCTCTGACTCCGCCTCCAAACCTGGCTTTAAAGGGGACCTCACCTGAACTCGACTTGTAGAGCTCCCCTTCCAGGCTTGAAGTGGAAATGTTGTATGTGGGATTACCTAATGTGGAGATCCTTCCCTGCCCAGGTACAGGTATATTTGTGGCAACTGAACCCTGGGGTGCCACATATGGATCAGCATGCACCCTTTCCCGCCTATTTTTTTTTAAGTAGGGGCGGGACTCTGATGTCACCATGTCTATTTAATGTATACCTGTATCTACCATGGTAGATTTGATGTGGTCTTATTTCTGACGGTCCTGAGGAAGGGAGCAGAGCTCCTGAAACGCGTAGACCTATGCAACAATAAAGATACATGAATCTGATCCTCTGACTGGTGATCATTGGCGCAGCATTACAAACCCGTCTTCTACCTGTTCAATGTAAATAGAAAGGCTGTGTGGAGGCTCACATTTTATATAGTCTGGTTATGTGGGGCACTCACACTGAATATAGAGAGGCTTTGTTGGGGGCTCATACTGTATATAGAGGCTGTGTGAGGGTTCATACTTCACATAGAGAAGCCAGGTGGGGGCTCATTCTGTATATGGAGGTGTGGCGCCCCTGAATACATCAGGGTACCACAGGGAACTGCATCGTTACCCAGGGTGCAGGGCCCACCCCCCATGGTTCCAGATGCCCAAGAAACTGGTGTCACTCCCATCTGCACTACAAAACCCAATCACCTCACATCAGACACTGCCAGACACACCAGGGGGGTTGGACTAACTGGAAAATGGGCCAGCCACTTGGGGGAACTGAGCAGACTGAAAGAGGGAGACAAAAGAGAAGACAAGTAGGCTCCAGAGACGAAGCGGGTACGAAATGGTCGTTGGAGTGGCGTGGAGGGGTTGGTAGGTATTTATGGTTGCTAATGGGTTTTCCCTATGTGTTCCATGATAATACTAACATCTATTATGTGATTCTTTTCTGTGTCCACATTTCTATCCTGACTCCATTTTGCCTGATCATTGGGATCAGGAACATTTATTATAGCTATTCAGGGATAATATCTCTGGTCAATAGAGTAATTTTTATATATATTTACAGACTGGAGCAGTTTTTTCTGGGGTCAACTCAGTGAAAACTGCTTTTGTGTTGATTTATCTAGCTTAAATTACTCTTTACTAATATCTTTACAGCACAAATTCTTCATTGAATACAGACCTCAAAATAAATAAATATATCCATCATCTGGCTACCCGGATATTATATATGTGTATTTTTCCCTACCTTTCCCTCCTTCGTTTATGTTCTTATCATGTTTTTAATTGTGTGTATGTTTTTAACCAATAAAATTTCTGTTTATGAATTATTTGTGATATTTTCTGGAATATTTTTGTTTGGTTTTCTAGTAGTTATTTTGATATTCTAGATGGAATTTAAGAATATATGGTATATACTTCCATTTATAGGTTATGTATCCAGAGAGAGAGGAGCTGGGAGAGTGAGCTCTTGGGGAGCTAGGGAAAACTGGTTGGGTCGCAAGTGGTGATTCGGGTCCAGAGGAGTCAGGGAACAGTAGCAGGGACATTTGACAAGTGTGTGATGGACATAGTCTTGGAGTACTGTCGGCACCAACAGTGCCCAACAGAACTGACCGGTACCGAGCACGAAGGGGTACAGGACCCTAGGTCAGGAGCCGATTCAAGGTCCTGACAATTCATCTGAAAGGGAGAGGATCTTCAAGGACTTCCCTATATGCTCAGAGGTTGAGGGCATCAGCACAACGAGGGGGACAGGGGTGTTTCCAGACACAGTAACCCACTAACTTCTAAGTGCCAGCCCTCCAGAGCACGGCTACACTACACATAGTGAGCAGAGCCCCCAACAGCTTCAAGCCACGGGGACCACCAACGGACAATAAATTGTGCACGGAGGCAGGCTCCGAATCATTAAGTGACACCAGTGGGACCAGGTAAGTGGATGGGCTCCCGGCAGCGGCAGCTGTACACAGAGACTTTGGTTTACCTACAGTGTGTGTGTCTCCTTTCTAAACCTCATCCAGCACCACGACTACCCACAATGAGTACCCGGGTCCCCTGCACCCTATCCTCCCAAAGCTACCAACACCCTGATCCCGGGGTCTTCCCTACCTGTGAAGAGACTGACACTTTTCTACTTCAAACCATCTGCCCCGGTACTCCTTCCAGCAGCAGCGGTACTCCCATTACCGCAACCCACAGGTGGCATCAAAAACCTATCCAGTATAAATACCCCCTTTTTACGGATCAAAGAGTCCGCCAAGCCGGGTCTGCACCCCTTGAGCCACAACGATCCCAGATCCGAGCAGCCCGACTAACACCGGGGCGGTACAGAGGGCTGTGTGAAGGCTCATGCTGTATGTATGGGGCTGAGTACTGAGTGGGGGCTCATACTATATGAAGTAGGGGGTTTTTTTTGGCTCATATGGTATATGAGGGGCTGTGTGAGGGCTCAACCCTTTATGTAGGGAACTATGTGGGGGTTCATGCTGTTTACACGGGGTTGTTTGTAGGCTCTTACTGTACATAGAACCATGTCAGCAAAATTAATTCTGCACATTATTAACCCTTTCAGGACCTTGGATGTAACGGTACGTCCAAGGTCGTGTCTATCTCTTTGATGCAGGCTTTTGCAGTGAGCCCGCATGTTTTCCCACACATGTCGGCTGATCTGATCAGGGACATGTGCCTCTAAAAGGCAATCAACATGCCTCTGTTAACTAGTTAAATCCCACTGTCAATCTCTGACAGCGGGATTTAACATGTGCCGGTGGGGAACACGTCATTCCCTGCTTCCATAAGGGGCCCTGTGATGTGGTGTGCTGATAGGTTGTCATGACGGCAAGGGGTCAGCTGATGATTCATGTCATTGTCATGATGTAGTTCCTGTGAATGCTCTCTGAGCGCCGACAAATCACAGGCTGACAACATTTCTGCTGTACAGAGCAGTGCTGACACATCTGTAGAGCACAAGTGATCAGATAACACAGCTTCAAGTCCCTTCAGAACATTAGTAAATACAATAAAGTTTTTTAAAAAAATAAAAAAAAACAGTTGAAATCACCCTCTTTTGCTCCATTACAAATAAAAAAATAAAAAAATACACAGATTTGGTGTCGCCGAGTTCAGAAGTGCCTGATCTAGCAAAATATTGAATAAATTATCGTGATCAGTAAAGGGTGTAACAAGACAAAAATAAAAAAATAACAGAATTACGGTTGTTTGGTCATTGCAACATTGCAGTGAATTGCAATAGGAGGCGATCAAAACATTGCATCTACCCAAAAATGGTATAATTAAAAATGTCAGCTCAGGACACAAAAAATAATCCATCACTTAGTCTCAATTTCCCAAAAAAAATGCGAAGTTAAAGGTCTCAGAAAATGGTGTCAAAAGCGCAATTGTTTCTTTGACAAATTTCTGAATTTATTTTCACCACTTAAAGGAAGGTGTCGTCAAAAAAAAAATGTCAATAACTGAAAAAATGTAAAGTTATAATGTTTTAATGTTTTGTTTAAATATTATTATTTGTTTTTAATTGAGCAAAATATAAAAAAAATTAAAAAGTTTGATATTTTTCACTGTTAAACACTAGGGGGTGCAGCTTCTGAAATCCTACAGAAATCCCACTGTAGAAAAACCTCACATTACAGCTGCAGTAAAGTGGGTGGATTCTGCTCTCCTGTGTGTGATGTCACAGCTCCCCCCTTCCTAATCTGAGTGTTTCCAACAGATAACAGAGAATTACATGTAGGGACACAGTGCGGAGCCATTTTTTTGGTGACCATAAATGTCTAAAGTGTCACCAAGGACAGCAGGAGTATCACACAGGATAGGATTAGATACAGAGCTCAGCAGACAGTATCAAACATGATAAAATTAGATACACAGCCCTGCAGACAGTATCACACAGGATAGGATTAGAAACACAGCCCTGCAGACAGTATCCCACAGGACAGGATTAGATACACAGCCGCGGCGGTACTCACATGCAGTGGCACACAAACACACACACACACAGCAGCAGCGGCGGGCAGAGCGGGGGCTGGGGAGAGCGGAGGGAGGGGGTGTCATTGGAGATGGTAACGGCGGGGGGGAGGGGAGGCGGCCCATACTCATACATCCCAGCGGTTGACAGGAGTATAGTCTAGCAAACAGCATGGCTGTGAGCTCCACAATGATGGTGCTGATCTGCTCCCTCTGCTGTGATCTGTACAGCCCAGGGGGCGCGTCCAGGTCACAGCAGATGTGGCGCCCCTGACCTGGTCAGGCACCACTGAGTACTGCACCCATGCTGGGGACAGTACAAAACAGGTAATCCAGAAGGCTGACCGAGGTGTGTGACTACACAGGCGCATAGTGATCAGGTCTCACACATTTATCTTTGAGAGGACCCCTGGGGATCCCAGGAGGGGGCGAAGCCTCCATCTCCACTCGAGGGGTGTGGTAGAGAGCCTGGTTGCTAGGTGACGTAGGCAAGAACAGGAGAGGAGGGAAGAGTGAGCCGAAGACAGTTGAGTGGTGAAGTTCAGGGAGGGCAGAAGCAGACCCTGTAGCTCTACACAATTCTGACAACGTACGCGCAGTGACTACCGACGGGGGAGATCGGTCACCTGGGAGTGCTGCCCGAATTCCACCCACGACTAAAGAGAGAGCAACGGAGTGGAGAGTAAGGAGACTGTCAGGGAGATACCAGGCCCAAACGGGTAACAGGTCCCAGTGCAGGGATAGATCCACCTGTCCTTTGCCAAACCTGCATGAGGGGGCACTTTACACCCCCAAGACATCACCACAGAGTCCGCAGCCACGTAGCCAAAGTGAGGGCCCATAGCTCACAGGAGGCAAGCAGCCGGAGTGACCTGGTCCAGGCTACAAGCAAACGGGCCAAAAAGAAGGGGAGAGAGGCACCAGCAACTTCCCTGGGCGACCCCAGCAGGGCTTCAAGCAGGGGTTACCCCAAAACACAACGGGCTAAGGAAGGCGAGTTGGTAGCCACCCTCACCAGTCAGCCTGAAGGACACCTGGTTCCAGCCTGGTTCATCCCAGCTACGCCCGGGTTACTCACCCTGCCACGATCAGTGAGTAAAACCCCTGAAAGACATCCTGCTTGTGCGTGTGAGTCATTCTGCGACTTGTAGTTCCACACACCTACACGGGACCCTGGGGCATGCCTCACTCTCAGGAGGCTATTACAACTGACTGCACCTACTATCAGCCCCAGGCACCCCTAACCTGCAGTGGCGGTCTCCACTGACCGCAATTCTGAGAGTGGCGTCACGACAATCAAAATAGAGGATTTCCTACCTGTGACAAGATCCAGCCGCGTGGAGTCCCTGAAGGTAATGCACCGCTGCACCGACACCGAACCTCGGGGCCCCACACAGACACCCACTGTAACGTTACTGATGGGGTCGGATCCCGACCACTGTTCTCTATGCACAGGGGTTGCCATAAAGGAGTGAGTAACTGTCGTTACACACACAGCAAATCCATGGCAGCCCCCAGTGCCTCCAGTAAAATTAGAATTAAATAAAAACTAAATAAGCAGCGATTTTCATTTTGTATTAAAAATACTTGATTTCATAATCACTATTTTTAATATAAAAATAAAAAACCGCGATACCTTACGTTTAAATAAAAAAAAACCCTATACATATTTGATAGCTACACACTCATACTGACCTGTGGAATCATTCTGACGGGTAAGTTTTGCCATATAGGGACCATGGTAAATTCAAACCCAAATAAAGGCCCTGTCATACACAGAGATAAATCTTTGGCAGATCTGTGGTTGCAGTGAAATCATGGACATATTGTTCCATTTGTACACAGCCACAAACCTGGCACTGATTGTCCACAACTTCACTGCAACCACAGATCTGCCGCAGATTTATCTCTATGTGTGACAGGGCCTTAACTATTGTGGAATTGCACTTTTTTTCCTATTTCATTACAATTGGAACTTTTTTCCTGTCTTACAGTACAATATGGGGCACAATAAATAGTACAACTCATGCTGCAAAAAACAAGCCCTGATAAGGTGATATTGATCGAAGAAAAAAAAGTATGACTCTTGGAAGGAGAGAAAAAAACAAAAACAAAAAACAGACAATCTCTGGATGGTGAAGGGGTTAGTGATACAATTATTATTATTAATATAAAATAATAATTTAAATTAATATGTTAATACTGAGTAGAAATAATTTAAGCCTATTGGTTCAGCCCTCCACACTAGTCATGGCTTCTCATGTGGCCCCTTAGGAAAATTAATTGCCCACCTCTGATCTACTCTATATTTCAGAGAGGGTCAAGTGGACAAACGCATCACCCTCTCCCTCCTGATTTCAGAGATAACTTGGAAGGCCTCTAAGTCAATTTCTATTCTGATTTGCTTTTTGGATGGTGCCGCAATTTCTGCTAAAATGTCCCAATGTTTTAGAATTACAGGACCTTACATTAATAACATACTGTATATCTTCCCAGCGAACATCCTTTCTCTCTCTATCTTTTCTCCCTGTTGGTTTTCAGGCATGATAACTATCATTACTTTCTGGTCTACATAGCTTATAACAAAAATCATCATGAATTTAGATTAGTTTTCTGTGTATCCTCTTAATTGGTCCAGACACCAACAATAACGGCAAACATTTGCAATGCACTTTGCTCTAAGCAGACTCAAAGCACCAAGGTGGCAGTCACCAATTTTCCCTATCCTTGATCCTCTAATCTCCCTCCTGCTTTTTTTCCAACTTTCCTTAAAATAAAATAAAAAACCCCACACTGGTTCGTTGGCCATTTATTGAGTATTTGTCACCCTTAGGGTATGTGCGCACGTTGCTTTTTACCTGCTTTTTTGCTGCTTTTTCTTCTGCGCTGTTTAATGCCAAAATGGATGTGTTCTTCTATTCAAGCAAAGTCTATGGGAATTTGGGTTTCTTGTTCACACTATGTTGTTCAAAATGCTGCCTTTTTGTGGCAGAACTTTGGTCAAAAACTCAGCTTTTCAAAGAAGCAACATGTCAATTGTTTTTGCCATTTGGGTTTTGCACTGCAAAGCTGAGTTTTTGACCAAAGTTCTGCCACAAAAAGGCAGCATTTTGAACAACATAGTGTGAACAAGAAACCCAAATTCCCATAGACTTTGCTTGAATAGAAGAACACATCCATTTTGGCATTAAACAGCGCAGAAGAAAAAGCAGCAAAAAAGCAGGTAAAAAGCAACGTGCGCACATACCCTCACTTAACACTCTTGAGGAAAAACCTCTCCAGTGTTGCACCGGATTTGGGTGACATTAGTGTTATTGAGAGGCGTCTTCTTGTTCATTTTCTTCACTTGTATTTATATTACCTTGATAGCAGCTGTTTTTTTAACATATTTGTTTACCTTTAGTGCAGTTTTCACACTTCTACTTTATTATTATTTATGTTTACGTAAGATGCATCTCACCACTATTGTCTAATTTATAAATGAATTGTCTCTCTACTGTGTACTTTATAATGATGCATTTATAATTTCATGATCAGTGGTATTATTTATTCGCACAGTGCACTTATCAGCAAATTTATATTCAGCTACTATACTGTATTTTTAATTTTATAAGACATACCCCAAATTTGGAGAAAAAAAAAGGTAAAAAATATGGGGTCCGTTTTATAATCCAGTGGTGTCTTATTTTGGAGGTAGGGTGGCAGCGGTGGTGGAGCGGGGGTCACAGGAGGCAGGGTGGTGCTGGAGTACGACAATGCTGCGAGCGGTGCAGGGGGGGGGGGGCAGATACTCACTGCAAGCTGCCGCACTGTGCTGGGGCGGCCAGCACTGCTCTTTGTTTGGGCGGCCAGTGCTGCTCTGTCCTGGGGCAGGCAGTGCTGCTCTGTACTGGGGTGGCCGGTGCTGCTCTGTGCTGGTCCACGGCGTGGTTGGCAAGCCACTGACCATTCTGAGGATCTCAACGGTGTAGGCTTCAAAGAATTAGTGGCCGGAGTTCGCGCGTGTGCAGATGAGAGCTTGAGCTGAGAGCTCCATTTGTGCCTGCGCCAACTCTGGGCTCCATTATTTGAAGAACTTACCGCCGACATCTTCAGAATGGCCCGTGCCTTGCTGCCCAACTGCAGCACAGAGCCTCGCTCCCACCTGCCACACAGAGTCGCGCCGCACATAGCCGCACATAGCAGCGCCACAGAGAGCAGCACCAGCAGCACAGTGCACAGCATTGCCCGCCCTCTTGTGACCCCTCTTCACCACACCCTGGTAAGCTACATTTGCATTTTAAGACGCACCCCTTACTTTCCTCTCAAATTTTTGGGAAGAAAAGTGTGTTGAATAATCCGAAAAATATGGTAATTTCCTTATATAAATTGCTGTATATTCTATAATACATACATTAATATTATTCCCATATTCATTTCTCTGATGCTGTGTTCCTTCACCTCCTATCATTTTAATTTGTCTTTTTAAATTTTACTTGACTTGTTCTTGTCTTTTGCTGTCAATAAAAAAGTTATACATTGGACAGGAATTACTATTTAGTCCTATCTGGTTCTTCATAAGTGTTATGATTTTTTTCATGAGAAGCTTACTGAAAAAGTACTACATAATGCTATTAACCAAAAGGCCAAAATGTAATCAGACACCGTATTGCTTTCATTCCCTCGGGATAGTCTTGCACCAAATAGTAGCAGTGATAAAGCTGAAGCTGATCAATGATGCCCAAAGGCTAAGTTAAGGGGCCACCCAATGGACCTATGCTGACAATGCAAACCAATTGAGATACCTCACTCACTAACACTCAATCTTATTTCTTTTTTGTCCTTCTTTTTATTTTTATCCCCCTTAGATAAAAGTAGAAGTACACGTTTGGTATCTATGAACTTGTAACAACCTGAGGCATCACACCCACACATCAGTTTTACTTTTACCATACAAAGAACACAGTGAATAAAATGTCCCAAAAACAATTGTACAATTCCACTTTTTTTGCAATTTCACCGCACTTGGAATTTTTTTTTCCCATTTTCCAGTACATTTTATGGTAAAACTAATGGCTTAATATAAAAAAGTACAACTCATACAGCAAAATATAATCCCTCATATGGCAATATGGCAGAAAAATAAAAAACTTACGGCTCTCGCAAGACGGGGAGCAAAAAACGAAAATGAAAAAAGGAAACTCACTCTGGGGAAAGGGGTTAAAGGTGGAAACAGCAAACAGAGACAAAAAACACAGCGTCAATAAAGCAATAAGGCCCCTTTCACATTGCGTTTTACCTTCCGCTCACAGGTCCTGTCAGAGAATCCGTCCGAACCGCCCCTCCCCCACTCTGCCAAGCATGTTCCAGACGCATACGCCCGGCAGGGCCATTCCCTGTTATGGAGCGCACTGCGTTAGCGTGTGCTCTGTTTTGTGCCATTTTGTGCATATATACGTTTCTGCAGACGGACACCCGAACGTAGTCCACCTACGTTCGGGTGTCCGTCTGCTGAAACGTATATATACACAAAATGGCACAAAACAGAGCACACGCTAACGCAGTGCGCTCCATAACAGTGAATGGCCCTGCCGGGCGCATGCGTCTGGAACACGCTTGGCAGAGTAGGGGAGGGGCGGTTAGGACGGATGCTCCGACGGGACCTGTGAGCGGAAGGTAAAACGCAATGTGAAAGGAGCCTAATAATTTATGTAACAAAACACAATAAAAAAACACAGTAAACAGAGATTCAGCAGCGTCAAAAACTCAACCAACAGTGATTGTAAGAATATAGCCTAATGGATTTCTGATACAGAGATTATGTAAGATATTTCACCTCATTCTCTTTAATCAGCTGATGTTCTGCTTGATGATTATTAGTGAAAGTGTGACATATGAGACCTGGATCTTCCAGGAGTAGGTGAGGTGTTTTGCTGTTATATACAGCAAGCAAAGTGTTCTTGTGTTAACTCCAAACTCTATTATTTCATTATTTCATTACAATTGAAACACGGATACTAATTAAAAGAAGCAAAATAGAAACGGCACTTTTTAATCATTGCTGGATGGGACTGCTGTAATCTAGCTCAAACATTCAATTCAATTGTATTTCCTCTTAAAGAAGTGGTTCATCCCTTTTCATTATTTGCTAAATCAATATTAAGTTGAGAAACAAGGCTTTTCTCAAATACCTTGTGTTGCCAATATAGTACCTGTGTGTGACTCTATTGTGCTCCACTCTTTCCCATTGCCTGACCCCGCGGCTCCGTGACCTCGGGGATCCGGTAATGTCACGTCAACTTCCTGCTCACCTGACATCACCGCAAGTGACTGGTTTGTGAGTGGCGTTTCACTGCTCCTCACCCCCCAGCATCCCTCCTGCTTGAGCGCTCTGTAGTGAAGGAGGAGAGAGCAGGGAGATGATGGGCTGTCATGCTGCTCTGTGCTGAGCAGGAAAACTCCACCCACAGCCCAGTGACTCACGAAGACTGGGCCAGCTGTGATGATGTCAGGTGAGCAGGAAGTGGACAGATCCCCGATGTCACGGAGTCCAGGGGTCAGGCGATGGGGAACAGCTGTCCGCAATAGCGCCGCTCACAAGCACTATTGACAACACAGAGTATTTGAGAGAAACCTTGTTCCTCAGCATAATATCTTTGTGGCCAATAATAAATATGGCTGAACCACCCCTTTAAAAAAAGCTATCCACAGCCTATTATTAAGGCCTCCTTCACACATCCATGTAATAAAAGCATGTGTTGCACGGTCCATTTTGGACATACGTATGGCCATCTATGTGCATCATTCGTGTGTCATCCATATGACATCCGTATGCTGTCCATATGTCCATGTGACACATCCATGTCACATCCGTGTGACCAGAACTGGAAAAAAATGGTATGATACCAAAATTAATGCTTTTTTATGTGTAAAAGATGTGCAAAGCCAGAAAAATGATACATAAATTTGCTAGATAGATAGATAATACATAATAGATACAGTAGGTAGATAGATACAGTATATAGATAGAGAGATATTAGATACAGTAGATAGATAGATATTAGATACTTTAATCTGTATATTTCACTGCAAATATAACTTAGATTTTATTGGTTATTTTGAAGTGATTTTTCTGTACAAATGTATATTCCCTGATACTTAAAGAAAGTAGCTAACCTGTTTTTACGGCGTTTTTAAATATTAATGCCGCCAACTTGGAGCTCAGCTCCTAGCTGAGAACATATACAGGACAGGGTACAAATCCAATAGAAAGCATAGGCTATGAAGTAACAAACTACCTTGCAGCAATTGAGGGTCACAATCTGTAGTCAGCTCAGAAAGGAAGCAGAAGAGTATATGTGGCGCCCCTGAATATATCAGGGTTCCACACGGTACTGCAATCCTTACCCAGGGTGCAGGGCCTACCCCCCCCTCCATAGTACCAGGTTCCTAAGAAACCGGTGTCACTACCATCAGCACAAATCCCAATCACACCTCACACCATGACCTGTCAGACACACCAGTGGGTTGGTTAAGCGGAATAAGGCCACCCACCTAGCGGTCAGGCAGACTGGTGGGAGGAAAGGAAGGCAGAGAGTAGTGAGAGCCCTCAAAGAGTGAGGAGCTGGAGTAGTAGCTCCCGACCAAGGTCGGGCCGCAGGCGATGGTCCAGGACCAGGGGAGTCGGGGACCGGTGTCAGTGACATTGGAAGGGGGCGACGGACATAGTCTAGGAGGACTGTCGGCATCAGAAACCCAAAAGAACTGACCGGTATCGAGCATGATGTGGTACAGAACCCCACGTCAGTAGCCAGTTCCACGTCCTGATAATTAACCTGGGAAAAAGAGTCTCTTTATGAACTTCCCTAGGAGCTCAGAGATTGAAGGCAACAGCACACCGCGTGGGATAGGGCTTTCCAGTAAAGCGGCCTACTAAAATCCTAAGTGCCAGCCATCAAGAGAACAGCTGCACTAAAGATATAGTGAGCAGGGCCCCAACAGCTTCAAGCCAAGGGGCCACAACAGAAAACTAACTTGTGCACGGAGGCGGCTCCGGATTACCCAGTGACACCGGTGGGAGCGGACACCTGGATGGGCACCCCTGTAGAGACTGATGCACAGAGTCTTTGAATTATCCTCAGTGTGAGTGTCTGCTTTATAATCAAATTATCTCTCCAGGAATGGAGACAAACTCTAGCGCAGCACCACCTATTGGAAGTAGCGATCCTAAAAGTCAAATGTGGATTTTTAACAATCCTTTGCATATGACTTAGGATATATATGCCAGATCAGAATCCCAATTTGCAGACACGGTGTTTCGGGGTGCTTGCCCCTCGTCAGTGCAAAGTATGGGGTGTCTGATCTGGCTCATGAGAAGCTTTGTGGGGACCACGTGGGAACACTATTCTCCTTAAAGCTGGAAACACACTTATGCGTGTAAAATCGGTCCGAGTTGCATGAAAAAAACTCGGCCGATTTTAGTTCACGTTAGGTCAGTGTGCAATGCAAGTGCGATGCTCTTTTTTAATTATTTAATGACTAGCAGAGCGTGTATAATGCGTGTTTGATGCGTATGGGATCCCTTTTTTCTATGTCATCTGCCATTCAGCAGAGCTGAATAGTCGCTGACAGCAGACACAGAGCCGCATGATCAGAATGAAGTCGGATGTACTTCACCCGACTTCATTGTCATCCTGCGGCTCTGTCTGTGTGTCACGTCCTGATTAGCGGTCACCCGTGAAGGACTCACCGGTGACCGCTAATCCCCTGAGTGACTGAAGTGAGCAGCGCGATTAGTGCTGCCGTCACTCAGGCTACCCGCGGCTATCTGGATCCTCCACCCAAGACCGCAACTCACCTGTGACTTCATCGCTGTCACCCGGGCGACTTGCTGTCATTCTTGGAGGATCAAGCGGTGGTTGCAAGTAACCTGAGTGACATCATTGCTAATCACCTCAGTTGCTGCTTGGAGCTGACAGGAGCAGCGGTGTTCTTCTGTAGCTCCTGTCACCTTCATGTAGCAGAGCTGGAAGCGACGCGGGACCTCCGTAGATTATGCCAGAGCTGGAGGGGTTTTTGGGGCTTAATAAAGTGGTGAACGAGGGTATTTGTTTGTGATTATTATTGCAAATAAAGGATTTTTTCACTGTGTGTGTTTAATAACTTTAAATTACCGGTTAATCATTGGGGGTGTCTCATAGACACCTGCAATGATTAATCTAGGACTTAGTGGCAGCTATGGGTTGCTGCCATTAACTCCTTATTACCCCGTTTGCCAACGCACCAGGGCAAAACAGGAAGAGCCGGGATCCTCTCTATTTTTGATAACCAGCCAAGGTAAAGCTGCCAACTGGAGGGTTGCAGCCCGTTTATCCAAATTAAATGGGGCTGCAAATCTTTTTTTTTTTTTTTTTTTTTTTTTTAATTTATTCCCTATCCGCATTTATTTGCAGGGCAATCACCCCACTTTGCTTACTTTTGCAGCCCCCTAGCCCTTAATACAACTATTTAACAGTCATTTTACTGCACACAAGTTTGTGTCTTCATTGATTTCAATGGGGCACCACAATTATAGGCAATTGATTCATTAGTGCTGTTAAACTTGGCAGAAAGCCACTATCACTTTAAAGTTGTAGATATAGAGTGCCAAGGGAACCTCTGCTGATTCAATCATCTTCATGGCTTCAAAAACAGGTCGGTGGCTTCCTAACAAACAACTGGTCATCCCTGAAACTTGTTTGCTGTCGGAATCCTGTGGACCACCTGACCACATTGTTATAGTAGGTGATGAGGCCTTTGGATTTCTCTTCTCTTTGTGCTCTAGCCTTTCCCACAGAGAGACTTGGACTACTGAAGGCCCATTTTCAACTATAGACACACATAAGATGGTTTGTGAATGTGCCTTTGGCATATGATACTTGAAATGGCAGGGATTTTTTAGCTCTATTCAGATGGAAAAGTAAAATGTCAACTCAGTCATCCAAGCGAGTTTCATTCTCCATAACTTTGTCAGAATATATGACACATCATTTGATGAATAAATGGTGATATCCACCACACTGACACATTTACAGACTGTAACCCAAGCTTGACCTGATACCTGGCTTGAGAGTAAAAAACTCGTATGAAGACTACTTTATTATACCTGAAAAGATAGTTACATGGCAGGATGCAACAATTTCAGAAAATTGATAAATTGTGTTTCGTTTTGTTGTAGTTAAATATTAATGAAGATTTTGTGTTTAATTTCGTTGCTCAATTGATCATTATATTATGTTACAATAAAAAATGCATACAAAGCATGTCTATGTATGAATTTCCAAGTGTTGCAGGGCTATATTGAAGATGGCAACCTCCGTGAGGTCAAATGTGGCGCTGAGCATAGACTCTAAGATGATGGCAGATGACTTAGCTCCAAAGCGAACTCCGCCCATCATGGTTATTGGGGACGTGATAGGGCATGAATATTTGTCCAGCCCTTAAGGAGCTTTTTACATCAACAGAAGTGCCATGCCTGGATATGCCAGCCCATGACCACCAGTGTCCGCGCCATCAGATGAAGTGAAAGGAGAAGGTCTGTCCACTGGAGATTGACAGTATGGAATGGGCGGAGACCTGGAAGAAATGTGAGGTCCAGCTGGAAGAGACCCCACCTTGCCACTGACAGAGCTGTACAACTGGACTCTTAGTAGTGAGCGGGACAGCACCATTTTGTAAGGAGGAGTCAGAGAGTAAAGAGGAGATGCAGAACTCGAGTGTTACTATGGAGCACATAAGTACACTAAGATCTCGGAGTACCCTTCCTATGTGGATCTGTGAAAAGACCCATTCCTCAGGTATACGACTCTTCACTGGGCACGATCCACAGGGAGTATCACTGAGCGACGTGGCAGAGGGGGATGTTCGGTTCTTGGAGTCCACATTTGAGTCTGCAGTCAAGACCTATGCTTCTGGTTTGTTTTTCCCCAACGAGCCAAGCATCTGGAGGTTGTATAGGATCAGTTACTACTGAGCCAGACACTGACATTTCTGGGAGCTGCAATTACTGAAAGAGAGCCTGGGTAAGGTGTGGAGCAGAGGACACCAAAAATGATAACATTATAACTGCTGGTTGGACAGAGATGCAGTTGTTATGCCAGATAAGAGCCATGAGGCACCTCCAATTGCTCGGGTGACTGTTCTGGTTCAAGTAGCCCAGGAGTCATGTGGCTTTTGTCTATTGGTCAGTGATACCACTGGCATCAGATCCCTCATTTATCCCAGATCCTAGTGGTATCCGTAATGTCCTTGGGCAGGGGTGGTTCCTAAAAGTACGGCTGGGCACTTGAAAATAAGGCGTGAAGAGAAGTGGACTTAGATGCCTAGAGGGCCCTGTTATGCTAATTGCACCCTTCACAGATAGTTGCTAAGTTTATTAATGCCTTGCATCTGGGGCTTTTTATTGTTAAATGCGGGTGAATGAAGTTTCTCTGACCACTCCCTTTGCCTTGTTGTGCATGTTGCACATCCCCTGCAGGATTGAGGGATTCTGAGCCACAAAAGGGTCCTACACCCTTCGCCCAGGCTTTGCTCAAACAACCATGGACATTGCTTTAATTTCCCCAATAGACTGTGCCCCAATGTCCTATTGACTTTACCCCAATGCCCCCTTCATCGACTGTGCCCCAGTAATCCATGGACTTTGTCCCAAACCCCCAAATGGACTCTGTCACATCCCCTCCTGGATTTGACTCTTCATGGACTGTGCACTCGGATTGCAAGGGTTGCCCCCCAGTTAAACAATTTGGACATTTTTGTTGCGGGGTTCCACTCTAGTGGGAAATGCGTCATTATGACCAAGACGAAGAGTACATCATTCATCTCCCTGAGCACAGACTGTATACTTGTGTTTGTTTAATGTCATTGGTGTCTATCAGGATGTCGCATGATTGAGGGGAGGAATGTAAGAGTCATAGACTATGGCTGTCGCGTTCCTACCCCTGAAGACACAAAATCGTGTCATTGTATTGTGATATATTGTAATGTGAATAATGTCTTGCATCTTTTGTAAATATTATGTTAAGTGAATTGGGACATTTTGTAATGTAATTTGATATATTGTGAGGTAGATTGATGTTAATATTTATATGTAATGTTTAAGGTGTAATTTATTGTATGTGTTAAACTGTATAGCACTTGTTCACGAAGTTGCTCAACTACAGGGTGAGAAGTAATTAAGTGCTGGGACTAGCTCACCCTAGGAGGGATCAGCTAAAAGGAAAATGAAAAGTGATTCTAGAAGAAGTATTGAAGAGCTAGTGAGCGAAAGTCACGGACATGTAGTCAGTCGGTTGTGATTGTCGCATACAGTGGGTGGTCTGTGGCATCAGAGGGGAGATGGATGGCAAGATAGTGTGAATCTAAAGTGTGGACAGAGACACAGGGTGTTAATAGCATTTAAACTCAAGACCCATCCTCAAACAGAGTAGCCCTAGATGATTGGAGCTGGAGAACAAGACCCTAACATCCAAGACACTTAAGCCTCAAGGTACTGGGTGATCTCCACTGGTACAGAAATCAAGTGGCTAGGCTCCTTAACCATCAGGGTACTGGGAGGAAATTAACTGGCGTGTAAACGTAGTCCACTAAGTGAATGGTTTCCTGCTAATCTTTTGGCAGTATAATCCTTTACTCTGTTTATTATGGGAAGGAGACTAGATCTGGGATTGCAGGAAAGGAAGATGACTGTCACAGTGTGTGCTGTAATGCTTGACTGGGTTTTGATGGAACTCAATGATAAGTTAGAGCTGAAGCAACCCAGTGGGAAGTTGAACTGTGTTTGATAATGCTGTACTAAACTGTAAAATTCTGGAAGATATGTGCAAGCTAACTGGAGCATGAAGTTGTGACAAAGAATGAACCATACATTGAAAAGTTTTTATTTAAAGTGAACTGTTGGGCTCCTTTTGTGTGTGAGTTGTCAGTTTGACGCCCTGGACTAGCCAGGTAGTCACAGACATACAAACATACACACCCCCCACCCTAGACAGTAACAACAGTCAGACAAAAACCCTTGTTGCCTCCCTCCAGGGCCTGATGTCCACACCAGGTGGGGTGGAGCCAGGCAGTTGGCCCCACCCACCTAGGAGTTCACAGGCCTGGAGGCGGGAAAAGTGACAGTTTAGTTTTGGAGGTGGAAGTGAGAGGAGTAAACACTTGAGGTGTCTGGGTCGGAGCCTAGGCACAGACAGCAAGGTTGGCAGACGATGGTGGCCGTCTGCAGGAGTTGGTAGAACTCCGCAGAGCCGTAAGGACCGGGGTCGGGCGTCGGCCCGCCGGTACCGGACCGGGGAACGGAGTGAAGCTAAGCACACAGGCAGGGCCATCGGACCACGACCAGGCTTGGCGCCGCCGTCAATAGTCAAATCCGAATGTGACAGGAACCCTAGGGGTTTCCTAATAACCAAGTCCCAATTGAAGGCAACAGTCCACCCAGAGAGGACATACAGCCACCGCCACAGGCTAGAGACCCAAGGGCCAGCGCCTGAGGCAAAACGGGCTCCTACGGCACCCATACGCTGGGGAGCGGACTACCAGTGGGCAACCACAGGAGTCAAGAACATCTTCACAGGTGCAGGGAAAGACAGCCACCATCAGCCGTCAAGGAAGAGCACAACAACAACACTGCAGCCGGCTGCGGGACCCGTCCATCCAGCCGTTTTGGTTTACCAGAGACTCTGTCAGTGATTGTCTGAGTGAGTACACCAGTGCTGTCCAGCACCGCGCCGCGCTGTCCCTGCAACCCTGCACCCCAGCCGTCCAGCCTCCCCGTTGCACCACCGGGCCCCGGGATCACCAACCCCCTACCCACGGAGGGTACAACATCCTAGCTGCACCCTACCATCTCTCCCGGGAACCCCGTTACCAGCAGCGGTGGTGCCATCATCACCACGTCCCGTGGGTGGCGTCAAGAACAATCTCCCTAAACATACCAACCCCTTTTCACTCACGGGTGAGGACCGCTGCTCGAGTCCCCGGGTCCGGTCCACCGCTCGAGCCACCGAGCAGCAGCACCAGAAGCCCGCGACATCATCCAGTCCTGGCCAAACAATATCAAAGGCAATATATGGCCTACTTGGGTTCCCAGCCCAAAATGTGACTGTCCACACACCCAGCCAGGTATTTATTGTAGAGTACCATGGCATCAAGAATCAGTCCCTGACCCACAATTACTGCCCCACACCACTTTACACATGCATGCTCATGTCGCGGGCTGAGGGGACGCGCTCGCCACGCTCGGGTCCGGGGCTTCTGTTGCTGCTGCTCGGTGGCTCGAGCAGTGGACCGGACCTGGGGAGTTGAGCAGCGCTCCTCACCCGTGAGTGAAAAGGGATGGTTTGGTTAGAGAGAGTGTTCATGACGCCACCCACGGGACGTGGTGATGATGGCACCACCGCTGCTGGTGACGGGGATCCCGGGAGAGATGGTAGGGAGCAGCTAGGATGTTGTCCCCTCCGTGGGTAGGGGGTTGGTGATCCAGGGGCCCGGTGGTGTAACGGGGAGGTTGGATGGCTGGGGTGCAGGGTTGCAGGGATAGCGCGGCGCGGTGCCGGACGGCACTGGTGTACTCACTCAGACATTCAATGACAGAGTCGCTGGTAAACCAAAACGGCCGGATGGACGGGTCCCGCAGCCGGCTGCAGTGTTGTTGTTGTGCTCTCCCCGGACTGATGATGGTGGCTGTCTTTCCCTGCACCTTTTAGAAATGTTCTGACTCCTGTGGTTGCCCACCGGTAGTCCGCTCCCCGGTGTATAGGTGCCATAGGAGCCCGTTTTGCCCGTAGGCGCTGTTCCTTGGATCTCTAGCCTGTGGCGGTGGCTGTATATCCTCTCTGGGTGGACTGTTGCCTTCAATCGGGACTTGGTTGTTAGGAAACCCCTGGGGATCCTGTCACATTCGGATTTGACTATTGACGGTGGCTCCAAGCCTGGTCGGGGTCCGATGGCCCTGCCTGTGTGCTTAGCTTCACTCCGTTCCCCGGTCCGGTACCGGCGGGCCGACGCCCAACCCCGGTCCTTACGGTTCTGCGGAGTTCCACCAACTCCTGCAGACGGCTACCATCGTCTGCCAACCTTGCTGTCAGTGCCTGGGCTCCGACCCAGACACCTGAAGTGTTTACTCCTCTCACTTTCACCTCCAAAACTGATCTGACACTTTTTCCCGCCTCCAGGCCTGTGAACTCCTCGGTGGCTGGAGCCAACCGCCTGGCTCCGCCCCACCTGGTGTGGACATCAGACCCTGGAGGGAGGCAACAAGGGTTTTTGATTGACTGTTGTTGCTGCCTAGGGTGGGGGTGTGTATGTTGTTATGTATGTGACTACCTGGCTAGTCCAGGGCATCACACTACCCCTTGGTAAAATGCAGACCGTCCGAGGGCTGCCCGTCCATCACCGGTTTTATTTTTCAAACTGTAAAAGATAAATAACATTTAAACATTCAACATATGTATATTTTCAAGTCTTCCCTTACGGGAGATGCAGTGCTTTAACGTTTCAAACATTTTTATTAGAACGGACAGGTTCATGGTCATCCGCTCCCCCACCCAAATAACCTGATCCTTGATGCTGCCTCTAAGAAACGGGCAGCACCCCTCTTCCCCAGTCCAGGTCCAGGTTACCCGAGTGGGACCGGGTACGGTGTCTCGCACCCGGCTGTCACTTCAGGGGACCCCACGTCCAGGGGGACCCCTGAGCCCCGGAGCATGGCCACCGGTCCTGGTGGTGGCCGGGCCCCAGCCTGCTCTGCTGTGGGCCCTTCCTCCAATCTGCCTCTCCGGAGGTGGCACGGATGGAAACCAGCCCACCAAACTATTTACAAACCCACAAGTTCGTGGGTGGCCTGCCAGTTCTTGGCCATGTTTATGAGCAGTTTCTCATGAGGCGGTAAAACACATAGGGTCCCTCCGGGGACAGCTTCCCGGCAACGGCCGGGATAATCACGGTAGACAATCAGATGAAAACTCGGTTTGATTTGTGTTCATTCATTCAGCTATTTACACAATTAACATACGACACCCCTAGATGGTAGATTCCCTGTACCTAAGTGGGGGCTGACCTCGGTTGGGGCATGTGGACCTTCTGGGCCCAATGTCATCAGTGGAGGGCAAGGGGACAGAGGATACAGGCAGTTCCTCTTCCCTTATGGCAGGTATGGCAAGTGGAGATGCAAGAGGAGGGGGTATAGGTGCATCCCTGGGCGCTTGTTCAAGCGGCTCACTGGCGGGCGTTTCCGTCTCCATTTCTTCCACGTGTTGTGGGAACATTATCACCGAAACAATCACCGCATGTTTTGCATAGGCCAGTCTGCTGGAAAATCACCCATCACTGTGTGGATCACCTTTTTCTCCTTTTCCCCACTCGGCGTAGCAACCGGGACTTCGTTTGTCACTCTCAAGGGGTGAGGACATTTCTTCAGGTGGTCTCTGGAAACCGTAGTGGCAGTCCTCCCCTGGTCGTGACTGATCAGATAAGCCTTCTCATTCTCCCATTCAGTGGGCTGTATGACATACGGGGTCCTTTCCCACTGGTCATCCAGCTTGTGGGTCCATCTCTTCCGCTTCAGGATGACATCTCCCAGCTCAAAGGGGATGGCTGACGCTCGCTTATTGAAGCGTTGCGCTTGTTTCTCTCGGCTCTGACCGAGATTCTTCTCCACATACTCCTGGACTTGTCGGTATTGGATTTGCCGCCGAGTATCCCAGCCAGCAGTCGAAGGGAGGGCCTCAGGAGCTTCCACGCCCATTTCCAGGTCCACCGGCAGCCGGCCCGGTCGGGCTCTCATCAGATATGCCGGGGTGCATTTGGTAGAACTACAGGGGATGTTGTTGTACATGTCGACCAGGTCGCGCAGCTTTTCTGGCCACAGGTTCCGCTCTTCCAACGGTATCACCTTGAGGAGGTCCAGGACCAGATGGTTCATCTTTTCGCACATCCCATTAGTTTGGGCATGATATGGCGTGGTCCTGATCTTCTTACAACCATACAATTGGCAGAATTCTTGAAACACCTCTGCTTCAAAGGCTGAACCCTGGTCCGTAAGTACCCTCTCCGGGTATCCGTGCGGTCGACAGAAGTAGGCCTGGAATGCTCTGGCTGCGGTACGGCCGGTCAAATCTTTGACTGGAACAACCACCATGAATCTGGAGTAGTATTCCACGATGGTCAAGGCGTAGGTATATCCACTCCGGCTGGTTGTAAGCTTGACGTGGTCCAAGGCAACCAACTCCAGCGGTTGATGGGTGATGATCGGCTGTAGAGGGGCTCTTTGGCTGGCTTCATCCTTCCTTCTCAGCGCACAGGGGCCGCACTCTCGGCACCAAGCCTCCACAGATTCTCGCATCCCACTCCAATAGAACCGCTCTCTCAGCAACATCTCCAGCTTTTTCCAACCGAAATGCCCAGCGCCATCGTGATATGCCCGTAGGACTTTGGGCACGCTGGCCTGAGGGACCACCAGCTGACAAACTTTCTAGTGAGTCTTTGGCTTGATCAGCCCTCGATACAGCTTCCCCTCATGCAGGTACAGCTGGGCTCGTTCTTTCCATAGTCGCTGGGCCTCAGGGGGCGCTGCCGGATCCATTCCGGAGGAGCCTTGCTCCATCATGGTCTTGACCAATTGGACGGCGGGCGCTTGGTCTTGGGCTTCTCTCTAACCCTGACTGGGTAGCGGGTCCAGGTTCGCCTGCTGTTGTTTGACATGTAATCTTTCGACCAGTGGCCAATGGAATGCGGGCAGCTCAATTTCTTCGAGGTCATCATCTTCCGACCCCCCATCCGGCAGGTAGGGCATCCGGGACAACGCATCCGCGTTGATGTTCTTGCGGCCGGCTCTGTATTTGATTGTGAAGTCATAATTAGACAGCCTGGCCACCCACCGATGTTCCAGAGTGCCCAGTTTGGCCGTGTCCAGATGGGTCAACGGATTATTGTCCGTGTGAGCCGTGAATTTCGCCACTGCGAGATAATGTCGGAACCTCTCGGTGATTGCCCACACCAGGGCCAAGAACTCGAGCTTGAAGGAGCTGTAATTCTCGGGGTTCCTTTCCGTGGGACGGAGTTTTCTGCTGGCATAGGCAATCACCTTTTCTCGCCCATCCTGGACCTGGGACAGGACTGCTCCCAAGCCCACATTGCTGGCATCGGTGTAAAGGACGAACGGGAGGCTGTAGTCGGTGTACGCCAGGATCTCCTCTCCCGTCAGGGCCGTCTTCAGCTGGTGAAAGGATTCCTCATGCTTCTTCTCCCACACAAACGGAGATCCAGGGGACCTGCCACCCTTGGTCTGTCCCACGAGGAGGTCTTGCATGGGGGCGGCCTTCTTCGTGTACCCCTTGATGAAGCGACGGTAATAGCCCACCAGGCCCAGGAACTGTCTCACCTCTCTCACTGTGGTCGGTCTCAGCCAGTCCTGTATAGCAGTGATCTTCTCGGGATCTGGGGTGACACCTTCTGCGCTCACCACGTGTCCGAGGTACTGTACCCTAGGCTTCAGTAGGTGGCACTTGGAGGGCTTCAGTTTCATCCCATACTTGGCTAGGGACGTGAACACTTCAGCCAGATGTTTCAGGTGGGCCTCATACGTCTGGGAGTATACGATCACATCATCTAGATACAGTAGGACCGTTTCAAAATTGAGATGTCCCAGGCAACACTCCATGAGCCGTTGGAAGGTTCCGGGGGCATTGCACAGCCCGAATGGCATGCTGTTAAACTCGCAGAGTCCCATGGGAGTGGTGAATGCAGTCTTCTCGCGGTCCTCTGGTGCGACTGCCACCTGCCAGTATCCGCTGGTAAGGTCAGGGGTAGAGAAGAAGTTAGCAGTTCTCAGTGCAGCTAGCGACTCTTCGATATGGGGGAGAGGATAGGCATCTTTATGCGTGATCTGGTTGATCTTCCGGTAATCCACACACATTCTCATGGTGCCATCCTTTTTCTTCACGAGCACCAGTGGGGCTGCCCAGGGACTACAACTATCCCAAATGACCCCTGCCTCCTTCATGTTCCTCAACATGTCTTTGGCGCATTGATAATGTGCTGGCGGGAAGGGCCTATATCTTTCTTTAATGGGTGGATGTACGCCTGTAGGTATATGGTGTTGGACCCCTTTAATCCTCCCGAAATCTAATGGGTGCTTGCTGAAAACTTGTTCATATTCTTGCACCACACTGTATACCCCCACCTTGTGATGTGTGGGTGTGGCGTCAGTGCCTACATGTAGTTCCTGGCACCACTCCTCTAACTGTTCAGGGGGTATATGGTTACTAGCAGGGGATGCCGAGGTAGGAGGGGCGGCCTCGTGAATGGTGTGAGGGTCTAGGGTGAGCAGTTTGGCAAGGGTAGCGTAACGGGGAAGCCTAACTTCTTCCTCTCCACAATTCAGCACTCTTACAGGCACTCTCCCCTTTTTGACGTCAACCACCCCTCTGGTCGCCATCACCGTGGGCCAGTGTTCGGAAGGCGTGGGTTCCACCATCGCCGGGTAGTCACGCCCCTGGGGGCCTACTGCTGCCCTGCACCAAATCATCATCTCACTTTGGGGTGGCACTACCAAGGGGGCCACATCCATCACCCTTACTCCACCAATCTCTCCACCAGTCGAGTTCACTTGCTGCCGATATAGAAGGGCCCGGATCTCACACTGCACAGCTCTCTGTCGGCCTCCTCCTGCTTTGGCGGCCAACTGCTGCAACAGACTCAGCACCTCACTCATACAATGCTCCATCACATTGGTCCCTAAGATTACTTTCGGGGTATGATCACTGGGTTCATTCATCACCACTATCATCCCTTGATCCTTTAACTCCGCACGTCCCATGGTCAGGGTCACTTGTTTGTATCCCACTTGGGTTAGAGGGAGTCCATTGGCCGTGACGAGGGTCAGGCTATCATCAGAGGGGGCAAGTTCATCAGTACCCCAATACTGCTGGTACAGTGTATATGGTATAGTGGTTACCTGTGATCCGGTGTCCAAGAGGGCCATGAGCAGGATGCCGTCCACTGCCAGAGGGATGATGGGGCGAGCTCCGACATACCGGTCTCGCCAGTCGGGGGGCCATTGGTGTCTACTCCTGGGGATTGGCCCTTGGCCCCAGGGGTTGCTCGTTTAATGGGCATCGCCTAGAGTAGTGGCCAGGCTTGCTGCACCTGTAACAAATAGGAGGCCCATACCGTGAGTCAGTGGTCCTTCTCCGCTGCATCCAGAGCATGTCCTCCGGGCTGTCGGCGAGCTGGATCCTCCCTGGGGGCTTGACTCTCGTCGGAAGCTGGAGTGCGGCGAGGATCTTGGCTAGGTCTCCATCCATACGGCGGACCTGGGCAGCTAGCTCCTCCATCATCCCGATGGGCGCTGCAGGGGCCGGTAGAGCCGGGAGAGGAGGTGCCACCGTGATGGGAGTGATTTCAGCCGGCCACGGGGCCGCCTCAGGAGCGTTGGGCGTTGGGGCCTGCAGGGCCTTGATGGCCTGCTCCTTCAATACTGCAAAGTCCAAATTGGGGTGTTCCAGGGCCCACAGCCGTAGTTGCTTGTGGTCTTCCGCAGACCCCAGCCCTTGCAGGAATTGCTCCACCAGCATCTTATTGCTGTCCACATCGTTAATAGTGTCCACCCGCTTTAGCGTACGGAGGGCGGTTTGCAGGCGCAAGGCATAGTCTCTTATATTATCCGCAGGCCGCTGTCGACATTGGTAAAACTGCATCCGCAACTCTGCTTCCGTGCGGGTCTCGAAAGCAATATGGAGTTTCTCAAAAATGGTAATCACTGAGGCCCGGTCCGCGTCGGTCCAGGTCTCCGTCTCCTGCTCAGCCGCGCCGGTGAGCTGTCCTAGTACTACCGCTGCCTGTTGCCTATCAGTCAAAGGATATAAATCGTGGATCGGGCTAATCTTTTTCCGGAACACCTGCAAAGCATCAGGCTTCCCATCGTACTGCGGCAACCAGGTAGCACTGGGCACATAGAAAAAGGAGAAAGGCATTACCTGGGTGACCACTGGGCCCGCGGCCTCCCCCGCTCTTGCGGCCGGAGCACGGGCTACCCCGTTTCTATCTACGGGCGCTGCTGCGGCTGCGACCGCCACTCCTCCAATGGCTCCGCCGGGCGCAGACATCTTTTTCCCGCCCCCTTGGTTCTTTCTAGCAATTCCTCTTTAGGGGCGGGGCTTCACTTTCGCGCCTTCCCTGCTCGGGGAAGACACTCGAGCAGGAAATCTTCGTGCCAAAAGATGGCGGTGCTTCAAATTTTTCGGCCGGACGCCGCCGGCGGGGACTACAAGGCGCACTTCTACTGGTAAGTAGATCAGTTCTATTCTGTTCGCAGATGCCAAGTTGTCGCGGGCTGAGGGGACTCGCTCTCCACGCTCGGGACCGGGGCTTCTGCTGCTGCTGCTCCACCGCTGCTGGTGACGGGGATCCCAGGAGAGATGTTAGGGAGCAGCTAGGATGTTGTCCCCTCTGTGGGTAGGGGGTTGGTGATCCCGAGGCCCGGTGGTGTAGCGGGGAGGCTGGATGGCTGGGGTGCAGGGTTGCAGGGACAGCGCGGCGCGGTGCCAGACGGCACTGGTGTACTCACTCAGACAATCAATGACAGAGTCTCTGGTAAACCAAAACGGTCCTGCAGCCGGCTGCAGTGTTGTTGTTGTGCTCTCCCCGGACGGCTGATGATGGCTGTCTTTCCCTGCACCTTTTAGAAATGTTCTGACTCCTGTGGTTGCCCACCGGTAGTCCGCTCCCCGGTGTATAGGTGCCGTAGGTGCCCGTTTTACCCGCAGGCGCTGGCCCTTGGATCTCTAGCCTGTGGCAGTGGCTGTATATCCTCTCTGGGTGGACTGTTGCCTTCAATCGGGACTTGGTTGTTAGGAAACCCCTGGGGTTCCTGTCACATTCGGATTTGACTATTAACGGCAGCACCAAGCCTGGTCAGGGTCTGATGGCCCTGCCTGTGTGCTTAGCTTCACTCCGTTCCCCGGTCCGGTACCGGCGGGCCGACGCCCGACCCCGGTCCTTATGGCTCTGTCGAGTTCCACCAACTCCTGCAGATGGCCACCACCGTCTGCCAACCTTGCTGTCAGTGCCTGGGCTCCGACCCAGACACCTGAAGTGCTTACTCCTCTCACTTTCACCTCCAAAACTGATCTGACACTTTTCCCGCCTCCAGGCCTGTGAACTCCTTGGTGGGTGGGGCCAACCGCCTTGCTCCGCCCCACCTGGTGTGGACATCAGACCCTGGAGGGAGGCAAGAAGGGTTTTTGATTGACTGTTGTTGCTGCCTAGGGTGGGGGTGTGTATGTTGTTATGTATGTGACTACCTGGCTAGTCCAGGGCATCACACTCATGCCATCACACTGCCTCCACCATGTTTTACAGAGGATGCAGTGTGTTTTGGATCATGAGCAATTTTTAGGGTTTTCTATAGTTTTTTTTTTCCCATCATTCTTTCGCAGGTTGATTTTGGTTTCATCTGTCCAAAGAATGCCAAAAAACATCTATAGAAACCAATCTAGTTCAGGAAAGGCAAAGTCTAATCTGGCCTTTCTATTTTTAAGGATTATTAATGGTTTGCACCTTGTGATGAACCCTCTGTGTTTGATCTCACAAAATGTTCTCTTTCTGGTATACTTACATACAGTGGCGTAACTAGAGTTTGATGGGCCCTGGTGCAAACTTTGGACTGGGGCCCCCCTTCATGTACACCGACACTTAGGGTACGGGATAATGATGCTGACACTTGGCTTTTACCCACAGCACCCAGGTTTCCCATGATCTAAAATCCCTCTATCAGCACCCTGCTTTCCCATGCTCTGTCATACATCTTTCCCTCAGCACCCAGCTTTCCCATATCAGAGCATGGGAAAGCTGGGTGCTGAGAGATGTATAACAGAGCATGGGAAAGCTGGGTGCTGAGAGATGTATAGCAGAGCATGGGAAAGCTGGGTGCTGAGAGATGTATAGCAGAGCATGGGAAAGCTGGGTGCTGAGAGATGTATAGCAGAGCATGGGAAAGCTGGGTGCTGAGAGATGTATAGCAGAGCATGGGAAAGCTGGGTGCTGAGAGATGTATAGCAGAGCATGGGAAAGCTGGGTGCTGAGAGATGTATAGCAGAGCATGGGAAAGCTGGGTGCTGAGAGATGTATAGCAGAGCATGGGAAAGCTGGGTGCTGAGAGATGTATAGCAGAGCATGGGAAAGCTGGGTGCTGAGAGATGTATAGCAGAGCATGGGAAAGCTGGGTGCTGAGAGATGTATAGCAGAGCATGGGAAAGCTGGGTGCTGAGAGATGTATAGCAGAGCATGGGAAAGCTGGGTGCTGAGAGATGTATAGCAGAGCATGGGAAAGCTGGGTGCTGAGAGATGTATAGCAGAGCATGGGAAAGCTGGGTGCTGAGAGATGTATAGCAGAGCATGGGAAATCTGGGTGCTGAGAGATGTATAGCAGAGCATGGGAAAGAGCCCTTTTCCCTCAGCACAAAACATTCCCATCCCATACTTGTATCTTTTTCCTCCCTCATATATAGTTCTCCAAGTACTATAATGGCCCCCACATAGCCTTCCATATAGTATAAAGGGTCCCACATAACCCTTTATATATTAGAATGCATCCCCATAGTCCTCCATGTATTATAATGCATTTCCCATAGTTCTCCATATTTTATACTGCACCACAGTCCCGCATGCTTTATAATGCACCCCCACAGACCATGTGTAAGGTAGCCTCCATAGTCCTCCATATATTATAATGTAGCCCCCATAGTCCTATATGTATTATAATGCAGCCCCATAGACCTCCATGTATAATGCGCTGCTATAGTCTATGTATAAGGTGTCCTTCATGTTTATTATGCAGTCCCATAGACCTCCATGTATCATGCAGCCAGCACCCCCAGGCCTCCATGTATTATGCAGCCAGTCCCACCAGGGCCTCCATGTGTCAAGCAGCCAGCCCCACCAGGTGTCATGCAGCCAGCCCCACCAGGGCCTCCATGTGTAATGCAGCCAGCTTCCCCCGGGCCTATATGTGTCATGCAGCCAGCCCCCCCAGGGCCTCTATGCGTCATGCAGCCAGCCCTCCCAGGGCCTCTATGCGTTATGCAGCCAGCCCCCCCCAGGGCCTCTATGTGTCATGCAGCCAGCCCCCCCAGGGTCTCCATGTGTCATGCAACCAGCCCCCCCAGGGCCTCCATGTGTCATGCAGCCAGCTTCCCCAGGACCCCCATGTGTCATGCAGCCGGCCCCCCCAGAGCCTCCATGTGTCATACAGCCAGCCCCCCCAGGGCCTCCATGTGTCATGCAGCCAGCCCCCCCCAGGTGTCATGCAGCCAGCCCCCCCAGGGCCTCCATGTGTCATGCAGCCATCCCCCCCAGGGCCTCCATGTGTCATGCAGCCAGCCCCCCCCAGGGCCTCCATGTGTCATGCAGCCAGCCCCCCCAGGGCCTCCCTGTGTCATGCAGCCAGCCCCCAGGGCCTCCATGTGTCATGCAGCCAGCCCCCCCAGGGCCTCCATGTGTCATGCAGCCAGCCCCCCCAGGGCCTCCATGTGTCATGCAGCCAGCCCCCCCAGGGCCTCCATGTGTCATGCAGCCAGCCCCCCCAGGGCCTCCATGTGTCATGCAGCCAGCCCCCAGGACCTTCATGTGTCATGCAGCCAGCCCCCCCAGGGCCTCTATGCGTCATGCAGCCAGCCCTCCCAGGGCCTCTATGCGTTATGCAGCCAGCCCCCCCCAGGGCCTCTATGTGTCATGCAGCCAGCCCCCCCAGGGTCTCCATGTGTCATGCAACCAGCCCCCCCAGGGCCTCCATGTGTCATGCAGCCAGCTTCCCCAGGACCCCCATGTGTCATGCAGCCGGCCCCCCCAGAGCCTCCATGTGTCATACAGCCAGCCCCCCCAGGGCCTCCATGTGTCATGCAGCCAGCCCCCCCCAGGTGTCATGCAGCCAGCCCCCCCAGGGCCTCCATGTGTCATGCAGCCATCCCCCCCAGGGCCTCCATGTGTCATGCAGCCAGCCCCCCCCCAGGGCCTCCATGTGTCATGCAGCCAGCCCCCCCAGGGCCTCCCTGTGTCATGCAGCCAGCCCCCAGGGCCTCCATGTGTCATGCAGCCAGCCCCCCCAGGGCCTCCATGTGTCATGCAGCCAGCCCCCCCAGGGCCTCCATGTGTCATGCAGCCAGCCCCCCCAGGGCCTCCATGTGTCATGCAGCCAGCCCCCCCAGGGCCTCCATGTGTCATGCAGCCAGCCCCCAGGACCTCCATGTGTCATGCAGCCAGCCCCCCCAGGGCCTCCATGTGTCATGCAGCCAGCCCCCCCAGGGCCTCCATGTGTCATGCAGCCAGCCCCCCCCAGGTGTCATGCAGCCAGCCCCCCCAGGGCCTCCATGTGTCATGCACCCAGCCCCCCCAGGGCCTCCATGTGTCATGCAGCCAGCCCCCCCAGGGCCTACATGTGTCATGCAGCCAGCCCCCCCAGGGCCTCCATGTGTCATGCAGCCAGCCCCCAGGGCTTCTATGTGTAATGCAGCCTGCCAGCCTGCCCCACCAGGGCCTCCATGTATCATGCAGGCAGCTTCCCCGGGCCTATATGTGTCATGCAGCCAGCAAAATAAAAAAACAAGTACCTCTCAGCTCCTTCTGACCCCTGCGACTGCGGTAGTTATGCCCCTGCCCCCATATGTCACACACCCTGCTCCCTATACAGCCTGCACCCCCATATCACACACACACCCTGACCCACATATCTCACCCTGCCTGTACCCCAACTTACCCCTCTCAAACACTCTGCACCCCTTCACATGCTTCTGTCACAGTCTGCAGCCCTCATATCCCCCTCACCCTGCAGCCCCTCCCCTCATGTCCCCTCTTTTCTCATTACCACTCATGTGTTAGAAGTATCTTCTCCTGCTTTCTCCCCGGCATCCCGTGTCTCCTCCCACACAGTCACATGGGCGTGACATCATCGCAGGTCCTGGTAGGGATGGTTTCCGTCTGCCGTGCAGGAGCACATCTCCTCTGCAGCAGGTCAGGAACGCCTGGTGGCCTCTCCAGGTCAGGGGCCCCTCTGCCCCCTGCAGACACTGGGCCCCCCTGACTCACAGGCCGGCCCCCTAACGGTCGCGCAGTCGGCCACTACATAGCGGCACTACACATAGGGGCCCGGCAGCCGGCTCAGCCGGCCCCCCTATAACCCTATAACAAATTGCTATGCACCCCAATTTGGGATGTATTCCATCTGTCTGGATTTTGGCGGTTGGTGACTGTTCACATTAAGTCATCAGGCTTTGTCCACAGGCTATTTACTTCATGCAGCATTTGCTTGGACCTGTCCCGCCCACAGCCATGACTCAGTCATGGGTACGGGATTGAAATAGACCAGGTGAGTGCTGCTAAGAGCAGTTCTACTATTCATATGTGAGGCCGTATGGCACATTTTATAAAAATATTTTAGTGTAGGACTGCTTCAAATGAGATTTGCCGTGACGTGGCGAAGCAGCTCAAGAAATTGCAATTTTTTGCCAAAAATCTCAAAATTTTTTTTATAATAAGTACAGTTTGGAATGTTTAGTGCTGTAGTGCACATTTGGTGCTGGCTTTTTGTTTTTTCTTCATTGAATTGGTCGGTGGTTGACCTCCACCTTGCTATGCACCCCAATTTGGGATGTATTCCATCTGTCTGGATTTTGGCGGTTGGTGACTGTTCACATTAAGTCATCAGGCTTTGTCCACAGGCTATTTACTTCATGCAGCATTTGCTTGGACCTGTCCCGCCCACAGCCATGACTCAGTCATGGGTACGGGATTGAAATAGACCAGGTGAGTGCTGCTAAGAGCAGTTCTACTATTCATATGTGAGGCCGTATGGCACATTTTATAAAAATATTTTAGTGTAGGACTGCTTCAAATGAGATTTGCCGTGACGTGGCGAAGCAGCTCAAGAAATTGCAATTTTTTGCCAAAAATCTCAAAAATTTTTTTATAATAAGTACAGTTTGGAATGTTTAGTGCTGTAGTGCACATTTGGTGCTGGCTTTTTGTTTTTTCTTCATTGAATTGGTCGGTGGTTGACCTCCACCTTGCTATGCACCCCAATTTGGGATGTATTCCATCTGTCTGGATTTTGGCGGTTGGTGACTGTTCACATTAAGTCATCAGGCTTTGTCCACAGGCTATTTACTTCATGCAGCATTTGCTTGGACCTGTCCCACCCACAGCCATGACTCAGTCATGGGTACGGGATTGAAATAGACCAGGTGAGTGCTGCTAAGAGCAGTTCTACTATTCATATGTGAGGCCGTATGGCACATTTTATAAAAATATTTTAGTGTAGGACTGCTTCAAATGAGATTTGCCGTGACGTGGCGAAGCAGTTCAAGAAATTGCAATTTTTTGCCAAAAATCTCAAAAAATTTTTTATAATAAGTACAGTTTGGAATGTTTAGTGCTGTAGTGCACATTTGGTGCTGGCTTTTTGTTTTTTCTTCATTGAATTGGTCGGTGGTTGACCTCCACCTTGCTATGCACCCCAATTTGGGATGTATTCCATCTGTCTGGATTTTGGCGGTTGGTGACTGTTCACATTAAGTCATCAGGCTTTGTCCACAGGCTATTTACTTCATGCAGCATTTGCTTGGACCTGTCCCGCCCACAGCCATGACTCAGTCATGGGTACGGGATTGAAATAGACCAGGTGAGTGCTGCTAAGAGCAGTTCTACTATTCATATGTGAGGCCGTATGGCACATTTTATAAAAATATTTTAGTGTAGGACTGCTTCAAATGAGATTTGCCGTGACGTGGCGAAGCAGCTCAAGAAATTGCAATTTTTTGCCAAAAATCCCAAAAATTTTTTTATAATAAGTACAGTTTGGAATGTTTAGTGCTGTAGTGCACATTTGGTGCTGGCTTTTTGTTTTTTCTTCATTGAATTGGTCGGTGGTTGACCTCCACCTTGCTATGCACCCCAATTTGGGATGTATTCCATCTGTCTGGATTTTGGCGGTTGGTGACTGTTCACATTAAGTCATCAGGCTTTGTCCACAGGCTATTTACTTCATGCAGCATTTGCTTGGACCTGTCCCGCCCACAGCCATGACTCAGTCATGGGTACGGGATTGAAATAGACCAGGTGAGTGCTGCTAAGAGCAGTTCTACTATTCATATGTGAGGCCGTATGGCACATTTTATAAAAATATTTTAGTGTAGGACTGCTTCAAATGAGATTTGCCGTGACGTGGCGAAGCAGCTCAAGAAATTGCAATTTTTTGCCAAAAATCTCAAAAAATTTTTTATAATAAGTACAGTTTGGAATGTTTAGTGCTGTAGTGCACATTTGGTGCTGGCTTTTTGTTTTTTCTTCATTGAATTGGTCGGTGGTTGACCTCCACCTTGCTATGCACCCCAATTTGGGATGTATTCCATCTGTCTGGATTTTGGCGGTTGGTGACTGTTCACATTAAGTCATCAGGCTTTGTCCACAGGCTATTTACTTCATGCAGCATTTGCTTGGACCTGTCCCGCCCACAGCCATGACTCAGTCATGGGTACGGGATTGAAATAGACCAGGTGAGTGCTGCTAAGAGCAGTTCTACTATTCATATGTGAGGCCGTATGGCACATTTTATAAAAATATTTTAGTGTAGGACTGCTTCAAATGAGATTTGCCGTGACGTGGCGAAGCAGCTCAAGAAATTGCAATTTTTTGCCAAAAATCTCAAAAAAAAAAAAATTTTATAATAAGTACAGTTTGGAATGTTTAGTGCTGTAGTGCACATTTGGTGCTGGCTTTTTGTTTTTTCTTCTTTGAATTGGTCGGTGGTTGACCTCCACCTTGCTATGCACCCCAATTTGGGATGTATTCCATCTGTCTGGATTTTGGCGGTTGGTGACTGTTCACATTAAGTCATCAGGCTTTGTCCACAGGCTATTTACTTCATGCAGCATTTGCTTGGACCTGTCCCGCCCACAGCCATGACTCAGTCATGGGTACGGGATTGAAATAGACCAGGTGAGTGCTGCTAAGAGCAGTTCTACTATTCATATGTGAGGCCGTATGGCACATTTTATAAAAATATTTTAGTGTAGGACTGCTTCAAATGAGATTTGCCGTGACGTGGCGAAGCAGCTCAAGAAATTGCAATTTTTTGCCAAAAATCTCAAAAATTTTTTTATAATAAGTACAGTTTGGAATGTTCAGTGCTGTAGTGCACATTTGGTGCTGGCTTTTTGTTTTTTCTTCATTGAATTGGTCGGTGGTTGACCTCCACCTTGCTATGCACCCCAATTTGGGATGTATTCCATCTGTCTGGATTTTGGCGGTTGGTGACTGTTCACATTAAGTCATCAGGCTTTGTCCACAGGCTATTTACTTCATGCAGCATTTGCTTGGACCTGTCCCGCCCACAGCCATGACTCAGTCATGGGTACGGGATTGAAATAGACCAGGTGAGTGCTGCTAAGAGCAGTTCTACTATTCATATGTGAGGCCGTATGGCACATTTTATAAAAATATTTTAGTGTAGGACTGCTTCAAATGAGATTTGCCGTGACGTGGCGAAGCAGCTCAAGAAATTGCAATTTTTTGCCAAAAATCTCAAAATTTTTTTTATAATAAGTACAGTTTGGAATGTTTAGTGCTGTAGTGCACATTTGGTGCTGGCTTTTTGTTTTTTCTTCCCTATAACCCTGCGGGCCCGGTCGCAGTGGCGACCTCTGCGACCACGATCGTTACGCCCCTGCTTACATACTGAAACATTTACATCCTGGATAGTGTTATTCACTTGGGTGGATGTTTTGAAGGAGTTATTCTTCACCATGGAAAAGATTCTGTGATCATCCACCATGGTTGTTTTCCATGGACGTCCAGGCCTTTTTGAGTTCCCAAACGCACAAGTGCACTCATTTTTTTCAGAATATTCCAAACGGTAAATTTAGCCATTCCTAACATTTTTGCTATCTCTCTGATGAATTTCTTCCCTTCTTCAGCCTAATGATGGTCTGTTTCTCTTCTATTGCGAGCGCTTTTAACCCCATGTTCTAGGTTCACAGCAACAGCTTCCAAATGCTAACTCCACAAACGGAATCAGCTCCAGACCATTTACCTGTGCAAATGATGATAGATTAATAAGGGAATAGCCCATGCAGCCCATTAAAGAGCTTTTGAGATAATTGTTCAATTACTTTTGGTCTCTTGAAAAGAGGCAGCTAAATATTAGAGAGCTGTAATTCCTAAGCCCTTACTCCAATTAGGATGTGAATACACTCAAATAAAAGCTGAGAGTCTGCACTTTTAGCCAATATTGATTATATACCTTTATCTTGAATATATTTTGGTAAACATCTAAAATGCCAAAACTTGGGTCACTCTCCAAATATTTCTGCATTTAACTGTATACCGTATATTTATTTACTGCAGGTCATTTGTTCTTTTGTTTTTACCTTAGGTTTTGAACTTATACCAACAATTGTGCCAGCCCATTTCTTTGGTTTTGGTTAAATTTCAGCCCAAGCAGCTTGAGCTTATCAGAGTAGGATGAGTCACAGTCATCCCATGGGAAACGCATATCCTGAAACAAGCTATTAGGTGTTTGGCATGGCTGCTGTATACCTTTAAAGTTCTTTTCAAAGTTGTTTTTTTTTATCTAATGATGACATCCTGGAACAATATCCCGCTTGCTGTGTTATTTTTCCGTGGATTTATATGTAGCCAATTTTTTTGCACACTAGAATTGAATGGGCAAGTCTCATCCAAAATACAGTGGCAATGCTCTGCTTTTGTGCATTCATTTTTTTTCTTTTATTTCCATGAGCAATAACTTTTTTTTCCCCTTTACATAGCCATATGAGGGCTTGATGTTTGAGGCATGAATTTTACTTGTGAGTTTCACCATCCTTTTATCAAGTTTTGTGCTGGCAAGCTGGAAAAAATTCCAAGTGATGCAAAATAGCAAACAAAGCAAAATTCCACAATAGTTTTTGCTTTATTTAATTAAAACATTCATTATATAGTAAGAGTAACGTGGAAATATGATTCTCCAGGTCAGCTGTGTGTGTGCAGCATAAATGTCTGGCTATGTAGCTGTCACGGGCGGGGAGGACGCCGTTGCTGCTGCACTCTCGCTAACGCTCGGGTCCAGCGCTGCTGCGGCTGCTCGGTGGCTCGAGCGGTGGGCTGGATCCGGGGACTCAAGCGGCGCTCTTCGTCCGTGAGTGAAAGGGGTGGTTGGTTTGGGGGATTTAGTCCGTGACGCCACCCACGGGTCATGGTGAAGATGGACACCACCGCTGCTGGTGACGGGAATCCCGGGAGCGATAGTAGGGAGCAGCTAGGATGTTGTTTTCCCCCTTCGTGGGTAGGGGGCGGTGGTCCCGGGGCCCGGCGATGTGACAGGGAGGCAGGGTTAGTGAGGTGCAGGGTTGCAGGGACAGCGCGGCGCAGTGCCGGATGGCACGGCTGTACTCACTCAGTAAGAAATGTACAAAGTCCTCGGTAGACCAAACGGCTTGATGGACGGGTCCCGCAGCCGGCTGCAGTGTCTCTCCCCTGACAGGTGATGGCGGCTGTCTTTCCCTGCACCTTGATGTTCTCAGTTGACTACTATGGATCCCCAACGGTAGTCCGCTCCCCGGTGTATGGGTACCGGAGGAGCCCATTTGCCCGCAGGCTCTGGCCCTTGGGTCTCTAGCCTTAGGCGGTAGCTATATACCCTCACGGTGTGGGCGGTTTCCTTTAATCGGGACTTTTGCTGTTAGGAAACCCCTGGGTCACATTCGGATTTGACTATTGTCGGCGGCTCCCAGCCTGGTTGGGGTCCAATGGCCCTGCCTGTGTGTGCTGGCTTCACTTCGCTCCCCGGTCGGTACCGGCGGGCCAACACCCAACCCCAGTCCTACGGTTCTGCGTTGCTGCTCCACTCCTGCAGACGGCCACCACCGTCTGCCAACCTTGCTGTCAGTGCCTGGGCCACAAACCCAGACACCCAAGTGCTTGCTCCTCACTCCTCAAACTCCAACACTCAACTGTCACTTTTCCCGCCTCCAGGCCTGTGAACTCCTCGGTGGGTGGGGCCAACCGCTTGGCTTCGCCCCACCTAGTGTGGACATCAGACACTGGAGGGAGGCAACAAGGGTTTTGTGTTTGGCTGGTGTCCCTGTCTAATGGGGGTGGGGGTGTTTGTGTGTTATTTGTAACGACCTGGCTAGTCCAGGGCGCCACATTCCCCCTTGGTGAAATGCCGTCTGCGGGCTGCCCGTCCCGGTTTTATTTTATTTTCAAAACTGTAAAAGATATAAATAACATGTAAACATTTTGAACATATAAGCATTTCTTGTCAGGACACTTAAACGTTGCACATATAAACAAAAACATTTTTAATAATAACAGACGGACGGACGGATGTCTTCCGCTCTCCCACCCAAGCAACCTAGCCCTGATGCTGCCCCTTAGAAGTGGGCAGCACCCCTTGACCCCAGTCCAGGTTCAGGCGGCCCGAGCGGGAACGGGTACGGTTACTCAAACCTGGCTGTCACTTCAGGGGACCCCACGTCCTTGGGGGACCCCTGAGCCCCGAGGATGGCCACCGGTTCTGGTGGTGGCCGGGCCCCAGCCTACTCTGCTGCGGACCCTTCCTCCAATCTGCCTCTCCGGAGCGCGGCTCCAACGGAAAATCAACCCTCAACTTATTTACAAGCCCACCAGTTCATGGGTTGCCTGCCAGTTCTCGGCCATGTCCATGAGTAGTCTCTCATGTAGGTTGTAAACACATAAAGTCCCTCCGGGGACAACTTGCCGGCAACGGCCGGGATAATCACGTAGTCAATCAGGTGAAGCTTCGGTTTGATTACTGTCATTCAATCACATCTATATATATAATTGCCTTATTCTGTCTGTCTGTCTGTCTGTCTGTCTTGCTCCAAAATTGTGTCCTTACGGTGACAAACTGCGGATTGGCCTCTGGGCTCGCCATGTCCCCCCCCCCCCGCACGGATTGGCCGCTCGCCTCGGCTCCTCCTCCCCGCACGGATTGGCCGCTCGCCTCGCCTCCGCCCCCCTGCACAGATTGGCCATGTCCTTACGGTGACAAACAGCGATTTGGCCGCTGGGCTCGCCATGGCCCCGCCCCCCCGCACGGATTGGCCGCTCGGCCTCACGGATTGGCCGCTCGCCTCGGCTCCTCCCCCGCACGGATTGGCCGCTCGCCTCGCCTCGGCTCCGCCCCCCCCCCCGCACGGATTGGCCGCTCGCCCATGCTCCGCCCCCCACACGGAATGGCCTCTCGCCCCGAGGTGAGTGCATCAAGGTCCTGCAGCGGCGGAACACACACACACGCACACACATAAGAACAGACACACACATCAGATCACACTCACTCTCACACACACCTCACACACACATCAGATCGCATCCACATACTCACAACATCCCGTGATATCGCTTGCTTCTCGGCGGCGATACTGTGCAGTGACCTTCCAGGACCTGCCGGAGGATCACATGGCCGGAAGCATGTGGTATCTCCGGATGTTGTGATTGTGTGAGCGCGTATGTGCGATATCGTCAGTGTGTGTGTGCGTGTATGCGATTGGATGTGTGTGAGTGTGTGTGTGTGAGTGTATGCGATCAGATCTGTGAGTGTCGTCAGATGAGCACGGCGTGCAGCACAGCTGCTGGGACCGCCCACCGGTGGGCACAGGGAGAAGTGGGGTGTGTGTGTGAGTGTATGCGATCAGATGTGTGCGTGTATACTGTCTGATGTGTGACTGTGGAGCACGATGGGGAGTGCGCAGCATGGGGGATGGAGCACGATGGGGAGTGAGCAGCATGGGGGATGGAGCACGATGGGGGGTGCGCAGCATGGGGGATGGAGCACAATGGGGAGTGCGCAGCATGGGGGATGGAGCACGTTTGGGAGTGCGCAGCATGGGGGATAGAGCACGATGGGGAGTGCGCAGCATGGGGGATGGAGCACGCTTGGGAGTGCGCAGCATGGGGGATCTAGCACGATCGGGAATGCGCAGCATGGGGGATGGAGCACGATGGGGAGTGCGCAGCATGGGGGATGGAGCACAATGGGGAGTGTGCAGCATGGGGGATGGAGCACGATGGGGGGTGCGCAGCATGGGGGATGGAGCACGTTGGGGGGTGCGCACCATGGGGGATGGAGCACGTTTGGGAGTGCGCAGCATGAGGAATAGAGCACGATGGGGAGTGCGCAGCATGGGGAATGGAGCACGATGGCGAGTGCGCAGCATGGGGGATGGAGCACGTTTGGGAGTGCGCAGCATGGGGGATGGAGCACGATGGGGGATGGAGCATGATGGGGAGTGCGCAGCATGGGGGATGGAGCACAATGGGCAGTGCGCAGCAAGGGGGATGGAGCACAATGGGGGGTGTGTGGCGCCCCAGGACCTGGTCGCCACAACAGCATTGCCCTCCCAAAGGGTTAATGCTGAGCCTGGAGGTAATTGGGAGATCTATTGGCCAGTAAGTTAACACCCAACACAGTTCTCCCTCCGGCCAGCAGGAGGAGCTCTGAACCTGGAACTTCAGGGAGCATTCCTTAAGTCTGGCTGGAGGGAGGAAGTAGTGGTTAGTCTGTAGACAGGAGTGAAGGAGGACAGACGCAGAGTAGTGCTGCCTTGTAGAACTGGGGCCTAGAGCTGGGATAGCTTGGCCCAGTGAAGCAAGAGGTGCAGAGAGGCACAGCAGAGACTCGGACATCAGAGTCTGTGGTTGCCAGGGCATAAAATCCATCCCTGGTAGCTGAATCCGGAGGGCAGGAGAGCTGCAAGCCCCTGGCCCAGAAGTAATCTAAAGGTACAGCTGCATTCCAAGGGCCCGGTGTAGAATCCAGCAGAGAAGCACCAGAGAGGGCCTGCGCAGTCTACCACACAGAAAAAGGGACGAACAACAAGTCCCAGCAGCAAGAGGGCAATTGCGAACCCAAAGTGCAGTGTCCTAAACAGCAAAGAAAGATTAAGGAGTAGGCCTCATACTCAACTGGCCAAAGATCACCCCAGGCACTTCCAGGCCGGCCGGACCATCTTTACCATCTGTGACCGTCTCCCTGGACTAAGTTTCTGCCGAGTAAAAGAGGAGAAGGTAAAGAGACTACTGTTTGTGCCTGTTTCTTTCATTGCTTGTCGGCCCTGCACCGTGTTAGTCACACAACACCATAGACTTCCACAAGCACCAACTGTGTCCCGGGGCACCGCTCCACCTGTGGGGAGCAGTATCACCATTGCTGCCACTTCATCACCCCGGAGGCCTTACACAGCAGCGGCGGCTTAATAGCCGCATACCACAGGTGGCGTCACGAATACAAACTTAAAGTCATCAGCCACATATTTTACTGACACCCACCAGGGCCACGGAGCCGGGCCCAGCCACCACTGACTACCACCGGACTAGTCCGGCCCGGCACCGGGTGTCCCATAGCCCTGGGGTGGGCGAGTCAACTTTTGGCGTCACGAACAGGATTTCGTGCCCGGTCACACCGGGTACTGTGCGCCTGTAGGAATTGTGCTTAAAAGACTCGCCGAGCGCAGGAAGAAGGGGGGCGTGCCTGACAAAGAGCGCGAAGGGAGCGCGCCATCAGAGCAGAGCGCTGTTAACCCCGCGCGACCCGGAAGAAAATTTGAAAAGTGAACGGAGCCTGGTAAGGTTCACTAAGGGGGAGGAAGATGTCCGACTCAGAGGGAGAGCAGGTGGCTGCCATAGCCCGAGACGCCGCAGCACCAGCCGAAGCAATCCCAGTCGCCGTCGCCCCAGCCCCCGCTGCAGCGCCGGTAATGCCGATCACAATGCCGTACATCCCGGGAGCAGAATGGCTACCGCAGTACTCCGGGGAGTCCCATACCTTGAGCGACTTCAGGGAAAGCCTGCACAGCTTGTTCCGGGTGTATCCTCTGACTGAGAGCCAGAAGGTGGGCATATTAATGGGACAGCTAGCCGGCGCAGCCCAGCGTGAAGTGAAGTCCTGGCCTGATACAGATAAAGGGACAGTAACCCAGATATTGGCCAAGCTAAAGAGTACTTTTGACACCCGCACCGCAGCAGAGATAAAGATGAGATTCTTTGGGTGCAAGCAACGGGCCACAGACAGCATAAGGGACTATGCCTTAAACTTGCAGGAGGCCCTGAAAGCAGTTAAACAGGTGGACCCAGAGAGTGTACGTGAAGAACACAAACTCCTAACTGAGCAGTTCATAGAAGGGCTCCTGTCAGATGCCCACAGGACCCAGCTGCGTATCATGGTCCTGCAGAACCCTGCTCTGGACTTTGCAAAGTTTAAGGACCAGGCCATCCGGGTACTGAGAGAATCTACACCGAGTGACCCAGTACCCCTCCGGCCTCTTGCTATCACGAACCCAGGGGTGGTGCCTGCAACACGAGCCGCTGCAGGGGCTGAGGCGCAGTCCCTGGATAAGGACCCCACTGCAGAGCTCAGACAGCAGGTCCAGGAGCTGACCAAGACTGTAGCTGCCCTGGCCAAGACCGTGCAATCTCTACAAGTGACCCCATCGCCTGCAAGACTCGAGTTGGCCTCCAGCCCAGATGACGTCCCCTGGATGCGACAGAGGAGGATTCCGCCGACCCGAGGCAGAGACACAGACCGGTATGATTCAACGGGACAACCGATCTGCCGCCGCTGCAGCCAGGCGGGCCACATTGCACGACGCTGTCCTTTAAATGGGCCGAGCCTGGGGCCAGGAACCAACCCCCAGGTGTGAGGAAGCCCGGCTCAACCCCCAGCCGCAGCAAGTATGTGGGAGGACGCCCGGTCCTTCCTATTGTGCTGGACGGGATCCCTTTGAATGCCCTCCTGGATACGGGTAACAACCATCCCCTACAAACTGTACAAAAGATATTGGGCTGATTCAGACATGGACCATGGCCCAGATGATGATTTAACAATTGTGGCCAGTAATGGTCAGCCCTTACCCCAAATTGGGTACAAAGAAGTAACCATTAAAGTGGGGCGGGTAGAATTGCCATGTCAGGGGATGATAATTGTAGATATAGATCGCAAAGAATCTGAACCACTGCTAACCATTGGTACAAATGTGATAGAAAATTGTATTGCCGAAGTGATAATTTTGTTGCAACAGGCGTCTGAAACCGCCAGCTCCGGGCAGCAGCGTGCCCTACAGAGGGAGATCAGAGCCCTGATGAGGAGGCAGCAGGTAGAGCTGGCCGGAGGAGAAATTGGCAGTGTGAGGGTAAGTGACCCCCTCCCCATTGCAATACCCCCAAGAAGTGAAATGTTGATATGGTGTCGGGCAGCAATAGGCCTCAAGGGTTAGGATTACCATGCCTTGGTAGAACCGGTGTATTCAGACAGTAGGCCGGGAGTCCTGGTAGCCAGAGGGGTAGCAGACGTCCGCAAGGGGAGAGTGCCCGTCCGTGTCCTGAATTGTGGGGAGGAGGAGGCCAAGTTGCCCCGGTACGCCACTGTAGCAAAACTGTACACTGTCAGCAACAATACCATTAAAGCAGTGGAACCCTTGATCCCGTCCGACCAGGCGGAAGACAATGGCTCCAAGGGGCAGCTGGAAGACTGGTGCCAAAACTTACATGTGGGCACCGACTCCACCCCCTCACACCAAAAGCATGGGGTTTACCGGGTGGTACAGGAGTACGAGCGGGTCTTCAGCAAACACCCCCTAGATTTTGGGCAGGTGAAAGGGGTTAAACATCAAATCCCCACGGGTGATCATCATCCCATTAAAGAGAGATACCGCCCTGTGCCCCCCGCACAGTATCAGCGTGCCAAAGAAATGTTACGGGAAATGAAGGAGGCTGGGGTTATCAGAGATAGTTGTAGCCCCTGGGCAGCTCTCCTAGTGCTCGTAAAGAAAAAAGATGGTACAATGAGAATGTGCGTAGATTACAGGCAAATTAACCGCATTACACATAAAGATGCTTATCCACTACCCAGAATAGAGGAGTCACTAACAGCCTTAAAGTCAGCTAACTATTTCTCCACCTTGGATCTCACCAGTGGGTATTGGCAGGTTCCCGTGGCAGAGGCGGACAAGGAGAAGACTGCATTCACGACACCAATGGGCCTCTGTGAGTTCAACTGTATGCCATTCGGGCTGTGCAACGCGCCAGGGACATTCCAAAGGCTGATGGAGTGCTGCTTGGGCCACCACAACTTTGAAACCGTGCTGTTGTACCTGGATGACGTTATAGTCTACTCCAAGACTTATGAAGACCACCTGAGGCACTTAGCAGAGGTGTTTGAGTCCTTGTCGAAATATGGCCTGAAGATAAAGCCGTCCAAATGTCACCTCTTGAAGCCAAAGGTACAGTACCTGGGTCATGTGGTCAGCGCGGAAGGTGTGGCACCTGATCCAGAGAAAGTCACCGTAATCAAGGACTGGCCAAGACCCACCACGGTAAAGGAGGTGCGGCAGTTCCTTGGGCTGGTGGGCTACTACCGAAGGTTCTTTGATGGTTTCACCAAGATAGCAGCGCCCCTTCAAGATCTCCTGGTGGGCCAGCCAAAGCAGGCTAAGAAGCAGAGCCCTCCATTTGAATGGAGCAGCCAACTAGAAACATCCTTTGTCCGGCTGAAAGGGGCTCTCACGGGAGAAGAGATTCTGGCCTACCCTGACTACAGCCAGCCGTTTGTACTGTATACAGACGCCAGCAACGTGGGACTGGGAGCAGTTCTGTCCCAGGTGCAGGGAGGCAGAGAGAGGGTGATAGCGTATGCCAGTAGGAAGCTACGGCCCACAGAAAGGAATCCAGAAAACTACAGTTCCTTCAAGCTGGAGTTCCTCGCTATTGTTTGGGCAGTGACTGAACGCTTCAAGCACTATTTGGCATCGGCTAAGTTCACCATCTTCACGGACAACAATCCGTTGACACACCTGGCAACAGCCAAGTTAGGTGCGTTGGAACAGCGATGGATGGCCCGGCTGTCTAACTTTGACTTTACCATCAAGTATCGGGCTGGCAAGAAGAATAGCAATGCTGATGCGCTGTCCAGAATGCCTCACTTACCCGAGTCTGGAGAAGACCTGGATGAACTCGAAGAAATAGAGTTACCGGCTTTCCATCACCAAGGTGTGTCCCAGTGTGAGCATGCTGTAGGAGTGAAGCGCTCGAGCCAGCACGAAGTCTCGGTCAACCCATTACTCCACCATAATTGGGAAGAGACGCAGAACGGTGACCCGGCCGTGCGATTGGTCAAAGAAAAGCTAGCACAAGCTGAGACTCATCTTGGCCCAGATGCTCCAGAAGAAGCCCAGCAGTTGTGGAAGGAGAGGGGACGGCTGTTCACCTATCAAGGCAAGCTCTGTAAGAGATATGTCAACTGGCGAACGAATGAACTCGTATGGCAGATAGTGGTTCCGCAGAGGGATGCTCCAATGGTCCTAGCAGCTTATCACGATAATGCAGGACACTTCGGGTGGAAGAAGTTGGAGACCCTACTCCGTGATCGGTTCTACTGGGTGAACATGAGAAAGACAGTCGAGAAGTGGTGCCGAGACTGTGGTCCGTGTAACCTGAGGCGGAAAGATGATGCTAGCCAGAGGTCTCCCCTACAGCCAATTGTCACAAAGCAGCCCCTGGAGTTGGTGGCTCTGGACCACGTGAAGTTAACACCAAGCCGGTCAGGTTATGTGTACGCCCTCACCATTGTGGACCATTACTCTCGTTTCCTGGTAGTAGTGCCCGTGAAGGACCAGACAGCCCGAACAGCAGCGAGAGCATTTCAGGCCTACTTTTGTCGACCTCACGGTTACCCTGAAAGGGTACTGACTGATCAGGGTCCTGCATTCGAGGCAGAAGTGTTCCAAGAGTTCTGTAACCTGTACGGTTGTAAGAAAATCAGAACCACACCGTACCACCCCCAAACCAATGGATTGTGCGAGAAGATGAACCATGTGGTTATTGACATGCTCAAGACTCTACCTCTGGAAGAAAGGAACCAATGGCCAGAAAAGTTACCAGATCTGGTAGACTTGTACAACCATATCCCGGTAAATTCGACCAACTGCAGCCCTGCTTACCTGATGCGAGCCAGACCTGGCAAGTTACCTGTAGACTTTGAGATGGGGACTGTGTCACCTGAGGCGTTTCAGGAAATGGAAGATTGGGATACAGAGCAGCAGCAGCGGTACCGTAAGGTCCAGGAATGCGTAGAGAGGGCCCTGTCTCAAGCAAGAACGAGACAAGAGCAGCATTACAATCAAACAGCCCCAGCAACTCCCTTAGCACCTGGAGAACAAGTCCTCAAGAAGAAGCGGAGAACGCATAAATTGGATGATCAGTGGGAAAACGAGCCCTACACCATTATCCCCTCCAACTTTGACAACAGTAAGGTATGCCTCATAAGCAAGGATGAAGGCAAGACCTATCAAGCCATCTCTCGAGACCGCCTGAAAGCATGCCCTGAACGGTGCAGAATCCAAAGAGAAATGGAAGAAGTACAAGGAAGTCCCCAAAGTCAAGAGAAAGAGGGGGAGATGATCCAAACAATCCTTGGAAAATTCCCTAAAACTTGGACCCGAATAAACAATGCCATAGTGGTACCAGTTTTGACGTTTCCGCAGCTGGTCGAGCCAGAAACAGAAGAGGTTCCGAATCCACCTAAAGAACCGTCCGCTCCAACCCGAGATTACACACCAGCAGTGGAGCAGGAGGATCAACCCCCTGTCAGTGGTGAACCTGCCATACCCTTGGCGACTCCTAGACCACATAGGCAATCATCACGCTTACCTATCTGGGTTAGGCCTACCGGTAGTGCTGAGGTAGAAGACACACCAAGTAGTCAGGGGCAAACACCAGAGCTACGCAGGTCTCAACGCAGCACTCGGGGACAACCCCCTCCAAGGTATAGAGAGTCAACTGTATAAGGGAAAAAGAAAGAGTATTTATTAGAATGTAAATAGTTATGCGAAATGTCTGTAATGTTGTGTACAAAATGTTTTTCTTTTTCTTTGATTGCGAAAATGGACAATTGGGCCACTGGACTATGGGTGGTCAACACCTAAATTGTTCATAGTTAGCACCAGTGTGCTCAACACCCCTGAAGAAAAACCCGTCCGGCGTGCATAGAGTGGGGTCATCAATGCTCTGACGCACGCCCAGAGCCTACGTTGGGGGTTTGATCGCGGCGGGTCCCCCATGGAGCAGTGTAATGGACACCCGGCAGGGAGCCACACTGGACTCTTATAGTAATGTTTAAGGTTGTAACGTTAAAGTAATGCACCTCCCATAATGGGATGAAATGTTTTAACATGTCATGTTTGTTTCTACAGTCCGGGAGTACTGAATTTAACTAAGGGGGAGTGTGGCGCCCCAGGACCTGGTCGCCACAACAGCATTGCCCTCCCAAAGGGTTAATGCTGAGCCTGGAGGTAATTGGGAGATCTATTGGCCAGTAAGTTAACACCCAACACAGTTCTCCCTCCGGCCAGCAGGAGGAGCTCTGAACCTGGAACTTCAGGGAGCATTCCTTAAGTCTGGCTGGAGGGAGGAAGTAGTGGTTAGTCTGTAGACAGGAGTGAAGGAGGACAGACGCAGAGTAGTGCTGCCTTGTAGAACTGGGGCCTAGAGCTGGGATAGCTTGGCCCAGTGAAGCAAGAGGTGCAGAGAGGCACAGCAGAGACTCGGACATCGGAGTCTGTGGTTGCCAGGGCATAAAATCCATCCCTGGTAGCTGAATCCGGAGGGCAGGAGAGCTGCAAGCCCCTGGCCCAGAAGTAATCTGAAGGTACAGCTGCATTCCAAGGGCCCGGTGTAGAATCCAGCAGAGAAGCACCAGAGAGGGCCTGCGCAGTCTACCACACAGAAAAAGGGACGAACAACAAGTCCCAGCAGCAAGAGGGCAATTGCGAACCCAAAGTGCAGTGTCCTAAACAGCAAAGAAAGATTAAGGAGTAGGCCTCATACTCAACTGGCCAAAGATCACCCCAGGCACTTCCAGGCCGGCCGGACCATCTTTACCATCTGTGACGGTCTCCCTGGACTAACTTTCTGCCGAGTAAAAGAGGAGAAGGTAAAGAGACTACTGTTTGTGCCTGTTTCTTTCATTGCTTGTCGGCCCTGCACCGTGTTAGTCACACAACACCATAGACTTCCACAAGCACCAACTGTGTCCCGGGGCACCGCTCCACCTGTGGGGAGCAGTATCACCATTGCTGCCACTTCATCACCACGGAGGCCTTACACAGCAGCGGCGGCTTAATAGCCGCATACCACAGGTGGCGTCACGAATACAAACTTAAAGTCATCAGCCACATATTTTACTGACACCCACCAGGGCCACGGAGCCGGGCCCAGCCACCACTGACTACCACCGGACTAGTCCGGCCCGGCACCGGGTGTCCCATAGCCCTGGGGTGGGCGAGTCAGGTGCGCAGCATGGGGGATGGAGCACGATAAGGGGTGCGCAGAATGGGGGATGGAGCACGATGGGGAGTGCGCAGCATGGGGGATGGAGCACGATGGGGAGTGCGCAGCATGGGGGATGGAGCACGATGGGGAGTGCGCAGCATGGGGGATGGAGCACGATGGGGAGTGCGCAGGCACGATGGGGGGTGCGCAGCATGGGGGATGGAGCACGATGGGGGTGTGCAGCATGGGGGATGGAGCACGATGGGGGGTGCACACCTCCCTCCAAAACACACACACACACCGCCACACATGCACTGCACAACACACCACACACACACTGGGAACCACAAACACCGCCCTACACAGACACCCACACACACAGACAACGCCGCACACACACAACACCCAACACACAAACACCGCGGCACACACAAATATACGCACATACCGCACAACACACACACTGCACAAAACATACCTCCCCCCAAAACACACACACCTTACACCCACACAAACCGCGCAACACACACACAACGCTACAGACACACAGCGCTCCACAAACAACGCAACACACAAACACCGCTCTCACCCCCCGCCACACCCAGACAACACCCAGAACATGTACAGCGCCCTACACAAACACTTGGTAACTGCACACAACAACATCTATATATATATATATATATATATATATATATATATAACAAAAATCATACATTAACTACACAATACGTAAATTCTAGAATACCCGATGCGTAGAATCGGGCCACCTTCTAGTATTTACATATTTAACATGACACCCCTAAATGGTAGTTTCCCTGTACCTAAGCGGGGGTTGGCATAGGTTGGGGCGTGTGGACCTTCTGGGCCCAACGCTATCAGTGGAGGGCAAGGGGACAGAAGAGACAGCCAGCTCCTCTTCCCGTCTACTGTGTGGGGATGGCGGAGACTCAGGGGGACTGGGTACAGATGCAGCCCTGGGCACTGGTCCACTAGTGGTTACTTCTGTCTCCTTTTCTTCCATGGGTTGTGGGAACATTATTACTGGAATAAGCACTGCGTCGTTCTGTGTAGGCCAGTCCGCTGGGAAATCACCCATTACTGTGTGGATCACCTCTTTCTCTTTCTCCCCGGTTGGTCTGGGGGTTGGAACTTCAGCTGCCACCTTCAACGGTGATGGGCACCTCTTCAGGTGGTCTCTGGACACCGTGGCCGAAGTCTTCCCCTGGTCACGACTAATCTCATTCTCCCATTCTGTGGGTTGTATGACATACGGGGCCTTTTCCCACTGGTCATCAAGCTTATGGGTTCTTCTTTTTCATTTCAGCACTACATCTCCAGGTTTAAAGGCGCCAGCTGGAGCCCGCCTGTTGAAGTACTGTTCCTGCTGTTCCCGGCTCCGACACAAGTTCCTCTCTACGTACTCCTGGACCTGTCGGTACTGCGCTCTCCGCCGAGTGTCCCATCCAGCAGTCGAGGGGAGGGCTTCTGGAGCTTCCAAGCCCATTTCTAGGTCCACTGGCAACCGGCCTGACCGGGCTCGCATCAAATACGCTGGTGTACATTTGGTGGAGCTAGGAGGAATTTTATTGTACATATCGACCAGGTCAGGCAGCTTTTCTGGCCACAGGTTCCGCTCTTCTAGCGGTAACGTCTTGAGGAGACCCAGGACCAGATGGTTCATCTTTTCACACATGCCATTAGTCTGGGCGTGGTAGGGCGGGGTCCGAATCTTCTTGCAGCCGTACAACTGGCAGAATTCTTGAAACACCTCTGCTTCAAAAGCCAGGCCCCGGTCGGTAATCACCCTCTCCGGGTACCTGTGCAGTCTGCAGAAATAGGCCTGGAATGCTCTAGCGGCGGTACGGCCGGTCAGGTCCTTGACTGGGACAACCACCATGAATCTTGAATAGTGGTCTACAATAGTCAGGGCGTAGGTGTACCCACTTCGGCTAGGGGTGAGCTTCACGTGGTCGAGGGCGACCAACTCCAGTGGGTGATGAGTGATGATTGGGCGTAGAGGGGCCTTCTGGCTGGCCTTGTCCTTTCTTCTCAGTGCACAGGGACCACACTCTCTGCACCAGGCCTCTACAGACTCCCGCATCCCACTCCAATAGACCCGCTCTCTCAACAGCATCTCCAGCTTTTTCCACCCAAAGTGCCCGGCACCATCATGGTAAGCCCGTAGGACTGTGGGCACACTAGCCTGTGGAACCACCAGCTGACAAACCTTCTCATGGGTCTTCGGGTTGATCAGTTCCCGATACAGTTTCCCCTGGTCCAGATGCAGCCGGGCCCATTCTTTCCACAGCCGTTGGGCCTCAGGCGGAGCAGCAGGGTCCAGTCTAGTGGAACCTTGTTCAATCATGGTCTTGACCACTTGGACGGCAGGCGCTTGGTCTTGGGCTTCTTGCCATCCCTGACTGGGCAGCGGGTCCAGGTACGCCTTGTGCTGCTTGACATGCAACTGCTTGACTGGTGGCAGGTGAAATGCAGGCAGCTCGATTTCTTCAAGATCATCGCCCTCCGGTCCCTCATCTGATAGGTGGGGCATCCGGGATAGCGCGTCCGCGTTGGTGTTCTTGCGGCCGGCTCGGTACTTGATCGTGAAGTCATAATTAGACAGCCTGGCTACCCACCGCTGCTCCAACGTGCCCAGCTTGGCCGTGTCCAGATGGGTTAACGGATTATTGTCCGTATAGGCGGTGAACTTAGCGGCTGCGAGGTAATGGCGGAATCGCTCAGTAATGGCCCACACCAGGGCTAGGAACTCAAGCCTGAAGGAGCTGTAATTCTCAGGGTTCCTCTCCGTGGGCCGGAGTTTTCTACTGGCATAGGCGATCACTTTTTCCCTTCCGTTCTGGACCTGGGACAGCACGGCTCCCAAGCCTACATTACTGGCATCGGTGTAAAGGATGAATGGGAGATTAATTATAGTCGGGGTACGCCAGGATTCCTTCCCCTGTCAAGGCCGTCTTCAGCTGGCGGAAGGACTCTTCGTGCTTCGCTTCCCAAGCCAACGGGGTTCCAGAGGGCCTGCCACCCTTGGTCTGTCCCACGAGGAGGTCTTGCATGGGGGCGGCCATTTTCGTATACCCCTTAATGAAGCGACGATAGTAGCCCACCAGGCCCAGGAACTGTCTCACCTCTCTCACCGTGGTCGGTCTCGGCCAGTCCTGAATGGCAGTGATCTTCTCGGGATCTGGGGCGACGCCTTCCACGCCCACCACGTGTCCGAGGTACTGCACCCTGGGTTTCAGTAGGTGGCACTTTGATGGCTTCAATTTCATCCCATATTTAGCTAGGGACGCGAACATTTCAGCCATATGTTCTAGATGGGCCTCGTACGTCTGGGAGTACACGATCACATCGTCCAGGTACAGTAGGACCGTTTCGAAGTTGAGATGTCCCAAGCAACACTCCATTAGCTGTTGGAAGGTTCCAGGGGCATTGCACAGCCCGAACGGCATGCTGTTAAACTCAGAGTTCCATGGAAGTGGCGAATGCTGTCTTCTCACGGTCCTCTGGCGCGACCGCCACCTGCCAGTACCCGCTAGTGAGGTCGAGGGTAGAGAAGAAGTTAGCAGTTCTCCGTGCAGCTAGCGACTCTTCGATACGGGGGAGAGGATAGGCATCTTTATGCATAATCTGGTTGATCTTCCGATAATCCACACACATTCTTATGGTGCCGTCCTTCTTCTTTACCAGCACCAGTGGGGCTGCCCAGGGACTATAACTATCCCGAATGACCCCCGCCTCCTTCATGTTCCTCAACATGTCTTTAGCGCATTGATAGTGTACTGGCGGAATGGGCCTATGCCTCTCTTTGATGGGTGGGTGTAGGCCTGTAGGGATATGGTGTTGAATCCCCTTAATCCTCCTGAAATCTAATGGGTGCTTGCTGAAAACCTGCTCATACTCCTGCACTACCCTGTATACCCCCTCTTTGTGATGCGTGGGTGTGGTTTCAGTACCTACGTGTAGTTCCTGGCACCACCCCTCTAACTGTGCAGAGGGTGTATGGTTACTGACAGGGAATGCCGAGGTAGGAGGGACAGCTTCGTGAATGGCGTGAGGGTCTAAGGTGAGCAACTTGGCGAGGGTAGCATAACGGGGGAGCCTGACTTCCTCCTCTCCACAATTCAGCAATCTTACAGGCACTCTCCCCTTTTTAACGTCAACCACCCCTCTGGCCGCCATCACCGTGGGCCAGTGTTCAGAAGGCGTGGGTTCCACCATCGCCGGGTAGTCGCGCCCCTGGGGGCCTACTGCTGCCCTGCACCAGATCATCATTTCACTTCGGGGTGGCACTACCAAGGGGGCCACATCCATCACCCTCACTCCACCAATCTCTCCGCCAGTCGAGCCCACTTGCTGCCGATACAGAAGGGCCCGGATCTCACGCTGCACCGCCCTCTGCCGGCCTCCTCCTGCGGTTGCAGCCCACTGCTGCAACAGATTCAGCACCTCACTCATACAATGCTCCATTACGTTGGTCCCCAAGATTACTTTCGGGGTGTGATCAGTGGGTTAATTCATTACCACAATCATCCCTTGATTCTTTAACTCCGCATGTCCCACAGTCAGGGTCACTTGCTGGTATCCCACCTGGGTTAGCGGGAGTCCATTGGCGGCAATCAGGGTCAGGCTATCATCAGAGGGGGCAAGTTCGTCAGTATCCCAATACTGCTGGTACAGTGTATATGGTATAGTGGTTACCTGTGATCCTGTGTCCAAGAGGGCCATGAGCGGGACGCCATCCACTGCCAGGGGGATGATGGGGCGAGCTCCGACGTACCGGTCTGGCCAATCAGGGGGGCTGTTGGTGTCTACTCCTAAGGATTGGCCCTTGGCCCCAGGGGTTGCTCGTTTAACGGGCACCACCTAGAGTAGTGGCCAGGCTTGCTGCACCTGTAACAGATAGGAGGCCCATACCGTGAGTCATTGGTCCTTCTCCGCTGCATCCAGGGGACGTCCTCCGGACTGTCGGCGAGCTGGATCCCTCCTGGGGGCTTGACTCTGCGAGGATCTTGGCTAGGTCTCCATCCATGCAGCGGACCTGGCTGCTAGTTCCTCCATCATCCCGATGGGTGCTGCAGGAGCCAGTAGAGCCGGGGGTGGGGGCGCCACCGTGATAGGAGCGGTCTCAGACGGCCATGGGGACGCCTCAGGAGCGTCGGGCGCTGGGGCCTGCAGGGCCCTGATGGCCCGCTCTTTCAGTACTGCAAAGTCCAGATTGGGGTGTTCCAAGGCCCACAGCCGCAGCTGCTTGCGGTCTTCCACGGACCCCAGGCCCTGCAGGAATTGCTCTACTAGCATCTTATTACTGTCCACATCATTGATAGTGTCCACCCGCTTCAGCGTACGGAGGGCCATTTGCAGGCGCAGGGCATAGTCTCTCACATTGTCCGCAGGCCATTGTCGGCACTGTTAAAACTGCATCCAAAGCTCCGCTTCGGTGCGGGTCTCAAAAGCGGTTTGTAGTTTTTCGAAAATGGTAGTCACCGAGGCCCGGTCCGCGTCGGTCCAGGTCTCCGCCTCCTGCTCAGTCGCGCCGGTTAGCTGCCCTAGCACGACCGCTGCCCGTTGTCTATCAGCCAAGGGATATAAATCGAGGTCCGGGCTAATCTTTTTCCGGAACACCTGCAAAGCATCAGGCTTCCCATCGTACTGCGGTAGCCAGGTAGCGCCGGGCACATAGGGCAGGGAGAATGGCATCACCTGGGCGACCGCTGGACCCACGGCCCCCCCGCGCTCCTGCGACCAGACCAGGGGCTATCCCGTTTCCAACTACGGGTGTGGCGGGAGCTACACCCGCCACTCCTCCGACAACTCCGTCGGCCGCAGACATCTTTTTCCCGTACCCCCTTGGTTCTCTTCAGCACTTCCGTTTGTTGGGGGCGGGGCTTCGCTTTCGCGCCTTCCCTGCTCGGAGAAGACGCTCGAGCGGGAGATTTTCGCACCAAGATGGCGGCGCTTCAAAATTTTTGGCCGGACACCGCCGGCGGAGATCACAAGGCTCACTTCTACTGGTAAGTAGAGGGGTTCAATCCTGTTCGTGACGCCAAGTTGTCGCGGCCGGGGAGGACGCCATCACTGCTGCGCTCTCGCTAACGCTCAGGTCCGGCACTGCTGCGGCTGCTCGGTGGCTCGAGCGGTGGGCCGGATCCGGGGACTCGAGCGGCGCTCCTCGCCCGTGAGTGAAAGGTGTGTATTGTTTCGGAGATTTAGCCCGTGACGCCATCCACGGGTCGTGGTGAAGATGGGCACCACCACTGCTGGTGACGGGGATCCCGGGAGCGATGGTAGGGAGCAGCTGGGATGTTGTTTTCCCCCTCCGTGGGTAGGGGTCGTTGGTCCCGAGGCCCGGCGATATGACGGGGAGGCAGGGTTGGTGAGGTGCAGGGTTGCAGGGACAGCGCGGCGTGGTGCCGGATGGCACGGGTGTACTCACTCAGTAAGAAATGTGCAAAGTCCTCTTTAGACCAAACAGCTGGATGGACGGGTCCCGCAGCCGGCTGCAGTGTCTCTCCCCTGAAAGGTGATGGCGGCTGTCTTTCCCTGCACCTTGATGTTCTCAGTTGACTACTATGGATCCCCAACGGTAGTCCGCTCCCTGGTGTATGGGTACCGGAGGAGCCCGTTTGCCCGCAGGCGCTGGCCCTTGGGTCTCTAGCCTTAGGCGGTAGCTGTATACCCTCACGGTGTGGGCGGTTGCCTTCAATTGGGACTTTTGCTGTTAGGAAACCCCTGGGGTTCCGGTCACATTCGGATTTGACTATTGTCGGCAGCTCCAAGCCTGGTCGGGGTCCAATGGCCCTGCCTGTGTGTGCTGGCTTCACTTCGCTCCCCGGTCGGTACCGGCGGGCCAACGCCCAACTCCGGTCCTACGGTTCCGCGTTGCTTCACCACTCCTGCAGACGGCCACCACTGTCTGCCAACCTTGCTGTCAGTGCCTGGGCCACAAACCCAGACACCCAAGTGCTTACTCCTCACTCCTCAAACTCCAACACTCAACTGTCACTTTTCCCGCCTCCAGGCCTGTGAACTCCTCGGTGGGTGGGGCCAACCGCTTGGCTCCGCCCCACCTGGTGTGGACATCAGACACTGGAGGGAGGCAACAAGGGTTTTGTGTTTGGCTGGTGTCCCTGTCTAATGGGGGTGGGGGTGTTTGTGTGTTATTTGGGACGACCTGGCTAGTCAAGGGTGCCACATAGCAAAACTGTGTGTGTGTATATAGCATAGCTACAGTGAGGAATAGAAGGATTTCATACACTGCCGAATTTGCAAGTTTTCCCACCTACTTACCTACCACCAATGGAAAGGTCTATAATTTTTATCATAGGTATATTTCAATTGTGACAGACAGAATAATAAAAAGTCCAGAAAATCACATTGAATGATTTTAAAATAATTAATTATTTTAATTTTATTGCATGAAATAAGTATTTGATACAATAGACAAACAGAACTTAATATTTCTTACAGAAACAATTGGTTGCAGTTACAGAACTCAGATATTTCCTGTAGTTCTTGACCCAGTTTGCACACACTGCAGCAGGGATTTTGGCCCACTCCTCCATACAGATCTTCTCTAGATCTTTCAGGTTTCGGGGCTTTTGCTGGGCAACATTGAGTTTCATCTCCCTCCAATTATTTTCTATTGGGTTCAGGTCTGGAGACTGGCTAGGCAACTTAAGGACCTTGCAATACTTTTTATGGAGCTACTCCTTAGTTTCCCTATTTGGGTCCAAGTTATACTGGAAAACCCAGCTACGACCCATCTTCCATGCCCTTAGTGATGGAAGGAGGTTGTTGGCCAAAATCTTGCGATACATGACCCTATCCATCCACCCTTTAATACAATGCAATTGTTCTGTCCCCTTTGCAGAAAAGCATACCTAAAGTATGTTTCCATCTCCATGATTCACGGTTGGGATGGTGTTCTTGGGGTGCTACTCATCCTCCTTTTTCCTCCAAATACGTTGATACCAAAAAGTTTTATTTTGGTCTCATCTGACCACATGACCTTCTCTCGTGCCTCCTCTGAATCATTCAAATGGTCATTGGCGAACTTCAAACGGTCCTGGACATATACTGGCATGAGCAGCTGGACCTTGTGTGCGCTGCAGAGTTTTAGTCCATGATGACATAGTGTATTGCTAATGGCAATCTTTTAGACTGTGTTGCCAGCTCTCTTCAGGTCATTGACCAGGTCCTTCTGTGTAGTTCTGAGCTGATTCCTAACTTTTCTCAGAATCATCCTTACCCCACAAGGTGAGATTTTGCAAGGAGCCCTAAACGAGTAGGATTGACAGTCATCTTATATTTCTTCCATTTTCTGGTAATTGCACCAACAGTTGTTGCCTTCTCACCAAGCTGCTTGCCTACTGTCCTGTAGCCCATACCAGCCTTGTGCAATGCGACAATTTAGTGCATTGTGTCCTTAGACAGCTCTTTGTTCTTGGCCATGGTGGAGAGATTGGAGTATAATTGATTGAGTGTGTAGATAGGTGTCTTTTATACAAGTAACATGTTCAATCAGGTGCAATTAACACAGGTAATGAGTGCAGAGTAGGAGGGCTTCTTAAAGAAAAAATAGCAGGTCTGTGGGAGTCAGAATTCTTGCTAGTTGGTAGGTGATCAAATACTTATTTCATGCAATAAAATGCAAATAAATTCTTTAAAAAATACAATGTGATTTTCTGGATTTTTCTTTATTCTGCCTGTCACAGTTGAAATGTACCCACAATAAAAATTACAGACATCTCTATTCTATATAGGTGGGGAAACTTGCAAAATCGGCAGTGTGTCAAATACTTATTTTCCTCACTCTATGTGTGCATATACTGTATACAGTGGAGTAAAATAAGCATGGAGTGCATGCAGCCATGTTATTTATATGAGTGTGCTGCTGATGGTGTACATAATGTGCCTGCTGTTAAGCTATATATGTATATCACACCTGATGCAGAGATACACTAATAGATCTATTGCCTATTTTACTCCAGTGAGCAGTGACATACCAGGAATAGAGGCAGACCAGGTGGCAGCTATGGGACCCGGGAGTGGAAGAAAACATGCTAGGTGACATTATAGGCAGCTGCATCCTATGGTCTGATAAATACAGTATGTACTGTTATTAATGGAGAATAATAAGATTACTATTGTAAACAAAATTATCAACTACACATTATGATTTCCTCTTCATATCCAAAAATTTGGCATGTGCAATCCTCAGGAGAATTAAAACATGGTACCAGATAGCAGAAACAAGCATTTCATATGACAGAAAATGCATCAAACAAAAATATGAACAGACACTTTAATAAGATTAAAAATAGATGGCCTAAGGCCTGCAAGAAGGGAACTACGCATGCATATGCCTAAATCAATGTCCATCATGTTAATGACTTTTTTTAGAGACCTGCAGACATCTTTTTTTTTTGGGAACACCACATGTTAAAGTTAATATTAACCGTTCATTTTAGTCAATAGATCTTGGAATAGTTATATATAAGTTCCACAAATGGACGTGATTAAAAAAAAATGTTCCTGTGCTGAGATAATCTTATATATGTGTCCCTGTTATGTACTGTGTAATGGCTGTGTCTGACTGTCCAGGGACATGGTCTGATCATACCACAACTCCTGGGCAGAGGAGGTAGTAAGAAAGTATTCACACATTACAATACGGGATCATAGCTTATTCTTTCTTTGAGGTAAAACATTTCCCTGCCTGTTTTTAAAAAATGTTTTACCTGAAAGAATTGTTTGCTATCTTGTACTGTAATTTCTGAATACTTTTTTTTTTGTCTCCTCCCCAACCCAGGAAACGTGGTATGATCAGACCATGTTCCTGCATGGTTAGACACAGCCATTACACAGAACATAGCTGGACACATTCAATTGTGCAACTTATTATTATTAAAATCTATTGAGTAAATTTACCGGTAGGGTGTCGCGTTTTTTTATTTTTGTATTAATAATAGTGATTATGAAATCAAGTATTTTTAATACACAATTAAACTTACTGCTTATTTAGCTTATATTTAATTCTAGTTTACTGAAGCACTGGGGGCTGCCATCTTGGATTTGCTGTGAGTAATGACAGTTACTTTCCTCCTTTATGGCAGCACCTAGGGCATTGGGTCTGATAGTTGGACTCCGACACCTATACATAACACAGGAGAGCTCCCTGCTGTGACCTGGAGATGCCCCCTGGGCTGTCCATATCACAGCAGAGGGAGGAGATCGGCGCAATCTCTGTGGAGCTCACAGTATATGAATATATATATATATATATATATATATATATGTAGCACCCCTGCGGTACCAGGTGCCACAAATGTAACCCGTGGAAACCCAAACCCCAGAATATCCGTGTCAGCAAGTACACCAGTGTGGAGCCCTGGCCTAGCCAGGTTGTCACAGATAACATACAAACACCCCCCACACCCCATTAGACAGGGACACCAGCCAAACAAAAAACCTTGTTGCCTCCCTTCAGGGTCTGATGTCCACACCAGGTGTGGCGGGGCTAAGCGGTTGGCTCCACCCACCGAGGAGTTCACAGGCCTGAAGGCGGGAAAAGTGACAGTTCAGTGTTGAGCAGGGAGGAGTGAGGAGCAAACACTTGGGTGTCTGGGTTTGTGGCACAGGCACTGACAGCAAGGTTGGCAGACGGTGGTGGCCGTCTGCAGGAGTGGTGGAGCAACGCGGAACCGTAGGACCGGGGACGGGCGACGGCCCGCCGGTACCGACCGGGGAGCGAAGTGAAGCCAGCACACACAGGCAGGGCCATCGGACCCCGACCAGGCTTGGAGCCGCCGTCAATAGTCAGATCCGAATGTGACTGGAACCCCAGGGGTTTCACAACAGCAAAAGTCCCGATTTAAGGCAACAGCCCACACCGTGAGGGTATACAGCTACCGCCTAAGGCTAGAGACCCAAGGGCCAGCGCCTGCGGGCAAACGGGCTCCTCCGGTACCCATACACCGGGGAGCGGACTACCGTTGGGAATCCATAGTAGTCAGCAGAAGAACATCAAGGTGCAGGGAAAGACAGCTACCATCAGCTGTCCGGGGAGAGACACTGCAGCCGGCTGCGGGACCCGTCCATCCAGCCATTTGGTTTACCGAGGACTTTGTACCTTTCTTGATGAGTGAGTACACCCGTGCCATCCGGCACCGCGCCGCGCTGCCCCTGCAACCCTACACCTCACCGACCCTGCCTCCCCGTCACATCACCGGGCCCCGGGACCACTGACCCCTACCCATGGAGGGGGGAAAACAACATCCCAGCTGCTCCCTACCATCACTCCCGGGATCCCTGTCACCAGCAGTGGTGGTGCCTATCTTCACCACAACCCGTGGGTGGCGTCACGGACTAAATTCCCCAAACCAATCACCCCTTTCACTCACGGGCGAGGAGCGCCGCTCGAGTCCCCAGATCCGGCCCACCGCTCGAGCCACCGAGCAGCCGCAGCAACGCCGGACCCAAGCGTTAGCGAGAGCGCAGCAGCGACGGCGCCCTCCCCGCCCGCGACACCAGCATGTTCAGGCCACATAGACAACCCCGACAATAAACTGGGAGACTGCCTAGTAACAGGTAAAAGGGGAAAGCACTGATTGTATGTAGCCACCCAGCCTGTAGGGAGAGACCCAGCAAGTGGGAGGGGCCAGTGGTCAGTTGGGAAGCTGTCAGGAAGTGGTGTTCAGTCAGTCGGAAGTGTGTGAGGAGAGTAGAGAGTCTGTCAGAGGACGTGAAGGAGAGAGTAAAGTACTAAAAAACTGACCTGCAAAGACAACGGAGAGCTGTAAAAGGAGTGAGAACTGTGTAGTACGGAACCAGGACTCCGGGCACCGTGGGTTACCTTTGGAAGCAGTAGACTCCAGGAACCACGCAGGGCCTGTGGAAGTTCGGAACCAAGCTCACGGGACTCAGCACAAGGCAGGGTGCAGACCCTAGGACAATGGGACACTTTATGGTCAGCTGTTACTCTGCCGGGCGAGAAGATCTCCAGGGTCAATCGCCAACCTAAAAAGCCTGAAGCACAATCAGCAAAAAGGGGACCAGGAACTGAATCCCTTAAATAGTCCAGGCTGCCTGCATTAGGGCCCAGAGAGAAAAGAAGGGACTTCCAAGTAGCTCCAGGCCACGGGAGTCTAATCATAACAAGTGTGCACGAAGGACAGCCATCCCAAGTCCAGCTGGCATGGAGAACAAGGGAAGCGGGTACACCTTGAACCAGCACCCGTGGTTCCAGTACCAAAAGTAAAGAAGGCTAGTTAAACTGCAACACTGGTGTGGACTGTTTCCTTGGCGGCGTGCACTCATATAGACTGTTCCCCACTACCACCACCATCATTCACTGCTGGGTCCTGTCCATGCTTGTTGAGGGCTCTAAACATCCAGGCTGCATCACTCCATCAGCCCCAGCAGAAACTTGCAGCGGTGGCCCCAAATAACCTAATAACTTTTATTATTTTCTTTTACTTTTACCAAAAAACCCTTTTTTTTCCTGAGGGACGGCACCCCGAGGGCCACAGTACCGGGCCACGACCACGACTGACCCCCCCGGGCACTCCAGAGCCCGGGACCGAGTACCCCACAGCCCTGGGGGCGTCACATATATACTGTATACGCTATATGATCATAAGCATAGTGTTACTATACAAACATATATATATATAAAAGACATTAATTATGCTGCATTACTTTGAAGAAATATAATTAATTTCTTTGCCAGATTTATTGTGTTTTATTCATCCCTGTAATACCAAGAAAGAATAAAAAATGGTCAATAAGTGATCAGTACGGCAAAATTATTTCTGTGAAAACTACAGTTTGTCCCACAAAAAAACCTTCTGTTTAAAGCCCGCTGTCTTGGGGTTATATTTGACTCAGATCTCTCCTTCACTCCCCACATTCGTTCACTTGCTCGTTCATGTCACCTCCACCTCAAAAACATCTATAGAATTCGACCTTTTTTTACCATTGTCTCTGCAAAAACTCTTACTGTCGCCTTCATTCATTCTTACCTGGATTATTGTAATTCTTTACTAATTGGTCTCCCTATTACTAAACTCTCCCCTCTCCAATCGATCCTGAATGTTATAGCCAGGATCATTTTCCTCTCCAACTGCTTCACTGATGCCTCCCCCCTGTATCAGTGATTGAACTGGTTACCCATCCGCTACAGAGTCCAATGTAAACTTATCACTCTCACCCACAAAGCTCTCCAGAGTCCCGCACTGCCCTACATCTCTTCCCTCATCTCTGTCTATCACCCCACCTGGGTGCTCCATTCTGTCAATGACCTAAGTCTGACATCCTCAATAATTTAAACCTCCCACTCCCATCTTCAAGAGTTCTCACGAGCTGCACCAATTCTATCTTTTGTGCCTCCCCTATTGCCTCATAGACTGTAAGCTTACGAGCAGGGCCCTAACTCCTCTTGGTATCTGAATTTTGTTATTTTGTAATGGCTCATATTGTCCGTACATGTCCCCTCTGAATTGTAAAGTGCTGCGGAATATGTTGGCTCTATATACTGTAGGTAAAAATTATTATTATTTTGATAAAGCCAATGGAGTGTCAGAACAAGGCTCCATAGCCTTTGATCGACAGAATCGGGGAATGCCAAGGGAAGCTCTGGACTACGTCGGACCTGTGTGGAAAGTTTTCTATCTAATAAATTGGTGGAAAAGAGACAGGATTTTGTATTGATTTCTCTTTATATGCTTTCAGGTTTCCATTTGTGGATTATATTGGATTCCCTGGATTATGTTGAACCTGCCTGGGTTTTCTTTTTCCTAAAAAAAATACATTGGTAAACCACAGAAAGAGGCGGGGAGTGTTAATTTGTATGTTTTTTTTTTCTTTTTTCTTATTGGGTTAGTAATGGGGGAGTTTGATTGACACCTCGATTACTAACACCAGAGATGGATGTCAGCTGTATTTTTGGACAATTCACAGCTGACACCAACCCTAAATACCATTATCTTGAGTGCCAAGGCACCAGGGCAATCAGGAAGAGCTGAAGCAAAAGACAGAATTGGAGCATGCCCTCTTTCTGAGGCGTCTGATGGCTGGTATTTTTAGACTGGAAGAGACCAATAACCTTGGGCCTTCCCAACCTGATAATATCAGCTCACAGCTGTTTGCTTTACCTTTGCTGGTTTCATAAAATATGGAGGACCCAATGTCATTTTTTCCATTTATTCATTTTTTTTTAAGGTAAAAAAGCCTAAATAGCTGTAGAATAAATAACACATGAAAGGCACCAAAGGTTGAAAATTGTAATATGGAAGGGGGGTTGTGAAATTACATCTCTGCACGATAGCTACCTCCTCTATTTAATAACACATAACTCACAAAAAGAGCCATTAAATGTGAGCACCAGGCCTACCGAAGTGAGGCAGGGAGGGTGCCAGCACTACTCATAATGAGGATAATAAACAAGAGAACATGAGTAAAGTGCAAATATAAATAATTTTTATTGAGTACACAACAAGAAAAAATAGTAATTAAAATGGTACACTACCAAAAAATCTTAGGGATACATACATATTAGACCCAAGAAAATTCATAGTAGCCTATCCAATTGATCAAGAGTGTTATATATAAACATCTATGTTAAATAGCGGCTAACAGATGGGAGGGTCTGATATGGATAATGTAGGTAATTCAAAAAGGGACTGCTATAGAGTTATAGTACACAAATCAAATCAAACCATGATTCCCCACCATGTATTGGTAGGAAATCATGGTGATCATGCTGGAAGCACCGTGGAGAAATAAATATTAGTACTAGACCGGTAGGAATAGCACCAAAAGACCATACAACACAAGTGTGCAGGGTAAAAGGATTCTCTTACCTAAAGTGCTGAAGTGCAGTATAAGTGCAAAAAAGTTACGATGTGACCAGCAAGGAATGAAGCAGTCCCAATAGAAATAGAGTGGTATCCCTATAGATGGCCAAAGGTCTCCATCCGACGCGCGTTTCGCGAGGATTCTGTAGCTTTATCAAGGTGGGGAACCAAGGTAGTGGTTCCCCACCTTGATAAAGCTACAGAATGATCACCATGATTTCCTACCAATACATGGTGGGGAATCATGATTTGATTTGATTTGTGTACTATAACTCTATAGCAGTCCCTTTTTGAATTACCTACATTTTTTCTTGTTGTGTACTCAATAAAAATTATTTATATTTGCACTTTACTCATGTTCTCTTGTTTATTCTCCTCTATTTAATATAGTTATATCATCTATCTATATCTTTAGATTAGTTTTTTTTCCTTTGCGATGTGTGCATAAAAATTGGATGTCATATAGATGGTCCATATGCAATCCGCTTTCTTTTAACACATCAATTGACTTGCATTGATGAGTCTCATCCTAACTAGGCTACTATACGCCGGATGCTGCAATTGTTTTCCTCAGCCTAATTATAGCTGAGGAAAAACCTGCAGAAGAACACTGACTCATTGAATAACATTGGTGCAAGTGCAATGCAATTTCTTATTGCATTGCACTCATCCGTTTTATATGCAAATGGGAGCAAGAACTTAATTTGAGAGTATTCACATTCTAATTGGAGTAACAGTTTAGAAATCACAGTTCTTTAATATGTAGCTGTCTATTTTTCAAGGGCCCCAATGTATTTAAACAATAGGATAAAATCTCTTTAATGGGCTGCATGGGCTATTTGCTTGTTAATCCTTCATCAAATAAGCAGGTAAAAGGTCTGGAGCTTATCCCAGGTGTGTCATTTGGAAGCCGTTGTGAACCTACAACATGCAGTCAAAGGAGCTCTCAATGGAAGAGAAGCAGACCATGATTAGGCTGGGAAAAAAAAGAAGAAATCTATCAGATAGATAACAGATATGTTAAGAGTGGCCAAATCAACAGTTTTTTACTTTCTGGGTGAAAAAGAGCTCACTGGTGAACTTCGGAACTCAAAAAGGCTTGGATGTCCACAACAGTGGTGGATCATCACAGAATCTTACCCACTGTGAAGAAAAACTCTTACACAACATAAATCCAAGTGAAGAACACTATCCATGAAGTGATGTTTTAGTATCTACTATAAGTCTTAAGGCTGCTTTACACGTTACAATTTCTCTTGCGACCGCACCCGCCCCCATCTTTTGTGCGGCACGGGCAATTTCTTTCCCGTGTCGCACAATGCTGTAACCCCCCCTTCACACGTACTTACCTTCCAAACGACCTCGCTGTGGGCGGCAAACATCCACTTCCTGAAGGGGGAGGGACGTTCGGCGTTACAGCGACATCACACAGCGGCCGCCCAATAGAAGCTGAGGGGCGGAGATGAGCGGGACGTAAACATCCCGCCCACCTCCTTCCTTCCGCATTGCCATCGGGACGCAAGTAAGCTGCAGTTCATCGTTCCTGGGGTGTCACACAGAGCGATGTGTGCTTCCTTGGGAACAATGAACAACTAGACGTTCGATTTTTAGAAAATGACCGACGTGTCAACGATGAACGAGAAGGTGAGTATTTCAGCTCGTTCACTGTCACACGCTACAATATCACTAACGATGCCGGATGTGCGTCACTTACGACGTGACCCCACCGACATCTTGTTAGATATATTGTAGCGTGTAAAGCCCGCTTTAGGCTGGGGCTACACGGATGACACTCAGCTCCCACTCTGCTGGAGTGTAAGCCGAGTGTCATGCGACGGTCAAGCCACTGTGGTGCGATCCTGTGATCGCAGCACAGCCGTGGAGGACAGGGCAGGCGGTGCGGAGGACAGGGAGGGATTAATCTTCCTATCTCCTCCATTATCGGTTTATGCGAATCTCGCACTGCACTCACATGACATCAGTGTAATACGAGTGCAATACGATGTTTCTCTCGCACCCATAGACTTGTATGAGTGAAAACTAATCGGATACCACCCGCAGTATGCTGCGATTGTTTTCTCAGTCCGATCGGGGCTGAGAAAAAAGATCACTCATGGAAGCGGCCCGATAGAGTAACATGGGTCCGAGTGGAATGCGTTTTTTTATCGCATTCCACTCGCTCCGTTTTACTCACCGTGTGTGCTCAGCCTAAGAGGGTTCACCACAAGGTGCAAACCATTAAACTGGTTAAAGCAGAAGTGCATCTTGAAACAAATCAGCATGCACCAAGGGTTCCTCAAAGGTAAGCCATCAGTATTTAATTTGGCTGGAAACCACTTGAAAAAAAAATTAAAATAAATATGATTGCTTTTATAAATTATATAAATCCTCAGAAAATGTAAAGAGTTAGTGATTCTAGTTTATTTCTTCATTAGTAATGAGTGGGCTCCTATTTTCTTTAAAATGCTCTTTTCCTAAATGTATTTCTTCTTTCAGTAATATAAAAATGAATTTATATGCAGACATTGTAAAAGAAAATATTCTAAGTGAGAAAGCTAAAAAAATATCTAAACAGTCAATACAAGTAGAATGTCTTTTTACAAAGTTACAATATATCGAAATTCTAAGTAGGACAGAGCACATCCATTTGACGGCTTATATCAATAAAAATCCCATCAAGCACAATTATGCTGCTTCTGTAGCTTGTATTCTTTTACACTGCCTTTCCTTATAATGAAATGTGTTCTACAACGAAAACTGAATGCGAATAAAATGATTTTAGCTTAAAACACAGTATATTCTCCATATGTTCAGCATGGAAGAAAGGCATAGTTTTGCTTAAGAATTTTAAAACATCATTAGTCAATTCCTAAAAGGTTGCCATAAGGTACCAGTATATACAACACGGTACATTTTTTTTTATTTCCGTTAAGTAAAATTTGAAATTACAGTTAAAGATTGTGTAGACTTAATGCTTCAGGAAGGGATACTTTGCATGTTTTCCTGTAATATCAGACAGCTGGTAAATTTATTTTTTTTGCTGCACCATTTATATGTTCAGAAGAAGATGCAGCTGTAAAACTAAAGCTTATCCCAAAATGTAATATATAAAGATGACTGTGTGTGTGTATGTATGAGTGTATGTATGTGTGTATGTCCACTAAAGGAATCCGCACTGTCGCATTTGCAATCACGAAAGTTTGCACAGACACTTCACTTGACTCAGGGAACGTCATAGAATATGTTTTGAGGGGAAAATTTAACCCCGCGCTTTAGAGTTATTCGCCAAAAGACACGCTTATATTAAAGTTAATGGAGCTGGGAGCTACAGGTCATTAATAGGATCTCTGATTGGTTGCTATATTCTTAGTATAACCCAACTTATGTCTGAGGTAATATGATATCGGTAGAGACAGACACACAGAGAGACACAGAGAAAGACACACAGAGACACAGAGACAGAGACACACAGAGAAACATACAGAGACAGACGCACACAGACGTACACAGACACACACAGAGACACTCAGAGACAAATATAGAGACACAGACACACACACACACACACAGAGACACACAGAGACAGGGTCACACACAGAGACACATACAGGGACACACATAGAGACAAATACAGACACACAGAGACACACACAGAGACACACATAGACACACAAAGACACACAGAGACAGACACAGAGGCAGAGACAAACAGAGACAGACACAGTGACATAGACACACACAGAGATAGAGACACGCACACACAGAGAGACTGAGACACACAGAGAAAGAGAGAGATAGAGAGGGAGACAGACAAACAGAGAGGGAGACAGACAGAGAAAAGCAGAGAGACAGAGGAGACAGACAGACAGAGAGAAGGAGACAGACAGGGAGAGAGGGAGAGTGATAGAGTGAGAGAGTGGGAAAATGAGAGAAACAGAGAGACACTTAGTGACTATCCCAGGCAACGCCAGGTAATACAGCTAGTCTAATATATAAAGCTGAGCATGTGTGTGTTTGTGTGTGTGTGTGTTGAGGGTGAGGGCCGCTGCCACTTCTCTCTCGGAGGGCCTGCTTGGAACCGGGTTCACTGCTGCGGCTCGAGTGGTGACCGGACCCGGGCTCGCACAGCCGCCCGTCCTCACAACTGTCGGAAAAGGGGATATTTACAAGGGAAGTTGTCTGTGACGCCACCCATTGGTTGCGGTGAAGGATGTTGGCACCGCCGCTGCCTGTTGATGGGGCGTCCGGGGCTGATGGAGCAGCGGGAAGCAAGATGGGATCCCCTCCACTGGTAGGGGAGGTGTAGTACCGGGGCCCGGGGGAGAACACAGGAGTGATAGCTGCTGGAAGTGGTGCACTGGACCGGGGGGACAGTGGTGTACTCACAGTTCAATATTTTCACACAAGTCCAGTAGTAAACCAAGTTGCCAGTGGCCGGCTGCCTTTGGTAGGTGCACTCGGGTCCCACACCCAGGTTGATGAGCAGTTAACCCTTCCTCCTGCACTTTGTGTCTCCTTCTCTTTTGGACGACTTCGCATGGAACGGAGAAGTCCACTCCCGTTTTTTTTTTGTGTTGGGAGCTGTGGCCCGCGAAAGCTGACCCTTGGGATTTTAGTGGGTTCTTGGTGGACACCCTATCCCCCCGTTGGGCTTCCGTTTTGCTCTATCTGGGCAGTAAATTGGGACAATGTCTGGAACCTTGTCCCTGGCTGGTTAATTAGAGAGGGGCTTGCAACCTTCCTCGCCCTAGGGTCCAGGCACCCTGACTGTGCACAGCCTCCGGACCGGATTCCCACTGTCGGTACTGGCAGGCTACAACCTTGCCCCGGTCCACTTTAGGTCTCCCGCGACCGGATCTCTGTCGCCTGCGACTCTGCTCACCGTCTCCCACCTAGCAAAGTAGTCCAGGGGCTACGACTCCTGACTACACTACCGTCAGCTCTTCACACTTCAACTGTCAAAGCTTGTCTTTTACTCATCTGCCGTGTTCCCACCCCTGACTCCTCAAGACCCCCAGGTGGGCGTTCTCATCCGCCTGATCCCGCCCACTGGTGTGTCCGAGTTATCATGAGGGGGTGACTAGGGTATTATGGCTATGTGTTATGCCTAGGTGTGGGTTGTGATGGTAACAAGGAGGATGTGAACTATTTGTGACTACCTAGTTTTGCCAGGGCGTCACATATGTCTTCTCAAGGAATCTTCTCCATCACATTTACAATCATGACATTTTGCAGACACCTCAAGTAACTGAGGGAACATTATAGACTATGTTTTGAGGAGAAAATGTAAACCCTTGCTTTACATTTATTCACCAAAAAACTTGCTTACATTAAAGTCAATGGAGCTGGGAGCTGCAGTTCATTAATAGGAGCTCTGATTGGTTGCTATTGGCAATAAAGGGCATTATTAGTATAAGAAGCTTATGTTTTAGGTAATATGTTATCATAGAGACAGACACACACAGAGACACACACAGAGACACACAACGACACACACAGAGATACACACACAGAGACACAAAGTGACTGATACAGAGGCACACAGAGACTAATACAGAAGCAGAGACACACACAGACACACAGAGACAAACATAGAGAAAGAGACACACAGAGACAGAGAGAGACAAAGACACACAGAAACAGAGACACAGAGACACACAGAGACAGACACATAGACAGAGGGACACACAAAGATACACAGAAAAAACAGAGACAAAGACACACAGAGAAACACAGAGACACAGAGACACAGACAGAGACACAGGGTCAGAGACACACAGAAACAGACACACATAGAGACACACACAAAGACAAACAGAGAAAGACAGAAACATACACAGAGACAAATTAACTGAGGCACACGGAGACACAGACAGAGACACACAGAGACTGAGACAGAGACTGATACAGAAACAGAGACACACACAGATACACAGAGAAACACACACAAAGACACACAGAGACAGATACATTGAGAGATTAAGACACACAGAGACACAGAGACAGAGACACACAGATACAGAGACACAGAAACAGAGACAGAAACATAGGCAGACACAAAGAGACAGACACAGACAAACAGAGACAGAAACACACAGAGACAGACACAGAGAGACACAGAGATAGACACAGAGACACCCAGAGACAGACACCCAGAGACAGAGACACAGAGACAAACGGAGAAACAGAGACGCACACAAAGATTCAGACAGTGACACAGAGAGATAGACACAGAGACACATATAGAGACAGACACAGAGACACACACACAGAGACACATACACAGTCACACAGAGACAGAGACACAGAGACAGATGTTGCGGACGGGGGCCGGTCCACTGCAGGGGGCTGCTTGGATCCGGGTTTGTTACTGTGGCTCGAGTGGTAGATGGACCCGGGCTCGTGCGGCCGTCCGTCCTCACAACCATAGAAGGGGTGTATTTACAGGGGAAAGGTTTGTCAGTGATGCCACCCGTAGGTTGCGGTGAGGGTTGGTAGCACTGCTGCTGTCTGGATACGGGACGCCCGGGGCTGATGGAGCGGGCAGCAGGATGGTATCCCCTCCACGGGTAGGGGAGGTGTTGTCCCGGGGCCCAGGTGTATAGGAGAGGATGCTGCGGAGCGTGTCATGCGGGGCTGGACCAAGCCAGAATGGTGTACTTACATTTCCAAAGAATACAGAGTTCAGTAGTAAACCAAATTGCCAGTGAACGATAACCTCTGGTGGGTGTATTCGGGTCCCACACCCTGGTACAGCAAACAGGGGTCCCTTCCTCTTGCACTCAGTGTTGGTGTCTTCAATAGGACAACTCCGCTTGGAAGGGGGAAGTCCACTCCCGGTAACTTTGTATGTTGGGAGCTGTGGCCCGTGAAATCTGACCCGTAGGATCTCTGTGGGTTCTGATGGACACCCCATCCCCCACTTTGGGCTTCCGTTTCGTTCTCTGGACTTGCTGGTGGGACAAGATGTGGAATCTTGTCCCCGGCTGGCTAATTGACAAGGGGCTTGAAACCTTCCTCGCCCTAGGGTCCAGGCACCCCGACTGTGCATGGCCTCTGGACCGGATTCCCGCTGTCGGCACCGGCGGGCTACAACCGTGCCCCGGTCCACTTAAGATCTCCCACGACTGGATCTCCGTCGCCTGTGGCCCTGTATGCCGTCTGCCACCTAGTCAGTAGTAGGGTAGTCCAGGGGCTGCAACTGCTGACTCCGCTGGCACTCCACATTTCTCTCTACTTGACTGTCAGAACTCAACTCAACTTGTTCCCTCCCAGAACACCTCAGGACCCCTAGGAGGGCGCTCCCATCTGCCTGTTCCTGCCCACTGGTGTGTCCCTATTTTGCCAGGGTGTCACACAGACACAAAAATACAGAGACACAGACACACAGAGACACAAACACAGAGACAGACACAGAAACAGACACAGAGACAGACACAGATATAGGCACAGAGACAAAGACATACAGAGACAGAGACATACACATAGAGACACACAGAGACAGACACAGAGAAATAGATACACACACAGAGACATACACAGAGACACAGAGACAGAGACACACAGAGACACAAACACAGAGACAGACACAGAAACAGACACAGAGACAGATATAGGCCCAGAGACAAAGACATACAGAGACATACACATAGACAGAGATACACAGAGACAGACACAGAGAAATAGATACACACACAGAGACATACACAGAGATACAGAGACAGAGACACACAGAGACCGACACACACACAGAGACACACACAAGACACACACAGAGACACAGAGACAGAGACATACAAAGACAGACACACACGGAGACACATACACACAGACAGATAGAGAGGGAGACAGACAGAGAGGGAGACAGACAGACAGACAGAGGGAAACAGAAAGACAAAGAGGGAGACAGTCAGAGAGGGAGACAGACAGACAAAGAAGTAGAGTGAGAGAGGGGGAGAGAGGGAGAGTGAGAGAGACAGAGGGACACTTAGTTACTATCTTGGGCAACACTGGGTACTACAGCTAATATTAATATAAATGTGCAGTATCAACATAAACAACAATATACAGTATTTTGCTTGTATGAAGTCTTGTTTAATCCTTTCCTATCAGAGACAATTTTTGATTTTGCCCTTTTTTTAAACTTCCTTTTTACCTAGAGCCAAGGCTGCACTGGGACCAAAAAGCAGCCCTGGCACACAAACCGCACCAGGCAACATACTATAACATCCATCAGGAAAAAACAAGAATAATATACTAAAGAGGTTCAAAAATAGAAAAGAAAAAAACCCTCAAAATACAATGCTTTATTAGATACTTAATAAAAATTGTTAAAAGTTAAGGTGATGTGCGAAGTGAACACACAGGTACCTATAATGGTGGTTCCAGAAAAAGATGAAGTGGGGGTCTTGTGGCTAAGGATAAACACAATTTTAACCCCCTTAAATTCAGATATCCTGGTGAGGAAGCCCGGATGTATGCTAGGCTGAAATATCTCACTCAAATGATGATGTATTAACAATAAATAATATACAACACATTCAGTATTCAAGGCCATAATTATGATATGAGATACTCATCCACTAGAAGTCCTCATGCTGATCGCAATGCATTTCCCCCCTATGTTGCCTGAGGGTTCATCAGGGGATTACTTAATCTGGAGGACAAAATGGACCTCCAAACTTGATTGCCGCCAAAAAAAAAAAATAGACAAGCAGTTGACCCATCACCCCAAAGCAATGAATTTAGCTTTTATGTTTTCATGCCCTTCACTTCTCTCGTAATGGAGTTCTTTGAAGAGCCACACGTGAAGGCGCAGTAGCGCAAATGATTGACTACAGCTCTATTTACATTGTGCTCTTCAGAGCTACATTTCTCGAGATCGTGGAGATCCCATGAGTAAGATCTGCAGCAAACGGAAAGTCATCCCGTAGGGGATAAGGGATAACTTCCCAACTTGGGATAACCGATTTAAACAGGATTTTCAATATTTCTTTTTTATAGCCCTAGGAATGTAAAAAATAAAAATAACTAATAATGACCCTTCCGAAATCCAATGCCACCTCTCTGACAAAAGGACAGGAGAAGTGGTACTGTGCAGTGTATACAGAGTATACAGAATAATACAGTCACTAAGAATTATACCCACCAGAGAAAAACTTCAGCTCACCATACATAGGTTGATTTCAGGAAGTTTGTCCAGGGCGGTACAAGGAAAAAATGTAGGCACATGTATCAAAGGAACAAATGTAAAACTCCAGCAACAACGTCCTCAAAGAGGTGAAAAAGATTTAAAAATCCATCTTATTCAGATCATATTAAAACAAAATCCAAAACATCTACAAAGGAAGATTTCTCAGATCCACCATTACGCGTTTCAAACAAATGAATGTCCTTAGTCATAATATGGCAGAGATACACAGGTGTACAGGTTAAATAGAATAGCAATTAAAAAACAAAATACCTCTCTTAGGCAATACCTCTCTTAGGCAGACAGATTTTTTCTATTGCTATTACTTTTAAGCTAGTTACATCTCCATTGTCAACATGCAAAAAACTGTTGGAAACTCCTATATTTCTAAAGGCTACCACAAAAGGCACAAGCTGAAGGTTTTACAATGGCCCTCACAGTCCCATGATCTGAACATCAATGAAAATATGTGGCTAGTGCTCAAAAGAGCAGTGCATGCAAGACAAGCCAGAAATCTCATAGAACTGGAAGACTTTTCCAAGGAATAAAAATCCCTGAAAAAAGAACTGAAAGACTCTTGGCTGGCTACAAAAAGTGTTTACAAGCTGTGATACTTGCCAAAGGGGGTGCTACTAGATACTAACCATATGGGTGCCCAAACGTTTTTGTTAATTTTAAAATGTAAAAGATGAAAATATTTTGCCTAAAATACAAAGAAAAGGTGTCATCCTTAACGTTATGCCTTTTAAAGATCAGTTACTCTTCAACTTGCTTAACTGTTCATAATAACAATAATTTTGACCAGGGGTGCCCAAACTTTTCCATGCCAGTGTATATTATACACTCTTTAGGATTCATCACATGTGCATATAACATGGTCAAAAGCTCTCTGATGTTTTATCTGATAGCACTCGGACCAATGTTATATTAGTCCAAGTGGTAATGTTTCAGTTCAGTTCCATAACAGAGAAAGGTTATGTTTAGAGATGAGCGAGCCTATTTGGTGAAAATCAATCAACCATCGGGGTACTCGGGCACGTTTGATACTCATCTGACTATCGCGGGTGCTTGAGCTCCATGCTCGAGTCCTCGCCCCACTTTTTTTTTGCTGTTTTTAAGCCCCTAAACATGCGGAGATTGCCTCCCAATCACAGTAATACTATAGCTATGTTGAGAACTGACATTACTGATTGGCCTGCCACATCATATCATCAAGTGTTATATAAGACCCGGGTGTGTGATGCTTGGCACAGTGCAGTTCAGGGAGAATTGATGTAGGAGGGACAGATTGGATTGGATTAGAGCACACATATATGCAGGGTGTTACACTTGTACCCTTTAGTGCCTTTATGTGGCAGTAAAGGGTGTTTTTAGGCTGCTTTTATTTAATAAATAAATACATAAATAAAAAACGATGTATGGTCCCCCCTATTTCTCATAAACACCCAAGGTAAAGAAGACAGCTGGCGCTGCTATCAGGTTGGGAAGGTCCATGGTTATTTTGTCCTTCCCAGACTAAAAATAGCAGCCTGCAGCCACCCCAGAATTGGTTATTAGTTGTTCCAATTCTGGAGCTTCGCCCAAGCTCTTACCGGTTGCCCTGGTGCGTTTGCAATAGGGGGAATATTTTGGAGGTTTGATGTCAGCTGACATCAAGCCCAGGGGATAGTAATGGACAGAGGTCTATCCGATACCTCCATTATGAACCCAATAAGTGTAAAGTTAAAAAAACACACTCAGGAAAGAATAGTTTATTTGAATAAAGTCTCCCTTCTATGTCTCGTTCACCAATTTATTTAAAAAAAAATCTTTAAGGTGCGGCCATAAAATATGCTGCATCCTGTACATTTTCTTTTTGAAGTAATTCTTCATAATCACAGTGTATAATTTCCAGAATATTTTCATTATTAACCTTCCGTTGTATTGTTCCATACACAAATGCAAAGGGTATAATAACTGGAATTAATCTGACGGTAGAGTAATCCTGTAAATACATGTACCTGTGACATAACTGGATTTCAAAGTTTATATAAGTCAAGAGTATGACATATTTCAACAGTGAAGAAAATCTACTAAATAAGCATGTTTTGATTGTCAATGCAATTAAAGCAACCAAGTAACAAGCCCTCTAGTTATAGTGTTAAATTGGCCACTTCAGTAAATGTCAAATCTTTCTCACTGAGTATACTTTCTTTTTGTATTAATATTTTTTAGAACCATATGTCATGTAATATCCAGTGTCATGGGGGAGATTGGTACCATATGTCAAAAGCAAAATGAATTTGAAGTTAGGTATTCTAAACCTCATAGCATACTGAAACATTTTAATAGTGCATTAAATGAAGCATGCAATAGGTTATGCCAAGAATGTGAATGCTTTGTCAAAGTCCACATTCACTTTCCTTGTCTCTCCAGACAATACATTCTTCTGCAAGTGAAATAGACTTGGAAATAACCGAAATATCTTTCATTAATGATCAACCTACTAATTTGGAAGCTGAAGGTTTGACTTACCAGTCCTGCTTATATCTAGGCTTCACTGACATATATGTAGCCTTCTTCCAGTCCATACATGTGTGCATAATAATGAAGAAATTTGTATTTTTGATGATTGACCGACAATCTAAACAGTTAATAAACCTGAATGTTTGGCAACGTAAAAGTGAAGTTTTGTCTTCTTAGAATATGTATGTGTGCAGAATTATAGGGCAACTGTTACTGTGCAGAATTATTATGCAACTAAATGTTTATTTTCATCTGTTAGGGGCCCTTTGCACACTACGACATCGCAGGTGCGATGTCGGTGGGGTCAAATCGAAAGTGACGCACATCCGGCATCGCTGTCGACATCGTAGTGTGTAAATCCTTTATGATACGATTAACGAGCGCAAAAGCGCCGTAATCGTATCATTGGTGTAGCATCGGTCATTTCCATTAATTGGGAAAGACCGATGTTACGATGTTGTTCCTCGTTCCTGCGGCAGCACACATTGCTGTGTGTGAAGCCGCAGGAGCGAGGAACAGCTCCTACCTGCGTCCCGGCCGGCTATGTGAAAGGAAGGAGGTGGGAGGGATGTTTACGTCCCGCTCATCTCTGCCCCTCCGCTTCTATTGGCCGCCTGCCGTGTGACGTCCCTATGACGCTGCACGACCCGCCCCCTTGATAAGGAGGCGGTTCGCCGGCCAGAGCGACGTCGTAGGGCAGGTGAGTGCCTGTGAAGCTGCCATAGCGATAATGTTCGCTACAGCAGCTATCACCATGATATTGCAGCTGCGACGGGGGCGGGGACTATCGCGCACGGCATCGCAGCATCTGCTTGCGATGTCGTAGTGTGCAAAGTTCCCCTTAAAGTGAGAATAATAACCAATTAAATCAAAATGTGCAAATAGACATTTAAAAAAGGAACATGAGTGACCAATATAGCCACGAATCTTTTCAAAAACAGTTATGAGCATTCCATCGATGGAGTCTGTCAGTTTCTTAATCTGTAGATGATCCACTTTTTTGGCAGCACAAGCCACAAACTCCCAGACATTGTTCAGAGAGGTGTACTGTTTTCGTTTACTGAACATTTCCTGTTGAAGAAGGGTCTACAAGTTCTCAATAGGGTTTAAGTCAGGAGAGGAATGAGGGCATGTCATTATTCTTTCATCTTTAAAACACTACTTCAGCAATTTTTAATTGCACTACTTGAGTGGTGCTTTAAATCTAAGTTCCATGATGCCTGTCATATACTTAACTTTGGCGGCTTTATCTTTTTATCTCCACCCCTCTGAAGAGCCTCCTGTAATTTGTGACCTGCTGGCAGCTCTATTATTTGCTGGAGCTACTGAAAGTCACAACTAGTGATGGGCAAACCTGGACTGTAAAAGTCCTAATCCACATGGGTAACCTAGTACCTGTGCACCGATCCAAGACCCAAAATTTTCAAGGAACTCCAGGTAACTAACCAGAACTAGCCACCCAGATAATTAACAAAAAGAAAGAAAAAAGAAAGAAAATAAGAATAAAGCAAGCGTGTTATACTTACCAGTCTCCCGCGCTGCTGTAACATTACTTCTGTGGCTGCTTATTTCCCTCATGCATATGCACCGCTTCCCCTGCCCACTGGCAGTCCCGGCGTCTGTGATTTTTTTGCAGTCAGACCTCATCCCCAACCTGTGTTGCAGTGTGTTTGTCTGTTTGCAATCGCACACACTTTCTGTGTATGTATAGTGGTGTAAAAATGAATAAATAAAAATTTGCATATTGCACGCCAATATTATGATATTCAGCACATATAAAGCATATGGCTACAGGCTGCAGCCCCCAGCCATGTGCTTATCTTGGCTGTTTATCAAAATAAGAGGGACCCCATACAGCTTTTTTTTTAATTATTTAAATAAATCATTTTAAAAAACAGCATGCAGTTCCCCCCAATTTTGATACTCAGCCATGATAAAGCCGACAGCTGGGGGCTGGTGTTCTCAGCCTGGAGAGGTTCATGGTTATTGGGGCCTCCCAGCCAAAAAATGTCAGCATGCAGACACTCAGAAGTGTTGCAACCATTAGATGCGACAATCCCAGCACTTTACCTGACTCATCTCAATTGCCCTGGTGTGGTGGCAATGTGGTTAATACGGGGTTAATGACATCTCATAGCTGCCACTAAGCCCTAGATTAGTAATGGGAGGCATCTATGAGACACAAACACCAAAAAATCCTTTATTTGAAATAAAATACAAAAAAACCCACCCTCTTGCACCCCTTTATTGAACCTCCCAAACACCCATGTCCGATGTAATCCACACAAGGTCCCATGATGATTCCGGATCTAGAACTCTGGAATGCTTCAACGTATCCTAGTGATTCTCAGACTATTTTTTCGTGACATATTGTACTTCATCATAGTGGTAAATTTAAGATGATATTTTTTGTGTTTGTTTTTGAATATATAGGAAATTTGGTAAAAAGTTGAACATTTCGCAATTTTCAAACTTTGAAGGTTTATGCACTTAAGCCAGAGAGTTATGTCAGCACAGTTTTTGAAATCATTTTTTTGTATATAACCATTTGTATAGCGCCCACATCCCGTATCATGGAACTTTGAGAGGTCTAAGTGACAGAAAATACTGCAAAGTGACACCATTCTAAAATCTGCACCCTTAAACTCTCAAACTGTTTAAAACCACATCCAATAAGAATTGTTTTAACCTAAAGCAATATGGAAGGAAGAAATTAAAATTTTACTTTTTCCCACAGAAATGTTACTTTACCCCTATATTTTGCATTTTCACAAGGGTAACAAGAGAAAATGCACCATACAGTTTGTTACGCAATTTCTCCTGGCTATACTGGTAGCCCATGTGTGGTGGAAATCTACTGTTTGGGTGCACGGCTGGGCTTGGAGGAGAAGGAGCGTCATTTGAATTTTAAAGCGCAAGATTGTCTGCAATAGATAGCTTACACCATGTTGCGTTTCGAGAACCCCTCATGTGCCTAAACAGTGGACCTCCTAGATCCCTCAAGAAATGTATCTAAATGTTATTGAACACCTTGATCCCCCAGATGCTTCACAGAATTTTGTAACTTTAAGAAGTGAAAATGAAAAAATACATTTTACCACAAAAAAGTTGCTTTAACCCCAAATCTTTCATTTTCACAGGGGTAACAGGAGGTAATGCACATAAAATTTGATGTGTCATTTTTCCTTAGTACACCGATACCCCATATGTGGTGGAAATCTACTGTTTGGGGGCACAGCAAGGCTCAGAAGGGAAGGAGTGCTATTTAACTTTTTGTTGCATTCGGAAAATATATGATGTGTCTAAACAATGGACCTCCCCCACAAGTGACTCCATTTTAGTAGCAGGAGATAATGGGAGTTTATCTACGGGTATAGTGATTGAGTATACCATCATTCTCTGGGATTCCCACACAAAGAGTCATCAAAAAGGAAGTATAGAAAAGAGAATTTCAGGTAGATATTGTAGTCAGGGAAAGATAGGGCATTATTAATGCAAGTATATTTGAAAATAGATTTTGTCACAAAATAGATAGTGAAATTACTTTGTCTTTGGACCACCCTTTAAGTTACTATTTAAATATTTAAAAGTAATGCTACCTACAACTAATCAGTACTGTGGTTTTTGTATGGTCTATAGTTTGATTGTTAAACACATACTGGGAGTTGCAGTTTCATGCAATACAAGTGTATATGCTATGAGCTAACCTGACAATGGTATATCTATATAGTATATATATATATTATATATATATATATATATTACTAGAAGGTGGCCCGATTCTACGCATCGGATATTCAAGAATTTACGTATTGTGTAGATAATGTATGATTTTTGTTATATATATATATATATATATATATATATATATGTTGTTGTCTGTAGTTACCAAGTGTTTGTGTAGGGACTGTACATGTTCTGGGTGTTGTCTGGGTGTGGCGGGGGGTGAGAGCGGTGTTGTTTGTGTGTTGCGTTGCGTGTCGTTATTTGTGGAGCGCTGTGTGTCTGTATCGTTGTGTATGTGTGTTGCGTGGTTTGTGTAGGTGTGGGGTGTGTGTGTGTGTTTTGGGGGGAGGTATGTTTTGTGCAATGTGTGTGTTGTGCGGTATGTGCGTATATTTGTGTGTGCCGCGGTGTTTGTGTGTTGGGTGTTGTGTGTGTGCGGCGTTGTCTGTGTGTGTGGGTGTCTGTGTAGGGCAGTGTTTGTGGTTCCCAGTGTGTGTGTGGTGTGTTGTGCAGTGCGTGTGTTGCAGTGTGTGTGTGTTTTGGGGGGAGGTGTGCACCCCCATCGTGCTCCATCCCCCATGCTGCGCACCCCCCATCGTGCTCCATCCCCACTCCCCATTGTGCTCCATCCCCCATGCTGCGCACTCCCCATTGTGCTCCATCCCTCATGCTGTGCACTCCCCATCGTTCTCTATCCCCCAAGCTGCGCACTCCCAAACGTGCTCCATCCCCCATGCTGCGCACCCCCCATCGTGCTCCATCCCCCATACTGCGCACCCCCCATCGTGCTCCATCCCCCATGCTGCGCACCCCCCATCGTGCTCCATCCCCCATGCTGCGCACTCCCCATTGTGCTCCATCCCCCATGCTGCGCATTCCTCATCGTGCTACATCCCCCATGCTGCGCACTCCCAAACGTGCTCCATCCCCCATGCTGCGCACTCCCCATCGTGCTCTATCCCCCATGCTGCGCACTCCCAAACGTGCTCCATTACCCATGCTGCGCATTCCCTATCGTGCTCCATCCCCCATGCTGCGCACCCCCCATCGTGCTCCATCCCCCATGCTGCACACTTCCCATCGTGCTCCATCCCCCATGCTGCGCACTCCCCATCGTGCTCCATCCCCCATGCTGCGCACCCCCCATTGTGCTCCATCCCCCATGCTGCGCACCCCCCATCGTGCTCCATCCCCCATGCTGCGCACTCCCCATCGTGCTCCCTCCCCCATGCTGCACACTCCCAATCGTGCTCCATCCCCCATGCTGCGCACCCCCATCGTGCTCCATCCCCCATGCTGCACACTCCCAAACGTGCTCCATCCCCCATGCTGCGCACTCCCCATCGTGCTCTATCCCCCATGCTGCACACTCCCAAACGTGCACCATCATCCATGCTGCGCACTCCCCATCGTGCTCCATCCCCCATGCTGCGCACCCCCCATCGTGCTCCATCCCCCATGCTGCACACTCCCCATCGTGCTCCATCCCCCATGCTGCGCACTCCCCATCGTGCTCCATTCCCCATGCTGCGCACCCCCCATCGTGCTCCATCCCCCATGCTGCGCACCCCCCATCGTGCTCCATCCCCCATGCTGCGCACTCCCCATCGTGCTCCATTCCCCATGCTGCGCACTCCCCATCGTGCTCTATCCCCCATGCTGCGCACTCCCAAACGTGCTCCATCACCCATGCTGCACACTCCCCATCATGCTCCATCCCCCATGCTGCGCACCCCCCATTCGTGCTCCATCCCCCATGCTGCACACTACCAATCGTGCTCCATCCCCCATGCTGCACACCCCCCATCGTGCTCCATCCCCCATGCTGCGCACCCCCCATCGTGCTCCATCCCCCATGCTGCGCACTCCCCATCGTGCTCCATCCCCCATGCTGCGCACCCCCCATGCTGCGCACCCCCCATCGTGCTCCATCCCCCATGCTGCGCACCCCCCATCGTGCTCCCCAGTCACACATCAGACAGTAAACACGCACACATCTGATCGCATAAACTCACACTCACACACCCCACTTCTCCCTGTGCCCACCGGTGGGCGATCCCAGCAGCTGTGCTCCTCTGCCGACACTCACAGATCCGATCGCATACACTCACACACACACACTCACACACACACACTCACACACACACACTCACACATCAGAACACACTCACGCACATCCGATCGCATGCACTCACACACACACACTGGCGATATCGCACATACGCGCTGACACAATCACAACATCCGGAGATACCACATGCTTCCGGCCATGTGATCCTCCGGCAGGTCCTGGAAGGTCACTGCACAGTATCGCCGCCGAGAAGCAAGCGATATGACGGGATGTTGTGAGTATGTGGATGCGATCTGATGTGTGTGTGAGGTGTGTGTGAGAGTGAGTGTGATCTGATGTGTGTGTGTGTGTGTGTGTGTCTGTTCTTATGTGTGTGCGTGTGTGTGTGTTCCGCCGCTGCAGGACGTGGATGCGATCTGATGTGTGTGTGAGTGTGATCTGATGTGTGTGTGTGTGTGTCTGTTCTTATGTGTGTGCGTGTGTGTGTGTTCCGCCACTGCAGGACCTTGATGCGCTCACCTCGGGGCGAGAGGCCAATCCGTGTGGGGGGCGGAGCCTGGGCGAGCGGCCAATCCGTGCGGGGGGGGCGGAGCCGAGGCGAGGTGAGCGGCCAATCCGTGCGGGGGGAGGAGCCGAGGCGAGCGGCCAATCCGTGAGGCTGAGCGGCCAATCCGTGCAGGGGGGCGGGGCCATGGTGAATCCATGAAGCCGAGCGGCCAATCCGTGCGGGGAGGGGGGGCGGACCCGAGGCGAGGCGAGCGGCCAATCCGTGCGGGGGGGAGGAGCCGAGGCGAGCGGCCAATCCGTGCGGGGGGGCGGGGCCATGGCGAGCACAGCGGCCAATCCGCTGTTTGTCACCGTAAGGACATGTCACGGTAAGGACACAATTTGGAGCAAGACAGACAGACAGACAGACAGAATAAGGCAATTATATATATATATATATATATATATATATAGATAGAGGTTCATCAGGGACTGTCCACGATAGAACCGCATGAAGATGACACAATTATAGCACTGTCATCTACATGAAAAGTACAGGTCCTCCAGTAAAGCAATTTTACCCATCAGGGACCATGCTGCTCCATGATAGGAAATGCATGCCGACAGTGTGATGGCAAATGAAAAGGTTTTTCATCGTGGACTGCCCATGATGAACCTCCACTATATTGCTCTGGGGGAGAAACGTGTCGGGTAATGATCTGCTGAGTGTGGCTAAATACTGGCCATTTGGCCATCTGTTATCATCGATTGTGATGAATATTTCTCTGTATTGATGTATACACGTTGAGAGGAGGCCTATACTGCTATAATTTAGTTAGATTGACCACTGAGTCTACTGTACAGTTAGGTCCAGAAATATTTGGACAGTGACACAAGTTTTGTTATTTTAGCTGTTTACAAAAACATGTTCAGAAATACAATTATATATATAATATGGGCTGAAAGTGCACACTCCCAGCTGCAATATGAGAGTTTTCACATCCAAATCGGAGAAAGGGTTTAGGAAACATAGCTCTGTAATGCATAGCCTCCTCTTTTTCAAGGGACCAAAAGTAATTGGACAAGGGACTCTAAGGGCTGCAATTAACTCTGAAGGCGTCTCCCTCGTTAACCTGTAATCAATGAAGTAGTTAAAAGGTCTGGGGTTGATTACAGGTGTGTGGTTTTGCATTTGGAAGCTGTTGCTGTGACCAGACAACATGCGGTCTAAGGAACTCTCAATTGAGGTGAAGCAGAACATCCTGAGGCTGAAAAAAAGAAAAAATCCATCAGAGAGATAGCAGACATGCTTGGAGTAGCAAAATCAACAGTCGGGTACATTCTGAGAAAAAAGGAATTGACTGGTGAGCTTGGGAACTCAAAAAGACCTGGGCGTCCACGGATGACAACAGTAGTGGATGATCGCCGCATACTTTCTTTGGTGAAGAAGAACCCGTTCACAACATCAACTGAAGTCCAGAACACTCTCAGTGAAGTAGGTGTATCTGTCTCTAAGTCAACAGTAAAGAGAAGACTCCATGAAAGTAAATACAAAGGGTTCACATCTAGATGCAAACCATTCATCAATTCCAAAACTAGACAGGCCAGAGTTAAATTTGCTGAAAAACACCTCATGAAGCCAGCTCAGTTCTGGAAAAGTATTCTATGGACAGATGAGACAAAGATCAACCTGTACCAGAATGATGGGAAGAAAAAAGTTTGGAGAAGAAAGGGAACGGCACATGATCCAAGGCACACCACATCCTCTGTAAAACATGGTGGAGGCAACGTGATGGCATGGGCATGCATGGCTTTCAATGGCACTGGGTCACTTGTGTTTATTGATGACATAACAGCAAACAAGAGTAGCCGGATGAATTCTGAAGTGTACCGGGATATACTTTCAGCCCAGATTCAGCCAAATGCTGCAAAGTTGATCGGACGGCGCTTCATAGTACAGATGGACAATGACCCCAAGCATACAGCCAAAGCTACCCAGGAGTTCATGAGTGCAAAAAAGTGGAACATTCTGCAATGGCCAAGTCAATCACCAGATCTTAACCCAATTGAGCATGCCTTTCACTTGCTCAAATCCAGACTTAAGACGGAAAGACCCACAAACAAGCAAGACCTGAAGGCTGCGGCTGTAAAGGCCTGGCAAAGCATTAAGAAGGAGGAAACCCAGCGTTTGGTGATGTCCATGGGTTCCAGACTTAAGGTAGTGATTGCCTCCAAAGGATTCGCAACAAAATATTGAAAATACAAATATTTTGTTTGGGTTTGGTTTATTTGTCCAATTACTTTCGACCTCCTAAAATGTGGAGTGTTTGTAAAGAAATGTGTACAATTCCTACAATTTCTATCAGATATTTTTGTTCAAACCTTCAAATTAAATGTTACAATCTGCACTTGAATTCTGTTGTAGAGGTTTCATTTCAAATCCAATGTGGTGGCATGCAGAGCCCAACTCGCGAAAATTGTGTCACTGTCCAAATATTTCTGGACCTAACTGTATACTATATCTCAATGCTTTTCTATCTAAATGTAACATCACTGTTACATGGAAGCCCACTTGCAGTTATGTGTTCATTTTAATTATATTGCTTAACAACAAGTCCTAAAATATGATGTTTTTATGATATTTTTCTTTTTTCCACCTGGTTCTTACATTTTACCTTTCCTGTCTGACATAAACACCAAAGGCAAAGGAAGAAAAAAACTGGAGTATTTTTGTTTGAAGTTACATTCCTTTGTCACATCAGGTTTTTGTCCTTGTGCACTGCTTTTAGATTTTGACAGGGCCTTGATGGCTCTCAGATCTTTCAAGACTTCTACCAAACAAAACAATTGTGTGGCTAAGAGTTTGTGCTCAGTCTTGTGTTAAGCTGGTGTCACACTAAACGACAGCGACAACGACGTCGCTGTTACGTCACCATTTTCGGTGACGTAACAGCGACCTTGTAAGTCGCTGTTATGATCGCTGCTTAGCTGTCAAACACAGCAGAAGCAGCGATCATAAGGTCGCTGTGCTACATGTTCAGAGAGCAGGGAGCCGCGCTTAGCGCTGGCTCCTTGCTCTCCTGCAGCACACATCGGGTTAATTAACCCGATGTGTGCTGCAGCTACATGTCACAGTTCAGAGAGCAGGGAGCCGCGCTTAGCGCTGGCTCCTTGCTCTCCTGCAGCACACATCGGGTTAATTAACCCGATGTGTGCTGCAGCTACATGTCACAGTGCAGAGAGCAGGGAGCCGCGCGCACTGCTTAGCGCTGGCTCCTTGCTCTCCTTGCTACAGTATACATCGGGTTAATTACCCGATGCGTACTGCAGCCACATGTCACAGTGCAGGAGCCGGCACTGGCAGCAAGAGCGGAGGCTGGTAACCAGCGTAAACATCGGGTAACCAGGGAAAGGTCTTCCCTTGGTTACCCGATGTTTACGCTGGTTACAGCTTACCGCAGCTGCCAGTGCCGGCTCCTGATCGCTTCATTTCATCGCTCTCTCGCTGTCACACACAGCGATGTGTGTGTCACAGCGGGAGAGTGACGACCAAAAAATGAAGCTGGACATTCAGCAACGACCGGCGACCTCACAGCAGGGGCCAGGTCGTTGCTGGATGTCACACACAGCGACAGCAACGGGACGTCGCTGCAACGTCACAGAAAATGGTGACGTAGCAGCGACGTCGTTGTCGTCGTCGTTATGTGTGACACCAGCTTTAGTCAGGCATTAAAGAGTTGTTGTCTAACAATGCCACCAATTACGATGTCATTGAAACAATGTTTGTCCAACTGCGTCATTTCCATTAATGATGTAAATGTGCAGAAAACAGGTGATTAATGACACAGGTGAAATGTACCGAGCGTGTTTAATGGAAGGACAGATTCCACAGGGATTTTCTGATTCTAAGCATTTATATTCTTCAGCTTCTTATTTATTTTTTTTATAAAATACAATTCTAATTGAACATTTGAATTCTACACAGTAGGATTTTAACCCTTTTGTGCAAAAGCTGTAAAAAATCAAGTGCATCTCAATAAATTAGAATATAATCAAAAAGTTAATTTATTTCAGTAATTCAATACAAAAAAGTTTACATGAAGTCATTATTATATAGAGTCATTGCACACAGAGGGATCTATTTCAAGTGTTTATTTCTGTTAATTTGGATAACTGCAGCCTTGATAGGACTGTTAAGAAAAGCCCATTCAAAAAATTGGGAGAGATTCACAAGGAGTGGACTGCTGCTGGAGTCAGTGCTTCAAGAGCCACCACACACAGACGTATCCAGGACATGGGCTATAACTATCGCATGCCTTGTGTCAAACCACTCATGACCAATAGACAACGCCAGAAGCGTCCTACCTGGGCCAAGGAGAAAAAGAACTGGACTGTTGCTCAGTGATTCAAGGTGTTGTTTTCAGATTAAAGTAAATTTTGCATTTCATTTGGAAATCAAGATCCTAGAGTCTGGAGGAAGAGTGAAGAGGCCACAATCCCAGCTGCTTGAGGTCTACTGTGAAGTTTCCACAATCAGTGATGGTTTTGGGAGCCATATCATCTTCTGGTGTATGACCACTGTGTTTTATCAAGACAAAAGTCAGCGCAGCTATCTACCAGGAGATTTTAGAGCACTTCATGCTTCCCATTGCCGACAAGCTTTTTGGAGATGGAAATTTCATTTTCCACCAGGACTTGGCATCTGTCCACACTGCCAAAAGCACCAATACCTGGTTTAAGAACCCCAGTATCACTGTGCTTGATTGGCCAGCAAACTCACCTGACCTAAACCCCATAGAGAATCTATGGGGTATTGCCAAGAGGAAGATGAGAAACACCAGACCCGACAATGCAGACGAGCTGAAGGCTGCTATCAAAGCAACCTGGGCTTTCATAACAACTCAGCAGTGCCACAGGCTGATTGCCTCCATGCCACGCCACATTGATATAGTAATTCATTGAAAAGGAGCCCCGACAAAATATTGAGTGCATTTACTGTACAGACTTTTCAGTAGGCGCCAACATTTCTGAGTTTAAAATCATTTTTTCAGTTGGTTCTTATATAATATTCTAATTTTCTGAGATAATGACTTTTGGGTTTTCATTGACTGTAAGCCATAATCATCAATATTAACAGAAATAAACCCTTGAAAAAGATCACTCTGTGTGTAACAACTCTTTATAATATGTGTTTCCCTTTTTGTATTGAATTACTAAAATAAATTAACTTTTTGATGATATTCTAAATTATTGAGATGCACTTGTAATATTAGAGGTTTTGGGTACTAAATTCTGTGATTGGTCATTGATCCAGGAAACAAGTCTGATCGCCATATGTGGAGTCGGGAAGGAATTGGTGTCTGCCTTTTGGGTTTTTTGCCTTCCTCTCGATAAAGATGTTAGGCTATACATTGAACTCAATGGACTTATATCTACTGTAACCGACAGACAGGTGTATATATTTCCCCCTGAAAGTTAATCTGGGCGAGATATTACTGTAGCAGTCTAACTGCTCAGCTAACTCAGCTGAGGGAGTTTGTCTAACCACAGCCACATAAAAGGCTGAAGAAATCCTTCAGTAGGGGGGAGACAGCCGGAGGAGTAACATGCTGTGTTGTGAGCTGGACATGAACTAAAGGCCAGTGACTGGAAATTCAAGCCCTGGTAGTGTGAGTCAGGGATGTTTGTAAGCGCCCAGATGGGCAAGTGTTTATTGTTTTATGTTGCATGGGTTTTTTTCAATTTCTGGCTGCAAATAAAAGCATTGCATTTACTTTACATAGACTGTTTTCCATCTGTCACTGCCGTGTCGCCCTATGATGCCCATAGCGTGTTACACTACCTTCAACTTCTCAAATTATGAAAGATGAACTAAAGTGAAAAATAAATAAAAGCAATATGTTGGTCATTAGCTTTATTAATTTAGTTCACTTTGAACCATAATATGGTAAAATAAAAACACCCAAATGTAGAAGGTCACATGAAGTGTCCATTTCCATGGCTTGAAACATGGTCAGAAAGTGTTAGGTAGCAATATGGGTAACTGCTGAACTTGGGTACATCCTTGCTAGTATGTAATTATTTAGGTTGTGATGTGATGGCATTCAAAGGTAAATCACCATTGCCAATAGTCACTACCCATATCATGGAGATATAAGGAGGCATGAGTGACTACAGCTAATTACGCATGATGACAAAGGCTCAGCCTTCATGATAACCATAACGTGACTGATATGATATGACTTCGGACAACTTTTGAGATAACTAAAAGGCACTTTGCCATTTTTTCCATAGATAATGCTTGAAGCCATATATTGCCCACTATTTGACAGCAATTTTAAGTTAATGTAACATCTGCCCTTGACCACAGACTCAAGATGACTGTCACAGACAGACTAGGGCTAGCCACCAAGTTGGAAGGATCTCAAGAACCCTGAAACCCTTTAACCCCTGTACAGGAATTTGGAATTACGCAAGGTCCAGATGATTGCTGCCTATGGAAGGCTGCAATCCAAGAAAAAGTGGTCATCAGGCAGGGTCGAAACCAGGAGGCACAAAAAGGGACAAAATCGGCAGGCAGGAACGTAGTCAGAAAATCGGGAAGAGGTCAAAATGGGAGATGGCAGCAAGGCACAAAAACGGCAGGCAGGAGAGTAGTCAATGAGCAGGCAGAGGTCAATACACAGGAATCAATAGTCAGAACAGGAACCAGACAATAGCAGGAATGCAAAACTATCTCTGGCAGTGACCAGCAGACAAGAGGGTGAATTAGAAGTGTGTGGAGTCTTCCCCTTGGCTGTAGCTGAATGGTGGTAACTTCAGCTGGAAGACGCACGCCTCCTACAGTCAGCCAGTGATACTGCAGGTCCCAGGGAAACCCAGCTTACTGGGGCTGATGTGAAGCCCCACCGGTGTTGTGTCGGTGCATTACCTTCAGGGACTCCACGCAGCTGGATCTTGTCACAGGTAGGAAATCTTCTATTTGTCGTGACGCCACTCTCAGAATTGCGGTCAGTGGGGACCGCCACTGCAGATTAAGGGATGCCTGGGGCTGATGGTGGGTGCAGTCGGTTGTAATAGCCTCCTGAGAGTGAGGCAAGCCCCAGGGCCCTGTGTAGGTGTGTAGAACCACAAGGCGCAGAATAACTCCACACAAGCTAAATGTCTTTCAGGGGTTTTACTCACGGAAGGTGGCAGAGTGAGTAACCCGGGCGTAGCTGGGATGAACCAGGCTGGAACCAGGTGTCCTTCAGGCTGACTGATGAGGGTGACTACCGACTCGCCTTCCTTAGCCCTTTACGTTTTGGGGTAACCCCGACTTTTAGTCCCTATGGGGGTCACCCAGGGAAGTTGCTGAAGCCTCTCTCCCCTTCGTTTGGCCCGTTTGCTTGTAGCCTGGACCAGGACACTCCGGCTGCTTGCCTCCTGTAAACTATGGGCCCTAACTGTGGCTACGTGGCTGCGGACTCTGTAGTGTGTTCTTGGGGGTGTGAAGTGCCCCCTCAAGCAGGTTTGGCAAGGAAAGGTGGATCTATCCCTGCACTGGGACCTACTACCCGTTTGGGCCTGGTAACTCCCTAGCAGTCTCCTTACTTCCCACTCCGTTGCTCTCTCTTTAGCTGAAGATGGATTTCGGGTAGCACTACTAGGTGACCGTTCTCCCCCGTCGGTAGCCACTGCGCGGACGCTGTCAGACTGCAACAGCCCCAGGGGTCTGCTCCTGACGTCTGCTCCCCCTGAACTGCACACTGAACCGGCTCACTGCTCCTCCTCTCCTGTTCTTGCCTACGCCACCTAGCAACCAGGCTCTCCACCACACCCCTTGAGTGGAGATGGAGGCTTTTACCCCCTCCACTATTCCAGTGGAGGTGAAGGCTTTGCCCCCTCCTGGGATCCCCAGGGGTCCTCTCAAAGGTACATGTGTGAGACCTGATCACTATGCGCCTGTGTAGTCACACCTCGGTCAGCCTTCTGGATTACCTGTTTGTACTGTCCCCAGCATGGGTGCAGTACTCAGTGGTGCCTGACCAGGTCAGGGGCGCCACATTCCCCCTTAGTTATCACCAGCACGTCCTCGGGCTGCAAGACAACATTTTAAAATGCATAAAACAGTAAAACATGGTAAAACATTTTTAAAACCACCAGGTACCATACATCACCACCCTCCACCCACAAGTCCGTTAACCCACCCAAACCCTTTCAGGAGGCAGGTCACCGGTCCTTTTGGTAACCAGATCTGGGCCATCTACTTCCCCAGACCTTTCCTCCAATCTTCCTCTCCCGTTGGCCGCGCCTTCAGCCACTTCTGGCAGGATGTAGAGGCGGCTTCCAGGGTCTGGTGGTTTTCAGGGTATACCTGGCCTGGTGGATCCGCGCCTTCAGCCTCTTCTGGCAGGATGCAGAGGCGGCCTCCACAGTTGGTGCTGACCAGATGCCCTCTTTGTGGTGGAGAGCCAGGCCCCATAAACAGGCATGCTCTCTGGTTGCAGGTAAGCCAAGGCCCCATAACGGACGTGCTCCCTGGTTGCAGGCGAGCCAGGCCCCTAAACAGGCTGGCCCTGGTGGTGGTACCCTCTGGTGTAACTATTTACACTGCGAGAGTTTGTGGCTATAGCCAGTTCATAGCCTTAAGGTTCATTTCTCACATTAGTTTATGTGGGCACATTGCTTAAACTTGTAAACGTTGCAAAAACTTCAAACTGGTCAAAACAGTAACTTGTTGTACTTCTTACTTTACTTTCCTCTACTCCTCCATACCAGGGCTTGGGCCTGTAGGGCTGCGGCACCTGTTGGTTTCTCGATCTCTTTCATCATCGGAGGTAGTCTCATCAGTGGGTTCTTTATCTTTCCTTTCTCTATCTCCGTCTTCTTCTGTGTCTGTTTCTTTTGCAGGACTGCTGTAAGGCTTTCTGGTACATGGTGTAACATCCAATGCATACCAGCCTCTTTCTCCCTGGTGCATGGTAAATTCCACTGAGTCTCCTGTTCGCAGATTTCTGCCTGGATGTCCTCTGGGCAAATGAGCTCTAACGTCTCTTCTGTTCACGAATATGCCTTCTTTCATACCAGGAGCTACTATAAAACCATATCCACTCTTCAAACTGAAGTCTTCGACTACACCACGACAAAGTGGACCTCTAACCTGGGATTTGGCTCTCCTCAGAAACCGCTTTTCCTCCAGGTCTCTGGCCGTGACTTCATCTTTATTCTCTGGAGACTGCGGTGCAGGGGAAAACTTGGTTCTACTGCGGCGCCGTGTTTTGTGGGCTTGATTCTGCTGGGTGGCTGCTTCACTGCTGGCAGGCTCCCAGGTGAGGTTGCTGGACAAATCTTCCTCTTCATCCCAGCGAGAATATGGCAACATCTCTGGCTCTGGGCATGGATCCACTGCTGATGGCTCCGGGGTCAGCTCCTCAGCTTCCTGGCCTCCTCTCCCCCTTAGTTCTTCTGAGCACTCCTTTGGTGGCAGCGCTGGGGATGAGTGTTCATCAGCTGGCCCTGGCGGTGGACTTTTTGGCGTGGACATCTCTAGAGTCTTCTGAGGGGTATGTGGAGGGAGCAGATACCGGTCCACCATCTCCTTTGGGAACTGGGCCTCTAGGTCAGCCTTCAGCTTCTGGTATTCGGGGTCCTCCCCCAGCGTAGACTTCCTAGCAGGGACCTCCTTGGACTGGGGAGCGGTGTCTGCTCTGGCCTGGCAGGCCGGGGTAAATGGTGATACAACCTTGTCTTGGCGGGCCGCGCCTGACATGGCGGCGGCCTGGTCTTGGCGGGCCGCGCCTGGCATGGCGGCAGCCTGGTCTTGGCGGGCCGCGCCTGGCATGGCGGCGGCCTGGATCAGCGTCGCTGTTGCAGCTGGCGTCTTAGCGGGCATCGCTACTATGACCGGTTCTTGGCGGGCCGGGCAGGGCATCGCTGCGGCGGCCTGGATTGGCGTCGCAGCTGCGATGGGATCTGTGCAGGCTGGGCTGGGCGTCGCTGCAGCGATCTGGGCTTGGCGGGCCGCACCAGACGTGGCTGTGGCCTGGTTCAGCACCTCACTTGCGGCGCAGACGAGCGTTGCTGCTGCGGTGGGGTCTCGGCGGGCCGGGCAGGGCATCGCTGCGGCGGCCTGGGCTGGGCGGGCCGCACCTGGCGTGGCTGCGGCCTGGTTCAGCGTCGCCGCGGCGGGCGCCTCTTCGGGGACTACGGGCGTGGCAGCAGGGGTCGGGGCACTCGTGCTGGCAGGGGCAACACTGGACTCACCCATCGGTAGCAGCATCGGGGTCTGAGTCGTCGCCGCTCGGTCTGGCACTCGTCGCGTGGCCCTCTCCTCGTAGGCCTGTACCGCCGTAGCCATCCCCAGGAGCTCCTTGCGTCCCTCGCTGAGCTGCCGTAGAACCCTGGTTTCTAGTTGGTTGCAGCACTGAGCAAGCTCTCGGGCCCACCAGGCAGCGGAGCCTGGCTCGGGATCTCTGCATCCAGACGCCATTTCCTCTAACAGCAGGCTTCTGGCTCCCTTTCTGTCCCGACGTCTCTGAACGCCTCCGCTCTCTTCACTTGCGAGGTCAGGACCCTGCAGGGGATCTCTGGGTAGCCACACCTCTTCGTGGGCGGTAACTTCTCCCAGCGCGGGCTGCTGTTGTTTTTCAGCGCGCTTTTCATGGTGGCAATATGGCGGCGCTTCCAATTTTTCAAGCGGACCGCCCAGGCACATGGTCACCTGTCTGAACAGGTCTAGTCCTTATCCTGTTCGTGACGCCAGATGTGAAGCCCCACCGGTGTTGTGTCGGTGCATTACCTTCAGGGACTCCACGCAGCTGGATCTTGTCACAGGTAGGAAATCTTCTATTTGTCGTGACGCCACTCTCAGAATTGCGGTCAGTGGGGACCGCCACTGCAGATTAAGGGATGCCTGGGGCTGATGGTGGGTGCAGTCGGTTGTAATAGCCTCCTGAGAGTGAGGCAAGCCCCAGGGCCCTGTGTAGGTGTGTAGAACCACAAGGCGCAGAATAACTCCACACAAGCTAAATGTCTTTCAGGGGTTTTACTCACGGAAGGTGGCAGAGTGAGTAACCCGGGCGTAGCTGGGATGAACCAGGCTGGAACCAGGTGTCCTTCAGGCTGACTGATGAGGGTGACTACCGACTCGCCTTCCTTAGCCCTTTACGTTTTGGGGTAACCCCGACTTTTAGTCCCTATGGGGGTCACCCAGGGAAGTTGCTGAAGCCTCTCTCCCCTTCGTTTGGCCCGTTTGCTTGTAGCCTGGACCAGGACACTCCGGCTGCTTGCCTCCTGTGAACTATGGGCCCTAACTGTGGCTACGTGGCTGCGGACTCTGTAGTGTATTCTTGGGGGTGTGAAGTGCCCCCTCAAGCAGGTTTGGCAAGGAAAGGTGGATCTATCCCTGCACTGGGACCTACTACCCATTTGGGCCTGGTAACTCCCTAGCAGTCTCCTTACTTCCCACTCCGTTGCTCTCTCTTTAGCTGAAGATGGATTTCGGGTAGCACTACTAGGTGACCGTTCTCCCCCGTCGGTAGCCACTGCGCGGACGCTGTCAGACTGCAACAGCCCCAGGGGTCTGCTCCTGACGTCTGCTCCCCCTGAACTGCACACTGAACCGGCTCACTGCTCCTCCTCTCCTGTTCTTGCCTACGCCACCTAGCAACCAGGCTCTCCACCACACCCCTTGAGTGGAGATGGAGGCTTTTACCCCCTCCACTATTCCAGTGGAGGTGAAGGCTTTGCCCCCTCCTGGGATCCCCAGGGGTCCTCTCAAAGGTACATGTGTGAGACCTGATCACTATGCGCCTGTGTAGTCACACCTCGGTCAGCCTTCTGGATTACCTGTTTGTACTGTCCCCAGCATGGGTGCAGTACTCAGTGGTGCCTGACCAGGTCAGGGGCGCCACACTTACACCCACCAGTGCCGCTGGCATAGACTCCTCTCCCATCACCAGCACCATCCACGGCAGGAACACGGCATCTCCTGGTGAATTAAGCAGAAGTCGCTGGAATGGACTCCGGTGAAGACGTGACAGCTTCCTTGTAATTCTAGCTTAAAACAAGAAATAATAAGATTTTTTTTGTTATGAATACAGAAAGCCACATGACATTGTGATGTGTAAAAACTACTGCTGACTTTATTAATTGTAGCACTCAGTTAACACTTCATAAACGCTTGTGAGTTTTTAAGTGTAATTAACTGTTAATATATGGGATATAATTGAGAGAATGATTTATACCCATAAAATACTGCAAATGCCAAAGTAAGGGCAACACATTCATCAAACAGGAATAACTTTGTCTTGCACCTAAATTTGCTAACGTGCAGTAAATGGTCCTAATTCATATTCAGCTAGGTGGCTGAATGTGAAAAAATATGGAGTATATATTACATTGTTCATCTCATAAATATCATATAAAAAGAATTCTGTATTACCAGAACATTATAAAGAAAATATAAATATATAATGAGCTCCATATAGCAACATGTTCAAAAGCTGACGGGTAATTTGGAAATTTGAAAAAATCTCCATTTCACATTTACACGAAAACATCAGAACATGTGTAGACTTTCCAGCAGGTGCTAAATTACTATTCACTGAAATTTAGCTTAACCACTTAATTGAAAGATATTTATTTCATAAAGAAATGCAATTTGCTTTAATTAGTGCGCTTGCCATTTTTACTGTTCCTCATCAGATGTATTTCTGTCACTACACTTTTCTCAGCATATTCTGCATATAAAACCTTTGAATACAGAAAAAATGCTCTGATCATATTCCTACCGGTTAATGACTTATTTCAATATCAATCGCTACATTGGTTGTACCATTACACTCCAATCTAGGAATACTTCAGTTATATTGAACTTACTTAGAAGGGAAATAATTATGGTGTCTACAGAAGCAGGACATGTCTTCATTGAGCAACGTTTTTGAGTACCATGTACGTGGCAATGTCATATAACCTTGTACAGAACCATACTGGTGAATTGTGGCCTCGGCAGAGCTGGGCTGTAAGGTGTATTTCATAGGTGACCAATACTAACTTATAAAAAGCCCAGAAAATGTCCTTTAATAATGCAATGAGCATGTGCCTTTCAAATGTACATCAATATACCACATACCGATGGCTAGTTATCACACAAAGGAGAAACATACTAGTCATGTCAAAGATTTCAGCCCCTAAGTTAATCAACCAAGTGGCTGCTAAGTCAATCTGGCAAGGATAACATATATACTGTATGGCAGAACAATCAGGTAAAGCCATGAACACTGATCTTCAGCAACAGCCAAAAGCAAACGGCTAAGATTAGAACCAGGAGCAACATATGAAAATATCAACAGATGGAAAAGAACAATAATGGTAAAGGTATGTTCATTAGAGTTGAGCGAGTACCAAACTATTCGTACTCGCTATACTTATAATGAGTACTGTCTAATACCTGCGTAGTCATTCCGAATAGTGTCAATGGGGAGAATTTGCAATGTAACGAGTAACCTGAATGCTGTACTATTTGTGCGAGTAGCAAATAGTACGGCATTCGGGTTACTCATTACATTGCGAGTATTTCCCATTGACTTGCATTGCACATGCTATTCGGAATGAATACGCGGGTATTATACAGTACTGGTTATGAGTATCGCGAATCCGAATAGTTAGGTACTCGCTCAACTCTAATGATCATCTAACTATGGGGTCATTGTGAAGGTAGTTGTAGCGTTTTCAATAATCAATAACTGAAGACCATTATTAGAATACATATACATTTTCTAGTATGGCTTCATATTTAGACAAAAAACATTCAATTAATGGGACTTCACAATATTTTATCAATATAAAGTTAAATAAAAAAAAAGTGCAGATGTATAAATCAGGGTGTAGGATGAGAAAAAAGGAAACTATTTATTACACAGACCCCTAAAGTGTTCCATGTGTCTGTGTCCCGAAAAATATTTCAAAAGCTCCCTGAGGCTTCCAAACTACTACCATAAGTTAAACATGACATCTTATGCTAATTATCCAGAAGTTTGTTCTTCTTCCAGACTGGTCCAGCCTCAGTTCCTGTAATCATGCTCCCGTCAAAAAAAATGAACAAATGCACAGCAATGTCAAATGGACTTGCTGTGCATACTGTATATTCTGCCTTTTGTAACGTCTATTAAACCTTAATGGCTCCAAAAGCAGTGAGGCGGCTAAAAGAAGTGACCTATTCTTCTCGTGGGATATGCTTGTGTAGCACCCACGGGGTAAGGTGTTAAATATGCTCATCGCTGGACCGGTGATGTCGGGTCAGGGGGATTTCACGGGTGGCCCTGACCGGCTTCGTGGCCCCAAGGTGTACAATAGAAGGAAGGATGATGGATAATGGGATGAGGATAGGTGATGATGGGAGTAGTAGTTGTCTCATGATGCCACCTGTGGTACGGGGCCAGGGATTAGCCGCCGCTGCAGGTGATGTCCTCCGGGGCTGGTGGTGTTGCAGCAAGGATGGTTCTGCTCCCCACAGGTGGAACAGGCCCCAGGGAGGATGATGGAGATTGTAGTGGTGGCCGTTGGCGCCGAAACGGCAATGAGAGGCTGAGTCAGCTGCTGCGGTTCCAGGTCTTTTTACTCACAGTTCAAGTGCTGCCTCAGGGTACCAGTCTCTGCCGTGAAGGGTCCCAACCGATCCCGGATAAGTTGGAGATAGCCACCGGTATTTGGAAATGTCCTTTCCTAAGAGTTGCCTCTATGGAAGTGAGAAACCTGGGCTGAGCTACTCGCTCCAAGTCACAGGACCCGTGAAGAAGAATGAAAGAAGAAGGTGGTGTCGTGTTGCCAGAACTGTAGTCCCGACTTGACTGAAGATTGTGTTGAGGTTGCTCCTACTTCTACCCCAAGTGGTGCCCGCCTCCCAGGTGGTTGTCCTAGTGACCGGGAAAGTCCTAGAGAGAGAAAGATGCCGCTGGCAACTCCACTGCAGAAGCCATGAAAACATGTGAGAAAACACACTTCAGAAATAACACAACCAGACAGTATTATGAAACATATTTTTCATTTAAACTATTCAGCTAGACATTTATTTTTTTTTACAAACTGAAAAATATCGCAGCATGCAATTTCTTCTGTATATTGAATGAGACTCGCCTATTCAAGTCTATGGGTCTGCAAGAAAAAAAAACTGCATAGGATCCAATGTTTATGGAACTTGTCGTTAAGTGAATCTCCATCTTTATGCATCATGTTAATTTTAGGTCCTAATTTCTATATTAAAGAGGTTGTCTCTTGAGAGAGAATACCTTTAAAAATGCAGCTCTGACACCTCCAGGAAAAAGGTAATGTTGACGGGGAAAGCTGCATTTTCAGTGCAGCATCTGCATGTAGTACTACAAGGCAATTAGATGGCTAGTCACCCATCTAATACAAAAACAGTTTGTGTCCCCCAGGAATGGGGCTGCTAGTGTAATGTGGCTTTCCATTCTGGCTCATAAGAGGAGGAGGTATGAGTTTAAAATACCTCTCTCTGGATTCTATATGGAATAATATGCAATTTGAATTAGGGTTTCATTGTGAAACAACTTCTTGATTGCTTTAAGACATATTCATAATTGCTTATTTTTTCATATAGCTCTCTAGATTTTAAGGACAACCTTCTTGCTGCCTGCAGCTGCCAAGGAAAGATGCATGGGCCTAACTGCATAGTTGTATATCATTGAAATCAATGTATAACAGTATATTGTTATCAGAACCCTGTCATGTTACATCATATTAGATTCATGCTGCTGAAAACACAGGTGACATGAATCAGAACCTGGCTGCATGATTGCAAATAGTAAGCCTTTCTCTTAAACACCGCAGAATTTCAGAGAAAGGGCATAATAGGAACAACCATTACTAGTCCAACATGGCCCCTAGCTGCCTTCTTCCCTTTCCCAGGAAATTGATCGGTCTTTCCCTTTGAACAGTTCATTAATGTGTGTGACCTGACAAACAACTGGAGGAGGACGGGAAGAAGCCAGCCAGGGGCTGCAACAGATTAGTCAGTTTTATTCCTATGGTCCTTGACTTTTTGATCCATGTTTTCTCTGAAACACTGTGGAAATTCAGAAAAACATACTTCATGGTTATACTGTCTCCTTCAACAAAAAATACATTAATAGGGATTCTTCTTTTTCCCTGTTATATTGTTGCGCAATCAGAAGACGGCAGCATTGTACAGGTAAGAATGGTCAAATTGGGAATTTTCACTATGATCGAGTAAGACTGAATTGTCTGTCACATGGCAGTTTGCTCAAAACTTGCAGAGTGTCGTGGCATCATCATAAGCTGTTCACACTTACCCGCTGCCATCAGAAGCCCCGTGACGTAATCACCGGGAACGGGTGGTTACCATGGTAGCACAGGGTCATGTGATGACTCCTGTTCTATTATGACTCACTTCCTGTTTCAGCTGGCAGAGAGCTGAATATACAGAAGATGAGTATTTCTCCTGGTCTGAGCTGTGCAGCTCTGATCAAGAGAAATGAATGAGTGATCAGACTGCTGATCCTTATAGCCTCCTAGGGTGACTAGTAAAATTTTAAAAAAGTAAAAAAAAATAAAAAAAAATAAAAAAAATCTAAAAGTTCAAATCACCCCCCCACCATTCACACACATTTGGTATTGCCGAAATTCAGAAACACTTGATCTATCAAAATATAAAATCAACTAACCTGATGAGATAACGACGTAATGGCAAAAAAATCCAAACACCAAAACTAAAGGGTACTTTACACGCTGCAACATCGCTAGCGATCTCATTAGCGATGTGAAATTCTAGATCGCAAGTGGGATCGTTTGAGATCGCACATGTGTAAAATGACCTATGTGCGATCTCAACAGATCGCACTTGCGATCTAGAATTTCACATCGCTAATGAGATCGCTAGCGATGTTGCAGCGTGTAAAGTACCCTTAAATTTTGCTCAAAATGCAATAACAAGTGATCAAAACATAGCATCTAGACAAAAATGGCACAGTTAGAAACGTCAGCTTGAGACTCAAAAAATAAGCCATCACTGAGCCTTCGATCCTGAAAAAAGAAAACACTACGGGTTGCGGAAAATGGTACAAGTGCGCCAATGTTTTTGGACAAACTTCAGAATTTTGTTAACCCCTTACATAAAAGTAAACCTATAAATATTTGGCATCTACAAACTCGTACTGACCTGAGGCATCACACCAACACATCGGTTTTACCATATAGTGAACACGGTGAATAAAAAATCCCAATAACAATCATGAAATCTCAGTTTTTTGGAATTTTTCCGTACTTGGAATTTTTTTTGCCACTTTTCAGTACACTAAATGGTAAAACTTATGGTTTCATTTAAAACTACAACTCGTCCCACAAAAAACAAGCCGATATGGCAAGATTGACAGAAAGTAAAAAAGTTACGGTTCTTGGAAGAAAGGGAGCAAAACAAAAAAAAAAACGGAAAATCACCCAGGGGTGAAAGGAGTTAAACACAATGTGTCTGACAATGTCACACATAAAACATACCCAGATAAGGTAGTAAAAAGTTACAATTACTTTTACTTCCGGCAGTTGTAGTTTTATTTACCCCTATACTATATCATATACTGTAGTTATAGGTGACGATAAAATATGGCTATGTTCACAAGTTTCATTTTTACTGCGTTTTTTACAGCGCTTTTAATGATTTGACGTAAATTAAAACCTTATTTTACAGTCCCAGCAAAAACTATCAGATTTCATAAAGATAATGTACACATTATCTGACTGAAAAGGAAAAACTGCTGCATTTTTGAAGAATGTTAAATGTGAATATAGCCCAAGGGGTGAAGGAGGCCATTTTGCTCTAGTTAACTGTATTAGAAACATGTCATCATACAGGAAAGAATGTTTCCTAAATTTATTTCTATCATCGGTTTTGTATGTTTTATTGTCAGTCTGTAAAAGTGGCATAATACTTTGACAATGTTGTTTTCAGCAGTGACCTGGGAGTCAGAGAAGCATCCAGACTTCTTCCCCATGCTTTCCCCATTCCATTTATGCAGTGTTTCCATTAATTTTAGTCATTTTCAGGCCCCTCAGACCTCCCGGAGGATTCTGCCGGAGAAATGCCCAAGTTTCCAATTGATTTTCACTATGCTTGTTACTCGAGACGAGCACCTGAGCATTAGAAATTACTCACTCGAGTAACGAGCACCTGAGCATTTTAGTGCTCGCCTATCCTTAGACATTACAGCTCAGCTCGGCTTCTCTCCCAAAGCCTATCATTTCAGTAGGTTAGGGGGGGTGAGAAGAGCTCAGTGTAATAAGGCTAGACACATCATTCTCACTAGATCACAGTGAAAAGCCTGTTCTGATTTTTTCTTGGGTGTTTACTTCTTCCCTCCTGTATGATGCCGCTTTATCATGGTTGAGCCTCGAAATATAGGGTAATAAGTGAACACCCTAAAAAAGAATCTGTGTTAATGCCCTGTTAGTTAGCATATTAGGCTCCTTAAACTTTAGAAGCCAATGCCTTCCAAACATAAAATAAAAATTACATTTTATTCTACTCTTAAGACCCCTTATTAAATTGTTTAACATACAAAAAATGATTAAAGGAAATATTTGAAGGATGAACAATTGACATGAACCTAACATTAATATGAATGATTTTTGTATGCTAAGTAGAGTACATCTTTTGCTGACGTAACATCATGTTTTTTGCATCTTCTGGCAAGCTAGGCATTGAATGAGATGGGGTGTTGATTAGTTTCTGTTCAGATTTTAATTTATTTCCATTCTAAATTCAGACTTCAGTTCCCATTGCTTCTATATTAGATACCAGCCTGGTTCCAGAATTAAGTGAACATTTTTTCTCAGTTCTTCTTGGTTTCTAACTTAATTTGCCAATTTTCTTCACCACTGTAGCACTCCTTGCCGTTTTTTCTTAATGATTGCCTCCACCTGCTTTTCTTCTTTCCTGCGTCCTGCCTGAAGCCTTATTGAAGTAATTACTGTATTATTTGGCTGGCAGCTTAATGTATGAGTGAAACACGGTGCTCAAATTCATTTCCCTATGTTAGGCCCCTTTCACACGTCAGTGATTCTGGTACGTTTCTGCTTTTTTTTATACGTACCAGAATCACTGACATACGCAGACCCATTATAATCAATGGGTCTGCTCACACATCAGTGATTTTTCACTGAACATGTCTCCGTGCCGCGTGCATATGTGGCCGTGATTCTGCACGAAGACATGTCAGTTTTTGTCTGGCATCACTGATGACCCACAGACCACACTATGGTGTGATCCGTGTGTGATCAGTGATACACGTACCATAAAATCACGGACATATTAAATATTAAATATTATCAACTTACCTTGCCTGCGATTCGCTGTGCATGCTCCGCTCTCGGCAGCTCCTGCCTGGCTCATGAATATTCATGAGAGCAGGAACTGCCGACCAGGAAGTAGGTGCTGAGAGCGGAGGGCGGACGCTGCAGAGCCAGAGACTTCAGCACCATGGACAGCAGCAGTGAAGGCAGGTGAGTAATGTCCATGTGCAATCACGGATCACGGATTGCACATGGACAACCCACATGCGCCGTGAATCACGGAACACAGAGGGATATGTGCGTGTTTTACACGTCAGTGAAGAACGTCAGTATTTTTCACTAACGTGTGAAACGGGCCTTAACCAAATCTTTTTTAGGGTTCTGTATATTAGTGTAATTGGCCACAATTTTTTATTCTATGGAACCATTTGCATAACTGGAAGGTCTGAAATAAAAGCAGTGGTGTTGGACTTGATAACTATATGTTTATGTAAGTAATGCACCACAGATCAAAATTTCTGTATCGGAATCAACTGGTCTATATTATATCTAATATTAGTGCAACACTGTGGAAAATGTCACTTTCATATACTGTTTTATTCAGGTCCTGTATGCACCCAGAACAAAGAGCAGTTCTGGGTGCATATTTCTAATCCCTACCTAGCAGTACCAGCCTGTAGTAGCATTGATAAAGGGATCTTTAGAAAAAGTATTTCTAAAGATCTTTTATGATATGCTAATGAGGCAAGGGACTAGTTGCCAGGGCATTACTTCCGTTGGCTAGTCAGCTCCCTTAGCATGTAAGTACGCCCCTGTGGGCGTGCTAACTTGCTAATGAATGCGCAGTGTCAGAGACATGGTCGCTCTCACCGCTCTGCTGCCACCATTACCGATGTTGGTTGTCGTGTCAGTGCGTATGATCAGAAGTCCCCGGACTTCCAGTCATGTGCACTATGAAGCCGGATGTACGCATCCCAACTTATAACTGGTGTAGTGCTCATGACCGGAAGTCCAGGGACTTCTGATCACGTGCACTGAGATGAAAACCAGCGTCAGTGGTGGTGGCAGCAGAGAGGTGAGAGCGACCATGCCTCTGAGGGGGGTGACTAGCCAAGTGAAGTAACACCCTTGCGACTAGTCTCTGGTCTCATTAGCATATCATCAAGGATCTGAGAGATACTTTTTCTAAAGATCTGTTTATTTTTGCTACTACAGGCTGGGACCTGACAGTTTCTCTTTAATGCAATATGACAGAAATGACGTTTACTCGGGCACCACAGATATGCCTAAACAACCAAGAAAAGACATCAGCTGGGATTGATACAGCATAAAAATTGTTTAAAGTGGTTGTTAATGTGATTGCAGAGTTATGAAACCTCCAGCACGCGCACTGTGCTTTGCGAGGATTTGCTGGTTTACGGGCCGGGAATGTTGGTCATGTGACGGCAATTGTACACTATGCATGTTCCCAGCCAGAACTTGACAAAAAAAAATTCAACTCATAAGAAAAAAATGTTACAATAAGACCTATAATTGTAGCTCTTTGTTATCATATATTAAAGCTTCTCAAGATTTTGGGTCATGAACAGCTGTAAAAAAAAATTATCTAAAAATAACCCATTTAGAACTATGACTGTATCGAATATTTTCTTTTACAGTTTTGGAAGTCTGAACATTTTAAATATTTAATATCCAGGATAAATGATGTTCATTACTTATATGGTTATCTAACTGAATTATTGGCTTCTTCTTAACTCTAGAACTCACAACCATAGAAATCTACAATAGAAAACAAATAACCTAGCAGGCCTGCGAGGCCCCAGGTATATGCGTTCCAGGGTTAAAAAAGAATACATGGAGGAGAAAAGATTGTTTTGGGGGGTTGCCAAATTGGTGGTACTTGGTTGTTGTCCTGGAAGAGAATGGAAGGCCTCGCAACACAGGGTTAGGTCTGCCGAATGAGCCTCATTTGGTACCATCTTCATTTACTCACATAGTCCATCGAGCCTGGACATGTACAGGGGATCCCAACCAATCAGAGCTGTGTTTCAACATAATTTTGCACATATTCAGATATATAAGAGAATCCCAATGAAGTGGATGTCAATAATTACTTTTAATAATAATATAATGGAACAAAAATTATGCTCTAGTTTCTCTTCAGGCCACTGCAAATCAAAAACAATTCATTTAGTTATTATTCTGCAATACAAAATACAACAATAGTTTAATTATTAAAAAAAAAAAAAAAAAGGAGAGGACAGAGCAAGGTCTGTACAAAGCGAACAATCCAACTGTTCCTATCAAAGTGACACATTTACAACAAAATGTCACCTCCTCTGAGGGAGCCACTTACATTTCAGAAAAGTTTCAAGTACAAATCTAACAAAGCAAAATGCTTTTAAGAACTGTGTACCAATGTCCCTTTCTTGATTGGAAAGTCTGTATTGAAAAATATTGCTTAAGATAAGGTCAAAGGCTTAAGCACCACGGCAGACAGTCTATGTTTGATTTAAGCATCGGGGGAAAGGTACAGACGTAACCATGTTGCAGTTTCGTAAAAGCATCATTTTAGAAAGTGAAGGGGCTTTTTTCTGGACAAAGATCACAAAATGTGTCTTCAAACACCTCAATAGATAACAGCAGTGTCTAACCAAGGAAAAAAACTTCTGTGCTTGAGTCATCTCTTTATTCATAGGACAACACTTATAATATGGTACAGAAATTACTGCATAAAGCAAGGGTCAGTTTTAACTTTCTTTCACATCTCAGTAACTCATAACAAATACACTGTCCAAAAGTAAATTTTGGTTAATTCTGACCAACTAATGTGTATGAGATCATGATCATAATTATTCATTCCATTAAATGGGTTACTGTATCGAAATAAACACTGTCAAAATAACTATAGGGGCTTACAGACATACAGTCATAAGAAAAAGTTTGGGCACCCCTATTAATGTTAAACTTTTTTCTTTATAACAATTTGGGTTTTTGCAACAGCCATTTCAGTTTCATATGTTTAATAACTGATGGACTGAGTAATATTTCTGGATTGAAATGAGGTTTATTGTACTAACAGAAAATGTGCAATCTGCATTTAAACAAAATTTGACCGGTGCAAAAGTATGGGCACCCTTATCAATTTCTTGATTTGAACACTCCTAACTACTTTTTACTGACTTACTAAAGCACTAAATTGGTTTTGTAACCTCATTGAGCTTTGAACTTCATAGGCAGGTGTATCCAATCATGAGATAAGGTATTTAAGGTGGCCACTTGCAAGTTGTTCTCCTATTTGAATCTCCTATGAAGAGTGGCATCATGGGCTCCTCAAAACAACTCTCAAATGATCTGAAAACAAAGATTATTTAACATAGTTGTTCAGGGGAAGGATACAAAAGTTGTCTCAGAGTTTTAAACTGTCAGTTTCCACTGTGAGGAACATAGTAAGGAAATGGAAGAACACAGGTACAGTTCTTGTTAAGCCCAGAAGTGGCAGGCCAAGAAAAATATCAGAAAGGCAGAGAAGAAGAATGGTGAGAACAGTCAAGGAAAATCCACAGACCACCTCCAAAGACCTGCAGCATCATCTTGCTGCAGATGGTGTCAATGTGCATCAGTCAACAATACAGCGCACGTTGCACAAGGAGAAGCTGTATGGGAGAGTGATGTGAAAGAAGCCGTTTCTGCAAGTATGCCACAAACAGAGTCGCCTGAGGTATGCAAAAGCACATTTGGACAAGCCAGTTACATTTTGGAAGAAGGTCCTGTGGACTGATGAAACAAAGATTGAGTTGTTTGACAATACAAAAAGGCGTTATACATGGAGGCAAAAAAACACGGCATTCCAAGAAAAGTACTTGCTACCCACAGTAAACTTTGGTCATGCTTTGGGGCTTTGTGGCCAATGCCGGCACTGGGAATCTAGTTAAAGTTGAGGGTTGCATTATTCAACTCAGTATCAGCAGATTCTTGACAATAATGTACAAAGTTGAAGTTACGCAGGGGATGGATATTTCAGCAAGACAATGATTCAAAACACCGCTCCAAATCTACTCAGGCATTCATGCAGAGGAACAATTACAATGTTCTGGAATAGCCATCCCAGTCCCCAGACCTGAATATCATTGAAAATCTGTGGGATGATTTGAAGCTTGCTGTCCATGCTCGGCGACCATCAAACTTAACTGAACTGGAATTGTTTTGTAAACAGGAATGGTCAAATATACCTTCATCCAGGATCCAGGAACTCATTAAAAGCTACAGGAAGCGACTAGAGGCTGTTATTTTTGCAAAAAGAGGATCTACAAAATATTAATGTCACTTTTATGTTGAGGTGCCCATACTTTTGCACCGGTCAAATTTTGTTTAAATGCGGATTGCCCATTTTCTGTTAGTACAATAAACCTCATTTCAATCCAGAAATATTACTCAATCCATCAGTTATTAGAAATATGAAACTGAAATAGCTGTTGCAAAACCCCAAATTGTTATAAAGAAAAAAGGTTAACATTAATAGGTTTGCCCAAACTTTTTCATATGACTGTAAAAGTAAGCGTTTTCTTCATGGGATCCAGTTAATCATTGTGTTACTTTGACTGCTATTCATTAATAAAGGGATTTTTCCAAGAGCAAAATTAATTTTTAAGTTCATTTTAATCAATAGATCATGGATTATTATTATTATTAATAATAATAATAATAATTTCCACTATTGGACGTGTTCAAAAACAAATGCTCCTTTGCCGATATAATCTTATATATGTGTCCCTGTTATATACTATGTAATGGCCATGACTGACTGTACAGAGACATGGTCTGATCATACTGTAGCACCCCACGGGGCAGGTGTTTTAAAATACTCGTCGCTGGGTCGGGGGTGCAGATCCTCTGCGTTGTCAAGGGGTGGCTTGATCCGCTTCTGTTGCCCCGAGGCATACAGGAAGAGAAAGGCGGAGGGTGGTAGGAAGGATGGAGGTGATAGTTGGAGGTGGAGGATGGAGGTGACGGTTAGGAAAGTCAGTATTAAGATCATGACACCACCTGTGGTACGCGGCCAAGTATGGGCCGCCGCTGCGGGTGCTGCTCTCCGGGGCTGATAATAATGGTCGCAGCCGGGGCTGCAGTTCCAGGTCTTTTTACTCACAGGTAGTTCATGGGCTGCCACAGAGTACTCTTCTCTGCCACGATGGGCTCCAACCGATCCCGGATCCGTGAAAGGTCAAGTCCGGTGTGTGTGTCAGCCTGTGAGCCCTTTCCTCCTTTTATGCGCTAAGTATCGGACCCCCGTGGCATGAAGCACTTGGGGATCCCGGTGTCAGTAAAGTGTCCTGTTCTGTATGCTGATAGCGCGGTTCCATTGTGGGGCCGGTTCTCAACCCCAGAACCTATATGCTATTTGGTTGCAGACTCCGGATGGGTCCTGAGAATGTTCTAGCCGTTCCCCGCGACCTTTGGACCCTTGCAGAGTTAGTAGATAACGTGAAGTCTATCTTCCCTAGGATTCTGTATCCCAACAGAACCGGTCCTATGGAAGCAGCTGCCTGCTTCTCCCCAGCGACCATGTGGAAAATGCCTTGGCCCACAGAGCTGCTCACGGCATGTCCACTCTGCTCTGTGTCTGAAGCTGTTCTCTCCCTGTGGTAGCTGTGTTGTGTGTTCAAAGCTATTGCCCCCAGCCGCTGCCACCGGCTGGTTCACTATTCTCACTAGGTCAGCCTGCTCTTCCCACTGTCTACTCCTGACTCTCCCTGGTGGTTACTTCTCCCTGACCTTGAGTCCCCAGTTCCAGTGGATCCGAGGAGCCCCTGGTGCGGTGGCATCCTGAAAACTCACCATTGTAGTGATCCCCTACTGTGATCCGACCCTGGCCCAGTCCCCATTGGGTCCCGGTGTTACTGTATGTATGTGTGAGTGGAAACTGGTACCTACCTTCCCTGGACCTGGAATAAGTACTACACCCTAATGGGGGTGCAGTACCCTGTGGCGCCTGAAGCCTCGGGGCACCCCAATACCACAGCTCCTAGGCAGGGGAGGACACAAAAGAGTATACAAACATTACAGCACAGGATTGCAGCTGATTCTCTTTATCAGGTTTCGCCGTCTGTTTTTAAAAAATATTTTACCTCAAGGAAAGAATTATTTGCGATCCTGTGTAGTAATGTCTATATACTCTTTCTTCCTCCCTAGTTCAGGAGCTATGATGTTATCAGACCTTGTCCCTGTATAGTCCTACACGACCATTGCACACATTACATAGCAGGGACACATATCTAAGATCTCAGCACGGGAACATTTTTTTTTTTTTTTTTTACACACATCCAATTGTGGGAATTATTATTATTCCAAGATCTATTGAATAAAATCTACTTTGTTCCTAGGAAAACCCCTTGAAGTTATATAAGCTTAAACAAGGAAAGGCTTTCTGGATTTACACGCTCTTGTACTTGCATCCCAATTGACTTAATGATGTGGTTGAGACAGGCTTCTGATAAATATTGGTAACTGGTCATGAGAGATGAGGAAACCTGAGGTTCGGGTTCGGAAATCGACTACCAAAAAAACAGAGTTCAGGTGAGTTACGAGTGTAAACCACTCATTCGAGCAGTGCTGTGCTTGGATATGAGTGATGCTCAGCCCTGTGCGAGGTACTTGCAGTGTTTGATCGGCTCCCATTTGGTGTAAAATAAGTGTTATCAGATATAGTCACACAAACAAAAATTTGAAAATGTGAAAACTCTGCCCACCCTATCCCCGGAAGTGTTCTGCTGATGGCTGGCAGCATGTGGGTGGAGTCATGAGATGCCCATTTACAAACTTCAATTGAGATTTGATCAAGTTGTGGTCACAAACCAAACTTTTTTAAGGTTCGGTTGTACCTGCTGAACCAATGTCACGATTGTCTCCTTGCATGTTGAGACCAGTGGCAGCCTTTGGACTGGAGCCTCTTATCTGGCTCTTTTCATTTAAATGGGTTTCATTTCTTTTGGCACTCAAGTGATTAAGTGCCAGTTTTGCTACTGCAGCTTTTTCAAAGCAGCCCCTTGCTGAGTGATCAGCTGCATTTACTAAGTAGTCATGCTCTTCAACTTTAAATAGTGGTGTATCCCAGCATTCCCTGCTGAAGATACAAACTCATTTATGTCCTGGCTGCCTGTGAAGATCGTTCTGTCTAGTTCCTGTGCTCAGGCAATATCCTTTTGGTTGTTATTTTCCTCCTGTTTGTCTTTATTACCCTGGTGTGTTGTTAGTGCAGCGGTCAGGTTTAGTGTATCTCATCTGCCGCTCACTAGTCAGGGTTGCTATAGAGGCTTTATAGGGTCCCAGGTGCCTGTTCGGCGACAGCTGCGGAAACTGTATAAGGACTGATGAGGAGGGAAGGGACAGTTGCAGGTGAGGTTAGGAGGTGCCCACCTACCCCTCTCACTAGTTCCAGGGCCTCCTGTTGTTTTTGTGTCCCCGGTGCCCCCTGTTTTCTTGTGTTTTTGTTGTGCTTCAGACACATGTAGATCTAAATGCACCTCGCCACGCTTGCTACAACCGACAAGCATGACAACCAAACTTTCAAAAGTTCGCTCACCTCTAATTATGTTTCTTGTTGAGGCACCGTGTGTCCTGGCATTTGTTTAAGTATCATTTGTCCTTTACCTAATTAACTTTTCTACTAATTGCTTTTTTCAGTCTACATTTTAGGGATGTAGAATTTGACCCCAATGTAGAACCTCAAGCTCTAGTACATGTGCACATGTGGAGCATTTAGTGAGTTTTTTGCTTCAGTATTTGTAGCCAAAACAAGGAGTGGGACAATCAGAGGAAGAGTACAATAGAAACACGAGCACCACTTCTGTATTTATTACCCCTCCAGGTTTTGGCTACAAATACTGAGGTAACAAACTCACCAAATACTCAACGTGTGCACATGGCCTAAGTGTTCCTATTTTACCATTCCATTTTATCCAGTACCAACAGTGCATTATATTTTAAACGGTTTTCATCAATTTTCATTATAGCTTTGCCTCCATGTTTGTATATGTAGTGCCACAAGTCCCAGCAATTTATCATAGTGTATTTATTTCAATTTCTTAACCCTCACTTTTACACATATACTACTATATTTTTCACATACAATTGTTTTTATATTTTCTAGTAATTGGTATTTTCATCTCCATGCCTCCATTTTGGTACTACAAGTCCCAGTTTGTGTCCCAGCAATACAAGTCCCTGCTTTTAATGTTCTTTTTCAATATTGAAGGTTTACCTCATTATTCCTAGTTTGTCACTTATTATTTTGTTAGATGTTTATATTATTATTAGAAGGTGGCCCGATTCTAACGCATCGGGTATTCTAGAAATTACGTATTGTGTAGTTAATGTATGATTTTTGTTATATATATAGATGTTGTTGTGTATAGTTGCCAAGTGTTTGTGTAGGGTGCTGTAAATGTTCTGGGTGTTGTCTTGGTGTGAGGGCGGTGTTGAGTGTGTGTTGCGTTGCTTGTGGAGCGCTGTGTCTGCAGTGTTGTGTGTGTGTGTGGTGCTGTGTGTGTTGCGCGGTTTGAGTGGGTGTGTGTGTGTTTTGGGGGAGGTATGTTTTGTGCAGTGTGTGTGTTGAAGGAGTAGTCCTGGGGAGAGAGGAGTATAATAGGAGGCGTAGTCCTGGGCGGAGAGGAGTATAATAGGAGGAGTAATCCTGGGGGGAGAGCAGGATAATAGGGGGAGAGCAGGATAATAGGAGGAGTAGTCCTGGGGAGAGAGGAGGATAATAGGAGGAGTAGTCCTGCGGGGAGAGCAGGATAATAGGGGGAGAGCAGGATAATAGGAGGAATAGTCCTGGGGAGAGAAGAGGATAATAGGAGGAGTAGTCCTGGGGGGAGAGGAGTATAATAAAAGGAGTAGTCCTGGGGAGAGAGTAGGATAATAGGAGGAGTAATCCTGGGGGGAGAGGAGGATAATAGTAAGAGTAGTCCTAGAGGTGAGGAGTATAATAAAAGGAGTAGTCCTGGGGGGGAGAGGAGGATAATAGTAGGAGTAGTACTGGAGGTGAGGAGTATAATAAAAGAAGTAGTCCTGGGGAGAGAGGAGGATAATAGGAGGAGTAGTCCTGGGGGGAGAGGAGGATAATAGGAGTAGTAGTCCTGGAGGTGAGGAGTATAATAGGAGGAGTAGTCCTGGGGAGAGAGGAGGATAATAGGAGGAGTAGTCCTGGGGGGAGAGGAGTATAATAGGAGGAGTAGTCCTGGAGGTGAGGAGTATAATAGGAGAAGTAGTCCTGGGGGGAGAGGAGTATAATAGGAGGAATAGTCCTGGGGGAGAAGAGTATAATTGGAGGCATAGTCCTGGGGGGAGAGGAGTATAATAGGAGGAGTAATCCTGGGGAGAGAGGAGGATAATAGGAGGTTTAGTCCTGGAGGGAGGGGAGGATAATAGAATTAGTAGTCCTGGGGGGAGAGGAGTATAATAGGAGGAGTAGTCCTGGAGGGAGAGGAGGATAATAGTAAGAGTAGTCCTGGAGGTGAGGAGTATAATAAAAGGAGTAGTCCTGGGGGGAGAGGAGGATAATAGTAGGAGTAGTACTGGAGGTGAGGAGTATAATAAAAGGAGTAGTCCTGGGGGGGAGAGGAGGATAATAGTAGGAGTAGTACTGGAGGTGAGGAGTATAATAAAAGAAGTAGTCCTGGGGAGAGAGGAGGATAATAGGAGGAGTAGTCCTGGGGGGAGAGGAGGATAATAGGAGTAGTAGTCCTGGAGGTGAGGAGTATAATAGGAGGAGTAGTCCTGGGGAGAGAGGAGGATAATAGGAGGAGTAGTCCTGGGGGGAGAGGAGTATAATAGGAGGAGTAGTCCTGGAGGTGAGGAGTATAATAGGAGAAGTAGTCCTGGGGAGAGGAGTATAATAGGAGGAATAGTCCTGGGGGGAGAGGAGTATAATTGGAGGCGTAGTCCTGGGGGGAGAGGAGTATAATAGGAGGAGTAATCCTGGGGAGAGAGGAGGATAATAGGAGGAGGAGTCCTGGAGGGAGGGGAGGATAATAGAATTAGTAGTCCTGGGGGGAGAGGAGTATAATAGGAGGAGTAGTCCTGGAGGGAGAGGAGGATAATAGAAGGAGTACTCCTGGGGGAGAGGAGTATAATAGGAGGAGTAGTCCTGGGGAGAGAGGAGGATAATAGGAGAAGTAGTCCTGGAGGGAGGAGAGGATAATAGAATTAGTAGTCCTGGGGGGAGAGGAGTATAATAGGAGGAGTAGTCCTGGAGGGAGAGGAGGATAATAGAAGGAGTAGTCCTGGGGGGAGAGGAGTATAATAGGAGGAGTAGACCGAGGGGGAAGAATCTAATAGTAGGAGTAGTCCTGGGGGAGAGGAGTATAATAGGAGTAGTAGTCCTGGGGGGAGAGGAGGATAATAGGAGGAGTAGTCCTGGGGGGAGAGGAGTCTAATAGGAGGAGTAGTCCTGGGGGAGAGGAGTAATAGGAGGAGTAGTCCTGGGGGAAGGTGTCTAATAGGTGGAGTAGTCCTGGGGAGAGAGGAGGATAATAGGAGGAGTAGTCCTGGGGGGAGAGGAGGATAATAGGAGTAGTAGTCCTGGAGGTGAGGAGTATAATAGGAGTAGTAGTCCTGGGGGGAGAGGAGGATAATAGAAGGAGTAGTCCTGAGGGGAGAGGAGTATAATAGGAGGAGTAGACCTAGGGGGAGGAGTCTAATAGTAGGAGTAGTCGTGGGGGAGAGGAGTATAATAGGAGGAGTAGTCCTGGGGATAGAGGAGGATAATAGGAGGAGCAGTCCTGGAGGGAGGAGAGGATAATAGAATTAGTAGTCCTGGGGGGTGAGGAGTATAATAGGAGGAGCAGTCCTGGAGGGAGAGGAGGATAATAGAAGGAGTAGTCCTGGGGGGAGAGGAGTATAATAGGAGGAGTAGACCTAGAGGGAGGAGTGTAATAGTAGGAGTAGTCCTGGGGAGAGGAGTATAATAAGAGTAGTAGTCCTGGGGGGAGAGGAGGATAATAGGAGGAGTAGTCCTGGGGGGAGAGGAGTCTAATAGGAGGAGTAGTCCTGGGGGAGAGGAGTATAATAGGAGGAGTAGTCCTGGGGGAGAGGAGTATAATAGGTGGAGTAGTCCTGGGGGAGGTGTATAGGTGCCCAATGTGTGTGGGGGGCGTGGCCGAGCGGGCAGAGTGTGTGGGGGGCGTAGCCGAGCGGGCAGTGTGGGGGGCGTGGCTGAGTGGGCAGAGTGTGGGGGGGCGTGGCCGAGTGGGCAGAGTGTGTGGGGGCATGGCCGAGCGGGCAGAGTGTGAGGGGGCATGTGCGAGTGGGCAGAGTGTGTGGGGGCGTGTCTGAGCGGGCAGAGTGTGTGGGGGCGTGGCCAAGCGGGCAACTATGCAAAGCAGTTTCCATAGTTACCCGATATGTATCATGATTACCAGCGTACGCCGGCTCCGGGACACGTGTGTTGGGAGTCGGGGTAAGCTAGTAAGCATGGTACACATCAGGTAACTATTCAAAGCAACAGTGCTGGTTCACTTTTTGTATGTTGGTCTCCTGCTGTGCATCAGCGTGTTTGACAGCGGGAGACCAACAATCTGAATGGGCAGGGAGCCGGCATATGCTGGTAACTATGGTACACAATCGGGTAATTAAGCAAAGTGGTTTCCATGGTTACCCAATGTGTACCATGGTTACCAGCGTACGCCGGCAACCCCAGCAACGCGAGGGTATGTCTCGGTTGGGTTGCCGGTGTGGGCTCCCGGGGGTGCAGCACTCACCTGGGAGTCGGGGCTACGTCTGGGTTCGGGGAATGCGTGCCGGGGGTGAGGCCAGGCCAAGCGTCCAATGCGTGAGGGGGCGGGGCCTGGCCAAGTGGCCAATCCATGCGGGGGGTGGGGCCAGGTCAAGCCGAGCGGCCAATCCGTGCGGGGGGCGGGGTCAGGCCAATGCGACAGTTGTCACTGTAATGACGTCATTTTGGTGACAGACAGACAGACAGAATAAGGCAATTATATATATAGATATTCCTTGTTTATATTGCATACCCCCATGTGTTTGGCTATGTGCATATGATGAATATTGCAGCAGATTTTTTGCAGCAAAAACCGGACCGCTTGCAGAAAAAAAAAAGGTGTCCCTAATCCCAGAGATATATCTTAGTATGACAATGTCTGGGCTACCTTCCTACTCACGCTCCTGACCAGCCCTGGTCTAGTCCCCCATCCCCCCAGGGGGGAAAGGACAGGAGCGTGTAAACACTATCAGTGGCAGACATACAGGGGAAACCAAAACTCTTTCACATTGCGTGCTCACATAGAGTAATCAGACAAGAGATAAGGAAGAAAACTAAGCAGGAAGGACATAACTAGATGGCAGGAGGAATTTCACTGCACATCAAACAACACTAGTAAATCACCAGACTGGAAAAAAAAAAACAATACACAAACCGGTTTAGTAGAAAGCTATAGTTGGCACAGGAGGACAGATTCCTCCATCCTAAAAAAGCGGGGAGTACCTGTTCTCTCTGTGTGCCTTTTCTCTGAGTACACAGATATCTGATTTGTGGTGAAAAATTACTGTTCAAGCACACTGCAAGACTCGGAAGGGAAAGAGCGCCATTCAACTTTGGAATGCAAAATTGGCTGGAGAGTCCCTGATGTGCCTAAACAGTGGAAACCCGCCACAAGTGACCCCATTTAGGAAACTGGAATCTCAAGGAATTTATCTATATGCGTATTGAATACCTTGAGCTCCCAGGTGCGTCACATAATTTTATAATGTTGAGCCATGAAAATAAAAAAATCACTTCTTTCCAACAAAAATATTATTTTAGCTCTAAATTTTGCATTTTTACAAGGTTATCAAGAGATATTGCACCATAAAATTTGTTGTGCAATTTCTCTTGAGTACAGCAATACCCAATATGTCGTGGAAAACTACTGTTTCGGTGCATGGCGCAGCTCAGAAGGGAAGGAGCACTATTTGATTTTTGGCGCCCAAAATTGTCTGGTATAGATTTTGGGCACCATGTCGCTTTTGCAGAGCCACTGAAGTTCCAAAACATTAGAAGTGCCCCAAAAATGACCCTATTTTTTAAACTATACCACTCAAGAAATTTTATCTAGGGGTGTTGTGTGCATCTTGTTTGTTTTAATGTTTTGTTTATTGAACAGTTATAAACAAAAAGTATACAAATATCAGAGAGCATAGACAGATCTAGTATCGCTATTAAACTAATTTGCATTGAACCGCCTTCCAGGTCTGATGTCGTCTGTGGGATGACATTCTCAAGTCGATTGATAGTCTTTATATCAGACGAGGGGTGGAAGGCGAGCGAGACCATTACTTGCCCTCGAAATATTATAAAAAACAGTTTTTTCCTTTTTCTTATTAAAAAAAAAAACAAATAAGAGAAACTAGGAAATAGGGGGGGGGGGGGGTAACTGAGACTCCTGAAAGAAGCCTTTTAGCACTTGAAACTCAGTTTTAGTAAGAGAAATAGGGGGTCCAAGAGATTGGAGAAAGGGAGAAGAGATGGGGGGAGGTGGAGTAGGCAGGTGGTGTTGGTCTAGGGTCCATTCATCATATGTCCATAATAATCGGGGCTAAGTCATCAGCTCGTTCAGTCCCCTAATGGGGGGGGAGGAGATGACTTAGGGTCCTTTATGGCATCTTCTGCGCAACCGCCGCCAAAAAAGGGGGTTTGGACTTGTAATCCTTCCAGGCATTCCAAACTTGCATAAAGAAGAACATATTCTGTCGTGAGAGGGCTGAGAGTTCTTCCGCGTAGTATAATTGGTCAATTTTCAGTAGCAGCTGCGAGATGGTGGGTATCATTGTTGTGCGCCACAGTTGGGCAATCAGCAGTTTACAGGCTGAGCTCACAAATGACACTAGTCTCGAGTTAGCTTTATCATTAGGCCACAGTGGGAAATTTAGTAGCAGATGCATGGGTTCTGGGTCCCCCTGTTTGCTTGTAAGGTCAGAGATCAGCTGAGTTGCTGTCTTCCAGAATATCTGGAGGCGTGGGCATGTCCACCATATGTGGAGATACGTTCCCTTGTCCCCCTCGCATCTCCAGCAGAGATCCGAAGAGGCGGATTTCCATGTGCCAACCGTGGTAGGGACTATGTACCATCTCGCAACTACTTTGAAAGAATTCTCTTGGACCCTCACACAACATGACGGTCCGTGCGAGGCTCCGTAGATTTGGCTCGTTTGAGCGTTGGTAAATGTGGTGTTCAGATCTTTTTCCCATTTCAGTATGTATGCTCTCTTTACTGCTAATTCTTTTGTAAGTAGAGTGTTATATAAGCGAGATAGGATTTTTTTGGGGGTCCTTGTTTGCGAGCAATAGGATTCAAATGTGGTTAGGGGTCTGGCGAGGTTGGATTGTGGCAGTAGTGGTTGGATTGCGTGTTTTATTTTCATATAGTGGAGGAATGTGAGTTTAGAGAGGAGGGGGATCTCACCCATCTCCTGCCTCGAGACCAGAGAGCCGTCCTCCAAGAGATCCGTAGCCGGGATCTTTGCATTACTCAGGTGCGTGGATTTTGCGGTGTTGGCAAGATTCAGGCTGGAGTCTAGAATATCGGAGATTAGGGTAAGTGGGGAGAGAGGGGGGGCCAGGAGCTCCACGTTATGATTCCAATTGTCCAGAAGTGTTCTAGTCAGTTCGTTGGTAAAGGTTCTTTTATTTCCCTGACAGGAGGGAGCGAGTAAGAGGGCTCGTAAGGGGGTGGGGGCCAAGTGTTCCTCTATTGTCGTCCATAACTTATTCGGAGGGCGTCTGACCCAGTCTACTGCTCTAAAGAGGACGGCGGCTTTATAGTATGTGGATATGTTGCGAAGTCCCATACCCCCTTTGTCCTTTGGGAGGCTCAGTGTGTGAAAGTTAATTCTTGGTTTATGTTTGTTCCAGATGTAGTTGGAAATTAAAGAATTGCATTGAGAAAGGAAAGATTTGGGGACTGGTATAGGTAACATTTGAAAGAGGTATATGAGTTTTGGGAGTATGATGCTTTTGATTAGATTTTTCCGGCCTATCCAAGAGATAAAAGGTGCTTTCCAAGAGGCTATTTGCGTGGTAAGTTTGGGAAGGAGAGGCTTGTAATTTAGGTCAAAAAGGGATTTGGTGGCTTTCCCTATTTTGATGCCGAGATAGGTAATGTGGCTTTTTGGCCACCTGAATGGGAACGACTGTTGAAGAAGTTTAGTGACATTGCCCGGGATGTTTAAACTCAGCGCTTCAGATTTGGAGAGATTGATTTTGAAGTTGGACCATTGGCTGTAATCTTCTAGTGTGTTCATGAAGGCAGGGAAGCCTCTTTCCGGTCTGGACATTACTACCAACAAGTCGTCCGCAAAGGTGGCGGACTTGTGGTGAGTCCCATGTAGGTTAATCCCCTCAATTTCCTGGTTTCGTTGGATGGAACATATTAATGGCTCCATTACCATGACAAAGAGTAGGGGGGACAAGGGGCAACCCTGCCTGGTTCCATTTCTGATATCGAAGGGGTCAGTCAGCGTGTTATTTATTTTGATTCTGGCTGTGGGGGATGTGTACATCTGTAGTATTGCATGTATGACAGTCGGAGGAAAGTAAAAAGCTTCCAACGTACCCCGCAAGAAGGTCCAGTCCACCCTATCGAATGCCTTCTCGGCATCCGTTCCCAAAAGCACAAGGGGCAAGTTCTGGGCCCTAGCATATTGCATTAGGTGAAGTAGCGCATTATCTTTCCCTTCTCTTCCTCGTACAAATCCGGATTGCTCCGGAGATATGAGGTCAGGAAGGATTTCCGCAACCCGGTTAGCGATTAAGCTAGCGTAGATTTTTAGGTCCACATTCAGAAGTGAAATGGGCCTATAACTTCCACAACATTCCGGGTCTTTCCCTTCCTTATGTATTAATGATATGTGGGCTTCCAGGGCTTGTTTGGGAATAGGATCACCGAGAAGTAAAGCATTGCATGTTGCCAGGAGGTGATCCCGAAAGATATCAAAGAATTTTTTATAATAAATGGTTGGTAGGCCGTCCGGGCCTGGTGCTCTTCCCATGGGGCATTTGGACAGGATGGACTGAACCCCAGCACGAGAAAACGGTTTTGTCAGGGATTCTTGTTGTGTTTTGGAGAGTGTCGGGAGGTTTAATTTGGCTAGATAGTTATGTATGCCGCATTTTCTCTTGTCTTTTTCTGTTGCTGACTCTTCTGGCCGAGATTGGTATAGGGTCTTATAAAATTGTAGAAATTCATTTGAGATTTGGGAATAGTCCTGGCTGCGATGGCCCTGTGGTGTTTTAAGTGTATGTATAAACGTGCGAGCCTGTCTTGTTTTTATTAGTGACATCATGAGTTTGGAGGCTTTGTCCCCATGTACAAATATGCGGTTTTTCCAGCTCAATTGTAATTTGGCTGACTGTTTATTGAGTATGTCTCTCAGTGCCACCCGCTTGGCAGTCAATAGTTCTAAAGTCTGTTGGGACAGAGATTTTTTGTGTTGGGTTTCCAAAGTAGTTATATCTTCATATAGGCTTTGCAGAATTAGTTTCCTTTGTTTATTAAGGTGTGAGGAAATGGAAATCAGTTCTCCCCTTATGACCGCTTTATGTGCTTCCCATAGAATTGGTGCATTGATGTCTTGTGTCTTATTCTCCGCAAAGTAGTTGCGGAGACGATCAGAAATACGTTTCCTATTGTCTTCTGAGGAGAGGACTGATTCATTTAACCTCCATGTGCGGTGGATCAGATATGGCCTCTGCAATGTGAAACTTGCCATGACATAAGCGTGATCAGAGTGTGGCGTAGATTGGATTGTTGTGCCAGTGACGTTAGGTAATAGAAACCTGGGTAAAAAAATGTAATCTAGCCTGTGGTATGATTTATGGGGATGGGAGAAGAAGGTGAAATCTTTGGTTGTCGGATGTTGTAATCGCCAGACATCGATCAGGGAAAGAGAGAGGAGAGAAGTTTTGATCCGGGAGAGGTCCCTGAGTGATATGTGGCTCTTTTTTGAGGTTGAGTCTAATTTTGGCTCCAGGGCTACGTTAAAGTCTCCACAGAGTATTGGAGTGCCTTCCGAAAAGGTCCTGAATTTTTTGAGTGTGGAAAGTAGCCATCGAACCTGTTTGACATTTGGAGCATAAATATTTCCCATAGTTACCATTGAGCCCGCCAATAGGCCTTTAACAAATATGAACCGGCCATCAGGATCAATTACTTCATGTTGGGGTAAAAAGGGTATGTCTTTGGCGAGTGCTATCGACACTCCTTTAGTACGTTTATTTGGGGAGGGGGCAAGAAACCACGTGTTATAGTGTGCTTTTTCAAAGCTTGGAATTTTGCCTTTGCAGAAGTGTGTTTCCTGTAAAAAGATTATGTCAATATGTTTCTTATGAAGGTTAGATAGAGTCTGTGCCCTTGGTATGGGGGAGTTCAACCCGTGCGCGTTAAGACTTATCACATTAAATACCTTATGATGTGTCGGCATAGTGACAATTGCGGGTGGATGTCTCTTTTTCCGGTGGGATGAATGGACCAGACCAACGACCATGCTGGGAAAGGAAAGAGCAGATGGGATGGAGGGTGGAAAAAAGATCAGATAAGGAACAAGGTGTTAAATTCAACAATAACAACATTTTCAACATCGGAATAAGATTGGGTATGCATTGAGAGGGAGCAGAAAGTGCAGTACCCCTAAAGTGACTTCATGCTTTTAGCATGCATAAGCAATGGCGGGCAATAGTAGGCCTGAACCTAGGCCCTCTCATGGGGCTCGCTTTCTGAGTTCGTCTGGAGCTTCTGTGCCGCATTGCGCCTGGACCTGTGGGTCTTCGGGATGATGCTGTGCCAAGGTGACGGCTCTGGAAGTTGCTGTAGCGTAGATGCCGAACTGTGGATTTCCAATTCAGGGTATTTCTCCAAAGTAATCCCCAGGTCTTCACAGATTTGTCTAATTTCAGCTGATGTTTTGCCTTGGTAGTGTTTCCCTTTTGCTGTTATTGCAATGCCAAATGGGTATAGCCAGCGATATGGGAATTGGCGTTGGCGTAGCTCTTCTGTAAAGGGTTTTAGTATTCGCCTTTTGGTCAGAGTGGTGGCTGCAAGGTCTTGAAATATCCAGATTTCGGAGTCTTCATACCTTATGGTGCCAGCTTCCCTTGCTTTTTTAAGAATGATCTCCTTAATTCGGTAGTCCATGAAGCCGCAGATGACATCTCTTGGTGGTTCCCCCTGTCTGGGACGGGGTCTCAATGATCTATGGGCTCTGACCAGCTCTATCGGTGGTGTAGGATCAGCGTCTATCAGGTCGGAGAAGATGCTTTGAAGAGCCGGGATCAGGGCTTCGTTTGCTACCGATTCTGGGAGGCCTTTTAATCTGAGGTTGTTCCGCCTCTCTCTATTTTCATGATCCTCCAGAATAGCATGTATTTTATAGACACTATCTTCTTGTTGGTGGAGACAAGAGATGATGGCATTGGAGGTTGTGGTGATAGTGGCCTGGGAAGCTTCTAGTGTTTCCACTCTGTGGCCTATCTGGCCAATGTCCTGTTTGATGTGAGAAAGTTCTTTCACCACCGGTTCTAAGGCTTTGTTGAGAATCCGTTTGATAAAGGACCTGGAGATTGGGAGGCTCTTGCTGGAATCCATGTCCTCTGCATCACTTGCGTCATCTTCCATTTCTTGTGTGGCATTAGCAGATGAGTTTTGAAGACTGTCAGCCCCCGCCTCTGCTGGCAAGAGATGTTTTTTGAGAAACTTATCGACGTCTGCTTGAGTCGTGGTCACCGCTGGTTTGGGCAGAGCGCTGGCCATTTTATTGCCAAATTTGACCATGTCAAAGTCAGTTCTTATGGTATTATGTTATAATGAGTAGAGTGGGGGTCTGGTCCCTCTGCTCCCTCTGAGCAGTATGGAGTTCACCGCTTTACATGCCCCTGTGGGGGGGGGGTCGGATGGACTGTGCCTTTATATGGAGTGTAGGTCCGCGTGGACGTTCTCTGTGCCCACTCCTCTGTGTGTTCCTGTCGGCAGCCCCAGGGTCTAGGAAGATATATGGCTCAGGATCTTAGAATATTGCCAAAGTGCCCTTCTTGCGACCCTAAATGTGAGAGTCTCATCCCTGGCAGGGCCTCAGGTAGTGGAGAGAGGAGTGGGGTGTCCCCTGAGATGTTGTGGACGCAGCCCTTAGGCTATGAGGGGGGGCCTCTTTGCTTGGGGCTCCCTCAGGCTCTCCTATCTGGTAGCTGAGTGCGGCCTCTCTGCGGATGCGGGCCTGGCAGCCCCCCAACTCCTGGATTGGCGTGCGTCGTTCAGCTGTGGGAGAGGGGGGGAGGAGGACGCCGTCCCGGTGAATGGGGGTCGCGGCGGGGTATGCCCTGGACTCTCCTGGGTCCCACGGGGTGTGCGCGGGGATGTGGGAGGGCGTCCGGAGGGCGTCCGGAGGTTTTCACTTACCGCCCGAACTCCTCTCCGGTCCCGGCAGGGTCTCCCAAAGCGCCACCCGCAGCTGTCGCGAGGCTTCCGGCCGGAACTCCGGATCTCCCGGCGGCCGCCCGAAGGCCCGACGCGTCCCACAGCCTCCCCTGCTCCGGCTCTGTCTGACTGGTGACCGGGTAAGTAGCAGCGTCCTCTCCACTTCTTGTCGGCCGTCTGGTTTGTGTCCTGCGGCTGTGTGTTTGCCGCGCTTGCCTCTGGCCTGCGGAATCGGGGGGGTTCAGGTCTCCAAGATGGCAGCGGTCCCTCTCCTCTTCTCCCTGATTTGTTTAACCAAAGAAGAATGGAGGGCAATAATTACTTCACATGATCTAGACTGTATGCTTCTTTTAATACCTCCCAAAATTGTGTTTGCCTTTTTTTGCTGCTCATCACACTGTTGACTCATGTTCAGTATGTGATCTTTTAGTTTACCCATGTCTTTTTCACACGTGCTGTTGCTTAGCCATAATCCCCCAATTCTTTATATGCTTTATACATTTTTCTTGTCTAAATGTAGGACTTTGCATTTCTCCATGTTGAAAACCATTCTGTTAGTTGCTTCCCACTGTTCCAGTTTGTTTAGATCTCTTTGAATTCTCTCTTTTTCTTCTCTAGCAGCTAACCCTCCTAGATTTATGTCAGCTTCTAGTCACTACACCCTGTATACAGAGAAGGACACCGCATGATGTGGGAGTGGAGGAAAGTAAGTAGAATTTTTTAATGCATTAGAAACAGAATGGGGAATGTATGTACCAGGAAGGGTATTTGTTTTTTCTTTTTGGGATTTTTTTTGGGGGGGGATTTTTTTTAAGTTGTCTTATTTTTCTTTTTTTGCATACATAAGTATTAGGGGACAGAAAAAAACTTGCCATATTTTTAGATGAGCTAGTAATTAATTTCCACAATAAGCATGTATGTGTGTACGAATATATTATACATTTGCATATGTTGTTACTAATTGACTTTCTGGATTTCTGGATTTCTACTGGTGTTTTATGTCATGTGGTTGCACACATATTGTGCATGCCAGAATTCAGATGCTGCCATGAGTAAGGGCTCGCGCCTCAAACGTGTACACTCGTCTGTCTGCCGCAATTTTTTTTTTTAATCATTTTAATGGTATTAATAAAAAGTATGATTTAATATATATTTTGATTTTTTTTTTGGAGTGCTGGGTAATTTTTGTTTGGATCCAATCAAGTACTGAGCCAGGAATATGCCTGGACATTGTGCACCGCACCCTGATGCCAATCTATTGAGGAGCAAGCTGATACTTTTCTTTCATATGTTTATACCAGGAAGGGGTCTAGGATAAGGACATATGTGGCGCCCTGGACAAGCCAGGTCGTCACAGGTACTGCAACAACACACCCCACAACCCGGTTAGGCACACCGAAGTCAGACAAAAATCCTTGTTGCCTCCCTCCAGGGGCTGATGTCCACACCAGGGGGTAGAGCCAGGCGGTTGGCCCCACCCGCCGAGGAGTTCACAGTCCTGGAGGCGGGAAAAGGAAGTCAGATCAGTTAGGGAGGTGGAAGAGATCAGTTTTAGGAGTGGAAGAGTGAAGTGGTAGTAGAGGAGACTGACCGTGTCCGGGTGCGTGGCCCGGGCACATATAGCAAGGTTGGCAGACGGTGGTGACCGTCTGCAGGAGGGGCTGATTGACGTGAACCGTAAGGACCGGGGACGTGTGGTAGCCCACCGGTACCGGATCGGGGAGCGAAGAGAAGCCAGCACCATTTGGCAGGGCCTACGACCCCGACCAGACTTGGAGTCGCCGTAAAACCGGTCAAATCCGTTAGCGAAGGGAACCTCCGGGGTTTTCCAGCAGTCAAGTCCCGATTGAAGGCAACAGCTCAAACCGTAAAGGGAAATACAGTCACCGCCAAGGGTACAGTTCCCAGGGCCAGAGCCTGCGGGCAAAAGGGGCTCCCTCAGCATCCATCCAAGCTGGGGAGCGGGTTACCGGTGGGAAGCCACCAGAACCGAGAACACAACACAGGTGCAGGGAAAGGCAGTCACCGCCAACCTACCGGGAGAAGAACCACCGCAGCCGTCTGTGGGACCCGTCCATCCAGCCGTTTGTTTTACCGGAGACTTTGTATTCATCATTGGCTGAGTGAGTACCACTGTGCCGTGTGGCACCGCGCTGCCCCCGTTACCCTGCACCTCACCAGGTCCCATAACCCACCTGCCGTCCTCCCCTCACCGGGCCCCGGGACAACCAACCCCCCTACCCACGGAGGGGCAAAACAACATCCAAGCTGCTCCCTGTCATCGCTCCTGGGATCCCCGTCCAGAGCAGCGGTGGTGTCACAACCTCACCACAACCGTGGGTGGCATCACGGACAATAAATCCCCACAACCATTCCCCTTTTCACTCACGGGCGAGGAGCGCCGCTCGAGTCCCCAGGATCCGGCCCACCGCTCGAGCCACCACCGAGCAGCGAGCGAAGCAGCAGCAGCCGGACCCGAGCAGTGGGTGAGCGCAGCGTCCCCTCCTCCGCCCGCGACACATATACACCAGAATTGGCACAGGATGGGGACATCTGTACTAGAATGGGGTCATATAAACCAGGATGAGCCAATGAAGGGGACGTATACTACAGTTCAAAAGTTTGGGGTCACCTAGACAATTTTGTCTTTTCCATGAAAAATCATACTTTTATTTACAAATGAGTTGCATAATAAATAGAAAATATAGTCCAGACATTGACTAAATTAGAAATAATGATTTTTACCTGAAATAATTTTCTCCTTCAAACTTTGCTTTCATCAAAGAATGCTCCCTTTGCAGCAATTCCAGCTTTGCAGACCTTTGGCATTCTAGCTGTTAATTTGCTGAGGTATACCATAAACCCCTCTCACAAGTTGGATTGGGTTGATGGGCACTTTTTACGTACCATACCGTCAAGCTGCTCCCACAACAGCTCAATAGGGTTGAGATCTGGTGACTCGGCTGGCCACTCCATTACAGATCGAATACTAGCTGCCTGCTTCTTCCCTAAGTAGTTCATGCATAATTTGGAGGTGTGCTTTGAGTCACTGTCCTGTTGTAGGATGAAATTGGCTCCAATCAAGTGCTGTCCACAGGGTATGGCGTTGGAAAATGGATTGATAGCCTTCTTTATTCAAAACCTTGTACAACTCTCACACTTTACCAGCACCAAAGCAACCCTGACCATCACATTACCTCCACCATGCTTGACAGATGGCATCAGGCAGTCTTCCAGCATCTTTTCAGTTGTTCTGCGCCTCACAAATGTTCTTTTGTGTGATCCAAACACCTCAAACTTTGATTTGCCTCTCCATAACACTTTTTTCCAATCTTACTCTGTCCAATGTCAGTGTACTTTTTCCCTTATTAATCTTTTCCTTTTATTAGCCAGTCTCAGATGTGGCTTTTTCTTTGCCACTCTGCCCTGAAGGCCAGCATCTCGGAGCCGCCTCTTCACTGTAGATGTTGACACTGGCGTTTTGTGGGTACTATTTAATGAAGCTGCCAGCTGAGGACCTGTGAGGTATCGATTTTTTCAAACTAGAGACTCTAATGTACTTGCCTTGTTGCTCCGTTGTGCAGTAGGGCCTCCCACTTCTCTTTCTACTCTGGTTAGAGCCTGTTTGTGCTCTCCTCTGAAGGGAGTAGTACACCGTTGTAGGACATCTTCAGTTTCTTGGCAATATCTCGCATGGGATATCCTTCATTTCTAAGAACAGGAATAAACTGTTGAGTTTCACATGAAAGTTCTCTTTTTCTGGCCATTTTGAGAGTTTAATGCAACCAACAAATGTAATGCTCCAGAATCTCAACTAGCTCAAAAAAAGGTCAGTTTTATAGCCTCTCTAATCAGCAAAACTGTTTTCAGCTGTTCTAACATACTTGCACAAGGGTTTTCAAGGGATTTCTAAACATCCATTAGCTTTCTAACACAGTTAGCAAACACAATGTATCATTAGAACACTGGAATCATGGTTGTTGAAAATGGGCCTCTATACACCTATGTAGATATTGCATTAAAAACCCGATGTTTGCAGCTAGAATAGTCATTTACCACATCAACAATGTATAGAGTGTATTTCTGTTTAATTTAATGTTAGCTTTATTGAAAAAAAGTGCCTTTCTTTCAAAAATAAGGAAATATCTAAGTGAACATAAACTTTTGAACTGTAGTGTACAGTGGCGTGAAAAGTGTTTGCCCCTTCCTGGTCTCTTATTCTTTTACATATTTTTCACATTTAACCCCTTTAAGGCCACCATACAGATTAAAACGGCAGTCAGAAAAAAGTAAATAGCGCCCCCCAGCATCGGAAAATCTCTGGGATTTCAGCTGCCGGGGGGTAGCTGAGACCCTGGAGATCATGATTCCTGCTGGTTATTCCGGTCCTCGGTGATGTGATCATTGGCATACACCGTGTAACCATGATGGTGTGACAGTAAATGGCGGCGCTGGTAAAAAATTATTTATCTCGCACTTGGCATGTTCAAACATGTCAGATGGGAGATAAATCTCCTCTCTGGTCCCCCGATGTTGCCAAAGTGCCTCACTGACCACCAACCCCTTCCCGATAATCCAAGATGGTGACATGCACGACCAGCACGCCGGCCGCATTCACCCTCCTCCTCTGATTTCTGTCGCATATGCCATGACAGATGCAACAGAAAAGTCCTTTTCAGGTCCTGCCAGCTCATACCCTATAACCCCCCATTGTTCCTCGGTGTCCCGGTACCTTGCGCAGCATTGATCCCTAGCGATTCCTCCTCCTCCTTTTCAATAGATGGTGACCGCATGTGCAGAGCCGCTGTCAGCCAGCTTCCTGCCTTCAGTGACGCTAAGCTTACAGCACTCACACTACTGCTGTGGACCCTGGGAAACTGGGTGCAGTATAGCTGCACCAACACTCCTCACATGGAGAGTCTGCACTTCCAGAAAATGGGGGATATGTTTCCTGAATGTACCCCCATATTCTAGAAGGTCCATAGTCATCGTGAGACCTCCAAAATGGATTACAGCGGACCCAGATTTTTTTTTCAATAAATTGGTGAAAGAGGGAATGTTTTGGGGAGTGTTCTTTCAAATAATTTTTTTTTTGTCGTCAATTTTTTTTTTTTATTACTGACTGGGTTAGTAATCTCGAGTATCTGACACACACCGTGAGATCACAACCGCTGGGATTGATACCAGCTCGTTTTTTTAATTATCAATTTTTTGGCTAAATACAAGACTAAGCACCCTTTAGTGCCACATGAAAGTCACTAAAGGGTGCCAGCTTAGAATATACAGGGATGTAGGACATTATATATGTCTTTGACATCCATCCATCCTAGCTTTTTAGGCTGTGTGCCCACAACCAGGATTTGCAGTGTTTTAGACGCAGAGTGTTTTCGCTGCATCCATAACGCTACGTTATGCAGTACAAGCGCAATGGAAGGATTTTTAGAACTATCCTGCCCACTGTGCTTCTTTTCTCTGAAGCATAAACTGACCTGCAGTGCAGCTTCTTGAGCCGCAGCATGTCAATTTATTCTGTGGAGACGAGAGTGTTCTTTGCGGGAAGAGTAGAGCTAAAGTCTGCAGCAGCCCGAAACCAAATTGTGGGCACTGGCAGCTGCCATGGACAACAGTCCCATCTCCACAGGAGGGCTGACACTGTGCACTAGACACTGTGTCACCGGATTGTGGGCACATAGCATAAAAGTGAGAAATTTGGTGCTACAGAAACATTTTTGTAAAGTATCTGTGGATTCAAAATGCAAACTATACCCCTGAATAAAATCCTTCAGGGGTATAGTTTCCAAAATGGGGGTCACTTGTGTGGGGTTTCTGTTGTATAGGTACCCTAGGGGCTCTGCAAATGCAACATGGTGCCCACAATTTATTTCAACTTTTCCAAAATTCAAATGGTGCTCCTTCCATATCAAGCCCTAACTTTTATCCAAACAGAGGTTTTTAACCACATGTGGGGTATCCGTACGCTCAAAAAAAATTGAATAACAACCTGTGGTGTCCACTTTTTGGTGTTGTCTCTTAACAAAGGGAAAAAATTTGGTGCTAAAGCAATATTTTTGTGAAAAAGAAATGAAAATTCTCAATATGGCAACTTAAATTTATCAAATTCTATGAAGTACCTGTGGGTTCAAAATGCTCACTATACATACCCCTTTATAAAATCTTTGAAGGGTCTACTTTCCAGAATGGGGTCACTTCTCGGGGAGCTCAACTGTTTAGGCACCTTAGGGGGTCTCCAAACGCGACATGGCATTCACTAATGATTTCAGACAATTTTGCAGTCAAATTGTGCTTCTTCCCTTCCAAGCCCTGCCGTGCGCCCAAGCAGGTGATTTCTACCACATATGAGGTATCAGCGTACTCACAATAAACTTTTTGGTGCATTTATTCCTGTTATCCTTGTGAAAAAAAGCTATCTGGTTGAAGTAACTATTTTGTGGTAAACATGTAATTTTTGTTTTCACAGCTCAACATTATAAACGTCTGTGAAGCCCCCAAAGGTTCAAAGTGCTCACTAGACATCTAGATAAATTCCTTGAAGGGTCTAGTTTCCAAAATGATGTCCCTTGTGGGACATTTCTTCTGTTTAGGTATATTTTGGGCTCTGCAAATGCGACAAAGTGCCCGCAATCTATTTCAGCCAAATCTGCTTTCCAAAATTCAAATATTGCTCCTTCTGTTCCGGGTATTCCCATTTGTCCAAACAATGGTTTCTGACCACATGTGGTGTATCAGCGCGCTCAGAACAAATTTAGAAACACATTTATTTTGTTGTGTTATTTCTTCTAAAGGTGAATACATTTGGGCTAGAACAACATTTTTAGGTAAAATTATATATATTTTTTTTCATTCCGCATCGCTTTAGTTCCTGTGGAGCCCCTAAAGGGTTAATAAACTTCTTGGGTGTGGTTTTGAGGACTTTTAGGGGTGCAGTTTTTAGAATTGTGTCACTTTGGGGTATCTTCTGTCATCTAGGCCCCTTAAAGTCACTTCAAATGTGATGTGATCCCTAAAAAAAATGATTTTGCAAGTTGAAGTTTTTGTTGAAAAAATGGGAAATTGCTCATGAACTTTGAATCCTTCTAACTTCCTAACCCATATAAATCTTTATTTCAAAACTTGCGCTGATGCAAACTAGGCATGTGGAAATGTAATTTATTAACTATTTTGTGTGACATAACAACCTGGTTTAGGGACGTAAAAAAAAGAAATTTAAGATTCATGGGACTGTAGCCAACCTCCCTGGATGTGGCCACATGAGGAAAATTGATGACAAATCAAAGAGACGGATAATACGAATAATAAGAAAAGAACCCAAAAAACCTTCTAAAGAGATTAAAGTTGAACTCAAAGCAGAAGGAAAATCAGTGTCAGATCACATCATCTGTTGTTGTTTGAGCCAAAGTGGACTTCATGGGAGACGACCAAGGAGGACACCATTGTTAAAAAAAAAAAAAAAAAAAGCAAGACTGGAATTTGCCAAACTACATACTGACAAGCCACAAAGCTTCTGGGAGAATGCCCTATGGATGGATGAAACTAAAATGGAACTTTTTGGCAAGGTACACAGATGGAAAAATGAAGCATATCAAGAAAAGAACACTGTCCCTACTGTGAAACATGGAGGAGGCGCTGTTATATTCTGGGGCAAATTTGCTACATCTTGCACAGTTTGCATTGAATCTGTGCAGGGAACAATTAAATCTCAAGACTATCTTCTAGAGAGAATTGTGCTGCCCACTGTCAGGTCTTGCAACAGGATAAGGATCCCAAACACACAGCTAAAAACACCCAAGAATGGCTAAGAGGAAAACACTGGACTATTCTGAAGCGGCCTTCTATAAGCTCTGACCTAAATTCTATTGAGCATCTTTGGAAAGAGCTGAAACATGCTGTCTGGAAAAAGGAACCTTCAAACACAAGATAAGTGGAGCAGTTGGGTCTTGAGGAGTGGCCAAAATACTTGTCGAGAGGTGCAGAAGTCTCATTGACAGTTACAGGAATCATTTGATTGCAATGATTGCCTCAAAAGGTTGTGCAACCAAATATTAAGTAAAGGTACCGTCACACTAAGCAACATCACTAGCAACATCGCTGCTGAGGCACAACTTGCTAGCGATGTTGCTGTGTGTGACATCCAGCAACAACCTGGCCCCTGCTGTGAGGTCGTTGGTTGTTGCTGAATGTCCTGGACCATTTTTTAGTTGTTGCTCTCCCGCTGTGAAGCACACATCGCTGTGTGTGACAGCGACAGAGCAACAACTAAATGTGCAGTGAGCAGGGAGCCGGCTTCTGCGGACGCTGGTAACCACGGTAAACATTGGGTAACCAAGAAGCCCTTTCCTTGGTTACCCGAGGAGCCAGTGCCGGCTCCCTGCTCCCTGAACACGTAGCTGGAGTACACATCGGGTAATTAACCCGATGTGTACTGTGGCTAGGAGTGCAGGAACAGGGAGCCGGCACTGGCAGTGTGAGAGCGGCGGACGATGGTAACAAAGGTAAATATCGGGTAACCAAGGAAAGGGCTTCTTGGTTACTCGATGTTTACCGTGGTTACCAGCGTCCACAGAAGCCGGCTCCCTGCTGCCTGCACACATAGCAGAGTACACATCGGGTAATTAACCCGATGTGTGCTGTGGCTAGGTGTGCAGGGAGCCAGCGCTAAGCGGTGTGCGCTGGTAACCAAGGTAAATATCGGGTTGGTTACCCGATATTTACCTTAGTTGCCAAGCGCAGCATGCTTCCACGTGTAGCGACGCTCCAGCGATCCCTGCCAGGTCAGGTTGCTGGTGGGATCACTGGAGCGTTGCTTAGTGTGACTTCTCACCAGCGACTTCCTAGCAACTTACCAGCGATCCCTATCAGGTTGTATCGTTGTTGGGATCGCTGGTAAGTTGTTTAGTGTGACTGGGCCTTTAGGGAGGGTACCATCATTTCTGTCCACGCCTATTTCATGAGTTTTATTTTTTAAAAATTATGTGGAAGCATGGCTGAAAAACAATGTCTGACTTTGATTTGTTCATTTTCATAGATTTTTTTTTATTTATTACTTTTGTCGGATTCAAGTTATTTCTGCGACATTTGTAGGTTTTTGTTTCATTAAACGAGGGGTACCAACAATTTTGCCCACGTGTGTACATCAGAAGCATTCACAAATTCTTTAGTGTATGCATAAACACAGAGTTCAAATCCTACTATTGCAGGAAACAAGACAGGGCACATGCTCATTCTAATTGACAGATATTTTTCCATTGATTTCACAGCACTAAACTAGAGTTCAGATCCGGAGGAGTATCCATAGCAATTCACAAATTCTGACTCATACCCATCTTGATTGTCATATTCAGGACAGTTTTATTTTTCTTAAATTAAGAAAAACTAGTTCAGTTTGTATGACAGCTAACTGGTCTCTTCTTAATACGGATCAGATTCCTGCATGTCGTTCTTTTTTAACTTCTCTCTGATTTTACAGAAGGAGTTATGTTTACAGGCAGAGACTTCAATTTCACCTAGAATCCTTCAGTGAATTCTTCTTCTTGATTGGGTACTGTTCAACTGAAACAGGTTATATAATTGAAACAGATCCTACATGCCCTTGGGTGATGGAAGATCTGTTGCATTTTAAATCCACAAGAATTTATATATATATATATATATATATATATATATATATATATATATATATATATATATAAAAAAAATCCACAAGGTAAAGGCTAGACATATTTCTTCCCTGCCCACAACTCATACAGTAGCATGATTTCTTTCATTTGAGACTCCATACTCTCTTGTTGCAACCATCTTATACAATTGGAGACATACTGTGGTCAGACCACCTCCAATTTTTCTTTCCTTATCTCTTCTATCTCTTTTCCAATATTCTTGGGCATGGAGACTCAATGATAACCTTTTCAATGCACTTGAAAGAATCTGTTGATTCCTTTATTCAAGTTCACACTGCAGATCAAACCTAATCCCGTTTACAATGAAAAACTCTTAAGTGTGCCATAAGGTGTATTTAAAAAAAAAAAAGGTTTTGGTACTGTGTTAGCCAGCTGAAAAATGATTGATTGCTCTCAGTGAGAGAAACAAAATTAAAATTTTGTAGTTGTGATACCTTTTAATGGCTAACTAAAATAAAGATAAAATATGATGTTATAAAGCAAGCTTTCGAGACATCTCAGGTCTCTTCCTCAGGCATGGTATGACAAAATATCTGAAGAAACTCAAATATATACACAAAACAGGGCAGAGCGATGCATAGTAAAAGGACATTTAAATAAACAAACACTGAGCTTGGAAAGTGAATCCTTAATTATCTTTGATTAGTGGTGTGAGTTTTATTGTCCCAATATCCATGTAGGATCAGAGGCATGGTGCCCTCAGTCTCTGGAGCTGACCTCTCAGATTTTGTAATGAGTCATATATCCTCCTGAGAGGATAAGTCCTGTGTCCACAGAGTTAAACATTGTGATGAATTTGTATTCCCAGACCCTGCGATGGCTCTGTGATCTGAAGTTGCATTTTAATATGACAACTTTCATGTGGTTTATGTTGTGTCCCTGAGCTGTCCCTGAGCTGTCTGTAATTGTGTCGCGGTGAGATCTCATCTTTGCTCTCAGTCTCTGTCCTGTTTCTCCAACATAGAGGCCCCCAATAGGACATATAGTGCACAGGATTAAGTACACCATGTTGGAAGAGGAGCATGTGAATGTCCCAGGAATCCTGGGAATACAAATTCATCACAATGTTTAACTCTGTGGACACAGGACTCATCCTCTCAGGAGGATTTATGACCCATTACAAAATCTGAGAGGTCAGCTCCAGAGACTGAGGGCACCATGCCTCTGATCCTACATGGATATTGGGACAATAAAACTCACACCACTAATCAAAGATAATTAAGGATTCACTTTCCAAGCTCAGTGTTTGTTTATTTAAATGTCCTTTTACTATGCATCGTTTTGCCCTGTTTTGTGTATATATTTGTGTTTCTCCAGATATTTTGTCATACCATGCCTGAGGAAAAGACCTGAGATGTCTCAAAAGCTTGCTTTATAACATCATATTTTATTTTTATTTTAGTTAGCCATTAAAAGGTATCACAACTGCAAAATTTTAATTTTGTTTCTCTCACTGAGAGCAATCAATTATAAGGTGTATTGTAATTAAGCAAAAATTAACCTAAATGGAATCTGTAAGCAAGTTTTTGCTACCTCATCTGAGAGCAGCATGATGTTGGCAAAGAGATCTCGAATCCAATAATGTATAATTTAAATTACTGGGCGCAGCCGTTCTGACAATCAGAATTTTTAACTTTCGCCAGGTAGCAGAGTCCAGAGAGCTGCCCAAGCCCACAACAAGCTCCCAATAGAAATATACATTGTAGTGAGGTGTCAGTCATAGGATGGGGCATGTTGGACTGAGTGCCCCTGACTTTATAGTCCCAGCAATGATAAGGGTCCTGCTTGCAGCAGATTCCCTTTAAAAAAGAAATATCTCAAGAGGTTGATAATTTGCTGCAACAGATGAATATCCTTGACATCTCACATAAGGTTTGTCCCACTACCCTTGCAGACATATCTAAACAGAGAAAGGATCTAAGATAAGAAATATCTTAGACACTTGGAAAAATGTAAATGTCTTTTTTTATGAAGCCTCAGATAAATTTGTGCTGCCTCGCTCAAGACTTCTCCATCCTCGCTCTGCTTTGAAATGTATCCTGTACATGCAGAGACTCATTAGAGATGAGCAAACCTTTCAAAGTTTGTTTCGCCGACCCATTCTTTGATCCTTTTCGAACCCCATGGGAAGCAACGGGAGGCCAAACCTAAGGCAGAGAACACCTATAAGGAGCCCAAAAAGCTCACAAAACAGCAAAAATATGTTGTACAGTGCAGCCCCACTGTTTTGGAATAGTCATTAGTTTCCTAGACTACTAGCATAAGAAATATTGAGGTGGATGAGAGACAAGTATAGGGCTGGTACTCCCACACCCCTGCCAGTACAGACAAGACACAACTTGGAGACCCATCTTTGAGTCTTCATATTTAAAAACATTTCAGGCAGACAGCAGGAAAGTGGAATCAATTAGCCCCACAACTCCATTTCCCCATATTGTATTTGCACAGCACTGATTTATACTCCTTGCAACACATAGGAGTGACATGATTAGGCTTCTTGCTCCCACATTCCTGATAGCACACAGAAGACACATCTTGGAGACCCATTTTGGAGTTTTGATATTCAAAAACATTTCTGGCAGACAGAAGAACAGTGGCATCAATTTCTCTCCATTTCCCCATGGTGTCTTTGCACAACAATGAGGTATGGTCCATGCAGCACACAGGATTTGACCTGGCATTTTAATTTTTAAAAGTGAGCACACAGCGATCATGCCTTGTACAGCTGTGCATCCAGGCCAGAATAGTGGCATATAAATTTCTATACAAACAGGTTGAGGACGTGAGCCATGAAAGGCACATGTGTAATGTTGCCCAGACGTAGTGCCCCCACCAGGTTTTCACCATGATTGCACATGGCCTTCCTTGGCTCCAGGTTCAGTGGAAACATCCATTGATCCAACATGACCTGCATAGCGGTCTGCAACTCTGTAGCTGTGTGACTGCATTCTTCATTGCATATTAATTTCAGCACTGCTGATTGCGTTGACATCCACACAGGAAGTGGCCTGGCATTTCCATTTTAACAATCAAAAGGTGAATGAGTGACAGGATTAGATCTCTTGCTCCCACACCCCTGTCAATACAGACAAGACACAATTTGGAGACTTTAAAAGGAGTCTCCACATTTTCAAAAATTAAGGTCAGACAATAGGAAAAGTGGTAACAACTGGCACAGACTACAAGTAGTCAAACGCCGCAACATGGATGCATGGGACCGGCCCAGTAACAAGATCTAAATCAACAGTTCCACCTTCAACAGAGAAAGTACGGGCTCGTGCGCACGTTGCGGTCTTTTTTTGCGTTTCTGCAGCGTTTTAAGCTGCAGCGTCGTATTGTAAAAATTCATGCGTTCTACTTCCCCAGCAAAGTCTATGAGAATCATGCAAAATCTGTGCTCACGATGCTTTTTTAAACGCAGCGTTTTGATTGTCAAAAATTTGACAAAATCTCTGCGTTTAAAAAAGCAGCATGTCAATTCTTTTGTCCGTTTTAGCAGCGTTCTAAACCCATTGAAATCAATGAGTTGTAGAAAAACGCTACCAACATGCTAAGAAGTGTGTTTTTTCACTGCATTTTTGTTGCGATCCACATGTTTTGTTAATATAATAAACGCAGGTCTTTCGGTCTCTCTCTCTCTCTGTCGGTCGGTCTCTCTCTCTATGTCTCTTTTTCTCTCTCTGTCCATGTCGGTCTCTCCCTCTCACCCCCTCTCTCATACTCACCGATCCACGATCACCGGCGCAGCGCTGCATGGCGCTCACACTGTGGTGGCTTCTCCTCTTTTGAAAATGCCGGTCGCTCATTAATCCATCTCGTATTCCCTATGATTGATTGCAGTCAGACATGCCCCATGCTGAGTGACAGCTGTCTCACTGCAACTAATCACAGCCGCTGGTTGGCGTGTCTATATTGTGCAGTAAAGTAAATAAATAAACAATTAAAAAAGAAAACGTTCGGCACCCCCCCCGAAATGATACCCAGCCGAGATAAAGCCACACAGATGTGGGCTGGTATTCTCAGGATGGAGAGCGCAACATTATGGAGAGCCTGCCATCCTAAAAATATCAGCCAGCAGCTGCCCAGAATAGCCACATCCATTACATGCAACAGTTCCGGGACTCTACCCATCTTTTCCCGAATTGCCCTGGTGCGTTGGCAATCAGGGTAATAAGGAGTTAATGGCTGCCACTAAGTCCGAGGTTAATCATGGCAGGTATCTATGAGACACCCCCAATGATTAACCTGTAAGTGAAAGTAATAAACACATACACCCGAAAAAATCCTTTATTTGGAATAAAAGACGAAAAAACCCCACCCTCTTCCACCACTTTATTAAAATACCCAAATAACCCTCCAGGTCCGGCGTAATCCTCACGAGGTCCCGCGACGCATTCAGCTCTGCTACATGAAGCTGACAGGAGCGGCCGTAGAACACCACCGCTCTCTTTCAGCTCCTGAAGTGAGCCACGCAATTAGTGGTGCCGTCACTCAGGTGACCCGCAGCCACAGCTCTCAGGTGGAGGACTCCAGCTGGTCGCGGGTCACCTGAGTGAGGGCACCGCTGATCACGCGGCTCACTTCAATCACTCAGGGGATTTGTGGTCACAAGTGAGTCATTCACGTGTGACCACAAATCAGGCTGCGACACAGAGAGAGAGAGAGAGCTGCACGATGTCAGTGAAATCGGGTGAAGCTTGGACTCCTGTTTCCTGGCACTGACCTCAGAGGTTCATCTGAGTTCATAAAAGCACACAGAGACAGAGCTGCGGGATGACAATGAAGTCGGGTGAAGTTCACCCGAGTTCATTCTCATCGCCCTGCTCTCTGTGTCTGCTGTCAGCGGGCATGTAGCAGAGCTGAATTGCCGGGGACCGCACTGACAAAAATGCATCCAAAATGCATATAAAATGCATGCAAAATGCATCCAAAATACATGCGTTTTGGATGCATTCTTTTTGTCAAAATGCAGTGTCAAGTCAGCCAGAGGGTGTTCTTTTTTCTGCACTGGTCAGGACGCAGTCTGCGCATGAGCCCTAAGATGACAGAAAGGCATAGGGCTGGTACTCCCAGACCCCTCTCACTACACCATCACCTAGTATGCACCGTCTGGGACTTGGGTGGCACAGTCATTTGATATCCATGACTTATTAACTTTGATTAAAGTTAGGCAGTGTACATTTTCAGGGGCCAGCCAGCTGCATGTATCCATCATACACTGCCAGCAGTGCTTAGTATAGGAAGAAGCAGCAGACATGGTTTATTTTTTGGCCAGTGCCTGGGTAGCCCTGATAGTCCACATTTTAGCGCAGTAAGATTCCCATAGTAATGCATATTGTTTGCGTATGTGCTTGTTCATGCATGTAGTAGTCAAATTATTTGAATTTTTGCCTGTACTGAGTTGTTGTTTACAATGTTGGTAGATAAGAAAAGTTGGGTCATTCTTTGCATTTTCAAAAAAGGCCGAGGCTAAGACCCCTCCCTGCAAACTGCAGACCCTTGACCGCTGCTGGCCACTGTCAGAGTTATGTCTGAGGATGCAGTGCTTCTCATGGTTGTATCCCTAAGTGTTTGTGTGGGAATCACCAATGTAACTCCTCCTCTTCTGTCTCTTCCTCATCTGCTGAGCTACTTAGTTGCGTGCCTCTGGGTTCACACCAAGTGGGATCTAGAACTTCATTGTCATGCTCTATGCTGTCCCATTCCTCCTCTTCCTGATGTGACATCAAAGAACAGTATGCATGCACCTCAGGTATCTGAGTCTCATCATGATCACCTTACCCACCGGGGGTTAATGTCTGTTGACAAGAGTAGAGATCCTGCTCGGAACCTACTTCATCAGGATCCAACTGACAAAGATTTTAGGCATTGATGCAGATGCTTTCTTCCTCTTGAATCTGGGAATCTTTGGTGCAGACCTCTGTTGCCCATGGGATAGAATGTGTGAACAGGTCTTGAGACTCACCCATGCATGGTTCCCCCCAGTCAGTTTGCCAGTTGTAGATTTGTGATGTGGAGGAAACAAGTGTAATTGGGGTGGAACCTCTGAGCAATTAACTGAGTGTGATGTTGAGGTGCAAGAAGAGGAGGAGAGAGCACTTGATGCAGTGCTTGACATCCACTCTAGCACATGTTGTTTATCACCCTCATTTCGAAGTTGAGGAGATGTGCGGCTGCCAAAGAAATCTAGTGGAGTAAGCTGTCCAGTAACGGAAGTTGTTCTCATTTCTTTTGGGATAGGATGAGTATGTGTGTGCTCGGTAGGACTTTGACTAACATTACAATGGCCTACATATACACCTCAAACACCTAGCCTATTCACTCTTCCACCACACCCTTGTCATGATTTGCCACTCATGTTTGATGTACCCTTTCCCTTTGAAACAGATGTTTCACATACCTACTCCCACATCTATCAGATACCTGGCACAAAAGATAAATTCTTTCTTTCTTGTCTGACATGGCAATATTGTGAAGGCACTAAAAAGTACTAATGACTAGAAATGAGGTTCACTGTGTGATTTGGAGCAGGCACTATGAAGTAGCAATACCTAGAAATGTAGTTCAAATCATTAGCAAATTTAGAGCAGATACTATTATGTACCAATACCTAGAAATGTGGTTGAATGCATAATTCAATCAGCTAGCCTATCATTAGATGATGAAATGTTGATTTGTGGCACACAACAATGTTCCCTAAACTGCACATTTAATAATAATAATAATTTTATTCATTTATATAGCGCTATTAATTCCACAGCGCTTTACATACATTGGCAATACTGTCCCCATTGGGGCTCACAATCTAGAGTGCCTATCTGTATGTCTTTCAAGTGTGGGAGGAAACCGGAGAACCCGGAGGAAACCCATGCAAACACGGGGAGAACATACAAACTCCTTGCAGATGGTGTCCTTGGTGGGATTTGAACCCAGGACCCCAGCGCTGCAAGACTGCAGTGCTAACCACTGAGCCACCATGCCGCCCGTCATCCCTATTCTACACTATTGCCCTACTTCCTAACTATCTCAACTACCTATGGTTAAATTCACTAGCTAAGCTTTCTAGCAGTAGTAGCCACAGCATCTTCCCTAATCTTTAGCAATCACAAAATTGCACCGTCACATTTCTGCATTTTACATGCAAAGGGACATGTGACATAGGCAGGCAATGACACAAGCCCTTATTCCTAAACATTGTTGATGTTTTTTGCACCATGATTGACTGCAGGGAACATCCACACAAAGTTAAGAAAAAAAATCCACCGCTCCTCTGACCGATCCCCACTTACTCCCCTCATCAAACATGTCACCCTGCTCACCATACAGCACCACTGCAGTAGCCAAAGTAATATAAAAGCTTTAGAAAAGCTGCAAACATGTAACGATCCAAACCGAACATTGACGACTTTTGGAGCAAATGTCTGGATTTCTGATCCTGAACCGATCCCACCAAGGATAGTACAATTTTGAAATGTTTCAATCTTTACCAGTCAAGATCACTTATCTCTACAACAGCCATGTTCAACTACACCTCCATTGTGTACTTTCTCCATTAAATACACTGAGTTCTGATCTCATGGACTTCTGGCTCAGTTGATTGGAGCTACGGAAAAGGTGAAAAGGTAGTTTTGGGGGTGTACTGTCATGTTCAGCCTCCAGTGTATTGTCAGAGGGTAGATTCAGTGTGCTCGCTGGCTTTAAGTCTCCAAAATAATCCACCACATGTTTAGAAAACCATACATTTGTCAAAATAAATCAGATCATTAATTACTTAAAGCTTCTGCCGATGTCTATGAAACTACACGGCCACACATCTTCTGGCTGCACATAATGTTTTATAGAGGTATACTGTACTGCTTTTGCGAAACGTACTGTCCTAATAGTACATAATCATCAGGCAGCTCACAAAATATTGTTCATTTTTTGAAAGACTTGTTGACAACAAGCCATTACTTCCTTACATTGAAAATAGCTCTTTTGTTCCTGCTACCTAAAAAAGGGTTGATTTTTTGAAAGCTTTATAAATAGCCTTTGTAATTGTTTACTCATTTTTAGTATAACAAACCTGAGATAGTTTGTTTTTTCCCTATGTCTTGAAAAGCCATTACTTTTTTTCTTTCAAAAGTGCTGAGCACATTTTTTCTATACAAAGTAAACATTTTTTGATGCCTTTCGAATACGATACACTGGTACAATTAGGAAATAAAAACCTCTCCATACTGTTTATACAGGATGATGCACCAAAATACAATGATGCATGAAAGATCATTCCACTCAATGATTGAGCAATTTGGTAATTCACTGGTAACTGGCAACCTGTTCACATGGCAAGATAATTGTAAAACAAGAATTTTCAACAATGCTCGTTCACAATTATCTTAATACCCCTTAAGGCCATGTTCCCACAGGAGATCGTACCTGCGGACTTTACTGCAGGTATGTACACAGGTTCATGCAGCAACTTCCTGGAAATATATCTGCGGAGTTGTTGCGGTAAACCTGTGGAAACAGTGCCGATTTCGTGCTGATTTCCAGCGGAATTCCCACCCTTTATCTCCATAGTGGAAAGGCAGGAATTCCGCAGATAATTCCGCATGAATAATTGACATGCAGTTATGTGCAGCTGCGGAAAATCCGCAGCATTTTACGCAGCCGCAAATACCGCAGCATTGAATCAGCATTCCCCAAATCCCATAGGATAAGATGGGGAGTGTATGTAGTTACGTAAACCCGCAGATTTATCTGGAAAATCTAGAAAATCTGCGGGTTTTCCGAGGCAAAATCCGCAATTACTTTCTCCCGTGGGCACATAGCCTTACAAGCCTGACACCGCAGTAGCCTATTATTTAACACCGTTTTTTACCATTTTATATTTAAAGTTACTTGCACAGTAACATGGCTTTGTTTGCATTTAAGAGCTCAAAAGGAGTTCATTTTAGTCCTAGGAAAGCTCAGAGTGTTATACACCTATTTTCAGGGCTTTTAGAGAACTTGCAGTATTGTGATTTGCTAGGGCAGCACATATACCAGGGTACAGGTCACATAAATCATTCAAATTATTAAGGAAAAAGTAAATGACTAAAATAAATATGCAATATAAGACTGATAAGGTCCCTAAGGACTGACAGGTAAGTTAAAGCTCCTGGGGTGGTAAATGGTACCAAAAAGACTTGGGTCTTAGCAGTATGGCTCTGAGTTAGCTGATTTGGAGGAGCTTTTTCATAGATGACAGTGTGTCCCCTGAAGAGTCACTATGACGAAACGCGTCGGGATGTATGGAGTGTCATTGTTGGGGTCCAGTCTAGCATAGCTAGCTGTGGACCATCCTTGTAAGGACGGGAGTCTTTAGGTGGCAGTATAGCTGTTAGTTTCCTAAGGAGTTTTCAGGGCCTGTCGGACCTATTGCTAGCTGTGGACCCTGTCCATGTTGGAAATACGCTGCACCCGGGCTCTTTTTGGAGTTGGTGAGACCACTCCATTATTTATTTACTCAATCCGTGTATTGGATGCTGACCATTGAGACTGTGAATCATTTTGTGTTTGCGTATATTGTGTTTTTCTTTTTTTTTTTGATAGAAGGACCACTGTGTTTTCTCTCTGAAGAGATAAAAAACACATTTTTTGTTTTGTGTATGTTTTGTTTGTTTTTTTGTGTTTTTTTGGAGTATTACCATTAGTGGCATCCTGGGTGGGATATTATGCATGGTCCTATGTGGTGTCATTGACCACTGCTTGACCCAAGTCCTTTTGGTACCATTTACCACCCCAGGAGCTTTAAGTTGCCTGTCGGTCCTTAGGAACCTTATTAGTCTTTTAATACATATTTATTAAAAGTTATATTTCGGTATTGCGATTTGCCACAAATCAATTTTGGGGGAAAATTCAGCAAATACAACCATTTTGAGTTGCAAACAAATCTATTATCTCAAAGGTCTAGCCCTCATAATGAGCTTCCAATATTGTAAAAATCATGGCTCTGTTTCTTTTAGCCCTACATAATATTAAATGTTTTATATAGTGTACTTATTTGCTATAAATTATAATGGCTATTTTGTAAGCCTGATCTACTGTACTATGTTAATAATATTTTGTAAAGATCTCTGAACAGTGATAGATTTAAGCCCTATTTTCTGCACAGTTAATAGCTCGTTCCCCTGCAGCATATTTATATATTCTCCTATTGCATCAATATGAGTCTGCATTTAAATGGGAAGAATTGTTATTGTCCTGACATCTATTGACTTTGCAGACTGGTAAGCAAGATCACAGATAGGTCATATGGTGCAAACTAGGTTATTATGAATGGAGCACTATTTGCTACAAACAGCAATACGTTGATCCAAGGCCAAGTGTAATAAAGGTTTTGTAAAGAATGAGCATTCTAATTTTTCATGAACTCGTTTCCATGAAAACCAGCGGAAGACTAGAATTGAAAAAGCCCATATGAGCATTGTTATTATATTTCTAAATACATTTTCAATGGCATGTGTATAAATTACCTAAAAAGAAAACAGCAAGAAATGCATCAAGGAACAGTTTGACAGTCTCTTGGAGTTACATTTTGTGAGTTACGCATGTCTGAACTGAATAATAATTTGTTTGTTTTATGTTTTTCCATTCTTGCACTCCAAAAAACATTTTTTTAATCTTTCCATGGACAAAGCCATTATGAATAATTATTTTGATGCCATGTTTCCAAAATGACAACATTTTTGGAGGCATAAAATTCAGCACTTTTTGTGGTTTTTTTGCATGCTTTAATTTTTTCACCATTCACTGTAAGTTATATTTGAACTAAATATTTGCAGCCGATGGAGGCATACTTTTTTGCAGACTGAGCATTTTTATGACACTATTTGTTTAGTTTTAATAAGATGAGATAAGTATAAAAAACAGAAATAAGGTATTTTTTTCAGTACTAATTGTAAGTAGTGACGAGCAAATGAAACTATTTGGGTTCGGATTATTCACAACAAATCCAAAAGTTCTATTCCGGTATTCGTAATGAATAACGAACCTAATACAATGGGGAACCAGAGCATTTTTTCTGGGATATCTTCAAGAAAAAATGATCCCCATTGACTTGCATTAGGTTCGCTATTGGTGACAAATACCACATAAGTATTTTAGTATTTGTTGCGAATAAGTAGAACCCGAATAGTTAGTATTCGCTCATCACTAATTGTAATCCTTGATTTATGGGATCAGTTTATAGTTCAAATTGTTATTATAATAGTAATTGTGTGCACTCATTTTCTTTAGATTATGTGACCTAATAAAGTAATTTTGAAGAACAAAAACTGTGTCTATTTTTCATTTTAACCCCTTCACCCAGAAGCATATTTTCACCTTACTGACCAGGACAAGTTTTTAAATTCTGACCAGAGTCAAGGTAATAACTTTGGAGCACTTCAACGGATCCCATTGCTTCCGATTGTGTTTTTATGACATATTGTACTTCATGTTAGTGGTGAACTTAAGACGATATTGTTGCACTTATCTGTGAAAATTTTTGAAATTTGGCAAAATTTTAGCACTTTTCAAACTTAGGAATTTTATGCCCTTAAAAAAGAGAGGTATGTCACACAAAATTGTTGATAAGGTCAGGGACACACTAGCATATAGCATCAAATGCACAATCATTTGAGCAAAAACTCACAAATCTGACCTACATTGGTTTGAGTGTAATGAGATATTTTCTCATATTGCACTCCTCTATATTATATGCTTGTGTGAGCGAGCCCTTCATCACATTTACCACATGTCTACTTTTTATCAGTATTAGCGATAGTCGAGCTCTAAAATGCTAGACTGCTTGTTGTTCAAGCAGTCCATTTCTATTGCTTGAGTGCTTGTCTCGAGTAACGAGAATAATAAAAGTCAATCGGAAACTCAAGCATTTTTCCAGCTGATGGTTCTTGAATCACTGAAATGGATGAAAACACCTCTGAAATGGAATGGCAGCAGCATGGGGAAGATGCTTGTAAACATCTCTGACTCCCATGTGGCTTCTGAAAACAATGTACAATGCCACTTTTATGGACTGACAATAAAACATACAAGTACACAATTCACTGCACTCTTCAAAGTTTTCATGCAAACGTGTTTCCTTTATTTACACTGCCAAGTAATGGACAGGTGGGGATATGGGGAGATGTGACACAGAAGACATTTCGACCATTTCGAGGTCTTTATCATAACATCGCTGTAGAGGTCCTAGGGAACAACGTCCTTTCCTAGCGACATGATCGCCTATTTACATTGCACTGGATATTTTTTACCCACTAACAACACCGTCAGCTGGCAAAGGACCCCGAGCAAGACGACAATGAGGAGAAGAATCCACTGATCAAAGAGAAGGAGTCGTGACTCTGTACCAGGCACCTTGACACAACAAGCTTTCAGACCGAGCCCGTTGTTCCCTAAGGCCTCTATAGCACATTATAATAAAGACTTAAATAGGTTGAAACGTCTTCTGTGTCGCATCTCCCCATATCCCCATCTGTCCATCACTTGTCAGTGTAAATAAAGGAAACACGTTTGCAAGAAAACTTTGAAGAGTGCGGTGAATTGTGCATTTCAATACTATTGGGGACTCTACATCCCATCTACCAGCATCACTAATCCAGTTGTGTTCACACTAATTAATCTTGACAATGAAAAATACAAAACCGAAGATAAAATGGATTTGAAAAGAAATAATGTTAGGAAAAATTCTTTCATGTGTAATAACATGTATATAAAGCAAATGAAATAAGAGAAAACAGCTTCCTCCACGCTTTGGGCTATATTTAAACTTAGTCTTCTTTCAAAAATGCAGAAAGTTTTCATTTCAGTCAGGAAAGTTATGAAATCTCATCGCTTTTACTGGGACTGCAAAATCAGCTTTTAATTTGCATCACACTCATTAAAAATGCTGCCAAAAAACCACAGCAAAAATGCAATGTATGAACATAGTCTTAATAGCTTTGCCATCACACCTCCACCTCCTCCTCATTATCACCCAATCCATGCTGTCAAGAGGAGATGCGGCTGGATTGGGTAGTATCACACTGTGTATTTTGCGCCTCAACCTCCATCTGTTCCTCAAGCAAAGCTTCTTCTCGCATTGTAAGCAGTGAATGTGTGACACCCCTGGACTAGTCAGGTCGTCACAGGGTACTGCACACTCTTTATCTCCCAGTGCAGGATTCAAACCCCCATGGAACTGGGTTCCCAACTTGGAGCGCTGCCTCCATCAGCATGCACAAATCCTAATCACACCTCGCACCAGACCCTGTCAGGCACACCAGTGGGATGCTAAGCTGGAATAGGGCCTCCCACCTAAGGATCAGGCAGGGAGGTGGGAGATGACAAGTGAGTTGAGTGGTAGCCCTTGAGCAGTGAGCAGCTCGGGGAAGCTGGGAGTTTTAGCTCCCAGGGGAGAAGTAGATTGGGTTGCAGACGGTGTCTGGACCCAAAGGAGTCGGAGACCTGGTCGCGGGATATTTGGACTGGGTGCCTGGCTGAGTCAAGGAGGACGGTCGGCAGCTGCAGTACAATAGCCGGCCTGAAACTGAAGGCACATCGGGGTCCTGGACCCTAGGTGGTGGAGAGGTTTCAAGCAACCCGGAAATTAACATGCTGAGGATAGGGCCTTTATGGACTGTCCCCACAAAGCTCAGAGATTGGGGGCACTAGCGCAACGAGGGGGATAGGGCTTTCCAAGCAAAGCAGCCCACTGAAATCCCAAGCGTGAGCCCCTGAGAGCAAGCTCCTAAATTACCCATAGCAGGGAGCAGGGCCCGGACAGCTCCAAACTTACGGGCCACTTGCACACTACTAAATTTCTGTGCACGGGGGCAGGATCCGGACCATCAGCAATGCTGCAGGGGAACGGGACCCAGACGAGCTACCCCAAGAGGGCAGCGGCACCCAGAGACAGAAAACGTCATCTATCTGCCCCGTTCCATCAACCCCGATACTCCCATCGGCAGCGGTGGTACTTTCTATTACCACACACCACGGGTGGCGTCACAAACTATCTAATCCCCTGCAAATAACCCCTCTTCTACAATTAAGAGTGACCCTAAGCCCCTGGGTCCGGAGACCCTCGAACCACGAGTAGCGACACCCGGATCTGAGCGGTTATTACACACAACCATTCCTGTCTGAAGATCAGCGAAGATAGTCACAGATCTGTCTGGTATGTTACACTTTTCAATAACTCTGTGGTGGTGGACTGTATGTCACCTAAAGATATGAGTTTCAACATAGCGTCTTGCTGCCTCACCGAGGAAGTGTTGCAGTGCTTCCAGCTTGTGACTGATAAGGACAGCAATTCAAGAATGGGGGATGAGGAGAAGGTAGAGGAGAAGAGGGTAGAGGAACTGGTGAAAGGGGTGAAGGAAACTGTAATGTAACTATGGGCAGCAATTCTAGGTATCAGTTGCATGCATGGCATCCCTGGGTCCATCTTGCTTCCCGCCTCCATGAGGTTCACCCAGTGTACCGTCAGGGAAATGTAGCATCCCTGGTCACAAGCACTTATTGATTTGTCTATGGTTAAGTGGACCTTTCCAGTAACTAGGTCAGAAAACTGATATGTACCATATCACAGCAATGAAATATAGTACAATTGTACAAACCATATTTACAGAGCAAGAAATTGTATGTCAGATGGTTAAATATAACACATTATTGCACAGCAGTTCCAAAGATAATTGCACAATTGTCCCAGTGGACAGTAGAATGTCCTACTATGAAAAATACACCAGTAATGCAGTACCTAGTATGGAACACCTATATACCCGATCATATATAAAACAAATGCCAACGTAATAACATCATGTGCAAATAGCTGCTATAGAGCGCATCATGTAGAGTTGAATGTGCAAATATATGGACCCTGGAAATTTAAAAGTAAGGCATACAGTAACCCACCAAGGTACCGCAGAGCAGACTCTAAGAAATTATACCGCTCTGCAGTCGACGCGCGTTTCGCAGCAGCATCTTCTTGCGAACTCAAAATGTAAAATGTCAGCATTCATACCGAACAGCGGGTGTTTGGGTCTCGGAGCCGAACATAGACTTTTACTCGTATGTCCGGTTCCTGTTAGGGTTTGTCATCTGAAAAAAGATTGTTAAAAGACTACAGAGCAGCCAATCAGCAAGCTTTTTCAGTGTCGGCACTTCCGGCCCCATCACAGCCAAGTCAAGTATTAGCATGGCATTGATTAGAAAGGCAGCACAAAATAGATATATATTAACTTCTTCATCCTTTTTTTTGATAACTAGCGCGGGTAAGGCAGCTGCTGTAGTCTGCAGCCCCCAGCTGTCTTCTTTATCATAGCTGGTTATCAAAACTAGAAAGGATTCCACATTGTTTTTTAATATTAAAATAAACAAAAAAAAAACAGAAGTGAGGTCTCCCTTTTAAGATAACCAGCCAAGGTATAGCTGACCACTGAAGAGTGGTATTATCAGGCTGAGAAGGGCCATGGTTATTGTCCCATCCCAGCCTTAAAACACTAGCCAACAGCTGCCTCAGAAATGGCTCATCCATTAGATGCACCAATTCTGGCGCTTTACCGGGCTCATCCCTATTTCCTTGGTGTGCTGACAATCAGAGTAGTATATGGGGTTGATGTCAGCTGTGAGTTGTCAAAAATCACAGCTGTCGTCTATGAGACACCCCAATACTAACTATGTGAGTTAAAAATAATGAACACACACACAGAAAAATCCTTTATTTGAAATAAAAAAAAACACATACACACTCGTTCACCCCCCTTATTAACCTCCAAAACAACCAGTTTGTGGTGACCTTTTAGTCACCACAAACTGCATACTTTTTTTGGCTGCAGTTTTTTGGTGACTACAAAACTGCAGCATGTCAAATTTTTTTGCATTTTTCCCTACATTTTTCACCCATTGGTGATAAAAAACACAAAGAATAACACATGATCAAAACGTACCAAAAACGTACACTTTTTTTTTTGCGTTTTTGGGCACAGGGTGCTTTTTTGTGGTTACGAAAAAACTGCAATGTGCTGAAATACCCTAACTTACTGGGTTAGTAATGGGTCTCGCTAATAGTAGTATTTTTTCATTTATTTATTTACAAGTACAGTAAACTACTCACACAATGCACTAATTATATATCTGATGACATCTGTATGCTTGCGTGTGCAGTTTACTGTACATGGTAATAAACAAAATTAAAAAATAAATTAAAAAAATGATGTGGGGCCCCCTATTTTTGATAAGCAGACAGCTGGGGGCTAGTATTATCAGGTTAGGAAGACCTATGGTTATTTGGCCTCTCCCGCCTAAAAAACAGCCTCCAGAATCCCCTAAATTGGCGCATTAGATTAGATGAGACAATTTTGGCACTTTGAATGGGTCGTTCTGATTGCCCTAGTGCAATGACAATTATTTCGAGATTGATGTCAGCTATGTAAAGTCAGCTGGCATTAAGCTCAGTGGTTAATAATGGAGCGGTCTCTATCAAACACCCCCATTAGTAACCTAGTTTTCCCCCTCAAAAAAAAACACAAACGGGAAAAAATGTATTATTCCTATATATTTATTTGAATAAAGACTTCCCCACACTATCTCTCTTTTACCAAAATATTATCAAAAATGTTCCCATGAAGCTTCTCTGTTATGAAAACGTTTTCCAGTTTGGGGCTCTCTCTTGTAGTCAGTGCTGGCAGTGCAGTTGATTTGTGGAATGAAAGTCTCATACCTGCAGAAGACTGGCAATCAGGGTCAGATTGGGACTATATAACTGAGTAGTTTTCTCTTGTTTCTTGCCGGTGTGCAATGGTCTTCTGTGTGTTAAGGACATTCTGTAACCAGCCCTGCTCTAAACCAGAACTCCTCTCAGATAAGTGGTCTTTGTACCTCTGCTGTTGGTTTTCCACTTTCTTGTTGTTTTTTTCTGCTTTAATACTAATACTTGATTCCTATTTTGTCTGTGTGGAGTTCTTGGTGGAATAGGATCATTCCCTGCTGGGAGTGTCTGTATATTTAGCTCCATGATTCTGCAAGGTATTGTGTTTGTCATGCTTGGTATTAATTCAGTCCCTGTATTAGTGTTTTTGGATCCCACTAATATTTGAGTGCTGGTTCAGTGGGGGAGAGGTTGTGTGACATCAGGAGTTTTCCATATCAGAAGTGCTGGGATTTATTAGGGGTTTTTTTTACGGTTGCAGACAGTACTCCTTCCTATCCTTTTCTATAAAGATAGTTTGGGCCTCACCTTTGCTGAATCTGTCTTTTCTGGCTTTGTATTGTGTTTTTCTATATCACCGTAGCCTTTACATGTGGGGGCTATCTATCTATCTTTAGGGACTGCTCCGAGGCAGATTAGCTTTCTCATATTTCTATCTGTGAGAATATTTATTTCTCCGGCTGTGTCGAGACGACTAGGTCATTGTAGGCTCATCCTGTGGCTACTTCTAGTTGTGTATCAGGATTAGGTCTGCAATCCGTTAAGCTTCCAGCCACTCTGTTACTATTTGGGATTCTGCATTTTTTGATCCTCCTCGGTCTCTGAATCATAACACTTCTCCATCATAGCTCACAATCCCCGAGTTCAGCTCCGGCAACTGTGGATAGCAGTAAAGTCCAGCTGTTCACAAGTGTTGAGTAGTGATGACAACTCTTATCAGAGCTACCGACTCAATGCTGTGCTTAGTGAGACCCGGCAACGGTGCATGGCCCTATCTCCAAACCTACAATACTACCCAGGTTTGTACACTGTACTTTATTTTTTATTTATTATTTTACTAGCTGTAGTACCCGGGCATTGCCCGGGATTGTAACTGTCTCTCTCCCAGTCTCTGTATGTGTGTCGCTGTCTGTCTGTCTCTTTCCTTGTCTGTCTGTGTCTTTGTCTCTGTCTGCCTGTTTCTATCTCTCTGTATTTGTATCAATCTATCTGTCTCCATCTCTGTGTCTGTCTCTATATGTGTATGTCTGTCTATCTGTCTCTTTCCCCATCTGTTTCTTTCCCCATCTGTTTCTTTCACTGTCTATCTCTTTCCCCCTCTGTCTCTTTCCCCGTCTGTCTCTTTCCAGGGCTGTCTCTTTTCAGGGCTGTCTCTTTCCAGGGCTGTCTCTTTCTAGGTCTGTCTCTTTGCCCGTCTGTCTCTTTGCCTATCTGTCTCTTTCCCCGTCTGTCTCTTTCCCTGTCTGTCTCTTGCCCTGACTTTCTCTTTCCCCGTCTGTCTCTTTCCAGGGCTGTCTCTTTTTAGGGCTGTCTCTTTTTAGGGCTGTCTCTTTTCAGGGCTGTCTCTTTGCAGGGCTGTCTCTTTCAAGGTCTGTCTCTTTGCCCGTCTGTCTCTTTCCTAATCTGTCTCTTTGCCCGTCTGTCTCTTTGCCCGTCTGTCTCTTTCCCCATCTGTCTCTTGCCCCATCTGTCTCTTTCCCCGTCTGTTTCTTTCCAGGGCTGTCTCTTTGACCGTCGGTCTCTTTGTCCATCTGTCTCTTTCTAGGTCTGTTTCTTTCTAGGTCTGTCTCTTTGCCTGTCTGTCACTTTGCCCGTCTTTCACTTTGCCCGGCTGTCTCTTTGCCCGTCTGTCTCTTTACAGGGCTGTCTCTTTGCTCGGCTGTCTCTTTCTGTTTCTATCTCTGTCTCTTTCCCCATCTGTTTCTGTCTTTTTCTGTCTCTCTCTCTCACACATAAGCTTTTTATACTAACAGTTTCTTTTGTTCCTATAGCAACCACTGACAGTTGCTATTAATAACTATAGCTCCCACCTCCATTCAGTTTAATGGCGGCAGGATTTTTGGAGAGTAATTGTAAAGCGCAGAGTTAAATTTTGCCGCCCAAACATAGTCTATGTCATTCCCTGGATCACATGAGGCGTCTGTGCAAAATTTTGGGATTGTAAATGCGACGGTGCGGATTCCTTTAGCGGACATACACACACACACACACACACACACACACACACACTCAGCTTTATATATTAGATTTATTGGCTTTCACTATATTAGAACTTCAGATATGCTGTGTCACTGGCCACAAGCGTATCTTTTATTGGAAAATCACCCCTTATTAGCTAACATCTAGTTCTTTCACTATGAATTTGCACTACTACCATTGTACAATAAATAAGACAATTTGATTGCTATGCCTTTAACCCCTTCACGACCAGCCGATTTTTCGCTTTCCGTTTTTTTTTTTCGCCATTCTTTTTCTGAGAGACGTAACTTTTTTAATTTTCGGTCAATATGGTCATGTAAGGGTTCATTTTTTGCGGAACGAGCTGTACTTTTAAATGAAGCCATCAGTTTTACCATATAGTGTACTGGAAAACGGCAAAAAAATTCCAAATCCAGAAAAATTCCAAAAAAAGTGTGATAGCACTATTGTTTTTGAGATATTTTATTCACTGTGTTCACTACATGGTAAAACTGATGTGTGGGTGTGATGCCTCAGGTCAGTGCGAGTTCATAGACACCAAACATGTATAGGTTTACTTTTATATAAGGGGTTAAAAAAAAATCGGAAGTTTGTCCGAAAAAAGTGGCGCACGTTTTACGCCATATTCCGTGACCTGTAGCGTTCGCATTTTTCGGGATCTATGGCTCAGTGATGGCTTATTTTTTCCGTCTCGAGCTGACATTTTTAACGGAACCATTTTTGCGCAGATGCTACGTTTTGATCGCCTCATTGCATTTTGCGCAAAAGTTGTGGTGACAAAAAAATGTCGTTTTGGCGTTTGGAATTTTTTTGCCGCTACGCCATATACTGATCAGATTAATTGATTTTATATTTTGATAGATTGGGCATTTCTGAACGCGGCGATACCAAATGTGTGTATATTTTTTATTTTTTTAACCCTTTAATTTTCAATGGGGCGAATGGGGGGGGTGATTTGAACTTTTAGGGTTTTTTGTTTTTTTTTAATTTTTTAAAACTTTTTTTTTTTATTTTACTAGTCCCCCTAGGGGGCTATTGCGATCAGCAATCCGATCGCTCTTATCTATCTGCTGATCACAGCTATACAGCTGTAAACAGAAGATACGCTCACTTTCTTTTTCACTGTGCCGCGGGCACAGCGAAAGTGAAAGCAATTCATGTGTAGTACAGGAGTCATCACATGACCCTGTGCTACCATGACAACTATCGGAAGTCACGTGATCGCGTCACGTGACTTCCGGTATCGGGCGGTAAGTAAAAGTTTTCTGCGATCGCGCTTATAATGGCACTGTCACATATTGACAGCACCATTTAAGGGGTTAAACGACACGAGCAGATAACGATTCTGCCTGTGCCTAGCAGGCACACATCTTAGCTGTGAAAATCAGCTGAGATGTGCGCCGATCGCAGCATGTAATTTTACGGACGTCGTTAAGGGGTTAATATTATTAAGAGTCTGCTGTATACTGACACCTTGAGCCATAGTTAAGGTTATGCTGTTTTATGTAATATTTTAATTTACTGACGTAGGATTTTATTGCACTTTGTATTGTCCCTTGCTGTTTTCTCCAGGAGACCTGTCTGATATATTGTATTGAGGGAGGGCAATCATAATTTGTGGAAGTCAGTGTAACGGTATCATACTTTGCGGGATGGGGGTAATATAGGGTCATCAAATTGTGCGTCTGGAGGGTGCTGTGTAGGAATTCACTGTGGAGGTGATTTGGGGGCTGTTTGTTGGCATCATACTTTATGGGGGTAATGACAGGGGTATCTTAATGCATAGAAATACTAAGGGGCTTCAATTGGAGGAAATTGCTTTGTAAGGGCTGAAAAATTATGAGCTATGCTCATTTTTGACCCCGACCTCCAGTTAAGATTTCTGCTATGGGGCACTAGGATTTCTTTGTACATTCCTGATTGCATCTGCTGGGGATTAATTAAGTAAATTATAGTTTTTTGTTCTTTTTTATCAGTCGATTAGAGGACTTCCATAGTTTGCTTAATCAATAATTCTGACTTAATAGAAAAAAATGCAGTTCATTACATGTCTTTTGTTGACAATATAAATTTGCCATTAGGTTAAAAAAGAGCAAACATACAATTAATTAGACAACTGCAATGTCTTAACTCATAAGGGTAATGATTTAATAATTTTCTCTGTAATAAAATTTTTAAGTACAATGATGATTTTATCATCGAGTATTTCTCCAAAACTGTTTCAGCAGAACAGAACTTTGTTTCACCTTTTTATCACACCTCACAGATCAAAGAGAAATGTTGTGCACTCTCCTGTTTGATCATTTTACCATTGTACATTTTCCCCTAACTGACAGGCGCTGTCCACTTTGTCATGAAGTCACAAACACCTACATCATGACATCCTTCCATTATATACACTACAATTATTTTGTCCTTGTAATATTTGAAAAGGGCCAAAGGCTACAAAATCTTCAGAATAGTTTTTCCGTTTTTTATTCTACGTTTCTAAGCATCGGAGAGCTTAATCATTCATATTCCAAACTGACTTCTAAATGCTCCTACATTGCCTCATGTAAAGAAATTTCAAAACTATCTATACAATGCGTAAGTTATTCATATGTAATGAATGTTTTCATTGGTTAAAGTGTAACTAAACTTTTGCTCTTATTTTTGCTAATTCTATTCTGCATTCAAAGTTCTTTAATTTTACAAATCAGTTTATTAAGCGATTTATCTTTGGTCCTGTATAAATCTTGCAAATCCCTTCACACCAAAGTCATTTTCTGTATTTTTTTTTGTTTTGTTTTTTTTTTGTAGTTTTTGTTTTTTTGCTCCCTGCTTCCGAGGGCCATAACATTCTTAATTTTTAATCAATATAGCCGTATGAGGGCTCGTTTTTTGTGGGAAGAGTTTTCATTTTACCATATAGTGTACTAGAAAGCAAGAAAAAAATTCTGGGTGAATTTAAATTGCAAAAGAACTGCAATTCTACAAATTTTTTTTATTTTTTTATTTATCATATTCCGAATATGGCAAAACTAACTAATCAATATGATTCACCAGATCAGTACGAGTGCAGAGATACCAAACATGTATAGCTTTTTTTTTCATTTACAGTGGGGAAAATAAATATTTGATACACTGCGAATTTTCAACTGTGACAAACAGAATCCCCCCAAAAATCCAGAAGGTCACATTGTATGATTTTTAAATACTTAATTTGCCTTTTATTGCATGAAATAAGTATTTGATCACCTACCAACTAGCAAGAATTTTTGCTCTCACAAATCTGCCATTTTGTCTTTGAGAAGCCCTCCTACTCTGCACTCATTACCTGTATTATTTGCACCTGTTTGAACGTGACAGTTGTATAAAAGACAAATGTCCACACAATCAATCACTCTCCAACCTCTCCACCATGGCCAAAACCAAAGAGTAGTCTAAAGACACCAGGGACAAAATTGTAGACCTGCACAAGGCTCGGAGTGGCTACAGAAAAATAGGCAAGTAGCTTGGTGAAAAGGCAACAGCTGTTGGTGCAATTATTAGACAATGGAGGAAACTTTCAGTTTCCACATTTTTAGGTAGTCTTTTGTGGATTTTGAAGTGTGTTTAAGACCAATATCCATTTTTAGAAGCCATACTCTTTTCAACTCCAGCTTTTTTACATGTTGCATTTTGTTTGCATTAAGAATTTGTTGAGATTTTATTGAATCCATGCTTCTCTCTACCTGTGAAATGTTCCCTGTGCCATTGGCTACATCACAACACCAAAGCATGATTGATCCACCCCATTATTAATAGTTGGCAATATGTTCTTTTCGTGAAATTCTGAGCCCTTTTTTCTCCAGTTATTGGACATGACTTATCTTTCATGAATCCATGCTGTCTGTCAGTTATTCTGTCAGTTATTATACTATTTTATGCAATATATTTTTGCACGTCATCCCTTAAAATGCCCTCAAAAACTTTGCACACTACTGATGTCAGGCTTACTGGACGGTAGTTGCCTTGATCCAATCTCTTACCTTTCTTAAATATCGGTACCACATCAGCAATCTTCCAATCCTGAGGCACTAACCCTGTTACAAGCGAGTTTAAGAAGATGAGATTCAGCGGTTTGTTAATTTCTGAGCTGAATTCCCTCAATATTCCTGGATGAATACCATCTGGCTCAGGTAATTTGTCAATGCTTAATTTACTCAGACGCAGGCGTACTACTTCTTGTGTTAAATTAATTATATCAGATGGTGAAATTTGATTTTTGACTTGTTGAATGATTGCTGGAACATTCAATTCCTTGGTGAACATGGATGAGAAGTACCTGTTTAATATCTCAGTCTTTTCTTTGTCCTCTAAAATTTGTTATCCTTTTGTCATTAATATATTTATAAAAACTTCTGGGATTTATTTTAATGTCCTTGGCGATTTTTTTTTCTGTAGGTAATATTGCTTGCTTGATTTCTTTTTTACATTTCCTATTGAGATCTTTACACTCCTGAAATGCTATTTCTATATTATCAGCCTTCAAGATTTTCAATGCCCTTTGTTTTATTATATTTTGTACAGTCTTACTTATCCATAGTGGTTTCTTTTTGTAACTGGACATTTTAATAACTGAGGGTATACGTTTTTTTCAGGACTCCAGGAGTATATTCTTAAACTTACCCATTTATGTTCGGTATCCTCAGTTACTATGACATTGTTCCAATCTACACAAATAAGCTTTTCCCTTAATTTGTTGAAATTAGCTTTCCTAAAATTCCAGGTTTTAGCATTTCCCCTTTCAAATCTTCTACTGAATATTACTTTGAAGCTTACCATATTATGATCGTTGGTGCTTAAAGTGCTCCCGGACCTGATCAATAAATGGCGTAGCGGCAAAAAAATGCCAAAATTAAGTTTTTTGGTTGCTGCAAGTTTTGCACAAAATACTACTGCTACAAAATACTATTGCTAAAAAACGTAGCATCTGCCCAAAAATGGTATAATTAAAAACGTCAGCCTGAGACTGTTAATATGCAAGATCTAATCCAATATATGTAACTTTCAAAACAATCCATTTTTGTAATACCAGACAATATCTATTTTATTTATAAAAACATGGATAACAGATAAAGACAATGATTTCAAACACCAACCCCTTTTTAAAGCAAACAGTTTGCACTTCTAATTCATGGGACAGAATAATATTAGCTGCCTTGTCCTAGTTAGCACTTTTTTGTGAAATCAAGATCACTGAAAATACATATATAGGTCATTTTGTGGCAATGCTTAAATTGAGTGGAAAAGGAGGTTTCGCGATTAAGTACATTTTAAGACAAGGAATAACTTTGCAAGTCTTTTCAATTAAACTGATCATACTTACCACTTCGTGGTAAACATCTTGTATATGAGTTCATAAACCTTCGGTGTGAAAGTTACATTTTCAGTTTGACCCTTGTGTGGGGACCTATGTTTATAACCATGTACATATTACAAGTGGTCACTGCTAATCATTGGACTCAATGGTATACACATAAGACTGCTGAGGCTATGTCACGGGGGTGTATGGATGGAACAGGAGCTCCTAGGCTTACCCTAAGACTGGGACTTCTGTTGTCCCTTATCTCGACAGTAGACTTGATGGTAGTCAGGGTTGAGCCTCCACTGTGGCCCTGTCTCCTGTCCAAGCCCTGTTACTACTTCCCCCTCACAGCCCCACAGGGAGCAAGCCGAAGACACAGTAACCAACACCCCACAAATAGGCACAGACAAGGGTAAACAAAAACTTGTGCACACTGCATTCAAACACAAAGGAGGGACAGTATGTGCACTGGGGAGTAACGCTAAAGGGGTAAGAAATAATTACACAACAGGAGCACTCACACTCCACGCTGAACCGCAAACTGAAGATCACCATGCAACTGGATGGCAACAGGAACCAGGAATCAAAGAGCTATATCTGGCATAGAGCCCCAGAATCCAGAACTTTATAAAGCCTAGAGATGGTGATCAGCAACCTGAGCTCCCAGAAGCTGATCACAGGCCAACACAAATTAAGTCTCACTGAACTGGAGAGCAGTGAAGCCAGAACCAGCCAACACCCATTGACAGGCTGTGCAACCAAAGAATTCCAGTTCACTCTGCAGTGTGAACAGAGTCCGACGCCACCTTGACCCCCAGCGAGTGTAACAAAGAACATCACACCACAGGTTAGTGATTGGCTGCAGTGGTGGTCACGTGATATACAGTATATTATCTCTGAAGCCATGTACTCAAAGATTGTCAGAGAGCATTCCTAAAATGCTTTTAAGGAACTGATCAATCTACCATGCATGGCAGCATTACTTGCTCTACCTGTTGTTTTTTTATTTCTAGGCATATAAAAATAATTACGGTTTCAATTTCCCTTTATAGCACAAGATGTGCAACAGTGTCAGATTCCAAGACAGCTTCAATTGTTAGCCATCTAAAGCTGTCAATTCTTTCAAACTAAGCTCTACTTTCAATAATGAACGGTTCACTATTTTAAGGCTTTTTTTCTAAAAGTAATTGTGGCAGTGAATTTAATATCATGTTGCATAAGCAAATACAACTTCGATAAAAGCCGCATCTCACTTAGCAACATATAAAACTGTACAGAGTTTTAGCGTTGGGGTTATTAAGTAAGTGTATATATACTGACATATTGAGATTACATTTATACAGTAAATATTATTGTTTTAATATGTATTTGTAACGATGAGTTTATTAAAGCTTTCCAGCAACTTTTGACTACCCATTCCCAAGTGTTCTTCAAAGTGCATCTGCCAAGAGACACAGTACTATCTATCTATGAAGATTCTGAAGAGTTAAATTAATGTGTGACGAGCAGCCTCCCAAGCCAGATTTCAATTCTTTTTCAATCAGGTCTTGGAGAAAATGATTGGAGGAGACATTCTGCCCATCAGCAGTTCTCATTCTTCTGTAATCCCCAGCCAAAAGGTACCTCCAGTAAAAAATGAAAAATGATACGATGCAATAAAAAAAAGAAAAAAGCTTTTAGATGTATATGTCAGCTTAATATGCTTCTCTATGTAAAGATAGAACATTGCAGCTATAAGTCTGAGCTCCTAGTAGCCAGAACATTATAAAAAATATTGTGCTTTTGGCAAATGAGGCTCTAATAGCAAATACCAGATACACAATTTAAAGGCCGCTTTACATGCAACAATATCGCTAGCGATCTCGTTAGCAATGTGACATGCCCAGATCGTTGCTACGATTTGCCGAGATCGCTAATAGGTCATTTTGTAGTGATCACACGTACCCATCTCACAAACGATGCTGCATCGTTCAGCGATATATTGTTTGACCAAGGCGGTCGTGTGGACACCGTCACACAGCATTCCTCCCAACGATTCTGGCAACGACATAGCATACACCCTGGCATGTGATTGCCTCGCCCTCTACACGCCCCAACTGCCATACTGTCAGAATCTCCTATGATTTGTGTACACCTTATCAACCATGGCTGACAAATCAGAACGCAGTTGGGACCACCAATCAGAGCGGAGGAGGCGTGGAGCATTGCTCATAACGACACGCCCGCGTCGCTGATGACGGACGCACTAACAATGTTGTTGGTCGTTGGCAGGGTGTCAAACGTAGCAATATGTCTGCTGCGTTCGAAATGACGAACAATATTTTGAAAATGAACAACGTGTCAACGATCAACGATTTTCGCAATTTGTACGATCGTTCGGAGTCGCTCATAGGTGTCACACGCAATGACGTCGCTAACGACGACGGAAGTGCGTCACGAAAACCGTGACCCCGACGACATATCGTTAGATAAATCGTTGCATGTAACAAGGCCTTTAGAGTCCAGTATATTCATAAGGATACCACCACCCCTGTCACTAACTTATAGGCTGCTGTCATGATTCACTCCTGGCTCAGCTGCAGCTGAGACTTTTTTTTTGTTTCACTTCTGATACAGGTCACGTTAGGGGTTGATCTTTCCTGCCTCGTTCTGGAGGTCAGGCTGCTTTATTAGGGCACTGTTTCTCTGGGACAACGCCAGTGATATTTCTGGATCTGCTGTGTTCTGCTCGTGAGTAACCTGTTGTCTGCCCTGCCCCCTCCTGACCTCCGTGTTTACCTGACCTGTTGTTAACCTCCTCTGTTCTCTGTTTCCGTCTTGTCAGTGTCTCTCTCGCTGTCTCCCTGTTCATTCCTTATCTGTTTACCTTGATTCTGTCTTGTCTTCCCATTCTCCCTTGCTTCTAAGTTCTGATTTCCTGGCTACTGACTGTTTGCTTCTCTCTGACTGCTACGTTTAGACTTTGCCCCTGTGTATTTACAAGACCTCATGTTGTGACACGGCTTTCTGACGATTCTACTGCCATCTGGTGGGCTTGACTAGTATTACCTCTGCTAGGGAATTCTTTGCTCATATGTTTTCTCCACTCTAACACCACCTAGTGGATTACCAGCTAACTACCTTCTCAGGTAGTTTCAAAAATCCTCTCAGTCCCACATTACTGCACTGTACTGCTATTGTACATCTTAGAGTACAGCGTGACTGCTGCTTTGTATATGTGCATACACAAAAGCCTGGTAATTGCCTTCATAAAGAGAATATATATTGTGTCCAGTATATTTTAAGATGTCATCATTAGCCAAATATCATAAAATGTGTTTATACTGTTTGACAACTACACAAGGATCTGTATCTGGTATGTGCTTGCCTTATGTATGCTTTAAATGAAACTAAATGAACAAAAGTCATGTGATAAAATATATAACTGCTGGTGCCGCAAAGAGCTCTCTGCAGCTATATCTAAGGCAGGTCAGCAGCTGATGTAGTGATATGACTCTGGTCAATGGCTGCCATTAGTTTGGGGCTGCAGAGAGCTTAGCGCGGTACCAGCAGTTCATTCAAATGAAATAAATCGCTGACTACTGCAGCCTCCGGCACCGATCATCACGAGGTCCGCAGGCCTGCGGGCCGCAAGAAGAAGCCCGAGGGGCAGCATGCGGCACACATATTTGAGACCTATGGTTTAGATCAAAGTATTAATGTGTTTAAATTGCCAACTCAAAGTCCAGATCTAAAACCTATTGAGAATTTGTGGCTAGGCTTGAAAATTGCTGTTCAAAGATGTCTCCATCCAATCTCTCTTAGAATAAGGCGGGCTTTGCACACTACGACATCGCAGGTGCGATGTCGGTGGGGTCAAATTGAAAATAACGTAATTCTGGCATCGAATGCGACATCGCAGTGTGTAAAGGCTCGATGATACGATTAATGAGCGCAAAAGCGTCATAATCGTATCATCGGTGCAGCGTCGGCATAATCCATAAGTACGCTGACGCGACGGTCCGATGTTGTTCCTCGCTCCTGCGGCAGCACACATCGCTGTGTGTGAAGCCGCAGGAGCAAGGAACATCTCCTTCCAGCGTCACCGCGGCTTCCGTAGGATATGAAGGAAGGAGGTGGGCGGGATGTTTACATCCTGCCCATCTCCGCCCCTCCGCTCCTATTGGCCGCCTGCCGTGTGACGTCGCAGTGACGCCGCACGACCCGCCCCCTTAATAAGGAGGCAGGTCGCTGGCCAGAGCGACGGTCGCAGGGCAGGTGAGTGCATGTGAAGCCGGCGTAGCGATAATTTTCGCTACGCCAGCTTTCACAAGATATTGTACCTGCGACGGGGGTGGGGACTATCGCGTGTGACATCGTGCAAAGCCCGCCTTAGAGCTATTTTGCAATGAGAAAGGGCAAAAATGTCAGCCTCTAGGTGTGCAAAGGTGGTAAAGACATTCCATAAAAGAATTGCAGCAGTAATTATAGCGAAAGGTTGTCCTACAAATTATTGGTTCACGGTGTCTGAATACAAATGCATGTCTCACATTTTTTAGTTTCATGATTTTAAAATAGTTAGAAAACCATGTATCATCTCCTTCAAATTTCACAAACTTCACAAATATCTGCTAACCTGTGTTGGCCATGATCGTCACGGTGTCCACGGAGGAAGCAGGGAAGAGTACACTGAAGGAACAGAGGACAGGTGAGAAGAATCTTTTTTTTTTAATGTGTATATGAAGAACAGCATATAGGGGAAAATACTACAGGATGGGACATGACTACAAGGAGAACAGGATGGGCACATTACTACAAGGATACAAAGATGGGAACAATACTACAGGATGGGGACATTACTGCAAGGAGATCAGGATGGGCACAATACTACAGGATAGGCACATTACTACAAGGAGACAAGGATAATAGGCATATTACTACAAGTATTGGCAGATTACTACAAGATTAGAAAGTGATAAATTCCAGCACCAGCAAATAAAGTGTAAAAATGTATTGAAGCATACGTTTTCCGAAAAAAGGGAATGCGGATTGCCCAAAAGTGAATGTCTTATGCTAATGTTTTGTCCATTTACAGTGTCAAAAGGTTTTATGTGACAAATGTGAAATATCTGGAAAGTTGTAACGTTTACAAAACCATGCCTCCCATAAAGGAAAGAAATATTATTATTCTGTTGCTTACACCAATTTTGCAGTTGCCATTGTAATGCCTTATTTACAGCCCGTGGACATGCTGTGATTCGCTGTGGGGGTATGTGGCGCCAATGCGGCTTCAGGCGCCACAATGTATTTCATCTCAGATACTGAGGAGGTCGTCACCGGTAAACCACCAACAACACACTCAACCAACACATAACATGGGAGCTCTTGAACTGAGACTTGTGAAGGGTAGGTGTCATCACAAGGTATGGCCATCACAAGGTATGGGACCTCTTGCCCACTAGTTTAGAAACCCGTAAGGCGGGGCACCAACAGGGGAGTTAGGAGCCAACTCACATACAGCAGAGAGTCAGCTCCGGGCACAGGAAGTGCCAGGCCATATTCAGTAGGAGATCAGCAAGAACGAACATGGATAGTCAGGGGCCTGTGGTCTGGAGCTGGAGGCTCGACCCGGGTTCTTAGGGAAGAAGGGGGACAAGGCACAAGGCACCCGTGACCCGTTCCACGGCCCAGGGAGTTGGAGTGGAGGGAAACCATTGAAAGGTGACGCACAGAAGGAAACGCCGCCCTCGACCTCTGAAGTACCCGGGATCGGCTGAAACCCATCACAGCACAGCCTGATACTCCAGCGGCGGTGTGCTTCCAGTGAGAAAAGAACTTGATCTGCACTCTCTGTGTTGTCCCGTTACTACCGGCGCTCTCAACATCGTGCCCCTGTGCCATAGGTGACTACCACGCCTATCATCCTCCCTGGGGCCAAGCTCTATCTGTGGAGAGCTGCAAAACCCGAGCTGCGTTACCATCCGCCCTAGCAGAGAGAGACTTCCCGCAGCAGCGGCTCCCATATTAGCCGCACACCACAGGTGTCATCACGAACAACTACCCTTACTATTGTAAGGCAACAGATTACCCTCCCTGCTGGTGCATTGATGCCACGGTTGTGGTTGGCACGCGGCACTGTACTTTAATGAGTTAAAAAAGTTAGTGATCAACTTGGAGGTTCGCCATGATGTGGCAGTGGTCTTCATACAAAAAACACAAAAAACCTGAGCTGAAACAATGTTCAGTAAACATGCAACATTAAGCATGTGAATTGCAGCCTTAAGACTAGAAAAAAAACAAAGAGAAAATTGCATGAAAAATACCCTGACTATAAATAAATAAATTGCAAGTGCTTAATAACAGGGTACTTAGTGTATACATTTTTGCAAAAAGGTAAAAAGCTGTCTCACCTCGTCAAGGTGTACCCATCTGAGACAGTCCCTAACCTACTGAAGTTAAAAACATTATCAATACCTGACTTGCGTCATGTCAAACTCCAATATGAATGGTGGCAAGTGGTCAGCTGTGTCCCAGATTAAATACACAGCAAAGTGAGACGCAATCAGCTGTTCAGTCTCAGTACTAGGAGGGCTGCACCCCCAACTTGCAAAAAAGCAAGTCTAGTCTTAAGGCTGCAATTCACATGCTTAATGTTGCATGTTTACTGAACATTGTTTCAGCTCAGGTTTTTTGTGTTTTTTGTATGTTATCTTGCTTTTTTGCAAGTTGGGGGCGCAGCCCTCCTAATACTGAGACTGAACAACTAATTGCGTCTCACTTCACTGTGTATTTAATCTGGGACACAGCTGACCACTTGCCACCATTCATATTGGAGTTTGACATGACACAAGTCAGGTATTGATAATGTTTTTAACTTCAGTAGGTTAGGGACTGTCTCAGATGGGTACACCTTGACGAGGTGAGACAGCTTTTTACCTTTTTGCAAAAATGTATACACTAAGTTCTCTGTTATTAAGCACTTGCAATTTATTTATTTATAGTCAGGGTATTTTTCATGCAATTTTCTCTTTGTTTTTTTTTTAGTGGTCTTCATACAGTCTGATCAGAATGTTAAACTAAGAACCTCATGTTCAGTTGTATACATTTTTGCCTAGTGGCATTAGATCAACCTATGATTTTTGGATATGAGGTCCATGTCTTTTTCTACAGCTTTGGCACTTCAAATAATATAGTGCAAAAAAACCCTGACTGGTATCTCCAAATAAATACAAACTTGAAATCTGCTATGACTACACGAAACACAGTCACCTTGTCATGGTTGATGGGTTCACATGATCTTGCATTTTATGCTCTAAGTACCTTCATTTTTCTAAATATATTCCATATAGCATTAATACAGTTTAAATTTCATACATTCTATGTATGCATATATCTTTGTGCTTACAGAGTGCTGCTGTGTTCTTTCATTTGTGTTTTGTGTAGTCACAGCAGCTCGTACCTGTTCACATTTATTTAGAGATGTTGGTCAGTTTTTTATTTTATGCTGTATATTATTGGAAGTGTTTGCTGCATCATGTTCTGTCTGTGCTTCCCTCCCATCAGCCCCAGGGCGTGTTTTTAATAACTACTGGATCCTATCTGATCATACATTTGTAGACTTTATGCCTAGGAGTGGCATGAAATAAGTTAGGGTCCCATCAAAGAAGATCCACCTTGTCGCTGTTCATAGACTCTCATAAATTGGCCAACTTATGCTCTAAGTACCTTAATTTTTCTACGTATATTCCATATAGCAGTAGTGCAGTTTAAATTTCATATATTCTATGTTTGAACATATCTTAGCTCTTACAGAGTGCTGCTCTATTCTTTTGTTTGTGTTTTGTGTAGTCATTGCAGCTCGCACTTGTTAACATTTATTTGGAAATGTCAGGTTTTTTTGCAATAAAATAACTAGTCTCCATTCACGTGACTGTCACTACATAAAGGACATAACCTATGCCCAGCATTATTGCAGTAACTCACAAAAATAGGGGGTCTTTTGGAAAAATACTGAGAGGTGTCAATCTTGCTACAAAGTGTGGGTTGATCGCCATTGTAACTACTGTGCTTTTCCAAATATAAGACCTACCCCAAAAATAAGCCCATGCAGGGATTTTCAACATTTTTGAAGCAAGGCTTAAATAGAAGACCTCCCCCGAAAATAATGAAGTGTCCATGCAAATAAAGTTAAAGATACTGCAGGAAACTTCAGTATTGACAGCGGACACCCCGAATCATTCTTACCAGGCACCTAGCAGAAGGCCCTACAGTGGATCGCACACCCACACACATCAGATCTCACACCTGCACACATCAGATCACACACACAATCATCCATCAGATCACACACACTCACCACATCCAGTGATACCAATTTCTTTTGGCCAGCAGAAATAGACCATACAGGTATTTCCATTAGACTTTACAAATATGATTATAGCTGTGAGATAATGAGTAGAGATGAGCGAACCGGTCCCGGTTCGGCTCGAGGTCGGTTCGCCGAACGGAGGTCCTGTTCGAGTTCGGCTCGTCGAACATTCGACGAACCGAACTCGAACTGCATAGGAAACAATGGCAGGCAATCACAAACACAGAAAAACACCTAGAAAACACCCTCAAAGGTGTCCAAAAGGTCACAAACAACTCACAACACAACACAAACACATGGGAAAGTGACAAGAACAAATTCTCATGCGAAAACAAAAGAGCGTAACGAGGAAAAAGAAGACGAGACACAGATATAGGCATGGCACGCCCTTTTAAAGTCATGTAAAACACTGCAAGGTGACTCCAAGCGGAGTCTCCCTTTTTTTCCAAAAATTGTGCCCCACACACACCCACCCATTCAGTGGCAGCACTTGTGCCCTAGTTGTACACTTCACAGCTAGATTTGCATCAAGCACATTCAAAAATACGCCGTTCTTATCCGTCCCCAGGATGACACCGGGGTAGGTAGCAAAGTCTTTCCTGATCCCAGCTCTGTTCATCTTGGCTTCTTTTAAAAACACAGCAAGCAAGGGTTACTCCAAGCGGAGTCTCCCTTTTTTCCAAAAATTGGGCCACACAGACACCCACCCCATCAGTGGCAGCACTTGGGCCCTAGTTGCAAACAGGATGTTTTGATTTGCATCAAGCACATTCAAAAATACGCCATAATTAACCGCCCCCAGCATGACACCGGGGTAGGTAGATAAAGTCTTTGCTGAACCATGACTTGTTCATCTTGGCTTCTTTTAAAAACAATGTAAGCAAGGGTTACTCCAAGCGGAGTCTCCCTTTTTTTCCAAAAATTGTGCCCCACACACACCCACCCATTCAGTGGCAGCACTTGTGCCCTAGTTGTACACTTCACAGCTAGATTTGCATCAAGCACATTCAAAAATACGCCGTTCTTATCCGTCCCCAGGATGACACCGGGGTAGGTAGCAAAGTCTTTCCTGATCCCAGCTCTGTTCATCTTGGCTTCTTTTAAAAACACAGCAAGCAAGGGTTACTGCAAGCGGAGTCTCCCTTTTTTCCAGAAATTGGGCCACACAGACACCCACCCCATCAGTGGCAGCACTTGGGCCCTAGTTGCAAACAGGATGTTTTGATTTGCATCAAGCACATTCAAAAATACGCCATAATTAACCGTCCCCAGCATGACACCGGGGTAGGTAGATAAAGTCTTTGCTGAACCATGACTTGTTCATCTTGGCTTCTTTTAAAAACAATGTAAGCAAGGGTTACTCCAAGCGGAGTCTCCCTTTTTTTCCAAAAATTGTGCCCCACACACACCCACCCATTCAGTGGCAGCACTTGTGCCCTAGTTGTACACTTCACAGCTAGATTTGCATCAAGCACATTCAAAAATACGCCGTTCTTATCCGTCCCCAGGATGACACCGGGGTAGGTAGCAAAGTCTTTCCTGATCCCAGCTCTGTTCATCTTGGCTTCTTTTAAAAACACAGCAAGCAAGGGTTACTCCAAGCGGAGTCTCCCTTTTTTCCAAAAATTGGGCCACACAGACACCCACCCCATCAGTGGCAGCACTTGGGCCCTGGTTGCAAACAGGATGTTTTGATTTGCATCAAGCACATTCAAAAATACGCCATAATTAACCGTCCCCAGCATGACACCGGGGTAGGTAGATAAAGTCTTTGCTGAACCATGACTTGTTCATCTTGGCTTCTTTTAAAAACAATGTAAGCAAGGGTTACTCCAAGCGGAGTCTCCCTTTTTTTCCAAAAATTGTGCCCCACACACACCCACCCATTCAGTGGCAGCACTTGTGCCCTAGTTGTACACTTCACAGCTAGATTTGCATCAAGCACATTCCAAATCCACAAGCATTTACTCTCCCCAGGATGACACAGGGGTTGTAAATTCCTTCTGGATCCATTACTTGTTCATTTTGATGAACGTCAGTCTGTCCACATTGTCACTGGACAGACGCGTGCGCTTATCTGTCAGCACACACCCAGCAGCACTGAAGACACGTTCAGAGACAACGCTGGCAGCTGGACACGACAAAATCTCCAAGGCGTAAGTTGAGAGCTCTGGCCATTTTTCTAGGTTTGAAGCCCAAAAGGAGCAAGGCTCCATTTGCAAAGTCATGGCATCGATGTTCATTTGGAGATACTCCTGTATTATCCTCTCCAGCCGTTGACTATGTGTCAGACTTGTTGTCTCTGGTGGCCTTGCAAAGGAGGGTCTAAAAAAATTATGAAAAGATTCCATAAAATTGCTGTTACCAGCACCAGATACGGTCCTACTGGTACGTGTAGACTGTTGAAGATGACGAGACCGTCCCATGTTTGTCAAGTTACAACTGGGAGATTCACTCCCTGCACCTGCACGGTTGTTTGGTGGAAAAGCGGATCTAAGATCGAGTAATAGCTTCTGCTGATACTCCTGCATACGTGCGTCCCTTTCTATGGCTGGAATTATGTCACAAAATTTGGACTTGTACCGGGGATCTAATAGTGTGGCAAGCCAGTACTCATCATCACTTCTAATTTTGACAATACGAGGGTCATGTTGGAGGTAGTGCAACAAGAAGGCACTCATGTGTCTTGCGCAGCCATGCGGACCAAGTCCACGCTGTGTTTGTGGCATAGAGGTGCTAATCGTTCTTTCTTCCTCTGACATCTCCCCCCAACCTTTTTCAACTGAAATTTGACCAAGGTCTCCCTCATCTGCTGAGTCTTCCATGTCCATGGACAGTTCGTCCTCCATTTCTTCATGTCCTCCTGCACCTTCCTCAACATCTCGCCTGCTACCATGCGCCCTTGTTGATCCCTGTCCCCCATGCTCCCATGCCTGGCGCCTTGGTGATGATGAACGTCTGGACCTTGGTGATGTTGTTGTGTCTTGCGCATATGAATCCTCCTGTAGTTCATCCCCTTCCTGTTGTCCCACCCCCTGACTCCGAATAGTGTTTAGCGTGTGTTCCAGCATGTAAATGACTGGAATCGTCATGCTGATAATGGCATTGTCAGCACTAAACATATTCGTCGCCATGTCGAAACTGTGCAGAAGGGTGCATAGGTCCTTGATCTGAGACCACTCCATCAGGGTGATCTGCCCCACCTCTGCATCTTGTTGGCCCAGGCTATACGTCATGACGTATTGCACCAGGGCACGGCGGTGCTGCCACAGTCGCTGTAACATGTGGAGAGTTGAATTCCAGCGTGTCGCCACATCGCATTTCAGGCGATGAACCGGCAGGCTGAAAGACTTCTGGAGCGATGCAAGTCGCTCAGCTGCGGCGCTTGAACGGCGGAAGTGAGCAGACAGTTTTCGTGCCCTGTTCAGAAGGCCATCTAGGCCGGGATACTGTGTTAAAAATTGCTGCACGACAAGGTTCAACACGTGAGCCATACAAGGTACGTGTGTCACCTTGCCCAGGCGAAGGGCCGCACCCAGGTTTGCAGCATTGTCGCACACGGCCTTACCAGGCTGCAGGTTGAGTGGAGACAACCATTTATTAAACTCAGACCGCAGAGCTGACCACAACTCCTCAGCTGTGTGACTCTTATTCCCAAGACATGTCAAGCTAAAGACCGCCTGATGCCGTTGCGCTCTGCTGCCAGCATAGTAATGAGGGGTGCGTGATTCCTTCTGCGCAGTGAGAACTCTGGTGGCCTGACCAGGCAGGCTTGGGGCGGAGGTGGAGGACCCAGATGAGGTGGAGGATGCAGAAGCAGTGGCGGAACTTGGACAGACAGAGGATTGACACACAAGTCGTGGGGACGGCAAGACTTGTGCAGCAGACCCTTCACCATCTATCACCATAGTTACCCAGTGCCCAGTGAGCGACATGTAACGTCCCTGTCCATGCTTACTGGTCCAAGTATCGGTGGTGAAATGCACCCGTTCACACACAGAGTTTCTCAATGAAGCGGTGATGTTGTGTGCGACATGCTGGTGTAGCGCGGGCACACCTTTCTTAGAAAAGTAGTGGCGACTGGGCATCTGGTACTGGGGCACAGCGACAGACATAAGGTCTCTAAAATCCTGTGTGTCCACTAGGCGGAAAGGCAGCATTTCGGTAGCCAACAGCTTACAGAGGGATAGAGTCAACCTCTTAGCTTTGTCATGGGTCGCAGGAAATGGCCTTTTATTTGTCCACATCTGAGGGACAGAGATCTGGCTGCTGTGTGTAGACGGTGTTGAGTAGGGTGTCCCTGGAAAAATGCAGGTTTGTGAGGAAAGTGCAGGCGGAGACATGATGTTGCCTTCATCCAACGTTGGTGCTATCGATGTCTGAGAGAGCTGTACACACTCACTTGTTTCCCCTTCCAAACCAACTGACGACCTACCAAGCAAACTGCCTGTTGCGGTTACAGTGGTGGAAGTTGTGGGTGGAAAAACAGGTGTGACAGCTGTCCCCACATTCCTAGAAGATGACGAGCGCGCGGATGCACTGGAAGGGGCAGGCGGTGGATGGTTCGCTCCGCTAGGCCGCATTGCAGCACGGTGAGCTTCCCACCGGGCCATATGATATTTATTCATGTGACGATTCATGGAAGAAGTTGTCAAACTGCTGAGGTTTTGACCTCTACTAAGAGAACCATGACAAATTTTACAGATCACATAATTTGGGCGATCTTTTTCTATGTCAAAAAAGGACCAGGCTAGGCAAGGCTTAGAGGCCATGCGACCTGTTGATCCACCACGAATAATGCTCAGAGGCAGAGTTGTGGCTGAGGATGCAGTTGTAGACGTGCTACCAGTACTCCGACTCTTTCCAGGAAGGCGCAAGGTAACTTCGTCATCAGTTGCATCCTCCTCCACCACCTCTGTTGACCTCCTCGAGTGCCTGACTGTGGGTTGACAGTAGGTGGGATCTAGAACTTCATCATCAATTGTGTTTGCACTCCCCTCCCCCTCAGACCGAGCCTCTTCTTGCCCTGACCGAATATTTAAGTTGTCATCCCAATCGGGTATCTGAGTCTCATCTTCATCAGTATGTTCCTCGTTGTCTATAACCACAGGTGTTACAGTTTGTGACAAAGGGTCAACATTATGCTCCGAAACTTGGTCCTCACGGCCTGAATCAGAGTCACAAAGGTTCTGGGCATCACTGCAGACCATTTCCTGTTCTGTACTCACTGTAGCTTGGGAGCAGACCTCTGATTCCCAGGCTATAGTATGACTGAACAGCTCTGCAGACTCAGCCATCTCAGTTCCACCATACTGTGCAGGGCTGATGGAGACTTCAGAGCTGGGAGAAATCAAGTTTGATTGGGATGACAACTCAGAGGACTGGTGTTTTTTGGATGCGGTACTTGAAGTGGCTGAGAGGGCACTTGTTGGACCACTTGAAATCCATTCAAGCATTTTCCTTTTTTGCCCATCATCTACCTTTGTTCCTGTTGTTCGTGTCCGTAAAAAAGGGAGCACATCGGATTGTCCACGGTAAGTAGTAGACACCTTACTTTTGATGGTAGATGGTCTATCTTCAGCAGATGATAATGGAGCTTTGCCACCTTCCCCACGGACAAAACCTTTTTTGCCTTTTCCACCATGCCTCTTCCCCTTTCCACCAGCATCTGTCATTTTGCCACTCATGTTGATTGCGACAAGATTGTGGACTGAAAATGTGGTAGTAAAAATTGAGAGGTGGTGTAGATTGCAGTGGTGGTCTAGCTTTATTAACAGCAGAATAATAAAGAATAAATATCCCTGACAGTGCAACTACGGCCCTTAAACTGGCAGCAAAAATTGCTAGTATAATGGCTTAGTTATAATGAGTTGGAGTGTGCAATGCAGGCAGACGTGCTCTGCAAATGTCTTTGCACTAGTGTGACTATAGCAAAGTCCAATAGCCACGTTTAGGATGCCACTAGGTACACTGAGTGTTTGCTAGTATAATGGCTTAGTTATAATGAGTTGGAGTGTGCAATGCAGGCAGACGTGCTCTGCAAATGTCTTTGCACTAGTGGGACTATAGCAAAGTCCAATAGCCACGTTTAGGATGCCACTAGGTACACTGAGTGTTTGCTAGTATAATGGCTTAGTTATAATGAGTTGGAGTGTGCAATGCAGGCAGACGTGCTCTGCAAATGTCTTTGCACTAGTGTGACTATAGCAAAGTCCAACAGCCATGTTTAGGATGCCACTAGGTACACTGAGTGTTTGCTAGTATAATGGCTTAGTTATAATGAGTTGGAGTGTGCAATGCAGGCAGACGTGCTCTGCAAATGTCTTTGCACTAGTGTGACTATAGCAAAGTCCAATAGCCACGTTTAGGATGCCACTAGGCACACTGAGTGTTTGCTAGTATAATGGCTTAGTTATAATGAGTTGGAGTGTGCAATGCAGGCAGACGTGCTCTGCAAATGTCTTTGCACTAGTGGGACTATAGCAAAGTCCAATAGCCACGTTTAGGATGCCACTAGGTACACTGAGTGTTTGCTAGTATAATGGCTTAGTTATAATGAGTTGGAGTGTGCAATGCAGGCAGACGTGCTCTGCAAATGTCTTTGCACTAGTGTGACTATAGCAAAGTCCAATAGCCACGTTTAGGATGCCACTAGGTACACTGAGTGTTTGCTAGTATAATGGCTTAGTTATAATGAGTTGGAGTGTGCAATGCAGGCAGACGTGCTCTGCAAATGTCTTTGCACTAGTGGGACTATAGCAAAGTCCAATAGCCACGTTTAGGATGCCACTAGGTACACTGAGTGTTTGCTAGTATAATGGCTTAGTTATAATGAGTTGGAGTGTGCAATGCAGACAGACGTGCTCTGCAAATGTCTTTGCACTAGTGGGACTATAGCAAAGTCCAATAGCCACGTTTAGGATGCCACTAGGTACACTGAGTGTTTGCTAGTATAATGGCTTAGTTATAATGAGTTGGAGTGTGCAGAGGACAGGAGGGTACAGTGCCAGGATTGTGGGGCTCTGGGTAGAGGAAAGGAAGCCTGCCTTTCTATTCCCTCCTAATAGGGAAATGCAGGGAGGAAATCCCTGACCTTGGCTACACAGACGCTGTCGCTGTTTTCAGGACCTGTCACCTTAACTCTGACCCTGCCGGTTTGAGCCCTTAAAAGGACTGCTAGAAAATGCTCTCCCTAAGCTGTCCAGCGCTGTGTATGGAGCGCATACAGCTGTATCAGCGATAGGACAAAGGACGGAGCTGCGACAGTGATGTCTGACACCAAAGACGCAGAAGAGATAATGGCGTCCTGGAGGAAAATGTCCGGTTTTATAATGCAGGGACATGTGACATGGACATCCTATCACACATGCCGTTGCTTCTCTGGCTAAAAGTCCACTTAGCTGTGTGTGTGTCTGGGATTGGCTGACATGCTGGCCCGCCCCACTACACGCGCGCGCTTAAGGAAGGAAGACAAGGAAAAAAAAAAAAAATGGCGATTATAGAAACAGCAGTGATCTGAAGGCGCTGTTCACGCACACTATACACTGAAATGTCATAATAGTGTGATTCACAGAGTGACTTACACTATTACAGCGGAAACCAAGCTAGGAATTAGCTGTTTTTTTGCTGCTAGAACCGTTCTCGAACGTTTCTAGAACTATCGAGCTTTTGCAAAAAGCTCGAGTTCTAGTTCGATCTAGAACAGGCCCCAAAATCACTCGAGCCTAGAACTGGAGAACGTCGAACCTCGAACCGCGCTCAACTCTAATAATGAGTGGCAGTTTACATGTAGATCATTATGACTAAATTACATTAGGGCTTTATTTTTGCAGACCTGATTTCTCTATACACTTGCAGAGGCATTTTGCAGTATATTGTTTATACTTGTTTAACATTTCCCTACATTATAGGGAAACATCAATTTATATCACTTTATGATTTTTTTTTTTATATTATATTTAATTTGCACTTTGCACTTTATAGTGCATTATATTTTTCTGCCTGTACACCTATTTATTGTATTTTTCAGAGGTATTATTGTTATTTAATTCAGCCTATGCAATTGTCTCCCACATTGAGTTTTGATTCCTAAGTTTTGTTAAAATATTTTCAATATATTCAATAAAATATTGATTTTTATATTTATTCCATTTGTCAGTATTGTCTGTATCCCTGCACTGCTCTTAGTATATTTAGTACAGACAATTGTTATTATGTTTAGTTGGTGTTTGACACAAGATCTTTGAATTAAATATTTGACTACAGCCTGTAAATTAAGCAGTCTCTCATTACAGAAATGCAAAACATGTGGACACCAAATGTAGTTTAGGTGCACATGGGGCTCAGAAAGGAGGGGGCAATTGGCCTTAAGAGCACAGATTATGCTGGATTTTATTTTGATCGGGAGCCATAGCACTTATCCAGAGTATTTGTGTTACCAGTAACATGGAAGCCCCCTACATTTCCATTGACAGATGATGGACCTGAGCAGGGACTTGATTTTTTTTTTTTGTGGATTGAGCTGAAACATTTATTGGGAACATTTTGCATAACATTTTTGATCACATTTATCCTGTGCTCTATGCTAAGCACTTACATTGGTAATTCATCTAAACTTCCAAATAACAACATTCAGATTAAATCCCTGAAAGATCCATCCACTATAATGAAGCAGCAGAGTTTCTCTATCTTGCCTCTGTCCAGTGGTGTCAGCCTTTTTGAAAAGTGCACAAAACTGTAGTTGTCCGCACTTTTACAGATGCTTAAAAACACATACACAGCCGGATTTTTGGATTATTGGCCAGACACAGTCCAAAGTGTTTCCTTTTGCCTCATTGTAGGGAATCTTTCATCAGGGGTTCCATCTGAATTATGTATTTCAGAAGTTTGCATAGATTCCTGGTGTAAGCGCTCAGCGTAGAGCGCAGGATAAATGTGAGCTAATCCCTACTGCGATATTTGGGAAGCAGAAGAAACAAAACAGCAGTAAGTCAAGAATTAGTTTTATTTATTTATGTTTCATGCCATTCATCGTGCAGTGTAAGTGATTGGATGACTTCATTATTCAGGTTATGATGAATATGGTATCACAGCAATTTCAGATTTATATCAACTTTTTATGTTTGGCTTCTATCACACACTAAAAAAACCCTTTTTTTTTACAAAATATAGTTTTTGCATCACCATATTTTGAGAGCTTAAGTCTTTTACATTTCTATTGACAACGTCATATGAGGGCTTGTTTTTTTCAGGATGCGTTGGAGTTTTTATTGGTACCATTTTTGGGCACATAATATTGTTGGAACGCTTTTTATTCCAATATTATTTTATTTTATTATGGAAGGCAGAATGAACAACAACCTACATTTCAGGAATTGCTTTTTGTCTTTTTTTTTAATGATATGGTTAAAGTGATATGATAGCTTTATTCTTTGGGTCATTACAATTACAATGATACTACATTTATATCATTGTTTTAAATTTTTTGCTGCTATTACACAGTTAAAATATTTTTCTAATCAAAACAACTTCTTTTTTTGCATTGTTGTATTTTGAGAGATATAACATTTTTACTTTTCCACTGACAAAGCTATATGGTGGTTTGTTTTTTGTGTGGCAAGATGATGTTTTTAGCTATGTCAAATTCGACTTCTTGATCTTATTTTATTCCCCTTATTTTCAGTGGTTTGATGAAAAAGAATAGTTATTAACAGTTGACAGTTGTATAGATCGGGGCCTCCTGGATTCAGTGATACTTCTTTTTTATTTTTGTTTTCACATAAATATACATAGTTATTGGTATATCTTTTTTTTCATTTTCTTGCTCTTTTTTATTTAAAAATATTTTTAGATTTTTTTTTCCTTTTTCCTTTTTTTACTTACTCTCTCTATGGAATTTAACTTTTATTACCCTGATCACTGGTATAATGCATTGCAACGAACATGCTTTGCAATGCATTACATCTGTCCATGTTACGCTTCCAAAATGCCTTTTAGATCATTCTTCTGGCATAGTCTAAAAGATCACCATAGTTGGTAGACCCTTACGTAGGTTATTATTTGACATTTTATTGCCATGACTTCTATTGACTGCCAGCGATTATGTTGCGGAGTTGCCGATCAGGTGGGAGATAGAGCCCTTTGTCTTTGTTAGCCTTCCAACTCTAAATATTGAATCCGGCATTTAGAGACAGCTAGAGCTTGATTGTCTCTTGAGCCAAACTCCTGGCGGTGATCGTGCAGGCTCAACTTATACATTAACGGATCCTTTAGACATCCTTTTATTGGTCAGACAAGAAAATATGTGCACACAACACTGTTCATCTGGTAATTAATATGGATTGTTGACGGATTTGAGCCAAAATGATGACACTTTAGGACATTTCTGTCTCTTTTTCACATAAAGGATCCAGCTCTGGAATATTAATTTCTGTTTTTGCATCTTTTATAGATACAACAACACAAATAAATAAGAAACATGAGATCCTATCCTTATAGTGGTAAATCCTACAGCCAGGTTCAATTTAACTCACTATGGGAAGAGGTAGAAAACATCAGCAACTCTACTGTTGTCTTTATGTATTTAAAATGTTACACTTTTCATTTTCTGAAACAAATGAAGTAGGTTAGCACGATTATGGCAATATTTATATCATTTTATTACTTTTATATACATAGTCTGTTTAAAAAATTATTTTATTTTTGTGTCACTGTATTCTTTGAGTCAAAAATTGAATTTTTTGCTATCAATTGAGCTATATGAAGTCAATATGTAGTTTTTACTGGTACAATTTTTGGTTTTATAAACATTTTTGCATACAATTTATTTCATTTTTGGTAGGATAAACAAAAAAAAGCAGTTCTGGCATATTATTTTTGGGCATTCACTGCATGGAATGTATAAACATGCAATTAAATATTACAGTAGTTGATACGATTACCGTGATAACTAATTTATGTTTTTATATTTAACTAATTTTACACAAGATAACTTTTTTTGCATTACATTCTAACAGCCTTTACTATCACGCTGCCAGAGATTGTTTTTTGTGTAATGAGCTACAGTTTCTTAACATTTCCTTTTTGGTATATATATGACTTTTTGGTAGTTTTATTTCTTTTTTTTAAGATAGTATGAAAATAAAAACATTTCCGTTGGGGTTATATTTTTAATATTTATTTATTTTATTATTGTTATTTTTGTTTTTTTGCAGCACTCACGAGACATGATAAATAATGACATTTTATTGCACTGTTATGCATGTCTAACAATCATTTAGGCCTTGATCTTTGGCAGACTGGATGTTACAGTTCGGGGTTCTCCCGATCTCCAAACCATTCCTACTCTGCCTTCATTCCCTGCTGCAATGCCTGTTGGCTCTTCTGCGCCACCTGTCTGTCATTCCAGAGTGCCTGGCTGCTAAGCGTCAGGTGTCCAGGATCTATGTACATTCTGAGGCTAAGTCCCTGTTTTGGCATACCGTGCATGCGTGGGTTTCCGCTGCCTCTCCTGGCTTTAAGTGCGGGAATCGCACTACTGCGCATGCGCGTGATGTCATCCATGATGCGGCAGCCGCTGATTAGCCGTCGATGATGTCATTGGTTACATGGCGGTCCCAGATTGACCGCTGGTGACGGTATTGGTGATGTTGCGGTCTCTGGCTTGGGGCATGGCATAGTCTTTAAAAGATCTTGGATGACGCACATGGCTGCACATGCGTCATATATGCTCTATTGTGTTGTTCAGAGTTGTGCAGCCATACTGCAAACTTAGCGCTAATACAGCCTGGAAACGGTAGGCAGGGTCAGGTGTCGATACCCATCATGCCAAGATAATGTGGTGAGGTACATCGAGGGTCAGTTATTCTGCTTCTCCACCTCTGCTCCATTGCTTCAATGGCAGCCCAGTGTGTATACTGAGATGTGTTTCCTGTCCTGGTGTGCCCTGTTCATGCACAGACAGTTAACCTCAGAACTCTCTATGCAGTTAACAGGAGAGGTCCTTTTTTCGGTGTGTGTGTGTTTAGCTAACACCACCGATTGTGTTTTTTGTTTTTCTGAAGCTTTGTCATCCGTCTGCTCATCCATCTGGAGCTTTACCACCTGCTCACAGGACCTTGGGAGACAATGGAGCTTTTATTTGTTTTGTACCTAACTGTCCTCCCGCGTAACACCGGAGATCAGTGTAATGACTCTGGTTGCCATAGCAACAGGGATGAAGGGAGCAAATTCCCTAGGCCAAACTGCTATGTGGCAAAGAACTAGTGCACACTAGCGCTCACTAAATGTCCCAATTTGGGTTGGTTGGGGAATGTGGGAAATGGAGGAGAGGTGGATAACTTTAACAAAATGAGGTACCGTGAGATAAATTACCCCTTAATGTTTTGGCACAAATAATAAACTGATAGAGATCAAAAAGCTTTTTGAAATGTTTTAAAGGCTGTATTTATTAACCTCTTACCGATATTGGACGTACCGGGTACGTCATGGCTCATGTCGGTGTATTCACCACCGGATGCTGTGGTGAGCCGGCAGTGAGTCCCAAACGTCTGCTTATTTGTACAACAGACATGTGCGGCTATCAGGCACAGCTGGATTCACCTTGCACATGCACTTGTTAACCCCACAGATTGCGCTGTCAAAGTGTGACAGCGTGATTTTAAGTGCCTCAGCGGGTAACAAGCACTTACCCGCCACCATAGGAGGCCCTGTGACATGATCATGGGGAGCTAATGGTTGCCATGATAGCACAGGGTCATGTGATTGACTCCTGTCGCTACCATGACTCACTTCCTGTTACAGCCAGCAGAGCACTGGCTGTAAAAGAAGAGCAGCATTTCTCCTGGTCTGAGCTGTGCAGCTATGATCAGGAGAAATGAACTCACGATCAGACTGCTGACCCTTATACTCCCCTAGAGGGACTAGTAAAATAAATTAAAAAGGTAAAAAAAAGTTTTCAATTTAAATATTGAAATAGTTTATTTTTACATTTATTTTTAATTAATTTTAGCAAAATCCTGTAAAATTTGAACACTTTTCTATCCTTTGTACTCTCATTTGGATAAACCATAGCCATTTAAAAGTTTCAGCTACCTAATGACACAATTAAAAATTATTGAGATCTACTTTTTAGAATTCTATGCAGTTTTGTTTTCTTAGACTTGAGAGAATGGCAAAAGTTGATGAACATATGTCTGTTTTCACCCCATGTTACTATGTGTGTGTTTGACGGTAGCTTAAAAGATGCTCCCTAGAGAATTAATCTCCTGCCCTTGAAGCTGATAGCAATGAGCATCTTGAGGTGTTACCAAGGAAGTAAAATTGAAATGTTTGCTAGAAAATGACAAAATGACATCTTATAACATGGTTCTCATTTCAAACTATTTTTTGGTCGTTTTCAAACATTTTATTAATCTAGATTTTCTTGTTAACACATAAATGCAAGTCAAGCGAAAGCTGAGTTGGAAGACTAACCTTAATCTGTAATATTTAGAAAAATATACAAAATGGTCTGACAAAATAAGTGCATTAACTATATCTTTGTTTAAAGTTTTAAAAGATTGACAGTTTGTGTTCATTTTAGATACTATGAAAAGAAACCTGTCACAGCCTGTTTCTAGTTAGTTATGTTAACCGAACCTGGAAGTCTTAGGGGCACTTTGCACACTGCGACATCGCAGGTGCGATGTCGGTGGGGTCAAATTGAAAATGACGCACTTCCGGCATCGCATGCGACATCGCAGTGTGTAAAGGCTGGATGATACGATTAACGAGCGCAAAAGCGTCGTAATCGTATCATCGGTGCAGCGTCGGCGTAATCCATGATTACGCTGACGCGACGGTCCGATGTTGTTCATCGCTCCTGCGGCTGCACACATCGCTGTGTGTGAAGTCGCAGGAGCGAGGAACGTCTCCTACCGGCGTCACTGCGGCTTCCGTAGGATATGCGGAAGGAAGGAGGTGGGCAGGATGTTGACATCCTGCTCATCTCCGCCCCTCCGCTCCGATTGGCCGCCTGCCGTGTGACGTCGCAGTGACGCCGCACGACCCGCCCCCTTAACAAGGAGGCGGGTCGCCGGCCACAGGGACGTCGCACGGCAGGTGAGTGTGTGTGTGAAGCTGGCGTAGCGATAACTTTCGCTACGCCAGCTATCACCACATATCGCTGCTGCGACGGGGGCGGGCACTATCGCACTCGGCATCGCAGCATCGGGCTGCGATGTCGCAGTGTGCAAAGTGCCCCTTAGTGAAGACTTCACTTACCAGACTGGCCACGTTTCTCAGAAAGAGTTCTAGAGACACATCTGGACCTGTGTGGCTCTTATCAATTGGAAGATAAGAATAGCTATGAGGTACCACAGTTACAAATTTCCATTCGGCCCTCCAAAGGGAAGATGGAGACCCTCCCTAAAGTTTGCTGCCTCACTGTAAAATGTACTACCATCTACGTGCTGCAACTTTTAACCATCAAGTTTGCAACTTTGTATTGTACATATCATATTCTACCAAAGTGTCATTACTGCTACCAGTTGAATATAGAGTGACAAGCAAAAGGGTATCAATGTTTTGAACTTTTGAAATTCAGGTTCTGCATCTCAACATCTACTACATCTTTCAGAGTATAACTACCTTCCTTTTATAGACAATCATCTTGGCTATCTTATACAAAAATTTGACTTGCCACTATTTAGCGCGTGATTAGTTACCCAGATTCTTATTATGTCACATTCCCTAATAGCTCAGTGTATTATTAAGTTGATTTCCAAGAGAAAGATTACTGGTTTCAATCAAGGACCAGCCATGGAAAAGATTTCTCAGAAAAAGAGAAACAACATAATGCAGCTCATTGATTGTGGTCTCTCAACCCAAAAAATTGCCAAACTGCATCATGTGAGTGCCCTGCCAGTTGGTAGAATTTGAAATGAAGTCTGTCCATCCATTTAAAAGCCAAGAGGTGGACATGCAGGTAAAATATCAGAGTCAACAACTCTGCTCATCACAAAGTCTATCAATTCTGGCGTGACAAGCATGACAGTAGAGGTCGCTTGTATGCTTCGTAATAGTATGATCACAGACAGCACCTTGCAATGCATTGTACAAAAGTTTGAAATAGTGGCCCGAAAAAGGATGAAGAAGTCTCGACTTTAACCTCATCATAAGAAACATTGGCTCACATTTGCAAAGAAGTATGAAAAGTGGACAGTAGAAGCAATGAGACCAATGTTAATAGACTAGTCTCTGATGGGTGCAAATAGGTTTGGGAAAAAAAGGAAAAAGGGGCTAATGGATCGGGAGATTGAAAGAACTGTAAAGGTTAAGTGGACAAAGCCTGATGGTTTGGAGTTATTTTGGGGTTGTTTCACAGCCAAAGGCTGAAGCATACACTGAGATTGTAGTATAAATGGTTCAATGAAAATGAAGTAGAAGTGCTTGATTGGCTCCCATAGTCTCCAAACCTCAACCCAATTTAACAATTGTGGGTAGAGTTGAAGAAAAATCTATATGCATACTCAAGTGAGTTAATCAGTATGCACTAACATTGGGAACGTGTAGAAGAGACATGAGCTCAGATTTCAGTTGAGACATGCTTGAATCTGATAGAGAGCATGCCCAGAAGAATTTAGGAAGGGTTGAAAGCTAAAGGTGGATTTCAAAAACACTACATAAAAATTAAAATTTAGATTTTTAGGAGCAAAACAGTAATAATGCAGTTACATAATAAGAATATGCATCTGCATCACATTCTCAACAGTTTCAAGTAAGATTTATGTATGAGAAAGCCAAGATTGTCTATGAAATAAAGGCAGTTTCTCTCGCAAAGCTATAGTGAGATATGGAGCCTGAAAGTCAAAAGTTCAAAATGTTACCCTTTTGATTGTCAGTGTATGTTTTTATAGTTTTTCCAGTAAAAAAAGGTTTATTTTCTTTGCCTTGCCACTCCCACTTATCTGGATATTATGGGTTTTTGTTTGCCATGCCATTTGGAAGTGTGCAGTCTGCCCACATATCCGATGTTTAAGGTTTCAATAGTACACCTCAGTAAGGGAAAAACCTTACATCTAAATTAATTTAGTAATCACCAAATTGTGATGATCTTGCAGGAGAAAATTGTGGGGAAGACCCAAAAGCATTTGCCATGGTGCCTGAAATGTGTTTCAAGATGATGATTAGTGTCGCAATAAAATCAGAAGAAACTGACCATCATTGGAGTGGAGGGCATAAAACAGCAAGAAAATTTACTCCTCTCACCAAAAGTATTGTAAAGAGTAGGAAGTTCCCTGTGAAGAAGAGCCAGTCTACTGTGGCAGGCACTCACGAGAAGGAAGTGCAATGGAAGCAAAAGCTCCTTTGACCAACAGACTTCATTTCGAATTTTTTCAACTATCATGGCACTCACATGATGCAGTTTGGCAATTTTTGGGTTGAGGCACCACAATCAATGAGCTGCATAATGCTGTTTCTCTTTTTCTGAGAAATCTTCTTCAAGGCTGCTCCTTGATTCAAACCAGTGACATTTCTCTAGGAAATAAACCTAATAATACATTGAGCTATTAAGGAATGTGACATAATAACAATCTGTATAACTAATCACGAGCTAAATAGTTTCAAGTCAATTTTTTCAGGTCGTCAGTGTATATGTAAACCAAAGATCAGTGACATGATCTTATCTAACATCTCACCACCATAATCTATGTCAAGGGGAAATCATAGAATCTCTAAAGACCTAGGCACCACATGGATGACATGGTGTAGTCGTATCCCGCCTTGACGTGGAAGTTGATTGGGAATATTAGGAAAGTCAAAACAATCCTTTGCAAGCAGGTCAGGCTTTCAGGATGCATTGGACTCTGGAAGACCACCATAATTGTTTTCTACCCCCTTCTCCTCCAACTTCTCATCCCCCTTTTCCTTTATTGAAGATAAGTAGCATCGGTAAAAGAGGCATCAAATGCTCGGGCTACAAATCCAGCTGCAATAACAGTGAGTACCAGGGTCTCAATAAATATTCCAGCTCCACATCCGGCTTCTACCAAAATCTCAGTAACAAAACAGGCGCATTTTATTGTGTATCTGGAGAGTGACTCCAAGCATGACAGCCAGGCTGCAGTTGAGCTTCACCAGGTTGTCACAGAGGAGAGTCTCCGGTGGGAAGCACACACGGCCATTTGGAATTGCCAGATGCCAGGGGAGTAAAGCCACTACTTATAATGTCAGTTTAAGAAATAAGGACAAGTGACGGAGATCCTTTTTCAGAAGGCTGTTTTTGTGGACTGGTCGAGTCAGGTTCATGAAGAAGAAAGTTCTTACCATTGTTAAGCCGTATTGCCTTTTGTTTTTATAAACAGGGTGCCAATGTGTTGACATAGCAGTATGGAGTCAGATGAAACCTTAGTGAATGAAGACTAAACTGGCCAGGCTGAGCACATTTCTCATGATAATAATTTTATTTATATTACATACTCCGCAGCACTTTACAATTAAGCGGGAACATGTACAGACAATAAAGACAATAAAGATAATACAGAGTAACAGTTACAGAGGTGTGAGGGCCCTAGTGGAATGCTTCCAATCTTTAAGGAGAAAGGAAACATAACGGTAAAAGATAAAAGGTTCTCATAAGAGTCACAGTGACAAATCTGGACCGATGTGGCTCTTATGAATTAGAAGATATGAACAGTTGTGAGGTACCACAGCAATACACTTCAACCTGTATGGTCTCCACATGAGTAAGATGCAAACCCTCACTAAAGTTTTCTATCTCGGTGTAACTTGTACTACAAGCTACAGTATGCAGAATACACCTCTAGCTAAATTCCTTAAGTTTTCAATTTTATATTGGTATAACCATTCCAGGCCCTTTATAGTTTCACAAAAAGGCAACTAGAGGGCAGGTGTTTTGCTAAATTTGCTTGGAGTCAATTGCAAAGAATTAATATTGTGCAGAATCCACTTTTTTGTGAAATTCGAGGAGAATTTAGTTCCACTTGAATAAATGTTCTCATCTCTATTCAAAACAGTAGAATTAGAAAAAGACTGAACAAGTATGGCTGCTTTCGAAGAATTGCCAGGAGAAAGTCTCTTCACCCTCTCAAATAAATTGAATATTACTAAGTTTAATTATTATATTCTATCACACTGTATAAATATGTGAAATATGTAAATGCAAATAACTGTCAAAATGAGATACAGGCTATATTCTTCAGCTGGGAAAATGAATATCAATTCATTAAGCCTATCTTTCCAACTGCTAACTCCTAAAGCATTGGACACAGCAGATAATGGACATTTGAAAGTACTAACTCATCAATTCTTATCGCTTTATTAAAAATAAAACAAAACAGGAATTCTTATCACTAGTATATATTTGCAATTTAATCTAAAAGGATCCCTTGTGAACTTACGTAAATCAGGCAATCTATAGACATGTTGTTAATAATATGAAAATCATGATAAAAATAAAAAGAACATTTTTAAATTATCTCAATTTATTCAGTATATAAGAATTGAGTGCAATGTGTCGAAATACACACACTTGGCATGCCTCAATGAGGTTATAAACATTTTACAACGATCGATGTGAGAAAAATCCAGAGACATTGCAGGCCATGGTAGCACATATAGGCCACACTGGCTGCAGTGCTCACAGTATTACAGTCAACATGCAGAGGCTTGACATGGTTGTTTTGAAAAAGGTTCCTGCAACACTTTTTTAAATGGTTATACTACTAATTTCGTGACCTAATCAATGTAACATAGAGCTGAAAGTGTATCTGGAATGAAGACTAAAGGGGTCCAGCTACCATATGTTATGCCTAACTATACTATAATCACTATGGTAAGACCGAAGTGCTGCTGTCTTGTGAATCCCCTTCACTCTGCGTTGCCCAATTTGTCTCCAGACAAATCTCAAGCTATCCTTGTGTGGCGCCCTGGACAAGCCAGGGGCCACAGGTAACAACACCCCCCCACCCCCAGAAGTTCACAGCAGTCATCCCCAGTGAGACCTGATTTCTTCCCTCGGGTTCAGACAGACACACCAGATGGGCACGCCCACCGAGGCGTCTAGCTGGCCTGAGGCAAAAAAACAGCTGAGACAAGTCCAGGCAGAGGAAGAGAGAGGAGGTCTGCAGAGAGGCAGACGCAGACTGGGGCCTAGGTTGGAGCCTAGGTCCCTCGTGTAGCCAGTGAGGCAGACGGTAGTGGCCGTCTGCGGGAGCAGGGAAGACAGTCTTGGTGGAATCGTAGGTAGCCGGGACAGGGTAGTGGCCCGTCCGGTACCGAACCGTGGAGCCAGCTGGAAACTGGAGTACAGGAGGAGCGTACACGAAGGTGCAGGAAAGGACTTACACTACCAACCTGGGGTCAGGAGAAAAACACCGCAGCCGCCTGTGGGACCCGTCCATCCAGCCATTTGTTTTACTGGAGACTTTGCATTCTTCATTGGCTGAGTGAGTACCACCGTGCCGTGCGGCACAGCGCTGCCCCCATGACCCTGCACCTCACCAGGCCCCGTAACCCACCTGCCATCCCTAACCCTCACCGGGCCTCGGGACAACCAACCCCCCTACCCACAGAGGGGAGAAACAACATCCAAGCTGCTCCCTGTCATCACTCCCGGGATCCCCGTCCAGAGCAGCGGTGGTGTCACAACCTCACCACAACCGTGAGTGGCGTCACGGACAATATCCCTAAACCAAACCACCCCCCTTTCACTCACGGGCGAGGAGCGCCGCTCGAGTCCCCGGGATCCGGCCCACCGCTCGAGACACCGACCGAGCAAGCAGCAGCAGCAGCCGGACCCGAGCAGTGGGTGAGCGCAGCGTCCCCTCCTCCGCACGCGACACTTGCATCAAAGATAAAAAATGGGACTCATCGCTGAAGAGGATTGGCCTCCATTCTAGCATTCACTATTGTCTTGCTCTGCACAATGATATCCTTTGAGAGCACTGGAGTTAGACCAATTGTCCACCTGTAATTGAGCAACAGGCTCAAAGACCAAAGTCATACAAATGTGGCACCCTACGGTTAAGTAGCCACTAACATCTGGTAAGTGCAAGAAGGGATTTCCACATTTTGAGGATTCACATACAACACTTTCCACCTTAGGCCTGTAGGGAGAGCTTGACTAACTGACATCAGGTGTATTGGCTGACGTCAGTTGAGGTCTCCTATAAGAAATGCTGAGTTCGGGGCAAGAGAGTCAGTTGAGCAGAGTGAGTTGAGCGGAGTTGAGTGCGGGACAGGTCAGAGGAAGAAACCTGATAAATGGTGCTGCGTTAGACCGATACCAGAGGAAAGCTTGGCGAGTGTGAGAGATCCAGAATGAGGGTCGGAGGTGAGATGAGACAGAAAGGGGGAGGAGGGACAAGTTCGGTTCACCCCAGAAGAAGCAACCGGGACACCGGAGTCCGAGTCTGTACGGGTACATTCAGGCCCAGCAGAAAAGACCGGAGGGCGAAGGGGACTACAGTCTCCTAGCGCAGGAACACTTGTAGCATCACCATCAATAGAGCCAGGGACCTCAGCGGAGTTAGTGGTGCCCAGGAGAACAGTTCTCATCACCTGCTATACAAGTGAGAAATCCAAGGAGAGGTCAGGGCCAGGTTTTAGACAGCCCAGGACTTAAGCAAATATACAGTAATAAGGAGGCCTCATAGCTCACGGATGTGGAAATCCTAACTGCCACTCGACCACCCGGACTGTACGCTGGACTTAACCCTGCTAACAACATCAGTAAAGGTACAGAAAGAAAGACCCAGTGTGTGTGTGACAGTTATTTTTATCTAAGGTACTGCTTTTACTATGGACTTCGTTTGCCTGAACATGGGGAGCCACATCTTAGTGGCCTTGAAGAGACAGGTATAAAGACTCATGTGGTAAGCTGTCTCCCTATGTGTAAAATCTCGATCCTTTCCAACGGCCCCGAGGACATCGCTCCACCTACAAGGAGCGTAACAAACTAGCTGCTTCATCATCACCCCGGAGGTCTGCAAGCAGCGCTGGTAATATTACCGAGAACCGTAGGTGGCGTCAAAAGACATTTTTATTTATTTTTACTTTTTTTTTTATCAGACTTCTTTTAACTACCACCAGGGCCACAGGACCAGGCACAGCCATCTGTGACAATCCCCTAAGAACTAAAAGCCCGGGACCGGGTACCCTATGGCTCTGGGCCAGGCACATACACTTTCTGATTATTTGTGCAGACACTGTTTGATGATTTAGGCTTGGTATAAGTAGCAATTTTTCACTCTCAGTACAGAATGGATCAATAAAAATATCTAAGGAACAAGGAAGTAACAATTGTGGATTCTGAGAGGGTGACCACGTCCAAGCTTGTGCAGGAGGGGGGTCAGTTGACTTCAGCTGGTTGTGAATTCTTCGGGTCCCTGTATTGCAATACAAGCTGTCGGCCAATCAGGCCGAAAACTGAAGTCGATGTGGTGGCAATCGGCATCACGAAGCAGTGACATCACGCTTTGCCATAGCTGGCACACCAATGTCAGTTGCCTGCTTCTACACCGGCTACAGAAGCCATTCATCATGGGAGTGAGGGGAAGGTGAGTAGAATATTTTTTTATGTGTTAGAGAACGGCGGCATAACAGGGAATATATATGTCAGAAAGGGGCCCAGAATAGGGGTCATATATACCAGAAAGGGGCCCAGGGAGGAAAACATATTTACCTTAAAGGGAACCTGACACCAGTTTTTTTCAGTTTTAAACTAAAACTAGCACTTTAAGCAGCCCCTGTGCTGCATTCTATAAATGTGCATGTTATCCCCTGAATCACCCTATACACAGCACAAATATCTTTTAAAAATCTCCCGGCCTGTATTGTAATCCTTGGGTCCGCTCCAATGGGCGTTCTTGATTGCGGCTCCTGTCCCTACTCTCTGTGCTGATCACTGTCTTCTTCTGATGATTGATGTGGATGATCCACTGCACCAGGCAAAATCTCATACCTGTGCAGAGACATAGCTGGCTCTCTCAGGCGCACTTCAGTCTGCCCTACTACGGGCAGTGCTGAATACATAGATGTTCAAAAGTACGAAGTCTCTGTGCAGGCATGAGATTTAGCCAAGGTGTGTGGATGACGCAATAGACAACAGCCATATAAACGGGCAAAATCTGTTACCTGTGCAGAGACTTCACCGATTCGCACATGCGCACCTATGCATTTGGCACTGCCCACAGTAGGGCAAAGCAAAGTGCGCTAGCACAAGATGGCAATGTCTCTGCAGAGAAACAAGATGTAGCCTGGGTATGTGATTGGCGTCAATGTTCAGCAGAGGCCGGCAAACAGTGTGGAAAGGAGGGACAAAAGCTGCAACCATGGACGCCCATGGGACCAGACCCAAGAATTACCATACAGCGAGGGAGACTTTCAAAAGGGACTTGTTGGGTATACAGGGTGAATCGGGGATAACTTACACCTTTATAGAATGCAGCATAGGCGCTGCTTAAGGTGCTAGTTTTAATTTATAACTCAAAAAAACTGGTGACAGGTTCCCTTTAAAGAGGCTCAAGATGGAAGACTTATATATCTGGAAAGGGGCCCAGGATAGAGGTCATTAGTACAGGATGGGGGGACATTATTACATTATAAAGGGGAAGAGGGGGAAACTCATATGTCCTGATAGGATTTAGAACATGTAGGGTAGGGTGGAACTAGCTCTAAATTTTGCATTGGGGCACATCACATTGTAATTATGCCACTGCCCAAGAACCATTTTTCAACACAACGCCAGGCAGCATGTTTTTCGTGTTAATGTGCAGAGCCTCTTTTGCCATAAAGTGCTATTATAGTTTGCAGAGTCAACGGAATAAATTGAAATGTTTTGAAAATGTTGCTTTCTTCATCATTTGATACCATTAATTGATTCAAGACCACCGATGGTAAATATACGTCAGCTTCTGCTGGGCTTTGTGCAGCACCGCCATTTAATTACGGTTGGCGGTCTGGAGAGGATCACAACCCTCTGAGAACCAAAATTGCTGGGTTTCTGGTGCAGAATGGTACTTCTGCCTGGAGAAATCATTGGGACCTGATTGGATCAGGTCCACATAATGTTAACCCTTTGTGATCTTCTATGTGCCATGATCAATAGTGATTGCTGCATACAAGTTAGAGAGAAGCAGTGCGCTCCTTCTCTTACCTCTCCGGCTCACCTGTGAAACGATCATGAGCCAGCTGAGGGTTATCATGGTTGCTGAAGGTCACATGATACCCTCTGGGTCTGGCATGTACAATGGCCTGTCAGACCCAGCCTGCAGCAGGGTCTGACATGCGATCTTCAGCCTGACACTGACAGTATAATGCATTGCCATGCTGCTACATGGCAATGCATTATACCAGTGATCAGACTATGAAAAGTTAAAATCCCATATGGGAATAAGTAAAAAAGTTTAAAAAAAACCCTGCAAATGTAAAAGATAAAAAAAATTACAATTTTTTTTTAAAAAATACCCAAAAAATTCATTTACATAGAAAAACAAAAAGAAAACACGTATTTGATATTGCTGCATATGGCCCAAACTGAGCTATAAAACTGTCACACTATTTAACCCCTTCAGTGAACAGTTTAAAAAAACATTGGCAAAGCAATGCTTTCTCATCAAACCGCAGAAAAAGGTGGAATAAAATGCAATAAAAAAGTTGAACATAAATAAAAATGGCATTACTGAAAACTGCATCTTGTCCCGCGAAAAAAATAAGCTGCCACACAGCTCCATCAGGGGAAAAATAAAAAAGCTAAAACTCTGAGCATATAGCAATGACCCAAAAATGTATGTTTTCTAAAACATGGTTTTTATTGTGTAAAAGTGGCAAAATATAAATGTGGTATCGCTGCGACCATACTGACCCGCAGAAAAAATCTGTGTTGTTACAGTGAACAGCATAAAAAGGATCACAAAAGACAATTCCTGAATTGACATTTCATGTTAGGTCTACCTACCAAAAATGAGAATAACAAACAATTCAAAAATGTTATGTGCCTGAAAATCGTACCAATAAAAATGTCAACTCGACCTTCAAAAAACAAGACCTCACATGGCTCTACAAAAGTGACATGGCATTTGCTATTTATTCCAGACAATTTTGTGCTCTAAAATTCAAATGACGTTCCTTTCCTTCCGAGCCCTGCTGTGCGCCCAAACAGTAGATTTCTACCACATGTAGGCTATTGGCGTTCTCAGCAGAAATTAGACAACAAATTGTAAGGTGCATTTTCTCCTCTTACCCTTGTGAAAATGCAAAATTTAAGGCTAAAGTAACATTTTTGTGGGAAAAAATGCTCAACTTTTCACTCCATATCGCTTTAGTTCCTGTGAAGCCCCTAAAGGAATAATAAACTTCTTGGATGTTGTTTTGAGCAGTATGAAGGGTGCAGTTTTCATAATGGTGTCACTTTTGGGTATTTTCTGTCACCCAGGCCTCTCAAAGTCACTTCAAATATGATGTGGTCTGTAAAAAAATGGATTTGTAAATTTTGTTGGAAAAATGAGAAATTGCTGATGAACCTTACCCACTTCTAACTTCATAACAACAAAATTATGTTTAAAAAATTGTGCTGATGTAAAGTAGACATGTGGGAAATGTTATTTAGTGACTATTTAGTGTGATATAACTTTCTGGTTTAAGAACATAAAAATTCAAAGTTTGAAAATGGCTAAATTTTAAAAAAAATGTGCCAAATTTAACATATTTTCACAAATAAATAAAAATAATCATCTTAATTTTACTACTAACATGAAGTGCAATATGTAAATTAAGGTCAATCTTATCTTTTTCCAATATCCATTTTGTTTTAAATATTTGATAGGTTTAAATGAAAGCAATAAAAATAGTTTTTCACCAATGTTACTTGAACGGGTGTTGTAAAGTTTAACTACATTATAGGAGAAAACTTTCTCATCTGTGGAAATCGACTGCCGTAACCCCCACAGATCTTGAGACCAAAGCTTTGAATGGAACAGAGGTTGATCATGCATACTACCACTCTGTTCATTTTTTCTAATCTTGACATAAGCTTCACTTTATGACATCTGGCATTTGTGTGTTTTTATAAGGCCGTGTTAACATAAAGAAAAAGAAGTAGGCAAGGAGCACTCGACCCACCAAATATAAAGAAACAACTTTATTGATTTGTGAAAATTGTTAAAACCACTTAAAAACGATGGAAGAAAAATCAAGTAATTGGGACTTTACAATAAAGGCAACAGCAAAATAGCACAGCATACAAAATAATAAAAAATAGCAATATAAATAGAGCAGAGAAGATCCATACATGTGTCCAAAAATGTGCAACAATAGGCAACCTTAGAGCAGAGTCCAGAGGGGTAAATCAAAGGTAAGATATATGAATTACTAGATCAAAAGGACATAGAATACATGAAAGAGTATATAGGTCCCAATACAATAAAACTAGCTAGCAAAATGTGCAGCCACAAAACATGATGGCTATAAAAGTACCTACCCAACACGTGTTGCTACAGGAGCTTCATCAGGGGAGGGGAGAGTTACCATAAAACAGAAGGAACACATACAGTATATACAAAATATAAAATGAGATAAACAGATACGGTGTATGGCGGTAATGTGATCCCCTCAGGCGTCCTGAAATTCGGAATGCGCAAGCGCTAGGTGTCATAAGGGTACAACACTAAGTACCAAGTAGAGACACAAACGCATGTGCTGGTCTGTGCAGCTCAGCAAGGCTTGTATTAATAACATATATAGCGCATGTGCCAATGTACGCTGAATTACAAAGTCAGTATTCATAGAGCTAAATACACACAAAAGGAAACTTAGTGGGACAAGTGTTAAGCGTGAATGCACCACACAGCAAAGCTTACATTGGCGATGTTAAACCCACATGGCGCATGCACAAATATATGTTATGTACCAAGAACAGCATTATCAAAGTTCAGAGCAAAGGAAGCGTGATTAAATAAATGTTAGGTGCTCATGCACAAAATATATGTCACACAGCAAAGTTTACATTAGTGATGTAAAACCCACACGGCGCATGCGCAAATCCATATTATACTACAAGAGCCATGTTTATCAAAGCTCTGAGTATAATAGAGCGAACCATAATGGCGCATTTATAAGGATAGCAAAGCATGTCTAATTCCCAAAGAATGCATATAGCAACTACAGCAGACAGAGCAATATAATGGAAAATGCTAGGCAAGGAGGCACAAGAACAGTAGTATCAGTAGTATAGAAGGAGGGCCGGGTTAGGTGAGAAAAGAAAAATGAGGGGAAAACTGGAAAAGGGGAGAAAAGGGGCAAAGAGCAGGAGACAAGTATACAAAATGAGTAGGCATGTCTACTGGATATACTGAGACATATGAATAATACATTTGCTTAGACTTTAAATGTGGCACAAAGTATCAAATGATTTTGCCAGCGAATAATGGTAATACATGTAACACAACCCTATAGCAAATAAACCAACATCAGTGAAGACAATTGTCATAGGACAAACTCAAAAGGGATCACATGTAAAATCCACACAAAAAAAATATTAAAATTAAAAAAGTCACTTTGTCAGGCCCACCCATCATCTGGGATGTGGTTTTTCTTTGGCCGGGTCATACCCATGTGTTGAGTGCAGTATATACTCCTACATGCAACCTGTATGTTATACATTTGCTCAACCAATGGTTGGGACCCAGCACAAGCTTAAGTCTTTCATTAATTGTAAGACGTCTTGTGTTATATATATACTATCATCTGTCCCTGTAACAGATTGTATATTGGGGAGACCACACAAGATCTCAGAAAGCGCATCCAGAATATCGTCTCGGCGACAAATTTTTTCCTCAAGTGACCTAAAGAAAGCTAAAAGCCTTACATCTGTTGCCTCTCATTTTCCTGCATGTCATCAAGGCAATGCCAGTGGATAACGAGTGGTTGACTGTGAATGGTTAAAAAGGGATATCAGAGGTGGGAACATCACCAAACGACTATTACAACTTAAATCTAAGTGGATTTTGGGCTTGAATGCTGTCTCCCTGGCAGGCTTAAATGAAGATTTGCTCTTTACAGGTTTCCTGGGCTAAACTACTGCTGAATTATTGTGTATTTACTTTCTATTTAGTATTTCTTTTTTGCTTTAGTTTATATACTTCTATAGGGTAGCTCTTCACTGATATTTCAAGCCTAGAATTATGAACTATTCTGACACTTCTTGGACCGATCTACTATGACATAATTTGGATCCTACCTTGTTATGCTGAAGACATCAGTGGATGCGACTATATAAAGAATTGGAACTAGCACAAATTTAATTATATCAAAAGATTATAAATTTATTTTTTCTTTGTGCGGATTTTACATGTGACCCTCTTTGGTTTTGTCCTAGGACAAATGTCTTCACTGATGTTGGTTTATTTGCTATAGGGTTGTACTACATGCATTACTATTATTCACTGACAAAAGCATTTGATACTTTGTGCCACATTTAAAGTCCAATTAAATGTATTATTCATGACTACAGGATAAGTGTCTTTGTATTTTGTATATATATGTGGTCCTTCTGTTTTGTGGTCACTCCCTTCCTCCCTGATGAAGCTCCTGTAGCGACAAGCATTGGGTAGGTGATTTTATCACCATCATGTTTTGTGGCTGCACATTTTGCTAGCTACTATTTATTATTATATGGGGACCTGTATACTCTTTCATGGATTCTGTGTCCTATTTATCTAGTAATCCATACATCTTACCTTTGATTTACCCCTTTGGACTCTGCTCTAGGGTTGCATATTGTTGCACAGTTTTTGGACACATGTATTGATCTTCTCTGCTCTATTTATATTGCTATTTTTGATCATTTTGTACGATGTGCTATTTTGCTATTGCCTTTCTTGTTAGGCCCCAATTTCTTGCTGGTTTCTTCTATTGTTTTTAAGTGGTTTTAACAATTTGCTCAAATCAATAAAGTTGTTTCTTTACACTTGGTGTGTTGAGTGCTCCTTGCTTACTTCTTTTTCTCTATATTCAAATGTCTTGGTAGGCTTTGCACCCTCACCTTGAATTATTATATATTTTTCTATATTTGATCCATAAAAGGCCCTGTTCGTGTACCACCCCCATATCAGCAGCTGAGCTGCTTGGATCTGGATCCGCGGTGGCTCCAGGGGCGTCCGGACCCGGGGGTCTCGTGGCCACTGGAATGAAGGGGAGTATTTACAGGAGGTATGGTATATTGAGAGTTCGTGACACCACCCGTGGTGTGTGGTAAGGTAGAGTACCACCGCTGCAGCTGGGAGTACCTGGTGGCAATGGAGTGGGCAGCCAGGTGTATAACCCCTCCACGGGTAGGGAGGATGCCCTGGGACTAGGTGATGGTGACAGGGATGTGCCGCTGGGAAGGTAAGGGTCACTTGTGTACTCACTCAGTGGAATAACGCTGACACTGACAACTGTAGTAAACCAAAGTTCTGGACACCGCTGCCACTGAGGTGGATAACGTTTGGGTCCCGTTCCTATTGGTGTTGCCTGTTGATCTGTGACCTTTTCCCGTGGCACCTTGTTTCTTTCTGGTTGGTCCCTGTAGCCTAAAACTAGTCGGGTCCCGCTCCCTAGTATGACTAATTGAGGGGGCTTGCTCTCAGGGTTCACGCTTGGGATTTCTTGGACCATATTTGTGGAAAGTCCTATCCCTCTCGTTGCGCTAGAACCCCGATTTTGGAGCGGGTGGAGAGCAGATCTTGAAGGCTCCGTTCTCATCTGGCGAATTGTCAGGTTGCCTAAAGCTACTCCCTGACCTAGAGTCCACGTACCCCGTCATGCCCTGGTCCCAGCCCGATGATGGTACAACGCCCCCGGCTGTCCTCCTCGACGTTTCCATGCCCCCTGTCATGATCCCCTGTGACTGGGGGTCCAGGTCCTACCAGGCCCAGACCAACATCTGCTACCTAGTACAGTGGAACCTTGGTTAACATGAACAATCCGTTCTGGGAGTGTGCTTATTAACCAAGTTACTCGTTCAGCAAAGCAAGATTTCCCATAGGAAATCATTGCAATGCAGACAATTCGTTCCACAACTTGTTAAATGTCCCATCCTGGTCCCCTATTGTGCCATTCCACACATGCACAAACACACACAAACACGTACAAACTCACAAAATCACACACAAGCACGCATGCACCCGCACATATTGAGCTCACCTTACCTTCCGTTCCATCGCCGGTCTCCTGGGACTTACTGTTTGCTAGAGTACGGGCTGTGTATCGGGTAACTATCATGACGAGGGAGGAACTTCCACACCCAGAGCGCTGACGTCAAAAGCAGGAGCTGCTTGCCTCTGATTGGTCAGCGCGCTGCCTTTGAGTAGCGGCTGACAGAGGAAGTTCCTGCCTCGTCGCAATGCTTGCCGATACACATCCTGGAGCGGAGAACTACAGGACCCAGGAGGTCGGCGATGGAACGGAAGGTACACATATTATGCTCACCTTACCTTCCGTTCCATCGCCGGCCTCCTGGATCTTGTACAGAAGGTAAGGTGAGCATAATACTGTATGTGTGTGCGTGCGTGTTTGTGTGTGTTTGTGTGGACTACAAGAGTGGGTCAGAGCGCAATGGATGTACGGAACTGGAAGTGTGTGCGGTGAGTATTTTGCTCGTACAGCAAAGCTTTCTCATAAATCGAGTTAAAAATTTACAGAAAGCTTTGCTTGTTAAGCGAAAGTCTCGTTAACTGGGTTACTCGATAAGCGATGTTCCACTGTAGTTCCAAGGAGCCCAGCTCCTGACCTCCTCTCACTTTCACCTCCAACTCTACACTCTCCCTTTCTCTGACTGACTGACTCCTGACACTCCTGACCTCCCCTTAACCAACCCCCCAAGTGGGCGACCCTATTCCACTCAGGCCATCCACTGGTCTGTCTGGTGCGTGTGGTGCAGAGTGTTCCTAGGATTTGGATTAGCTGGTTTTGGCAACATCAATTGTTAGGGACCCGTAACCAAGGAGGAGGTGGATATTGCACAGAAGGGCACATTGCACAAAACCCTGTGACGACCTGATAGGCCAGGGCGTCACATTCACAAATTACATAAAAACATGTTTTTGTTTCTGCAGGTGTCGTGGGCGGGGGCACAGACCGCAGGCGGCAGCGCAGACCACGGCCAGGGGGAGCTACTCGAGATGCTCGGATCCGGGATCGTGGCTGTGGCTCGAGTGACAGCAGGATTTAGGGCTCTTGCAGCAGCCCATCTCCCACAACTGAATAAAGGGGTTATATACAGGGGAGAGTTTGTCAGTGATGCCACATGTGGGTTGCCGTGATAGTTGGTGACACCGCCTCTGGTTTGGTCTGGGGCGCCCGGGGCTGATGGAGCGGGGCAGCAGGATAGTATCCCCTCCACGGGTAGGGGAGGTGTTATCCTTTGGCCCAGGTGTAGGTTTAGTAGAGTGCTGGGACACAGTCTGCAGGCTGGACCAGATGATACCAGTGTACTCACTGTTGTTGAATAATTCACACAGAGTCCAGATAGTAAACCAAGTGCCGGATACCGGTAGCCTCCGGAGGAGTGTGCTTATGTCCCGCACACCGGTGTACAGAGCAGGAGCTCTTCCACCTGCACTCTAGTTTGGTGTCTCATGTGTTCACTAGTCCGCATGGAACGGGAAAAGTCTTTGCTGTGAGAGCTGTGGTCCGCGAGATCTGACCCTTGGGATTTTTGCAGGCACTTACAGACGCATGATCCCCCACGTTGGGCTTCCGTCTCACTCTATCTGGGCTGCTGGTGAGACAAGACTTAGAATCTTGTCCCCTGCTGGTTATTTGACAAGGTGCTTGCAGCTGTCCTCGCCCTGGGGTCAAGGTACCCCAACTGTGCATGGCCTCCGGACCGGATTCCCGCTGTCGGCACCGGTGGGTTACAACCCTGCCCGGTCCACTTAAGGTCTCCCGCGATCGGATCTCCATCGCCTGTGGCCCTACTCTGCCGTCTGCCACCTAGTCAGCCTAGGTAGTCCGGTAGTCCAGGAGCTACAACCCCTGACTACCACTTCACTCCTCTCACTTCCACTGTCCAACTCAAACTCCTCCACTCTACTGACATGTTCCCTCCCCTGACACCTCAGGACCCCTAGGTGGGCATCACCATCTTTCTGACCCTGTCCACTGGTGAGTCCCTTTTGTCCTGGGGGGGATGACTAGGCTTTTGTGGCGGGTGTATGTACCTGTGTGTGGGGTTGTGTTGGTAGGAGAAGGAGGAGAGAGTCCTGCATCTGGAAGATGGATGCAGTCTCCTGTGACAACCTGATTTTATCAGGATGTCACACAGGTATCCACACCAAACTACATAATGTCATGCTCCCCGGGTCCCGACGCCATCCCTCCCTCACCACCCCGGTCCCCGGGCCTCCTGTCTCCAGCCACACATCCTCCTCTGCTCCCTCCAGGCTCCCGGTCTCCCGTTCCCGGCGCTCCTCTGCGACCCAGGACACCCTGTCTGGCTCCCCTGCATCCTCGACACCGCTCCCTGCTCTGGCCTCCGGTATTCGGGCAGCGCGCATGTGCATTATGGCGCGCGCGCGGTCATTGAACTCCTCGTAAAGGGCCAGCGCCCCTGAAACAGGATATTGCCTGAGCCAGGATTAGAGTATATAAAGAACTTCCTGCCATATGGGCGGAGCCTGTTCTACGAATTCTGTAGCTAGGAGTTCAGGTCCCTCCTTGCTGTGTCTCCTTCTAACCTTGAGTCTTCCACAGAACCAGTCCTACCAAGCCTAACCTGGTCCTGTCCACAACCTGTCCGAGAGGTCCTACGGGGACTGACCTGCCAAGTTAAACCTGGTCCTGATCACAACCCGTCCGAATTGTTCAATGGGGACTGTCAGCTGAGACTCCACCACCTTCTCCAGTCTGAGCCTGTCTTATAACCTTGGCATCACCTGGTGACCTCTGCCTCCTCTACCGGTTGGACTCTGCTCTCGTCTAACGGCTCTATCCGGCACCGGTATCTGGGCACCGTCATCTAACCTGGCACCAGGAACTCTAGGTCACCAGGTACTCACTCATTCCAGCTTCTGGAAAGGACTCTGATCTTAGTCTACTCTGTGCTCCGGCGACCGTGTCCTTGGTCCCTTTGGTGGGGTTGCTGGATCATCCCAGTCTTGGGGTAGCTCTGAGCTGCGTCGCCGGAGGGGTCCGGGGCACGGCCCAGAGGATCCACCACCCGGACGCAACACATAATAACAACCTTCTATGGTCATTGCATTTTTGCTGCCTTTTCCCTCTTATTTGATGCATTTTTGGTGCATTATTTTTAGTATGTATTTTATGGTACAGAAAAACTTTATTATTCTGCCCTTAAAAAAGTAACTGCAGTTTTTTCCCATGCATTTTTTTTCAAGTTCCACATAAAATCCTCTAGAGAAAAAGAAGCACCAAAACCACAGAGATCAGCAGCACCTTTAGATGCACAATGGGTGCAGTTTTCATTAAATCACATCCACTTTGCTTGGACAGTTGATCGCAACAGAATTTCTGGTCAAAAAAAGCAGCAGAAAAAAATGCAGCACTTACTCTACAGGTAAACACAGTCTAAAAGTCCAATCAAAGGGACTGTTATTTTACGAAAACTCTGACATCGATATGTATAAAGACACTTCAAAACTGTAGACGGAAGAGAAAGGAGGAAGAATCCAGCACAAATCCTCGTGGGTTAAAAGTAAAAATTCATCTTTTATTTCATAAGTTTAAAAATCTTGAGAGACCGGGGGCAAAAAATATATATGTACAATTAACGCATAGGTGTACTTTACGCGTTTCGGACTTAGGGAATAAAAACAACAGAGTCCTTAATCATAAGTGACCTATGCTCGACTGGAAACGACTCATATAGGAAGGCAAATGGAATACACACCAGGAAAATGGGCGGAAATGCAAGAATCGTAAGTGAAACAAAACACCTGTGTCCATTAAAGAACTAAGGAGAAAGTATTCCGCATTCATGAAAAAAACGTATAAACATAAAAAACAAAAAGTAAATAGACAAATGAAAAGACAGATGCAATGGATAATTGAAAAATGCTGAAACTATAAAACTGACATCAACAAATATGAATATAAATATATATATGTGTGTATACTCATATGTATATGACACGTAGACAATATCAATGATACTGATGTAATATAAATGAAAAGATCCTTGTAATACTTATATTCAAAATAAGAGTGTAGTATCTTAATAAAAAATACATAATAAATGGAGGAAGTAATTCACAGAAAATATCTGATAATAATAATGGACAAATAAATCTAAAGAAAAATTCCTATCCTCAAGAATTAATAGCTCACAAATATATATTTGCAGGTGTTTCTATCCATAACTCCATCCTCGTGCGGATGTAATATGATATATACATGCATCTTGAGGAAATGGGAAAAGGGGGGGGGGGGGAAGGGGGGGAGGGAAAAAGGGGGGGGGGAATATGAAGGGGTATCAAACACATATTTTCAAAAAATATATCGTTACATAACGAGGCTGAATGGATCCTCAAACTAAACACCAGATATCCGCATGGTCTGAACTACCGTTCAGACTTGCGATATATTTTTTGAAAATATGTGTTTGATACCCCTTCATATTCCCCCCACCCCCTTTTTCCCTTCCACCCCCCCCACCTAGTGAGATTCCCCATGGCTATCGCACAACTTCCTGGTTTGATCATTAGATCTCATGCATATTCATTGCTTCCTCTGCCAAAGTCTTTGACAGCGTTTGTGATTGGCTGCGGTACGACTGGCTACGTGCCGGCATTTGTGATTGGTCATCTTCACAGTAGCTGTCTGGGGCAGGAGGTGGAGTGTAAAAATAAATAAATAATTTGAAAAATGACGTAGGGTCACTGTTTATTGCTACTCAGCCCAGATAAAGCAGATGGCTACAGGCTGCAGCCCAGTGATGTGCGCGTTATCTTTGCTGTGTATGAAAATTCAAGGGTCCCCATGTGGATTTTTTAAAAATAATTTACATAAATAATTTTTAAAAATTGCTTGCGTTCCCCCCAATTTTGATACCCAGCCAAGATAAAGCGAACAGCTAAGTGCTGGTATTTTCAGGCTGGGAATACCCATCGTTATTGCATCCTTCCCAGTCTAAAAATAGCAACCTGCATCCGACCCGGAATTATTGCATCCATTAAATGCAAAAATTCTGGCACTTTACCCAGCTCATCCTGATACAATGGAAATCGGGGTAATATAAGGGTTTAACACTAGAAGTCCCAGGAATTTCGAGCTCCATAGGGTTCCAATGGTAGAAATGTTAAATGACCCCTCTCTGGGACTTCTAGTGTTAATAACATCTGTGATTTGTCAAAAATCACAGCTGTCATCAAGTCCAAGGTTAGTAATGAGGAAGAATATATGAGACCACCTCTTTACTAACCCTGTCAGTAAAAGATAAACACAATCACACAAAAATCCTTTATTTTAATTAAAAAAACTCCTTTCATGAATTTATTAACCTCCAAAACATCCCTGCAGGTCCGACATAATCCTTACAAGATCCCAAGACAATCCCAGCTCTGCTAAATCTGAGTTCACAGTACACGGTCACATTAGAAAACATGACTGCTCACTGCAGCATCAGGGACACACCGACCGGACTGCAGCTGTGATCGGTGACATCACTATGTTCACCTGAAGTCACAGCTGGAGTTCCCGTGATACCTCAGCTGTGATCACAGGTGAACTGAACTGACATGAACTTAATGCTGGATAAGCGGATTAGGCAATGTGTGCACATTAAGAATTTGGTTGCAGACATTTCTGCACCAAATTTGCATCTTTTGGCAAAATTACACACCAAAACCTTGGGCTTGATGACAGCTGTAATTTTTTGACACATCACAGCTGTCATTAATCCTATAGATTAAGCCGATTGCCACCACACCAGGAGAATCGGAATGAGTCAGCAAAGCACCGGAATTATCGCATCTAATGGATGCATCAAGCTATTTTTAGGCTGGGTCGCCCAATAACCAAGGGTCTCTACAGTTTGAGAATACCAGCCCCCAGCTGTTGGGTTTTATCATGGCTGGTATCAAAATTGGGGGACCACAGAATGTTATTTTTCAATTATTTACTTAAATAATTTTAAAAAAGTGGCATGAGGTCCCTCATATTTTAATAAACAGCCAAGATAACGAGCACAGCTTTGGGTTCCAGCTTGTAGCCATCTGCTTTATCTGTGCTGCTGGGTATAAATATATTGGGTACCCTATGTAATTTTTTCCAATTATGTATTTATTTTTACACTCTGCCGATCACAACCGCCAGCAATGAGGGTGGGCAGGGAAGCAATACATATTCATGAGGGTTAATCAGTGGTCCAGGAAGTAGTGTGACAGGGAACCTCGGTAAGTAAATTCTCATGTTTTAATGTTGGGAATGTTTTTTTCCACTGCACCTTCCAAACACAGTAATACCAGTGGCAAAGATGGCTATGCCAGTACGGTATATTTGGTCTCCCTGTAATCGCAAAAACCCAAACAACAAAGCTATCAGATTATTTATAGTGATCAGTAAATGGTGTAAAAAATGGCATGATTAATTTTTTTCTCTATAAACCCTTAGTGATGAGCGAATATGCTCGCCACTATTCGTCACTTGCACGAATATTAAGATTTTCGCAATATCCGTTACTCATCGGGTATTTTCCTCCTCGCCTCATAAGCTTTAAGACCTCTCCCAGAATGTTTGGTTCTTGATTTTCATCCACTAAACATGCTGGGACTGCTTGTCTGGGGGGGGGACGGCACTGTGCGATCATGGTCAGCTCTGCTCGGGCCCCTTGCCGTTGTCCGGGTCACTCCAGCACGGGTGCTCCACGTCACAGGGGGGCCCGCTGTTCGGGCCCTGTGGCCTACTGTGTGCTTCCTGGCCTCAGTCTCAAGGAACCTCCCCGGGGTCCCAGCACCAGTGTAGCTAGCTAATTCAGGGTCGCCTTCTTTCCGCCAGGTCTCTGTGGCTCAGGTGAAGGGTCCCGGCCTGAGTATTGATGGCGGGGGAGCAGGATGTTGTCAGATGGTCTGGAGCTCCCTCATGTACGTCTGTCTCCGCCCGCGCCATTTTGGACTCCCGTTGTGTGCATCTTGAATGCATCAGTTGTTCACAGAATTTTATAATATTGAGCATGAAAATTAAATATTGCTTTTTTTTTCAATGAAAATGATACTGAAGGCACACATTTTTAATTTTTAATTTTTATAAGGGTAACAGGAGAAAGTGTACCACAAAATTTATTACACAATTTTTCCTGAGTACCGCAATGCCCTATATATAATCAAAAAATACTTTTCAGACACAGTGCAAAGCTCAGAAGGGAAAGAGTGCCATATCGGAGTGCAGATTTGGATGGAAAGGTTTGCTGGAGCCGTGTCACATTGAAAAACTCCCTGAGATGCCAGAACAGCAGAAATCCCCCACAATTGACCCCATTTTACAAACTGGACACCACAATGAATTTATCTAGGGATGCAATAAGCATATTGACACCACAGGTGTGTAACAAAATGCTATACCATTGGGCGGTGAAGAAAAGATGATTACATTTTTACCACAAAAATGTTGTTTTAGACCCAGATTTTGCATTTTCACAAAGGGAAATAAATAAAAATTATACATACCGTATTTTTCGCTTTATAAGACGCACTTTTGTTCCCCCAAATTTTGGGGGAAAGTAGGGGGTGCGTCTTATAAACCGAATATACAGATTATATACTGCAGGGTGGAGGGGAGGTGGAGGCCGCTCTGGAGCGGTGCTGAGGGGGCTGGGGGGGTTGGTAGAGGCTTATGAAGCTGCGGGAGGCAGCCTTTGATCTCCTGCACCCGCTCATATAATATGCACAGCCGCTGTCCACCACCATGGTGCTGAAACTGCACCGCGGCGATGGGCTGGGGGAGCTGCGCATATTATCTCCCTGTGCTTACCTTTGATCGCACATGCCCCCTCCCCCTGTGTTAGCTATGGCCCCCATGCTGCTGCCCATAGTAAAATAATAAACTCTTTACTCACCTCCTCCAGCGTGTCTGCCCGGTCTCCCTCCTGCTGCTGTGATCTTGCACGCTAAGATATCTCTCTCTGCTGTCCCGATCACATGACTGGCACTAGAACCAGGAAGTTGGAAGTGCAGGAGACACTGGAGGAGCTCAACCCCGAGGAGGGTGACACCAGACAGGACACTGCTGCAGAAGGTAAGGAGTTTATTTTACTAAAAGCAGCAACATGGGGGCGATATCTAACAGTGGGCCTTTGTGCCTGCAAACAGTGGGCCTGTGTGCCTGCAAACAGTGGGCCTGTGTGCCTGCAAACAGTGAGCCTGTGTGCCTGCAAACAGTGAGCCTGTGTGCCTGCAAACAGTGGGCCTGTGTGCCTGCAAACAGTGGGCCTGTGTGCCTGCAAACAGTGGGCTTGTGTGCCTGCAAACAGTGGGACTGTGGGCCTGCAAACAGTGGGCCTGTCGGCCTGCAAACAGTGGGCCTGTGGGCCTGCCACAGTGGGGCTGTCTACAGTGGGCCTGTGGGCCTGGCCACAGTGGGCCTGGCCACAGTGGGCCTCTGGGCCTGCCACAGTGGGCCTGTGGGCCTGGCCACAGTGGGCCTGTGGGCCTGGCCACAGTGGGCCTGCCACAGTGGGCCTGTGGGCCTGCCACAGTGGGCCTGTGGGCCTGCCACAGTGGGCCTGCCACAGTGGGCCTGTGGGCCTGCCACAGTGGGCCTGTGGGCCTTACTGGGGGACGTGTTCAATATAAGGTGACCATATCCAGATTAAGGTGGCTAATTTTAGGATGAGGGGGCTATGAGGGACATATACCCTATATTATTTGTTAGATGGACACTGGCATTATAAGACGGACCCCATTTATTAAAAAATTCTCTATTCCTTCACCAAATTTGGGGGTGCGTCTTATAATCAGGTGCGTCTTATAAAGCGAAAAATACGGTAATTTCTTGTGAATGGGACAATACTCTACAGTATATGTGACTGCACAGTACCATTTGGCCACACAGCGAGATTCAGAAGAGAAGGAGCGCCATTTGACTTTTGAAGCGCAGAGTTTTCTAGAACAGTTTGAGGACTTCACATGCAGAGCTCCTAAGTATCAGAAGAACAGAAATCCCCTCAAGTGACACTAGTTTGGAAATTACACCCCTTTGGGAATTCATGTACCGGTATAGTGATACTCTTGTCTTCATGGGTGTTTTCCAGAAACAAGCAGCAATTGACGTTGCAGAGTGAAAATGGAAATCTGCTATGGTGGAGCCCGTACATTGTAGTGCCTGTACATTGTGTCCAGCTTGAGCTTCAGGAGACCTGTATCCCATAAATTTTGCGGGTTTTCCTCCCTACAGAATGACAAACATGAGAATTACATCAATAAAAAAATAAAAAACAGCCCATTTGAAAAAGAAAAATGTTGGAAGGGAATTAGCCTAAAGGGCGACTTCATAAATAGGATGAAGCAGGAGTTAAAGGAGTTAAACTGCTAAAAAATATAATTTATTAAGTACCACACAGTGTTAAAAATTAGTGCAGACATGAAATACAAATCACCAGAGGAAAAAGCAGCAATGGAATAGCAGCAATGGAAAAGGGGTGGACCAGTCTAACTAAAATGCATCTGGGTTAAGCTTATGAAGATCCACAGACACATCTAAATCACAGTATAGAGATACATGGAAATGAATTGACATTGAATGGTAAATAATTTGATATATACAGTATATATAAATGAAGGGCACATGAAGTAGGTGCCTTTTAAACAAACACACATAATTGTATCAAAGGTGCTCAGTGCTAAAATATCATCAGAATAGTGTATTCAATCAATACACATATTTACCTACCAAAACAGAAGTGGTCATAATGCAATAAGGGGGAGGAATAAATGCATAGAAGAATAAAGCAAACCCAGAGGAATGTGTCCCTAATGTATATTTCACAATCTTTGAAAATTAAATTGCTTCATCGGGGAAAGGTTTACCTTTACTTTTCTAAAATTGTGAAACACACATCGGTTACTCATTTCTTTGGGAGACTATCCTCTATAGGTGGACCCTCTGTTTGCATCTCATGGTATTCTCTCCATGATTGACCTCTAGATGCCTTGACAACCATCGGCTCCCTGTGATTTCATCATGGGGGAGGTGGATGGAGATGAGAGAGGTAGCGCACTCCCCCCACAACCTTCTAAATGCCCCGATCTAGAGGGTTAATCAGCCAGGAGCGATGCACACTAGTACTTTTGAGGGCTTCAGGGTTGCTGACCTTGTATAAACTGCCCAGGCCAAAAAAAACTAATGCACTAACAGGATATGTATTCCTCTTTTTGCTGTTTATATGTATACAGTGTGTACACCCATATCCTGTCCACCACCATTAAATTGAGAATGGCGGCAGCTATAGGCATAGAAGTGGTGTCTAGGTATCGTAAAGTAGCCATGCGCTATGTAATGAAACCACCTATAGCGCCACCTGGTGGCAAACAGCGGAGTTAGCATTTTTATCTCGTAAACGGAACGAGATAGAGAAAAAAGTGAATTACAAAGTTGTAGGGAATCATCAATTCAATATGAATCGACACCTTGCATACAGAAATGCTATGATTATAACGTGTAAAACTCACAAGCAATACCTCATGGAGACCTTCCTACAAGTCATTGGGTATGGTGGCTGCATGGAGTGGCTTCCACGCTCACCTGACCTGACCCCATTGGACTTCTTTCGGTGAGGTCACATCAAACAGCAGGTGTATGCGACCCTCCACCAACATTGTAGGACCTATGACGACGTATCACAGATGCTTGTGCAAACGTGTCACCTACCATATTGCACAACGTGCAGCAAGATACAGTATGCTGTCCAGAGTCCAGATATGCATTGCAGCTAAAGTTAAATGCGCGCCATATGCGTGGCTAGCATTCAATGTTTTGGGGGGGTCCTGGGTTTCATATCATAGCATTTCTGTATGCAAGGTGTCAATTTGTATTGAATTCATGATGCCCTACAACTTTGTAATTCACTTTTTTTCTCTATCTCGTTCCATTTTCGAGATAAAAATGTTAACTCCGTTGTGTTCCACCAGGTGGCTTCATAGGTGGTTTCATTGCGTAGCACATGGCTACTTTACTATACCTAGACACCACTTCTATGCCTATAGCTGCCGCTGTTGTCAAGTTAATGGCGGTGGACAGGATATGGGTGGACACACTCTATATTAGTGTAGGGACGCAGAAGAATGTGCATTTTATCATCCAGCAATCGCCCCCTCCATATTTTTGAGTTGTACGAGTGATTTGCTTGTCTTGCACCTGTGATGCTTCCACCTACTGGGGGTTTGATTGCATCTTGTTAGTGCATTAATTTTTTTGGCCTGGGCAGTTCACAACAGCTCTTGATGCTGTAAGTATTTCCTAATCTGTGGAGCATATGTATTCCTCTTTTTGTTGTTTATATGTATATATTAGTGTAGGGACCCACAAGAATGAGGATCCGTGATGTGGATTGTGGGCTTCCGTATTGTGGCCATAATACCAACTAATACCTCATATATATTTTATATATATTTTTCTGCACTTAACATCTTATACAGGATGCAGCCAGGCCGCTTCATGTAAGGCCTTGCATAGTGGAGTTTCCGTCCCTGTATGGTGCACATAAGTGCTGGAGCAGCCCGCCTGGTCAAATAGTATTGGCGTTTAATAGGCTGCTGGCCAGATACTTTGCACCTGCATGTGTGAACGATGCCCTATGCAAGCCACTAGTGTGCATTTTATCATCCAGCAATCGCCCCCTCCATATTTTGGAGTTGTGCGAGTGATTTACTCCTCTTGCACCTGTAATGCCTCCACCTACTGGGTTGCATCCTGTTAGTGCATTAGTTTTCTTGGCCTGGGCAATTCACAACTGCTCTTGTTGCTGTAAGAGACAATTTAAAAAGCCTGCATATGTTCTGCCCTGGACAAGCCAGGTCGTCACAGGTACTGCAACAACACACTCCACACCCCGGTTAGGCACATCAGCCGCACACACAAATCCTTGTTGCCTCCCTCCAGGGGCTGATGTCCACACCAGGTGGGGTGGAGCCAGGCGGTTGGCCCCACCCACTGAGGAGTTCACAGTCCTGGAGGCGGGAAAAGGAAGGAGAGAAGAGTTAGGGAGAGTGAAGTGGAAGGAGTAAGTGGCAGGAGAGGAGCAATCTGACCGTGTCCGGGTACGTGGCCCGGGCACATACAGCAAGGTTGGCAGACGGTGGTGGCCGTCTGCAGGAGAGGCCGATCGACGTGGAACCGTAGGACTGGGGTCAGGCGGTGGCCCGCCGGTACCGAACCGGGGAGCGAAGAGAAGCCAGCACCATTCGGCAGGGCCTACGGACCCCGACCAGGCTTGGAGTCGCTGTTAAACCAGTCAAATCCGTTAGCGACGGGAACCTCCGGGGTTTCCCAGCAGCAAAGACCCGATAGAAGGCAACCGTCCAAACCGTGAAGGGAAATACAGTCACTGCCAAGGCTACAATTCCCAGGGCCAGAGCCTGCGGGCAAAAGGAGCTCCTCCGGCACCTATCAAAGCTGGGGAGCGGGTTACCGGTGGGAAGCCATCGGGGCCAAAAACACACTACAGGTGCAGGGAAAGGCATCCACAGCCAACCTACCGGGAGTGACCACTGCAGCCGGCTGCGGGACCCGTCCATCCAGCCGTTTGTTTTACCAGAGACTCCGTGTACGTTATTGGCTGAGTGAGTACCACCGTGCCGTCTGGCACTGTGCTGCCCCCGCGACCCTGCACCTCACCAAACCCTGCTGTCCACATTCCAGTCACCTTACCGGGCCCCGGGACCACCCAAAACACCCTACCCACGGAGGGGAGAGAAACATCTCGGCTGCTCCTTCTCATCGCTCCCGGGATCCCCGTCCAGAGCAGCGGTGGTGCCCCAACCTCACCACACACCGTGGGTGGCGTCACGAACCGACATCCCAAACCCCAACAAACCACCCTTTTCACTCACGGGCGAGGAGCGCCGCTCGAGTCCCCGGATCCGGCCCACCGCTCGAGCCACCGAGCAGCAGCAGCGCGGCGTCCCCTCCCCACCCGCGACAACTTGGCGTCACGAACAGGATCCTACCGCTCTGCCGTCTGGTAGAGGTGCGCCTTGTGTCCTGCCGGAGGGTCTGGCTGAAAATTTTGAGTAGCCGCCATTTTGGGCGCAAAGAGTCCCCGCTTGAGCATCTTCCCGAGCAGCGGAGGCGCGAAAGCCGAAGCTCCGCCCCTGAAGAGGAGATGCCGGAAAGACACCAAGGGGGCACGGATGGCGTCTGGCCGCATGTGAACCGCGGCTGTGGAAGCAGGGACGCCAGGACTCTGCAAGTATTTGGTTCCTGGAGCACCGCTGCACGAGATGTTCCGTCCGTCCGGCACCGCTGAAACCTCAGTGCCCATGCCCACGGCCAACGCTCCGACCGACCCGTTACACCTGTCACCGGTAACGGAGCTCGCAGCGTCTGTGAGGGAAGGCCCAGACCTAGGGTTCCCAGGCCTCACCTTTGTCACCGCCCTGCCACCGGTCTCGGCTTCCATCCCGGCCGCACCGCTGATGACGACGGCCCCGGAAGTCCGCCCGGCCGCAATAGAGATGACGACGGCTCTGGCAGTCCGCCCGGCCGCAACGGCAGCGAAGTACCCGTCCCATTAACAAATCTGGGCCCGTTCCTGGACTGGGATCAAGGGGTGCTGCCCACTTCTTAGGGGCAGCATCAGGGCCAGGTTGTTTGGGTGGGTGACTGAAGGACCCGTTCCGTTGTTATTATTAAAAGTGTTTTATTGTTGTTGCAACGTTTGAAGTGATATGCCTCCCGTAATGGAAGATTTCTGAACATGCTTGTTTATTACCTTTTTCAGTTTGTGAAAATAAAACCGGTGATGGATGGGCAGTCCGCGGATGGTCTGCATTTAACCAAGGGGGAATGTGGCGCCCTGGACTAGCCAGGGGCTACAGGTAACAATACACACACACCCCCACCCCCAGCAGTTCACAGCAGTCATCCCCAGTGAGACCTGATTTCTTCCCTCGGGTTCAGACAGACACACCAGGTCGGCGGAGTTAAGCAGATAGGCATGCCCACCGAGGAGTCTAGCTGGCCTGAGGCAGGAAATAAGTTCAGACAAGTCCAGGCAGAGGAAGGGAGAGGAGGTGTGCAGAGTGGCAGAAGCAGACAGGGGCCTAGGTTGGAGCCCAGGGCCCTCGTGTAGCAGTCAGGCAGACGGTAGTGGCCGTCTGCGGGAGCCGGGAAGACAGTCTTGGTGGAACCGTAGGTAGCCGGGGTTGGGCGGTGGCCCACCGGTACCGAACCGGGGAGCCAGCTGGAAACCGGAGCAAAGGAGGAGCGTATAAGAAGGTGCAGGAAAGGACTTACACTACAAACCTGGGGTCAGGAGAAAAACACCGCAGCCGTCTGTGGGACTCGTCCATCCAGCTGTTTGTTTTACCAGAGACTCCGTGTGCGTTACTGGCTGAGTAAGTACCACCGTGCCGTCTGGCACTGCACTGCCCCGTGACCCTGCACCTGGCCAGGCCCCACAATCCACCAAACAGACAATAACTCCGGGCCCGGGAATACCAAAATCCCCCTACCCACGGAGGGAAGAGAAACATCCCAGCTGCTCCCTGTCATCGCTCCCGGGATCCCCGTACAGAGCAGCGGTGGTGCCCCAACCTCACCACACACCGTGGGTGGCGTCACGAACCGACATCCCAAACCCCAACAAACCACCCTTTTCACTCACAGGCGAGGAGTCCCCGGATCCGGCCCACCACTCGAGCCACCGAGCAGCAGCAGCGCCGGACCCGAGCATGGTGAGCGCGGCGTCCCCTCCCCGCCCATGACACAGTGACCGTGCCTGGTACCGTACCGACCCCGGCAGCCCGTCCCGTGCAGGAGGAGGCGGAGGTCAAGTGGGAGAGGAACGCTGTACCCATCCCCCACGCCTCAGCTGAGGCTGCGCCGGATCGTTGCTGCGAGGCAGCGCCCCAGGCCATGACACCGCGGGATCTTCCACAGAGGGCGTCAGTGGTGGGCAGCGTGGTGGAAGTCTCGCGGGGCCCGATCCGGGTGCAGGGGCAAGCAGTAGCCCCTTACTGGGACAGGGAACCGACCCCGCTGGGCCAAGAAATTGCGGAGAGGGAGAGGCGGAAGGCTGCACTGATAGCCCGCACCATCCAAGAAAAAGAAAGCCTCCGCGGAGCCACCTTCCGGGTACGGGGCCCAATCCACGAGGGGTAAGTAAGAAAATTTGATGTCCGTCGGGGATACGGGTTCATCTATGAGCCGGGCCTGGAGGCCGAAGTCTTCACAGCCCGCCGGGACGTTAATGCCCACTTACCGGAGGACAACCCGGGCCATAACCTGCTCCCAGGGGATCTGGTCCAGTACACGCGACATTGCGGAGAGAGGGGCTGGTTTGCCCTGGACGCCAAACTGAGGGGCAGTCAGGAGGCCCAAGCACCAGCCCAGCCCCCTCTTCCGGCCACTGTGGTGGATTTGAAGTAAGTCAGCGGTCCCTCCGCCGCAAGTTGTCCCCGTTGGGACCACCAGTATCGTTGTCAAGTAAATGAAAATGAATCAACCGAACTGTAACCTGATTAGCAACCGTGATTGAACCGGCCGTTGCCGGCAAGTTGTCCCTGAAGGGACCCTTTGCACCGTTGGCGTAAGGAACTACTTACGGACACGCCCGAGAACTTGCAGGGCAACCACAAACTTGTGGCATGTAAATAATTTCTGGCCTTTATTCCGTTGCCGCCTCCGGAGAGGCTGTTTTGGAGGATGGGCCTGGAGGAAAGAGATGGCCCAGGCCTGCCACTACCGTAACCGGTGGCGATCCTCCGGGGGTCAGGGGTCCCCCATGGACGTGGGTCCCCAGAAAGAGACCGTACCCGCTCGGGCAGCCTGGTGATGGACTGGGGTCAAGGGGTGCTGCCCACTTCCTAGGGGCAGCATCAGGGCCAGGTTGTTTGGGTGGGAGAGAGCGGAAGCCGTATGTTTTAATAAAATGTACCATTAGTAATGTTGAAGAAGGTGCCTCCCGTTAAAGGAAGTTTCATAAAAGTATGCTTATGTTTAATGTTTTACTTGTCTCTAAGTCTTTTTGCAGTTACAAAATAAAACCGGTGATGGACGGGCAGCCCGCGGACGGTCTGCATTTAACCAAGGGGGAATGTGGTGCCCTGGACAAGCCAGGTCATCACAGGTACTGCAACAACACACCCCACACCCCGGTTAGGCACATCAGCCGCATACACAAATCCTTGTTGCCTCCCTCCAGGGGCTGATGTCCACACCAGGTGGGGTGGAGCCAGGCGGTTGGCCCCACCCACTGAGGAGTTCACAGTCCTTGAGGCGGGAAAAGGAAGGAGAGAAGAGTTAGGGAGAGTGAAGTGGAAGGAGTAAGTGGCAGGAGAGGAGCAGTCTGGCCGTGTCCGGGTACGTGGCCCGGGCACATACTGCAAGGTTGGCAGACGGTGGTGGCCGTCTGCAGGAGAGGCCGATCGCCGCGGAACCGTAGGACCGGGGTCAGGCGGTGGCCCGCCGGTACCAAACCGGGGAGCGAAGAGAAGCCAGCACCATTCGGCAGGGCCTACGGACCCCGACCAGGCTTGGAGTCACCGTTAAACCGGTCAAATCCATTAGCGACGGGAACCTCCAGGGTTTCCCAGCAGCAAAAACCCGATAGGAGGCAACCGTCCAAACCGTGAAGGGAAATATAGTCACCGCCAAGGCTACAATTCCCAGGGCCAGAGCCTGCGGGCAAAAGGAGCTCCTCCGGCACCTATCAAAGCTGGGGAGCGGGTTACAGGTGGGAAGCCATCGGGGCCGAAAACACACTACAGGTGCAGGGAAAGGCAGCCACCGCCAACCTACCGGGAGTGACCACTGCAGCCGGCTGCGGGACCCGTCCATCCAGCCGTTTGTTTTACCAGAGACTCCGTGTACATTATTGGCTGAGTGAGTACCACCGTGCCGTCTGGCACCGTGCTGCCCCCGCGACCCTACACCTCACCAAACCCTGCCGTCCACATTCCAGTCACCTCACCGGGCCCCGGGACCACCCAAAACCCCCTACCCACGGAGGGGAGAGAAACATCTCGGCTGCTCCCTGTCATCGCTCCCGGGATCCCCGTCCAGAGCAGCGGTGGTGTCCCAACCTCACCACAAACCGTGGATGGCGTCAAGGACCGACTTCCCAAACCCCAAAACCATCCCCTTTCACTCACAGGCGAGGAGCGCCGCTCGAGTCCCCGGATCCGGCCCACCGCTCGAGCCACCGAGCAGCGAGCAGCAAGCAGCAGGCTGCAGCAGCGCCGGACCCGATCGCCAGCGAGAGCGCAGCAGCGACGGCTCCCTCCCCGCCCGTGACACATAATTGTTTAGTCAGTTTCAAAAATAGCAAACCTGTTGTACATCTCAAAAGAAAAAGATGATTCTCTTAGTTGAGTATCACCTATTTCTGCTCATTAATTAAGGGGATAGTTTTTTTAATGGTTTGTAAAAAAGCTTTTGCTTCACATAGTAAAGAAATAAACATTTGGTACTACCGAATGAGGGATCATTTTTGCACCAACCCTTGTTAAAGGAAGGGTGCATCTTCACTGTGTGAACACGAGCCTCTGCTCCCAAAAAGGGATCATTTTTGTACTGTTTTAACAATTAAAGTAACCTAAAATGTATGCTAGTGCAGTGTGTTTTTAAATGGCCTGCATTTTTTTTACCAATGGTAACCATTTGTTTTTCCTTAGCCTAATATGTTGCAGTTACTTGGACACTAACCTCTTAAGAATCTGGGAACTATTCATTTTTGCACTATTGCTTTTTTTTCTATCCCTTTCTCCAGAAGCCATGTCTTTTTTATGCTGTCACAGTCATATCAGTGCTTGTTTTTCCTAGGACAATATTTAGTTTTGAATGAAATAATTCATTTTAACATAGTATGTACTTGATAAAAGGAAAAAATGCTCTAAAATGTAATAGGTATCATGATTCTCACAGAGCTACCAAACTTATAAATACAAAAATTCATAAAAAAAGCTTTTGCTTGTCTCACCATGTTATGAGGCCAGTAACTTTTTTCAATTCTAAATTCTAGCATTTAGATTTTTTCTTATTATGGCATTCACAAATTGGCTCAGTTAATTTAATATTTTGATTAATAGATCAGGCTTTTTTGGACATGACCATATCACATATGCAATACCTATATGCGCACAGTTTAAATGCCGATGTCTGAGAATGTCAGTGGTATTTAAGAAGTTAATGGCATTGGGTAAAGCTCATCTTTAATCACTGGTGTTAGAGGCAGATAGTGGCTGTATAACACAACCATTATCTGGTGTGATTGGGAGGGGGCTCAGCAACTGACCCCACTCCATACATCCATTCCTGATGAGTGCCATACATGTATGTACTCTGTTTGTTGCCAAGGGATTTTCCAGGCTGTGTTTGTGTTAAAGAGCTCAAAAAGGTTTAATTACAGTCCGTTGGAGACTTTGGAGTGTTATACATATCTTTTCAGGGCACTTGGAGTACCTGTAATTTGACAAAAACGTGCTCATTTAGGCCCCTTTCACATGTCAGTGATTCTGGTACGTTTGTGCTTTTTTTTAAACGTACCAGAATCACTGACATATGCAGACCCATTCTAATGAATGGGTCTGCTCACACGTCAGTGATTTGTCACTGCACGTGTCTCCGTGCAGCGTACCCGCGTGTGCGTGATTGCTGCACGGAGACATGTCCATTTTTTTCTGGCATCACTGATGTTCCACGGACCACGCAGTGGTGTGGTCCGTGAAACACGTGCCAGAAAAAAACGTGCTTTTAAAATAAAAAACATTTTAACTCACCCGGCGTCCAGCGATGTCCTCTGCAGCCCGTTCTCCCTGCTGCTTCTAAGCCGGCTGATTACTGTCGCGCATATTAATGATGCATGACACAGCCGACCCGGAAGCAGCTCCTGCAGGGGTCACCGCCGGCCGGATGCTGCGTCGCGGGAGCGATCAGCACCATGGACAGCGGGAGCGGGCGAAGGTGAGTGAATCTCTAAGTGCAATCACGGGCCACGGAGAACGGAGCCCGGATTGCACTTAGACAACCCACGTGTGCCGTGATTTTCGGCAAACGCAGGGACATGTGCGTGTTTTACACGCCAGTGAAGAACGTCACTGTTTTTCACTGACGTGTGAAACGGGCCTAAGAAACAGATTTTTGGTAGAAATTCATCAAAGCTAACAAATTTGATTTTTAAAAGATTTGATCATTTTTTGTACAGATGTACAATATATATATATATATATATATATATATATATATATATATATATATATATGTACAGTATATATATATATATATATAAATATATATATATATATAAACAAAATATAAATAAAAACAAGTATTTCTATTCTTGTTTCTTGCACAATGCATTACAAATGTCTGGGAATATTACAGATGGTGCAAATCGATTTGCAGGATTCGGTAGAGAGGCCAAATCAGCAATCTGTAGTTATTAAGCGGGAGCCATGAGAACTGCCACTTACCTGGCCACATTTCTCTCTTCTCTATTGAGTAGACTGGCATTATGTGATCGTTGTGGCCCGACACGCGTGATGTTGCACCGGGCCAACTAGTCAAAAGAACAGCTGCGGAGATAGAAGCCAGATATCTAAGTCTCCTATCTAATGGCCACAGAATCCTGACCAGACCACTAGACCAGGTCCTGAGAATCAATTAGCACTCTCTGATACCTGTATAACACTGTTTAGTAGGCACTCCACAGTGGACGGCTAGGCCTTTTATTTCTCCATCACCTTCTCTTCAACTGTTACTTCTTTATAAACAGCCTCCCAGGGGAACATCTCCGATTTTGTCAGTTTTGCCAATTTACCTGCCACTGGCCTTTGTTGCAGCCCAAGAGGCTTTCTTTTGACTCAGTGACAAAAGCTGCTTTGATTCCCATGTTATTGTGCATAAAAGAGAAAAATAAGTTACATTCACAGAGGGAAATGATCAGGATGTCTGAGGGAAATGACAGTTGTGAAGCTATAATTATCACTGCTGTATGTGATTTTTACATGTAAGAATGACAAAGTACATTTTCAGTGACACCATTAAACAGTGGTATAAATGAAAAAACAGAGCACGAACCAATTCCTGAATTCATTCATTGTACCTTTCTTTTTACATTTGCTTCAAAGCCTTTCTGTCATTAGCAGCCTTATGTTCTCTTACTTTGCAGTCCTGTGGTGAGGCTTTGTGGTAAACACAGAAACATGGCTGCTTCCAAAATATATATACATATTCCTGTATATATATTGTGAGGCATCAACCGGCTGCATTATAAATGGCCGGTATGTTTTGCAGAAGCGTTGGTGCTCTGCAATGTGAATATTGGCTGGGACCTGTGGTTCCACAGGATTGCCTTACATTCTGAGTCATGGAAGGGTGTGTGAGGCTGATTAAATACTGCTTACCACCTGTGGGTGTGGCTCCAGGGGTTAAATCAATCCTGTATTTCTGAACTTGGAGCAGAGTGTCTAGGGCAGTCTAGGGGAGACTGGCTCTAGACCAGTCATGGCGAACCTTTTACAGGCCGAGTGCCCAAACTGTAGTCCTAAACCCAATTTATTTTCCGAAGTGCCAACCAATCCTATTATGTAAATAATTGATTTTAACCTTACCTTTGCCATCTTCTCTTCAGCAGGGGGCATCATGCTCATGCTTATCACACATGGAAGCTGAGCCCCTGCCCTTTCCAGACACAGCAGTTGGATTGATCTTTCTGGAAAAAATTGCAGCAAATTAGACAGAGATTTTAGCCTGGAATGCAATCAGATGTCACCCTGTAATCCACATCTACATTTCAAAGTCTGAACATCCTGAAATCCCATAAAGACGTACGAGTTGCTCCCCTCCCCTTTCATTGTGTAGTTATATCCCCCTTCCTGGGCCACATTCTGGTAAACATGTCCCCCATCCTGATATATATTTCCTACATTCTGGTATATTTGTCCCCATCATGGCCCCATCCTGGTAAATATACCTCATCCTGGTAAATGTCCTCCATCCTGGTAAATGTACCCCATTCTGGCATGTTCCCCCATGCTGGTATATGTACCCCATCCTGACATATTGGCCATCCTTGTAAATGTTCCCCCATCCCGGCATGTACCCCATTCCTGGTAAATGTTCCCAATCCTGGTTAATTTACCCCATCCAGGTAAATGTCCCCCTTCCTAGCATGTACCCCTTCCTGGTAAATGTACCCTATCGTGGCATGTTTCCCCATTCTGGCATGCATGTTTCCTCCATCCTGGCATGCATGTTTTCCCCATCCTGGCATGCATGTTTCCTCCATCCTGCCATGCATGTTTCCTCCATCCTGGCATGCATGTTTTCCCCATCCTGGCATGCATGTTTTTCCCATCCTGGCATGCATGTTTTCCCCCATCCTGGCATGCATGTTTTCCCCATCCTGGCATGCATGTTTCCCCATCCTGGCATGTATGTTTCCTCCATCCTGGCATGCATGTTTCTGTGGAGCCCTGGACTAGCCAGGTCGTTACAGATAACCCACAAACACCCCCACCCCCATTAGGCAGGGACACCAGCCAAACACAAAACCCTTGTTGCCTCCCTCCAGTGTCTGATGTCCACACCAGGGGGGGCGGAGCCAAGTGGTTGTCCCCACCCACTGAGGAGTTCACAGGCCTGGAGGTGGGAAAAGTGACAGTTCAGTGTTGAGCAGTGAAGAGTGAGGAGTGAACACTTGGGTGTCTGTGTTTGTGGCCCAGGCACTGACAGGAAGGTTGGCAAACGGTGGTGGCCGTCTGCAGGAGTGGTGAAGCAACGCGGAACCGTAGGACCGGGGTCGGGCGGTGGCCCGCCGGTACCGACCGGGGAGCGAAGTGAAGCCAGCACACACAGGCAGGACCATCGGACCCCGACCAGGCTTGGAGCCACCGACAATAGTCAAATCCGAATGTGACCGGAACCCCAGGGGTTTCCTAACAGCAAAAGTCCCGATTGAAGGCAACCGCCCACACCGTGAAGGTATGCAGCTACCGCCTAAGGCTAGAGACCCAATGGCCAGCGCCTGCGGGCAAACGGGCTCCTCTGGTACCCATACACCGGGGAGCGCACTACCGTTGGGGATCCATAGTAGTCAAACGAGAACATCAAGGTGCAGGGAAAGACAGCCGCCATCACCTGTCCAGGGAGAGACACAGCAGCCGGCTGCGGGACCTGTCCATCCAGCAGTTTGGTTTACCGAGGACTTTGTACATTTCTTACTGAGTGAGTACACCCGTGCCATCCGGCACCGCGCCGCGCTGTCCCTGCAACCCTGAACCTCACCAACCCTGCCTCCCCGTCACATCATCGGGCCCCGGAACCACCGACCCCTACCCATGGAGGGGGAAAACAACATCCCAGCTGCTCCCTACCATCGCTTCCGGGATCCCCGTCACCAGCAGCGGTGGTGCCCATCTTCACCCCATGGGTGGCGTCACGGACTAAACCCCCCAAACCAACCACCCTTTTCGGATCCGGCCCACCGCCCGAGCCACCGAGCAGCAGCCGCAGTAGCGCCGGACCCGAGCGTTAGCGAGAGCGCAGCAGCGGCGGCGTCCTCCCCGCCCGCGACATTTCCCCATCCTGGCATGCATGTTTCCCCATCCTGGCATGCATTGTTCCCCATCCTGGCATGCATGTTTCCCCATCCTGGCATGCATTGTTCCCCATCCTGTCATGCATTGTTCCCCATCCTGGCATGCACGTCCCCCCCATGCTGGCAAGCATGTTTCGCCCCCATCCTGGCATGCATGTCATCCCCCCCATGCATGCGTGCCCCCCCCCCCCATGCTGGCATGTGTGCCCCCCCCATGCTGGAATGCGTGTCCCCCCCATGCTGGTATGCGTGCCCCCCCATGCTGGCATGCGTGTTCCCCCACATGCTGGCATGCGTGTCCCCCCTCCATGCTGGCATGCGTGTTCCCCCCCATGCTGGCATCTGCGTTCCCCCTCCCTCACCCCACGCTGGCATGTGCGTTCCCCCACCCCATGCTGGCATGTGCGTTCCCCCTCCCCCACCCCACGCTGGCATGTGCGTTCCCCCACCCCACGCTGGCATGTGCGTTCCCCCACCCCCACCCCCACCCCACGCTGGCATGTGCGTTCCCCCACCGCCACCCCACGCTGGCATGTGCGTTCCCCCACCGCCACCCCATGCTGGCATGTGCGTTCCCCCACCGCCACCCCACGCTGCATGTGCGTTCCCCCACCGCCACCCCCCATCCCCATCTTGGCACAGCCGCACATGAGTTATAAAAAAAAAAAGCAACACGCAACTTACCTTCCTGCACACGCTCCCCCGCTGGGCGCCGCTGGGTCCTCAGTTCCCACGCGTCCAGAAGACCTCATTACGCCGGCGCCGCTCACTGACGCTCCTCCGTCTCCTAGGCAACACACCTGCAGCCTTGGGGAGGAGGAGTGTCAGAGTGAGGAGAAATGTCTCCTCCTCTCCAACACAATTTTAATCTGCCAGCGCCACTGCACCAGCAGATCAAAGCTGCAGGATCAGGCGACAGCATGCGTGTCAGCAGAATGGGCTCTGCGTGCCCCTGGTGGCACGCGTGCCATAGGTTCGCCATCACTGCTCTAGACTGTCAGTGTGTGTTCTGCAGAGTGTGAGAGCAGAGCAGGGAGCTCTGGGTGTATCAGCCTGTGTGGAGGCTGAACAAAGGGCTCTGGAATTCAGTCTGGGTTTAGACTGGAAGTAGTGTGCAAGCCAGGCTGGTTAGTTCTGTGGCTACAGGACCGAACTTCTCCTGGAGGAGAGACAGACAGGAGTCTGCAGAGTGTCTCTGGGTTTTTGGAAGGAACTACAGCAAGTGGTGTTCGCTGGCAGGAGTCAGTGTGTACAGGCGCCACACCTCCAATAGAGACTGTATTGGACTGGAAGCCCACGGCATGTGGTCGCACTATGTTTTTGCCTTCAGCCAGGAGAGGCCTGTTATGTTTAATGTTTGCCATTTATGACAAGTTTTTTAATAAATGGCTGGAATTTTATGAAGATACTGTGTTGTCCTGTGACCCTGCCTATGCCTACCTGAGCAAAGCCTTACATTTTATATATATACATATATATATATATATATATATATATACAGTTAGGTCCAGAAATATTTGGACAGTGACACAAGTTTTGTTATTTTAGCTGTTTACAAAAAGATGTTCAGAAATACAATTATATATATAATATGGGCTGAAAGTGCACACTCCCAGCTGCAATATGAGAGTTTTCACATCCAAATCGGAGAAAGGGTTTAGGAATCATAGCTCTGTAATGCATAGCCTCCTCTTTTTCAAGGGACCAAAAGTAATTGGACAAGGGACTCTAAGGGCTGCAATTAACTCTGAAGGCGTCTCCCTCCTTAACCTGTAACCAATGAAGTAGTTAAAAGGTCTGGGGTTGATTACAGGTGTGTGGTTTTGCATTTGGAAGCTGTTGCTGTGACCAGACAACATGCGGTCTAAGGAACTCTCAATTGAGGTGAAGCAGAACATCCTGAGGCTGAAAAAAAAGAATAAATCCATCAGAGAGATAGCAGACATGCTTGGAGTAGCAAAATCAACAGTCGGGTACATTCTGAGAAAAAAGGAATTGACTGGTGAGCTTGGGAACTCAAAAAGGCCTGGGCGTCCACGGATGACAACAGTGGTGGATGATCACCGCATACTTTCTTTGGTGAAGAAGAACCCGTTCAAAACATCAACTGAAGTCCAGAACACTCTCAGTGAAGTAGGTGTATCTGTCTCTAAGTCAACAGTAAAGAGAAGACTCCATGAAAGTAAATACAAAGGGTTCACATCTAGATGCAAACCATTCATCAATTCCAAAAATAGACAGGCCAGAGTTAAATTTGCTGAAAAACACCTCATGAAGCCAGCTCAGTTCTGGAAAAGTATTCTATGGACAGATGAGACAAAGATCAACCTGTACCAGAATGATGGGAAGAAAAAAGTTTGGAGAAGAAAGGGAACGGCACATGATCTAAGGCACACCACATCCTCTGTAAAACATGGTGGAGGCAACGTGATGGCATGGGCATGCATGGCTTTCAATGGCACTGGGTCACTTGTGTTTATTGATGACATAACAGCAGACAAGAGTAGCCGGATGAATTCTGAAGTGTACCGGGATATACTTTCAGCCCAGATTCAGCCAAATGCCGCAAAGTTGATCGGACGGCGCTTCATAGTACAGATGGACAATGACCCCAAGCATGCAGCCAAAGCTACCCAGGAGTTCATGAGTGCAAAAAAGTGGAACATTCTGCAATGGCCAAGTCAATCACCAGATCTTAACCCAATTGAGCATGCATTTCACTTGCTCAAATCCAGACTTAAGACGGAAAGACCCACAAACAAGCAAGACCTGAAGGCTGCGGCTATAAAGGCCTGGCAAAGCATTAAGAAGGAGGAAACCCAGCGTTTGGTGATGTCCATGGGTTCCAGACTTAAGGCAGTGATTGCCTCCAAAGGATTCGCAACAAAATATTGAAAATAAAAATATTTTGTTTGGGTTTGGTTTATTTGTCCAATTACTTTTGACCTCCTAAAATGTGGAGTGTTTGTAAAGAAATGTGTACAATTCCTACAATTTCTATCAGATATTTTTGTTCAAACCTTCAAATTAAACGTTACAATCTGCACTTGAATTCTGTTGTAGAGATTTCATTTCAAATCCAATGTGGTGGCATGCCGAGCCCAACTCGCGAAAATTGTGTCACTGTCCAAATATTTCTGGACCTAACTGTATATATATATATATATATATATATATATATATATATATATAATATTCACCTGTTTGCACACTCAGAAGGTAATATTCATAAGGTAAGCACAAAGGCTCATCACAATATTTATATTGGATTTTGATTTGATATCGATTTAAGCTGGGTCAACAAGTGGAGAAGGAATCTACTGCAGATTAATGGCACAAATCAACTGGGGATTTTACTGTGGATTATCAAAGTTACCAAGTGCTTTACTCCTTTGCATAGGAGATGTTGAAATACACACTTAGGCCTAAGCCACACGGCATGAAAATCGGTGCGAGTGGAGTGCGATAAAAAATCACATTCCACTCGGACCAATATTAGCCTGTGTGTCAGCGCACCGGAGCGATTATTTTCTCAGCCCTAATCGGACCGAGAAAACAATCGCAGCATGCTGTGATTGTAATGCGAGACTCTTTCTCTTGCACCCATTCAAGTCTATGGGGCGAGAGAAAAATCGAACTGCACTCGCGGTACACCGGTGTACCGCAACTGCAGTGTGAGAATGGCAATAGCTGGCTACGGGGAAGAGAGGGAAATAAATCCCTCCCTCTCCTCCTCAGTGCCGGCCCGCCCCCGCTGCTGAGGTCTCCTCGCACAGTCAGACCTCAGTTGCAGGGACATTCGCATGACACTCGGCTTTGCTGTACTTGCAGCGTGAGCCGAGTGTCATGCGAGGGGATTGCAGTAATCCCCATGTGGCCCCAGCCTTATCACCATTGTTTTCCCAATGTGAACCAAAGCCTCCACCTTTAACTGCTCTATTACCAAAGTCCATAGACCTATATCCAAGTCCCCAACTCCCCCTTTATATGGCAAAAAAAAAAGCTTTTGGCGTATGGCACCGTCCAATCCTGTGGGCATCTTTTTCTTTTCTCAGTGCTTCCTCATTCCCTGAAGCTGCCATGCTCCTGGCTTGATTGATGTGGGTAATGTATCGTACATTATCCACAGATCACTGCGAATCTTGCTTCTGTGAAGTTGAAGCTCAGGCTGTGCAGTCACATGTTGATCTGGTCTATTAACTCCTTAATGATCTGTGACATGCTATGAACAGCATGGGTCATCTCCCTGTCTTTGATGAGGGATCGCATACCGAGCCCACATCTTTCCCTGCACATGTTGTCTTATTTAATCAGCCGACATATACCTCTAACATCCGCAGGCAAATCTCTGATCCCTCTATCAACTAGTTAAATCCCACCATGGACAACATCTGCAAGGAGTTTGTATGTTCTCCCTGTGTCTGAGTGGGTTTCCTCCGGGTTCTCCGGTTTCCTCCCACACTCCAAATATATACAGATAGTACCTTAGATTGCTAGCCCCAATGGGAACATTTGTTCTGATTTATGTAAAGCGCTGCATAATATGTTGATGTTATATAAAAATAAAGATTATTATTATTAGGTCTTACTGTCAGTCTCTGACAGCAGGATTTAACATGCACCAGCAGGGACCAACGTGTCATTCTCTGCTCCCATCAGTACTCCCGTAACGTGAATGTCGGGTGCCGATGGCTTGTTATGATAGCCAAGGCTCAGCTGATGACCCCTGTGTATGTCATGACAATCCTCCTGTGAATGCAGGCTGTGAGCCAGCATTCATAGGAGATCCTGATTTGTGCTATACAGAGCAGTGCTGTTCAGGGCTCAATTTATAAAAAAAAAAAACAATAGAAAAATGACATTTTTTTCTATTTTGCCACACTTGGAATCTTTTCCCACTTACTATATAATATAATGAATGATGGAATTGAAAAGTACAACTCATTTTTCAAATAACAAGCCCTCACATGGCTATATCGACAGAAAAATAAAAAAGTTAAGGCTATTGGAATAAGAGGAGGAAAAAATGAAAGTGCAAAAATGAAAAGTCACCTGGTCTTTAAGAGTTTAAGCACAGAACAAAGTTGTCTAATGCACATGGGTCAACTTTGCTTCCAATTATTAAGCTCCAGTGAAAGACTGGACTCTGCTCTTAGTAGGGTAAAGGAACGTGTGTTTTCACTGACCTACACATTAACAGCACAGTGGCAAGATTGACAGGGATCTGTGGATGACGGACATGTCATCCACATTCAGGGTCAGACTGGTCATCTCTCAATTTCTGCCAATGCCAAATGGGCTAGTCCAGCTATGGGCTGCATCAACTGTAACTCTGTTAACAATAGCGGTATCCTCAGGACACCGATGCTGTTAACAGCTATTGCCAAGGCACGGAGCCACCACTTTGTGCTCTGCAACTTATTCCGGAAAACTACAGGATACCTCTGGCCTGTGCCCTGCTAGATTCTGGTGCAACACAGGTGAAGTCCTGTGGTAGGATAATGTCACTACCCATATCCACTGAAAGACAGGATAGATGAGGAAACAGCAGCTGTGTTGCGAATAGAGTTGAGCGCGGTTCGTGGTTCGAGGTTCTCCAGTTCTAGGCTCGAGTGATTTTGGGGCCTGTTCTAGATCGAACTAGAACTCGAGCTTTTTGCAAAAGCTCGATAGTTCTAGAAACGTTCGAGAACGGTTCTAGCAGCAAAAAAACAGCTAATTCCTAGCTGGCTTTCCGCTGTAATAGTGTAAGTCACTCTGTGAATCACATTATTATGACATTTCAGTGTATAGTGTGCGTGAACAGCGCCTTCAGATCACTGCTGTTTGTATAATGGCGATCGCCATTTTTTTTTTTTTTTCCTTGTCTTCCTTCCCTAAGCGCGCGCGTCTTGTGGGGCGGGACAGCATGTCAGCCAATCCCAGACACACACACAGCTAAGTGGACTTTTAGCCAGAGAAGCAACGGCATGTGTGATAGGATGTCCATGTCACATGTCCCTGCATTATAAAACCGGACATTTTCCTTCAGGACGCCATTATCTGCCTTCTGCGTCCTTGGTGTCAGACATCACTGGCGCAGCTCCGTCCTGAGTCCTATCGCTGATACAGCTGTATGCGCTCCATACACAGCGCTGGACAGCTTAGGGAGAGCACTTTCTATCAGTCCTTTTAAGGGCTCAAACAGGCAGGGTCAGAGCCATAGGTGACAGGTCCTGAAAACAGCGACAGCGTCTGTGTAGCAAAGGTCAGGGATTTCCTCCCTGCATTTCCCTATTAGGAGGGAATAGAAAGGTAGGCTTCCTTTCCTCTATCCAGAGCCCCACAATCCTGGCACTGTACCCTCCTGTCCTCTGCACACTCCAACTCATTATAACTAAGCCATTATACTAGCAAACACTCAGTGTACCTAGTGGCATCCTAAACGTGGCTATTGGACTTTGCTATAGTCCCACTAGTGCAAAGACATTTGCAGCACCTCTGCCTGCATTGCACACTCCAACTCATTATAACTAAGCCATTATACTAGCAAACACTCAGTGTACCTAGTGGCATCCTAAACGTGGCTATTGGACTTTGCTATAGTCCCACTAGTGTAAAGACATTTGCAGCACCTCTACCTGCATTGCACACTCCAACTCATTATAACTAAGCCATTATACTAGCAAACACTCAGTGTACCTAGTGGCATCCTAAACGTGGCTATTGGACTTTGCTATAGTCCCACTAGTGCAAAGACATTTGCAGCACCTCTGCCTGCATTGCACACTCCAAGTCATTATAACTAAGCCATTATACTAGCAAACACTCAGTGTACCTAGTGGCATCCTAAACGTGGCTATTGGACTTTTGTCTAGTCACACTAGTGCAAAGACATTTGCAGCACCTCTACCTGCATTGCACACTCCAACTCATTATAACTAAGCCATTATACTAGCAAACACTCAGTGTACCTAGTGGCATCCTAAACGTGGCTATTGGACTTTGCTATAGTCCCACTAGTGCAAAGACATTTGCAGCACCTCTGCCTGCATTGCACACTCCAACTCATTATAACTAAGCCATTATACTAGCAAACACTCAGTGTACCTAGTGGCATCCTAAACGTGGCTATTGGACTTTGCTATAGTCCCACTAGTGCAAAGACATTTGCAGCACCTCTGCCTGCATTGCACACTCCAACTCATTATAACTAAGCCATTATACTAGCAAACACTCAGTGTACCTAGTGGCATCCTAAACGTGGCTATTGGACTTTGCTATAGTCCCACTAGTGCAAAGACATTTGCAGCACCTCTGCCTGCATTGCACACTCCATCTCATTATAACTAAGCCATTATACTAGCAAACACTCAGAGTACCTAGTGGCATCCTAAACGTGGCTATTGGACTTTGCTATAGTCCCACTAGTGCAAAGACATTTGCAGCACCTCTGCCTGCATTGCACACTCCAACTCATTATAACTAAGCCATTATACTAGCAAACACTCAGTGTACCTAGTGGCATCCTAAACGTGGCTATTGGACTTTGCTATAGTCCCACTAGTGCAAAGACATTTGCAGCACCTCTACCTGCATTGCACATTCCAACTCATTATAACTAAGCCATTATACTAGCAAACACTCAGTGTACCTAGTGGCATCCTAAACGTGGCTATTGGACTTTGCTATAGTCCCACTAGTGCAAAGACATTTGCAGCACCTCTGCCTGCATTGCACACTCCAACTCATTATAACTAAGCCATTATACTAGCAAACACTCAGTGTACCTAGTGGCATCCTAAACGTGGCTATTGGACTTTGCTATAGTCCCACTAGTGCAAAGACATTTGCAGCACCTCTGCCTGCATTGCACACTCCAACTCATTATAACTAAGCCATTATACTAGCAAACAGTCAGTGTACCTAGTGGCATCCTAAACGTGGCTATTGTACTTTTGTGTAGTCACACTAGTGGAAAGATATTTGCAGCACCTCTGCCTGCATTGCACACTCAAACTCTTTTTAACTAAGCCATTATACTAGCAAACAGTCAGTGTACCTAGTGGCATCCTAAACGTGGCTATTGTACTTTTGTCTAGTCACACTATTGCAAAGATATTTGCAGCACGTCTGCCTGCATTGCACACTCCAACTCATTATAACTAAGCCATTATACTAGCAAACAGTCAGTGTACCTAGTGGCATCCTAAACGTGGCTATTGTACTTTTGTGTAGTCACACTAGTGGAAAGATATTTGCAGAACCTCTGCCTGCATTGCACACTCAAACTCTTTTTAACTAAGCCATTATACTAGCAAACAGTCAGTGTACCTAGTGGCATCCTAAACGTGGCTATTGTACTTTTGTCTAGTCACACTATTGCAAAGATATTTGCAGCACCTCTGCCTGCATTGCACACTCAAACTTTTTTTAACTAAGCCATTATACTAGCAAACAGTCAGTGTACCTAGTGGCATACAAGAAGTGGCTGTTGTACTCCATTAGTGCCCCACTGGTGCAAATCTATGTGCAGCACCTGTGCAGGACACCCTCCTGCTCTGTTTTTAATAAGCTATAAAGATAGCAAAAAATACTGCCATTTAGTGGCATCATAGAACTGGCTGTTGTATTCCATTAGTGCCCCACTGGTGCCAAGCTATTTCTAGCACCTGTGCAGGACACCCTCCTGCTCTGTTTTTAATAAGCTATAATGATAGCAAAAAATACTGCCATTTAGTGGCATCATAGAACTGGCTGTTGTATTCCATTAGTGCCCCACTGGTGCCAAGCTATTTCTAGCACCTGTGCAGGACACCCTCCTGCTCTGTTTTTAATAAGCTATTATGATAGCAAAAAATACTGCCATTTAGTGGCATCATAGAACTGGCTGTTGTATTCCATTAGTTCCCCACTGGTGCCAAGCTATTTCTAGCACCTGTGCAGGACACCCTCCTGCTCTGTTTTTAATAAGCTATTATGATAGCAAAAAATACTGCCATTTAGTGGCATCATAGAACTGGCTGTTGTATTCCATTAGTGCCCCACTGGTGCCAAGCTATTTCTAGCACCTGTGCAGGACACCCTCCTGCTCTGTTTTTAATAAGCTATTATGATAGCAAAAAATACTGCCATTTAGTGGCATCATAGAACTGGCTGTTGTATTCCATTAGTGCCCCACTGGTGCCAAGCTATTTCTAGCACCTGTGCAGGACACCCTCCTGCTCTGTTTTTAATAAGCTATAATGATAGCAAAAAATACTGCCATTTAGTGGCATCATAGAACTGGCTGTTGTATTCCATTAGTGCCCCACTGGTGCCAAGCTATTTCTAGCACCTGTGCAGGACACCCTCCTGCTCTGTTTTTAATAAGCTATAATGATAGCAAAAAATACTGCCATTTAGTGGCATCATAGAACTGGCTGTTGTATTCCATTAGTGCCCCACTGGTGCCAAGCTATTTCTAGCACCTGTGCAGGACACCCTCCTGCTCTGTTTTTAATAAGCTATTATGATAGCAAAAAATACTGCCATTTAGTGGCATCATAGAACTGGCTGTTGTATTCCATTAGTGCCCCACTGGTGCCAAGCTATTTCTGGCACCTGTGCAGGACACCCTCCTGCTCTGTTTTTAATAAGCTATTATGATAGTAAAAAATACTGCCATTTAGTGGCATCATAGAACTGGCTGTTGTATTCCATTAGTGCCCCACTGGTGCCAAGCTATTTCTAGCACCTGTGCAGGACACCCTCCTGCTCTGTTTTTAATAAGCTATTATGATAGCAAAAAATACTGCCATTTAGTGGCATCATAGAACTGGCTGTTGTATTCCATTAGTGCCCCACTGGTGCCAAGCTATTTCTAGCACCTGTGCAGGACACCCTCCTGCTGTTTTTAATAAGCTATTATGATAGCAAAAAATACTGCCATTTAGTGGCATCATAGAACTGGCTGTTGTATTCCATTAGTGCCCCACTGGTGCCAAGCTATTTCTAGCACGTGTGCAGGACACCCTCTTGCTCTGTTTTTAATAAGCTATAATGATAGCAAAAAATACTGCCATTTAGTGGCATCATAGAACTGGCTGTTGTATTCCATTAGTGCCCAACTGGTGCCAAGCTATTTCTAGCACCTGTGCAGGACACCCTCCTGCTCTGTTTTTAATAAGCTATTATGATAGCAAAAAATACTGCCATTTAGTGGCATCATAGAACTGGCTGTTGTATTCCATTAGTGCCCCACTGGTGCCAAGCTATTTCTAGCACCTGTGCAGGACACCCTCCTGCTCTGTTTTTAATAAGCTATTATGATAGCAAAAAATACTGCCATTTAGTGGCATCATAGAACTGGCTGTTGTATTCCATTAGTGCCCCACTGGTGCCAAGCTATTTCTAGCACCTGTGCAGGACACCCTCCTGCTCTGTTTTTAATAAGCTATTATGATAGCAAAAAATACTGCCATTTAGTGGCATCATAGAACTGGCTGTTGTATTCCATTAGTGCCCCACTGGTGCCAAGCTATTTCTAGCACCTGTGCAGGACACCCTCCTGCTCTGTTTTTAATAAGCTATAATGATAGCAAAAAATACTGCCATTTAGTGGCATCATAGAACTGGCTGTTGTATTCCATTAGTGCCCCACTGGTGCCAAGCTATTTCTAGCACCTGTGCAGGACACCCTCCTGCTCTGTTTTTAATAAGCTATAATGATAGCAAAAAATACTGCCATTTAGTGGCATCATAGAACTGGCTGTTGTATTCCATTAGTGCCCCACTGGTGCCAAGCTATTTCTAGCACCTGTGCAGGACACCCTCCTGCTCTGTTTTTAATAAGCTATTATGATAGCAAAAAATACTGCCATTTAGTGGCATCATAGAACTGGCTGTTGTATTCCATTAGTGCCCCACTGGTGCCAAGCTATTTCTGGCACCTGTGCAGGACACCCTCCTGCTCTGTTTTTAATAAGCTATTATGATAGTAAAAAATACTGCCATTTAGTGGCATCATAGAACTGGCTGTTGTATTCCATTAGTGCCCCACTGGTGCCAAGCTATTTCTAGCACCTGTGCAGGACACCCTCCTGCTCTGTTTTTAATAAGCTATTATGATAGCAAAAAATACTGCCATTTAGTGGCATCATAGAACTGGCTGTTGTATTCCATTAGTGCCCCACTGGTGCCAAGCTATTTCTAGCACCTGTGCAGGACACCCTCCTGCTCTGTTTTTAATAAACTATTATGATAGCAAAAAATACTGCCATTTAGTGGCATCATAGAACTGGCTGTTGTATTCCATTAGTGCCCCACTGGTGCCAAGCTATTTCTAGCACCTGTGCAGGACACCCTCCTGCTCTGTTTTTAATAAGCTATTATGATAGTAAAAAATACTGCCATTTAGTGGCATCATAGAACTGGCTGTTGTATTCCATTAGTGCCCAACTGGTGCCAAGCTATTTCTAGCACCTGTGCAGGACACCCTCCTGCTCTGTTTTTAATAAGCTATTATGATAGCAAAAAATACTGCCATTTAGTGGCATCATAGAACTGGCTGTTGTATTCCATTAGTGCCCCACTGGTGCCAAGCTATTTCTAGCACCTGTGCAGGACACCCTCCTGCTCTGTTTTTAATAAGCTATTATGATAGCAAAAAATACTGCCATTTAGTGGCATCATAGAACTGGCTGTTGTATTCCATTAGTGCCCCACTGGTGCCAAGCTATTTCTAGCACCTGTGCAGGACACCCTCCTGCTCTGTTTTTAATAAGCTATTATGATAGTAAAAAATACTGCCATTTAGTGGCATCATAGAACTGGCTGTTGTATTCCATTAGTGCCCCACTGGTGCCAAGCTATTTCTAGCACCTGTGCAGGACACCCTCCTGCTCTGTTTTTAATAAGCTATTATGATAGCAAAAAATACTGCCATTTAGTGGCATCATAGAACTGGCTGTTGTATTCCATTAGTGCCCCACTGGTGCCAAGCTATTTCTAGCACCTGTGCAGGACACCCTCCTGCTCTGTTTTTAATAAGCTATTATGATAGCAAAAAATACTGCCATTTAGTGGCATCATAGAACTGGCTGTTGTATTCCATTAGTGCCCCACTGGTGCCAAGCTATTTCTAGCACCTGTGCAGGACACCCTCCTGCTCTGTTTTTAATAAGCTATTATGATAGCAAAAAATACTGCCATTTAGTGGCATCATAGAACTGGCTGTTGTATTCCATTAGTGCCCCACTGGTGCCAAGCTATTTCTAGCACCTGTGCAGGACACCCTCCTGCTCTGTTTTTAATAAGCTATAATGATAGCAAAAAATACTGCCATTTAGTGGCATCATAGAACTGGCTGTTGTATTCCATTAGTGCCCCACTGGTGCCAAGCTATTTCTAGCACCTGTGCAGGACACCCTCCTGCTCTGTTTTTAATAAGCTATTATGATAGCAAAAAATACTGCCATTTAGTGGCATCATAGAACTGGCTGTTGTATTCCATTAGTGCCCCACTGGTGCCAAGCTATTTCTGGCACCTGTGCAGGACACCCTCCTGCTCTGTTTTTAATAAGCTATTATGATAGCAAAAAATACTGCCATTTAGTGGCATCATAGAACTGGCTGTTGTATTCCATTAGTGCCCCACTGGTGCCAAGCTATTTCTAGCACCTGTGCAGGACACCCTCCTGCTCTGTTTTTAATAAACTATTATGATAGCAAAAAATACTGCCATTTAGTGGCATCATAGAACTGGCTGTTGTATTCCATTAGTGCCCCACTGGTGCCAAGCTATTTCTAGCACCTGTGCAGGACACCCTCCTGCTCTGTTTTTAATAAGCTATTATGATAGCAAAAAATACTGCCATTTAGTGGCATCATAGAACTGGCTGTTGTATTCCATTAGTGCCCAACTGGTGCCAAGCTATTTCTAGCACCTGTGCAGGACACCCTCCTGCTCTGTTTTTAATAAGCTATTATGATAGCAAAAAATACTGCCATTTAGTGGCATCATAGAACTGGCTGTTGTATTCCATTAGTGCCCCACTGGTGCCAAGCTATTTCTAGCACCTGTGCAGGACACCCTCCTGCTCTGTTTTTAATAAGCTATTATGATAGCAAAAAATACTGCCATTTAGTGGCATCATAGAACTGGCTGTTGTATTCCATTAGTGCCCCACTGGTGCCAAGCTATTTCTAGCACCTGTGCAGGACACCCTCCTGCTCTGTTTTTAATAAGCTATTATGATAGTAAAAAATACTGCCATTTAGTGGCATCATAGAACTGGCTGTTGTATTCCATTAGTGCCCCACTGGTGCCAAGCTATTTCTAGCACCTGTGCAGGACACCCTCCTGCTCTGTTTTTAATAAGCTATTATGATAGCAAAAAATACTGCCATTTAGTGGCATCATAGAACTGGCTGTTGTATTCCATTAGTGCCCCACTGGTGCCAAGCTATTTCTAGCACCTGTGCAGGACACCCTCCTGCTCTGTTTTTAATAAGCTATTATGATAGCAAAAAATACTGCCATTTAGTGGCATCATAGAACTGGCTGTTGTATTCCATTAGTGCCCCACTGGTGCCAAGCTATTTCTAGCACCTGTGCAGGACACCCTCCTGCTCTGTTTTTAATAAGCTATTATGATAGCAAAAAATACTGCCATTTAGTGGCATCATAGAACTGGCTGTTGTATTCCATTAGTGCCCCACTGGTGACAAGCTATTTCTAGCACCTCTGCATGACACCCTCCTGCTCTGTTTTTAATAAGCTATTATGATAGCAAAAAATACTGCCATTTAGTGGCATCATAGAACTGACTGTTGTATTCCATTAGTGCCCCACTGGTGCCAAGCTATTTCTAGCACCTCTACATGACACCCTCATGCACATTTTGCTACGCTAATGTTATAGCAAACTCAAGGAATTCATTGCTGAATTTGATAATTCGGAGGGATAGAAAGTCAGGCTTCCTTTAGCTTTTCCTTCTGTTCATAGACAGCATCTCCAAGAGCAATTTCCCCTCCACGTCTAAGTGTGGAGAGGCAGCTAGTGCGCATGCGTGTGCCGATTTACCCCAGCTGCAGCCTAATTACAGTGTTTCGCCTAGTGAGTATGCTCAGCCTGACTGTGCCATTCCTGACGCTAAGTCTTCATTTCGGGATACAGCGCATGCTCCCACACTAAGTGTGAAAAGCCTCTTTGCACAGGTGCTTGCATTCCGTGCCGGGTCTATGTCCTGTTTTGTGCCTAGACACCATGCTAAAGCTGATAGTCTTTTTTCAGAGACTGTATTTCATGCTACTGAGCATGCTCAGGCACTTACTGCATCAGAGACTAGGTCCGGTAATGAACTCTTTGGCCCTGCCCCTGATGTGGGGGTCCCATATAGACCACAGGGCATCAGGTGTCCTCCCAAATGGCTTGCAGAGGCCCACCCCTATGACTTGTCACCGCATTATTGATGGTCAGACGATGACTGGTGAGGTGTTTGGGTCATGGCAGCCATGAGGTCATCATTGAAGTTGCGGTTCCAAATAGGACGCTAGTTATGCCACTCATGACGTGTCACTCTACTTTTGTCTCCAGGAGGTGCATTGTGGTTCACCCTGGTTTGCGGACCCAGGTTATAAAAGTGGCTGGAGCCAACAAGGAGGTGCACAGTCTTCTATTATGCTCCGAAAGAGCACACCTCCATGTGTTAAACCCATTGCGGCTTTAGGCCAGAGGTAGGCAGGGATAGGGTGTCGATGCAGCCCACCACCACAGTTGGTAACGCAGAACGGTTAAGACCAGCTCCTGTCCTACCAGTCCTGCTTGTGCAGCCCAGTGGCATTAACAGGCCTGCTGCTGCTGATGCGCCTGCTGTCCACAGGTGTGCCCCTACGCACACGGTCAGCGTACTCAATGGCCCCTGTGTTGTTAACAGGGAGTTCCTGGGCTGGGTGGGCATGTGGACCCTGTAACGCTAACAGGGCTCCCAGTCTCCAGATCCGAATGGCGTCTAACTCGGTTCAGGCTACTATTAGTTTCATAGCCACACAGCTCTGTATCCTCCACCAAACCTTCCAGTTGCCAACCTCTCCTTTTCCAACTGGGAGCACGGTGGACACTGACTGCTGATGGGGATATATACCTTTCTCTTTCTTTTCTTATTAATTTTCGTTATATAGCGGTAACATAGTATATACCACTTTATCCAAATCTGCCAGTCCCACTGTAACAGATGGTGTTTCTTCAGCAAATGTTACTGTTGCTTAACCACCAAATCCACGGACCAAAACTTTTTTCCCCTTTCCAACACACCTGTTCCCCTTTCCACCAGCATCTGTCCTTTTTCAACTCATTTTGGTATATGACCAAAAGTGCAACTCTGCAGGGACACCGTACTCAACGCCATCTCAGCACAGCAGCCAGCCCTCGGTCCCTCAGATGTGGACAAGTAAAAGACCATTTCCTCCTATCCATGACAAAGCGTTGAGATTCACTCTGTGCAGCACTGGTGTTTAGTGGAAAAGTAGATCTAAGATTGCGTACCACATTCTGCAGATACTCCTGTATACGTGCGTCCATTTCTATGGCAGGAATTATTTTGCCAAATTTTGTCTTGTACCGGGGATCTAACAGTGTGGCAACCCAATTCTGGATTACTTTGAATTCGTACAATCCGAGGGTCATGTTGTAGGTAGTGCAGCAAGAAGGCGCTCATGTGTCTTGTGCATCCAGGAGGACCAAGTCTTTGGTGTGTTGGTGGCAGAGAGGTGAGAATCGTGCCTCCTTCCTCTGCCCTCTCCCCACAACCTCGCACAACCGAAATGTGAGCAAGCTCTCACTCATCTGCTGAGTCTTACATGGCCATCGCCAGTTCGTCCTCCATTTCTTCATGGGCTCCTGCACCTTCCTCAACACTTTTTGCTGATACTATGCGCCCTTGTTAATCCCTCTCCCTCACCATGACTGCCGCATAGGTGCCGCTGACCATCTGGACCTCGTAGATCTTGTTATCCCTTCCGCATATGACTCCTCCTGTACTTCCTCCCCTTCCTCTTGTCCCAACACCTGACTCCGAATAATAATTACAGTGTGCTCCATCATGTAGATGACCAGAATTGTCACGCTGAGAATGACATTGCCAGTGCTAAACATCTTCGTCGACATTTGTAAACTGTGTAGCAGGGTGCATAGGTCCTTGATCTGACACCACTCCAGCAGCGTGATCTGCACCACCTCTGGATCAAGTTATCCCAGGCTATATGTCATAACGTATTGCAGCAGGGTTCGGCGGTGCTGCCACAAACGCTGCAACATGTGCAGATTCAAATTCCTGCGTGTGGGCACATCGCATTTCAGGCGTTTAACCACCAGACCTAAAGACTTCTGTAGCGACGAAAGTTGTTGAGCTGCTGTGTGCGCACGATGGAAGTGAGCACATAGCGAGCTTGCCCGCTGCACAAGGCCATGTAGGCCGTGATGGTGTTTTAAAAATTGCTGGAGAATTAGGTTCAACACGTGAGCCATACAAGGCACGTGTGTCACATTGCCCTGACGATGGCCCGCAGCCAGGTTTGCATCATTGCCGCACACGGCTGTTAAGTCACCAACGGAGTCTGCTCCGTCAATTTGTACTCCGGTCGCCAGGTGACAACGTGTTCCTTTCATGAATAGTGCTGATGATGGGAGAGGAGTCGATGCCAGCGGCGCAGGTGGACGCAGGTTATGCTCACCCACTGGGCTGCATTACCTTGACAGATGCAGAATCTCTGGCTGAATGTAGCTGGTGGGTATCTCACAGATGAAATACCATCATTCAGCTACAACCAATGGGAAGACACCACACCCTTTTTTATGCCCATCCTGTCTGCAGACCACTGCCAGACATAGCTCTGCTTTTACCCCCAGTTCAGTTTTATGATTTTGTGTGCTTGTTACCTGACTACTTTTCCTGCTTGCTGTTTATGTACCTTGTTGGCCGATCCGCATTTCACTTCTGCTTGTTTTCTGATTAAGTCCTGGCCATCCCATTCTGTTCCTGTTCCTCAATTAATGTTTTGACCCTGCCTGACTACTATTCTCTGGAACTGCAGCCTTCCACAGGTATTAATCACCTTGGGCCCTGTGCAATTCCTTATCCCTGTATAGGGGTTAAAGGGTTTCAGGGTTCTAGGGGTCCTGCTTGGTGAGTGGCTTCCCTCTAGCCTATCATTTACAGCCCATCTGAGTGTGTGGATCAAGGAAGGCGTTACACCGTGCTCTCTGCAGAAGGCCATGTGGGCCAGGATAGTGCTTTAAAAATTGCTGGACAACCAGGTTCAACACGTGAACCACACAAGGCACGTGTGTCACATTGTCACAGCGAAGGGCCGCACCCATGTTTGCATCATTGTCGCACCCGGCCTTCCCTGGCTGCTGGTTGAGTGGAGACAACCATTGATGAAACTCGGTCTCCAGAGCTAACCGTCCACAACTTCTCAGCGGTGTGACTCACATTTCAAAGTAAAACTTTGACCGCCTGATGGCATTGAGCTCTGCTGCCAGCATAGTAAGGAGGTGTGTGATAGTCCTTGTGCGCAGTTACAAGGAAGGGTGGCCTGACCACACAGGGTTTGCGCCAAGGTGGAGGACCCACACGAGGTTGAAGAGGCAGAAGCAGTGTATTAACTTCTACATACAGAAGAAGGATTGAAACAACTCGTGGGGACGGCAAGACTTGGACAGCAGACCCTTCTCCATCTCTCCCCACAGTAACCCATTGCCCAGTCAGCGACATGTAACGCCCCTGTCCATGCTTACTGGGCCAATTATCTGTGGTGAAATGCACCCTGTCACACAGAGTTTCTCAAGGAATCAGTGATGTTTAGTGCGACATGCTGGTGTAGCGCGTGCACGCCTTTGTTGGAGAAGGAGTGGCGCCTGGGCATCGGCTCTTGGGGCACTGCGATGGGCATAAGGTCTCGAAAATCCTCGGTTAAAAAGGTTGGAAAGGCAGCATTTTGGTAGCCAACAGTTTCCAGATGCTGAAAGTCAACCTCTAAGCCATGTCATGCCCTTCTAAAAGCATGTAAAACACAGCAAGGGGACTCCAACCACAGTCTCCCTCATTGCCACTAATTGGGCCACACACACCCCACTTGACTGGCATCACTTGATCCCCTTTTCAAAATGAAACAGATGCTTTGCATGAAGCACTCTCAAAAATACGCGTGCCTTTCCCGTCCCCTGGCTGACCCAGGGGAAGAAAAGTCCTCTGAGAGCCATGACTTGTTCATCTTGGTTCTTTTAGAAACACAGCGAGGGGACTCCAACCACAGTCTCCCTCGTTTCCACTAACTGGGCCACACACACCCCACTTGACTGGCATCGGTTGAGCCCCCTTTTGAAAAAGAAAAAGATGCTTTGCATGAAGCACTCTCAAAAATACGCGTGCCTTTCCCGTCCCCTGGCTGACCCAGGGGAAGAAAAGTCCTCTGAGAGCCATGACTTGTTCATCTTGGTTCTTTTAGAAACACAGCGAGGGGACTCCAACCACGGTCTCCCTCGTTGCCACTAACTGGGCCACACACACCCCACTTGACTGGCATCACTTGATCCCCTTTTGAAAAAGAAAAAGATGCTTTGCATGAAGCACTCTCAAAAATACGCGTGCCTTTCCCGTCCCCTGGCTGACCCAGGGGAAGAAAAGTCCTCTGTGTAATACTATTGTACGTTCTGAGGATTTCGATAGCGTTAGGGCAATGACAACCAGAGACGAGTTCTTGGTACAAGATGTTTATAATATGTAACCACGGTAGATACACAACGGAACAAACACAGCAGAACAAACACAACAGAACAAACACACGAAATACCTTCCCGAAACGGAGCGGAGGGAATTCCCGGGGCCACGCACCGGACTCCCCCAGGGAGACCACCAGAGCGAACCCCTATACAGGGACTGTCCGGCACTCACCCCGGAAGGCCTAAATGCGCAGCAGCCGGGACACCAGGGGCAAACGGTAAAGTCCAGAAGTGTCCGTACGGGATGATAGTCCAGAGTGGTTATGAAACGGAAGGAACCGGGCAGAAGTGCTGACCGAAGACGGCAGACGGAGTCCGGGCACAGCTTGAAGAAACCGGGTATGGTCCAGAGTCGGTCGGTAGTCTTTCAGAAGGATCCAAAGGCAATCAGGAAGTAGAAGCAGCAAAGCAGGAGCACACAGCAAGCAGTATACTCAGGCACTGGACTAGGCTTAGAGGCGGCCTTTTAAGCAGCTGGACAGGAAGTAGGGCAACAGAACATTAAACTCCATGTTAACTGAGGGCAAGCTCTTTCAAAAGAGAACTGGAAAACCCGGAAACCTGACACTCTGAGAGCCATGACTTGTTCATCTTGGTTCTTTTAGAAACACAGCGAGGGGACTCCAACCACAGTCTCCCTCGTTGCCACTAATTGGGCCACACACACCCCACTTGACTGGCATCACTTGATCCCCTTTTCAAAATGAAACAGATGCTTTGCATGAAGCACTCTCAAAAATACGCGTGCCTTTCCCGTCCCCTGGCTGACCCAGGGGAAGAAAAGTCCTCTGAGAGCCATGTCCACATTGTCAGTGGACAGACACGTGTGCTTATCTGCCAGCAGACCCCCAGCAGCACTGAAGACAGGTTCCGAGAGAACGCTGGCTGCAGGACACGACAAGATCCCCAAGGCGTACATGGCGAGCTCAGGCAATTTATCAAGATTGGAAGCCTAAAATGAGCAGGGCTCAAGTTGCACAATAATGGAATCGATGTTTCCTTGCATATACTCATATATCTGTGTGTCCTCCTCTTTTTCCTTGTCCAGCTGTTTTGTTTTCGCATGACTATATGTCCTTGTCACTTTCCCATGTGTTTGTGTTGTGTTGTGAGTTGTTTGTCACCTTTTGGACACCTTTGAGGGTGTTTTCTAGGTGTTTTTCTGTGTTTGTGATTGCCTGCCATTGTTTCCTATGCAGTTCGAGTTCGGTTCGTCGAACGTTCGACGAGCCGAACTCGAACGGGACCTCCGTTCGGCGAACCGACCTCGAGCCGAACCGGGACCGGTTCGCTCATCTCTAGTTGCGAACACTGGGTTAGGTGAGTATAAGGATATTTTTTGTGAACTGTGCTGCCAATAATACTGTGCAGGGGACCATCATACTGTATTTGGGCTGTGGAGGGATTATCATACTATATGGAAGACTGTGGGGACAATAATTCTGTTTTGGGGTTACGGGGAACAATCATACTGTGTGAGGAGACCATAATACTATATAGGAGTTTATACTAGAACCATCACACCATATTGGAGCTTTGGGGGGGACCATCACACTGCATTGAAGCTCTGGGGTACCATGATACCATTTTAAGAAATATCACAATGTGTGGGATGATATGGGGAAACCCATCATACTGTGGGGGTCAATAGTATGTGGATTGCATGGAGACCATTATATTGTGTAGGGGAACCATCATACTGTGTTGGAGCTGTGGGGGCCATCATACTATATGTGGAGCTGTGGGGGACCATAATATTGTATTGGAACTGTGGGGTACCATCACAGTAAATGTGGGGCTGTGGGGGACATCATATTGTATGTGGTGAACATCGTCCCTTGTTGGGGGCTGTGGGGTAACCATTATACTGTGTGTAAGACTGTGTGGGACCCATCAAAATGTGTGGGGAGCTGTGGAGACCATCATGCTGTGGAAGGAACTTCACACTGTGTGGGGACCTATGGTGGTCATTCTACTATGTGGGGGTCACTGTTGGCAATCAATGTGTGGGGTGCTGTGGGACCATCATACTGTTTGGGGGGCTGGGGTTATCATCAATATCCATAGGGGGCAATGGTCAGAAAAAGTTTGTGGTGGACAATGGTGACAAAATGTGGAGGGGTTAAAGTGACCTACATACCTGCATACTCTGTGGGGGGCTGGGGTGATCATAATAAAGTGTAGGGAACTAGGGTGACCATCTTAATGTGTGGGGGGGGCTGAAGGGAACACATTTTGGGGCATCATACTCTATGGGAGCCATCATAGTCGCTAGGAAAAGTAAGAGGTTTCCGTAGGGGTGAAATAACTATGCACAGTTGAAACCAGAAGTTTACATACACAATCTAAAAAGACAAATACGCAGGTTTTTCTCACTATGTGAGATGAAATCAGAATACATGACTTGCCAGCATGTCCTAATCTTATAATCAGAACTGGTGTAAACTGAACATAGTGTACCGCCCCCGTGTCAGTGGCCGAGCTGCTCGGATCCGGAGCCGCGATGGCTTGAGGGGTCTCTGGACCCGAGGGGTCCGTGCGGACACTCGAATCAAAAGAAGAAAGCGGGAGTATGTACAGGGGATTAGAAAGTTCGTGACACCACGCACGGTGAGTGGTAATGTAGGAGACCACCGCTGCCATTGGGGAAGGGAGCCCGTTGGCGATGGTGTAGCAGCCGGATGTTTAACCCCTCCATGGGTAGGGGGTTTGTGCCCTGGGGCCTGTTGGGGAGTTGGAGAGTGGGGTGCCGTTGGGTAGAGGAAAAGGGGCTTTTCAGTGTACTCACTCAGTCGAGGAATAATAACACCGACAGCTTGTAAACCAGAGTTCTGAGCACCACTGCAGCCTAGAGGGAGCACGCTGGGATCCGTGCACTTGGTGTTGCTGTAGCCTGTGGCCTTTTCCATGGAACCTTCTTACTAATCGGACCCTCAAGCTTGAAACTTTCGGGTCCCGTTCACCCGTATGGCTAATGGAGTGAGCTTGCTTTCAGAGTTCACGCGTAGGATTTCTTTGGACTGTATTTGGGAAAGTCCTATCCCATCGGTGCGCTAGTACTCCGATTTTGGAGCAGGTTGGGGATGAATCTTGAAGTCTTCACCCCCGTCGGGTAAATTACCGGGATGCGTGAAGCTACTTCCGGGCCTAGGGTCCACATACCCCGTCGTGCCCTGGCTCAAAGCCGCCGGCCGCCCTCCTCGGCAGACCGTGCCCCTTGACGTGATCCCCTGCAACTGGCGTTCCAGCTCCTACCAGGCCCAGACCAACGTCTGCCACCTAGTAAACTCCAGGAGCCCTGATCCGGACCAGTAACCTCTCTCTCCCAGAGAGTCACTTTTCCACCTCCTCCTCCTTTCACTCCTGTTTCACTTCTCCATCACGTTTCTCACTTTCCCCTACCAACCCCCATATGGGCGGCCCTATTCCCTTCAGGCCCCCCAATAGTATGTCTGGTGGGTTCGGTGTAAAGTGTACATAGGATTTTGATTGGCTAAGCTGTTAGCAACACCAAAGGACCAGGATCCGTAACCAAGGCCAGGGCGTCATAATAGCATACAATATCAAAAATAGCAGTTGCACTCAAGTAGAGGGAAGGAGAAAAAACAAAGAGATGTACTGTATATGGTGAACATTAGAATGTGAAAATGCACTACTGCAAAGAAAACATGAAAAATGTTAAAAAAAACATTTTGGGAAAAAAATTAGTTATTTTGCAAATAAAGTTGGCCAAGTTTACCTGAGCCCAGTTACCACGCCAAGATAAAACTCTCAACTGGGTCCTAATCTAAATTTCTGCCTCTTTTTGTGTAATTCCTGACCTCCAGTCCAAATAGCCCCTCTCCACGACTTCTCACAGCATAACTCTCCGTCAAGCCCCACCGCACCCAAAAGCAACTCAAAGATTGGCTGACTGGTTCAGGCAGAATTTATCTACCTCCCATTTCTTTCTTTGAGATGGTTGGACTGTCATTGTAAATAAGCACCTGTACCCTGTCACCCTCCCCCCACCCCACCTCATTGTAGATTGTAAGCTCTTATGAGCAGGGTTGTCTTTGTTGCTTTAATTATTGTATTTTCTATAACTATTGCCTGTATATGAACCTCTGAATTGTAAAGCACTGAGGAATATGTTGGCGCTATAGAAATAAAGATTATTATTATTATTATTATTATTACCTCTTTATAAGGGCTAGAGAAGAACATGTAAAAAGAAAATTAAAACACCTGAGGTCACTGGGAGGTGTGCGCAGACAAAGGACATGACTCCATAATACATAATGTAAGGAGGGTCCTTGAACAGCAGGAATCCTAAGATGTCTCTGTGTTACGTTTGCAGGGATGAGTTATGGATGGAAGAACAGGTCATAGTGGTCTGGTAAGAATGAAAAAGAAAAGGGAAAATGAATTGCAACAATCAGTAAGCACGTAACTGGTGAGAACCTGCACAGTATAAACATATATGGTTTGCAGAGCACTGGTGTAGAATTGATATTACCATTACTGTGTATGGTCGCCAGGGGCGGATTGGCCCACCAGGAGGTCAGGAGAACCCCCGGTGGGCCCCTACTATTCATAGCCACGCCTCCTAGGCCCCGCCCTCCTACCCCCCCTGGGCCCCTATGGATATGTGAGAGAGGCCCCCCCGGCCGGTAATTTCACTAATCATATCGGCACATTGCCGATATGATTAGTGACAATCCCATTCCCTCTGCAGCGGCAAGCAGGGAGAGAGATCTCCCTACTCTGTCTGCTGTCACTGTCAGTGCCGCGCGGCTCTGACTCATCTGCGCAGCCAGCGACACTGCAGGAGGATGCAGTCTCAGAGCGATGACTGCTTCCTTCCTGTGCAGGTGACTGCAGTTACGCGCTGCAGAGGACGGACCTGGCGTCGCCCCAGGCCAGACTGCAGGAGCAGCAGCACGTGAGTATAGAAGGCGGGGGCCCAGGGGAGCAAGCAGGGGCCCAGGGGAGTGAACAGGGGCCCGGGGGGTGTGGAGGCCCAGGGGAGCGAGCAGGGGCCCCGGGGGTGTGTGCGGGGGGGCTCTTTACCTTATCAGTCACCTGCCAGACAGTGCTCCAGCCGCCTCCACCATCCCATCTGTCCTGCTGCTGGGGGCCTGTAGTGCAGCTGCCCCCCGCAGTATGGTGCCCTCAGGCAGCTCCCAGGCCACAGGGCATCACAGGCCTGAGTGGACCCCGGCACCCAGCCTTTCAATCGGAAACTTCAGTGATCGTACAAGTTCTGAAGTTTTCGCAGTTGCAGGACCTTTAGTGACATCACATGTGTCATGTGACTCACCAAAGGTCCTAGAGCTGCACTGCGGGAGTCCCCAGGCCAGCACCGACCGCACCGGTATTCAGATGTATGCGCATCTTTCAGGTGCGCATAGGGTAAGTTCGCACAGTGTGTTTTTCGCTGCGTTTTTGCGCGTTTTTCGGGTGCGTTTTTGCTCAGAAAACTGCATGAATTTGCTTCCCCATGAGTTTTCATTTTTGCTGTCTGCACACAGCGTTTTTTTTAGCTGCATTTTTGTGGTGCCCACAAGAACGCAGCATGTCAATTATTTTTGCGTTTTTCACTGCGTTTTCTACCCATTGAGTTCAATGAGATGTTCAAAAACGCAATGAAAACCGCAAATTGCAAATATAGCTGCGTTTTAATGACTAAAAACGCAGCTATAAACGCAAGGGGTGGGTAGTAAAGTGACATGTACAGGAAGAGGATTCCTTCTGTGAGTAAACACAGAAGCGTGAATCCTCCCGGTACCGCCACTGCTGTTTCCATTTCCCGCCCAGTGTCATCTCCGCTCCCATGCAGGAGGTAGAAGCAGCTGCTAAATCAAAAGTGAACAGTAGAAAAATCTCATACTCACCTGTCTGCAGACTCCCGGTGCCATGTCCGCTCCCAGCTCTTCTCCCGGTACCGCCACCCCCACTCCGGCTGTGTGCCGGCTCCCAGGCACGTACGATAGCTGCAGGACCTGGCAGTGATCACCTGATGCGGTCACCTGACGCATCAGCTGATCGTAAGTCTCGCGGTGAAGCCAGATTTTACCGCCCAGCCGGCTATCAGCTGATGCCGTCAGGAGGCTTCATCAGCTGATTACCCGCAGCGGTTGGACGGGAGTCAGCACGGACGTGTGTAGTTATTTATTTTTTTTTTGTTTTGCACTGATGCATCAGCCTAGACTGTACAGCGAGCGAGCGCCGAGTGACTGATTCCCTGGCGCTTGCAGTCAGTTAATGACAGCTGCAGACAGGCCGGGGTGATCTCCGGAGTTCAGGTGAGAGCACCGGAGATTATCCCGGGATGTCTGCAGTTGTCATGAACTGAACCACAAGTGCCAGGGAATCAATCACTCGGCGCTCGCTGTAAAGTCCAGGCTGCACGCCGGAGCTCAGGTGAGAGCTTCGGAGTGCAGTGCAGGTACCTGAATCCAGGCCTGGCATTACTGGAGTTTCCTCCGGTAGCCAGTCCAACGCTGCACAGAAGTGTGTAGTTTGTTTGTTGTTTTTGCACTAATGCATCAGCTGATTGTAAAAAAGCCGTTTATACAATCAGCTGCTGTGTCATCTGATTCAGGCCTTGAACCTGACACATCATCTGATCGCTTTGCCTTCCAGCAAACCGATCAGATGATATTGTATCTGGGTTGGACAGCGCGGGACCCTTGACCCAGGATTACTGCGGAGGGGGGTTCTTTATTTCAATAAAGATGGAGTCACTAATTGTGTTGTGTTTTATTTCTAATAAAAATATTTTTCTGTGTGTTGTGTATTTTTTTATCTTTACTAGAAATTAATGGTGGCCATGTCTAATATTGTCGTGACACCATGAATTTTGGGCTTAGGGCCAGCTGATAATACACAGCTAGCCCTAACCCCATTATTACCCAGCGAGCCACCCGGCATCAGGTCAGCTGGAAGAGTTGGATACAGCGCCAGAAGATGGCGCTTCTATGAAAGCGCCATTTTCTGGGGTGGCTGCGGACTGCAATTCGCAGCGGGGGTGCCCAGAAAACTTGGGCACCCTGCATTGCGGATTCCAATCCCCAGCTGCCTAGTTGTACCTGGCTGGACACAAAAATTGGGCGAAGCCCACGTCATTTTTTTTTTAATTATTTCATGAAATTCATGAAATAAATTAAAAAAAGGACTTACCTATATTTTTGGTTCCCAGCCGGGTACAAATAGGCAGCTGGGGGTTGGAGGCAGCCCATACCTGCCTGCTGTACCTGGCTAGCATACAAAAATATGGCGAAGCCCACGTCATTTTTTGGGGGGGCAAAGAAATCCTGCATACAGTCCTGGAAGGAGGATGCTGAGCCTTGTAGTTCTGCAGCTGCTGTCTGCTCTCCTGCATCCACTAGTGGATGGAGTATGCTGAGCCTTGTAGGTCTGCTCCCCCTAACTCTCCCTCCAGCATACAGTTCTGGATGGAGCATGCTGAGCCTTGTAGTTCTGCAGCTGTCTGCTCTCCTGCATACACTAATGGAGAATGAAGAACATATTGAAGAAGGAAATGACATCAGACCTTTTTTTTTTTTCAATAATCTTTAATGGCAATGTTCACTGATAAAAAACGCATAAAAATGCTGTGAGCAAAAAAGCAGCAAAACGTAGCAAAAAACGCACCAAAACGTGGTAAAAACGCATGTGTTTTTGCGGCGTTTTTTTGCTGCGGGTGCATTTTTGTGTGCGTTTTTTGCTGCAAAAAACTCAAAAAAACTCAGCGTCAAAAAGACGCAGCCCTAGGCTGCTTTCACACTACGTTTTTTTAACATTCGTCATGAACTTTTTTTAATGCAAAAACGGATCCAGTGCAAATGCATTTTCATTTCAATGCATTTTCAATGGACCCGCGTCAACATGCGTTCACCTGCGTTTGCGTTCGTTATAGTAAGAATCCAGCGAGTTGCAGTTTTTTAACGTTTATTAAAAAACGCTACTTGTAGCGTTTTTGAGCTGCGTCCAAATACTGCAAATTGCTGGATCCTGACTAAACAGCATGCAAATGCATGTGAACGCTGGCATGCTGATAGACAGGATCCTGCTTGCTCTACTGAGCATGCCCAGAAACCAGCCTTGCATGATCAGTCTCTCTCTCCCCCTCCCTCTCGCCCCCTCCCTCTCTCTCCTCTCTCCCCCGCCTAAGAGCAGAAGATGCTCGTAACCAAGGTAAATATCGGGTAACTGCAGGCTTAGTTACCCGATGTTTACCTTGGTTACGTGTGCAGGGAGCAGGCAGCCCTGCTCCTAGCAGCTGTAGATGCTCGTAACCAAGGTAAATATCGGGTATCCAAGCAAGTTACCCGATGTTTACCTTGGTTACGTGTGCAGGGAGCAGGCAGCCCTGCTCTTAGCAGCTGCAGACGCTCGTAACCAAGGTAAATATCTGGTATCCAAGCAAGTTACCCGATGTTTACCTTGGTTACGAGCCTCCGATGCTGTCAGATGTTGGCTCCCAGTCTTTCACGTTCAGTTCCCCTCACTCCCGATCCCATGACTCCAATGCCCGCCCTTAAACTTAAAGTGACTGGATCCTGCAAAATAACACATGCGTTTGCATGCGTTTTTCTTTGCAAAAACAGGATCCGCTTTTGCAGCAAAAAAACGTTCATGACGCATGTTAAAAAAACATAGTGTGAAAGCAGCCATACATTTGTACAGTGCGGCAGGTGATAGGAGGCAGAGCAGCGCTGCTCAGCCCAGCACCGCGACGTACCATCATCGCCGGGGCTGCAGAGGAGCGCGCCTCAGTCCTGCACCGACATCATCATCACCGGGGCCGCAGCTGCAGGAATGAAGAGGAGGACGCGCAGGCACAGGTAAGCGCTCCAGAGGAGCCTAAGATGTATTTTTATATGAGGGGCTGCAAGTGGGGGAGGAGCAGTGTTATTTTACAAGGGGGAGAAGATTATCTTTAGCTCACCTGCTACCCGGGCTGCTGATCCTTGCGGGTACCCGGAATCCACCGGTGAGTCCCAGCCGGTCACGAACAATGGATAAAGAAAGGAAAGGATCCGGCACAACCTCTTCTTAGAATAAAATCATCATATTTTTATTTAGAAGTATTAAAAATACCATCCGTGAAAACTGAAAGAGATGCTAATCCATGGGAGCTTAATGCGTTTCGGACTTCAGCATAAAGACAAAAAAGAGTCCTTAATCATAAGTATCCCATGTATACCACAGAGCTACTAAAATAGACTGACTCGTTAGATGGACACAGGGTCCATCTGTATCCATCTAACGAGTCAGTCTATTTTAGTAGCTCTGTGGTATACATGGGATACTTATGATTAAGGACTCTTTTTTGTCTTTATGCTGAAGTCCGAAACGCATTAAGCTCCCATGGATTACCATCTCTTTCGATTTTCACGGATGGTATTTTTAATACTTCTAAATAAAAATATGATGATTTTATTCTAAGAAGAGGTTGTGCCGGATCCTTTCCTTTCTTTATTTTACAAGGGGCATTAAGAAGCGGTGGGGGACTTTATGGAGCATATTATGGGTCAGTGGGGGACATAATAGGGCAGTGAGGGACATAATAGGGCAGTGGGGGACATAATAGGGCAGTGGGAGACATAATAGAGCAGTGGGGAACATAATAGGCCAGTGGGGGGACATTTTAGTGCAGAGGGGACATTATAATGCAGTGGGAACATAATCGGGCAGTGGGGAACATGATAGGGCAGTGGGGAACATAATAGGGCAGTGGGAAACATAATAGGGCAGTGGGAAACATTATAGGGCAGTGGGAAACATTATAGAACAGTGGGGGACACTATAAGGCAGTGGGGAACATAATAGGGCAGTGGGGAACATAATAGGGCAGTGGGGGACATAATAGGGCAGTGGGGGACACTATAGGGCAGTGGGGGACATAATAGGGCAGTGGGGGACATTGTAGGGCAGTGGAAGGACATTATAGGGTAGTGGGGGACATTATAGGGCAGTAGGGGACATTATAAGGCAGTGGGGGACATTATAAGGCAGTGGGGGACATTATAAGGCAGTGGAAGTACATTATAAGGCAGTAGGGGACATTATAAGGCAGTGGAGGACATTATAGGGCAGTGGAAGGACATTATAAGACAGTGGGGGACATTATAGGGTAATGGGGGCCATTATGAAGCAAATTGGGACATCATAGGGCAATGGGGGACATTATGAGGCATCAAAGGTTGTGGAAGGCAGCATAGTATAATGAAGAGGGGGGGAATTTATACAGGGATGTAGTTGGGGGAGATAGTATAGAAATGGCAAATTTTTGGGGGACATTTTGGAAAGGGGCACTTTGTGGAGCTATTTTGGAGAGGAGCAGTGCGTGTGGGGATATTTTGTGCAGGAAGCAATTAAGAACCCCTTCTCATTCCACTTGTTTCCCCAGACATTATTAAATAAAAGGGGCCAGGATGAGGGACATAATTACTATATGGGGCCAGAATGAGGGACATACATGACTGGTTTATGGTGGCACTTGGGGCATAATTACTGTAGGGACAAATTAGGGGACATTATTACTGATGAAATATAAGTTAATTTTGAGGATACTGTCTCCAATGGGGGAACGAGTCTGACGTGGTGTAGAAATTGGGGAAATAGTGAGGAATGTGCTCTGGGAGTGATCGGCTATAGGTGACTTATTTTCTGTAGAGTCGTGTCATGGCAGGAAGAAGTGATGGCGGTCAGCACCGGATGAAGAGGAAAAGCGAAGATGAATAACGTCAGCTAGAGAAGTCACTGGTAAGTCAGTGTATTACATGAACACACACACTATACTGTACACTATATACAGAACTCCTGTGTATAATGTCACTGGTGATCACTGTATTACCTATACACTATATACAGAGCTCATGTGCATTATGGCACTGATGATATTAGTGTTATTAGCATTGTAGTTTTTATTCATGATCATTAGTATAGTATTATATGTCCTTGTGTGGTAGTAATATGTCGTCTGATCATGTTGTACTGATATTTGTCTCGTGTGCGGTATTATTTGGTCATTATGTAGTATGGTAATAGTGTCACGGTATTTCTCCCTTGTATGTGGTTGTATTCGGTCACTATATGGTCTGATTATGGTGTGGCGGTATTACTTTCTTGTATGTAGTTATAGTCGGTCATTATGTGATATGGTTATAGTGTTGGGGTATTTCTCCCTTGTATGTGGTAATATTCGGTTACTGTGTCGTCTAATTATGATGTGGTGGTATTACTCTCTGGTATGTGGTTGCTTTTGATCACTATGTGTTGGTAGTATGTTATCTGGTCATAGTGTCGCAGTATTTCTCCCTTGTATGCGGTATTATTCGGTCACTTTGTGGTCTGGTCACGGTGTGGTGGTATTTCTCCCTTGTATGTGGCTCTATTTGGTCACTGTTTGGTGGTAATATGTTGTCTGATCACTGTGTGGCGGTATTTATCCCTTGTATGGGTTGTATTCGGTCACTATGTGGTGGTAATATGTAGTCTGGTCACGGTGTGGTGGTATTTCCCCCTTGTATATAGTATTATTGATTTTGGTATAGTGGATTGTGTTGTGTATGGAGGTCACATTTTCTCTCTATAAGGGGGAGATTATTTCCAGTAGAAATTAAATACTTAAACATTTAACCCCTCCCTGTCCTGTGACTATTACACTGCAGTAAATATGCACTTACAGAGGTTCTCCAGTGAAAACAAGTAATCACCTTTACTAAGGCCACGTGCACACAGTGAGTTTTCAGTGAGTTTTTTACCTCAGTATTTGAAGCCAAAACCAGGAGCAGGAAAATCAGAGAAAAAGTGTAATAGAAACACGGGCACCACTTCTGCATTTATCACCCACTCCTGGATTTGGCTACAAATACTGATGTAAGACACTGACCAAAAACTGATGTAAGACACTGACCAAATACTGAACGTGTGAACGTGGCCTAAGGATAAGTGATAACTTATTCATTTGTGTGGACCGATTGCTGGGACCTGCACCGATCGTGCAACTTTTATCCCCCATTACACTGGAGCTCGTGTCTGACTCGACCCCTGATCCATTCATTCCCTCAGTGGCTGCGAGCGCTGCGCTTGTTTTTATCTGGATGCTACACAGATGATGAATGGAGCTGCGGTCACACACCCCACCTGCTGCTGCAAAAAGTTCCCCAATCTTCCAATCGGTGCGTTTTCCACTGGTCTGGTTCTACCGATCAATAAGTTATCACCAACCTACCCTGTGGATCGGTGATAATTTGTTTTCACCAAAGACCCCATTACTGCAAACTACTATAATTGTACATCCCAGTTATAGTGCACAATATAGATGTGCAGGAGCCGTCTGTGTATACAGTCAAAGCAACACAATAATGGGGATAACACTAATGGGTGTTTATATTTAGCTGTAGGGTGGGCCCCTGGAGTCAATTCTCCTGGTTGGCCCCAGACACCCCAGTCCGCCCCTGATAGTCGCTGTAGGGTGGAGATATCAGTCCTAGTACAGTCTTTTAGGTAAAAGATCTGCCATCTCTATTTTTTTTTTATTAAAGGTGTGTTTATATGCATGTAGTGCAGTGAGAGTGTATTAATAAACTCATCTAGCCCCGCTTTCTCTAGGATCCAGTGCTGGTCTGTTCTGCTTCTCAGTGACATCACCACAGGTCTGACAAGCTGGCTTACTCTATAATTACAAATTTTCTCTCCAGGAAAGGAGACAAACTCTAGCGCAGCGCCACCTATTGGAAGTAGCGATCCTAAAAGTTAAATGTGGATTTCTAACAATCCTTTCAATATAACTTAGGATATATATGCCAGATCAGAATCCCAATTTGCAGACACGGTGTTTCGGGGTGCTTGCCCCTCGTCAGTGCAAAGTATGGGGTGTCTGATCTGGCTATGAGAAGCTTTGTGGGACCACGGGGGAACACTATTCTCCTTATGGAGACTTTGCAAGCCAGTCTGACTGGATGCTAGTAAGGGGACTTATAGCTGCCATGCCCCTCTGCAAAATATTCAAATTTTCTCTCCAGGACATGAGACAAACTCTAGCGCAGCGCCACCTATTGGAAGTAGCGATCCTAAAAGTTAAATGTGGATATCTAACAATCCTTTACATATAACTTAGGATATATATGCCAGATCAGAATCCCAATTTGCAGACACGGTGTTTCGGGGTGCTTGCCTCTCGTCAGTGCAAAGTATCGGGTGTCTGATCTGGCTATGAGAAGCTTTGTGGGACCACGGGGGAGTAAGGCTGCTTTCACACTACGTTTTTAACATGGGCCCTGAACGTTTTATTAACGCAAAAACGGATTCAGTGCAAATGCGTTTTCATTTCAATGCATTTGCAATGGACTCGCATCAACATGCATTCACCTGTGTTTGCTTGCAGTTTAGTGAGGATCCAGCGACTTGCAGTTTTTTAACTTTTTTCAAAAACGCTACTTGTAGTGTTTTTGAGCTGCGTCCAAATACTGCAAGTCGCTGGATCCTGACTAAACAGCACACAAACGCATGTGAACGGTGGTATGCTGATAAACAGGATCCTGTTTGGCCAGAAAACAGCCTGGCGTAATCACAGTCTCTCTCTCTCTCACTCACTCTCTCTCTCTCTCCCCTCCCTCCTCTCTTCTTTCTCCTCTCTTCTCTCTCCTCTCTTTGCCTCTTTCCTCATCTCTCCTCTCCCCTCTCTCTTTATCCTCTCTTCTCCTCTCTGCTCTTTCTCTCCTCTCTTCTGCTCTCTCTCTTCCCTCTTCTCCTCTCTTCTCCTCTCCTCTATCCTCTCTTCTCCTCTATCCTCTCTTCTCCGCTCTCCTCTCTTCTCCGCTCTCCTCTCTTCTCCTCTATTCTCTCCTCTCTTCTCCTCTATTCTCTCCTCTCTCTCTCCTCTCTTCTCTCTCTCCTTTCTCTTTTGCCCCCAGCTGGGTCTGAATTTCCAGTCTGTCACGTTCAGTTCCCCTCACTCCCGATCACATGACTCCAATGGCTGCCCATAAACTTAAAGTGACAGGATCCTGTAAAATAACATTTGCGTTTGCATGCGTTTCTCTTTGCAAAAACAGGATCCGTTTTTGCAGCAAAAAAACGTTCATAAGGCATGTTAAAAAAACTTAGTGTGAAAGCAGCCTTAGTTTGCCCACTGACAAAGACATGAACAGTCTATAATTTTAAGGGTGTTAGGCTATGTGCGCACTTTGCAGTTCAATTCTGCAGTGAAAAAGTCACTGTGTGTGCGTCTCGGAACGCAGCTAAAAAAGCTGCGTTCTGAGACGCATTCTGCAGAACACAAAGTGCGGACATTCCTGGTGAGAATTCATGCGTTCTGAATGCTTTCTCTGCCATAGACATGGGAAAAGCATCCAGAATGCACATTTTTCACAGTACGCACCCACTCGGCTCTGCAGCATCCCCATAGACTTGCAGCAGAGCCGAGTGGGACCGCACTGTCACTGTCATGGCTGGCTGCGGACAGTGCCGTGCGATCTTGATGAACTTCACCCGACTTCATTGTGATCGCGCGGCTCTGTGCGTGTGCCGCGGCTTGATTTGCGGTCACACGTGAAGGACTCATCTGTGATCGCAAATCCCCTGAGTGACTGCAGTGAGCTGCGCGATCAGCTGTGCTTTCACTTAGGTTACTCGCGGACACAGCTGCAGTCCTCCACCGGAGAGCGGTGGCCGTGAGTGACTTCAGTGACAGCACAGCTGATCGCGCGACTCACTTCAGTTGCTGCATGGAGCTCACAGGAGCGGCGGTGTTCTACTGCCGCTCCTGTCAGCTTCCGATGTAGCAGAGCTGGAAGCGTCGGGGGACCTTGCGTGGATTACGTCGGACCTGGAGGTGTTTTTGAGGGGTTAATGAAGTGGTGAAAGAGGGTGTTTTTTTGTCTTTCATTACAAATAAATGATTTTTTGGATGTGTGTGTTTATTTACTTTAACTTACAGGTTCATCATGGAAGGTATCTCGGGGAGACGCCTGCCATGATTAACCTAGGACATAGTGGCAGCTATGGGCTGCTGCCATTAACTCCTTATTACCCCGTTTGCCACCGCATCAGGGCAATTCGGGATGAGCCGGTAAAGTCCCGGGACTGTCGCATCTAATACATGTGGCAATTCCGGGCGGCTGCTGGCTGATATTGTTAGGCTGGGGAGCTCCACATAACGTGGAGCTTCCCATCCTGGGAATACCAGCCTTCAACCGTGTGGCTTTACCCTGGCTGGTATCCAAATGGGGGGGACCGCACGTCGGTTTTTTTCATTTATTTATTTATTTTACTGCTCGATATAGACACGCCCACCGGCGGCTGTGATTGGTTGCAGTGAGACAGCTGTCACTCAGCGTGGGGGCGTGTCTGACTGCAACCAATCATAGGTGCCGGTGGGCGGGGAAAGCAGGGAATACGTGATGGATTAATGAGCGGCCGGCATTTTCAAAAGAGAAGCCGCCACACTGAGAACGCCGTGCAGCGCCGCGCCGGTGATCGTGGATCGGTGAGTATGAGAGAGGGGGTGGGAGGGAGAGACAGACATGGACAGAGAGAGAGATAGAGACATAGAGAAAGAGAGACCAACCGACAGGCCGACCGACAGAGAGAGAAAGACGAAAGAACTGCCTTTGTTATGTTAAAAAAAACATGTGGATCGCAATAATAATGCAATGCAAGCGCACTGCTTCACATTTTGGCAGCGATTTTCTACAACTCATTGATTTCAATGGGTGCAGAGCGCAGCCAAAATGGCAAAAACAATTGACCTGCTGCTTCTTTGAACGCATAGTTTTTGCCACAAAATATTCAAATTAATTGCTGCTTTTGGAAATACAAAGTGCGGACAAGAAATCCACATTTTCCATAGACTTTGTTGGAAAATCAAAACGCATGCATTTTGGCATGAAAACGCTGTTCAAAACGAACCTAAAAAGCAGCTGAAACGCAGGTGGAAACGGAAAGTGCGCACATAGCCTTATAGTGCTGGGCAGCTCGCCTAGTCTAACAGTATGGGCGTCATCAATAGGCTCTAAGCCAGACACTGGGCCCCTACATGTGTGAACAGCACCCTATACAAGCCATTTGTGTGCAATTTTAATACTAAGCAATCACCCCTCCATGGAGTGGCAGTGTGTGAGTGGTTGCTCCATCAGTGTTTTGCACCTGTTGCCTCCATCTTTATTAAGAGGTTTTGCTGCATTCTGTGAGTGCATTTGTTTCTGTGGCTTGGGTAGGTAAACACTGTTGCCCTTTCTTGCAGATTACCAGCTTAGGTTGTGTGTCTCCCCTGGCAGAAAAAAAACACCAAAAAACATGATGCAGTTTTGATGTATTTTTCTGCCACCAGATGTATTTTTGGTGCAGATTCCTGCGACAAATTTCTGCACCATATCTGCGTCACCTGGCAAAAAATGCATCAATACGTAATGCAGTTTTGATGCATTTTTCTGCACGGAGATACAGATTTGGTGAAGAAACCTCTGCACCCAAATCCAGCATTGAGTCATTGAGTCAAATCACAGCTAACAAAAATCCCAAAAGTATTACCCCTATTGCCATTGCACCAGGACAAATGGGAAGAACCAGGCAAATTGCCAGAATAGGTTGCATTGCAAGTTTTAGCTGGGAGGGGTCAAATTACCATGGGCTTCCCAGCTTGATAATAGCAGCCCCAGCTGTCTGCTTTACATTGGTTGGTTATCAAAAATAGGGCGAAACCCTCATAATTTTTCAGATTATATATTTAAATCATTTTTAAAAATGATGTGGGATCCCCTCTATTTTTGATAACCAGGCAAGGTAAAGTAAAAAGCTGGGGGTTACAGACTGTAGTTGTCTGCTTTACCTGCACTGGCTATCAAAAATAAGAGGGACTCACGTCACTTTTATTTTATTTATTCCTTTTCCACATTTGTTTCCAGGGCAATTGCCCCTATTTTTTTTTCTTTTTACAGCTCTCTAGTCCTTACCATAACCATTTTACAGCCATTATACAGCACAGAAGCATGGGTCTCCAATGACTTATTTTAGGTCAAGTTCGGGTCCCAAACCAAACTTTTAACTAAAGTCCATCTGAACCCAGCAAATCCAAACTTTCATGGGTCCATTCATCTCTAGTTACAAAGTCTCTTAAGAGGCAGGATGAAAATCACACAGGTAACAGCTGTCATGTGAGGGCATCAGTCCAGATCAGTTTTGCAACTAATCAATGCCAATTAACACATTAACTACTGCTACCAATTGTGAGAGCGGTATCTAAGTGTTTAAACTGGGTTAAAAGACCTATTTTGACAGGATCAGCACCCAAGCAATCGTAATCGCAGTGCCGATCATTGCTATGGTACCTTGAGGTTATCTTTAGAGATGAGCGAACCCGAGGTTCGGTGTTCATATCGAACACACACTTTACAAAAAAAAATAAGCTCAACTTCAGTGTTTGAGTGTGTAACGTATGCAAACTATTGACACGAACATCTCTGTGCTGTACGATCGGTGTTCAGCCCAGTGCGAGCTGTTGGCAGTGTTTGAACGGCTTGCACTGGGAGTAACAACAGCATTATCGGATTTAGAGTGCACCAAACAAAAGCAATGGAAAAACCCCTCGGAAGTGATCTGTTTATAGCTGGCTGCATGTGGTTAGAGACCCGAACTGCCTTACTAGCAGGGCTGTGGAGTCGGAGCTCATCTTGGTGGAGTCGGAGTCAGAGTTGGAGTCGGTATAAAATGCACTGACTCCGACTCCTAAAATATATAATAAATTGGGGACAGTAGCGTAATGCAGAATGTGCTGAATATTTTTTCATAGGAATTTGGTAAAGTTATGAAATGTCCTATAAATGGCTGTTCTATTCCTGATCTAAGGCTACATTCACACAGCGCTTTTGCTGCGTTTTTTGAGGATACATTTGTCAGCTGCAAAAGCAGATCAGCTTTTTAAAAAAATGCATCACCTAAAAGGTTTTTGAGCTCATAAATAATGCTTTTAATAGCAAAAGCAAATTAGAAAACCGCCACAAACTGACATGCTTTTTCTTTGTGAGGATCTGTTTTTGAGCACAAAAATGGATCCTCACAAAACGCTGTGTCTGAATGTCCTATCTTGAAACCTATTGCCTTTGCTGGATGCCAGAGTCACTGCATTTCACTAAATTATTTTGCCATCAATGTTCGATATTTTTGTGATAAGAAAGAAATTGCTACCAAGACACTGGCAATAAAAGATACTATAGCTCATTACACCAGCCAGTTTCTACAGGCCTTAGTGGAAAAAGTTCTGCAAGATTACAGACTCAAAAAAGAACAGGTTCTTGCTATTGTAGCGGACAATGCTTCAAACTTGATAAGTATAATTAAACTGATGAATGAAAGTAATGAACAACATCTAGAAGAAAATTTAGGATTCCGTATGTTTGAGATGGAAGGCCACAGTGGTGTTCATGTAACTGAGGAACAAACAGATATTACAACAGAAGAACAGCAAAATGATACTTTAGGATTAGATGATCTTGTTGAAGCTGCTTCAAAACACTTTCATATTCATCACATGCGCTGTGTTGTGCACACGCTGCAGCTGGCAATAAGAGATATTCTGCAAGAGGGACCCCGATTTCACACATCCGGCTTTTCGCCAGTTTGGTGGACGCGGCGCACTCCAGTACAGTGTATACAGTACAGTGGCAGCGCGACAAATGCTGGTCACATGCTGTCATGTGACCCGGAAGTTGTGGCGCTGCCACTGTACTGTATCGTACTGTACTGGCGTGCGTCGCATCCGCCAAACCAGCGAAAAGCCGGATGTGTGAAACTGGGCGGAAATGCTGGAAATCTGATTGGAAAAGTGAGGAAATTGGTTATTGTCGCCAGAACCCCTAAAATTGATTCCATCTTGAAGAGACGTGGTGGGAAAGGGGCAATTGTTAATCAAGCCACTCAGTGAGGCAGCACTTATTTAATGACTGAACGATTGCTTGAACTAAAATCATTTCTTATAGATATGGTGAACCCTCAAGTAACCTTAAATGAAAGTCAATGGACACAAGTGGCTGAATTGAAGGAATTGCTTAATCACCCATTTACCGTGACTAAAAAATTACAAGCTGAGGATTTAACTCCTGGCATTTTCATAAGGGAGTGGAAGAACTTGCTATTTTGCCTGTCCCAAAGAGGAGGTTTAATCCCAGATGGCATTTCTGCTTCAATGAAACGGAGAGAGACACAGCTATTGGAAAATAAAATTCTTCTGGCAGCTGTTTATGTGGACCCAAGTCATCGTATACTGCTTGATGATCAACAGCTTACTAAAGGAAAAGAAGCTTTGAGTGAGGTAGCAGTTAGGATGAGCGGCTACAGGACTGCTAGGCGCAAGAGGACTTGGGTCCTGATAGTGCTACTGCTGCCATATCTTCATCCTCATCAGATGAGGAGTTTAACTTTGACAAGTATTTGGATGACATGGAGCAGGCAAAGCATTGCCGCAAGGAAAAAGATTTCACTCCGTCTCCTATAGCAATCAGATTGACCAGATTTCAGTAAAATTTTTCACTTGCTCTCAAAGAAATAGAAAAATTCAACCATTCATCAAAACTGACTGTGCATGAGGCAATTCTTTTATACCCAGAAATTGTTAGAGATGTTGCAAATGTGGTTACGGCTTTGACTCCAACCCAAGTTAAGGCCACTTTACACACAGAGATAAATCTTTGACAGATCTGTGGTTGCAGTGAAATCATGGACATATTGTTCCATTTGTACACAGCCACAAACCTGGCACTGATTGTCCACAATTTCACTGCAACCACAGATCTGCCAAAGATTTATCTCTGTGTGTAAAGTGGCCTTTAGTGTAGAGAGGTTGTTCTCTAGCCTTAACATTATTAGGTCAGATTTGAGGTTATCTATGAAGGAGGATCTGATGGAAGCAATTCTATTTCTTAGAACAAATTCATAGACTACACAAATGTTATTTAGTATGTTTTTGTTGAAAACTGTTTTTTTGCCACTTACATAGTGTAGTACATAGTAGTACATAGTACATAGTGTATAAAACAAGAAAACAGGGACCCCGGGCAAATCTCATGACATAAATATGCAACAACTTCAAAAAATATATATATATCAGAGCACAGAAATAAGAAGTCTTTAATTTTTGCAAATTAGTGAAAAAACTATCCCATGACCTGTCCCCTGAAGAAGCATAAGAGACATGAAACACGTGTTGGGACGCTGGTCCCCACGTGCAACCCTGGTTTGTTGCTATACTAATACGGGTGAGTGTTCATATTGAGGTCCGACTATTATGACAGGACTATCTTACTAGGGCATACTTGCACCTGTCTTTCTACTTTACTTATGAATAACATGATTCACCCTATTTAATTTTGAAACATCTATCCAGGGGCATGTGGGGTCTTTTCTATTCCCCCACAGCACTTTTTTCCATCTGCTTGATTTTTGTTTGTGTCTGAATTTTATTGTCTTTAAGCATTGTTATAATAAACATTTATATAGCATGAGTTTGGCTTCATGGGATAGTTTTTTCACTAATTTGCAAAAATTAAAGACTTCTTAATTCTGTGCTCAAATATATATATATATATTATATATATATATATATATATATATATATATATATATATATATATTATATATAAAAAACAGTAACACTATGTAATACACTATGTAAGTGGCAAACAACAGTTTTCAACAAACACATACTAAATAATAACATTTAGTACCGGTATATTGCTTATATTTAAGTGAAAAATTTATTGTAGTGCAATGTGAACATCAGACATTTAATCATTTTTATGACACAATAATCAAGATATTTTCGGTAGATACAACATAAAATATATTTATTGGAATACAACTTTAGAACACAAAAAACTGTAATAAATTGTAAATATGTAATACAATATGTTTATATATATATATATATATATATATATATATATATATATATATATATATATATATATATTATATATATATATATATATATATATGCAAAACAGGACTGCCGCAGAAACACCATCACATGTCTCAACGCTGGCAGGAAACCAGCCAGGTCTTTCACCGGGAGGGAATAACCACGGGAAGGGCAGTCTCCGGTCAAGGAAACCACCTATGCCAAAACATGGTATCCATCCACAGACAGCTGTTGCTAGTGGGAGCAATGCCTAGGCCCCCTTGTTCTGGAATCACTGCGTTGAGAAACATGTGATGGTGTCTCCATGGTGCTGGATGTTGATCTCCCTAAGGTCAATCATCCTTGCTTATGTAGTCTTTCACTAGGCATTGCTTCCACTAGCCAGTTTCCTACTCCACACTGATGAGGGGCAAATACCCCGAAACAGCTGTCTGTGGATGGATACCATGTTTTGGCATAGGCGGTTTCCTTGACTGGAGACTGCCCTTCCCGTGGTTGTTCCTTCCCGGTGAAAGATCTGGCTAGTTTCCTGCCAGCGTTGAGACATGTGATGTTGTTTCCGCGGCAATCCTGTTTTGCATATTTTCCCAGGGGGCCTTGTTCTAGAATCACTGCGCTGAGAAACACGTGACGGTGTCTCCATGGTGCCGGATGTTGATCTCCCTAAGGTCAATCATCCTTGCTTTTATATATATATATATATATATATATATATATATATATATACACTAGAAGGTGGCCCGATTCTACGCATCGGGTATTCTAGAATTTACGTATTGTGTAGTTAATGTTTGATTTTTGTTATATATATAGATGTTGTTGTGTGTAGTTACCAAGTGTTTGTGTAGGGCGCTGTACATGTTCTGGGTGTTGTCTGGGTGTGGGGGGGTGAGAGCGGTGTTGTTTGTGTGTTGCGTTGTGTGTGTTGCGTTGTCTGTGGAACGCTGTGTGTGTTGCGCGGTTTGTGTGGGTGTGTGTGTGTTTTGGTGGGAGGTATGTTTTGTGCAATGTGTGTGTTCTGTGGCATGTGCGTATATTTGTGTGTGCCGCGCTGCTTGTGTGTTAGGTGTCTCTGTAGGGCGGTGTTTGTGGTTCCCAGTGTGTGTGTGTGTTTTGGGGGGAGGTGTGCACCCCCCATCGTGCTCCATCCCCCATGCTGCGCACCCCCCATCGTGCTCCATCCCCCATGCTGCGCACCCCCCATTGTGCTCCATCCCCCATGCTGTGCAACCCCCATCGTGCTCCATTCCCCATGCTGCGCACTCCCCATCGTGCTCCATCCCCCATGCTGCGCATCCCCATCGTGCTCCATCCCCCATGCTGTGCACCCCTCATCGTGCTCCATCCCCCATGCTGCGCACCCCCCATCGTGCTCCATCCCCCATGCTGCGCACTCCCCATCATGCTCCATCCCCCATGCTGCTCACCCCCCATCGTGCTCCATCCCCTATGCTGCTCACCCCCCATCGTGCTCCATCCCCCATGCTGCGCACCCCCCATCGTGCTCCATACCCCATGCTGCGCACCCCCCATCGTGCTCCATCCCCCATGCTGCCCACCCCCCATCGTGCTCCATCCCCCATGCTGCCCATCCCCCATCGTGCTCCATCCCCCATGCTGCGCACCCCCCATCGTGCTCCATCCCCCATGCTGCACACTCCCCATCGTGCTCCATCCCCCATGCTGCACACTCCCCATCGTGCTCCATCCCCCATGCTGCGCACTCCCCATCGTGCTACATCCCCCATGCTGCGCACCCCCCATCGTGCTCCATCCCCCATGCTGCGCACTCCCCATCGTGCTCCATCCCCCAAGCTGTGCACCCCCCATCGTGCTCCATCCCCCATGCTGCGCACCCCAATCGTGCTCCATCCCCATGCTGCGCACTCCCCATCGTGCTCCATCCCCCATGCTGCGCACTCCCCATCATGCACCATCCCCCATGCTGCTCACCCCCCATCGTGCTCCATCCCCTATGCTGCTCACCCCCATCGTGCTCCATACCCCATGCTGCGCACCCCCCATCGTGCTCCATACCCCATGCTGCACACCCCCCATCGTGCTCCATCCCCCATGCTGCCCACCCCCCATCGTGCTCCATCCCCCATGCTGCGCAGCCCAATCGTGCTCCATCCCCATGCTGCGCACTCCCCATCGTGCTCCATCCCCCATGCTGCGCACTCCCCATCGTGCTCCATCCCCCATGCTGCGCACTCCCCATCGTGCTCCATCCCCAATGCTGCTCACCTCCCATCGTGCTCCATCCCCCATGCTGCACACTCCCCATCGTGCTCCATCCCCCATGCTGCACACTCCCCATCGTGCTCCATCCCCCATGCTGCGCACTCCCCATCGTGCTCCATCCCCCATGCTGCGCACCCCCCATCGTGCTACATCCCCCATGCTGCGCACCCCCCATCGTGCTCCATCCCCCATGCTGCGCACCCCCCATCGTGCTCCATCCCCCATGCTGCGCACTCCCCATCGTGCTCCATCCCCCATGCTGCGCACCCCCCATCGTGCTACATCCCCCATGCTGCACACTCCCCATCGTGCTCCATCCCCCATGCTGCGCACCCCCCATCGTGCTCCATCCCCCATGCTGCACACCCCCCATCGTGCTCCATCCCCCATGCTGCGCACTCCCCATCGTGCTCCATCCCCCATGCTGCGCACCCCCCCATCGTGCTCCATCCCCCATGCTGCACACTCCCCATCGTGCTCCATCCCCCATGCTGCGCACTCCCCATCGTGCTCCATCCCCCATGCTGCGCACCCCCCATCGTGCTACATCCCCCATGCTGCGCACCCCCCATCGTGCTCCATCCCCCATGCTGCCCACCCCCCATCGTGCTCCATCCCCCATGCTGCCCATCCCCCATCGTGCTCCATCCCCCATGCTGCGCACCCCCCATCGTGCTCCATCCCCCATGCTGCACACTCCCCATCGTGCTCCATCCCCCATGCTGCACACTCCCCATCGTGCTCCATCCCCCATGCTGCGCACTCCCCATCGTGCTACATCCCCCATGCTGCGCACCCCCCATCGTGCTCCATCCCCCATGCTGCGCACTCCCCATCGTGCTCCATCCCCCATGCTGTGCACCCCCCATCGTGCTCCATCCCCCATGCTGCGCACCCCAATCGTGCTCCATCCCCATGCTGCGCACTCCCCATCGTGCTCCATCCCCCATGCTGCGCACTCCCCATCATGCACCATCCCCCATGCTGCTCACCCCCCATCGTGCTCCATCCCCTATGCTGCTCACCCCCATCGTGCTCCATACCCCATGCTGCGCACCCCCCATCGTGCTCCATACCCCATGCTGCACACCCCCCATCGTGCTCCATCCCCCATGCTGCCCACCCCCCATCGTGCTCCATCCCCCATGCTGCGCAGCCCAATCGTGCTCCATCCCCATGCTGCGCACTCCCCATCGTGCTCCATCCCCCATGCTGCGCACTCCCCATCGTGCTCCATCCCCCATGCTGCGCACTCCCCATCGTGCTCCATCCCCAATGCTGCTCACCTCCCATCGTGCTCCATCCCCCATGCTGCACACTCCCCATCGTGCTCCATCCCCCATGCTGCACACTCCCCATCGTGCTCCATCCCCCATGCTGCGCACTCCCCATCGTGCTCCATCCCCCATGCTGCGCACCCCCCATCGTGCTACATCCCCCATGCTGCGCACCCCCCATCGTGCTCCATCCCCCATGCTGCGCACCCCCCATCGTGCTCCATCCCCCATGCTGCGCACTCCCCATCGTGCTCCATCCCCCATGCTGCGCACCCCCCATCGTGCTCCATCCCCCATGCTGCACACTCCCCATCGTGCTCCATCCCCCATGCTGCGCACCCCCCATCGTGCTCCATCCCCCATGCTGCACACCCCCCATCGTGCTCCATCCCCCATGCTGCGCACTCCCCATCGTGCTCCATCCCCCATGCTGCGCACCCCCCATCGTGCTCCATCCCCCATGCTGCACACTCCCCATCGTGCTCCATCCCCCATGCTGCGCACTCCCCATCGTGCTCCATCCCCCATGCTGCGCACCCCCCATCGTGCTACATCCCCCATGCTGCGCACCCCCCATCGTGCTCCATACCCCATGCTGCGCACCCCCCATCGTGCTCCATACCCCATGCTGCACACCCCCCATCGTGCTCCATCCCCCATGCTGCCCACCCCCCATCGTGCTCCATCCCCCATGCTGCGCAGCCCAATCGTGCTCCATCCCCATGCTGCGCACTCCCCATCGTGCTCCATCCCCCATGCTGCGCACTCCCCATCGTGCTCCATCCCCCATGCTGCGCACTCCCCATCGTGCTCCATCCCCAATGCTGCTCACCTCCCATCGTGCTCCATCCCCCATGCTGCACACTCCCCATCGTGCTCCATCCCCCATGCTGCACACTCCCCATCGTGCTCCATCCCCCATGCTGCGCACTCCCCATCGTGCTCCATCCCCCATGCTGCGCACCCCCCATCGTGCTACATCCCCCATGCTGCGCACCCCCCATCGTGCTCCATCCCCCATGCTGCGCACCCCCCATCGTGCTCCATCCCCCATGCTGCGCACTCCCCATCGTGCTCCATCCCCCATGCTGCGCACCCCCCATCGTGCTCCATCCCCCATGCTGAACACTCCCCATCATGCTCCATCCCCCATGCTGCGCACTCCCCATCGTGCTACATCCCCCATGCTGCGCACCCCCCATCGTGCTACATCCCCCATGCTGCACACCCCAACGTGCTCTATCCCCCATGCTGCGCACTCCCCATCGTGCTCCATCCCCCATGCTATAATAGTTCTCCTATTATACTCAGAGAGGAGTATAATAGGAGGACTATAATAGGAGGAGTAGTCCTGGGGGAGAGGAGTATAATGCCGGCTCCCTGCACATGTGTACCGGGAGCCGATGTACGCTGGTAACTATGATACGCACTCCCCATCGTGCTACATCCCCCATGCTGCGCACCCCCCATCGTGCTACATCCCCCATGCTGCGCACCCCATCCTGCTCCATCCCCCATGCTGCGCACTCCCCATCATGCTCCATCCCCCATGCTATAATAGTTCTATTATACTCAGAGAGGAGTATAATAGGAGGACTATAATAGGAGGAGTAGTCTTGGGGGGAGAGGAGTATAATGCCGGCTCCCTGCACATGTATACCGGGAGCCGGTGTACGCTGGTAACTATGATACACATTGGGTAACTAAGGGACCTTACTTACCCGATGTGTATAATCGTTACCAGTGTTCACCGGCTCCGTCACGATCCCAGCAGCGCAAGGTTATGTCTGGCGATGCGTGCGGAGGGCCGGGGCGAGCGGCCAATCCATGCGGAGGGCGGGGCCAGGCCGAGGCGAGCGACCAATCCGTGGGGGGGCGGTGCAAGGCCGCTGGGGAGCCAGTGTACACTGGTAACTATGATACACATCAGGTAACTAAGGGACCTTAGTTACCCGATGTGTATAATGGTTACCAGCGTTCACCGTCTCCGTCACGATCCCAGCAGCGCAAGGTTATGTCTGGCGATGCGTGCGGAGGGCCGGGGCGAGTGGCCAGTCCGTGCAGGGGGTCGGGGCCAGGCCGAGGCGAGCGACCAATCCGTGGGGGGGCGGGGCCAGGCCGAGCCAGCGGCCAATCAGACGGTTGTCATCGTAAGGACACAATTTTGGAGCAAGACAGACAGACAGACAGACAGAATAAGGCAATTATATATATAGATATATATATATATATATATATATATATACATACACAAGATATATATGTAATCTACTGTATATTACATAGTGTATTACATATTTACAATTTATTATGTTTTTTTGTGTTCTAAAGTTGTATTCCAATAAATATATTTTATGTTCTATCTAAATATCTTGATTATTGTATCATAAAAATGATTAAATGTCTGATGTTCCCATTGTATTACAATACATTTTTCACTTAACTGTAAGCAATATATGTGGGAGTCGGAGTCATGGAGTCAGAGTCGGTGCAAGGGAAATTGAGGAGTTGGAGTCGGAGTCGGAGTCGAAGGTTTGGCTTATCGACTCCACAATCTATTGTGGTGGATTCTCTCACTGTCATCCCATTGAGGGACAGTAATCAAGTATATGGCTGCTAGTATATACTTTTGTGTCCGCTGCTTAAAATATCAGGCATAGCAACTTTGTAATATGCCATTCATATGCAGGACTGAGAGCACGTTGTTTTTTGTCTGCTAATACATAGGACAGCACTAAATCAACACAGGAATATTACGTAGCAATGTGTACTCCTATATTGAAACAGCGCCATATATCTTATGTTATAGATACCTACTGCGGTGGATTCCTTCACTGTCACCCCACTGTGGGACTGGAATCAGGTATATGGTCATATTATATATATGCTTGTGGCCGCTTCTTAAAATATCAGGCACAGCAATCCTGTAATATGTTATTTATATGCAGGACTACGAGTATGTCGGTTACTGTCTGCTAACACAGAGGACAGTACTAAATTAATACAGGACACCCGGGGAATCGCCCACTTGGAGGCACTGAATTCCTGAATTAAGGCAAGGTATTTTATCCAAATCATATGCAGGACTGAGAGCACGTTGTTTTTTGTCTGCTAATACATAGGACAGCACTAAATCAACACAGGAATATTACGTAGCAATGTGTACTCCTATACTGAAACAGCGCCATATATCTTATGTTATAGATACCTACTGCGGTGGATTCCTTCACTGTCACCCCACTGTGGGACTGGAATCAGGTATATGGTCATTATTATATATATGCTTGTGGCCGCTTCTTAAAATATCAGGCACAGCAATCCTGTAACATGTTATTTATATGCAGGACTACGAGTATGTCGGTTACTGTCTGCTAACACAGAGGACAGTACTAAATTAATACAGGACACCCGGGGGATCGCCCACTTGGAGGCACTGAATTCCTGAATTAAGGCAAGGTATTTTATCCAAATCAGCCTATGTACCGTAGTATATGATAGAGCGCCAACACCTAGATCAAGGGTGTTCCCTCTTTCCTCTATTATAGGTTACTCTTTACGGCTGGCAAGCTTAGTGTGGTAATCAAATGAATCCTATCTAAGAGTCAAAGGCATTGTGGAGCCATAGAATTGTAATAGACAGACGCATATTAGTAAAGTGGAACGCCTGAGACCAAGTATGCAATTATTATTATTTTGCATGCCTGTTCACAATTGACATGCACTAATATCATGAATAATAAGGTGTGATCTGTCCTCTTGATAGATTTTAGCTATACTCCGGACACATCGGTGCTAAACACTGGATGAAACAAGCATCCACATAGGAGGTATAAACCATAGTCATTGACCACAGTATGATAGGGATATTAATCAATGATGGGTACTAATTGGGTATTTATATCCATGTAGGACATGTCCTTAACCTACACATTTTGGGACATAACTCCAGTGAGTCAATACTCCCACACATCACAACCATCTTTTAAAGTGATGAAAAAAGGAGTCCACTAGCACGGGTTAGTATGAGTGGTCTAACATACACTCAAATGATTGAAATTACTCCTGGAGCCTAATGAGGGTTTTTATTCTGTGTTGTTTCAGAATTGCCAAAAAGAAAATCTTCAAGACCCAGTCACAAAGCCCCTGATGAGCCCTCAACTGTTTAAAGGGCGAAACGCGTCGGGCAGTCTTTGATACGGCTAGAAATAATTTTGGGCATTTCTTGAATAGCGAATTATTAATATCTAACTCTCTATATCTAATACTGAGCACACAGACCTAAATGACAGCTCCTGACCATAAACCCCCAATCCTCAGTGGTTATATTGGTGATACAGACAAATTAGCCATTACTGACTAAGCACCCCCCTTTTTCCTCACTGTGGTGTTACTACTGTTGGGGTGTTTCATTCTTGAGGGGAGTACACTTTGAATACGCAGGGAGGGATTACCTAGGGTAAGTCGTCGTGGAACAGGGGCGTCTCTCTTATTAGGACGCCGACCCCTGTCGTAAGGTAGGAAAAGGAATAGGGTCAATTATCCTTCCTTTCCTCCCTGATTTTAAACAATCCATGTATGTTTGTGCAATTGTTATAATAAAGTATATGGTTTTATATATAAAAAGTAGTATAAATATTTGGTTAAAAACAATATCTACTTTTAGTTATTGATATTGGTATACAACTTATCGACTCCACAGCCCTGCTTACTAGTGCCTTCCATTGGGGTACAGGTCAAGTCCGGGTCCCAAACTGAACTTTATCAAAAATCTGGCTAAACCCACTGAACCGAACTTCCATGGGTTCACTCATTTCTAGTCAACTCATGACCCCATGGTATGGTGGCCTGTTAGATGCAGCTATAAGCAAGGTCTAACAGGCTCTGTCAGTGTGGCGCTGACAGGTCTCCTGCACTGCTATACATGTACAGCAATGCATGAGACCAGTGATCAAACAAAAAAAAATGATGTTCCACAGTGGGACTAAGAGAAAAAATAAAAAAAGTGAAATAAAACATGTAAAAGAGTTAAAAGAAACAAAACCAAAAATCTCTCAAAACTTGTTTCACCACTAAAAATGCATACTTTGCATTAAAACAAAAAGAAGCAAAAAAAATATACATAACTGTTATCACTAAGTCTGGAATGATCCAATCTATATTACTGTCATGCTATTTTATTTCATGCAGCAAATAACATAAAGTTGACTATCACATGGATATCACACTGTATATCAGATAGACATCACATGCACACATCATCTTATAACATTGGTAGGAAAGACATTTGAATTATCCCAGATAAGTACTCCTTTTTTTTTTTGTTTTTGTATGACCTAATAACTAAAGTATAGGTATAAAGCCCCCAACACACGCTTCAATATATCTCACAATCCGTCGTTGGGGTCAAGTTGTAAGTGACGCACATCCGGCATCGTTTGTGAGGTATCTGCGTGTGACAGCTACGTGCGATCAGGATTGAACGCAAAACCGTTGATCGCAAACACATCGTATCTTTGTCTAGAATTGAGCGTTTTGTTGCACGAACCTAGTCAATTGTAACGTGTGACATCCATCATACGATTTTGGTGTCTGATGCTATGTGCGCAGGTGTGCGCTCTGCACCGCAGCTTAAAAAAGGTCCGCTTCAGAGCGCAGCTGAAAAGCTGCGTTCTGAAGCGCCTCACAATGTCTGTCATTCATTAATCTCTGTCGGTCGGTCACTATCTCTGTCCCTCACTCTCTGTCCATGTCAGTCTATCCCCCTCTCTCATACTCACCGTTCCCCGATCTCCAGCGCGGCGCTGCACGGCATTCACACTGCTGCGGCGGCTTTTACTGTTTTGAAAAAGCCGGCCGCCCATTAAACAATCTCGTATTCCCTGCTTTCCCCGCCCACCGGTGCCTATGATTGGTTACAGTGAGACACGCGCCCACGCTGAGTGACAGGTGTCACACTGCACCCAATCACAGCAGCCGGTGGGCGTGTCTATACTGTGTAGTGAAATAAATAATTAAATAATTAAAAAAAACGGCGTGCGGTCCCCCCCAATTTTAAAACCAGCCAGATAAAGCCATACGGCTGAAGGCTGGTGTTCTCAGGATGGGGAGCTCCACGTTATGGGGAGCCCCCCAGCCTAACAATATCAGCCAACAGCCGCCCAGAATTGCCGCATACATTATATGCGACAGTTCTGGGACTGTACCCGGCTCTTCCCGATTTACCCTGGTGCGTTGGCAAATCGGGGTAATAAGGAGTTATTGGCAGCCCATAGCTGCCAATAAGTCCTAGATTAATCATGTCAGGCGTCTATGAGACACCCTCCATGATTAATCTGTTAATTACAGTAAATAAATTTATTAGAAATAAAAAACACAAACATATACCCTGGTTAACCACTTTAATCAGCCCCAAAAAGCCCTCCATGTCCGGCGTAATCCAGAATGGTCCAGCGTCGCTTCCAGCGCTGCTGCATGGAGGTGACCGGAGCAGCAGAAGACACCGCCGCTCCTATCACCTCCACGCAGCAACTGAAGGATGTCACCTCCATGCAGCAGAGCTGGAAGCGACGCTGGAGGTCCGTGGATTACGCCGGACATGGAGGGCTTTTTGGGGCTTATTAAATTGGTTACGAGGGAATTGGTTTGTGTTTTTTATTTCTAATAAATGATTTTTTTCAGGTGTGTGTGTGTGTGTGTGTGTGTGTGTTTATTTACTGTAATTTACAGATTAATCAAGGAAGGTTTCTCGGGGAGACGCCTGACATGATTAATCTAGGACTTATTGGCAGCTATGGGCTGCCATTAACTCCTTATTACCCCGATTTGCCAACGCATCAGGGCAAATCGGGAAGAGCCGAGTACAGTCCCAGAACTGTCGCATCTAATGTATGCGGCAATTCTGGGCGGCTGCTGACTGATATTGTTAGGCTGGGGGGCTCCCCATAACGTGGGGCTCCCCATCCTGAGAATACCAGCCTTCAGCCGTATGGCTTTATCTGGCTGGTATTAAAATTGGGGGGACCGCACGCCGGTTTCTTTAATTATTTAATTATTTATTTCACTGCACAGTATACACACGCCCACCGGCTGCTGTGATTGGGTGCAGTGAGACACCTGTCACTCAGCGTGGGGGTGTGTCTCACTGCAACCAATCATAGGCGCCTGTGGGCGAGGAAAGCAGGGAATACGAGATGGCTGTGTGCAGAGCACAGCGCGCCCGCCGGTATAAAGGCTCGGTCACGCTGTGCGGGCCGGCCAATCACTGCAATTCCACAACTAACAGGGCTGTGGCATTGCAGTGGTCTGCCAGCCAATCCCTGCATGAGGGCTGGCTCTCAAAAGAGCGCCAACATGCAGGGATGAAGACCACGAGTACAGCACGAGTATCGCGAAATTACTCGGTACCCGCCGAGTAGCCCGAGTACAGTGATACTCGTGCGAGTACCGAGTAGTGACAAGCGTACTCGCTCATCACTAGTTTTTAGGTGAACAATTAGGAAAAGCTCAGTATCAGTATGAATTATTGCTGATATCTCACCTTTGCACATACATTTATGTGTATTGTTGGCCCCAATTTTTTTATTTAATTAATAAAAATTTGGTTTTAACTATTTTTGGGGCGTTCGTCTATGTAAGCTTCTAATATTTAACTCTCCTGGTCCATCTATTCATTCATCTCTACATGTGGGGTATCGCCACACTCAGAAGAAAGTGTATAACAAACTATAGTGTTCACTTTTTCATGTTACTATTGAAAAAGTGAAACATTTGGGGATAAAGCAACATTTTTGTGTATAAAATTCAAATTTTCAATATGATGACCTAATATTACCAAATTCTATGTAGTACCTGTGGGTTCAAAACACTCCCTATACCCCTAGATAAAATCCTTGTGGGGTATAGTTTCCAAAATTGGGTTAATTGTGGGTGGTTTCTGCTGTTTAGGTACCTTAGGGGTTCGGAAAATGTGACATGGTGCCCGCAATCTATTTCAGCCAAATTTGGGTTTCAAAATTCAAATGATGCTCATTTCCTTCCGCAGGGCTGCCACTAGGAATTTCAGGGCCCCTGACTGGCATAATTTTGGGGCCCCCTTGAGACTCCACCCAAGCTCCGCCTCCATCCCTGCTCTGCCTCCACACCTCACACACAAGCCAATAAATGAAGTGTGAAGGGCCCCCCCTCCTGTTGGGGCCCTGGACTAGAGTCCTGTTTGTCCAACCCTGGTGGTGGCCCTGCCTTCCGTTTCTCCGAACAGAGGCTTCTGACCACATGTGGGTTATTAGTCGCAGAAATTGGGTGAATAAATTGCAGGGTCCATTTTTATCATGCTATCCCTTTTAAAGTGAAAATATTGATGCTAAAGCAACATTTTAGAGGGAAAATGTTCAAATTGTTACCTGACCCAGGTAATGGTTTCACTTTTGGGGAGGTTCCAATATATAGGCCCCTCAAAGTCCATTGCAATCTGAATAAATCTCTAAAAACAACAGATTTTACAAGTTTCTTGAAAAAAATTAGCAATTGCTGTTAAACTTTTAATTTTTATAACATCCTAATGAAATAATATAATGAGTAAAAAATAATGCATATATAAAGCAGATATATAGGAAAAGTTATTTTTTTATTTATTTTGTACAACATGACTAACTGGTTTAAAGGGCTATTCCCATCTCCAAGATCCTATCCCAACTTGTAGTAGGTGTAATAATACTAATATTAGCAGATACCTCCAATTAGAAATGTAGTATAGTTCTCCTGATTCACTGTCACTTACCTCATGTGCAGGGCATTGCAGGACCTTAGATGTCCATGGCTACAACTATGCATATAGCCACAGTTAGGCTATGTGCGCACGTTGCGTTTTTTTTGGGTGACCACAAAGATGCAGCGTTTTTGTGCGTTTTTGGCCACTAAAAAACGCACAAAAACACACCCGCGGTAAAAAACTAATGCGTTTTTGCACGTTTTTTGCTGCATTTTGTTTTTCCAATGCATTGCATGGGTGAAAAACGCTGGCAAAAACGCAAAAATAATTGGTATGTTGCATCTTTGTGGTCACCGCAAAGACACATTTAAAACAAAACTGCACTGTGCGGACAGAAAAAATAAAAATTCATAGACTTTGCTGGGGAAGGAAGTGCATGCAGTTTTTAGACTAAAAATGCACCCAAAAACGTGCAAAAACGCACCGTGTACACATAGTCTTAGTCAGTTGCTCATAGTCATAACCATGGATGCCTAAGGTCCTGCAATACCCCGATTATGAGGTAAGCAACATAGTGAGTCAAGAGAACTATACTTCATTTCTAATTGGAGATATTTGCTAATAATATTATTATTATTATTATTATTATTATACCTACTACATATTGAGATAGTTACTTGGAGATGGGAATACCCCTTTAACTATATAAAAATTGAACAATTTTCACCAAAATTCCAATATTCTCACAAATACAAAAAGTATCGATCTAAATTTACAACTAACATAAAGTACAATGGGTCTTGAAAAAAACAATCTCAGATTCAAAGAGATTTGTTGAAGTATTCCAGAGTTATTTCCACATGAGGTGACACTGGTCAGATTTCCAAAATGTTGCCTAGTTTTTAGGCTATGTTCACACATTGTGTTTTTTTATGTTTTTTTGTAGCTTTTATTCTTGAGTTTTATGCAAATGAAAACTTGCTTTTTACAGTACGAGCAAAACTAATGAGATTTCAGACATCTCATGCACATGATTGTTTTTTTTTTCCTGATTGAAATGCATTTTTCATAGAAGCGGCATGTCAACTTTTGCAGCATTTTTTTCACCATTGAAGACAATGATAGTGCAAAAACATTGCAAAAAGGCAGCTGCTGCATTTTTGCAGATTTTGTGGTGAATGAAACTAACTTTATTAAACATGTACTGCAGACAAATGACACACTAAAAACACAGCCAAATAATGCAGTAAAAACACAGCAAAAAAGCAGCAAAACCTGCTTTTTGAAAGCAACTTTTTTACTGCCAGGTGAGCTGGATTTAGCTGAAGACAAATGTCAGCAAAAATGCAACTTGTGAACATAGTCTTAAAGAGAATCTATCAGCAGGTTTTAGGTACTTCATCTGATATCAGCATGATGTAAGCAAAGAGATTCTGAAACTAACCATGTTTAACTTAGTAGGAAGGAAGGTGTTAACATCACTCTGCCGTGAAGAAATTCTGAACACACAAATTGTCCTTGATGGTAAGCTTTTTATTTCATGCGTTTCGGAGATAAAATCTCCTTCTTCTGGAGTATGATCACAGATGTACCTATGTTTACCTTTAATTACTAATAAAACCATTCTGACATTATCAAAAGAATTGAGTGCAGCAGAGCTGGGAGAGCTGTCCTGCCCAAAACAGGCTCTCAATACAGATTGTGCAGTGGCTGTAAGGTGTCAATCACAGCAGTGGACAACATGGAATGTGACTTCCTAGTCCTCTAATGCTAATCACAGGGTAATAAACCCTTTAGTATAGGTAAACAATAGCTCACACACAGATAAGAGGAGCACAGTTGTGTTCTATTTTTTAACCCTTGCAGCATGCTGTCCTTAACTTACCTTGCAAACTCCTGCTGACAGATTCCCTTTAAGGTCAAAATTGTTTCAGTCACTAAGTGGTTAAATTAATTGGTTTTAAGACACAATACTAAACATTTGAAAAATACCCTGGAGACAGGGTATACATCTTTTTTCTCACAATTATACCTGAAGAAGGCTGAAGGATAAAACATCCGAGCCGAAACGCGTTGTATAATTAATTAGATTTTAATGTACAAATAAAATATCTCTTTACTTATTTGTATATTGGTCCAGTCATATGACCAAAAATCATCCAATATGTTCCACCATTGGTAGCAGGAGCGCCGCAAGACTGGTAATTGCCTTTGGAACAATACTAAACATGTGATTTCTGTTGTCAATCAATATTTTTTTTTTAAATAAACTGATCTCAGTAAGAAAAAAGCAAAGAAGGCAGTTTACATATTTTTTTTAGGACATTGGTTGTTTCTCAGAGCAGTACCCCATTATTTAGCAATAAAACTGGAAACTGGCTATGAGAGTATAGATCTAATAAACTTATTGAATTGGGAATGTAACTAAAAACTTGCAAATAATTAAAAAAATCTTAATAAAAAAATATGTTTTTAAGTATTTTTAACAGTAAATTTAAGTGAATCTTAAAACAGTTTAAAGCTCTGTGAAAATGAACTTGCTGAGCACAAATGATATATACTAAAATAATAATTATTACTGCAATCAAGAATCAGCCAGCTGCTAAACATTGACTCACTAGAGCAGATCAGGCAAAATGAACCTAGGTGCAAGAATGATTGAAAACTGAATAAACAATATTATAACAACATGAACACTATAGTAATAACCCACAAGAAAATCTCCAACGGGATCCCCTAAAGCTACTTGGCACTATTCCATACATCCAAAATTGAAAGATCTTGGGATGAAACACAGCACAGCCCAAAGGACAAGTATTTTCAGCACCATTAACAAAAGTTTTACGGGAGTTGTTTTTGTGCCAATAACTATGCAGATCATAGTTATTCTCTCGTAGGTTGGCAAAGTTTTCATACAGAATGCAGGCGTCAGTCTGCAATAACTTTCCATCAAAATATTAACAGTGGCTGTAGAATAAATGTAGCTCTGTATGGCATAAAGAAATACAAACTTGAAGGTCTAAAATGTTTTGTAGTGAATAGCTAAATTAACATCAAAAGCTTAAAATTTGCTAATGATCAAAACAGGTGTGTAGCCTGGAGCTAGGGAAATCTGTGTCACACCTACCAAGTAGCACATAGTTGGTAAATCTACAACCATCATCTTCTTGATGTGTATGGGGAGATATAGCACATCTGGTCCACAATATAAATTATGGCTATAACAGAGAGTTGTCTTAACCCGCTGCACGCAGCAAAGCACAGTTCATTCTCAGAGCCCATGTTGAACCTTGTCCTCCATTAAAAACCCCTAAACTAGGCTGTGTAAGCATCAGAACTGGACTATGGAGTGATGGAAGGTGAACTACTTTAATGAACAACTCTTTGTTTTATATCACATGTCAGGAGTGAATACTGTGGAAAAAGAAAGCGCAATAGGGTTTTACCCGAGTAATATGGGGTGAACAAGAGCAAATGCACTCACCAAATCGAGTTGTGAAAGTCACAACTACTATGCACGCATGATAATCCAGGCCACGGCAGCAGCACCCAGGATGGCTGATAATGGAGAGTAGTAGAATTGGGTTTTAACACCGCGCCAATGACCGCTATGGACGTCTGTAAGAGTAATGTTACTTTTTATTTCATTTACAGGTCAACGCATTTCTGGAGTCTCCGCTCCCTTCCTCAGGACATGCAGGAAAAGATTTAATGTACTTTTTTCCTCCATGTCCTGAGGAAGGGAGCGGAGACTCCAGAAATGCGTTGACCTGTAAATGAAATAAAAAGTAACATTAATCTTACAGACGTCCATAGCGGTCATTGGCGCGGTGTTAAAACCCAATTCTACTACTCTCCATTATGTTTTATATCACATGGCATAGAGGGTGAGTGGGCATTGTAAGTGAAAAATAAAAGCAGCAAGATACACTATGAGAGGAAGGCAGACCTAAACTTTTGTCCTGGCATTCAGGTTGATATTCTTTGACACATGCCAATTATTGAAACAATGAGTAAAACCAAAAACTTTTTATGGTAATGGTATTACCTAATGGCAGTGACTTCTTCCAGCAGGGAAATGCATCCTACCATTAGGCCTCTTTCACATGTCAGTGATTCTGGTAGATATGTGACAGTTCTTATATGTACCAGAATCAGACATACGCAGACCCATTAAAATCAATGGGTCTACACACACATCAGTGATTTCTGACTGACATGTTTCTGTGCAGTGTACACGCGTGTCCATGTGTTCCACACGGAGACAAATCCGTTTTTTCTGGCATCACTGATGTCCCACAGACCACACTATGGTTTTGTGACGCCCCTGACTATCAGGGTGTCACAGGGAACTGCACCCCTATCTCTCATGGTGCAGAGCTCGTCCTCCATGGTTCTGGGTTCCTACACACTGGTATTGCTTCCAACAGCACTCAAATCCTAACCATACCTCACATCACACCCTGTCAGGCACACCAGTTGGTTGTCTATCTGGAATAGGGCCACCCACCTAGGGGTCAGGCAGACTGGTGGGAGGGAGGAAGTCAGTCGAGTAGTAGCCCTCAGAGAGTGAGGAGCTGAGGGAGTTGGAGCTCCCTGTGTGAACTTGGTTGGGTCGCGGACGGTGGTCTGGGACCAGAGGAGTTGGAGATCCGGTCGCAGGGTATTGGGAGAAGGTGCCCAGACTAAGTTTTGGAGAACGGTCGGCACTAGAAGTCCAGTAACTGGACCAGTACCGAGCACGGTGGGGTACAGGACCCTAGATCAGGGAGTAGCTTCACGCAACCTGATAATTCACCTGTGGAGGATAGTCTCTTTATAAACTTTCCCCAAGAGATCAGAGATCAAAGGCATCTAGACAATGAGGGGGATAGGGCCTTCCAGCTTATGCAGCCCACTGAAATCCCAAGTGTCAGCCATTGAGAGCACAGCTCCACTATATCACTTTAGGGAGCGGGACCCTGACAGCTTCAGGCCAAAGGGTTACTCAGGAACAGCTAGACAATTGTGCATGGAGGCAGGCTCCGGACCACTAAGCATTACCAGCAGGGACAGACACCCGGACAAGCTCCCCAGAGTAGCAGCGGCACCCAGAGACTTGGTTTACTTCTGTATCAGAGTCTGCTTAATGATTGCACCAACATCTTCACAGCCTGAGTGAGTACACTTGCCTCCCCGAGTCCTGCCTTCCCGCATAGCCTGCACAACACCATCCGCCACTTATCTCTAGAGTCCCGGGGCCTCCCCTACCCATTTAGGGATCACCATCTGGCTGCCCCACTCCATCTTCCCTGGGTACTCCCATCGGCAGTGGTGTTAGTCAACTTACCACAAACCACGGGTGGCGTCACAAACTCTCCCTTCTAAATATCTCCCCTTTTAAATGAGTGGCCGCTGAACCTCGGGTCTGGGGACCCTCGAGCAACAGAAAACTCCGGATCCGAGCAGTTTGCCCGCTCCAGGGGGTGGCACACCTCAATCCCTGAAACCTGTATTAGAAAAACACGGACATGGAAAATAAAAATCTTTATATACAGTTAGGTCCAGAAATATTTGGACAGTGACACAATTTTCGCGAGTTGGGCTCTGCATGCCACCACATTGGATTTGAAATGAAACCTCTACAACAGAATTCAAGTGCAGATTGTAACGTTTAATTTGAAGGTTTGAACAAAAATATCTGATAGAAATTGTAGGAATTGTACACATTCCTTTACAAACACTCCACATTTTAGGAGGTCAAAAGTAATTGGACAAATAAACCAAACCCAAACAAAATATTTTTAATTTCAATATTTTGTTGCGAATCCTTTGGAGGCAATCACTGCCTTAAGTCTGGAACCCATGGACATCACCAAACGCTGGGTTTCCTCCTTCTTAATGCTTTGCCAGGCCTTTACAGCCGCAGCCTTCAGGTCTTGCTTGTTTGTGGGTCTTTCCGTCTTAAGTCTGGATTTGAGCAAGTGAAATGCATGCTCAATTGGGTTAAGATCTGGTGATTGACTTGGCCATTGCAGAATGTTCCACTTTTTTGCACTCATGAACTCCTGGGTAGCTTTGGCTGTATGCTTGGGGTCATTGTCCAACTGTACTATGAAGCGCCGTCCGATCAACTTTGCGGCATTTGGCTGAATCTGGGCTGAAAGTATATCCCGGTACACTTCAGAATTCATCCGGCTACTCTTGTCTGCTGTTATGTCATCAATAAACACAATTGACCCAGTGTCATTGAAAGCCATGCATGCCCATGCCATCACGTTGCCTCCACCATGTTTTACAGAGGATGTGGTGTGCCTTGGATCATGTGCCGTTCCCTTTCTTCTCCAAACTTTTTTCTTCCCATCATTCTGGTACAGGTTGATCTTGGTCTCATCTGTCCATAGAATACTTTTCCAGAACTGAGCTGGCTTCATGAGGTGTTTTTCAGCAAATTTAACTCTGGCCTGTCTATTTTTGGAATTGATGAATGGTTTGCATCTAGATGTGAACCCTTTGTATTTACTTTCATGGAGTCTTCTCTTTACTGTTGACTTAGAGACAGATACACCTACTTCACTGAGAGTGTTCTGGACTTCAGTTGATGTTGTGAACGGGTTCTTCTTCACCAAAGAAAGTATGCGGCGATCATTCACCACTGTTGTCATCCGTGGACGCCCAGGCCTTTTTGAGTTCCCAAGCTCACCAGTCAATTCCTTTTTTCTCAGAATGTACCCGACTGTTGATTTTGCTACTCCAAGCATGTCTGCTATCTCTCTGATGGATTTTTTCTTTTTTTTCCAGCCTCAGGATGTTCTGCTTCACCTCAATTGAGAGTTTCTTAGACCGCATGTTGTCTGGTCACAGCAACAGCTTTCAAATGCAAAACCACACACCTGTAATCAACCCCAGACCTTTTAACTACTTCATTGATTACAGGTTAACGAGGGAGACGCCTTCAGAGTTAATTGCAGCCCTTAGAGTCCCTTGTCCAATTACTTTTGGTCCCTTGAAAAAGAGGAGGCTATGCATTACAGAGCTATGATTCCTAAACCCTTTCTCCGATTTGGATGTGAAAACTCTCATATTGCAGCTGGGAGTGTGCACTTTCAGCCCATATTATATATATAATTGTATTTCTGAACATGTTTTTGTAAACAGCTAAAATAACAAAACTTGTGTCACTGTCCAAATATTTCTGGACCTAACTGTACTCACCTTCTCCAGCGATGCTATGTTCAGCCGTTGCTGTCTGCTGCTTCCAAGCCAGCTATGTATTCTCATGCATACAGTGGGGAAAAAAAGCATTTAGTCAGCCACCAATTGTGCAAGTTCTCCCACTTAAAAGATGAGAGAGGCCTGTAGTTGACATCATAGGTAGACCACAACTATGAGAGACAAAATGAGAAAACAAATCCAGAAAATCACCTTGTCTGATTTGGCAAGATTTGTTTTTGCAAATTATGGTGGAAAATAAGTATTTGGTCAATAAGAAAAGTTCATCTCAATGTTTAGTTATATATCCTTTGTTGGCAATGACAGAAGACAAGATTAGAGATGAGCGAACCAGTCGCGGTTCGGCTCGAGCTTGGTTCGCCGAACGGAAGTCTCGTTCGAGTTCGGATCGGCGAACCGCTCGAACCCAAAGGAAACAATGGAAAGCAATCACAAACACATAAAAACACCTAGAAAACACCCTCAAAGGTGTCCAAAAGGTGACAAACAACTCACAACACAAACACATGGGAAAGTGACAAGGACATATACTCATGCGAAAACAAAACAGATGGACAAGGAAAAAGAGTAGGAGACACAGATATAGGCATGGCATGCCCTTCTAAAATCATGTAAAACACCGCAAGGTTACTCCAAGCGGAGTCTCCTCCTTTTTTTCCAAAAACTGGGCCACACACACACCTACCCCTTCAGTGGCAGCACTTGTGCCCCAGTTGTACACTTCACAGCTAGATTTGTATCAAACACATTTAAAAATATGCCATCCTTAACTGTCCCCAGGATGACACCGGGGTAGGTAACTAAGTCGTTCCTGATCCCAGCCCTGTTCATCTTGGATCATTTTTAAAAACCCTGTAAGCAAGGGTTACTCCAAGCACAGTCTCCCTTTTTTCCAAAAATTGGGCCACACACACACACCCACCCCTTCAGTGGCAGCACTTGTGCCCCAGTTGTACACTTCACAGCTAGATTTGCATCAAGCACATTCAAAAATACGCCATCCTTAACCATCCCCAGGATGACACCGGGGTAGGTAGCTAAGTCTTTCCTGAACCCAGCTCTGTTCATTTTGAATCATTTTTAAAAACACTGTAAGCAAGGGTTACTCCAAGCGGAGTCTCCCTTTTTTCAAAAAATTGGGCCACACACACCCACCCCTTCAGTGGCAGCACTTGTGCCCCAGTTGTGCACTTCAGAGGTAGATTTGCATTAAGCACATTCAAAAATACGCCATACTTAACCGTCCCCAGGATGACCCCGGGGTAGGTAGCAAAGTCTTTGCTGAACCATGACTTGTTCATCTTTGCTCCTTTTAAAAAACACAGCAAGCAAGAGTTACTCCTAGCAGAGTCTCCCTTTTTTCCAAAAATTGGGCCCCACACACACCCACCCCTTCAGTGGCAGCACTTGTGCCCCAGTTGTACACTTCACAGCTAGATTTGCATCAAGCACATTCAAAAATACGCCCTCCTTAACCGTCCCCAGGATGACACCGGGGTAGGTAGCTAAGTCTTTCCTGAACCCAGCTCTGTTCATTTTGGATCATTTTTAAAAACACAGTAAGCAAGGGTTACTCCAAGCGGAGTCTCCCTTTTTTCAAAAAATTGGGCCACACACACCCATCCCTTCAGTGGCAGCACTTGTGCCCCAGTTGTGCACTTCACAGGTAGATTTGCATTAAGCACATTCAAAAATACGCCATACTTAACCGTCCCCAGGATGACCCCGGGGTAGGTAGCAAAGTCTTTGCTGAACCATGACTTGTTCATCTTAGCTCCTTTTAAAAAAAACAGCAAGCATTGGTTACTCCAAGCGGAGTCTCCCTTTTTTCCAAAAATTGGGCCCCACACACACCCACCCCTTCAGTGGCAGCACTTGTGCCCGAGTTGTACACTTCACAGGTAGATTTGCATCAAGCACATTCAAAAATACGCCAAACTTAACCGTCCCCAGGATGACCCCGGAGTAGGTAGCAAAGACTTTGCTGAACCATGACTTGTTCATCTTAGCTCCTTTTAAAAAAAACAGCAAGCATTGGTTACTCCAAGCGGAGTCTCCCTTTTTTCCAAAAATTGGGCCCCACACACACCCACCCCTTCAGTGGCAGCACTTGTGCCCGAGTTGTACACTTCACAGCTAGATTTGCATCAAGCACATTCAAAAATACGCCATACTTAACCGTCCCCAGGATGACACCGGGGTAGGTAGCTATGTCTTTCCTGATCAGAGCTTTTTTCATCTTGGATCATTTTTAAAAACACTGTAAGCAAGGGTTACTCAAAGCGGAGTCTCCCTTTTTTCCAAAAATTGGGCCACACACACACCCACCCCTTCAGTGGCAGCACTTGTGCCCCAGTTGTACACTTCACAGGTAGATTTGCATCAAGCACATTCAAAAATACGGCATACTTAACCGTCCCCAGGATGACACCGGGGTAGGTAGCTATGTCTTTCCTGATCAGAGCTTTTTTCATCTTGGATCATTTTTTAAAACACTGTAAGCAAGGGTTACTGCAAGCGGAGTCTCCCTTTTTTCCAAAAATTGGGCCACACACACACCCATTCCTTCAGTGGCAGCACTTGTGCCCCAGTTGTACACTTCACAGGTAGATTTGCATCAAGCACATTCAAAAATACGCCATCCTTAACCGTCCCCAGGATGACACTGGGGTAGGTAGCTAAGTCTTTCCTGATCCCAGCTCTGTTCATCTTGGATCATTTTTAACCCCTTAACGACCGCGGGCCGTAAAATTACGTCCTTGCAGTCATAATGTTACTGCCCGCGGTCTGCCGGCAGCATCATGCTGCAATCAGCAGACATCTCAGCTGATTTTCACAGCTGAGATGTGTGCCTGCTAGGCACGAGCAGAATCGTTATCTGTTCGTGCCGTTTAACCCCTTATATGGTGCTGTCAATATGTGACAGCGCCATTATAAGCGCGATCGCGGTAAACATTTACTTACCGCCCGATACCGGAAGTCACGTGACGCGATCTTGTGACTCCCGATAGTTGTCATGGTAGCACAGGGTCATGTGATGACTCCTGTACTACACCTGATTTGCTTTCACTTTCGCTGTGCCAACGGCACAGCAAAAGAGAAAGAGAGCGTATCTGCTGTTTACAGCCTTGTAGCTGTGATCAGCAGATACTGCAGAGCGATCGGAATGCTGATCGCAATAACCCCCTAGGGGGACTAGTAAAATAAAAAAGAAAAGTTAAAAAAAAGTTTTAAAAAATGTAAAAAAACCAAAAAAACCCAAAAGTTCAAATCACCCCCCATTCGCCCCATTGAAAATTAAAGGGTTACAAAATAAAAAATATACACACATTTGGTATCGCCGCGTTCAGAAACGCCCGATCTATCAAAATATAAAATCAATTAATCTAATCAGTATACGGCGTAGCGGCAAAAAAATTTCCAAATGCCAAAACGATGTTTTTTTTGTCGCCACAACTTTTGCGCAAAATGCAATAAGAGCCGATCAAAACGTAGCATCTGCCTAAAAATGGTACCGTTAAAAACGTCAGCTCGAGAAGCAAAAAATAAGCCATCATTGAGCTATAGATCCCGAAAAATGAGAACGCTATGGGTCACGGAATATGGCGTAAAACGTGCGCCACTTTTTACGGACAAACTTCCGATTTTTTTTTAACCCCTTATATAAAAGTAAACCTATACATGTTTGGTGTCTACGAACTCGCACTGACCTGAGGCATCATACCCACACATCAGTTTTACCATATAGTGAACACAGTGAATAAAATATCTCAAAAACCATAGTGCTATCGCACTTTTTTTGCAATTTTTCTGCCTTTGGAATTTTTTTGCCGTTCTCTAGTACACTATATGGTAAGACTGATGATTTCATTTAAAAGTACAGCTCGTGCTGCAAAAATTGAGCCCTCACATGACCATATTGACTGAAAAATAAAAAAGTTACGTCTCTCAGAAAAAGAATGGCGAAAAAAAAAACCGAAAAATCGGTGGGTCGTGAAGGGGTTAAAAACACTGTAAGCAAGGGTTACTCCAAGCGGAGTCTCCCTTTTTTACAAAAATTGGGCCCCACACACACCCACCCCTTCAGTGGCAGCACTTGTGCCCCAGTTGTACACTTCACAGGTAGATTTGCATCAAGGACATTCAAAATCCACAAGCATTTACTCTCCCCAGGATGACACAGGTGTAGTAAATTCCTTGTGGATCCATGACTTGTTCATTTTGATGAACGTTAGTCTGTCCGCATTGTCACTGGACAGACGCGTGCGCTTATCTGTCAGCACACACCCAGCAGTACTGAAGACACGTTCAGAGACAACGCTGGCAGCCGGACATGACAAAATCTCCAAGGCGTAAGTGGAGAGCTCTGGCCATTTTTAAAGATTTGAAGCCCAAAATGAGCAAGGCTCCATTTGCAAAGTCATGGCATCGATGTTCATTTGGAGTCATCCTCTCCAGCCGTTGTCTATGTGTCAGACTTGTTGTCTCTGGTGGCCTTGCAAAGGATGGTCTAAAAAAATTATGAAAAGATTCAATAAAATTGCTGTTACCAGCACCAGATACGGTGCTACTGGTACTGGTAGACTGTTGAAGATGACGAGACCGTCCCATGTTTGTCAAGTTACAACTGGGAGATAAACTCCCTGCACCACGGTTGTTTGGTGGAAAAGCCGAGCTAAGATCGAGTAACAGCTTCTGCTGATACTCCTGCATACGTGCGGAATTCTATGGCTGGAATTATGTCACAAAATTTGGACTTGTACCGGGGATCTAATAGTGTGGCAAGCCAGTAGTCATCATCACTTCTAATTTTGACAATATGAGGGTCATGTTTGAGGTAGTGCAGCAAGAAGGCGCTCATGTGTCTTGCGCAGCCATGCGGACCAAGTCCACGCTGTGTTTATGGCATAGGCATAGAGGTGCTAACCATTCTTTCTTCCTCTGACATCTCCCCCCAACCTCTCTGAACAGAAATTTGACCAAGGTCTCCCTCATCCGCTGAGTCTTCCATGTCCATGGACAGTTCGTCCTCCATTTCTTCATGTTCTCCTGCACCTTCCTCAACATTTCGCCTGCTACTATGCGCCCTTGTTGATCCCTGTCCCCCATGGTCCCATGCCTGCCGCGTTGGTGATGATGAACATTTGGACCTTGGTGATGTTGTTGTCTCTTGCGCATATGAATCCTCCTGTAGTTCCTCCCCTTCCTGTTGTCCCACCCCCTGATTCCGAATAGTGTTTAGCGTGTGCTCCAGCATGTAAATGACTGGAATTGTCATGCTGATAATGGCATTGTCAGTGCTAAACCTATTCGGCGCCATGTCAAAACTGAGCAGAAGGGTGCATAGGTTCTTGATCTGAGACCACTCCATCAGGGTGATCTGCCCCACCTCTGCATCTCGTTGGCCCAGGCTATACGTCATGACGTATTGCACCAGGGCTCGACGGTGCTGCCACAGTCGCTGTAACATGTGGAGAGTCGAATTCCAGCGTGTCGGCACATTGCATTTCAGGCGATGAACCGGCAGGCCGAAAGACTTCTGGAGCGATGCAAGTTGCTCAGCAGCGGTGGTTGAACGGCGGAAGTGAGCAGACAGTTTTCGTGCCCTGTTCGGAAGGCCGTCTAGGCCGGGATAGTGTGTGAAAAATTGCTGGACAACAAGGTTCAACATGTGAGCCATACAAGGCACGTGTGTCACCTTGCCCAGGCAAAGGGCCGCACCCAGGTTTGCAGCATTGTTGCACACGGCCTTACCAGACTGCAGGTTGAGTGGAGACAACCATTTATTAAACTCAGTCTCCACAGCTGCCCACAACTCAGACGCTGTGTGACTCTTATTTCCAAGACATGTCAAGCTAAAGACCGCCTGATGCCGTTGCGCTCTGCTGCCAGCATAGTAATGAGGTGTGCGTGATTTCTTGTGCGCAGTTACAACGCTAGTGGCCTAACCAGGCAGGCTTGGTGCGGAGGTGGAGGACCCAGACGAGGTGGAGGAGGCAGAAGCAGTGGCGGAACTTGGACAGACAGAGGATTGACACACAAGTCGTGGGGACGGCAAGACTTGTGCAGCAGACCCTTCACCATCTATCACCATAGTTACCCAGTGCCCCGTCAGCGACATGTAACGTCCCTGTCCATGCTTACTGGTACAAGTATCGGTGGTGAAATGCACCCGTTCACACACAGAGTTTCTCAAGGAAGCGGTGATGTTGTGTGCGACATGCTGGTGTAGTGCAGGTACACCTTTCTTACAGAAGTAGTGGCGACTGGGCATCTGGTACTGGGGCACAGCGACAGACATAAGGTCTCTAAAATCCTGTGTGCACACCAGGCGGAAAGGCAGCATTTCGGTACCCAAGAGCTTACAGAGGGATAAAGTCAACCTCTTAGCTTTGTCATGGGTCGCAGGAAATGGCCTTTTATTTGTCCACATCTGAGGGACAGAGATCTGGCTGCTGTGTGTCGACGGTGTTGAGTAGGGTGTCCCTGGAAAATGCAGGTTTGTGAGGAAAGTGCAGGCGTAGACATGATGTTGCCTTCATCCAACGTTGGTGCTATCGATGTCTGAGAGAGCTGTACACACAAACTTGTTTCCCCTTCCAAACCAACTGATGACCAACCAAGCAAACTGCCTGTTGCGGTTACAGTGGTGGAAGTTGTGTGTGGAAAACCAGGTATGACAGCTGTTCCCACAGTCCTAGAAGATGAAGAGCGCGCGGATGCACTGGATGGGGCAGGCGGTGGAAGGTTCGCTCCGCTAGGCCGCATTGCAGCACGGTGAGCTTCCCACCGGGACATATATTTATTCATGTGACGATTCATGGCAGAAGTTGTCAAACTGCTGAGGTTTTGCCCTCTACTAACAGAATCACGACAAATTTTACAGATCACATAATTTGGGCAATCTTTTGCTATGTCAAAAAAGGACCAGGCTAGGCAAGGCTTAGAAGGCATGCGACCTGCTGATCCACCCCGACCAGTGCTCAGAGGCACAGTGGTGGCTGAGGATGCAGTTGTAGACGTGCTACCAGTACTCCGACTCTGTCCAGGAAGGCGCAAGGTAACTTCGTCGTCAGTTGCATCCTCCTCCACCGCCTCTGTTGACCTCCTCGAGTGCCTGACTGTGGGTTGACAGTAGGTGGGATCTAGAACTTCCTCATCCATTGTTGTGTTTGCACTCCCCTCACCCTCAGACCGAGCCTCTTCTTGCCCTAACCGAATATTTAAGTTGTCATCCCAATCTGGTATCTGCGTCTCATCGTCATCAGTATTTTCCTCATTGTCTATAACAACAGGTGTTACAGTTTGTGAATAAGGGTCAACATAATGCTCAGAAACTTGGTCCTCACAGCCTGAATCAGAGTCACAAAGGTTCTGGGCATCACTGCAGACCATTTCCTGGTCTGTACTCACTGTAGCTTGGGAGCACACCTCTGATTCCCAGGCTATAGTGTGACTGAAAAGCTCTGCAGACTCAGCCATTTCAGTTCCACCATACTGTGCAGGGCGCATGGAGACTTCAGAGCTGGGAGAAAGCAAGTGTGATTGGGATGACAACTCAGAGGACTGGTGTTTTTTGGATACGATAGTTGAGGTGGCGGAGAGGGCACTTGTTGGACCACTTGAGATCCATTCAAGCATTTTCTTTTTTTTGCCATCATCTACCTTTGTTCCAGTTGTTCGTGTCCGTAAAAAAGGGAGCACATCGGATTGTCCATGGTAAGTAGTAGACATCTTACTTTTGCTGGAAGATGGTCTATCTTGAGCAGATGTTAATGGAGCTTTGCCACCTTCCCCACGGACAAACCCTTTTTTTCCATTTCCAACACGCCTCTTCCCCTTTCCACCAGCATCTGTCATTTTGCCACTCATTTTGATTGCAACAACATTGTGAACTTAAAATGTGGTAGTAAAAATTGAGAGGTGATGTAGATTGCAGCGGTGGTCTCTCTTTATTAACAGCAGAATAAACAACAATAACTATCCCTGACAATGCAACTACGGCCCTTAAACTGGCAGCATAGTTTCCTATTAGAATGGCTTAGTAACAATGAGTTTGAGAGTGCAATGCAAAGGAGCTGCAAATAGATTTGCACTAGTGGGACACTAATGGAAGTCCAACAGCCACTTTTAGGATGCCACTAAGTTTACTCAGTGTTTGCTAGCATAATGGCTTAGTAACAATGAGTTTGAGTGTGCAATGCAGTGGTGCTGCAAATAGCTTTGCACCAGTGGGACAATAATGAAGTCCAACAGCCACTTTTAGGATGCCACTAAGTTTACTCAGTGTTTGCTAGTATAATGGCTTAGTAACAATGAGTTTGAGTGTGCAATGCAGTGGTGCTGCAAATAGCTTTGCACCAGTGGGACAATAAGGGAAGCCCAACAGCCAATTTTAGGATGCCACTAAGTTTACTCAGTGTTTGCTAGTATAATGGCTTAGTAACAATGAGTTTGAGTGTGCAAAGGGCAGGAGGGTACAGTGGCAGGGTTGTGGGTCAGGGTACAGGAAAGGAAGCCTCACTTTCTATCCCTCTTAATGGGGAAATGTAGCTTCTGTAGCTGTTAAAATCTGTTTCCACGGACCTTACTGTCACCTATGTCTCTGAGCCTGCTGTTATTAGCCCTTACAAGGGCTAATAGAAACTTCTATTCCTATTCTGTATAGCGCTGTGTGTAGCGCGTACACAGTAGTATCGGAGACAGGAGCTACGCCAGCGGTGACTGACACCCAGACGCAGAAGAGATAATGGCGTCCGGACGGGCAGATACCCGTTTTTATAATGCAGGGACATGTGACATGGACATCCTATCACACATGCCGTTGCTTTTCTGGCTAAATGTCCACTTAGCTGTGTGTGTCTGGGATTGGCTGATATGCTGGCCTGCCCCACTACACGCGCGTGCTTAGGGAAGAAAGACTAGGAAAAAAAAAAATGGCGATCGCCATTATCCCAGCAGCAGTTATCTGAATGTGCTGTTCCCGCACACTATACGCTGAAATTTCATAATAGTGTGAGTCACAGAGTGACTTACACTATTACAGCGGAAAGCCAGCTAGTAATTAGCTTGGCTTTTTGTTGCTAGAACCGTTCTCGAACGTAACTTGAACTTTCGAGCTTTAGCAAAAAGCTTGAGTTCTAGTTCGATCTAGAACAGCCTCCAAAATCACTCGAACCGCGAACTACAGAACCACGAACCGCGCTCAACTCTAGTTAGGAGATAAAAGAGGACGAGACACAGATATAGGCATGGCATGCCCTTCTACAATAATGTAAAACACCGCAAGGTGACTCCAAGCGGAGTCTCCCTCTTTTCCAAAAATTGGGGCACACAGACTCCCCTTTAGTGGCAGCACTGGTGCCCCAGTTGTACACTTCACAGGTAGATTTGCATCAAGCACATTCAAAAATACACCATCCTTAACCGTCCCCAGGATGACACCGGGGTAGGTAGCAAAGTCTTTGCTGAACCATGACTTGTTCATCTTGGCTCCTTTTTAAAAACAAAGCAAGGGTTACTCCAAGCAGAGTCTCCCTTTTTTCCAAAAATTGGGCCACACAGACACTTCTTCAGTGGCAGCACTTGTGCCCCAGTTGTACACTTCACAGGTAGATTTGCATCAAGCACATTCAAAAATACGCCATCCTTAACTGTCCCCAGGATGACACTGCGGTAGGAAGCAAAGTCTTTCCTAATCCTAGATCTGTTCATCTTGGATCATTTTTAGAAACACTCCAAGCAGAGTCTTCCTTTTTTCCAAAAATTGGGCCACCTAGACACCCCTTCAGTGGCAGCACTTGTGCCCCAGTTGTACACTTCACAGGTAGATTTGCATTAAGCACATTCAAAAATACGCCATCCTTAACCGTCCCCAGGATGACACTGCGGTAGGAATCAAAGTCTTTCCTAAACCTAGATCTGTTCATCTTGGATCATTTTTAGAAACACTCCAAGCAGAGTCTCCCTTTTTTCCAAAAATTGGGCCACACAGACACTTCTTCAGTGGCAGCACTTGTGCCCCAGTTGTACACTTCACAGGTAGATTTGCATCAAGCACATTCAAAAATACGCCATCCTTAACTGTCCCCAGGATGACACTGCGGTAGGAAGCAAAGTCTTTCCTAATCCTAGATCTGTTCATCTTGGATCATTTTTAGAAACACTCCAAGCAGAGTCTTCCTTTTTTCCAAAAATTGGGCCACACAGACACCCATTTAATGGCAGCACTTGTGCCCCAGTTGTACACTTCTCAGATAGATTTGCATCAAGCACATTCAAAAATACGCCATCCTTAACCGTCCCCAGGATGACACCGGGGTAGGTAGCAAAGTCTTTGCTGAATTATGACTTGTTCATCTTGGCTCCTTTTTAAAAACACAGCAAGGGTTACTCCAAGCAGAGTCTCCCTTTATTCCAAAAATTGGGCCACACAGACACCCCTTCAGTGGCAGCACTTGTGCCGCAGTTGTACACTTCAGCAAGGGTTATTCCAAGCAGAGTCTCCCTGTGTGCAATGCAGAGGTGCTGCACATAGATTTGCACCAGTGGGACAATAATGGAAGTCCAACAGCCACTTTTAGGATGCCACTAAGTTTACTCAGTGCTTGCTAGTATAATGGCTTAGTAACAATGAGCTTGAGTGTGCAAAGGGCAGTAGGGTACAGTGGCGGGGTTGTGGGTCTGGGTAGAGGAAAGGAAGCCTCCCTTTCTATCCCTCCTAATGGGGAAATGCAGCGAGGAAATCCCTGACCTTAGCTACACAGACACTGTCATCTTGTGTAGCTGTTAAAATCTGTTTTCACGGCCCTGACTGTCACCTATGGCTCTGACCCTGCCGGTATTAGCCCTTAAAAGGACTAATAGAAACTTCTATCCCTATTTTGTATAGCGCTGTGTATAGAGCGTACACAGCAGTATCGGAGACAGGAGCTACGCCAGCGGTGACTGACACCAAGACGCAGAAGGCAGATAATGGCGTGCTGGAGGAAAATGTCCGTTTTTATAATGCATGGACATGTGACATCCTATCACACATGCCGTTGCTTCTCTGGCTAAAAGTTCACTTAACTGTGTGTGTGTCTGGGATTGGCTGACATGCTGGCCCGCCCCACTACACGCGCGCGCTTAGGGAAGGAAGACAAGGAAAAAAAAAAAAATGGCGATCGCCATTATACATACAGCAGTGATCTGAATGCGCTGTTCCCGCACACTATACACTGAAATGTCATAATAGTGTGGTCACAGAGTGACTTACACTATTAAAGCGGAAAGCCAGCTAGGAATTAGCTGTTTTGTTTTGCTGCTAGAACCGTTCTCAAACGTATCTAGAACTATCGAGCTTTAGCAAAAAAGCTCGAGTTCTAGTTCGATCTAGAACAGCCCCAAAATCACTCGAGCCGCGAACTGGAGAACTTCGAACCGCGAACCGCACTCAATTCTACTCCCTGGACCCCAGTTGTTTGGTGGAAAAGCCAAGCTAAGATCGAGTAACAGCTTCTGCTGATACTCCTGCGTACATGCGTCCCTTTCTATGGCTAGAATTATGTCACAAAATTTGGACTTGTACCGGGAATCTAATTGAGTGGCAAGCCAGTAGTCATCATCACTTCTAATTTTGACAATACGAGGGTCATGTTGGAGGTAGTGCAGCAAGAAGGCGCTCATGTGTCTTGCGCAGCCATGCGGACCAAGTCCACGCTGTGTTTGTGGCATAGAGGTGCTAACCGTTCTTTCTTCCTCTGACAGCTCCCCCCAACCTCTTTCAACTGAAATTTGACCAAGGTCTTACTTATCCGCTGAGTCTTCCATATCCATAGACAGTTCGTCCTCCATTTCTTCATGTTCTCCTGCACCTTCCTCAACATTTTGCCTGCTACCATGCGCCCTTGCTGATCCCTGTTCCCCATGGTCCCATGCCTGCCGCCTTGGTGATGATGAACGTCTGGACCTTGGTGATGTTGTCAATTGCGCATATGAATCCTCCTGTACTTCCTCTCCTTCCTGTTGTCCCACCCCCATGACTCCGAATAGTGTATAGCGTGTGCTCCAGCATGTAAATGACTGGAATTGTCATGCTGATAATGGCATTGTCAGCGCTAAACATATTCGTGGCCATGTCGAAACTGTGCAGAATGGTGCATAGGTCCTTGATCTGAGACCACTCCATCAGGGTGATCTGCCCCACCTCTGCATCTCGTTGGCCCAGGCTATACGTCATGACGTATTGAACCAGGGCTCGCGTGGTGTTGCCACAGTCGCTGTAACATGTGGAGAGTCGAATTTCAGCGTGTCGGCACATCGCATTTCAGGTGATGAACCGGCAGGCCGAAAGACTTCTGGAGCGATGCAAGTCGCTCAGCTGCGGCGGTTGAACGGCGGAAGTGAGCAGACAGTTTTCGTGCCCTGTTCAGAAGGCCATCTAGGCTGGGATAGTGTGTTAAAAATTGCTGGACAACAAGGTTCAACATGTGAGCCATACAAGGCACGTGTGTCACCTTGCCCAGGCGAAGGGCCGCACCCAGGTTTGCAGCATTGTCGCACACGGCCTTACCAGGCTGCAGGTTGAGTGGAGACAACCATTTACCAAACTCAGTCTCCAGAGCTGTCCACAACTCAGCCGCTGTGTGACTCTTATTTCCAAGACATTTCAAGCTAAAGACCGCCTGATGCCGTTGCGCTCTGCTGCCAGCATAGTAATGAGGGGTGCGTGATTCCTTGTGCGCAGTTACAACGCTGGTGGCCTGACCAGGCAGGCTTGGTGTGGAGGTGGAGGACCCAGACGAGGTGGAGGAGGCAGAAGCAGTGGAGGAACTTAGACAGACAGAGGATTGACGCCCAAGTCGTGGGGACGGCAAAACTTGTGCAGCAGACTCTTCACCATCTATCACCATAGTTACCCAGTGCCCAGTCAGCGACATGTAACGTCCCTGTCCATGCTTACTGGTACAAGTATCGGTGGTGAAATGCACCCGTTCACACACAGAGTTTTTCACGGAAGCGGTGATGTTGTGTGCGACATGCTGGTGTAGCGCAGGCACACCTTTCTTAGAGAAGTAGTGGCGACTGCGCATCTGGTACTGGGGCACAGCGACAGACATAAGGTCTCTAAAATCCTGTGTGTCCCCCAGGCGTAAAGGCAGCATTTCGGTAGCCAAGAGCTTACAGAGGGATAAAGTCAACCTTTTAGGTTTGTCATGGGTCGCAGGAAATGGCCTTTTATTTGTCCTCATCTGAGGGACAGAGATCTGGCTGCTGTGTGTAGTCGGTGGTGAGTAGGGTGTCCCTGGAAAAATGCAGGTTTGTGAGGAAAGTGCAGGCGTAGACATGATGTTGCCTTCATCCAACGTTGGTGCTATCGATGTCTGAGAGAGCTGTACACACGCACTTGTTTCTATTTCCAAAACAACTGACGACCTACCAAGCAAACTGCCTGTTACGGTTACAGTGGGGAAAGTTGTGCGTGGAAAACCAGGTGTGACAGCTGTCCCCACAGTCCTAGAAGATGAAGAGCGTGCAGATATACTGGAAGGGGCAGGCGGTGGATGGTCCGCTCCGCTAGGCCGCATTGCAGCACGGTGAGCTTCCCACTGGGACATATGATATTTATTCATGTGACGATTCATGGAAGAAGTTGTCAAACTGCTGAGGTGTTTGCCTCTACTAACAGATTCCCGACAAATTTTACAGATCAGATGATTTGGGCGATCCTTTGCTATGTCAAAAAAGAACTAGGCTAGGCAAGGCTTAGAGGGCATGCGACCTGCTGAGCTACCCCGACTAGTGCTCAGACAGAGTGGTGGCTGAGGATGCAGTTGTAGACGTGCTACCAGTACTCCGACTCTGTCCAGGAAGGCGCAAGGTAACTTCGTTGTCAGTTGCATCCTCCACCACTGCCTCTGTTGACCTCCTCGAGTGCCTGAGTGTGGGTTGACAGTAGGTGGGATCTAGAACTTCCTCATCAATTGTTGTGTTTGCAGTCCCCTCACACTCAGACCAAGCCTCTTCCTGCCCTGACCGAATATTTAAGTTGTCATCCCAATCTGGTATCTGCGTCTCATCATCATCAGTATGTTCCTCTTTGTCTATTACAACAGGTGTTACAGTTTGTGAATAAGGTTCGACATTATGCTCAGAAACTTGGTCATCACGACCTGAATCTGAGTCACAAAGGTTCTGGGCATCACTGCAGACCATTTTCTGGTCTGTACTCAATGTAGCTTGGGAGCAGACCTTTGATTCCCAGGCTATAGTGTGACTGAACAGCTCTGCAGACCCAGCCATTTCTGTTCAACCATACTGTGCAGGGCGGTTGGAGACTTGAGAGCTGGGAGAAAGCAAGTGTGATTGGGATGACAAGTCAGAGTACTGTTTTTTTTTTTTTTAATGCGGTAGTTGAGGTGGAGGAGAGGGCACTTGTTGGAGCACTTGAGATCCATTCAAGCATGTTCTTTTTTGTGCATCATCTACCTTTGTTCCAGTTGTTTGTGTCCGTAAAAAAGGGAGCACATCGGATTGTCCATGGAAAGTAGTAGACATCTTACTTTTGCTGGAAGATGGCCTATCTTCAGCAGATGTTAATGTAGCTTTGCCACCTTACCCACGGACAAAAACTTTTTTTCCTTTTCCAACACGCCTGTTCCCCTTTCCACCAGTATCTGTCATTTTGCCACTCATTTTGATTGCAACAAGATTGTCCACTTAAAACGTGGTAGTAAAAATTGAGAGGTGGTGTAGATTGCAGAGGTGGTCTAGCTTTATTGACAGCAGAAGAAACAACACCGACTATACCTGACAATGCAACTACGACCCTTAAACTGGCAGCACAGTTTGCAATTATAATAGCTTAGTAAAAATGAGCAGGAGGGTGTAATGCAGAGGTGCTGGAAATTGCTTGGCACCAGTGGGACACTAATGGAGTCCAACAGTCACTTTTAGGATGCCACTAAGTTTCCTCAGTGTTTGCTATTATAATGGCTTAGTAAAAATGAGCTTGAGGGTGCAATACAGAGGTGCTGGAAATTACTTGGCACCAGTGGGACACTAATGGAGTCCAACAGCCACTTTTAGGATGCCACTAAGTTTCCTCAGTGTTTGCTATTATAATGGCTTAGTAACAATGAGCAGGAGGGTGCAATGCAGAGGTGCTGGAAATTGCTTGGCACCAGTGGGACACTAATGGAGTCCAACAGCCACTTTTAGGATGCCACTAAGTTTCCTCAGTGTTTGCTATTATAATGGCTTAGTAAAAATGAGCTTGAGGGTGCAATGCAGAGGTGCTGGAAATTGCTTGGCACCAGTGGGACACTAATGGAGTCCAACAGCCACTTTTAGGATGCCACTAAGTTTCCTCAGTGTTTGCTATTATAATGGCTTAGTAAAAATGACATTTTTGTGTACTCACCGTAAAATGTCTTCCTTGGAGCCTTTCATTGGGGGACACAGACAGTGGGTATTATGATGTCTCCAGGGAGGCGTGACACTAGATTTGCAAAAGTGTTAGCTCCTCCCCCCACAGCATATACCCTAGCTAGGCAGGAAACTAGCTCAGTTTGGTGTAAAAGCAATAGGAGAAGGACAACCAAAACCACAAGGGTGGGAGCTGTGTCACCCAATGAAAGGCTCCAAGGAAGACATTTTACGGTGAGTACACAAAAATGTCATTTCCTTTCTCGCCTTTTCATTGGGGGACACAGAAAGTGGGATGTATCGAAGCAGTCCCTGGGTGGGAACTGAACTATTAACAGTGTATAACATCAGACTAAGAGCTGACTAACGACTGCAACTGCAATGAACATATATAAAAACACTGTCAAAAAACTGAGCAGTGGCCACTTATAAATGGGCCACTGCCGCCTGAAGAACTTGTCTTCCAAGAGCAGCATCCGCGGAAGCATGCGTATGCACTCTGTAGAATTTTGTAAATGTGTGCACTGGACCAGGTAGCAGTCTTGCAAAGTTGGGCCGCCGAAGTCTGATGGCGGATAGCCCAGGAAGCACCCACTGCTCACGTAGAGTGGGCCCGCACAGATTGAGGAAAAACAACACCTCGTGTTTTGTAAGCCTCACAGATGGCAGTCCTAATCCATCGAGATATCGTGGATTTAGAAGCCGGATTGCCCTTTTTGTGTCCTTGTGAGAGGACGAAGAGGGCATCGGACTTGGCAACGGCGCTGTTCTGGAGATGTAGTTCCGCAGAGCCCTGACGAGATCTAGAGTGTGAAGGGCTTTTCAAAAGAGTGGACCGGGACCGGGCAGAATGATGGCAACACAATGTCCTCGTTTAAGTGGAAAGAAGATACAACCTTCGGGTAAAAAGCAAGGGAAGGCCGAAGGACCACCTTATCATGAGGGAAAATCAGGTAAGGTGAGCGACAGGAAAGGGCCGCCAGTTCGGACACTCGCCTGATAGAGGTAATGACGACTAAAAAGGCAAATTTCCAAGACAGTCGTTGAAGAGAGATTTCTCTCAGAGGTTCAAAGGGAGGAAGCTGAAGAGCTCCGAGAACCAGATTCAGATCCCAGGGATCTAAGAGGTGGCGATAAGGAGGGACCAAATGCGCCACCCCTTGAAGAAAGGTACAGACCTGAGGGCGAGAAGACAGCTGCTTCTGGAAAAATACAGACAAGGCAGAAACTTGTCCCTTAAGGGTACTCGGAGCTAGTCCCGAGTCCAGACCGTCTTGCAGAAAGGCAAGAACATTAGGGATTGAAAGGTAAGGGGCGAACGATTATGACGGTCACACCAGGAAAGATAGGTCTTCCAGGTTCCGTGGTAGATACTGGTGGAGGAGGGCTTCCGAGCATTAAGCATCATATGAACTACCTTAGAAGAAAGACCTGATTTTGCTAGAATCAAGGATTCAAGCGCCACGCCGTCAAATGCAGCTGTGCTGTATTCTGGTGGATATTGGACCTTGCGAGAGGAGATCCTGGTGGTCGGGAAGACGCCAGGGAGTGTCGCCGAGCACTTGGAGAAGCTCTGGGTACCAGGCTCTCATGGGCCAGTCCGGGGCCACGAGGATCACAGGGATTCCCTCCGCTTTGATTTTCTTGATTACTCTCGGAATGAGAGGAAATGGAGGGAAGATGTAGGGTAGGCGAAACTGCGATCACGGAAAGACTAGAGCGTCAGAGCCGAGCGCTAGCGGATCTCTCGACTGGGATATGAAGGGATGTTTTTTGGCGTTCATCCGAGAAGCCATGAGGTCCACATCTGGGAGTCCCCAATGAAGAGTGATCTGATGGAACACTTCGTCGTGGAGGGACCATTCCCCTGCCGCTAGACCTTGCCTGCTGAGAAAGTCTGCGGCCCAGTTGTCTACCCCCGGAATATGGACAGCTGAAATAATGGGAATGTGCATCTCTGCGCAAAGAAGAATCCTGGATACTTCTTTCATCGCTGCCCTGCTGCGAGTTCCTCCCTGACGGTTGATGTAAGCCACGGCCATGGCATTGTCTGACTGGATCCGAACAAGGAGGCCGAATAGTAAGGGTTGAAAATTCTGAAGGGCCAAAAATATGTTCTGATCTCAAGAACATTGATGTGCAGGGAGCGCTCGGAAGGAGACCAGCATCCGTGAACAGTGTGGTGGAGAAACACCGCCCCCCAGCCTATCAGGCTGGCATCCGTCGTGACTACTTGCCAGTGGACCGGACGGAAGGACTTCCTTTGAGATAGGGATGAGGCTTGAGTGCACCAGACGAGGGAGCTGAGCGCAGACCGAGATAGGCGGACTGACCGGCTAGGGAAGCTGGATTCCTGTTCCAGGAGGATAGAAGATCCAGTTGTAGAGAAATTGGGCAAAGGACACGGCTTCTATGACCGCCACCATCTTGCCTAACACTCTCATTCCATTCCGAAGGGATGTGTGATGGTGAGAGCGGAGGGATTGGGCAGCCCGAATCAGGGAAGACCTCTTGTCCTCTGGAAGAAAAACCCGGGACTGAGCCGTGTCTATCAGCCTACCTAAAAAGGTGATGCGCTGATGAGGAATGAGGGATGACTTGTTGAAGTTGATAAGCCACCCTAGCATTGACAGCGTGTCAATCAAATCTGCACGCTTTCTGAGCAAACTTGAAGAGAGCTCCCTTTGACAAGAAGGTCGTCCAAATAGGGAACGACCAGGATGCCTCTGGGGTGTAAAATGGACATGACAGCCGCCATGACCTTTGTGAAGACCCGAGGCGCAGTGGCCAGCCCAAAGGGGAGGGCCCTGAATTGGAAATGACGGTGTCCTATGGCAAAGCGAAGGAACCGTTGATGAGAGACACATATGGGAATGTGTAAATAAGCATCTTGAATGTCTATGGAAGCTAGGAATTCTTCAGGTTCCATGGCGGCTAGTACTGCTCTCAATGATTCCATTCGGAAAGTTCGAATCCATACAAATTTGTTCAGCCGTTTGAGGTCCAAGATAGGGCGGACAGAGCCATCTTTTTTGGGAACGACAAAAAGGTTTGAATAGAAACCTTTGCCGCGCTGTTCCAGGGGCACTGGAATGATAACATTTGCTTTCTGCAAAGAGGCTATGGCCTGAAATAAGGCCTGGCTTTGCGTTTTGGACTTTGGAAGATGAGAACGCAGAAACCTGTTGGCCGGCAGGGAATGGAAATTGATCTTGTAACCTGAGGTGACGATTTTTCGAACCCAAGCATCGTGAGTGTGGTCTAGCCAGATATCCCGAAAAAGCAGAAGCCGCCCTCCAACAGGAGTCAGATCTGAGGGATACCTGGCGTCATGCTGAGGGGGCCGGTACAGAGCGAGGTCCTTTGGGTTTAGGTTGCTTGGAGTGGGAACACCAAGAAGAGCCCCTTGAGGGACCGGATCCTCGATCTGAGCGTTGGGACGATCCTTGGGCTGATGGTTTTTGGGGGGCAGGCCGAAAGGACTGCCTGCGCCAAGGAGATTATTTAAAAATTCCTGGATACAGGCCACTTTTGAGGTAGAATGGTACTTTTACCACCCGTTGTCTCAGATATGAGTTTGTCCAGGGATTCTCCAAACAGACGCAGGCCATGGAAGGGGAGTGTGGACAGGGATTTCTTGGAGGCACTGTCCGCATTCCATATTTTTAGCGAAAGGACTCTGCGGGCAAAGACAGCATTGGCTGCTGATAGGGCTGAAAAACTAGCTGCATCTAGGGAGCCGTCAAGAAAATAATTAGAGGCTAGAGAGAACAAATCAAGGATCTCAAAAGCCGCCGGGGGAATATTACAAGAGCAAAGCATCCTGCGTAGGTTCTTGCTCCACACACCCATAGCTCTCGCGACCCATGTTAAGGCAAACAGGGGGCGAAAAGAGGAGCCCGAAGCCTGGAAAATAGATTTGACCGCAGCATCAACTGCGAGGTTGGACGAGTCCTTGAGAGACGCGTTGTCTGAAACAGACATGACCATGTGTTTAGCCAGTCTGGATACTGGCGGATCCACAACGGGGGGTACTGACCAGGGCTTAACCATTTCAGAGGGAAAGGGATAAGTGAATGAAGAGAAGGGGTTTTTTTTAAACCTTTTATCAGAGTGATCCCACCGTTTAGATATAATTTGCCGAAAAATCGGATCCTGACCAAAGGATTTAGGAGGCTTCTTGGCCCGCTTGATTGCTGACTGAGAAGTCGGTTCAGAAGGCTGATCAGAGATCAACAGAGAGTGATTGACAGTCGAAATTAGTGTGTCTTCTATATGCCTAGACTCAGATAGGACATCTGAATCAGAGTCAGAGTCTTGAGAATCGTGACTACTAAAGGTCACGGAACCTCGGTCAGACTGACTATCGTCCGAGTCGGATGAGGTGTAGAGGTCGCAATGGCGCCTTTTGGAAACAGCCTTCTTACGTTCTGGGGAAGAGGGACCAGACGAAGAAGGGCTCCTCTGAGGGATCTGGGGCGAGGGAAGGCGGTGGGAGCCTGAGGATGGCTGGAATATCTGAGCGGCAAGGTCATCTAACCTTTTAGACATTAGAAGAGCCCATGCAGGCATTACATCATCAGATGGGGGTGCTGCCTGGCCGGTAGCCGGAGCAGAATCCAGAGACTGCACGGCATCTTGGTTCGGCAACGGGGTCTGTTGTGAAATGGTAAAAGGGGCATCGCAGCCCCGGCATAGTGGATAGCTTCGGCCATTAGAAAACGAGCGTCCACAGGTGGTACAGGCATAGTACAGGTCCGTAGAGGACGCCTGGGAAGGTTTATCACCCTTGCGGTTACGCATGTCAGCAATAGAGTCCTACAGCCCTATAGGGGTAGAGTTATATGAGTGAGGAGCCACTAGCAGTATTATAAAGTGACTGCTATGCACAGCCGGTATATACCGTAGCAAAATGGCATATACTGTCAAACAGCTGGCATATACCTGCAGGCAGAGCCAGTATATACCGCTAATAGCTGATATACACCGCTAGCCAGCAGGCACACACCGCTAGAGAGACAGCGATATACCACTGAGCAGAGCGGTATATAGTGCTGCAGAAGTGCAGAGCCAAGGAGGCGATCTCACCCGAGTCTGCTCCCCACGTGGAAAATGGCGTCCAGTGTTCCTGGCAGCATGGAGGAGAGAGACGGCCCCCGGAGGCTGATTGGTCTCAGGGCTGGGACTAAGCGTGACGGCCAATCGGAAAGGAGCTGCTCCTGAGTGAGGGAGCGGCTTCCAGAGCAGTGAGAGGGGGCGTTGCTAGAATGCAGGCCGAAGCCGGGGGCTAAATTAATGATACTCCCTGGGATCACGGCCTGCATCGGCCCACCGGCGCCTTTCCAGGCGGCGGTTTGGATGCAGGGGAGAGATGACTCATTGTCTCCCTACCTACTCCTGGCTCCGTCTGAAGACACGTCGGTGATGGATGCGGGGATCTCAGGGACGCATCTTCGGCTCAAGGCTGAAGCAGGTCCTCGGCTCTGCTTAGCCCTCTGGAACTACCTTGGTGTGAGGTGCTTCCAGGGAGCCTGGAGGGGTACGCAGACCCGACCACTTGGGCGCGAGGGAAGACTGACGGCTTGTGCACCAAGTTTCCTCTGCCCGTACACGGGGGGAACGGGAATGGCAGGCACCTTGGTATTGCCCCTATCAAAAATAGAATGAATAAGAAAAAGAAAACAAAATAAAAAAGTAAAAATAAAAACAAAATAAGCTGGCCTGAGGCACCTCTGGTGGAGCTCAGTCCAGACATGTCAGCCTCCCTGCTGACACTAGAAAAAACTGAGCTAGTTTCCTGCCTAGCTAGGGTATATGCTGAGGGGGGAGGAGCTAACACTTTTGCAAATCTAGTGTCACGCCTCCCTGGAGACATCATAATACCCACTGTCTGTGTCCCCCAATGAAAAGGCGAGAAAGGAAATGAGCTTGAGGGTGCAATACAGAGGTGCTGGAAATTGCTTGGCACCAGTGGGACACTAATGGAGTCCAACAGACACTTTTAGGATGCCACTAAGTTTCCTCAGTGTTTGTGTTAGCAGCGGGTTAATCAGCGTGATGTCCACAGCGAGCAACAGAGAATGTTCATTTATTGAGAATTAAGAACATCCAGCTTACAACATGAGAATAGGATCAGTCTGGTTTCTGGGAGAGAGAGAAAGAAATCTGCTGTGACCTTCAGCTTCCAGTTCCACACTAGAATGAACACACTGGGAGAAAAAGGAGGAACATCCTGTCTGTGAATGATGACCTCTTTTTTTTTTAACTTTGCTAACATCTGAACAATATGCATGCAGACATAAAATCACATCATATTAAACAAACAATAGTTGTTGGAATACATACAGATCAATATGCATTAGGCCAACAGTTTGCTATTATAATGGCTTAGTAAAAATGAGCTTGAGGGTGCAATGCAGAGGTGCTGGAAATTGCTTAGCACCAGTGGGACACTAATGAAGTCCAACAGCCACTTTTTGGATGCCACTAAGTTTCCTCAGTGTTTGCTATTATAATGGCTTAGTAACAATGAGCAGGAGGGTGCAATGCAGAGGTGCTGGAAATTGCTTGGCACCAGTAGTACACTAATGAAGTCCAACAGCCACTTTTTGGATGCCACTAAGTTTCCTCAGTGTTTGCTATTATAATAGCTTAGTAAAAATGAGCAGGAGGGTGTAATGCAGAGGTGGTGGGACTTGCTTGGTATAAGTGGAACAATAATGGAGTCCAACAGCCACTTTTTGGGTACCACTAACTGGCAGCACTCTTTTCAATTAAAATGGCTTTGCAAAAATGTGCAGGAGGGGAGAATGCAGAGGTGGTGGGACTTGCTTGGCACAAGTGCCACAATAATGGAGGACAGCAGCCACTCTTTGGATGGCACTAACTGGCAGCACTCTGCAATTAAAATGGCTTTGCTAAAAAGGGCAGGAGGGTACAGTGGCCGGGTTGTGGGTCAGTGTAGAGGAAAGGAAGCCTCACTTTCTATCTCTCCTAATGATTAAAGGGAACCTGTCAGCAGAAATGTCCCCTAAAACCTAACAGATTCCCCCTCTGCAGCTCCTGGGCTGCATTCTATAAAGGTCCCTGTTATGATTGTGCCCACTTTCTGACCGAAAAAAAGTGTTTATAAAGTTGTACCTTTTTGGCTTCTGATTCTGTAAATCCGTCACGGGGGCGGGCTGCCTGATGGCCGTTATTCTGCCCCCTGATCCTGTATGCCGCCCCCATCGCTGATTTCAATACTTCTGGACGCCGCCCACTGCTCCAGCCATCCCCGCGCATGCCCAGTGCCCATCTCTCGGGGATGAGCACTGTGCCCAGCGTCACGTGCACGCAGGGTTAAGATTATGGGCGGTGCTGTGATGTTTATTCCTAAGCAACCGCCCATAATCGCGGGACCGCGCTTTCGGTGTAGTCACTGCTCCGCGCTCTTCCCATCTATTTCCTGCCTCGGGGCAAGATGGGAAGGAGGCGAAGTGAGGTCAGCAGCAGCGCGCTTGCGCAGAAAGAAGCAGGCCGAGGGGGAAAGCGTGGTCCCGAGATTATGGGCGGTTGCTTAGGAATAAACATCACAGCACCGCCCATAATCTTAACCCTGCGTGCACGTCACCAGCGGTGACGCTGGGCACAGTGCTCATCCCCGAGAGATGGGCACTGGGCATGCGCGGGGATGGCTGGAGCAGTGGGCGGTGTCCAGAAGTATTGAAATCAGCGATGGGGGCGGCATACAGGACCAGGGGGCAGAATAACGGCCATCAGGCAGCCCGCCCCCGTGACGGATTTACAGAATCAGAAGCCAAAAAGGTACAACTTTATAAACACTTTTTTTCGGTCAGAAAGTGGGCACAATCATAACAGGGACCTTTCTAGAATGCAGCCCAGGAGCTGCAGAGGGGGAATCTGTTAGGTTTTAGGGGACATTTCTGCTGACAGGTTCCCTTTAAATGCAGCAAGGAAGTGCCTGAGCTTAGCTACACAGACGCGGTTTTCTGTAGCTATAAAAAGTGTTTCCACGGACCTGACTGTCACCTATGGCTCTGAGCCAGCTGCAATTAGCCCTTAAAAGGGCTGAAATAAAATTCTGCCCCTAATCTGTAGAACGCTGTGTGTATAGCGTACACAGCAGGACCGGCGACAGGAGTTGCATAAGCGGTGACTGTCACCCAGACGCAGAAGGCAGATAATGCTGTGCTGGAACAAAATGTCCGTTTTTATAATGCAAAGACATTTGACATGGACAGCCTAAGACACATGCCGTTGCTTCTCTGGCAAAAAGTCCCCTTGGCTGTGTGTGGGATCTGGGATTGGCTGACATGCTGGCTCGCCCCACTACACGCGCGCTTAGGGAAGGAAGAAAAAAAAAAAATCATTATCCCAGTAGCTGTGATCTGAATGCGCAGCCCCCGCACACTATACGCTGAAACTTCGTAATAGTGTGAGTCACAGAGTGACTTACACTATTACAGTGAAAAGCCAGCTAGTAATTAGCTAGGCCTTTTGCTGATAGAACCGTTCTTGAACGTAACTCGAGCTAACGAACTTTTAGCAAAAAGCTCGAGTTCTAGTTCGATCTAGAACACCCCCCAAAATCACTCGAACCACGCTCAACTCTAGTCAAGATGTTTTCTGTAAGTCTTCATAAGGCACAAACTGTTGTGGTATGTTAGCCCATTCCTCCATGCAGATCTCCTCTAAAGCAGTGATGTTTTGGCCTGTCTGTTATGATCCGGAACCATGGAAGATCACCACAAATCATTGGCAAAAAGGTGACAAGAGCATTGGCAACTAATCTGGCCGCCATCCCCTTACTAACCAACACAACTAGAAGTAGCCGAGGGGTGAACTAACATCCTGTGCACCGCGAACCCAGCCGGAGAACTAACTATCCTAAAGGTAGGAAAGATGAATAACTCTCTGCCTCAGAAAATCGACAAGAATAGCAAGCCCCCCACATTCAAAGACTGCGGTGATATAGGAAAAACACAATACACAGGTAGATGACAGGATTAGCAAAAGGTGAGGCCCCCGCTGACTAAAATAGGAAAGGACAGGAAAGGGACTGATGGTAGCCAGAGAAAAACCCTGCAAAATACCAACTTCCTGATAGTACAAAAAGGCCCTCAGATCGCTCGATCTGAACTCCGTCCTATACCAGGTGCCCTTGTCATACCAATGAACAGAAAACAAGAATTATAACAAATTCAACAAGCCATAAACACATGGACCCAAAAGAGCTATACTCCACACAGAACTGCAGGGAGTTCCTCAACAATCCACTGAGGGGGAAAATCCCTGGAAGGAAATAAACTGAAACCAACCACAACAAATGACAACCCCAGATAAGCAAAAGAACCAGACAATAAATAAAGAGCAAGAACTTATCTGGAGTGGATGTGGTGTAGAGCAGGATTAACCCCATTACGACAGCCTTACAGAGATAAACGGCAGCAGAATCAGGTCCTTATTCTGATCCGCCGTCTATAAACGGCGGTCAGAAAAAGGTAAATAGCGCCCCCCAGCGTCAGAAAATCTCCGGGTTTTCAGCTACCGGGGGTAGCTGAGACCCTGGAGATCATGATTCAGGCCGGTTTTTCCGGTCCCCGCTCACATGATCACCGGTATACACCGTATACCGATGATCATGTTATAGTAAATCACAGCGCTGGTAAACAATGATTTATCTCCCATCTGGCATGATCAAACATGTCAGCTGGGAGATAAATCTCCTCCCCCATCCCCTCCGGTCCCCCGGGGTCGCCGAAGTGCCCCCCCCAACCCCCAAACCCCCCCAAAAATCCAAGATGGCGGCGCGCACAGCAGCGCACCACCTGCATTTACCCATTTCCTTTGACTTCTGTCGCATGTGCCATCACACATGCGACAGAAAACTCCTCCCCAGGCCCTGCCAGGTCACCCCTATTCCCACCCCGGTGTTCCCCGGTGTCCCCAGTACCTGTCGGAGCGCTGATCCCCGCGGCCCCCTCCTCCTTCACAGCAGACGCCGGTCCCATGTGCAGAGCGCGGCTGTCAGCTCAGCTTCCTGCTTTGCTTGCAGAGACGCTGCTGCTGCTGCTCGCATTCTGCAGCTGTGACCCGGGGAGAGTGGGTGCAGATTCTTTGCACCCACTCTCCTCAAATGGAGGGTCTGCACTCCTAAAAAATGGGGGACACGTTCCCTGAGCATGCCCCCCATATTCTAGAAGATCGTGGGACTTCCAAAATAGCTTACAGGAGATTTTTTTTTTCTTTTCAATAAATTCGTCAAAGAGGGATGGTTGGGGAGTGTTTTTTCAAATAATTTTTTTTTTGTTGTCAATTTTTTTTTGTATTACTGTCAATTAGTTATGTCTGGTATCAAATAGACGCTGTGACATAACTAATTGCTGGGCTTGATACCAGGTGACATTACACATCTGGTATCAACCCCATTTATTACCCCGTTTGCCACCGCACCAGGGCACGGGATGAGTTGGGGCGAAGCGCCAGGATTGGCGCATCTAATGGATGCGCCACTTCTGGGGCGGCTGCGGCCTGCTATTTTTAGGCTGGGAAGAGTCCAATAACCATGGCTCTTCCCACCCTGAGAATATCAGACCCCAGCTGTCCGCTTCACCTTGGCTGGTGACCTAATTTGGGGGGACCCCACGTTTGTTTGTTTTTTAATTATTATAAAATTTAAAAAAAAAAAACAGCTTGGGGAGCCCTCCAAATTGATCACCAGCCAAGGTGAAGCTGTCAGCTGTGGTTTGCAGGCTACAGCTGTCTGCTTTACCCTAGCTGGCTATCAAAAATAGGGGGGACCTCACGTCATTTATTTTAATTATTTTTTTTTTCTTTTTGGGCTAAATACAAGGCTAGGCATCCTTTAGTGCCACATAAAAGTCACTGAAGGGGGCCAGCTTAGAATATGCAGGGGGTGGGATGTTATATGTGTTTGACATCTATCCATTCATCCATTGTAGCATTTTAGGCTGTGTGCCCACAATCAGGGTTTGCAGCGTTTTGGGCGCAGTGTTTTCCCTGCGTCCATAACGCTGCATTGTGCAGTAGAGGCACAGTGGAAGGAATTTTAGAAATCCCATGCCCAATGTGCTTCTTTTCTCCGCAGCATAAACCGACCTGTGGTGCAGCTTCCCGAGCCTCAGCATGTCAATTTATGCTGCGGAGATAAGGGTGTTCTCTGCACGTAGAATAGAGCTAATTCCACAGCAGCCTGAACCCAAATCGTGGGCACGGGCAGCTGCATTCTCCCGTGGACAACATTCACATCTCTGTAGTAAGGCTGACACGGTGTACTAGATGCCGTGTCGCTGGATCATGGCCACATAGCCTAACAGTGAGAAATTTGTTGCTACAGCAACATTTTTGTGAAGTACCTGTGGAATCAAAATGCTTACTATACTCCTGAATAAATTCCTTGAGGGGTCCAGTTTCCAAGATAGGGTCACTTGTGGGGGGTTTCTGATGTATAGGTACCCAAGGGGCCCTGCTAATGTGACATGGTGCGTGCAATTTATTTCAACTATTCCAGAATTCAAATGGTGCTCCTTCCATTCCAAGCCGTCCCATTTACCCAAACAGAGATTTTTTGCCACATGTGGGGTATCCCTGCTCTCACAAAAAATTGGATAACAACCTGTGGGATCCATGTTTTGTTTTTGCCTCTTGAAAAAGTGAGAAATTTGATTCTGAATCAACATTTTTGTGAAAAAAATGAAAATTTTCAATATGGCAACCTAAGCTTATCAAATTCTGTGAAGTGCTCGTGGATTCAAAATGCTCACTATACACCTAGATAAAAGCCTTGAGGTGTCTTGTTTCCAGAAAAGGGTCACTTGTGGGGGAGCTCCACTGTTTACGCACCTTAGGGGCTTTCCAAATGCGACATAGCGTCCACTAATGATTCCAACCAATTGTGCAGTCAAATGGCGCTCCTTCCCTTCCGAGCCTTGCCGTGCACCCAAACAGTTGATTTTCATCACACATAAGGTATCAGCATACTCAGGAGAAATTGCACAATAAATTTTATGCTGAATTTTTTCCTTTTACTCTTGATAAAAAAAAAAGCTGTCTGGTTGAAGTAACAATTTTGTGGTAAAAATGTATTTTTTTATTTTCACAGCTCAACATTATAAACTTCTGTGAAGCACCTGGGGGTTCAGGGCACTCACCAAACATCTAGATAAATTCCTTGAGGGGTCTATTTTCCAAAATGTGGCCACATGTTGAGGAGCTTCACTGTTTAGGCACCTCAGGGGCTCTCCAAATGCAACATGGCGTCCGCTATTGATTCCAGACAATTTTGCAGTCAAATGGCACTCCTTCCCTTCCGAGCCCCGCCGTGTGCCCAAACAGTGGATTTCCACCACATATAAGGTATTGCCAAACTCAGGAGAAATTGCACAATAAATGTCATGGTGACTTTTTTTCCTGTTACCCTTGTGAAAAAAAGCTACCTGGTTGAAGTAACAATTTTGTGGTAAAATTTTATTTTTTTATTTTCATGGTTCAACGTTATAAACTTCTGTGAAGCACCTGGGGGTTCAGGGTACTCACCAAACATCTAGATAAATTCCTTGAGGGGCCTATTTTCCAAAATGAAGTCACTTGTGGGGGGTTTCTGCTGTTTAGGTACCTGAGGGGTCCTCCAAATGCGACATGGTGCCTACAATCTTTTTCAGCCAAATTTCCTTTCCAAAATTCAAATATTGCTCCTTCCATTCCAAGCCCTCCCATTTGTCCAAACAAAGGTTTCAGACCACATGTGAGGTATCACCGCGCTCATAAAAAAGTGGGTAACAAACATTGGGGTCAAATATTGGAATTACCTCTTGAAAAAGTGAGAAAATTGATGCTAAAGCAACATTTTTGAGGAAAAAAAATGAAAATTTTCAATATGACAATGTAACGTTATCAAAATCTGTGAAGTACCTGTGGGTCCAAAATTCTCACTATACCCTTAGATAGGAGCCTTAAGGGGTCTAGTTTCCAAAATGGTATCACTTGTGAGGGGTTTCTGCTGTTTAGGTACCTTAGTGGATCTGTAAATGCAACAAGGTGCCCGCAATCTGTTTCAGCCAACTTTGCTTTCCAAAAATCAAATATTGTTCCTTCTGTTCCGAGCCCTCCCATTTGTCCAAACAGAGGTTTCTGACCACATGTAAAGTATTAACGCGTTCATAAGAAAGTGGGTAACAAATTTTGGGGTCCATTTTGTTGTGTTATTTCTTCTAAAAGTGAATAAATTTGGGGTAGAGCAACATTTTAGGTAAAATTTTATTTTTTGCTTTTTTTCATTCCACTTTGCTTAAGGCTTCTGCCACACTCACGTGAAAATCACGCACGTGCCGAGACACACGTATTTTCCCTGCGTGTTGCGTGCAGGTAAGTACGTGTCTCTGGTACGTGCGTGACACGTGTGTTCTACGTGTGCTATCCGCGATAGCACACGTAGAACCGGTAATTATCATACTCACCTGGTCCTTCCTGATGTCCGCGCTGCTGTCCGTGGTGCTGATCCTCGGTCTCCAGCCCTCCCGTCTCCCCGCTGCTGCTGCTGCCAGGCAGTGAAGTGAATATTCAATGAGAATAATGAGCGGCGGTCGGCAGCAAGAGGCAGTAGCGGCAGAGACAGGAGGGCTGGAGAAGGTGAGTTAATGTTTTTTGTTTTTTTCACTGACATGTGTGTTTTCTCCGGCGCGTGTCACACGGGACCACATCCACACTACACCCGTGTGGTACGGGTGCGGGCCGTGTGACACCCGTGCTGCCGGAGAAAACACTGACATGTCAGCGCTTTGAAAAACGCACACACGTACAAACGCACACGGACACACGTTCCATGTGGTTTTACGTGTGTGTGCCTGCTACAATAGGGTAGCATTGGTTAACGTGTCTCCGTGCCGCCGGTACGTGTAAAAAATGACAAACACGTGCCGGCAGCACGGATGTGTGGCGCTAGCCTTAGTTCCTGTGAAGCACCTGAAGGGTTAATAAACTTCTTGGATGTGATTTTGAGTACTTTGAGGGGTGCAGTTTTTAGAATAGTGTCACTTTAGGGTATTTTTTGTCACCTAGGCCTCTCAAAGTCACTTCAAATGTGATGTGGTCCCTAAAAAAAATGGTTTTGTGAATTTTGTTGAAAAAATGGGAAATTGCTGATGAACTTTGAACCGTTCTAACTTCCTAACCCCAAAAAATTTTGTTTCAAAAATTGCGCTGATCTAAAGTAGACAAGTGGGAAATGTTATTTATTAACTATTTTGTGTGACATAACTCTCTGGTTTATGGGCATAAAAATTAAAAGTTTGAAAATTGCAAAATTTTAAAAATTTTCATCAAATTTCCGATTTTTTTACAAATAAAAGCAAAAAATATCGTTCTAAATTTATAACTGTCATGAAGTACAATATGTCACGAACAAACAATCTCAGAATCACCGGGATCCGTTGAAGCGTTCCAGAGTTATAACCTCATAAAGGGACACTGGTCAGAATTGCAAAAAATGGCCTGGGCATTAAGTACAAAACTGGCTTCGTCCTTAAGGGGTTAAGCAGGCTAGAGATACAAAGAACAACTGACATCCGGCAACAGCCTGCAATCAGACCAGGACTTAAATAAGCAGAGAGTTAGCAAAGGAAACACCCACTGCACAACACACCTGGTCTCTGTCCAAACCCTTCCTGGCCACCAGAGGGAGCCTCCCAGCAGCCAAGACATAACTAACATTCACAACAGTACCCCCCCCTTGAGGAGGGGTCACCGAACCCTCACCCACGCCACCGGGTTGCTTGGGATGAGCATGATGGAAGGCGCCAACCAACCTGTCCGCATGAATGTCAGAAGCCACAACCCAAGAGTTATCCTCCTGCCCAAAACCCTTCCATTTCACAAGGTACTGAAGCTGACACCTACTGCAACTGGAATCCAGAATTTTTTCAACCTCATACTCCAGATCCCCTTGTACCAAAACAGGGTCAGGAGGCGCTGCTGCAGGAACTGCCGGCGCCACATGTTTCTTCAACAAGGACTTATGGAAGACATTGTGAATCTTAAATGACGCAGGCAGAGTCAAACGGAAAGATACAGGATTAATAATCTCCGAAATCTTATAAGGTCCAATAAATCTGGGCTTAAATTTAGGAGATGGAACTCTCATAGGAATATTTTTAGAGGACAACCACACCATGTCCCTTACTTTAAACCGGGGACCAACAGTTCGACGCCAGTTGGCAAACTTTTGGGCAGTTTCTTGGGACTGAAACAATTTATCCACTACCTGCCCCCAAATCTGCTGCATTCTGTTGACCACCGAATCCACCCCCGGACAGTCAGACGCCTCAAGCTGCCCTGAGAGGAACCTAGGGTGATACCCAAAATTGCAGAAAAAGGGGGACACCAACGTGGTAGAGCTAGCTCTATTGTTAAGGGCAAATTCAGCCAAAGGCAAAAACGAAACCCAGTCATCCTGATCCGCAGAAACAAAACACCGTAAATAGGTCTCCAGGGTCTGGTTAGCCCTTTCAGTCTAACCGTTGGTCTGAGGATGAAGCGCCGAGGAGAAAGACAGCTGAACACCCAATTTGGAGCAAAAAATCCTCCAAAACCTGGAAACAAACTGCCCCCCTCTGTCAGAAACAATGTTTTCGGGAATACCATGCAAACGGACAACATGTTGCAAAAACAAAGGCACCAACTCTGATGAAGACGGCAACTTAGATAGGGGAACCAAGTGGACCATCTTGGAGAATCTGTCACAGATCACCCAAATCACAGTCATTTTCTGAGAGATGGGAAGCTCTGAAATAAAATCCATAGAGATGTGCGTCCAAGGTTTCTTAGGTACAGGCAAAGGCAATAATAGCCCACTAGAACGTGAACAACAGGGCTTGGACCTAGAACAAACTCCACACGACTGCACAAAACGACGGACATCTCAGGACAGGGAAGGCCACCAAAAAGAGCGTCTCACAAGATCCAGAGTACCAAAAATGCCAGGATGACCCGCCAAAACAGAGCAATGAACCTCAGAGACAACTCGGTCTCTCCATTGGTCTGGGACAAACAGTTTCCCTGTAGGACATCTCTCAGGTTTATCCCCCTGAAATTCCCCCAGTGCCAACCGCAGATCAGGCGAAATAGCCGAGAAAACTACACCATCATTCAGGATAGTAGACGGTTCGACAACCTCCAAAGAGTCAGCGCAGAAACTCCTGGAAAGGGCATCGGCCTTAACATTCTTGGTGGCCGGCAAAAAAGAGACCACAAAATTAAACCGGGCAAAAAACAAAGCCCACCTGGCCTGCCGAGGATTCAACCTCTTGGCCGATTCCAGATAGATGAGATTCTTGTGGTCCGTAAGCACCACAACTTGATGCCTAGCCCCCTCCAACCAATGCCTCCACTCTTAAAATGCCCACTTCATAGCCAATAATTCCCGGTTCCCCACATCATAATTCCGTTCAGAAAGAGCAAACTTCCGAGAGAAAAAGGCACAGGGCTTAAGTTTACCCGAAGTAGCGTCTCGTTGAGACAGAACAGCACCTGCTCCGATCTCTGAGGCATCGATCTCAACTTGAAATGGGCGAGACACATCAGGTTGCTGCAGAACTGGGGCAGAAGTGAATCGCCTTTTAAGCTCCTGGAAAGCCACAATAGCCTCAGGGGTCCAATGCTCAGCACCAGCTCCCTTCTTTGTCAAATCTGTCAGAGGTTTGACAATGGCAGAAGAATTGGCTATAAATATACGGTAAAAATTAGCAAACCCCAAAAACCGCTGCAGGGATTTTAGAGAAGTCGGTTGCACCCAGTCGTAAATAGCCTGAACCTTAATCGGGTCCATTTCAATAGCGGAGGGAGACAGGATGAAGCACAAAAAGGAAATCCTTTGCACCCCAAAGAGGCACTTTGACCCCTTAACATACAGTGCATTATCCTTAAGTATCTGAAAAACATCCCGTACTTGCCCCACGTGAGAGTCCCAATCATCTGAAAAAATCAAGATGTCATCCAAATACACAATCAAAAATTTACCAATAAGGTCCCGAAAAATATCATTCATGAAGGCCTGGAAGACGGAGGGTGCATTAGTGAGCCCAAAAGGCATCACTAGGTACTCAAAATGCCCCTCAGGAGTATTAAAAGCCGTCTTCCATTCATCACCCTCCTTAATACGGATGAGATTATACGCACCCTTGAGATCCAGTTTTGTAAACCATTTGTCACTCTGCACTCTAGAGAACAGATCAGACATCAGAGGCAAAGGGTACTGATATTTGACCGTAATTTTAGTAAGAAGACGGTAATCAATACAAGGCCTCAACGCACCATCTTTCTTAGCAATAAAGAAGAAGCCAGCACCCAAAGGAGAAGATGAGGGCCGAATGTGCCCCTTCTCCAATGATTCCCTGATGTATGACCGCATGGCATCATGTTCTGGCACAGACAAGTTGAAAATCCGCCCCTTGGGAAATTTACAATCGGGCACCAACTCAATGGCACAGTCACAGTCCCGGTGTGGGGGCAGAGAATCAGATTCCTGGTCATTAAATACATCACGGAAATCAGACAAGAAAGCCGGAACATCAACTGCCTGAGCAGACGTGGACGACACGGAAAGGTCCTGATGCAAACCTTGACAACCCCAACTAGCTACCGACAAGGATCTCCAGTCAAGAACCGGATTATGGGTCTGCAACCACGGAAATCCCAGTACCAAGGTATCCTGTAGATTATGCAATACTAAAAATGTACAAGTTTCCTGATGCGCTGGTGCAACTCTCATAGGCACCTGGGTCCAAAATTGGGGTTTATGTTCTGCCAAAGGGGTAGCATCAATGCCCCTTAAAGGAATAGGAGTTTGCAAAGGAACCATGGGGAAACCACAATCCCTAGCAAACCCAAAATCCATCAAATTGAGCGCTGCCCCTGAGTCCACAAAGGCAAATGCAGAAAAGGAAGACAATGAGCAAATCAATGTGACAGACAAAAGAAACTTTGGTTGCAAAGAACCCACAGTAACAGAAGTAGCCAATCTCCCTTCACATTTTGGGCAGACAGAGATGTTATGAGAAGCGTCTCCACAATAGAAGCACAGTCTATTCTTCCGTCTGAACCCCTGCCGACTAGCATTAGAAAGGACCCTATCACACTCCATAGGCTCCAAAGGCTGGCACAAAACCAGCAGGTATCTTCCTGCGCTCACGTAAACGCCTATCAATCTGAATGGCCAAGGTCATAGAGGCATCAAGACCAGAAGGGACGGGAAATCCTACCATTACATCCTTCACAGCATCCGCAATACCCTTGCGAAAAAGAGCCGCAAGCGCATCATCATTCCATTTGGTAAGGACCGCCCACTTACGAAATTTCTGACAAAACGTTTCTGCAGAATCCAAACCCTGAGTTAAGGACAACAAGACCTTTTCTGCTTGGTCCACAATATTGGGTTCGTCATATAATAATCCCAAGGCCTGAAAAAAGGAGTCCACATCATTGAGAATCGGATGATCAGACGCTAAAGAGAAGGCCCAGTCCTGAGGGTCACCACGCAGCAAGGAGATGACAATCTTAACCTGCTGTACGGGATTCCCTGAGGACTTAGGGCGCAGGTCAAAAAATAATTTACAATAATTTTTGAAGCTCAAAAATCTCGACCTATCTCCCGAAAAAATTCAGGAACGGGAATTTTAGGCTCTGCAAGGGGAGTCTGTGCAAGATAAGACTCTATACGACAATCCTTAGCATCAAGATGAGCAACACGCTCACCCAATTCATCCATGCTAGACAAAAGAAATCTTCCACAGAACCCAAAGAAGAAGAGGAAAAACACCAAAAAAAAAAAAAAATTTCTCAGCAGCTTTTTTTTTTTTTTTTTTTCCTTCTTAAGAGTACCCTTTAAATTTGTTTGGCCGGATGTACTGTTATGATCCGGAACCATGGAAGATCACCACAAATCATTGGCAAAAAGGTGACAAGAGCATTGGCAACTAATCTGGCCGCCATCCCCTTACTAACCAACACAACTAGAAGTAGCCGAGGGGTGAACTAACATCCTGTGCACCGCGAACCCAGCCGGAGAACTAACTATCCTAAAGGTAGGAAAGATGAATAACTCTCTGCCTCAGAAAATAGACAAGAATAGCAAGCCCCCCACATTCAAAGACTGCGGTGATATAGGAAAAACACAATACACAGGTAGATGACAGGATTAGCAAAAGGTGAGGCCCCCGCTGACTAAAATAGGAAAGGACAGGAAAGGGACTGATGGTAGCCAGAGAAAAACCCTGCAAAATACCAACTTCCTGATAGTACAAAAAGGCCCTCAGATCGCTCGATCTGAACTCCGTCCTATACCAGGTGCCCTTGTCATACCAATGAACAGAAAACAAGAATTATAACAAATTCAACAAGCCATAAACACATGGACCCAAAGGAGCTATACTCCAAACAGAACTGCAGGGAGTTCCTCAACAATCCACTGAGGGGGAAAATCCCTGGAAGGAAATAAACTGAAACCAACCACAACAAATGACAACCCCAGATAAGCAAAAGAACCAGACAATAAATAAAGAGCAAGAACTTATCTGGAGTGGATGTGGTGTAGAGCAGGATTAAGCAGGCTAGAGCTACAAAGAACAACTGACATCCTGCAACAACCTGCAATCAGACCAGGACTTAAATAAGCAGAGAGTTAGCAAAGGAAACACCCACTGCACAACACACCTGGTCTCTGTCCAAACCCTTCCTGGCCACCAGAGGGAGCCTCCCAGCAGCCAAGACATAACTAACATTCACAACACCTGTCGCTGGGCAACACGGAATTTCAACTCCCTCCAAAGGTTTTCTATGGGGTTGGGATCTGGAGACTGGCTAGGCCACTCCAGGACCTTCATATGCTTCTTAAGAAGCCCCTCCTTTGTTGCCCTGGCGGTGTGCTTGGGGTCATTATTATGTTGAAAGACCCAGCCACGTTTCATCTTCAATGTTCTTGCTGATGGAAGAATGTTTACACTCAAAATCTTACTATACATGGCCCCATTCATTCTTTCATGTACACAGATAAGTCGTCCTGTTTACTTTCCAGAGAAACAGCCCCAAAGCATGATGTTGCCACCCCCATTCTTCACAGTAGGTATGGTGTTCTTTGGATTCAACTCAGCATTCTGTCTCCTCCAAACAGGACGAGTTGTATTTCTCCCAAACAATTCTACTTTGGTTTCATCAGACAATATGAAATGCTCCCAATACTCTTCTGGATAATACAAATGCTCTCTAGCCAACTTCAGACGGGCCTGGACATGTATTGGCTTAAGCAGGGAAACACGTCTGGCACTGCAGGATCTGAGTCCCTAGCGGCGTAGTGTGTTACTGATGGTAGTCTTTGTTAAAGTGGTCCCAGCTCTATGCAGGTCATTTACTAGGTCCCCCGTGTGATTCTGGGATTTTTGCTCACCGTTCTTGTGATCATTTTGACTCCACGGGGTAAAATCTTGCATGGAGCCCCAGATCAAGGGAAATTATCAGTGGTCTTGTTAGCTAGATTCGTTGGTCACATTAACAATCAATGGTTGAATGGCATATGAATGTTCATAAGTGGTCACTACTCCATTAAACTGTGGAATTTCAGACCCCAATTAATTGGAATGGGGAAGTTTTCAGCTGTCACATTGCTATAGATATCCTATGGTTAAGTCATCAACTATGGGAAATATCAAAAGGTGAGCAAATTTATAGAATTTTTTGAGAATTACATTTTTAAGCATACGAATATTTGGAAATGCGCTTTGTTAGTATGGATTGAGCAGAATTGTGTCCATCTGGCTGCAATTTTACTGAACTGTAGACAACCTGCAAAAGTTAAAATAAAAATAAAATAAACCACCATACCTCCCCTCCAACCCTTTTCCCCCTTTCAAGCCTCATGTCCTGGTCTCGTCACTCTAGGACTGGAGGTCACTGCACACCGCATGTCATGAGGTCATCGATGCGAGGTACACAATGACCCACCCCAGAGCTATGGGGTACTCAGTCCCGGGCCGTACATATACGGGGATGCTGTGTCACGGGTGTGTAATGGCCGATGCCTGGTTCCGTGACCCTAGGGGTCGCTTTAAAAGGGGGATATTTACAAGGTAATTGCTATAAAAGTTTATGTCGTGACGCCACTTGCGGGTTGCGGTTACGGAAATAGAGCCGCCGCTGCACAGTCCCTGGCCTCTGGGGCTGATGGTGAATGCAGCCTAGATGTTGGGCCCTCCGCAAGTAGGGCCAAGCCCCAGAGGAATGGATGATGGAGTTAGGCACGGATAGCAAGGGAGGCCACACAAAGGGTTGCTGTATAACTGGTTTTCTTTACTCACAGTAGCTGATTGTGGGTAACTGGTCCCCGGAGGATGGCTAGTACTCCTTTTAGTCCCAGTGCCGGTGTGGTACCCTGGTGGCTTCTGTCCCCGGCACCTATCACTAGTTGGTGGAACCCCGTGGCTTGGAGCCTCTGGGGGTCCCCTACTATCTGTCGGCAGTCTCTGACCTGTACAGTGGGCAGTGAAAACCCTGTACAGTCGGTGTGCTGTTCCAGTCCCTGGCTCTATCTTTACTGCTGGTACCCCCGGAATTTTTGGGTCAGTGAAGGTCCCCTCACTGTGCAGGTATTTGTCAGGTAGCCTGAAGCCTTCGCCTGACCCAGGGCCCTGTGACCCGATGGTGCTCTGGTTCCAGGGTTACCTGACTGTACCCTCTCTGGCAACAACTCTCCTACACCACCTAGGCCCCTACTACACGACCCCATCTCGAGACACGTCCATCTCCTTCAACTGTCACTACAGACTCTCCTACTTGTCTCCCCCCTTCCACCTGGTTGTCTTGTAATGGACTGGACTGGCTCCACCCCTAGATGGCCATCCCTTGGGTCCCGGACTAGTCAGTCACCCATGATTGGGAGAGGGAAACTGGGGACTTTATGTGTTTTGTTGTTACCGACACTGGTCTTCCATGTCCCTGGGGGTAGGCCCTGCATTTTTGACAGGATGCAGTACCTAGTATTGCCCTGATGGGTTCAGGGGCGCTACACACAATGACCCCTGAAGCCTAGTCACATCAAAAAATCCAGGCCTAGTTGTACTAGGTTGAAGATGCAACAACGGAGAGAAAGGGAACGGATGGTGGGTAGTGCTGCTTGCCACCCTCCATCCCGTCCTCAGAACCTATTCTTCCTGCTGTTGGAGTACAGACCTCTTAATTATATACAGAAACTTCTTGTAGTGACCTGGCCTCAAATGTTTTTACCTAACGGGGTAAAGGAGAGAAGGCTGTGGACCAGTTGATGGACAGATGAGTGTGAGTTGAGCAAGTTTTTTTTTGTTTTTTTTTTTACATCTTATGTTCATAATTCTCTGGTGGGACCCTAGAGCATGATACATGACAAGGGCCAGCATCAGCACCCAAAGCACCCGGGCAAGTACTGGGGCTCTGGACTGCTGAGGGGGCACACTTGCTGTCTGCAGGGGTAGTGATGTATTCTGCGGCCCCTGGCCAGAGTTCCAGGAACCACAGTGCTCGGGCTGGCAGACGAGCTTTTAAATCCACTTGCACCCAGCGTTCACTGGCGGTGGGGGCTTGGCCGCATTACGATGTATAGGATGCGACCACGCAGCACGCTGTGCATGGCCAGAACCTATCACACAGCGCAACTGTTTGCAGAGGATTCCCGGCTGTTCATCCAGGACCTGTGCAGTGCTCAGTGTCGGCTCTGCCTCCTTCTTTCATCAGTGATTCCCTCCTGCTGCACAAAGAGCTCCAGGCTGGTGGTAAGATGCAGATAGCATCTAAGGCTATGTCCGCACGTTGCTTTTTACCTGATTTTTACCTGCTTTTTTGCTGCTTTTTCAACTGCAGCGTTTAATGCCAAAATGGTTGTGTTCTGCTTTTCAAGCAGTCTATGGGAATTTGGGTTTCTTGTCCGCACTATGCAGTTCAAACTGCAGCCTTTTTGTTGCAGAACTTTGGTCAAAAACTCAGCTTTGCAGTGCAAAACCCAAATGGCAAAAACAATTGACATGTCAATTGTTTTTGCCATTTGGGTTTTGCACTGCAAAGCTGAGTTTTTGACCAAAGTTCTGCAACAAAAAGGCTGCAGTTTGAACTGCATAGTGCGGACAAGAAACCCAAATTCCCATAGACTTTGCTTGAAAAGCAGAACACAACCATTTTGGCATTAAACGCTGCAGTTGAAAAAGCAGCAAAAAAGCAGGTAAAAATCAGGTAAAAAGCAACGTGCGGACATAGCCTAAGATTGTGTACAATGAGGGAGGGGAGTGAGAGTTCCAGCATCAGTCTATTGTCAGCCAATCATACTGTCATCCTCTGTATAGATGTACAAGGGTGTAATGGGCTCATCATACAATGTATATGGAGCTTTAGGGACATCATACTATGTATAGAGGACCTGTACCTTGGAGACTCAGAAGACATTGTTAGACTACCACAAAGATGCATGTTTTTGGTTTAAAAAACGCACCTGTGGCAAAAACGAATAAAAAAAAAACACGTGTTTTTGCTGCATTTTTGACCAATGTGTTTTTTAAGTGAAATTTATTACCTGGAGGGCTCAAAAATGCTGGTAAAACCGCAAAAAGAATTGACATGCTGCATCTTGGCTGCGTCTTCAAAAATGCAGCCAAAAAGATGCACTGTGTGGACAGCAAAATAAAAACCTTAGACTTTGCTTGGGGAAGGAAATGCATGCATTTGGGTGCATCTTTGTGAATCAAAAATGCAAAAAAAAACCCTGCACTGTGAGGACATAGCCTTAAATGTTAATTGGACATTTAAAGGAAAATGAACACTCCCTAAGAGTGACACGCCCACGGGGCCTCAGGGCTACTCGTCACCGGGCCAGTGTTATTTGGGATTGCTGTGAATGGCCTGACCCGGCTACATGACCCCGTCGGTGTCAATAAAAGGTGCAAGGTAACCGGTATGGGGGATGATTGGGTTTGCTTTGCAGCGCCACCCCTGGTATATGGCCAATGACCAGCCGCCGCTGCGAGATGTTGCTCTCCTCCGGGGAAGATGGTAATGCAGCTCAGATGGTCCAGCTCCCCACAGGCAGAGCTAGGACCCAGGGAGGACGATGGTGGGGGGGTAGTGGCCAATGGCATTGTGGAGTGTGAGACCTTCCTTCCTTGCGCTCTGTAGTGTGGATCTCTGTGGCGTGAAGCTACTTGGGGACCCCGGTGCCCTTGGGATTAGTTCCTGTCCCATTCGCAGGCAGCGCAAATCAACTGTAAGCTGACCGTGGTCTTGACTCCTGACTCTATATGCTACTGTGCCCTGGGACCTTTGTGGTGGGCAATGGGATATGAAATCCCTCTTCCCTGCAGATTCTGATGGCGCAACGTGGAGTGTACAACACCCTAGGGTTCTGCACCCTTACTGCGCCGGTCCTGAAGGCGCTGTTAGGCTCACCCCTCGGCTACCATGTTTCTCCTCTGTGTCACCAGCTCCACCGGTCGTCTCCTGCTTCTTCCAGTCTGCCTGGTCCTAACTGAGGGGGCTCTAAAGCACTCCCCTCAGTTGCTGTGGTCCTGTGAGTCCCTGATGTTCTAGCACTCTCTTCAGTTGGTCCCGAGAGAGCTCTAAAGCACTCCTCTCGGTCGGTCCCTCTGAGGGAGCTCTGAAGCACGCCCCTCACTGAACCTGCTTGTCCTGCATCTCAGACTGTTCTGAGGTAAAAGTCTGTGTGTTCCTCACTTCCCTCGTGATGACTCTCCAGTGTCTGGGGAAGTCTTGTTGCCACTGTAACCACCTCTAACCCAGTTCCAGTGGGAAAGTACCTAAAGTGTGTGTTGTGTAAGGGATGAACACCAGTGGTTAACCTCTTCCTTACCTGGGATGAGTACTGCACCTTAAGTGAGATGCAATACCCTGTAGCGACTGAAGCCTCAGAGGCGCTACAGGAGCGCTCTATGAGATGCTGTGACATGCGCACAGACTCCGGGAGGCGGGCGGGAGGAGAATCCACGTGGAGTAGAAGCAGGGACGATGGGCAGCGTGGAGAGACCCAGTCACGGCGATGAGTCAGCACACGTCCCTGCAACAGAGCAAGGAGTGCAGGGATGTAGCTTTACAGTACCGTAACCCCCACCCTTACACCCTCTTTTCATAAGGGCTGACAAAGGGTTTGTCTCCGCAAAGTTGATGGTAGCTGGCAGACAGAAAAAAGATCAAAACAGGCTGGCATGACAATATCATATTAAAGTCACTGGTAGTTGGCAGGCAGGTGGAAATCAGGGCAGGCTGGCAAGATGGTGTCACATGAATCCAAGGCAAACCTACAAAAAAATGGACAAGATGGACAAAACAAAATAAGAAAGGAGATCTTCTCTGAATGAGTATCTCCCACAAGATCAGGAACGAGACATCTGGATGCAGACTGGTGCATTCCATCCACGCACAACACCAACAAAAGCTTCAGGAGGCATTGGATGGGAGCTTGGAGATGCACCACAGGTTCAGGAACAAGGCATCTGGGTTCAGGTTGGAGCATTCCATCCATGTTTGACACCGATGAAGGCTTCAGGGAGCATCGGATGCGGGTTTCCACGCACGACACTGACAAAGGCTTCAGAGGGCATCGGATGGGAGCTTGTTATGATCCGGTAACCGTGGAAGATTACAAAAAAACTCCCATTAGTAGAAAAACACCAAGAAAAACAAGAGTAGTTGGAACCTGAGCTGACCGCAATCCCCTAATTATGAGACCACACTAAAAGTAGCAGTGGAGCGTTCCTAAACACCTAGACGCCACAGCCGTAGAAACTAGCTGTAGTTAGATAGAAATGAGGAAATCTACCTTGCCTCAGAGAATTCCCCAAAGGAATAGCCTGCTCCCAACATATAGAGTTTACAGTGATGTAGGAAAACATGATACACAGATAGGAAAAATAGATTTAGCAAAGGCGAGGCCTGACTACTTAGATACAAAGGAAAGAAAAGGAAACTGATTACGGTCAGTACAAAATCCCTGCAGAAAAATACCAATCTCCTGATAGTAAAAATGGTCCTGGAACGACCTCACCCCCACTATATCAGGTACTCTTGTAAATAATGGGAGAGACAAAATACCAAAAAGAACACAAAAAAATACAAAAGTGCAAATAATCAAGTTTTTTAGGGAGAATCTCCCTTTTCTTGCAGAAGAGCTAGCAAAGGGGGAACCCCCATGCTCACCAAATTAGAAAAGCAAATCTTCACCTGCAAGAAAACAGATTCAATAAAAAGGAAAAACAAATACCCTAAGGTGTAAACAAGGAGGCAAAGCAAAGACTTGCAAACTTATCTGCAGAAGTCTTGCACAGGAAAAAAGGGAAGAACAGAACTCCAGGCCAGGTTCAAAGACAAATTCAACTATCACCGGCACCAGCAAGGCAAAAAGTGCTCTCCTATATACACCAGGCTTGTCTGTTATAGGACTTCCTTAATTCCCAATTAACGCCGACACTTGTCTGAGTCATAGTCTCAGACTCAGCTTCACTAGCATTCCTGGCCACCAGAGGGAGCTCCAAAACAGCACCCACACAGACGACATTAACAACAGGAGCTAGGAATGCACCACGTAGGAATGATCCTATAGCGATAACAGACGCAACAGGGCAAAATTAAAGAAATACACACGACGCCTGCTCTATCCATTCATTGGAAATAGATAAATCTCATCATAGACCAGTCAACTAGCCCATTGGACCATGACACAGCAAATATCCAGGAGCATCCATTGGGATTCAAACTCCTAAGCTCACACATCCAAGGACACATGCTTACCACTAGACCATGGAAGAGACATGGAAAAATGACATTTTTGTGTACTCACCGTAAAATGTCTTCCTTGGAGCCTTTCAGTGGGGGACACAGACAGTGGGTATTATGATGTCTCCAGGGAGGCGTGACACTAGATTTGCAAAAGTGTTAGCTCCTCCCCCCACAGCATATACCCTAGCTAGGCAGGAAACTAGCTCAGTTTGGTGTAAAAGCAGTAGGAGAAGGACAACCAAAACCACAAGGGTGGGAGCTGTGTCCCCCAATGAAAGGCTCCAAGGAAGACATTTTACGGTGAGTACACAAAAATGTCATTTCCTTTCTCGCCTTTTCATTGGGGGACACAGACAGTGGGACGTCTCAAAGCAATCCCTGGGTGGGAACTGAACTATTAACAGTGTATAACATCAGACTAAGAGCTGACTAACGACTGCAACTGCAGTGAACATATATAAAAACACTGTAAAAAAACCGAGCAGTGGCCACTTATAAATGGGCCACTGCCGCCTGAAGGACTTGTCTTCCAAGAGCAGCATCCGCGGAAGCATGCGTATGCACTCTGTAGAATTTTGTAAACGTGTGCACACTGGACCAGGTGGCAGCCTTGCAAAGTTGGGCCGCCAAAGCCTGATGGCGGATAGCCCAGGAAGCACCCACTGCTCACGTAGAGTGGGCCCGCACAGATTGAGGAAAAACAACACCTCGTGTTTTGTAAGCCTCACAGATGGCAGTCCTAATCCATCGAGAAATCGTGGATTTAGAAGCCGGATTGCCTTTTTTGTGTCCTTGTGAGAGGACGAAGAGGGCATCGGACTTGCGTAACGGTGCTGTTCTGGAGATGTAGATCCGCAGAGCCCTGACAAGATCTAGAGTGTGAAGGGCTTTTTCAAAAGAGTGGACCGGGCAGAATGACGGCAACACAATGTCCTCGTTTAAATGGAAAGAAGATACGACCTTCGGGAGAAAAGCGGGGAAAGGCCGAAGGACCACCTTATCATGATGGAAAATCAGGTAAGGTGAGCGACAGGAAAGGGCCGCCAGTTCGGACACTCGCCTGATAGAGGTAATGGCGACTAAAAAGGCAACTTTCCAAGACAGTCGTTGAAGAGAGATTTCTGTCAGAGGTTCGAAAGGAGGAAGCTGAAGAGCTCCGTGAACCAGATTCAGATCCCAGGGATCTAAGGGGTGGCGATAAGGAGGGACCAAATGCGCCACTCCTTGAAGAAAGGTACGGACCTGAGGGCGAGAAGCCAGCCGCTTCTGAGAAAAATACTGACAAGGCAGAAACTTGTCCCTTAAGGGTACTGAGAGCTAGTCCCGAGTCCAGACCGTCTTGCAGAAAGGCAAGAACATTAGGGATTGAAAGGTAAGGGGCGACCGATTATGACGGTCACACCAGGAAAGATAGGTCTTCCAGGTCCTGTGGTAGATACTGGTGGAGGAGGGCTTCCGAGCATTAAGCATGGTATGAACTACCTTAGAAGAAAGACCTGATTTTGCTAGAATCAAGGATTCAAGCGCCACGCCGTCAAATGCAGCTGTGCTGTATTCTGGTGGAATATTGGACCTTGCGACAGAAGATCTGGGCGGTCGGGAAGACGCCAGGAAGTGTTGCCGAGCAGTTGGAGAAGCTCTGGGTACCAGGCTCTCATGGGCCAGTCCGGGGCCACGAGGATCACCGGGATTCCCTCCGCTTTGATTTTCTTGATTACTCTCGGAATGAGAGGAAACGGAGGGAAGATGTAGCGTAGGCGAAACTGCGACCACGGAAAGACTAGAGCGTCGGAGCCGAGCGCTAGCGGGTCTCTCGACCGGGATATGAAGGGATGTATTTTGGCGTTCATCCGAGAAGCCATGAGGTGCACATCTGGGAGTCCCCAACGAAGAGTGATCTGATGGAACACTTCGTCATGGAGGGACCATTCCCCTGCCGCTAGACCTTGCCTGCTGAGAAAGTCTGCGGCCCAGTTGCCTACCCCCGGAATATGGACAGCTGAAATAATGGGAATGTGCATCTCTGCCCAAAGAAAAATCCTGGATACTTCTTTCATCGCTGCCCTGCTGCGAGTTCCTCCCTGACGGTTGATGTAAGCCACGGCCGTGGCATTGTCTGACTAGATCCGAACAGGGAGGCCCAATAGTAAGGGTTGAAAATTCTGAAGGGCCAAAAATATGGCTCTGACCTCCAGAACATTGATATGCAGGGAGCGCTCGGACGGAGACCAGCGTCCGTGAACAGCGTGGTGGAGAAACACCGCCCCCCAGCCTATCAGGCTGGCATCTGTCGTGACTACTTGCCAGTGGACCGGGCGGAAGGACTTCCCTTGAGATAGGGATGAGGCTTGAGTCCACCAGACGAGGGAGCTGAGGGCAGACCGAGATAGGCGGACTGACCGGTCTAGGGAATCTGGATTCTTGTCCCAGGAGGATAGAAGATCCAGTTGTAGAGGGCGCAGATGGAATTGGGTAAAGGACACGGCTTCTATGACCGCCACCATCTTGCCTAACACTCTCATTCCATTCCGAAGGGATGTGTGACGGCAAGAGCGGAGGGATTGGGCGGCCCGGATCAGGGAAGACCTCTTGTCCTCTGGAAGAAAAACCCAGGCCTGAGCCGTGTCTATCAGCCTACCTAAAAAGGTGATGCGCTGATGAGGAATGAGGGATGACTTGTTAAAGTTGATAAGCCACCCTAGTCTTGACAGCGTGTCTAGGCAAATCTGTATGCTTTCTGAGCAAACTTGAAGAGAGCTCCCTTTGACAAGAAGGTCGTCCAATTAGGGAACGACCAGGATGCCTCTGGGGTGTAAAATGGACATGACGGCCACCATGACCTTTGTGAAGACCCGAGGCGCAGTGGCCAGCCCAAAGGGGAGGGCCCTGAATTGGAAATGCCCTACGGCAAAGCGAAAGAACCGTTGATGAGAGACACATATGGGAATGTGTAAATAAGCATCTTGAACGTCTATGGAAGCTAGGAATTCTCCAGGTTCCGTGGCGGCTAGCACTGCTCTCAATGATTCCATTCGGGAAGTTCGAATCCATACGAATTTGTTCAGCCGTTTGAGGTCCAAGATAGGATGGACAGAGCCATCTTTTTTAGGAATGAAAAAAATGTTTGAATAGAAACCTTTGCCGCGCTGTTCCAGGGGCACTGGAATGATAACATTTGCTTTCTGTAAAGAGGCTATGGCCTGAAATAAGGCCTGGCTTTGCGTTTTGGACTTTGGAAGACGAGAACGCAGAAACCTGTTGGCCGGCAGGGAATGGAAATCGATCTTGTAACCTGAGGTGACGATTTCTCAAACCCAAGCATCGTGAGTGTGGTCTAGCCAGATATCCCGAAAAAGCAGAAGCCGCCCTCCAACAGGAGTCGGATCTGAGGGATACCTGGTGTCATGCTGAGGGGGCCTGGACAGAGCAAGGTCCTTTGGGTTTAGGTTGCTTGGAGTGGGAACGCCAAGAAGAGCCCCTTGAGGGACCAGATCCTCGATCTGAGCATTGGGACGATCCTTGGGCTGATGGTTTGTGGGGGGCAGGCCGAAAGGACTGCCTGCGCCAAGGAGATTTTTTAAAAACTCCTGGATACAGGCCGCTTTTGAGGTAGAATGGTACTTTTACCACCCGTCGTCTCAGATATGAGTTTGTCCAGGGATTCTACAAACAGACGCAGGCCATGGAAGGGGAGTGTGGACAGGGATTTCTTGGAGGCACTGTCCGCATTGCATATTTTTAGCGAAAGGACTCTGCGGGCAAAGACAGCATTGGCTGCTGATAGGGCTGAAAAACTAGCTGCATCTAGGGAGCCGTCAAGAAAATAATTAGAGGCTAGAGAGAACAAATCAAGGATCTCAAAAGCCGCCAGGGGAATATTACAAGAGCAAAGCATCCTGCGTAGGTTCTTGCTCCACACACGACAGCTCTCGCGACAGATGTTAAGGCAAACAGGGGGCGAAGAGAGGAGCCCGAAGCCTGGAACATAGATTTGACCGCAGCATCAACTGTGTGGTCGGACGAGTCCTTGAGAGACACGTTGTCTGAAACAGACATGACCGTGTGTTTAGCCAGTCTGGATACTGGCGGATCCACAACGGGGAGTACTGACCAGGGCTTAACCATTTCAGAGGGAAAGGGATAAGCGAATGAAGAGAAGGGTTTTTTATTAAACCTTCTATCAGGGTGATCCTACCGTTTAGATATAATTTGTCGAAAAACCGGATCCTGAGCAAAGGATTTAGGAGGCTTCTTGGCCCGCTTGATTGCCGACTGAGAAGTCGGGTCTGGAGACTGATCAGAGATCGACAGAGAGTGATTGACAGCCGAAATTAGTGTTTCTTCTATATGCCTAGACTCAGAAAGGACATCTGAATCAGAGTCAGAGTCTTGAGAATCGTGACTACTAAAGGTCACGGAACCTCGGTCAGACTGACTATCGTCCGAGTCGGATGAGGCGTAGAGGTCGCAATGGCGCCTTTTGGAAACAGCCTTTTTACGTTCTGGGGAAGAGGGACCAGACGAAGCAAGCGGGGTCCTCTGAGGGAGCTGGGACGGAGGAAGGCTGTGGGAGCCTGAGGACAGCTGGGATATCTGAGCGGCAAGGTCATCTAACCTTTTAGACATTAGAAGAGCCCATGCAGGCATTACGTAATCAGACGGGGGTGCTGCCTGGTCGGTGGAATCCAGAGACTGCACGGCATCCTGGTCTGGCAACGAGGTCTGTTGTGACACGGTAGAAGGGGCATCACAGCCCTAGCATAGTGGATAGCTTCGGCCATTAGAAAACGAGCGTCCACAGGTGTTACAGGCATAGTACAGGTCCGTAGAGGATGCCTGGGAGGGTTTATCACCCACGCATGTCAGCAATAGAGTCCTACAGCCATATAGGGGTAGAGTTATATGAGTGAGGAGCCACTAGCAGTATTATAAAGTGACTGCTATGCACAGCCGGTATATACCGTAGCAAAATGGCATATACTGTCAAACAGCCGGCATATACCTGCAGGCAGAGCCAGTATATATCGCTAATAGCTGATATACACCGCTAGCCAGCAGGCACACACCGCTAGAAAGACAGCGATATACCGCTGAGCAGAGCGGTATATAGTGCTGCAGAAGTGCAGAGCCAAGTAGGCGATCTCACCCGAGTCTGCTCCCCACGTGGAAAATGGCGTCCAGTGTTCCTGGCAGCGTGGAGGAGAGAGACGGCCCCCGGAAGCTGATTGGTCTCAGGGCTGGGACTAAGCGTGACGGCCAATCGGAAAGGAGCTGCTCCTGAGTGAGGGAGTGGCTTCCAGAGCAGAGAAAGGGGGCGTTGCTAGAATGCAGGCCGAAGACGGGGGCTAAATTAATGATGCTCCCCGGGATCACGGCCTGCATCGGCCCACCGCCGCCTTTCCAGGCGGAAGTTTGGATGCAGGGGACAAATGACTCATTGTCTCCCTACCTGCTCCTGGCGCCGTCTAAAGACGCGTCGGTGATGGATGCGGGGATCTCAGGGATGCATCTTTGGCTCAAGGCTGAAGCAGGTCCTCGGCTCTGCTTAGCCCTCTGGAGCTCCCTTAGTGTGAGGTGCTTCCAGGGAGCCTGGAGGGGTACGCACACCAGACCACTTGGGCGCTAAGGAAGACTGACGGCTTGTGCACGCCAGGTTTCCTTTGCCTGTACGCGGGGGGAACGAGGGTGACAAGGCACCCGGGTATTGCCCCATTATCAAAAATAGAATGAATAAGCAAAACAAAATAAAAAATAAAACAAAATTAGCTGGCCTAAGGCACCTGGTAGAGCTCAGGCCAGACATGTCAGCCTCCCTGCTGACCCAAGAAAAAACTGAGCTAGTTTCCTGCCTAGCTAGGGTATATGCTGTGGGGGGAGGAGCTAACACTTTTGCAAATCTAGTGTCACGCATCCCTGGAGACATCATAATACCCACTATCTGTGTCCCCCAATGAAAAGGCGAGAAAGGAATACAGCTTCCCCTACTTCCCTTGATCCTATAGCCACAACAGACACAACAGGGCAAAATTAAATAAATACACACAAAATCTGCTCTCTCCATTCAGTGGAGACAGATAAGCGTCATCATAGACCAGTCAACTAGCCTATTGGACCATGACACAGAAAATACCAAGGAGCATCCACTGGGATTTGAACTCTCAATCCCACACATCCAAGGCCAATAGCTTACCTCTAGACCATGGAAGGGACATGGGAGATACAGCTTTACCTACTTGCCTTGATCCTATAGCCATGACAGAGGCAACAGGGCAAAATTAAAGAATTACACACAACGCCTGGTCTCTCCATTTAATGGAAACAGAAAAACGCCATCATAGACCAGGCAACAAGGCCATTGGACCATGACACAGCAAACATCCAGGAGTGGATTTGAACTCTCTAGATCACACATCCAAGGACACGAGCTTACCACTTGACCATGGAAAGGACATGGAAAACACAGTTTCCACTACTTCCCTTGATCCTATAGCCATAACAGACGCAACATTAAAGAAATACACACAATGTCTACTCTCTCCAGTCAATTGAGGAATATAGGCTTCATAATAGACCAGTCAACTAGACCATTGGACAATGACACAGCAAATTTCCAGGAGAGTCCATTAGGATTTGAACTCCCAAACTCACACATTCAAGGACACCAGCTTACCTCTAGACCATGGAAGGGACATGGGAAGTTTGGCTTCCCCTACTTACCTTGATCCTATAGCCATAACAGACGCAACAGGGCAAAATTAAAGAAACACACACGACGCCTGCTTGCTCCATTCAATGGAGACAGATAAGCATCGTAATAGACCAGTCAACTAGCCCGTTGGGCCATAACACAGCAAACACCAAGGAGCATCCATTGGGATTTGAACTCCCAAACTGATACATGCAAGGACACGAGCTTACCACTGGACCATGGAAGGTACATGGAAATTACAGTTTCCCCTACTTCCCTTGATCCTATAGCCATAACAGATGCAACAGGGCAAAAATAAAGAAATACACACGACGCCTGCTCTCTCCATTCAATGGAGGCAGATAGGCTTCATAATAAACCAGTCAACTAGCCCATTGGACCATGACACAGCAAATATCTAGGAGCGTCCATTGGGATTCAAACTCCTAAGCTCACACATCCAAGGACACCAGCTTACCACTAGACAATGGAAGGGACATAAGAAATACAGCTTCCCCTACTTTCCTTGATCCTATAGCCATAACAGACGCAACAGGGTAAAATTAAAGAAATACACACGACGTCTGCTCTCTCCATTCAATGGAAACACATAGGCGTCACAAAAGTACAGTCAACTAGCCCATTTAACCATGACACAGCAAATATCCAGGAGCATCCATTGGGATTCAAGCTCCCAAACTCACACTTCCAAGGTGACCAGCTTACCACTAGACCATGGAAGGGCCATGGGAAATATAGCTTCCCCTACTTCCCTTGATCCTACAGCCATAACAGACGCAACAGGGCAAAATTAAATAAATACACACGACGCCTGCTCTCTCCATTAAATTGAGACAGATAAGCATCATCATAGACCAGTCAACTAGCCCATTGGACCATAAAACAGAAAATAATAAGGAGCATCCATTGGGATTCCAACTCCCAAGCTCTAAATGCAAAGCCAACAGCTTACCACTAGACCATGAAAGGGACATGGGAAATACAGCTTTCCTTACTTCCCTTAATCTTATACCCGTAACAGAAGCAACAGGGCAAAATTTTAGAAATTCACACGACGCCTGCTCTCTCCTTTCAATGAAAACAGACAGACGTCATAAGAGAACAGTCAACTAGCCCATTGAACCATGACAAAGCAAATACCCAGGAGCTTCCATTGGGATTTGAACTTCCAAACTCACAAATCCAAGGCCACCAGCTTACCACTATACCATGCAAGGGTCATGGGAAATATGGCTTCCCCTACTTCCCATGATCCTATAGCCATAACAGATGCAACAGGGCAAAATTAAAGAAATTCACACGACGCCTGCTCTCTCCTTTCAATAAAAACAGACAGGTGTCATTAGAGAACAGTCAACTAGCCCATTGAACCATGACACAGCAAATCCCCGGGAGCTTCCATTGGGATTTGAACTTCAAAACTCACACATCCAAGGACACGAGCTTACCATTAGACAATGGAAGGGACAAGGAAAATACAGCTTCCCCTACTTCCCTTCATCCTATAGCCATAACAGATGCAACAGGGCAAAATTAAAGATATTCACACGACGTCTGCTCTCTCTATTTAATGGAAACAGATAAAGGTCATCATAGACTAGTCAACTAGCCCATTGAACCATGACACATCAAATCTCCAGGAGCATCTATTGGGATTCAAACTCCCAACCTCACACATCAAAGACCACCAGCTCACCACTAGACCATGGAAGTGACATGAGAAATACAGCTTCCCCTACTTCCCTTGATCCTATAGTCATAACAAATGCAAGAGGGCAAAATTAAAGAAACACACACAACGCCTGCTCGCTCCATTCAACAGAGCCAGATGGGCGTCATAATAGATTTGTCAACTAGCTCATTGAGCCATGGCACAGCAAATACCAAGAAGTATCCATTGGGAATTGAACTCCCAAACTCACACATCAAAGGACACAAGCTTACCACTGGACCATGGAAGGGACATTGAAATTACAGTTTCCCCTAGTTCCTTTGATCCTATAGCCATAACAGACACAACAGGGAAAAATAAAGAATTACACACGACGTCCGCTCTCTCCATTCAATTGAGACAGATAGGCGTTATAATAGACCAGTCTACTAGCCCATAGGACCATGACACAGCAAATATCCAGGAGCGTCCACTGGGATTTGAACTCCCAAAATCACAAATCCATAGCCTCCAGCCTACCACTAGATCATGGTAGGGACATGGGAAATACAGCTTCCCCAACCTCCCTTGATCCTATATTCCTAACTGACGCAAAAGGGCAGAATTAAAGATATAAACACGACGCCTGCTCTCTCCATTCAATGTAGACAAATATGCGTCATCACAGAGCAGTCAACTAGCCCATTGGGAAACACAGCAAATACTAAGAAGCGTCCATTGGGATTTGAACTCTCAAGCCCATCAGCTTACCACTAGATCAGGGAAGGGACATGAAAAACATTGCTTCCCCTACTTCCCTTGATCCTATAGCCATAACAGACGCAACAGGGCAAAATTAAAGAAATACACATGACGCCTGCTCTCTCCATTAAATAGACACCAAAAGGCATCATGATAGGCCAGTCAACTTTACCATTGGATTATGACAAGGCAAATATCATGGAGCGTCCATTGAGATTACAACTCCCGAGCTCACACATCCAAGGACAACAGCTTACCAATAGACCATGGAAGGGACTTGGGAAATAAAGCTTTCCCAACTTCCCTTGATCCTATAGCCATAACAGACGCAACAGAGCAAAATTAAAGAAATACACAAGACGCCTGTTCTCCATTTAGATTCGAACTCCCAAACTCACACATCCAAGACCACTAGCTTTCCACTTGACCATGGAAGGGACATGGGAAGTACAGTTTCCCCTACTTCCCTTGATCCTATAGCCATAACAGACGCAACAGGGCAAAATTAAAGAAATACACACGACGACAGCTCTCTCTATTCAATGGAAACAGATAAATGTCATCATAGACCAGTCAACTAGCTTATTGGACCATGACACAGCAACTACCAAGGAGTGTCCTTTGGGATTTGAAGTCCCAAACTAACAAATCCAAGGCCACCATCTTACCACTAGACCATGTAAGAGACACGGGAAAAATGGCTTCCCCTACTTCCCTTTATCCTATAGCTATAACAGACGCAACAGGGCAAAATTAAAGAAATACACACGAGGGCTGCTTTCTCCATTCAATGGAGACAGATAAGCATTATCATAAACCAGCCAATTGGACCATGACACAGCAAATACCAAGAAGCGTCCATTGGGATTCGAACTCCAAACTTACACATCCAAGGCCACCAGCTCACTGATAGGCCATGGAAGGGACATGGGAAATAAGGCTTCCCCTACTTCCCTTGATCCTATAGCCATAACAGACGCAAGAGGGAAAAATTAAAGAAATACACACGACGACTGCTCTCTCTATTCAATGGAAACAGATAAATGTCATCATAGACCAGTCAACTAGCTTATTGGACCATGACACAGCAACTACCAAGGAGTGTCCTTTGGGATTTGAAGTCCCAAACTAACAAATCCAAGGCCACCATCTTACCACTAGACCATGTAAGAGACATGGGAAAAATGGCTTCCCCTACTTCCCTTTATCCTATAGCTATAACAGACGCAACAGGGCAAAATTAAAGAAATACACACGAGGGCTGCTTTCTCCATTCAATGGAGACAGATAAGCATTATCATAAACCAGCCAATTGGACCATGACACAGCAAATACCAAGAAGCGTCCATTGGGATTCGAACTCCAAACTTACACATCCAAGGCCACCAGCTCACTGATAGGCCATGGAAGGGACATGGGAAATAAGGCTTCCCCTACTTCCCTTGATCCTATAGCCATAACAGACGCAAGAGGGAAAAATTAAAGTAACACACATGACATCTGCTCTCTCCATTCAATGGAGACAGATAGGCGTCATCATAGACCAGTCAACTAGCCCATTGGACCATGACACAGCAAATATCCAGAACGTCCATAGGGATTCAAACTCCCAAACTCACACATCCAAGGGCAACCGCTCACCGCTTCCTACTTCCCTTGATCCTATAGCCATAACAGATGCAACAGGGCAAAATTAAAGAAATACACACGACGCCTGCTCTCTCCATTAAATGGAGACCAATAGGCGTCATCATAGGCCAGTCAACTTTACCATTGGATTGATCCTATAGCCATAACAGATGCAACAGAGAAAAACTAAAGAAATACACACATCTACTCTCTCCATTCAATGGAGACAGATAGGCATCATAATAGACCAGTCAATTAGCCCATTGGAGCATGACACGGCAAATATCCAGGAGCGTCCATTGGGATTTCAACTCACACAGCCAAGCCCACCAGCTTACCACTAGACAATGGAAGGGACATGAGAAATATGGCTTCCCCTACTTCCCTTGATCCTATAGCCATAACAGAGGCCTGCTTGCTCCATTCAAAGGAGACAGATAGGTGTTATCATAGACCAGTCAACTAACCCATTGGACCATGACACAGCAAATATCCAGGAGCATCCATTGGGATTCAAACTCCCAAACTCACACATCCAAGGACACCAGCTCACAGCTAGACCATGGAAGGGAAACAGGAATTAAGGCTTCCCCTACTTCCCTTGATCCTATAGCCATACCAGACACAACAGGGCAAAATTAAAGAAATACACACGACACCTGCTCTTTCCATTCAATGGAAACAGATTTGTGTCATCATAGACCTGTCAACTATCCCATTGAACCATGACAGCGCAAATATCCAGGAGTGTTCATTACAATTCGAACTTCCAAACTCACACATCCAAGGCCACCAGCTTACCACTAGACCATGAAAGGGACATGGCTAATATGGCTTCCCCTACTTCTGTTGATCCTATAGCCATAAGAGACGCCATAAAGCAAAATTAAAAAAATACAGACGACGCCTTCTTTGTCCATTCAATGGAGACGGATAGGTGTCATCATAGACCAATCAACTAGCCCATTGGACCATGAAACAGCAAATACCAAGGAGCGTCCATTGGGATTCGACCTGCTAAACTCACACATCCAAGGACAACAGCTTACCGCTAGACCATAGAAGGAACATGGAAAATACAGTTTCCCCTACTTCCCTTGATCCAATAGCCATAACAGACGCAACAGGGCAAAATGAAAGAAATACAGACGACGCCTGCGCTCTCCATTCAATGGAGACAGATAGGCGTCATCATAAGAGTTGAGCGCGGTTCGCGGTTCTCCAGTTTGCGGCTTGAGTGATTTTGGGGGCTGTTCTAGATAGAACTAGAACTCGAGCTTTTTGCTAAAGCTCGATAGTTCTAGATACGTTCGAGAATGGTTCTAGCAGCAAAAAGACCAGCTAATTACTAGCTGGCTTTCCGCTGTAATAGTGTAAGTCGCTCTGTGACTCACACTATTATGAAATTTCAGCGTATAGTGTGCGGGAACAGCGCATTCAGATCACTGCTGTATGGATAATGGCGATCGCCATTTTTTTTTTTTTTCCTTGTCTTCCTTCCCTAAGCGCGCGCGTGTAGTGGGGCGGGCCAGCATGTCAGCCAATCCCAGACACACACACAGCTAAGTGGACTTTTAGCCAGAGAAGCAACGGCATGTGTGATAGGATGTCCATGTCACATGTCCCTGCATTATAGAAACGGACATTTTCCTCCAGCACGCCATTATCTGCCTTCTGCGTCCTTGGTGTCAGTCATCACTGGCGCAGCTCCTATCTCCGATACTGCTGTGTACGCTCCATACACAGCGCTGTACAGAATAGGGATAGGAGTTTCTATCAGTCCTTTTAAGGGCTAATACCGGCAGGGTCAGAGCCATAGGTGACAGGTCCGTGAAAACAGAGTTTAACAGCTACACAAGATGACAACGTCTGTGTAGCTAAGGTCAGGGATTTCCTCGCTGCATTTCCCCATTAGGAGGGATAGAAAGGCAGGCTTCCTTTCCTCTACCCAGAGACCCACAACCCTGCCACTGTACCCTCCTGCCCTTTGCACACTCAAACTCATTGTTACTAAGCCATTATACTAGCAAACACTGAGTGAACTTAGTGGCATCCTAAACGTGGCTGTTGGACTTCTGTATTGTCCCACTAGTGCAAAGATATTTGCAGCACGTCTGCCTGCATTGCACACTCAAACTCATTGTTACTAAGCCATTATACTAGCAAACACTGAGTGAACTTAGTGGCATCCTAAAAGTGGCTGTTGGACTTCTGTATTGTCCCACTAGTGCAAAGATATTTGCAGCACGTCTGCCTGCATTACACACTCAAACTCATTGTTACTAAGCCATTATACTAGCAAACACTGAGTGAACTTAGTGGCATCCTAAACGTGGCTGTTGGACTTCTGTATTGTCCCACTAGTGCAAAGATATTTGCAGCACGTCTGCCTGCATTGCACACTCAAACTTATTGTTACTAAGCCATTATACTAGCAAACACTGAGTGAACTTAGTGGCATCCTAAAAGTGGCTGTTGGACTTCTGTATTGTCCCACTAGTGCAAAGATATTTGCAGCACGTCTGCCTGCATTGCACACTCAAACTCATTGTTACTAAGCCATTATACTAGCAAACACTGAGTGAACATAGTGGCATCCTAAACGTGGCTGTTGGACTTCTGTATTGTCCCACTAGTGCAAAGATATTTGCAGCACGTCTGCCTGCATTGCACACTCAAACTCATTGTTACTAAGCCATTATACTAGCAAACACTGAGTGAACTTAGTGGCATCCTAAACGTGGCTGTTGGACTTCTGTATTGTTCCACTAGTGCAAAGATATTTGCAGCACGTCTGCCTGCATTGCACACTCAAACTCATTGTTACTAAGCCATTATACTAGCAAACACTGAGTGAACTTAGTGGCATCCTAAAAGTGGCTGTTGGACTTCTGTATTGTCCCACTAGTGCAAAGATATTTGCAGCACGTCTGCCTGCATTACACACTCAAACTCATTGTTACTAAGCCATTATACTAGCAAACACTGAGTGAACTTAGTGGCATCCTAAAAGTGGCTGTTGGACTTCTGTATTGTTCCACTAGTGCAAAGATATTTGCAGCACGTCTGCCTGCATTGCACACTCAAACTCATTGTTACTAAGCCATTATACTAGCAAACACTGAGTGAACTTAGTGGCATCCTAAAAGTGGCTGTTGGACTTCTGTATTGTCCCACTAGTGCAAAGATATTTGCAGCACATCTGCATTGAACATCCAAGCTCATTGTTACAAAGCTATTATACTAGCAATGTATGCTGCCAGTTTAAGGGCTGTAGTTGCATTGTCAAGGATAAGTATTGTTGTTTATTCTGCTGTTAATAAAGCTAGACCACCGCTGCAATCTACACCACCTCTCAATTTTTACTACCACATTTTAAGTGCACAATCTTGTCGCAATCAAAATGAGTGGCAAAATGACAGATGCTGGTGGAAAGGGGAAGAGGCGTGTTGGAAAAGGAAAAAAAGGGTTTGTCCGTGGGGAAGGTGGCAAAGCTCCATTAACATCTGCTGAAGATAGACCATCTTCCAGGAAAAGTAATATGTCTACTACTTACCGTGGACAATCCGATGTGCTCCCTTTTTTACGGACATGAACAACTGGAACAAAGGTAGATGATGGCCAAAAAAGGAAAATGCTTGAATGGATCTCAAGTGGTCCAACAAGTGCCCTCTCCGCCACCTCAACTACCGCATCCAAAAAACACCAGTCTTCTGAGTTGTCATCCCAATCAAACTTGCTTTCTCCCAGCTCTGAAGTCTCCATCCGCCCTGCACAGTATGGTGGAACTGAGATGGCTGAGTCTGCAGAGCTGTTCAGTCACACTATAGCCTGGGAATCAGATGTCTGCTCCCAAGCTACAGTGAGTACAGACCAGGAAATGGTCTGCAGTGATGCCCAGAACCTTTGTGACTCTGATTCAGGCCGTGAGGACCAAGTTTCTGAGCATAATGTTGACCCTTTTTCACAAACTGTAACACCTGTTGTTATAGACAATGAGGAACATACTGATGACGATGAGACGCAGATACCAGATTGGGATGACAACTTAAATATTCGGTCAGGGCAAGAAGAGGCTCGGTCTGAGGGTGAGGGGAGTGCAAACACAACAATTGATGAGGAAGTTCTAGATCCCACCTACTCTCAACTCACAGTCAGGCACTCGAGGAGGTCAACAGAGGTGGTGGAGGAGGATGCAACTGATGACGAAGTTACCTTGTGCCTTCCTGGACAGAGTCGGAGTACTGGTAGCACGTCTACAACTGCATCCTTAGCCACCACTCTGCCTCTGAGCACTAGTCGGGGTGGATCAACAGGTCGCATGCTCTCTAAGCCTTGCCTAGCCTGGTCCTTTTTTGACATAGCAAAAGATCGCCCAAATTATGTGATCTGTAAAATTTGTCATGATTCTGTTAGTAGAGGGCAAAACCTCAGCAGTTTGACAACTTCTTCAATGAATTGTCACATGAATAAATATCATATGTCCCGGTGGGAAGCTCACCGTGCTGGAATGCGGCCTAGCGGAGCGAACGATCCACCGCCTGCCCCTTCTAGTGCATCCGCGCGCTCTTCATCTTCTAGGACTGTGGGGACAGCTGTCACACCTGGTTTTCCACGTACAACTTCCACCACTGTAACCGCAACAGGCAGTTTGCTTGGTTGGTCGTCAGTTGGTTTGGAAGGGGAAACAAGTTTGTGTGTACAGCTCATCGATAGCACCAACGTTGGATGAAGGCGACATCATGTCTACGCCTGCACTTTCCTCACAAAGCTGCATTTTTCCAGGGACACCCTACTCAACACCGTCTACACACAGCAGCCAAATCTCTGTCCCTCAGATGTGGACAAATAAAAGGCCATTTCCTGCGACCCATGACAAAGCTAAGAGGTTGACTTTATCCCTCTGTAAGCTCTTGGCTACCGAAATGCTGCCTTTCCGCCTGGTGGACACTCAGGATTTTAGAGACCTTATGTCTGTCGCTGTGCCCCAGTACCAGATGTCCAGTCGCCACTACTTCTCTAAGAAAGGTATGCCAGAGCTACACCAGCATGTCGCACACAACATCACCGCTTCCTTGAGAAACTCTGTGTGTCAACGGGTGCATTTCACCACCGATACTTGGACCAGTAAGCATGGACAGGGACGTTACATGTCGCTGACTGGGCACTGGGTAACTATGGTGATAGATGGTGAAGGGTCTGCTGCCAAGTCTTGCCGTCCCCACGACTTGTGTGTCAATCCTCTGTCTGTCCAAGTTCCGCCACTGCTTCTGCCTCCTCCACCTCATCTGGGTCCTCCACCTCCGCCCCAAGCCTTCCTGGTCAGGCCACCAGCGTTCGCACTGCGCAGAATGAATCACGCACCCCTCATTACTATGCTGGCAGCAGAGCGCAACGGCATCAGGCGGTCTTTAGCTTGACATGTCTTGGGAATAGGAGTCACACAGCTGAGGAGTTGTGGTCAGCTCTGCGGTCCGAGTTTAATAAATGGTTGTCTCCACTCAACCTGCAGCCTGGTAAGGCCGTGTGCGACAATGCTGCAAACCTGGGTGCGGCCCTTCGCCTGGGCAAGGTGACACACGTGCCTTGTATGGCTCACGTGTTGAACCTTGTTGTCCAGCAATTTTTAACACACTATCCCGGCCTAGATGGCCTTCTGACCAGGGCACGAAAACTGTCTGTTCACTTCCGCCGTTCAACCGCCGCAGCTGAGCGACTTGCATTGCTCCAGAAGTCTTTTGGCCTGCCGGTTCATCGCCTAAAATGCGATGTGCCGACACGCTGGAATTCGACTCTCCACATGTTACAGCTACTGTGGCAGCATCGCCGAGCCCTGGTGCAATACGTCATGACGTATAGCCTGGGCCAACGAGATGCAGAAGTGGGCAGATCACCCTGATGGAGTGCTCTCAGATCAAGGACCTATGCATCCTTCTGCACAGTTTCGACATGGCAACGAATATGTTTAGCGCTGACAATGCCATTATCAGCATGACAATTCAAGTCATTTACATGCTGGAGCACACGCTAAACACTATTTGGAGTCAGGGGGTGGGACAACAGGAAGGGGAGGAACTACAGGAGGATTCATATGTGCAAGACACAACAACATCACCCAGGTCCAGACGTTCATCATCACCAACGCGGCAGGCATGGGACCATGGGGGACAGGGATCAACAAGGGCGCATGGTAGCAGGAGAAATGTTGAGGAAGGTGCAGGAGAACATGAAGAAATGGAGGACGAACTGTCCATGGACATGGAAGACTCAGCGGATGAGGGAGACCTTGGTCAAATTTCAGTTGAAAGAGGTTGGGGGGTGATGTCAGAGGAAGAAAAAACGGTTAGCATCTCTATGCCACAAACACAGCGTGGACTTGGTCCGCATGACTGCGCAAGACACATGAGCGCCTTCTTGTTGCACTACCTTCAACATGACACTCGTATTGTCAAAATTAGAAGTGATGATGACTAATGGCTTGCCACACTATTAGATCCCCGGTACAAGTCCAAATTTTGTGACATAATTCCAGCCATAGAAAGGGACGCACGTATGCAGGAGTATCAGCAGAAGCTGTTACTCGATCTTAGCTCGGCTTTTCCACCAAACAACCGTAAAGGTGCAGGGAGTGAATCTCCCAGTTGTAACTTGACAAATATGGGACGGTCTCGTCATCTTCAACAGTCTACCCGTACCAGTAGCACCTGGTGCTGGTAACAGCAATTTTATGGAGTCTTTTCATAATTTTTTTAGACCGTCCTTTGCAAGGCCACCAGAGACAACAAATCTGACACATAGTCAACGGCTGGAGAGGATGATACAGGAGTATCTCCAAATGAACATCGATGCCATGACTTTGCAAATGGAGCCTTGCTAATTATGGGCTTCAAATCTTGAAAAATGGCCAGAGCTCTCAACTTACGCCTTGGAGATTTTGTCGTGTCCAGCTGCCAGCATTGTCTCTGAACGTGTCTTCAGTGCTGCTGGGTGTGTGCTGACAGATAAGCGCACGCGTCTGTCCAGTGACAATGTGGACAGACTAACGTTCATCAAAATGAACAAGTCAAGGATCCACAAGGAATTTACTACCCCTGTGTCATCCTGGGGAGAGTAAATGCTTGTGGATTTGGAATGTGCTTGAGGCAAATCAAAACATCCTGTTTGCAATTAGGGCACAAGTGCTGCCACTGATGGGGTGTCTGTGTGGCCCAATTTTTGGAAAAAAGGGAGACTCCGCTTGGAGTAACCCTTGCTTGCTGTGTTTTTTAAAAGGAGCCAAGATGAACAAGTCATGGTTCAGCAAAGACTTTGCTACCTACCCCGGTGTTATCCTGGGGACGGTTAAAAATGGCGTATTTTTGAATGTGCTTGATGCAAATCTAGCTGTGAAGTGTACAACTGGGGCACAACTGCTGCCACTGAAGGGGTTAGTGTCTGTGGGGCCCAATTTTTGGAAAAAAGGGAGACTCTGCTTGGAGTAACCCTTGCTTACAGTGTTTTTAAAAAGGAACCAAGATGAACAGAGCTGGGATCAGGAAAGACTTTGCTACCTACCCCGGTGTCATCCTGGGGACGGTTAAGAATGGTGTATTTTTGAATGTGCTTGATGCAAATCTAGCTGTGAAGTGTACAACTGGGGCACAACTGCTGCCACTGAAGGGGTTAGTGTCTGTGTGGCCCAATTTTTGGAAAAAAGGGAGACTCCGCTTGGAGTAACCTTTGCTTGCTGTGTTTTTTAAAAGGAGCCAAGATGAACAAGTCATGGTTCAGCAAAGACTTTCCTACCTACCCCGGTGTCATCCTGGGGACGGTTAAGAATGGCGTATTTTTGAATGTGCTTGATGCAAATCTAGCTGGGAAGTGTACAACTGGGGCACAACTGCTGCCACTGAAGGGGTGGGTATGTGTGGGGCCCAATTTTTGGAAAAAAGGGAGACTCTGCTTGGAGTAACCCTTGCTTACAGTGTTTTTAAAAAGGAACCAAGATGAACAGAGCTGGGATCAGGAAAGACTTTGCTACCTACCCCGGTGTCATCCTGGGGACGGTTAAGAATGGTGTATTTTTGAATGTGCTTGATGCAAATCTAGCCGTGAAGTGTACAACTGGGGCACAACTGCTGCCACTGAAGGGGTTAGTGTCTGTGTGGCCCAATTTTTGGAAAAAAGGGAGACTCCGCTTGGAGTAACCCTTGCTTGCTGTGTTTTTTAAAAGGAGCCAAGATGAACAAGTCATGGTTCAGCAAAGACTTTGCTACCTACCCCGGTGTCATCCTGGGGACGGTTAAGAATGGCGTATTTTTGAATATGCTTGATGCAAATCTAGCTGTGAAGTGTACAATTGGGGCACAACTGCTGCCACTGAAGGGGTTAGTGTCTGTGTGGCCCAATTTTTGGAAAAAAGGGAGACTCCGCTTGGAGTAACCCTTGCTTGCTGTGTTTTTTAAAAGGAGCCAAGATGAACAAGTCATGGTTCAGCAAAGACTTTGCTACCTACCCCGGTGTCATCCTGGGGACGGTTAAGAATGGCGCATTTTTGAATGTGCTTGATGCAAATCTAGCTGGGAAGTGTACAACTGGGGCACAACTGCTGCCACTGAAGGGGTGGGTATGTGTGGGGCCCAATTTTTGGAAAAAAGGGAGACTCCGCTTGGAGTAACCCTTGCTTACAGTGTTTTTAAAAAGGAGCAAAGATGAACAGAGCTGGGATCAGGAAAGACTTTGCTACCTACCCCGGTGTCATCCTGGGGACGGTTAAGAATGGCGTATTTTTGAATGTGCTTGATGCAAATCTAGCTGTGAAGTGTACAATTGGGGCAAAACTGCTGCCACTGAAGGGGTTAGTGTCTGTGTGGCCCAATTTTTGGAAAAAAGGGAGACTCCGCTTGGAGTAACCCTTGCTTGCTGTGTTTTTTAAAAGGAGCCAAGATGAACAAGTCATGGTTCAGCAAAGACTTTGCTACCTACCCCGGTGTCATCCTGGGGACGGTTAAGAATGGTGTATTTTTGAATGTGCTTGATGCAAATCTAGCTGTGAAGTGTACAACTGGGGCACAACTGCTGCCACTGAAGGGGTTAGTGTCTGTGTGGCCCAATTTTTGAAAAAAGGGAGACTCCGCTTGGAGTAACCCTTGCTTGCTGTGTTTTTTAAAAGGAGCCAAGATGAACAGAGCTGGGATCAGGAAAGACTTTGCTACCTACCCCGGTGTCATCCTGGGGACGGTTAAGAATGGCGTATTTTTGAATGTGCTTGACGCAAATCTAGCTGGGAAGTGTACAACTGGGGCACAACTGCTGCCACTGAAGGGGTGGGTATGTGTGGGGCCCAATTTTTGGAAAAAAGGGAGACTCTGCTTGGAGTAACCCTTGCTTACAGTGTTTTTAAAAAGGAGCCAAGATGAACAGAGCTGGGATCAGGAAAGACTTTGCTACCTACCCCGGTGTCATCCTGGGGACGGTTAAGAATGGTGTATTTTTGAATGTGCTTGATGCAAATCTAGCTGTGAAGTGTACAACTGGGGCACAACTGCTGCCACTGAAGGGGTTAGTGTCTGTGTGGCCCAATTTTTGGAAAAAAGGGAGACTCCGCTTGGAGTAACCCTTGCTTGCTGTGTTTTTGAAAAGGAGCCAAGATGAACAAGTCATGGTTCAGCAAAGACTTTGCTACCTACCCCGGTGTCATCCTGGGGACGGTTAAGAATGGCGTATTTTTGAATGTGCTTGATGCAAATCTAGCTGTGAAGTGTACAACTGGGGCACAACTGCTGCCACTGAAGGGGTGGGTGTGTGTGGGGCCCAATTTTTGGAAAAAAGGGAGACTCCGCTTGGAGTAACCCTTGCTTACAGTGTTTTTAAAAAGGAGCCAAGATGAACAGAGCTGGGATCAGGAAAGAATTTGCTACCTACCCCGGTGTCATCCTGGGGACGGTTAAGAATGGCGTATTTTTGAATGTGCTTGATGCAAATCTAGCTGTGAAGTGTACAACTGGGGCACAACTGCTGCCACTGAAGGGGTTAGTGTCTGTGTGGCCCAATTTTTGGAAAAAAGGGAGACTCCGCTTGGAATAACCCTTGCTTGCTGTGTTTTTTAAAAGGAGCCAAGATGAACAAGTCATGGTTCAGCAAAGACTTTGCTACCTACCCCGGTGTCATCCTGGGGACGGTTAAGAATGGCGTATTTTTGAATGTGCTTGATGCAAATCTAGCTGGGAAGTGTACAACTGGGGCACAATTGCTGCCACTGAAGGGGTGGGTATGTGTGGGGCCCAATTTTTGGAAAAAAGGGAGACTCCGCTTGTTTTTAAAAAGGAGCAAAGATGAACAGAGCTGGGATCAGGAAAGACTTTGCTACCTACCCCGGTGTCATCCTGGGGATGGTTAAGAATGGCGTATTTTTGAATGTGCTTGATGCAAATCTAGCTGGGAAGTGTACAACTGGGGCACAACTGCTGCCACTGAAGGGGTGGGTATGTGTGGGGCCCAATTTTTGGAAAAAAGGGAGACTCTGCTTGGAGTAACCCTTGCTTACAGTGTTTTTAAAAAGGAACCAAGATGAACAGAGCTGGGATCAGGAAAGACTTTGCTACCTACCCCGGTGTCATCCTGGGGACGGTTAAGAATGGTGTATTTTTGAATGTGCTTGATGCAAATCTAGCTGTGAAGTGTACAACTGGGGCACAACTGCTGCCACTGAAGGGGTTAGTGTCTGTGTGGCCCAATTTTTGGAAAAAAGGGAGACTCCGCTTGGAGTAACCCTTGCTTGCTGTGTTTTTTAAAAGGAGCCAAGATGAACAAGTCATGGTTCAGCAAAGACTTTGCTACCTACCCCGGTGTCATCCTGGGGACGGTTAAGAATGGCGTATTTTTGAATATGCTTGATGCAAATCTAGCTGTGAAGTGTACAATTGGGGCACAACTGCTGCCACTGAAGGGGTTAGTGTCTGTGTGGCCCAATTTTTGGAAAAAAGGGAGACTCCGCTTGGAGTAACCCTTGCTTGCTGTGTTTTTTAAAAGGAGCCAAGATGAACAAGTCATGGTTCAGCAAAGACTTTGCTACCTACCCCGGTGTCATCCTGGGGACGGTTAAGAATGGCGTATTTTTGAATGTGCTTGATGCAAATCTAGCTGGGAAGTGTACAACTGGGGCACAACTGCTGCCACTGAAGGGGTGGGTATGTGTGGGGCCCAATTTTTGGAAAAAAGGGAGACTCCGCTTGGAGTAACCCTTGCTTGCTGTGTTTTTTAAAAGGAGCCAAGATGAACAGAGCTGGGATCAGGAAAGACTTTGCTACCTACCCCGGTGTCATCCTGGGGACGGTTAAGAATGGCGTATTTTTGAATGTGCTTGACGCAAATCTAGCTGGGAAGTGTACAACTGGGGCACAACTGCTGCCACTGAAGGGGTGGGTATGTGTGGGGCCCAATTTTTGGAAAAAAGGGAGACTCTGCTTGGAGTAACCCTTGCTTACAGTGTTTTTAAAAAGGAGCCAAGATGAACAGAGCTGGGATCAGGAAAGACTTTGCTACCTACCCCGGTGTCATCCTGGGGACGGTTAAGAATGGTGTATTTTTGAATGTGCTTGATGCAAATCTAGCTGTGAAGTGTACAACTGAGGCACAACTGCTGCCACTGAAGGGGTTAGTGTCTGTGTGGCCCAATTTTTGGAAAAAAGGGAGACTCCGCTTGGAGTAACCCTTGCTTGCTGTGTTTTTTAAAAGGAGCCAAGATGAACAAGTCATGGTTCAGCAAAGACTTTGCTACCTACCCCGGTGTCATCCTGGGGACGGTTAAGAATGGCGTATTTTTGAATGTGCTTGATGCAAATCTAGCTGTGAAGTGTACAACTGGGGCACAACTGCTGCCACTGAAGGGGTGGGTGTGTGTGGGGCCCAATTTTTGGAAAAAAGGGAGACTCCGCTTGGAGTAACCCTTGCTTACAGTGTTTTTAAAAAGGAGCCAAGATGAACAGAGCTGGGATCAGGAAAGAATTTGCTACCTACCCCGGTGTCATCCTGGGGACGGTTAAGAATGGCGTATTTTTGAATGTGCTTGATGCAAATCTAGCTGTGAAGTGTACAACTGGGGCACAACTGCTGCCACTGAAGGGGTTAGTGTCTGTGTGGCCCAATTTTTGGAAAAAAGGGAGACTCCGCTTGGAATAACCCTTGCTTGCTGTGTTTTTTAAAAGGAGCCAAGATGAACAAGTCATGGTTCAGCAAAGACTTTGCTACCTACCCCGGTGTCATCCTGGGGATGGTTAAGAATGGCGTATTTTTGAATGTGCTTGATGCAAATCTAGCTGGGAAGTGTACAACTGGGGCACAACTGCTGCCACTGAAGGGGTGGGTATGTATGGGGCCCAATTTTTGGAAAAAAGGGAGACTCCGCTTGGAGTAACCCTTGCTTACAGTGTTTTTAAAAAGGAGCAAAGATGAACAGAGCTGGGATCAGGAAAGACTTTGCTACCTACCCCGGTGTCATCCTGGGGATGGTTAAGAATGGTGTATTTTTGAATGTGCTTGATGCAAATCTAGCTGTGAAGTGTACAACTGGGGCACAACTGCTGCCACTGAAGGGGTTAGTGTCTGTGTGGCCCAATTTTTGGAAAAAAGGGAGACTCCGCTTGGAGTAACCCTTGCTTGCTGTGTTTTTTAAAAGGAGCCAAGATGAACAGAGCTGGGATCAGGAAAGACTTTGCTACCTACCCCGGTGTCATCCTGGGGACGGTTAAGAATGGCGTATTTTTGAATGTGCTTGACGCAAATCTAGCTGGGAAGTGTACAACTGGGGCACAACTGCTGCCACTGAAGGGGTGGGTATGTGTGGGGCCCAATTTTTGGAAAAAAGGGAGACTGCTTGGAGTAACCCTTGCTTACAGTGTTTTTAAAAAGGAGCCAAGATGAACAGAGCTGGGATCAGGAAAGACTTTGCTACCTACCCCGGTGTCATCCTGGGGACGGTTAAGAATGGTGTATTTTTGAATGTGCTTGATGCAAATCTAGCTGTGAAGTGTACAACTGGGGCACAACTGCTGCCACTGAAGGGGTTAGTGTCTGTGTGGCCCAATTTTTGGAAAAAAGGGAGACTCCGCTTGGAGTAACCCTTGCTTGCTGTGTTTTTTAAAAGGAGCCAAGATGAACAAGTCATGGTTCAGCAAAGACTTTGCTACCTACCCCGGTGTCATCCTGGGGACGGTTAAGAATGGCGTATTTTTGAATGTGCTTGATGCAAATCTAGCTTTGAAGTGTACAACTGGGGCACAACTGCTGCCACTGAAGGGGTGGGTGTGTGTGGGGCCCAATTTTTGGAAAAAAGGGAGACTCCGCTTGGAGTAACCCTTGCTTACAGTGTTTTTAAAAAGGAGCCAAGATGAACAGAGCTGGGATCAGGAAAGAATTTGCTACCTACCCCGGTGTCATCCTGGGGACGGTTAAGAATGGCGTATTTTTGAATGTGCTTGATGCAAATCTAGCTGTGAAGTGTACAACTGGGGCACAACTGCTGCCACTGAAGGGGTTAGTGTCTGTGTGGCCCAATTTTTGGAAAAAAGGGAGACTCCGCTTGGAGTAACCCTTGCTTGCTGTGTTTTTTAAAAGGAGCCAAGATGAACAAGTCATGGTTCAGCAAAGACTTTGCTACCTACCCCGGTGTCATCCTGGGGACGGTTAAGAATGGCGTATTTTTGAATGTGCTTGATGCAAATCTAGCTGTGAAGTGTACAATTGGGGCACAACTGCTGCCACTGAAGGGGTTAGTGTCTGTGTGGCCCAATTTTTGGAAAAAAGGGAGACTCCGCTTGGAGTAACCCTTGCTTACAGTGTTTTTAAAAAGGAGCAAAGATGAACAGAGCTGGGATCAGGAAATACTTTGCTACCTACCCCGGTGTCATCCTGGGGACGGTTAAGAATGGTGTATTTTTGAATGTGCTTGATGCAAATCTAGCTGTGAAGTGTACAACTGGGGCACAACTGCTGCCACTGAAGGGGTTAGTGTCTGTGTGGCCCAATTTTTGGAAAAAAGGGAGACTCCGCTTGGAGTAACCCTTGCTTGCTGTGTTTTTTAAAAGGAGCCAAGATGAACAAGTCATGGTTCAGCAAAGACTTTGCTACCTACCCCGGTGTCATCCTGGGGACGGTTAAGAATGGCGTATTTTTGAATGTGCTTGATGCAAATCTAGCTGGGAAGTGTACAACTGGGGCACAACTGCTGCCACTGAAGGGGTGGGTATGTGTGGGGCCCAATTTTTGGAAAAAAGGGAGACTCCGCTTGGAGTAACCCTTGCTTACAGTGTTTTTAAAAAGGAGCAAAGATGAACAGAGCTGGGATCAGGAAAGACTTTGCTACCTACCCCGGTGTCATCCTGGGGACGGTTAAGAATGGTGTATTTTTGAATGTGCTTGATGCAAATCTAGCTGTGAAGTGTACAACTGGGGCACAACTGCTGCCACTGAAGGGGTTAGTGTCTGTGTGGCCCAATTTTTGGAAAAAAGGGAGACTCCGCTTGGAGTAACCCTTGCTTGCTGTGTTTTTTAAAAGGAGCCAAGATGAACAAGTCATGGTTCAGCAAAGACTTTGCTACCTACCCCGGTGTCATCCTGGGGACGGTTAAGAATGGCGTATTTTTGAATGTGCTTGATGCAAATCTAGCTGTGAAGTGTACAATTGGGGCACAACTGCTGCCACTGAAGGGGTTAGTGTCTGTGTGGCCCAATTTTTGGAAAAAAGGGAGACTCCGCATGGAGTAACCCTTGCTTGCTGTGTTTTTTAAAAGGAGCCAAGATGAACAAGTCATGGTTCAGCAAAGACTTTGCTACCTACCCCGGTGTCATCCTGGGGACGGTTAAGTACGGCGTATTTTTGAATGTGCTTGATGCAAATCTAGCTGTGAAGTGTACAACTGGGGCACAAGTGCTGCCACTGAAGGGGTGGGTGTGTGTGTGTGGCCCAATTTTTGGAAAAAAGGGAGACTCTGCTTGGAGTCACCTTGCTGTGTTTTACATGATTTTACAAAGGCGTGCAATGCCTACATCTGTGTCTCCTCCTCTTTTTTCCTTGTCCAGCTCTTTTGTTTTCGCATGAGTATATGTCCTTGTCACTTTCCCATGTGTTTGTGTTGTGAGTTGTTTGTCACCTTTTGGACACCTTTGAGGGTGTTTTCTAGGTGTTTTTATGTGTTTTTAAATGCCTGCCATTGTTTTCTATGCGGTTTGAGTTTGGTTCGTCAAACTTAACCTCCATTCGACGAACCGTACTACGACCAATTTGCTCATCTCTAGTCATCATAGACCAGTCAACTAGCCCATTAGACCATGAAACAGCAAATACCAAGGAGCATCCATTGGGATTTGATTTGCTAAACTCTCACATCTAAGGACAACAGCTTACCACTAGCCTATAGAAGGGACAACGAAAATGCAGCTTCCCCTACTTCCCTTGATCCTATAGACATAACAGACGCAACAGGGCAAAATTAAAGAAATACTGACGACGCCTGCTCTCTCCATTCAATGGAGACAGATACGCGTCATCTTAGACCAGTCAATTAGCCCATTGGGCCATGACACAGCAAATACCAAGGAGCATCCATTGGGATTTGAATTCCCAAACGCACACATTCAAGGCCACCAGCTTACCACTAGACCATTGAAGGGACAGGGGAAATATGGCTTCCCCTACTTCCCTTGATCCTATAGCCATAACAGACGCCATAGATTAAAATTAAAGAAATACAGACGACACGTGTTCTCCCTATTAATTGGAAATAGATAAATGTCATCAAAGACCAGTCAACTAGCCCATTGGACCAGTACACAGTAAATATCCAGGAGCGTCCACTGGGATTCAAACTCCTAAACTCACACTTCCAAGGACACCAGCTTTCCACTAGATCATGGAAGGGACATGGAAAATACAGCTTTCCCAACTTCCCTGGATCCTATAGCCATAACAAATGCAACAGGGCAAAATTAAAGAAATGCAGACGACGCCTGCTCTCTCCATTCAAAGGAGACAGATAGGCATCATCATAGACCAGTCAACTAACCCATTGGACCATGACACAGCAAATATCCAGGAGCGTCCATTGGGATACAAACTCTTAAGCTCACTCAACAAAGGTCACCAGCTTACCACTTGACCATGGAAAGGACATGGAAAATATAGCTTCCCTTACTTCCCTTGATCCTATAGCCATAACAGACACAACAGCGCAAAAATAAAGAAATACACATGACGCTTGCTCTCTCCATTCAATGAAAACAGATAGACCTCATCATACACCAGTCAACTAGCAGACTGGACCATGACACATCAAATATCCAGGACCGTCCATTGAGATTTGAAGTCCCAAACTCATAGATTCAAAGTCACCAGCTTACCACTAGACCACAAAAGGGACATGGTGTATATGGCTTCCCCTACTTCCCTTAATCTTATAGCCATAACAGATGCAACAGGGCAAAATTAAAGGAACACACACAACGCCTGCTCTCTTCATTCAATGGAAACAGATAGGTGTCATCATAGACCTGTCAACTATCCCATTGAACAACTAATATCCAGGAGCATTCATTGGGATGCGAACTCCCAAACCCAATGCCACCAGCTTACCACTAGACCATGAAAGGGACATTGGAAATATGGCTTCCCTTACTTCTGTTGATCCTATAGCCATAAGAGACGCCATAGAGCAAAGTTAGAGAAATACAGACGACGCCTTCTCTCTCCATTCAATGGAGACAGATAGGTGTCATCATAAACCAGTCAACTAGCCCATTGGACCATGACACAGCAAATACCAAGGAGCATCCATTGGGTTTTGAACTGCTAAACTCACACATCCAAGGACAACAGCTTACCGCTAGACCATAGAAGGGACATGGAAAATACAGTTTCCCCTACTTCCCTTGATCCTATAGCCATAACAGACGCAACAGGGCAAAATGAAAGACATACAGACGACGCCTGTGCTCTCCATTCAATGGAGACAGATAGGCGTCATCATAGACCAGTCAACTAGCCCATTAGACCATGACACAGCAAATATCCAAGAGCGTCCATTGGGATTTAAACTCCCAAACTCACACATCCAAGGCCCCCAGCTTACCACTAGACCAAGGGACATGGGAATAATGGCATTCCCTACTTCCCTTGATCCTATAGCCATAACAGACGCAACAGGGCAAAATTAAGAAATACACATGACACCTGCTTTCTCTATTCAATGGAGACAGATAGGCGTCATATTAGACCAGTAAAGTAGCCCATCGAACCATGACACAGCAAATATCCAGGAGAGTCAATTGGGCTTCAAACTCTGAAACTAACACATCCAAAGCCACCAGCTTACCACTAGAGCATGAAAGTGACACAGGAAATATTGCTTCCCCAACTTCCCTTGATCCTTTAGCTATAACAGATGCAATAGGGCAAAATTAACGAAATACTCACAACGCCTGCTCTCTCCTTTCAATGGAGACAGATAGCCATCATAATAGACCAGTTAACTAGCCCATTGGACCATGAGACATCAAATACCAAGGAGAGACCATTGGGATTCGAACCCTCAAACTCACACATCCAAGGCTAACAGCTTACCACTAGACCATAGAAGGGACATAGAAAATACAGCTTTCCCTACTTCCCTTGATCCTATAGCCATAACAGACGAAACAGGGCAAAATTAAAGAAATACACACGACGCCTGCTTGCTCCATTTAAATGGAGACAGATAGGTGTCATATTAGACCAGTCAACTAGCCCATTCGACCACGACTTGACAAATATCCAGAAGTGTCTATTGGGAATTGAACTCCCAAACTCACACATTCAAGCACACCAGCTTACCACTAGTCCATGGAAGGGGCATCAATAATATGGCTTGCCCTATTTCCCTTGATCCTATAGCCATAACAGACGCAACTGGGCAATATTAAAGAAATACAGATGACGCCTGCTCTCTCCCTTCATTGAAAATAAATAAATATCATCATAAACCAGTCAACTATCCCATTGGACCATGACATAGCAAATAACCAGGAGCGTCCATTGGGATTCGAACTCCCAAAATCACACATAAAAGGACACCAGCTTACCACTAGACCATAACACAGCACTTACTTTGGAGCATCCATTGGGATTCAAACTCACACATTCATGGACACCAGCTTACCACTAGACCATGGAAGGGACATGGGAAATATGGCTTCCTCTACTTCCCTTAGTCTTATAGCCATAACAGACGCAACAGGGCAAAATTAAAGAAATACACACAACGCCTGCTGTCTCCATTCAATGGAGACAGATAAGCATCATCATAGACCAGTGAACTAGCCCATTGGACCATGACACAGCAAATAACCAGGAGCGTCCATTGGGATCCGAACTCCCAAACTCACACATCCAAGGCCACCAGCTTACCTCTAGACCATTGGACCATGACACAGCAAAATATCCAGAGGCATCCATTGGGATTCAAACTCCCAAACTCACACATCCAAGGACGCCAGCTTACCACTAGACCATGGAAGGGACAAGGCAAATACAGCTTTCCCTACTTCCCTTGTTCCTATAGCAATAACAGACGCAATAGGGCAAAATTAAAGAAATACACAAAATGCCTGCTCTCTCCATTCAATGGAGACAAATATGCATCATTGGAGACCAGTCATCTAGGCCATTGGACCATGACACTGCAACTACCAAGGAGTGTTTATTGGGATTTTAACTCGCAAACTCACACATTCAAGAATAACAGCATACCACTCGACCATGGAAGGGACCTGAGAAATATAGTTTCCCCTACTTCCCTTGATCCTATAGCGATAAAAGGGCAAAATTAAAGATACCCATACGACGCCTGCTCTCTCCATTCAACAGAGACAGATAGGCGTCATCATAGACCATTACACAGCAAATATCCAGGAGAGTCTAGTGGGATTCAAACTCCTAAGCTCTCACATCCAAGGACACCACCTTACCACTGACCATGGAATTGAAATGGTAAATATAGCTTTCCCTACTTCCCTTGATCCTATAGCCATAACAGGACAAAATTAAAGAAATACACATGACACCTGCTTTCTCTATTCAATGGAGACAGATAGGCGTCATATTAGACCAGTAAAGTAGCCCATTGAACCATGACACAGCAAATATCTAGGAGAGTCCATTGGGCTTCGAACTCTGAAACTAACACATCCAAAGCCACCAGCTTACCACTAGAGCATGGAAGGGACACAGAAAATATTGCTTCCCCTACTTCCCTTGATCCTTTAGCTATAACAGATGCAATAGGGCAAAATTAAAGAAATACACATGACGTCTGTTCTCTTCATTCAATGGAGACAGATAGGCGTCAAAACAGACCAGTCAACTAGCCCATTGGAACATGACAAAGCAAATACCAAGGAGTGTCCATTGGGATTCGAACTCCCAAACTCACACATCCAAAGCCACCAGCTTACCACTAGAGCATGGAAGGGACACAGAAAATATTGCTTCCCCTACTTCCCTTGATCCTTTAGCTATAACAGATGCAACAGGGCAAAATTAAAGAAATACACACGACGCCTGCTCACTCCATTTAAATGGAGACAGATAGGCGTCATATTAGACTAGACAAATATCCAGGAGCGTACATTGGGATTTGAACTCCCAAACTCACACATCTAAGGACACAAGTTTACCACTAGACAATGGAAGGGACATGGGAAATACAGCTTCCCCTACTTCCCTTGATCCTATAGCCATAACAGACGCAACAGGGCAAAATTAAAGAAATACAGATGACGCCTGCTCTCTCCATTCATTGAAAATAAATAAATGTCATCATAGACCAGTCAACTAGTCCATTGGACCATGACATAGCAAATATAAAGAAGCATCCATTGCAATTCAAACTCTCAAACTCACACATCCAAGGACCCCAGCTTACCATTAGACCATGGAAAGGACATGGGAAATATAGCTTTCCCTACTTCCCTTGAACCTATAGCCATAACAGATGCAACAGGGCATAATTAAACAAAAACACAAGATGTCTGCTCCCTCTATTCAATGGAGAGAGATAGGCAACATAATAGACTATTTAACTAGCCCATCGGACCATGACACAATAAATACCCAGGAGCATCCACATTTCAACTCCGAAACACACACATTCAAAGACACCAGCTTACCACTAGACCATGGAAGGCACACAGGAAATACAGCTTTCCCTACTTCCCTTGATCCTATAGCCATAACAGACGCAACAGGGCAAAATTAAAGAAATACACAAGACGCCTGTTCTCTCCATTCAATGGACACAAATAGGCATCAGTGTAGACCAGTCAACTAGCCCATTGGACCATGACACAGCAACTACCAAGTAGCGTCTATTGGGACTCGAACTTGCAAGCTCACACATCCAAGGACACCAGCTTACCACTTGACCATGGAAGGGACATGGGAATATGGTTTCCCCTACTTCCCTTGATCCTATAGCCATAACAGACGCAACAGGGCAAAATTAAAGATAACCATACGACGCCTGCTCTCTCCATTCAATGGAAACAGATAGGCGTCATCCCGGCCAGTGAACTAGCCCACTGAACCATGACACAGCAAAAATCCAGGAGCGTCCATTGGGATTTGAACTCCCAAACTCACACATCCAAGGACACAAGTTTACCACTAGACAATGGAAGGGACATGGGAAATACAGCTTCCCCTACTTCCCTTGATCCTATAGCCATAACAGACGCAACAGGGCAAAATCAAAGAAACATAGCCGACGCCTGCAATCTCCATTAATTGAAAATAGAAATATGTCATCATAGACCAGTAAACTAGCCCACTGGACCATGACAAAGCAAATATTCAGGAGCATCTATTGGGATTCAAACTCCTAAGCTCACACATCCAAAGACACCAGATTACCACTAGACCATGGAAGAGACATGGAAAACACAACTTCCCCTACTTCCCTTGATCCTATAGCCATAACAGTCACAACAGGGCAAAATTAAAGAAATACACACGACGCCTGCTCGCTCCATTCAATGTGAAACAGATGCACGTCATCATAGACCAGGCAACTAGCCCATTGGGCCATGACACAGCAAGCATCCAGGAGTGATTATTTAGATTTGTACTCCCAAGCTCACACATCCAAGGACACCAGCTTACCACCAGACCATGGAAGGGGCATGGGAAGTATTGCTTCCCCTTCTTCCCTTGATCCTATAGCCATAACAGACGCCATAGAGCAAAGTTAAAGAAATACAGACGACGCTTTCTCACTCTATTCATTGGAAATAAATAAATGTCATCATAGACTAGTCAACTAGACCATGACACAGTAATTATTCAGGAGTGTCCATTGGGAATCTAACTCCTAAGCTTACACATCCAAGTACACCAGCTTTCCACTAGACCATGGAAGGGACATGGGAAATGCATCTTCCCCTACCTCCCTTGATCCTATAGCCATAACAGACGCAACATTAAATAAATACACACAGCCTCTGCTCTCTCCATTCAATGGAGACAGCAATGGGTCATAACAGACCAGTCAACTAGCTCACTATACCATGACACAGCAAATATCCAGGAGCATCCATTTGGATTTGAACTCCCAAACTCACACATCCAAGGCCACCAGCTTACCACTAGACCATGGAAGGGACATGGGAAATATGGCATTCCCTTCTTCCCTTGATCCTATAGCCATAACAGTCGCAAAGGGGCAAAATTAAAGAAATAAACACGACGCCTGCTCTCTCGATTCAATTGAGACAGATAGGCGTCATATTGGACCAGTCAACTAGCCTATTGGACCATGACACAGCAAATACCAAGGAGTGTCCATTGGGATTTGAACTCCCAAACTCACACATCCAAGGCCAACTGTTTACCAATTAGACCAAGCTCACACATCCAAGGCCACCAGCTTACCACTAGACCATGGAAGGGACATGTTAAATACAGCTTCCTCTACTTCCCTTGATCCTATAGCCATAACAGACGCAACAAGGCAAAATTTAAGAAATACACACAACGCCTGCTCTCTCCATTCAATGGAGACAGAAAGGCGTCATAATAAACCAGTCAACTAGCCTATTGGACCATTACACAGCAAATACCAAGGTGCGTCTATTGGGATTCAAACTTCCAAACTCACACATCCAAGGTCACCAGCTTACCACTAGACCATGTAAGGGACAAGGGAAATACAGCTTTCCCTACTTCCCTTAATCCTATAGACATACTAGATGCAACAGGACAAAATGAAAGAAACACACACAGCGCCTGCTCTCACCATTCAAGGGAGACAGATAGGCGACATAATAGACCTGTCAACCAGCCCATTGGACCATAACACAGCAATTATCCAGGAGCGTCCATTAGGGTTTGAACTCCCAAACTCACGCATCCAAGGCCACCACCTTACCACTAGACCATGGAAGGGACATGGGAAATACAGCTTGCAAAATTAAAGAAATGCACATCACGCCTGCTCTCTCCATTCCATGGAAGCATCATCATAGACTAGGCAACTAGCTAATTGGACACACTAAACATCCAGGAGTGATCATAGGGTTTCAAACTCCCATGCTCACACATCTAAGGCCACCAGCTTACCACTAGACCATGGAAGGAACATGGGAAACACAGCTTCCCCTACTTCCCTTGATCCTATAGCCATAACAGACGCCATAGAGCAAAATTAAAGAAATGTAGACAACGCCTGCTCTCTCCATTCATTGGAAATAGATAAGTGTACTCTTAGACCAGTCAATCATCCCATTGGACCATGACACAGAAAATATCCAGGAGCGTCCACTGGGATTCAAACACCTAAACTCAAACATCCAAGGACACCAGCTTACCACTAGACCATGGAATGGACATGGAAAACATAGCTTCCCCTACTTCCCTTGATCTTATAGCCATACCAGACGCAACAGGGCAAAATTAAAGAAATACACACGATGTCTGCCCTCTCCATTCAATGGAAACAGATAAACGTCATCATAGACCAGGCACCTAGCCAATTAAATCTTGGCACAGCAAACATCCAGGAGTGATCATTGGGATTCAAACTTGCAAGCTCACACATCCAAGGCCACCATCTTACCACTAGACCATTGAAGGGACATGGGAAATATGGCTTCCCCTGCTTCCCTTGATCCTATAGCCATAACAGATGTCATAGAGCAAAATTAAATAAATACAGATTACCCCTGCTCGCTTCATTCAATGGAGACAGATAAACATCATAATAGACCAGTCAACTAGCCCATTTGACCATCACACAGGAAATACCAAGGAGCATCCATCGGGACTCGAACTCCAAAACTCACACATCCAAGGCCACCAGCTTACCACTATACCATGGAAGGACATGGGAAATTCAGCTTTCCCTACTACCCTTAATCTTATAGCCATAACAGACGCAAAAGGGCAGAATTAAAGAAGTACACACGACACCTGCTCTCTCCAGTCAATGGAAACAGATAAACATCATCATAGAACAGGCAACTAGTCCATTGGACCATGATACAGCAAATATCCATAAGCGTCCATTGGGATTTGAACTCCCAAACTCACACATCTAAGGCCACCAGCTTACCACTACAGGCCGATCTCTTTACTGAACTTTGACTATAAAATACTCACCAAAATATTAGCAACTAGACTCAACAAGGAGATTTCCTCCATAATACACGAAGACCAGTCGGGATTCATTCCGGGTAGGAGTACCTCAGATAATCTGAGGAGGGCGCAGGTGATCTTACAGATGGGCACCAAATTAGAGGAGGATTGGGCTCTGGTCTCATTGGATGCGGCCAAGGCCTTTGACTCTATAGAATGGCCATACCTACTGGAGGTGCTACGGACATTTGGTTTCGGCAACAATTTCATATGATGGATTGAGATTATATATAAAGCACCGTCTGCTAACATCCAGGTGGGTGGCGGGGTGTCGGAAACTTTCTCCCTGGGGAGGGGAACCAGACAGGGATGCCCCCTATCCCCTCTCCTGTTTGCCATGGCCATGGAGCCGCTGGCAGTGCGCATCCGGGCGGACTCAATCTACCAGGGAGTGAAGCACCGAAGAGGAGATGAACACCTGTCGTTGTATGCGGACGACTTGTTATTGTTCGCTTCTAGTCCGGATTCCTCCATTCCTAGGGCTGTGGAGCTTATTGACCGATTCGGGGAGTTCTCGGGCCTGACAATAAATTGGTCAAAGTCATACCTCCTCTTTTTGTCCCGGGACAGAGAGGAAATGGCGAACACCCACATAAGCAGGATTCCAGTGGTTGATCACTTTAAATACCTAGGGATTATACTGACAAAAAGCCCTTCTGAGATAGCCCATTGGACCATGACACAGTAAATATCCAGGAGCGTCCATTGGAATTAAAACTCTAAAGCTCACACATCCAAGGACACCAGCTTACCACTAGACCATGGAACAGACATAGAAAATACAGCTTTCCCTACTTCCCTTAATCTTATAGCCATAACAGATGCCACCGGCAAAATTAAAGAAACACAGACGACGCCTGCTCTCCATTCATTGGAAATAGATAAATGTCATCATAGACCAGTCAACTAGCCCATTGGACCATGACACAGCAAATATCCATGAGCGTCCATTGGGATTCGAGCACCCAAATGCACACATCCAAGGAAACCAGCTTACCATTAGACCATGTAACAGACATGGTAAATAAGGCTTCCCCTACTTCCCTTGATCCTATAGCCATAACAGACGCAACACGGCAAAATTAAATAAATATACGACACCAGCTCTGTCCATTCATTGGAAATAGATAAATGTCATAATTGACCATTCAACTAGCTCATTGGACCATGACTCAGCAAATATCCTGGAGTGTCCATTGGAAATTAAACTTCAAAGCTCACACATCCAAGGACACCAGCTTATCAATAGACCATGGAACGTGGAAAATACAGATTTCCCTACTTCCCTTAATCTTATAGCCATAACAGACGCAACAGGGCAAAATAAAAGAAATACACACGATGCTTGCTCTCTCTAATCAATGGACACAGATTGGCGTCATCATAGACCAGTCAACTAGCCCATTGGACCATGACACAGTAAATACCAAGGAGCATTCATTGGGAATCAAACGCCCAAACTCACATATCCAAGGCCAACAGATTACCACTAGAACATGGAAGAGACATGGTAAATACAGCTTTCCCTACTTCCCTTGATCTTATAGCCATAACAGACGCAACAGGGCAAAATTAAAGAAATACACATGACGCTTGCTCTCTCCATTCATTGGAAATTGATAAATGTCATCATAGATCAGTCACCTAGACCATTGAACCATGACACAGTAAATATCCAGGAGCGTTCATTGGGATGCAAATTCCCAAACTCACACATCCAAGGACACCAGCTTACCAATATACCATGGAAGGGACGAGCGAAACATGGCTTCCCCTACTTACCTTGATCCTATAGCCATAACAGACGCATCAGGGCAAAATTAAAAAAATAAACACAACCTTTGCTCTTTCCATTTAATGGAAACAGATAGGCGTCATCATAGACCAGTCAACTAGCCCATTGAACCATGACACAGCTAATGTCCAGGAGTGTCCATTGGGATTTGAACTTAGAAAATCACATATCCAAAGACACCAGCTTACCACTAGATCATGGAATGGACACGGGAAATATGGATTCCCCTACTTCCCTTGATCCTATAACCATACCAGATGCAACAGGGCAAAATTAAAGAAATACACATGACACCTGCACTCTCCATTCAATGGAGACAGATAGGCGTCATCATAGACCAGTCAACTAGCCCATCGGATCATGACAGAGCAAATACGAACGAGCGTCCATTGGGATTTTAACTCCCAAACTCACATATCCAAGACCACCAGCTTTCCACTATTCCATAGACGGGACATGGGAAATACAGCTTACTCTACTTCCCTTGATCCTATAGCCATAACAGACGCAACAGGGTAAAATTAAAGAAGTACACACGACGGCATCTCTCTCCATTTAATGGAAACAAATACACGTCATCGTAAATGAAGGAACTAGCCCATTGGACCATGACACAGCAAACATCCAGAAGTGATCATTGGAATTCAAACTCCCAAGCTCACACATCCAAGGCCATCAGCTTACCACTAGACCATGGAAGTGACATGGAAAATACAGCTTCCCCTACTTCCCTTGATCCTATAGCCATAACAGACGAACAGTGCAAAATTAAAGAAATACACATGACGCCATCTCTCCCCATTCAATGGAGACAAGTAGGTGTCATCTTAGACCAGTCAACTAGCCCATTTAACCATAACACAGCAAATATCCTGGAGCGTCCTTTGGGATTCAAACTCCTAAGCTCACACATCCAAGGACACCAGCTTACCACTAGACCATGGAAGGGACATGAGAAATGTGGCTTCCCCTACTTCCCTTGATTCTATAGCCATAACAGACGCAACAGGGCAAATTAAAAGAAATACAGACGCCTGCTCTCTCCATTCATTGGAAATTGATAAACGTCATCATAGACCAGTCAACTAGACCATGACACAGCAAATACCGAGGAGCATCTAATTGGATTTTAACTCCCAAACTCACACATCCAAGGCCACCAGCTTACCACTAGACCATGGAAAGGACATGGGAAATATGGCTTCCCCTACTTCCCTTGATCGTATAGCCATAACAGACGCAAAAGGGAAAAATTAAAGAAATACACAAGATGCCTGCTTTCTATATTTAATGGAAACAGGTAGGCATCATCTTAGACCAGTCAACTAGCCCATTGAACAATGACTCATTAAATATCCAGCAGCGTCCATTGGTATTTGAACTCCCAAGCTCACACATCCAAGGCCACCAGCTTACCACTAGACCATGGAAGTGACAAGGAAAATACAGCTTCCCCTACTTCCCTTGATCCTACAACCATAACAGACGCAACAAGGAAAAATTAAAGAAAGACTCACCACGCCTGCTCTCTCCATTCAATGGAAACAAATAAACGTCAACATAGAACAGGCAACTAGTCCATTGGACCATGACACAGCAAATATCCATGAGCATCCATTAGGATATGAACTCCCAAAATCACACATCCAAGGCCACCACCTTACCACAAGACCATGAAAGAGACATGGGAAATATGGCTTCCCCTACTTCCCTTGCTCCTATGGGTATAACAGACGCAACAGGGCAAAATTAAAGAAATACAGACGACGCATGCTCTCTCCATTCAATGGAAACAGATAGGCGTTATCATAGACCAGTCAACAAGCCTATTGGACCATGACACAGCAAATACCAAGGAGTGTTCATTGTAATTCAAACTCACACATCCAAGGCCATCAGCTTACCACTAGACCATGGAAAAGACATGGAAAATACAGCTTCCCCTACTTCCCTTGATCCTATAGCCATAACAGACGCAACAGGGCAAAATTAAAGAAAAACACATGACACCTGCACTCTCCATTCAATGGAAAAAGTTAAGCATCATCATAGACCAATCAACTAGCCAATTGGGCCATGACACAGCAAATTTCCAGGAGCGCCAACTGGGATTCAAACTCACACATCCAAAGCCAACAGCTTACCACCAGACCATGGAGGGACATGTTAAATATGGCTTGCCCTACTTCTCTTGACCCTATTGCCATAACAGACGCAACAGGGCAAAATTAAATGATTACGCACTATGCCTGCTCTCTCCATATAATGGAAACATATAGGCATCACCATAGACCAGTCAACTAGCCCATTGGGCCATGACACAGCAAATTTCCATGAGCGTCCATTGAGATTTGAACTCCCTAACTCACTCTTTCAAGGACACCAGCTTACTACCAGACCATGGAAGGGACATGGGAAATACAGCTTCCTTTACTTCCCTTGATCCTATAGCCATAACGGACACAACAGGGCAAAATTAAAGAAATTCACACAATGTCTGCTCTCTCCATTCAATGGAGACATATAGGTGTTATCCTAGACAAGTCAACTAGCCCATTGGACCATGACACAGCAAATACCAAGGAGCGTCAATTAGGAATTGAAATCCCAAGCTCACACATCCAAAGTCACCAGGTTACGACAAGACCATGGAAAGGACATGGGAAATACGGCTTCCCCTACTTCCCTTGATCCTATAGCCATAACAGACGCCATAGAGCAAAATTAAAGAAACACAGACGAAGCTTGCTCTATCCATTCATTGGAAATAGATACATTTCATCATAGACCAGGCAACTAGCCCATTGGACCATGACACAGCAAATTTCCAGGAGCATCCATTGAGATTCAAACTCCTAAGCTCACATATCCAAGAACACCAGCTTACCACGAGACCATGGAAGAGAGAGACCATGGAAGAGAGAGACCATGGAAGAGAGAGACCATGGAAGAGAGAGACCATGGAAGAGAGAGACCATGGAAGAGAGAGACCATGGAAGAGAGAGACCATGGAAGAGACCGCTTCCCCTACTTCCCTTGATCCTATAGCCATAACAGACGCAACAGGGCAAAATTAAACAAATACACACGATGCCTGCTCTCTCCATTCAATGGAGACAGATAAGCATCATAATAGACCTTTCAACTAGCCCATTGGACCATGACACAGCCAATACCAAGGAATGTTTATTAGGATTTGAACTCCCAAACTCATACATCCAAGGACAACAGCTTACCAGTAGACCATGGAAGAGACATAAGAAATACAGCTGCCCCTACTTCCCTTGATCCTATAGTCATAACAGACGCAACAGGGCAAAATTAAAGAAATACAGACGTCGCCTGCTCTCTCCATTGGAAATAGAGAAATGTCATCATAGACCAGTCAACTAGCCCATTGGACCACTACACAGCAAATACCAAGGAGCATCCATTGGGATTTGAACTCTCAAACTCACACAGTCAAGGCCAACAGCTTACCACTAGACCACGGAAGGGACATGGGCAAAACAGCTTTCCCTACTTCCCTTGATCCTATAGCCATAACAGACGCAACAGGGCAAAATTAAAGAAATACACACGACGCCTGCTCTCTCCAATCAATGGAAACAGATAAGTGTCACCAGAGACCAGTCAATTGAACCATGACACAACAAACATCCAGGAGCGTATATTGAGATTCGAACTGCCAAATTCACACATCCAAGGCCACCAGCTTACCACTAGACCATGAAATGGACATGGGAAATTCAGCTTTCCCTACTTCCCTTAATCATATAGCCATAACAGACACAAAAGGGCAGAATTTAAAGAATTACACACAACGCCTGCTTCCTACATTCAATGGAAACAGATAAGCGTCATCATAGACCAGGCAACTTGCCCATTGGGACATGACAGAGCAAACATCCAGGAGTGATCATTGGGATTCAAACTCCCAAACTCACACATACAAAGCCACCAGCTTACCACTAGACCATGGAATGGACATAGAAAATACATCTACCCCTACTTCCCTTGATCCTATAGCCATAACAGACGCAACAGGGCAAAATTAAAGAAATACACACAACATCTGCTCTCTCCATTCAATGGAAACAGATAAATGTCATCATAGACCAGTCAACTAGCCCATTGGGCTATGACACAGGAGTCCATTTTGATTTGACCTCCCAAACTCACACATCCAAGGCCACCAGCTTACCACTAGACCATGGAAGGGACATAGGAAATACATCTTCCCCTACTTCCCTTGATCCTATAGCCATAACAGACGCAACAGGGCAAAATTAAAGAAACACAGACAACAACTGCTCTCTCCATTCAATGGAAACAGATAAATGTCATCATAGACCAGTCAGCTAGCCCATGGCATAGCAAATATCCAGGAGCTTCCATTGGGATTCACACATCCAAGGACAGCAGCTTACCACTAGACCATGGAAGAGACATGGAAGATACAGCTTCCCCTACTTCCCTTGATCCTATAGCCGTAACAGGGCAAAATTAAAGAAACACACATGACGTCTGCTCTCTCTATTCAACGGAGACAGATAGTCTTCATTATAGACCAATCAACTAGCCCATTTGACCATGACACAGCAAATATCAAAGAGCGTCCATTGGGATTCATACTCCCAAATTCACACATTCAAGGACAAAAGCTTACCACTAGACCATGGAAGGGACATTGGAAACACACCTTTCCCTACTTCCCTTAATATTATAGCCATAACAGACGCAACAGGGCAAAATTAAAGAAATACACACGACACCTGCTCTCTCCATTCAATGGAAACAGATAGACGTCATCATAGACCAGTCAACTAGCCCATTGGACCATGACACAGCATATATCCAGGAGTGTCCATTGGGAATTGAACTCCCAAACTCACACATCCAAAGCCAACAACTTACCACTAGACCACAGAACTGACATAGGAAATATGGCTTTCCCTACTTCCCATGATCCTATAGCCATAACAGACGCAACAGGGTAAAATTAAAGGAATACACACTACATATGTTCTATCCATTCAACAGAGACTGATAGGCGTCACAATAGACCAGTCAACTAGCTCATTGGACCATTAAACAGCAAATACCAAGGAGAGTCTATTGGGATTTGAACTCCCAAACTCACACATCCAAGGGCAACAGCTTACCACTAGACCATGGAAGGGACATGGGAAATGAAGCTTTCCCTACTTCCCTTAATTGTATAGCCATAACAGATGCAACAGGGCAAAATTAACCCTTTCACGACCGGCCGATTTTTCGCTTTCCGTTTTTTTTTTTCGCCATTCTTTTTCTGAGAGACGTAACTTTTTTATTTTTCAGTCAATATGGTCATGTGAGGGCTCATTTTTTGCGGAACGAGCTGTACTTTTAAATGAAACCATCAGTTTTACCATATTGTGTACTAGAAAATGGCAAAAAAATTCCAAATGCTGAAAAATTGCAAAAAAAGTGCGATAGCACTATGGTTTTTGAGATATTTTATTCACTGTGTTCACTATATGGTAAAACTGATGTGTGGGTGTGATGCCTCAGGTCAGTGCGAGTTCGTAGACACCAAACATGTATAGGTTTACTTTTATATAAGGGGTTAAAAAAAAATCGGAAGTTTGTCCGAAAAAAGTGGCGCACGTTTTACGCCATATTCCGTGATCCGTAGCGTTCTCATTTTTCGGGATCTTAGGCTCAATGACGGCTTATTTTTTGCGTCTCGAGCTGACGTTTTTAACGGTACCATTTTTGCGCAGATGCTACGTTTTGATCGCCTCTTATTGCATTTTGCGCAAAAGTTGTGGCGACAACAAAACGTCGTTTTGGCGTTTGGAATTTTTTTGCCGCTACGCCGTTTACTGATCAGATTAATTGATTTTATATTTTGATAGATCGGGCGTTTCTGAACGCGGCGATACCAAATGTGTGTATATTTTTTATTTTTTTAACCCTTTAATTTTCAATGGGGCGAATGGGGGGTGATTTGAACTTTTAGGTTTTTTTGTTTTTTTTTAATTTTTTAAAACTTATTTTTTTACTTTTTTTTTTTATTTTACTAGTCCCCCTAGGGGGCTATTGCGATCAGCATTCCGATCGCTCTGCAGTATCTGCTGATCACAGCTGGAAGGCTGTAAACAGCAGATACGCTGTCTTTCTCTTTTGCTGTGCCCCGGGCACAGCGAAAGTGAAACCAATTCATGTGTAGTACAGGAGTCATCACATGACCCTGTACTACCATGACAACTATCGGGAGTCACGTGATCGCGTCACGTGACTTCCGGTTTCGGCGGTAAGTAAAACTTTACCGCGATTGCGCTTATAATGGCCCTGTCATGTATTGACAGCGCCATATAAGGGGTTAATCGGCACGAGCAGATAACGATTCTGCTCGTGCCTAGCAGGCACACATCTCAGCTGTGAAAATCAGCTGAGATGTGTGCCGATCGCGGCATGCTGCCGCCGGAGGACCGCGGGCAGTAAGATTATGTCATTTAGGACGTAATTTTACGGCCCGCGGTCGTTAAGGGGTTAAAGAAATACACATGACACCTGCTCTCTCCAGTCAATGGAAACAGATAAACATCATCATAGAACAGGCAACTATCCCATTGGACCATGACACAGAAAACATCCAGGAAAGATCATTGGGATTCAAACTCCCAAGCTCTCACATCCAATGTCACCAGCTTCCCACTACACCATGGAAGGGACAATGGAAATATGGCTTCCCCTACTTCCCTTGATCCTATAGCAATAACAGACGCCGAAGAGCAAAAATGACATTTTTGTGTACTCACCGTAAAATGTCTTCCTTGGAGCCTTTCATTGGGGGACACAGACAGTGGGTATTATGATGTCTCCAGGGAGGCATGACACTAGATTTGAAAAAGTGTTAGCTCCTCCCCCCACAGCATATACTCTAGCTAGGCAGGAAACTAGCTCAGTTTGGTGTAAAAGCAGTAGGAGAAGGACAACCAAAACCACAAGGGTGGGAGCTGTGTCCCCCAATGAAAGGCTCCAAGGAAGACATTTTACGGTGAGTACACAAAAATGTCATTTCCTTTCTCGCCTTTTCATTGGGGGACACAGACAGTGGGACGTCCCAAAGCAGTCCCTGGGTGGGAACTGAACTATTAACAGTGTATAACATCAGATTAAGAGCTGACTAACGACTGCAACTGCAGTGAACATATATGAAAACACTGTCAAAAAACCGAGCAGTGGCCACTTATAAATGGGCCACTGCTGCCTGAAGGACTTGTCTTCCAAGAGCAGCTTTCGCGGAGGCATGCGTATGCACTCTGTAGAATTTTGTAAATGTGTGCAGACTGGACCAGGTAGTGTATTCTAAAGTGCCTGCAGGCAAATGGCAGCGCTTAACCCTGAAAAAAACCTGCTATATTCTTGCAGCTTGGTTCTATTGGCAAAGACACCCCTTTACTTAGCCAGGTTTTAATAAATTATATAAGGGATTTTATACAAAAAATCCACAAAGAACCAGCGCTAGTTACCGCTGTTTTTCTTGCTTGCAACCATCCTCCAGTGGTGCCCTCTACGGCTACTCATTGTTCACATTGGAAGTGGACTGGATTGGAATCTTGCACTGTCTGCTTTACCTGTGTAGTGACAGCTTGCCAAGTAAACTCCCTCGGTGTGTGGACACATTCAGCTCACACTGGACACAGATCGGACTGCCCGCTGGAGAGGTTGAGTAAAACTGCTGATCACACATTATATTTGCAGCAAATAATCGGTGCTTCCAGCGACTGTACCTAGCTGCTGGGGAACTGGGACAATACGGGACCGCTTAGTTGTGGCACCGTAAAGTGGTCTAGAGACTCTAACTAAGGGGTTTGTGGTAACCTGACATCTCCTCCACAACCTGTATTGTTCACGACCACATGCTTCCAAGTAGGTGCTTGGAAAATTTAACAAGTTAATCCTGTATTGACAACAACTTCAGTTTATCTAACGGAGGAATCAGGTCTATATTACTACAGATCAAAATTTCTACAACATTTTGTGCAAAGCTTGATGTGTGCAAAATAGGCTTGCAAATTAGTCAGAGGTGGTGTGGTACACCTATATGCTATCAGTCACAATATTTTACTAAATCAAGTATATGCCACCGGCCGGGGCATTACGATAGCTGAGTTAGAAATTAATTATTGTGAATATCGGATCACCTCTGAGGAAACGGGTTCATACCAAAACCCTTTGTGTGGTTTTTGATTTATCTTTCATATTTTTATTATTATTAATATTTTTATTTCTATCTTTATTTTTATTTGTATTTTCAATTCTGACTTATTTATATTGTGTTTTTTCTGGTATATGTGGTTCTAAGAAAATTTTTTAGTGTATTGTGTACTATTCAATACCCTGCCTTGGAACAAGGATAGCAATATTTTCTTTAATAAAATTATATATAAAAAAACCCATCTAGCGCTGGTTCTTTGTGGATTTTTTGTATAAAATCCCTTATATAATTTATTTGGACCAGGTAGTGGCCTTGCAAAGTTGGGCCACTGAAGCCTGATGGCGGATAGCCCAGGAAGCACCCACTGCTCGCGTAGAGTGGGCCCGCACAGATTGAGGAGGAACAAAACCTTGTTCTTTGTATGCCTCGTAGATGGCAGTCCTGATCCATCGAGAAATCGTGGATTTAGACGCCTGGTTGCCCTTTTTGTGTCCTTCTGAGAGGACGAAGAGGGCATCGGACTTAAGCAACGGCGCTGTTCTGGAGATATAGATCCGCAGAGCCCTGACGAGATCTAGAGTGTGAAGGGCTTTTTCAAAGGAGTGGACCGGGACCGGGCAGAATGATGGCAACACAATGTCCTCGTTTAACTGGAAAGAAGATACGACCTTCGGAAGAAAGGCGGTGGAAGGCCGAAGGACCACCTTATCATGATGGATAATCAGGTAAGGTGAGCGACAGGAAAGGGCCGCCAGTTTGGACACTCACCTGATAGAGGTAATGGCGACTATAAAGGCAACCTTCCAAGACAGTCGTTGAAGAGAGATTTCTCTCAGAGGTTCGAAGGGAGGAAGCTGAAGAGCTCCGAGAACCAGATTCAGATCCCAGGGATCTAAGGGGTGGCGATAAAGAGGGACCAAATGGGCTACCCCTTGAAGAAAGGTATGGACCTGAGGACGAGAAGCCAGCTGCTTCTGGAAAAATATTGACAAGGCAGAAACTTGTCCCTTAAGGGTACTGAGAGTCAGTCCCGAGTCCAGACCGTCTTGCAGAAAGGCAAGAACATTAGGGATGGAAAAGGCAAGGGGCAACCGATTATGACGGTCACACTAGGAAAGATAGGTCTTCCAGGTCCTGTGATAGATACTGGCGGAGGAGGGCTTCCGAGCATTAAGCATGGTATGAACTACCTTAGAAGACAGACCCAACTTGGCTAGAATCAACGATTCAAGCGTCACGCCGTCAAATGCAGCTGTGCTGTATTCTGGTGGAATATTGGACCTTGCAACAGAAGATACGGGCGGTCGGGGAGACGCCAGGGAGTGTCGCTGAGAAGTTGGAGAAGCTCTGGGTACCAGGCTCTCCTGGGCCAGTCCGGGGCCACGAGGATCACCGGGAATCCCTCCGTTTTGATTTTCTTGAATACTCTCGGAATGAGAGGAAACGGAGGGAAGATGTAGGGTAGGCAAACCACGGAAAGACTAGAGCATCGGAGCCGAGCGCTAGCGGGTCTCTCGAACGGGATATGAAGGGATGTATTTTGGCGTTCATTCGAGACGCCATGAGATCCACATCTGGGAGTCCCCAACGAAGAGTGATCTGATGGAACACTTCGTCGTGGAGGGACCATTCCCCTGCCACTAGACCTTGCCTGCTGAGAAAGTCTGCAGCCCAGTTGTCTACCCCTGGAATATGGACAGCTGAAATGATGGGAATGTGCATCTCTGCCCTAAGAAGAATCCTGTATACTTCTTTCATCGCTGCCCTGTTGCGATTTCCTCCCTGACGGTTGATGTAAGCCACAGCCGTGGCATTGTCTGACTGGATCCGAACAGGGAGGCCCAATAGTAAGGGCTGAAAGTTCTGAAGGCCCGAAAATATGGCTCTGATCTCAAGAACGTTGATGTGCAGGGAGCGCTCGGAAGGAGACCAGCGTCCGTGAACAGTGTGATGGAGAAACACCGCCCCCCAGCCTATCAGGCTGGCATCCGTCGTGACTACTTGCCAGTGGACAGGGCGGAAGGATTTCCCTTGAGATAGGGATGAGACTTGAGTCCACCAGACGATGGAGCTGCGCTAAGTCCGAGATAGGTGGACTGACCGATCTAGAGAAGCTGGATTCTTGTCTCAGGAGGATAGAAGATCCAGTTGTAGAGGGCGCAGATGGAATTGGGCTTAAGACACAGCTTCCATGACTGCCACCATTTTGCCTAACACTCTCATCCCTTTCCGAAGGGATGTGTAACAGCTGGAGCGGAGGGATTGGGCGGCCCGGATCAGGGAAGACCTCTTGTCTTCTGGAAGAAAAACCCGGGACTGAGCCGTGTCTATCAGCACACCTAAAAAGGTGATGCGCTGATGAGGAATGAGGGATGACTTGTTGAAGTTGATAAGCCACCCCAGCCTTGACAGCGTGTCTAGGCAAAACTGCACGCTTCCTGAGCAAACTTGAAGAGAGCTCCCTTTGACAAGTAGGTCGTCCAAATAGGGAACGACCAGGACGCTTCTGGGGTGTAAAATGGACATGACGGCCGCCATGACCTTTGTGAACATCCGAGGCGCAGTTGCCAGTCCAAAGGGGAGGGCCCTGAATTGGAAATGACGGTGTCCTACGGCAAAACGAAGGAACCGTTAATGAGATACACATATGGGAATGTGTAAATAAGCATCTTGAACGTCTATGGAAGCTAGGAATTCTCCCAGTTCCATGGCAGCTAGCACTGCTCTCAATAATTCCATTCGGAAGGTCCGAATCCGTACGGATCTGTTCAGTCTTTTGAGGTCCAAGATCGGACGGACAGAGCCATCTTTTTTGGGAACGACAAAAAGGTTTGAATAGAAGCCTTTTCCGCGCTGTTCCAGGGGCACTGGAATAATAACGTTTGCCTTCTGTAAAGAGGCTATGGCCTGAAATAAGGCCTGGCTTTGCGTTTTGGACTTTGGAAGACGAGAACGCAGAAACCTGTTGGCCGGCAGGGAATGGAAATTGATCTTGTAACCTGAGGTGACGATTTCTCGAACCCAAGCATCGTGAGTGAGGTCTAGCCAGAAATCTCGAAAGAGCAGAAGCCGCCCTCCAACAGGAGTCGGATCTGAGGGATATCAGGCGTCATGCTGAGGGGGCCTGTACAGGGTGAGGTCCGTTGGGTTTAGACTGCTTGGGGTGGGGACGCCAGGAAGAGCCCCTTGAGGGACCAGATCCTCGATCTGAGCGTTGGGAGGATCCTTGGGCTGACGGTTTTTGGGGAGCGGGCCGAAAGGACTGCCTGCGCCAAGAAGATTTTTTAAAATTCCTAGATACAGGCCATTTTTGTGGTAGAATGGTACTTTTACCACCCGTCGTCTCAGATATGAGTTTGTCCAAGGATTCTCCAAACAGACGAAGGCCATGGAAGGGGAGTGTGGACAGGGATTTCTTGGAGGCACTGTCCGCGTTCCATATCTTTAGCCAAAGGACTCTGCAGGCAAAGACAGCATTGGCTGCCGTTAGGGCTGACAGACTAGCTGCATCTAGGGAACCATGAAGAAAATAATTAGAGGCTAGAGAGAACAAATCAAGGATCTCAAAAGCCTCCGGAGCAATATTACAAGAGCGAAGCATCCTGCGCAGGTTCTTACGCCACACACCCATAGCTCTCGCGACCCATGTCAAGGCAAACAGGGGGCGAAGAGAGGAGCCCGAAGCCTGGAAAATATATTTGACAGCAGCATCAACTGCGCGGTCGGACGAGTCCTTGAGAGACGCGTTGTCTGAAACAGACATGACCGTGTGTTTAGCCAGTCTGGATACTGGCGGATCCACAACATATCTTCTATATGCCTAGACTCAGAAAGGACATCTGAATCAGAGTCAGAGTCTTGTGAATCGTGACTACTAAAAGTAATGGAACCTAGGTCAGACTGACCATCGTCCGAGTCAGATGAGGCATAGAGGTCGCAATGGCGCCTTTTGGAAACAGCCTTTTTACGTTCTGTGGGAGCCTGTGGAAGGCTGGGATATCTGAGCGCAAGGTCCTCTATCCTTTTGGACATTAGAAGAGCCCATGCAGGAATTATGTTATCAGACGGGGGTGCTGCCTGGCCAGTGGCCGGAGCAGAATCCAAAGACTACACGGCATCTTGGTCTGGCAACGGGGTCTGTTGTGACATGGTAGCAGGGGTATCGCAGCCCCGGCATAGTGGATAGCTTCGGCCATTAGAAAACGAGTGTCCACAGGTGGTACAAGCATAGTACAGGTCCGTAGAGGACGCCTGGGAAGGTTTATCACCCTTGCGGTTACGCATGTCAGCAAAAGAGTCCTACAGCCCTATAGAGATAGCGTTATGCAGCTGTATGAGTGAGGAGCCACTAGCAGTATTATAAAGTGACTGCTATGCACAGCCGGTATATACCGATAGCAAATTGGTATATACTGTCAAACATTCGGCATATACCTGCAGGCAGAGCCAGTATATACTGCTAACAGCTGATATACACTGCTAGCCAGCAGGCACACACCGTTAGAGAGACAGCGATATACCGCTGAGCAGAGCGGTATATAGCGCTGTAGACGTGCAGAGCCAAGGAGGCGATCTCACCCGTGTCTGCTCCCCACGTGGAAGATGGCGTCCAGCGTTCCTGGCAGCATGGAGGGGAGAGACGGCCCAAGGAGGCTGATTGGTCCCAGCCCTGGGACCAAACATGACAGCCAATCAGAAGGAGAGCTGCTGTTAACTGAGGGAGCAGCCTCCAGAGCAGTGAGAGGCGGCGTTGCTAGAATGCAGGCCGACGCCGGGGGCTAAATTAATGAGGCTCCCTGGGATCACTGCCTGCATCGCCCCACCGGCGCCTTTTCAGGCGGTGGTTTGGATGCAGGGGACAGAGGACTCGACTCCCTACCTGCTCCTGGCTCCGTCTGAAGATGCGTCGGTCCGGGGATGTGGGTATCTCAGGGACGCATCTTCGGCTCAAGGCTGAAGCAGGTCCTCGGCTCTGCTTAACCCTCTGGAGCTACCTTGGTGTGAGGTGCTTCCAGGAAGCCTGGAAGGGTACGCAGACCCGACCACTTGGGCGCGAGGGAAGACTGACGGCTTGTGAATGCCAGGTTTCCTCTGCCCATAAGCGGGGGGAACGAGGGTGACAAAGCACCCTGGTATTGCCCCATAATCAAAAATAGAATGAATAAAAAATAAAATAAAAAATAAGCTGGCCTAAGGCACCCTGGTAGGGCTCAGGCCAGACATGTCAGCTTCCCTGCTGACACTAGAAAAAACTGAGCTAGTTTCGTGCCTAGTTAGGGTATATGCTGTGGGGGGAGGAGCTAACACATTTTCAAGTCTAGTGTCACGCCTCCCTGGAGACATCATAATACCCACTGTCTGTGTCCCCCAATGAAAAGGCGAGAAAGGAATTAAAGAAATACAGACGACGCCTGCTTTCTCCATTCATTGGAAATAGGTAAATGTCATCATAGACCAGTCAACAAACCCATTGGACCATGACACAGCATATATCCAGGAGCGTCCATTGGGATTCAAACTCCTAAGCTCACACATCCAAGGACACCACATTACCACTTGACCATGGAAGGGACATGGAACATACAGCTTCCCCTACTTCCCTTGATCCTATAGCCATAACAGACGCAAGAGGGCAAAATTAAAGACATACAGACAACGCCTGCTCTCTCCATTCAATGGACACAGATAGGCTTCATCATAAACCAGTCAACTATCCCATTAGACAACAAATATCCAGGAGAGTTCAGTGGGATTTGAACTCCCAAACTGACACATCCAAGGCCACCAGCTTACCACTAAATCATGGAAGAGACATGGGAAATATAGCTTCCCCTACTTTCCTTGATCCTATAGCCATAACAGACGCAACAGGGCAAAAATAAAGAAATACACATGAAACCTGCTCTCATCATTCAATGGAAACAGATAGGTGTCATTTTCGACCTGTCAACTAGCCCATTGGGCCAAGACACAGCAAATATCCAGAAGAGTCCATTGGGATTTGAAATTCCCAAACTCACACATCCAAGGCCACCAGCTTACCAGTAGACTACGGAAGAGACATAGGAAATGCATCTTCCCCTACTTACCTTGATCCTATAGCCATAACAGACGAAACAGGGTAAAAATAAAGAAATACACACGACGTCTGCTCTCTCCATTCAATGGAGATAGATAGGCGTCTTCACGGATCAGTCAACTAGCCCATTGGACCATGACACAGCAAAAATCAAAGAGCGTCCATTGGGATTCAAACTCCAAATTCACACATTGAAGGCCAACAACTTACCACTGGATCATGGAAAGGAGATGGGAAATACAGCTTTCCCTACTTCCCTTAATCTTATAGCCATAACAGACGCAAAAGGGCAAAATTAAAGAAATACACACGACGCATGCTCTCTCCATTTAATGGAAAGAGATAAACATCATCATAGACCAGTCAACTAGCCCATTGGACCATGCAACAGAAAATATTCAGGAGGGATCATTGGGATTTAAACTCCCAAGCTCTCACATCCAAGGCCACCAGCTTACCACTAGACCACGGAAAGGACATGAGAAATATGTCTTCCCCTACTTCCCTTGATCCTATAGCCGTAACAGATGCAACAGGGCAAAATTAAAGAAACACAGACAACGGTTGCTCTTGACATTCATTAGAAATAGATAAACATCATCATAGATCAGTCAACTAGCCCATTGGACCATGACACAGCAAATATCCAGGAGCATCCATTGGGATTCAAACTCCTAAACTCACCCCTCCAAGGACACCAGCATACTACTAGACCATGGAAGAGACAAAGAAAACACAACTTCCCCTACTTCCCTTGATCCTATAGCCATAATAGAGGCAACAGGGCAAAATTAAAAAAATACACTGACGTCTGCTCTCTCCATTCAATGGAGACAGATAGGCGACATAATAGACCAGCAAACTAGCCCATGTCATAGCAAATATCCAAAAGCATCCATTGGGATTTGAACTCCCAAACTCACACACCCAAGGACAACAGCTTAACACTAGACCATGGATGGGACATAGGAAATATGGCTTCCCCTACTTCCCTTGATCCTAAAGACATAACAGACGCCATAGAGCAAAATTAAAGAAATACAGACGACGCCTGCTTGCTCCATTCATTGGAAATAGATAAATTTCATCGTAGACCAGTCAACTAGCCCATTGGGCCATGACACAGCAAATATCCAGGAGTGTCCATTGGGATTTAAACTCTTAAGCTCACACATCCAAGGACACCAGCTTACCACTTGACCATGGAACGGACATGGATAATACAACTTTCCTTACTTCCCTTAATCTTATAGCCTTAACAGACACAACAGGGCAAAATTAAAGAAATACAAACAAGGCCTGCTCTCTGCATTTGATGGAAACAGAAAAATGTCATCATAGACCAGGCAACTAGCCCATCGGGCCACGACACAGCAAACTTTCAGGAGTGATCAATGAGATTCGAACTCCCAAATCCAAGGCCACCAGCTTACCACTAGACCATGGAAGGGACATGGAAAATTCAGCTTCCCCTACTTCCCTTGATCCTATAACAATAACAGACGCAACAGGGCAAAATTAAAGAAATAAACATGACGTCTGCTCTCTCCTTTCAATGATGACAGATAGGCGTCATCATAGACACGTCAACTAGCCCATTAGACCATGACACAGTAAATACCAAGGAGCAGTCGTTGGGATTCAAATTCCAAAAATCACACATCCAAGGCCAACAGCTTACCACTTCAACATGGAAGGGACATGAGAAATACAGCTTTCCCTATGTCCCTTAATCTTATAGCCATAACAGACGCAACAGGGCAAAATTAAAGAAATACACACAAAACCTACTCTCTCCATTCAATAGAAACTGATAGGTGTCATCATAGACCAGGTAACTAGCCCATTGAACCATGACACAGCAAATATCCAGGAACATCTACTGGGATTCAAACTCCCAAACTCACACATCCAAGGCCAACAGCTTACCACTAGACCATGAAAGGGACATTGAAAATATAGCTTCCCCTACTTCCCTTGATCCTATAGCCATAACAGACGCAGTAGAGCAAAATTAAAGAAACACAGAAGACGCCTGCTCCCTCCATTCATTGGAAATAGATAAATGTCATCATAGACCAGTCAACTAGGCCATTGGGCCATGACACAGCAAATATACAAGAGCATCCATTGGGATTTGAACTCCTAAACTGAAACATCCAAGATCAACAGCATACCACTAAACCATGGAAGGGACATGGAAAATACAGCTTTCCTTACTTCCCTTAATCTTATAGCCATAACAGACGCAACAGGGCAATATTTAAAGAAATACACATGACGCCTGCTCTCTCCATTCAATGGAAACAGATAAACGTCATCATAGACCAGGCAACTAGTCCATTGGACCATGACACAGATAATATCCATGAGCGTCCATTGGGATTTGGACTCCCAAACTCACACATCCAAGGCCACCAGCTTAAAACTAGACCATGGAAAGGACATGGGAAATATGGCTTCCTCTACTTCCCTTGATCGTATAGCCATAACAGACACAACAAGGCAATATACACAACGCCTGCTCTCCCCATTCAATGGAAACAGAAAGGAGTCATAATAGACCAGTCAACTAGCAGATTGAACCATGACACAGCAAATATCCAGGAGAGTCCATGGGGATTTGAACTCCCAAACTCACACATCCAAGGCCACCAGCTTACCACTAGACCATGGAAGGGACATGGGAAATACAGCTTCCTATACTTCCCTTGATCCTATAGCCATAACAGACGCAACAGGGCAAAATTATAGAAATACACACGACATCTGCTCTCTCTATTCAATGGAGACAGATAGGCGTCATCATAGACCAGTCAACTAGACCAAGAAACATTAAAAATCCAGAAGCTTCCATTGGGATTCAAACTCCTAAGCTCACACATCCAAGGGAACCAACTTACCACTAGACCATGAAAGAGACGTGGAAAATACAGCTTCCCCTACTTCCCTTGATCCTAAAGCCATAACAGACGCAACATCAAAGACATACACACAACGCCTTTTCTCTCCATTCAATAGAGACAGATAGGTGTAATCATAGACCAGTCAACTAGCCCATTGGACCATGACACAGCAAGTATCCAGGAGCATCCATTGGGATTCAATCTCCTAAGCTCACACATCCAAGGCCACCAGCTTACCACTATAACATGGAAGTGACATGGGAGATACAGCTTCCCCTACTTCCCTTGATCCTATAGCAATAACAGACGCAACAGGGCAAAATTAAAGAAATACACACGACGCCTGCTCTCTCCATTCAATGGAAAAAGATAGGCGTTATCTTACACCAGTCAATTAGCCCATTGGACCATGACAGAGAAAACAACCAGGAGTGAACATTGGGATTCAATACTCCCAAACTCACACATTCAAGGACAATAGCTTACCACTAGACCATGGAAGAGACATTGGAAATACAGCTTTCCCTACTTCCCTTAATCTTAGAGCCATAACAGATGCAACAGAGCAAAATTATAGAAATACAGACGACGCCAGCTCTCTCCATTCATTGGAAGTAAATGTCATCATAGACCAGTCAAGTAGCCCATTGGACCATGACACAGCAAATAACCAGGAGCGTCCATTGGGATTCAAACTCCTAAACTCACACATCCAAGGACAACAGCTTACCACTAGACCATGGAAGGGACAAGGAAAGAAATGCTTCTCCTACTTCCCTTGATCCTATAGCCATAACAGATGCTACAGGGCAAAATTAAAGAAAAACACACAACGCCTGCTTGCTCCATTCAATGGAGACAGATAGGCATCATAATAGCTTTGTCAACTAGCCCATTGGACCATGACAGAGCAAATACCAATGAGCGTCCATTGGGATTCAAACTCCTAAGCTCACACATCCAAGGACACCAGCTTACCACTAGACCATGGAAGGCACATGGAAAATACAGCTTCCCCTACTTCCCTTGATCCTATAGCCATAACAGACGCTACAAGGCAAAATTAAAAAAATACGCACGACGCCTGCTCTCTATTCGATGGAGACAGATAGGCGTCATCATAGACCAGTCAAGTAGCCCATTGAACCATGACACAGCAAATATCCAGGAGCGTCCATTGGGATTTGAGCTCCCAAGCTCACACACCCAAGGACACCTGCTTACCACTAGACCATGGAAGGGACATGGGAAGAAATGCTTCACCTACTTCCCTTGATCCTACAGCCATAACAAACGCAACAGGGCAAAATTAAAGTAGTACACGCAACACCTGATTGCTCCATTTAATGGAAACAGATAGGCATCATCATAGAACACAGCAAACACCAAGGAGCGTCCATTGGGATTTGAACTCCCAAACTTACACATCCAAGGCCAACAGCTTACCACTAGACCATGGAAGGGACATGGGAGATACAGCTTTCCCTACTTCCCTTAATCTTATAGATAGAACAGACGCAACAGGGTAAAATTAAAGAAATACACATGACGCCTGCTCTTTCCATTCAATTGAAACAGATAAACGTCATCATAGACCCGGCAACTAGCCCATTGGACCATGACACAGGAAACATCCAGGAGTGATCATGGGGATTTGAACTCGCAAGCTCACACATCTAAGGTCACCAGGTTACGACTAGACTATGGAAAGGACATGGGAAATCCAGCTTCCCCTACTTCCCTTGATCCTATAACCATAACAGACGCCATAGAGCAAAATTAAATAAATACAGAAGATGCTTGCTCTATCCATTCATTAGAAATGGATACATTTCATCACAGACCAGTTAGCTAGCCTATTGGACCATGACACAGCAAATATGCAGGAGTGTCCATTGGGATACAATTTCTTAAGCTCACACATCCAAGGACACCTGCTTACCACTAGACCATGGAAGGCACATGGAAACTACAGCTTCCCCTACTTCCCTTGATCCTATAGCCGCAACAGGGCAAAATAAATACAGACGACGCCTGCTCTCTCCATTCATTGGAAAGAGATAAATGTCATCATAGGCCAGTCAACTAGACCATTGAACCATGACACAGCAAATATCAAGGAGCGTCTATTAGGATTCGAACTCCCAAAACTCACACATCCCAAGCTACCAGATTACCACTAGACCATGGAAGGGACATGGGAAATACAGCTTCCCCTACTTCCCTTGATCCTATAGCCATAACAGACGAAACAGGGCAAAATTAAAGAATTACACACGAAGCCTGCTCTCTCTATTCAATAGGGACAGATAGGCGTCATAAAAGTCCAGTCAACCAGCCCATTAGACCATGACTCAGCATATATCCAGGAGCATCCATTGGGATTTGAACTCCCAAACTCACACATCCAAGGGCAACAGCTTACCACTAGACCCGGTTAGGGACATGGGAAATACAACTTTCCCTACTTCCCTTAATCTTATAGCCATAACAGATGCAACAGGGCAAAATTAAAGAAATACACACAAAGCCTGCTCTCTACATTCAATGGAAACAGATAAACGTCATCATAGACCAGGCAACTAGCCCTTTGGGCCATGACACAGAAAACATCCAGGAGTGATCATTGGGATTTAAACTCCCAAACTCACACAGCCAAGGACACCAGCTTACCACTAGACCATGAAAGAAACATCAGAAACACAGCTTCCTTTACTTCCCTTGATCCTACAGCCATACCAACACAACAGGGCAAAATTAAAGTAGTACACACAACACCTGATTGCTCCATTTAATGGAAACAGAGAGGCATCATCATAGATCAGTCAACTAGCCCATTGTGCCATAACACAGCAAATACCAAGGAGCGTCCATTGGGATTTGAACTCCCAAACTTACACATCCATGGCCAACAGCTTACCACTAGACCAGTGATGGCGAACCTATGGCACGCGTGCCACCAGGGGCACGCTGAGCCCATTCTGGTGGCACGCGTGCTGTCGCCTGATGCTGCAGCTTTGGTCTGCTAGTGCAGTCGCGCCGGCAGATCAAATCTGTGTTGGAGCGGAGGAGACATTTCTCCTCCGCTCTGACACCCCTCCTCCCCCAGGCTGCAGTGGGTTGCCTAGGAGACGGAGGAGCGTCAGAGAGCAGCGCCGGCGCCGTCTGCTGGCCGCGTGGGAACTGAGGACCCAGCAGCGTGCAGCGGGGGAGCGTGTGCAGGTAAGTTGTGTGTTGCTTTTTTTTTTTTATAACTCGTGTGCGGCAGCGCCAGCATGGGGTGGGGGAACGCACATGGCAGCGTGGGGTGGGAGAGGGGGAATGCACATGGCAGCGTGGGGTGGGAGAGGGGGAACGCACATGGCAGCGTGGGGTGGGAGAGGGGGAACGCACATGGCAGCGTGGGGGAACGCACCTGGCAGCGTGGGGTGGGGGTGGGGGAATGCACATGGCAGCGTGGGGGTGGGGGAACGCACATGGCAGCGTGGGGGTGGGGGAACGCACATGCCAGGGTGGGGGAATGCACATGGCAGCGTGGGGTGGGGGTGAGGGAATGCACATGGCAGGGTGGGGGAACGCACATGCCAGCGTGGGGTGGGGGTGGGGGAACGCACATGCCAGCATGGGGGGGGAGAACACGCATGCCAGCATGGGGGGGACATGCATGCCAGGATGGAGGAAACATGCATGCCAGGATGGTGGAAACATGCATGACAGGATGGGGAAACATGCATGCCAGGATGGGGAAAACATGCATGTCAGGATGGGGAAAACATGCATGGCAGGATGGAGGAAACATGCATGGCAGGATGGAGGAAACATGCATGCCAGGATGGAGGAAACATGCATGCCAGGATGGGGAAATATGCATGCCAGGATGGAGGAAACATGCCACGATAGGGTACATTTACCAGGAAGGGGTACATTTACCTGGATGGGGTAAATTAACCAGGATTGGGAACATTTACCAGGAATGGGGTACATGCAGGGATGGGGGAACATTTACAAGGATGGGCAATATGTCAGGATGGGGTACATTTACCAGCATGGGGGAACATGCAAGAATGGGTAACATTTACCAGGATGGAGGACATTTACCAGGATGGGGCCATGATGGGGACAAATATACCAGCATGTAGGAAATATATATCAGGATGGGGGACATGTTTACCAGGAAGTGGCCGAGGAAGGGGGACAGAACTACACAATGAAAGGGGAGGGGAGCCACTCGTACGTCTTTATGGGATTTTGAGATGTTCAGACTTTGAAATGTAGATGTGGATTACAGGGTGACATCTGATTGCATTCCAGGCTAAAATCTCTGTCTAATATGCTGCAATTTTTTCCAGAAAGATCAATCCAACTGCTGTGTCTGGAAAGGACAGGGGCTCAGCTTCAATGTGTGGTAAGCATGAGTGTGATGTCCCCTGCTGAGGAGAAGACGGCAAAGGTAAGATTAAAATCAATTCTTTATATAATAGGATTGGTTGGCACTTCGGAAAAAAAATTGGGTTTAGGGCTACAGTTTGGGCACTCGGCCTGTAAAAGGTTCGCCATGACTGCACTAGACCATGGAAAGGACATGGGAAATATGGCTTCCCCTACTTCCCTTGATCCTATAACCATAACAGACGCCATAGAGCAAAATTAAAGAAATACACACGACGCCTGCTGTCTCTATTCAATGGAGACAGATAGGCATCATAATAGACCAGTCAACTAGCCCATTGGACGATGACACAGCAAATGTGATTCACACTATTATGAAATTTTAGTGTATAGTTTGCGGGGGCTGCGCGTTTAGATCACTGCTGCTGGGATAATGTCGATCGCCATTTTTTTTTTTCTAAGCGCGTGTGTAGTGGGGCGGGCCAGCATGTCAGCCAATCTCAGACACATACACGGCTAAGTGTAGTTTTTGCCAGACAAGCAAGGGCATGTGTCATAGGCTGTCCATATCACATGTCCTTGCATTATAAAAACGGACATTTTCCCTCAGGACGCCATTATCTGCCATCTGCATCTGGGTGTCAGTAACCGCTTTCGCAGCTCCTGTCGCCGGTCCTGCTGTGTACGCTATACACACAGCGCTCTACTGATTAGGGACAGAAGTTTATTTCAGCCCTTTTCAGGGCTAAATTTATCAGGCTCAGAGCCATAGGTGACAGTCAGGTCCGTGGAAACGCTGTATACAGCTTCAGATAACAACGTCTCTGTAGCTAGGCTCAGGGAATTCCTTGCTGCGTTTCACCATTAGGAGGGATAGAAAGTGAGACTTCCTTTCCTCTACACTGACTGACGGCATTAGCGATGTCGCAGCGTGTAAAGCCCGCTTAACCCTTGCTTGCTGTGTTTCTAAAAATGATCCAAGATGAACAGATCTGGGATCAGCAAAGACTTTGCTACCTACCCCGGTGCCATCCTGGGGACAGTTAAGGATGGCGTATTTTTGAATGTGCTTGATGCAAATGTACTTGTGAAATGTACAACTGGGGCACAAGTGCTGCAACTGAAGGGGTGTCTGTGTGGCCCAATTTTTTGGAAGAAAGGAAGACTCCGCTTGCAGTAACCCTTGCTTGCAGTGTTTCAAAAAAATGATCCAAGATGAACAGATCTGAGATTAGCAAAGACTTTGCTACCTACCCCGGTGCCATCCTGGGGACAGTTAAGGATGGCGTATTTTTGAATGTGCTTGATGCAAATCTACCTGTGAAGTGTACAACTGGGGCACAAGTGCTGCCACTGAAGGGGTGTCTGTGTGGCCCAAGTTTTGGAAAAAAAGGGAGTCTCCGCTTGGAGTAACCCTTGCTTGCAGTGTTTCTAAAAATGATCCAAGATGAACAGATCTGGTATCAGCAAAGACTTTGCTACCTACCCCGGTGCCATTCTGGGGACAGTTAAGGATGGCGTATTTTTGAATGTGCTTGATGCAAATGTACTTGTGAAGTGTACAACTGGGGCACAAGTGCTGCCACTGAAGGGGGGTCTGTGTGGCCCAATTTATGGAAAAAAGTGAGACTCCGCTAGGAGTAACCCTTGCTTGCAGTGTTTCTAAAAATGATCCAAGATGAACAGATCTGGGATCAGCAAAGACTTTGCTACCTACCCCAGTGCAATCCTGGGAACAGATAAGGATGGCGTATTTTTGAATGTGCTTAATGCAAATGTATCTGTGAAGTGTACAACTGGGGTACAAATACATGCTGCCACTGAAAGGGTGTCTTTGTGGCCCAATTTTTGGAAAAAAGGGAGATTCCGCTTGGAGTAACCCTTGCTTACAGTGTTTCTAAAAAATGATCCAACTTAACAGATCTGGGATCAGCAAAGACTTTGCTACCTACCCCGGTGCCATCCTGGTGACAGTTAAGGATGTCGTATTTTTGAATATATTTGATGCAAATGTATCTGTGAAGTGTACAACTGGGGTAAAAGTGCTGCCACTGAAGGGGTGTCTGTGTGGCCCAATTTTTTGGAAAAAAGGAAGACTCCGCTTGGAGTAACCCTTGCTTGCAGTGTTTCAAAAAATGATCCAAGATGAACAGATCTGGGATCAGCAAAGACTTTGCTACCTACCCCGGTGCCATTCTGGGGACAGTTAAAAATTGGTGTATTTTTGAATGTGCTTGATGCAAATGTACCTGTGAAGTGTACAACTGGGGCACAAGTGCTGCCACTAAAGGGGTGTCTGTGTGGCCCAATTTTTGGAAAAAAGGGAGACTCCACCTGGAGTAACCCTTGCTTGCAGTGTTTCTAAAAATGATCTAAGATGAACAGATGTGGGATGAACAAAGACTTTGCTACCTACCACGGTGCCATCCTGGGGACAGTTAAGGATGGCGTATTTTTGAATGTGCTTGATGCAAATCTACCTGTGAAGTGTACAACTGGGGTACAAATGCTGCCACTGAAGGGGTGTCTGTGTGGCCCAATTTTTGGAAAAAAGGGAGACTCCGCTTGGAGTAACCCTTGCTTGCAGGGTTTCTAAAAATGATCCAAGATGAACAGATCTGGGATCAGCAAAGACTTTGCTACCTACCCCGGTGCCATCCTGGGGACAGTTAAGGACGGCGTATTTGTGAATGTGCTTGATGCAAATCTACCTGTGAAGTTTACAACTGGGGCACAAGTGCTGCCACTGAAGGGGTGTCTGTGTGGCCCAATTTTGTGAAAAAAGGGAGACTCCGCTTGGAGTAACCGTTGCTTGCAGTGTTTCTAAAAATGATCCAAGATGAACAGATCTGGTATCAGCAAAGACTTTGCTACCTACCCCGGTGCCATCCTGGGGACAGTTAAGGATGGCGTATTTTTGAATGTGCTTGATGCAAATGTACCTGTGAAGTGTACAACTGGGGCACAAGTTTTGCCACTGAAGGGGTGTCTGTGTGGCCAAATTTTACGAAAAAAGGGAGACTCTGCTTGGAGTAACCCTTGCTTGCAGTGTTTCTAAAAATGATCCAAGATGAACAGATCTGGGATCAGCAAAGACTTTGCTACCTACCCCGGTGCCATCCTGGGGACAGTTAAGGATGGCGTATTTTTGAAAGTGCTTGATGCAAATGTACCTGTGAAGTGTACAACTTGGGCACAAGTGCTGCCACTGAAGGGGTGTCTGTGTGGCCCAATTTTTGGAAAAAAGGGAGACTCCGCTTGAAGTAACCATTGCTTGCAGTGTTTCTAAAAATGATCCAAGATGAACAGATCTGGGATCAGCAAAGACTTTGCTACCTACCCCGGTGCCATCCTGGGGACAGTTAAGGATGGCGCATTTTTGAATGTGCTTGATGCAAATGTACCTGTGAAGTGTACAACTGGGGCACAAGTTTTGCCACTGAAGGGGTGTCTGTGTGGCCAAATTTTACGAAAAAAGGGAGACTCTGCTTGGAGTAACCCTTGCTTGCAGTGTTTCTAAAAATGATCCAAGATGAACAGATCTGGGATCAGCAAAGACTTTGCTACCTACCCCGGTGCCATCCTGGGGACAGTTAAGGACGGCGTATTTGTGAATGTGCTTGATAAAAATCTATCTGTGAAGTGTACAACTGGGGCACAAGTGCTGCCACTGAAGGGGTGTCTGTGTGGCCAAATTTTTGGAAAAAAGGGAGACTCCACTTGGAGTAACCCTTGCTTGCAGTGTTTCTAAAAATGATCCGAAATGAACACATCTAAGATCAGCAAAGACTTTGCTACCTACCCCGGTGCCATCCTGGGGACAGTTAAAAATGGCGTATTTTTGAATGTGCTTGATGCAAATGTACCTGTAAAGTGTACAACTGGGGCACAAGTTTTGCCATTGAAGGGGTGTCTGTGTGGCCAAATTTTACGAAAAAAGGGAGACTCTGCTTGGAGTAACCCTTGCTTGCAGTGTTTCTAAAAATGATCCAAGATGAACAGATCTGGGATCAGCAAAGACTTTGCTACCTACCCCGGTGCCATCCTGGGGACAGTTAAGGACGGCGTATTTGTGAATGTGCTTGATACAAATCTATCTGTGAAGTGTACAACTGGGGCACAAGTGCTGCCACTGAAGGGGTGTCTGTGTGGCCAAATTTTTGGAAAAAAGGGAGACTCCACTTGGAGTAACCCTTGCTTGCAGTGTTTCTAAAAATGATCCGAAATGAACACATCTAAGATCAGCAAAGACTTTGCTACCTACCCCGGTGCCATCCTGGGGACAGTTAAAAATGGCGTATTTTTGAATGTGCTTGATGCAAATGTACCTGTAAAGTGTACAACTGGGGCACAAGTTTTGCCATTGAAGGGGTGTCTGTGTGGCCAAATTTTACGAAAAAAGGGAGACTCCGCTTGGAGTAACACTTGCTTGCAGTGTTTCTAAAAATGATCCAAGATAAATAGATATGGGATCAGCAAAGACTTTGCTACCTACCCCGGTGTCATCCTGGGGACAGCTAAGGAAGGCATAGTTTGAATGTGCTTGATGCAAATCTACCTGTGAAGTTTACAACTGGGGCACAAGTGAAGCCTCTGAAGGGCTGTCTGTGTGGCCCAATTTTTGGAAAAAAGGGAGACTCCGCTGGGAGTACCCCTTGCTTGCAGTGTTTCTAAAAATGATCCGAAATGAACACATCTAAGATCAGCAAAGACTTTGCTACCTACCCCGGTGCCATCCTGGGGACAGTTAAAAATGGCGTATTTTTGAATTTGCTTGATGCAAATCTACCTGTGAAGTATACAACTGGGGCACAAGTGCTGCAACTAAAGGGGTGTCTGTGTGGAGCAATGTTTGGAAAAAAGGGAGACTCCTCTTGGAGTAACCCTTGCTTGCAGTGTTTCTAAAAATGATCCAAGATGAACAGATATGGGATCAGCAAAGACTTTGCTACCTACCCCGGTGTCATCCTGGGGACAGCTAAGGAAGGCATATTTTTGAATGTGCTTGATGCACATCTACCTGTGAAGTTTACAACTGGGGCACACGTGAAGCCTCTGAAGGGGTGTCTGTGTGGCCCAATTTTTGGAAAAAAGGGAGTCTCCGCTTGGAGTAACCCTTGCTTGCAGTGTTTCTAAAAATGATCCAAGATGAACAGATCTACTTTGCTACCTACCCCAGTGCCATCACAAGGGCAGTTAAGGATGGCGTATTTTTGAATGTGCTTGAGACAAATGTACCTGTGAAGTGTACAACTGGGGCACAAGTGCTGCCACTGAAGGGGTGTCTGTGTGGCCAAATTTTTTGAAAAAAGGGAGACTCCGCTTGGAGTAACCCTTGCTTACAGTGTTTCTAAAAATTATCCAAGATCAACAGATCTGGGATCAGCAAAGACTTAGCTACCTACCCCGGTGCCATTCTGGGGACAGTTAAGTATGGCTTTTTTTTGAATGTGCTTAATGCAAATGTACCTGTGAAGTGTACAACTGGGGCACAAGTGCTGCCACTGAAGGGGTGGGTGTGTGTGTGGCCCAATTTTTGGAAAAAAGGGAGACTCAGCTTGACGTAACCCTTGCTTTCAGTGTTTCTAAAAATGATCCAAGATGAACAGATCTGGGATCAGCAAAGACTTTGCTACCTACCCCGGTGCCATTCTGGGGACAGTTAAGGATGGCAGATTTTTGAATGTGCTTGATGCAAATCTACCTGTGAAGTGTACAACTGGGGCACAAGTGCTGCCACTGAAGGGGTGTCTGTGTGGCCCAATTTTTGGAAAAAAGGGAGACTCCGCTTGGAGTAACCCTTGCTTGTAATATTTCTAAAAATGATCCAAGATGAACAGATCTGGGATCAGCAAAGACTTTGCTACCTACCCCGGTGCCATCCTGGGGACAGTTAAGGATGGCGTATTTTTGAATGTGCTTGATGCAAATGTACCTGTGAAGTGTACAACTGGGGCACAAGTGCTGCCACTGAAGGGGTGTCTGTGTGGCCCAATTTTTGGAAAAAAGGGAGACTCCGCTTGAAGTAACCCTTGCTTGCAGTGTTTCTAAAAATGATCCAAGATGAACAGATGTGGGATGAACAAAGACTTTGCTACCTACCCCGGTGCCATCCTGGGGACAGTTGAAAATGGCGTATTTTTGAATGTGCTTGATGCAAATGTACCTGTGAAGTGTACAACTGGGGTAAAAGTGCTGCCACTGAAGGGGTGTCTGTGTGGCCCAATTTTTTGGAAAAAAGGAAGACTCCGCTTGGAGTAACCCTTGCTTGAAGTGTTTCTAAAAATGATCCAAGATGAACAGATCTGGGATCAGCAAAGACTTTGCTACCTACCCCGGTGCCATCCTAGGGACAGATAAGGATGGCGTATTTTTGAATGTGCTTAATGCAAATGTACCTGTGAAGTGTACAACTGGGGTACAAATGCATGCTGCCACTGAAGGGGTGTTTGTGTGGCCCAATTTTTGGAAAAAAGGGAGACTCAGCTTGGAGTAAACTTTGCTTGCAATATTTCTAAAAATGATCCAAGATGAACAGATCTGGAATCAGGAAAGACTTTGCTACCTACCCCGGTGCCATCCTGGGGACATTTAAAAATGGCGTATTTTTTAATGTGCTTGATGCAAATATACCTGTGAAGTGTACAACTGGGGTAACAGTGCTGCCACTGAAGGGGTGTCTGTGTGGCCCAATTTATGGAAAAAAGAGAGACTCCGCTTGGAGTAACCCTTGCTTGCAGTGTTTCTAAAAATGATCCAAGATGAACAGATCTGGGATCAGCAAAGTCTTTGCTACCTACCCCGGTGCCATCCTGGGGACAGATAAGGATGGCGTATTTTTGAATGTGCTTAATGCAAATGTACCTGTGAAGTGTACAGCTGGGGTACAAATGCATGCTGCCACTGAAGGGGTGTCTGTGTGGCCCAATTTTTGGAAAAAAGGGAGACTCCGCTTGTAGTAACCCTTGCTTACAGTGTTTCTAAAAATGATGCAAGATGAACAGATCTGGGATCAGCAAAGACTTTGCTACCTACCCCGGTGCCATCCTGGGGACAGTTAAGGATGGCGTATTTTTGAATGTGCTTGATGCAAATCTACCTGTGAAGTGTACAACTGCTGCCACTGAAGGGGTGTCTGTGTGGCCCAAGTTTTGAAAAAAGAGAGACTCCGCTTGAAGTAACCCTTGCTTGCAGTGTTTCTAAAAATGATCCAAGATGAACAGATGTGGGATGAACAAAGACTTTGCTATCTACCCCAGTGCCATTCTAGGGACAGATAAGGATGGCATAATTTTTGAATGTGCTTGATGCAAATGTACCTGTGAAGTGTACAACTGGGGCACAAGTGCTGCCACTGAAGGGGTGTCTGTGTGGCCCAATTTTTTGAAAAAAGGGAGACCCCGCTTGGCGTAACCCTTGCTTGCAGTGTTTCTAAAAATGATCCAAGATGAACAGATCTGGGATCAGCAAAAACTTTGCTACCTACCCCGGTGCCATCCTGGGGACAGTTAAGGATGGCATATTTTTGAATGTGCTTGATGCAAATGTACCTGTGAAGTGTACAACTGGGGCACAAGTGCTGCAACTGAAGGTGTGTCTGTATGGCCCAATTTTTGGAAAAAAGGGAGACTCCGCTTGGAGTAACCCTTGCTTACAGTGTTTCTAAAAATGATCCAAGATGAACAGATCTGGGATCAGCAAAGACTTTGCTACCTACCCCGGTGCCATCCTGGGGACAGTTAAGGATGGCAAATTTTTGAATGTGCTTGATGCAATTGTACCTGTGAAGTGTACAACTGAGGCCCAAGTGCTGCCACTGAAGGGGTGTCTGTGTGGCCCAATTTTTGGAAAAAAGGGAGACTCCGCTTGGAGTAAACCTTGCTTGCAATATTTCTAAAAATGATCCAATAGGAACAGATCTGGGATCAGCAAAGACTTTGCAACCTACCCCGGTGCCATCCTGGGGACAGTTAAGGATGGCATATTTTTGAATGTGCTTGATGCAAATGTACCTGTGAAGTGTACAACTGGGGTAAAAGTGCTGCCACTGAAGGAGTGTCTGTGTGGCACAATTTTTGGAAAAAAGAGAGACTCCGCTTGGAGTAACCCTTGCTTGCAGTGTTTATAAAAATGATCCAAGATGAACAGATCTACTTTGCTACCTACCCCGGTGCCATCCTAAGGACAGTTAAGGATGGCGTATTTTTGAATGTGCTTAATGCAAATGTACCTGTGAAGTGTACAACTGGGGTAAAAGTGCTGCCACTGAAGGGGTGTCTGTGTGGCCCAATTTTTGGAAAAAAGGGAGACTCCGCTTGAAGTAACCCTTGCTTTCAGTGTTTCTAAAAATGATCCAAGATGAACAGATCTGGGATCAGCAAAGGCTTTGCTACCTACCCCGGTGCCATTCTGGGGACAGTTAAGGATGGCGTATTTTTGAATGTGCTTGATGCAAATGTACCTGTGAAGTGTACAACTGGGGCACAAGTGCTGCCACTGAAGGGGTGTCTGTGTGGCCCAATTTTTGGAAAAAAGGGAGACTCCGCTTGGAGTAACCCTTGCTTGCAGTGTTTCTAAAAATGATCCAAGATGAACAGATGTGGGATGAACAAAGACTTTGCTATCTACCCCGGTGCCATTCTAGGGACAGTTAAGGATGGCGTATTTTTGAATGTGCTTGATGCAAATCTATCTGTGAAGTGTACAACTGAGGCACAAGTGCTGCCACTGAAGGGGTGTCTGTGTGGCCCAATTTTTGGAAAAAAGGGAGACTCCGCTTGGAGTAACCCTTGCTTGTAATATTTCTAAAAATGATCCAAGATGAACAGATCTGGGATCAGCAAAGACTTTGCTACCTACCCCGGTGCCATCCTGGGGACAGTTAAGGATGGCGTATTTTTGAATGTGCTTGATGCAAATGTACCTGTGAAGTGTACAACTGGGGCACAAGTGCTGCCACTGAAGGGGTGTCTGTGTGGCCCAATTTTTGGAAAAAAGGGAGACTCCGCTTGGAGTAACCCTTACTTGCAGTGTTTCTTTTTTTTTTAAATTCTTTATTTTGAAGCCAAACTCGTAACAAGACAAAACAACCCCTGCTCCACACGGAGCAGCAGATATTATTACAGGTATGACGATAATATGTGTTCAAACAGTCAGCACACATGAACAGATCCCATCCCCACTACTGCTCGAGTCTGGCCCAATTTACACCTTTTATAAGCCGACCCAATTTAATGAGGGTAGGGAAAAGAGCAGAGAAAGAGAGAGCAAAGCATGAGGAAGATTTAAAGCAGGTATAAAGAGAGAAATAGAAAGGAAGTAGTGGGGAGAGAGAGTTGGAGGGGGGGCTGGGGAGTGGTGTAGGAGAGGAGGAAAGGAGGGAAGAAGAGAAAAAAAAAAAAGGGAAGGGGGGATGGAGGTTTCTCCCAGACGGTTACGACTCCTGTGAATCAGAGAACAGGCCAGCATACTCCGCCGAATAGGTGAACTCCAACCATGGGAACCATGTCCTATAGAAGTCTTCCTGATGGTCATTAAGAGAGGACGTCAAGTCCTCCATATGCATCAGGTCGTTAATCCTTGATACCCACTGTGCCAGCGTGGGGGAAGGGGGGTAGTAGACTTCCAGCCAAGCGGGATGCAAGACCTGGCGGCCATGACCAAAAATCTTAGCAATGAACGCCTATATTTAGAGACCGGGAGTTCGGATAACTGTAAAATAAACAGCTCCGGACCCAGTGTCTCAGTTGTGCCGGTCACCCATCTGATTACCTCCCCCACCTCCGACCAAAACCGCTGCAGGGAAGGACAGGACCACAAAATCACCCTCCCCCAAGCATCATCTCCAACATGCAGGGTCAATTGAGGGAAACATTCTATGGAGTCTGGTTGGGACCCTGTACCACCTAGCCAGCAGTTTGTAATTAGCTTCCAACAGTCTGGAACTGATCGAGGTTTTATGTGCCAGCTGAAGAATGTTGTTTCTTTGTGAGTCAGCTAAAACAATCCCCAGGTCCCTCTCCCACTGCAGTAGGTAGGCCGGGGGGGGTGGCAAATCTCCCGGATCTGATAGCATATTGTATGTCAGGGAGAGTGAATGTCGTAGGACACCCTCTCCCAGGCACAACTTTTCGAATCCCGGGGGAGGTCCGGCATACTGAGTGAAACGAGGGAGGGAGTACATGAAGTGCCTTAACTGCATAGCCCTCCATCCCCCCAAGGGACTCGGAGGCAAGAGGCCCCGGATATCCGCTAGAGATGGCCAGTCCACCTCTCTACCCAGATGGCAAGCTCTGAATCTGCCCCCCTGAACCCAGTCCCTAAAGACAGGGTCCGAGAGACCAGGACGGAAATCCGGATCACCTAGTATGGGTGACATGGGGGAAGGCACTGGCAAGAGGAGCCATCTGACCTCGCCTCTTGAACAGCATTCCAGAGTGGCGCCAATAGTGGGATGAGGTCTCAAAGTAGTCGGGGAAAGGTTCAAAAGCCAGGGGGTGGCCGGGAGATGTATCTCCGAAAAACTCTGTTCTAGGGCCACCCACGGCTTTGTTCTAGAATGGCGGCACCAGTTTAGCACCCTAACCATATGTGTGGCCAAATAGTATTTTTTAAGGTCTGGAATACCCAGGCCTCCACTGCTCTTAGGTCTGCACAAGAGAGAACGGGAAAGTCTCGCAGGTTTGTTAGCCCAGATAAATTTGGTATGTAGTGAGGCCAGTTCCTTGAAGAAAGAGCTAGGGATCCTAATCGGCAGGGACTGAAAGAGATATAAGAGTCGTGGTAAGATATTCATCTTTAATATTGCACATCTCCCAAACCAGGTGAAGAAACCCTTCCCCCAGTTAGCGCAATCTTTTCTAATGGATTGCAGAAGAGGTAGATAATTCCGCTTATATATTTGGCTGGTGTCCGCAGCCAACTGAACTCCCAAATACTTCAAAGACTGACTAGCCCACCTAAACTCGAACGCTGATTGAAGCGATGTTACTTGATCCGGGGGGAGAGATACATTTAGGGCCTCTGATTTTGACATGTTAATTCTAAAGTTAGATAGAGAGGAATATGTTTCCAACTCTCTCAGTAGATTAGGGAGGGAAACCCGAGGGTTGGTAATAAAAAAAACTAAGTCATCCGCATATGCCGCAATTTTATAAGTGGAGCCTGAGACTTTAGGGCCCGATATGTTAATGTTGCCTCTAATTCGACTGAGCAGAGGTTCCAGGGTCAAAATGAAAATCAGGGGCGAGAGAGGGCAGCCCTGTCTTGTTCCATGGCGAATGGGGAATTTCTCTGAGAGGAGACCGTTCACCCTGACTGCTGCCGAAGGGCTTCTGTACAAGGAGCAAATCCACCCAAGCATCATTCACCCCAACCCCACTGCCCGCAGGACCTGCTCCATGAATATCCAGTTAACTCTGTCGAACGCTTTTTATGCGTCGGTCGACAGAAGCATCAAGGGCAGCCATTCAGATTTTGCCTTATGGATTAAGTTCAGAGCCTTAGTTGTGTTGTCCCTTGCTTCCCTACCCGTCATAAACCCAGCCTGGTCCGGGTGAACGATCCCCCCCAGCAGTTTCATGTTTCAGAATGTGGGATGTGGTTGAATGCTGAGAGAAATGGGGAGGACAGAATGGATCCCAGCTTTTTGTAATAGAGCAGAGGGAAACCATCCGGGCCAGGGGCCTTACCAGTGGGAGATTTTTTAATTGCGGCCTGGTACTCCTCCTCCGAGATGGGCCTTTCAATATCGGCTGCAGCTTCAGGTTTGAGGTGTCTCAAGCCGGAGTCCAAGATGTACTTCTGGATACGGTTACGCAGTTCCGTCCTGGTCCTCTCGGACCGCCCCTCATCTATTGAATAGAGAGTGGAATAGAAGTCGTTAAAAGTTGAGGCAATGTCTTTCGGCAGTGTAGCCCACCTGTCTCCCGAAATGTGTACTTTAGAGACGTAGCCTCTCGCTCTCTGAGTCCTCAGGGCTCTAGCCAGGGCCCTGCCACTCTTGTTGCCAAATTCGTAGAAGTGCCGTCTACACTTAGCCAGCGCTCCCTTAGCTTTATGATACAACAGGGACCGAAGCTCCTCCCTCTTCCTGACCAAGTTGGCCCCCACGTCCCTGTGGCGCCCTGGACAAGCCAGGGGCCACAGAGAACAATACCAACACACCCCACACTCCCGGTAGGCACACCAAAGTCAGACAAAACCCTTGTTGCCTTCCTCCAGGGGCTGATGTCCACACCAGGGGGTGGAGCCAGGCGGTTGGTCTCCGCCCACCGAGGAGTTCACAGTCCTGGAGGCGGGAAAAGCAGATCAGATCAGTTGAGGAGTGAGAAGAGTAAAGTGGTAAAAGAGCAGCCTGAAGTTGGTCCGGGTGTGTGGCCCGGACGGATCAGCAAGGTTGGCAGACTGTGGTGACCGTCTGCAGGAGTGGCCTATCGGAGTTTACCGCAAGGACCGTGGATGGGCGGCGGCCCGGCGGTACCAGACCGATACACAAAGAGAAGTCAGCACCATCTGGCAGGGTCTTACGGACCCCGGCAAGGGCTAGGAGTCGCCGTGAATTTGCCAAATTTGTTAGCGAAGGGAACCTCCTGGGTTTCCCAGCAGCCAAGTCCCGACAGAAGGCAACAGTCCAACCAAGAGAGGGAAACACAGCCACCGCCAAGGCTACCGTTCCCAGGGCCAGAGCCTACGGGCAAAAGGGGCTCCTCCGGCCCATATCCAAGCTGGGAGCGGGTTGGAACCGTTACACTACATAGGTGCAGGGAAAGGCAGTCACCATCAACCTGCCGGGAGAAACAACACCGCAGCCGTCTGTGGGACCCGTCCATCCAGCCGTGTGTTTTACCGAGAACTGTGTCTTCATCATTGGCTGAGTGAGTACCACCGTGCCGTGCGGCACAGCGCTGCCCTGCGACCCTGCACCTCAACAGGCCCTGCAACCCGCCTGCCATCATTCCCTACCCATCACCGGGCCCCGGGACAACCAACCCCCCTACCCATGGAGGGGAGAACCAACATCCAAGCTGCTCCCTGTCATCGCTCCCGGGATCCCCGTCCAGAGCAGTGGTGGGGTCACAACCTCACCACAACCGTGGGTGGCGTCACGGACAATATCCAATCCCCACAATCAACCCCCCTTTTCACTCACGGGCGAGGAACGCCGCTCGAGTACCCAGGATCCGGCCCACCGCTCAAGCCACCACCGAGCAGCAGCAGCAGCCGGACCCGAGCAGTGGGAGAGCGCAGAGTCACCTCCTCCGCCCGCAACTTGGCGTCATGAACAGGATCTTACCGCTCTGTCGTCTGGTAGAGGTGCGCCTTGTGACCGCCGGAGGTGTCCGGCCGAAAATTTGAAGAAGCCGCCATCTTGGGCGCAAAAAATTCCCGCTCGAGTGTCTCCTCGAGTAGTGGAGGTGCGAAGGCCAAAACCCCGCCCCTGTAGAGGAGGAGCCGGAAAGAAACTAAGGGGGACGGAAACAAGATGTCTGCACCTGACGGAGCTGCCGGAGGAGCGGCGGACGCAGTCGTGGGAGCACCCGTGGATGGGAATGGGCCTGCCCAGGTCCCAGCCGCGCTGGCGGGGGGCGCCGCAGCCCCAGCTCTCGCTCAGGTGATGCCGTTCTCTTTGCCCTATGTGCCCGGAGCTGCCTGGCTACCGCAGTACGATGGGAAACCTGATGCCTTGCAGGTTTTCCGGAAGAAGCTTAGTCCGCTACTAGAACTGGACCCTCTGACGGATAAGCAACGTGCAGCGCTAGTGCTGGGGCAGCTAACCGGCGCGGCTGAGCAAGAGGCGGAGACCTGGGCCGAGGGAGACCGGTCCTCTGTAGCCACCATCTTTGAAAAGCTACAGACTGCTTTTGAGACCCGTACTGAGGCAGAGTTGCGGATGCAGTTCTATCAATGCTGCCAACAGCCCGCAGATAGCATTCGAGACTATGCCTTGCGCCTGCAAACCGCACTCCATACACTGAAGTGGGTGGACACCATCAACAGTGCGGACAGTAACAAAATGTTAAGTGACCAGTTTGTGCAGGGGATGAGGTCCTCAGAGGACCGCAAACAACTTCGGCTGTGGGCCCTAGAACATCCTGATGTGGACTTTGCCGTGTTAAAGGAACGGGCCATCAAAGCTCTGCAACCCCCTGAATCTGAAGCCCCTGAGCCAGCCCCATGGCCGGTTGAGACTGCTCCTGTCGTGGTGACCCCTACCCCAACAGCACCTCCAGGACCTGCGGCCCCAAGTGGAACGATGGAAGAACTCGCGGCTCAGGTTCGCCGCATGGATGGGGACCTCGCTAAAATTCTCGCCGCACTCCAGCCTCCAACCAGATCCCAGGCACCGGTGAAGATGCAGCTCGCCGACAGCCCTGGGGACGTCCCCTGGATGCAGCGGAGAAGGACCAATGACTCACGGTATGGACCCCCGATCTGTTACAGGTGCAGCAAATCCGGCCACTACTCCTGACGGTGTCCGTTAAACGAGCAACCCCTGGCGCCACGGGCCAATCCTCAGGAATAGAACCCCATGGCCCCCCCGACTGGCGGGACCGGTACATCGGAGCCCGGCCCATCATCCCCGTGGACGGCATACCGGTGATGGCTCTCCTGGACACTGGATCACAGGTAACCACTATACCATACACACTGTATCAACGGTATTGAGGAAAAGACGAACTGGCTCCCCACAGACGCCAGTATAACACTGATTGCTGCCGATGGACTCCCATTGACCCAGGTAGGGTACAAACAGGTGGCCATGACTGTGGGACGAGCTGAACTGCAACACCAGGGTATGATTGTGATAATGAATGAACCCAGTGATCATAACCCGAAGGTAGTGCTAGGGACTAATGTTATGGAGCACTGTATGAGTGACGTGCTGACCCTATTGCAGCAGCTGGCCGCCACGGCGGCGGGGAGCCGACAGAGAGCTGTGCAGCGTGAGATCCGAGCCCTGATGTACCGCCAATATGTGAACTCGACAGGAGGAGAGATTGGTGGGGTGAGAGTGATGGATGTTGCCCGTTTGATTGTACCTCCCAGGAGCAAGATGATGATTTGGGGTAGAGCAGCGGTAGGGCCCCAGGGGCGTGACTACCCTGCCATGATAGAACCCATGCACTCTGAACACTGGCCCACAGTAATGGCCGCCCGAGGAGTGGTGGACGTAAAGAAATGGAGAGTGCCTGTGAGGGTGCTGAACTGTGGGGAGGAAGAAGTCAGGCTTCCCCGGTACGCTACACTTGCCAAGTTGCTCACTCTGGATTCCCACACCATACAGAGGCAGTTCCCCCAACCTCACCACCTACTGCCAGCACTCACCCGCCCCAAGGGGAGTTAGATGAGTGGTACCGACAGTTACGCGTAGGTACTGACACCCCTACACATCACAAAGAAGGGGTATACCGGGTGGTACGGGAGTATGAGCGAGTTTTTAGCAAACATCCCCTAGACTTTGGGCAGATTAAAGGGGTCCAACACCATATCCCCAATGGTGAACACCCCCCTATCAAAGAGAGGTACAGGCCTATTCCCCCTGCACACTACCAATGTGCCAAGGACATGTTGAGGAACATGAGGGAGGCAGGTGTTATCAGGGACAGCTGTAGTCCCTGGGCCGCCCCATTGGTACTGGTTAAGAAGAAGGACGGCACCATGTGCATGTGTGTGGATTACCGGAAGATTAACCAGATAACGCATAAAGATGCTTACCCACTGCCACATATTGAAGAGTCCTTGGCCGCACTGAGGACCGCAAACTACTTCTCTACCCTTGACCTCACCAGCGGGTACTGGCAAGTGGCCGTGGCGCCCGAAGACCGGGAGAAAACTGCCTTCACCACTCCTATGGGACTCTGTGAATTCAACAGTATGCCGTTCGGGCTGTGCAACGCCCCTGGAACCTTCCAACGGCTGATGGAATGCTGTCTGTGGCATCTAAATTTCGAGACCGTCCTGTTGTACCTGGCTGATGTGATTGTGTGCTCACAAACATATGAAGCCCACCTGGAGCACCTAGCCGAGGTGTTCGCGTCCCTTGCCAAATACGGGATTAAGTTGAAGCCCTCCAAGTGTCATCTGCTGAAACCCAGAGTGCAGTACCTAGGGCATGTGGTGGGTGCGGAAGGTGTCGCCCCCAACCCCGAGAAGATCACTGCCATCCAAGACTGGCCGAGACCAACCACAGTGAGGGAAGTAAGGCAGTTTCTGGGTCTGGTGGGGTACTACCGTCGCTTCATCAAGGGGTACACGAAGATGGCTGCCCCCATGCAAGACCTCCTCGTGGGACAGACCAAAGGTGGTAGACCCCTCGGAGCCCCACTGGTGTGGGAAGAGAGGCATGAGGAATCCTTCCGCCAGCTGAAAGCGGCCTTGACCAGAGAGGAGATCCTAGCATATCCTGATTACAGCCACCCATTTATCCTCTACAACGATGCCAGCAATGTGGGCTTGGGGGCAGTCCTATCCCAGGTCCAAGACGGGAAGGAAGAAGTGATTGCTTATGCTAGCCGAAAGCTCCAACCGACTGAAAGGAACCCTGAGAACTACAGCTCTTTCAAGCTTGAGCTCCTGGCGCTGGTGTGGGCTATCACCGAGCGGTTCCGCCATTACCTGGCCGCAGCGAAATTCACCGCTTTCACGGATAACAATCCGCTGACCCTCCTGGACACAGCCAAGCTGGGCGCGTTGGAACAGCGGTGGGTGGCCAGGCTAGCCAACTACGATTTCACCATCAAATACAGGGCTGGCCGTGCCAACGTTAATGCTGATGCACTCTCTCGGATGCCCCACCTGTCGGAAGAAGGGTGCGAGGATGACGACCTCGAAGAGATCGAGTTGCCTGCATTTCAGCAGCCGCCAACTGAGAAGGTGCATGTCCACCAACAACGGGTGAACCTGGACCCGCTGCCCAGTCAGGAGTGGCAGCAAGCTCAAGACCAGGCGCCCGCTGTCCGCCTAGTCAAGATCCTGGTGGAGCAAGGCGCTGCTGGGATAGACCCTGCCGCCCCGGCCGAAGCCCAACGCCTGTGGCGAGAACGGACCCGGCTGTACCTACACCAGGGAAAGTTGTATCATGAGCTGATTAGCCCAAAGACCCATGAGAAGATCCGCCAGTTGGTGATCCCCCAAGCCAACGTACCCACCGTCCTGCAAGCATACCATGATGGTGCTGGGCACTTCGGATGGAAGAAACTAGAGATGCTGTTGAGGGAGCGGTTCTATTGGAGTTGAATGCGGGAGTCTGTAGAGGCATGGTGCCGAGAATGTGGCCCTTGCACGTTGAGAAGGAAAGACGAGGCCAGCCAGAAGGCGCCCCTACACCCGATCGTTACACATCAACCGCTGGAGCTGGTTGCCCTGGACCATGTAAAGCTCACCCCCAGCCGAAATGGGTACACCTACGCTCTAACCATTGTAGACCACTATTCCAGGTTCATGGTGGTTGTTCCAGTTAAAGACCTAACTGGCCGCACCGCCGCTAGAGCGTTCCAGGCTTATTTCTGCCGACCACACGGATACCCTGAGAAGGTGCTCACCGACCAAGGCCCGGCCTTTGAAGCGGAGGTATTCCAAGAATTTTGCCAGTTGTACGGTTGCAAGAAGATCCGGACCATGCCTTACCACGCCCAAACCAACGGCATGTGTGAAAAGATGAACCACCTGGTCCTAGGCCTCCTGAACACGTTGCCGCTAGAAGAGCGGAACCTGTGGCCGGAGAAGCTACCTGACCTGGTCGATATGTACAACAATAACCCCTCCAGCTCAACGAAATGCACCCCAGCCTACCTGATGAGGGCTCGCCCCGGCCGGATACCGGTGGATCTGGACATGGGGTTGGAGGCCCCGGAAGCACTCCCTTCAACAGCCGAATGGGACACCAGGCGGAGGGTGCAGTACCAACAAATCCAAGAATATGTTGAAAAGAACTTGAGCCGAAGTCGGGAACAACAGGAGCAGCGCTTCAACCAGAAGGCGTCTGCTGGTCCCTTCCAGCCTGGAGATGTAGTGCTGAAGCGAAAGAGGAGGACCCACAAGCTGGATGATCAATGGGAACAAACCCCGTATGTCATACAGCCCACAGGGTGGGAGAATGAAAAGGCTTATCAGATCAGTCGTGACCAAGGAGGAACTCTGGCCACGGTTTCCCGGGACCATCTAAAGAGGTGCCCACCAGCATTAAGGGTAGCGGCTGAAGCTCTGGTTCCCAGACCGGCGGAGAAGGCAAAAGAGGTAATCCACACCATGATGGGTGATTTTCCAGCAGACTGGCCTACACAGAATGGCGCGGTGATTCTTCCAGTGATACTGTTCCCACAACCCGTGGATGAGGAAGTGATGGAAGAGGTCAACCGTGAGCCAGTGCCCAGGGATGAACCTGTACCCAGCTCCCCTATGCCTCAGCCTGCCCCACATGATAGCAGGGGAGAGGAACTGATTGTTCCCTCTCCTCTGCTGCCTGTCATCACTGACACCGGACCCCGGAGGTCCACTCGTCCCAACCTAAGTAGACCCCCACTTAGGTACAGGGAAACTACTATTTAAAGGGGGGACTTTGTGTGTTGAAAGTTGAAAAAAAAAAAAGTTGAAAGTTTTATGAATGATAAATAAATAATTAATGAGAAAGTTTACCTGATTGAAACCTGATTTGAACCGGTCGTTGCCAGCACCGTTGTCCCCGTGGGGACTGTTCACAAGTTTTGCGTAAGGGACTCCTTATGGACAAGCCTGAGAACTAGCAAGGCAACCACAAACTTGTGGCATGTAAATAAAAATGTTTTTGTTGGCTTAACCGTGGCCGCCTCCGGAGAGGCAGATTGGAGGAAGGGCCCGCAGTGGAGCAGGCTGGGGCCCAGCCACCACCGGAACCGGTGGTGATCCTCTGGAGGGGTTCAGGGGTTCCCCCTGGACGTGGGTCCCCCGAAAAGGACAGATCCCGCTCGGGCAGCTTGGTGCAGGACTGGGGTCAAGGGGTGCTGCCCATTTTGCTTAGGGGCAGCATCATGGCCAGGTTGCTTGGGTGGGAGAGAGCGGAAGCCGTAACTGTTTCGCAACATTTAAGTAAGAGTACCTCCCGATGTGGGAAGATGTTATTATACTTGTAACATGTTTACCGTTTATCTTTTCAGTTATGAAAATAAAACCGGTGATGGACGGGAAGCCCGCGGACGGTCTGCATTTTACTAAGGGGGAATGTGGCGCCCTGGACAAGCCAGGGGCCACAGAGAACAACACCAACACACCCCACACTCCCGGTAGGCACACCAAAGTCAGATAAAACCCTTGTTGCCTTCCTCCAGGGGCTGATGTTCACACCAGGGGGTGGAGCCAGGCGGTTGGTCTCCGCCCACCGAGGAGTTCACAGTCCTGGAGACGGGAAAAGCAGATCAGATCAGTTGAGGAGTGAGAAGAGTAAAGTGGTAAAAGAGCAGCATGAAGTTGGTCCGGGTGTGTGGCCCGGACGGATCAGCAAGGTTGGCAGATGGTGGTGACCGTCTGCAGGAGTGGCCTATCGGAGTTTACCGCAAGGACCGTGGACGGGCGGTGGCCCGGCGGTACCGGACCGGTACACAAAGAGAAGTCAGCACCATCTGGCAGGGGCTTACGGACCCCGGCAAGGGCTAGGAGTCGCCGTGAATTTGCCAAATTCGTTAGCGAAGGGAACCTCCTGGGTTTCCCAGCAGCCAAGTTGAGACAGAAGGCAACAGTCCCACCGAGAGAGGGGAACACAGCCACCGCCAAGGCTACCGTTCCCAGGGCCAGAGCCTGCGGGCAAAAGGGGCTCCTCCGGCCCATATCCAAGCCGGGGAGCGGGTTACCGGTGGGAACCCATTGGAACCGTTACACTACATAGGTGCAGGGAAAGGCAGTCACCATCAACCTGCCGGGAGAAACAACACCGCAGCCGTCTGTGGGACCCGTCCATCCAGCCGTGTGTTTTACTGAGAACTGTGTCTTCATCATTGGCTGAGTGAGTACCACCGTGCCGTGAGGCACAACGCTGCCCCTGCGACCCTGCACCTCAACAGGCCCCGCAACCCGCCTGCCATCATTCCCTACCCATCACCGGGCCCCGGGACAACCAACCCCCCTACCCACGGAGGGGAGAACCAACATCCAAGCTGCTCCCTGTCATCGCTCCCGGGATCCCCGTCCAGAGCAGCGGTGATGTCACAACCTCACCACAACCGTGGGTGGCGTCACGGACAATATCCAATCCCCACAATCAACCCCCCTTTTCACTCACGGGCGAGGAACGCCGCTCGAGTCCCCGGGATCCGGCCCACCGCTCAAGCCACCACCGAGCAGCAGCAGCCGGACCCGAGCAGTGGGAGAGCGCAGCGTCACCTCCTCCGCCCGCGACATGCCCTCCCAAAGACCCCTTGTGTATTGCCTCCAGCTCTCTTATATCCGCCAGAAGAGATGCGACCTTAGCTTCCCTTTCCCTCTTCAGACGAGCCCCGTGTTTGATGAACAATCCCCATACCACATATTTTTGCGCCTCCCAGACAATGTTGGGGGACACCTCCCCCCCCCGCTACAGTTGAAATATTCCTTCAAGGCCTCACTTATTTCCTGCATTGTCACCGGTTCGTTGAGTAGTGAAGTGTTCAGGATCCACTGACTGTGCCTCCCGATGGGGCAGCCGAGGGATAAAGTTATTGTGATCAGGGCGTGATCAGAGAAAGATATGCACTCGATTGAAGAAGCCACCAGAGAATGTAGATCCCCATGTTTAAGGAAAAAGAGGTCCAACCTGGAGAAGCAGTCATGCACTGCAGAGTAAAATGAGAAGTCTTTGTCTGATGGGAGCATCTATCGCCAAGTGTCTATCAGTTGATGGTCATGTAATCCCCGTCGCAAGCGACGCAGTGCCATATGTGGCAAACTGGACACCCCTTTGGAGCTATTCTTCGGCGGCTCCAACACAACATTAAAGTCACCCCCGAGAACCAGAGTGCCCTCAGAGAATTCTTCTATCTGCTCAAGGTAACGCAACAGTGTGGGGCATTGACCCGAGTTTGGCAAGTAGACCGCCACAAAGGTGAAAGTCTGAGTAGCAATGCGTCCCTTGAGCATCAGAAGCCTTCCCTGATCATCCGACCGAGAGTCCAACAGTTCCCATGGGAGCGTGCTGGACATTAGGATGCTCGTGCCCCTCGATCAGAGTCAGGGGAGGGTGAGTGATGCACTACAGGGTACCTTCTGTCGGCTAGTCTGTATGGTTTTGCTTCACAGTAATGTGTTTCTTGGAGGAAGGTGACCTGGATTCGGTTTTTCCATAATAGGTTCAGAAGAATAGACTGTTTCTCCGGGCTGTGCAGTCCCTTAACATTCAGTGAGCCCACCCGTAGCTCGGCCTGTCTCTGCTTCGTCATACTCCGTCACCAAACCCTGAAGGGACGGACAACAATAAAAAAAAAAAAAAAAAAAAAAAGGGGGGGGGAGAGGAAAGCGGATGAAAGGAAGGGGAGGGTGGAGAGAGTCTTGACAAGCAGGGGTGGAGCAAAGACCCTCTAGCGGGGAGGAAAAGAAAGAGGTGTAGAAGAGAGCAGAAAAATGAAAAAGCAGCTGTTCTGCCGCTCGCAGTACCAGGGACCAGCCCAGAAACTGCTTTGGGATAGATAGGGACAAGAACTGACATGCGGCCAGAGCGCTAACCCGCGCCCCACTTATTCGTACTAAAAGACCTGGACCCCAAACAACCGGGAAGGGTCTGTCAAATTAACCTCCCGCGAACCCCCCCACCCAGGACGGACATACAAGCCCCGCCCCCCCCAAACGACCCAACGTCGAATGAATAAAGTTTTCATGAACGTAAGTCAGTACACTGTGTCCAATTGGGCTAGCCTTACGGCCAGGACTCTTGCCACAGGGACGAGGAGGCTTGGGCGCACCTCCAGGCAACCCCCATCCAAACTCCCCTCCCGACCGCCCAGCCTCCTATTTGGTCACACCTCCGTCTTTTCAGCACCCGATAGATGCCATGCCCCTCAAAGATCACTTTGGGAAGACTGGGTGCCCTCCTTCCTCCTTCGTTGCCCTGTTGGGGCCTGCGGTTCCCACTCCATCCAGTCCGGGATTGAGCAGTCTGGTATTCCCAGAAAAGCATAAAGATTCGAAAGCTCCGAGTGCCTCCTCAAAGGGAACACGGAGTCCCCCTTGCGGACTATCAAGTGAAAGGGGTGGCCCCATCTGTACGAGGCACTGTTTGATTTGAGCAGGAGAGGGTGAAGCAGCCGTCTCATGTATAGTGTGCGGCTGGAAACATCCGGGAATAACTTCACCACAGCCTCATCCACTTCTACAGAGCCATGTGACCAGGCTCCCTCTAGGATCCTCTCTCTGTCCCCATAGTAATGCAAGCAACATAATACGTCTCTGGGGAAGGAAGCAGATCTGGGGCCAGGCCTTGCGACCCTATGAATTCTGTCAAAGAGATAGGTGGCCTCGGGGGGGGCGATCAGTGACTTGATTGAATAAGGATAAGACTTTAGTGCACAGGAGATCCTGGGGCCATTCCTCCGGTATACCCTTCAGCCTGATGTTATTTCTCCTGCCCCTGTTTTCTTGATCGTCCAATAGCAAGGCAAGCTCCCTGATGCAGGCATTAGAAGTCTTACAGTTTCATTCAATCCTCTCCATTCTACTCTCCAGGGACTCCTGTGCATGTTCTGTAGCCTAAATTTTGTCTTCTAGCACTACCATTTCCTCTCTCAGGGTAGCCAGCGCCATCTGCTGGGAGGATTTTATTCTGGCCAGCACATCCTCCAAATCTTTTTTGCTGGGGAGGGCCAAGATAAGCTCTCTAAGAGCATGTAGGTCATCTTGAGGGGGGCCGGGTGCCTGCCATCAAGGGAGATTCTGCGTGCCCTAGAGGAGGAAAGGTCACTGGTGTGCAGAAAATCGCGGGGACTCCCAGTTCAGCCGATCTCCCGGATGCTGAGGCCTCCTCTACCTCCCCAGTATTATGCTGAGGCCGGGCCTGCAGTTACCCCCCTCCTCCATGACCCTGTACCTGGATTCACCACCACCAGTCCCCCCGCTGAGCTGTTCGCCCGTTTCTCCCCTTCACTGGGCTCCCGCGCTGCTGCAGAGGCTATGGGTGGGCGTCGGGTCGCGCCTGGGGATTCCCCAGCTGGGGAACGCTGCTGAGACGCCGGCGCCATCTTATCCTGGGCCGCCGGCGGGATCTCCCGGCACGGCGCCGCCAGGAATCTGGAGAGGCTCCCCTGGGGTCTCTGGCCCGCCGCGGGGGGAGCGGGAGCGGGAGCACCGCCCAGTATTTTCTTTGGAGCCATCCTGCGCGTGATGGGTCCGCGGAAACCCGTTATCTGAAGCCATGGGCGCGGGAGCTCTGGAGGTAAGCTTCCTCACGCCACCATGTCAAGGACACCGCAGAGTTTCTAAAAATGATCCAAGATGAACAGATCTGGTATCAGCAAAGACTTTGCTACCTACCCCAGTGCCATCCTGGGAACAGTTAAGGATGGCTTATTTTTACAGATCTGGGATCAGCAAAGACTTTGCTACCTACCACGGTGCCATCCTGGGGACAGTTAAGGATGGCGTATTTTTGAATGTGCTTGATGCAAATGTACCTGTGAAGTGTACAACTGGGGCACAAGTGCTGCAACTGAAGGAGTGTCTGTGTGGCCCAATTTTTGGAAAAAAGGGAGACTCCACTTGGAGTAACCGTTGCTTGCAATATTTCTAAAAATGATCCAAGATGAACAGATCTGGGATTAGCAAAGACTTTGCTACCTACCCCGGTGCCATCCTGGGGACAGTTAAGGATGGCGTATTTTTACAGATCTGGGATCAGCAAAGACTTTGCTACCTACCCCGGTGCCATCCTGGGGACAGTTAAGGATGGCGTATTTTTGAATGTGCTTGATGCAAATGTACCTGTGAAGTGTACAACTGGGGCACACATGCTGCCACTGAAGGGGTGTCTGTGTGGCTCAATTTATGGAAAAAAGGGAGACTCCGCTTGGAGTAACCCTTGCTTGCAGTGTTTCTAAAAATGATCCAAGTTGAACAGATCTACTTTGCTACCTACCCCGGTGCCATCCTAACGACAGTTAAGGATGGCGTATTTTTGAATGTGCTTGATGCAAATGTACCTGTGAAGTGTACAACTGGGGCACAAGTGCTGCCACTGAAGGGGTGTCTGTGTGGCCCAATTTTTGGAAAAAAGGGAGCCTCCGCTTGGAGTAACCCTTACTTGCAGTGTTTCTAAAAATGATCCAAGATGAACAGATCTGGGATCAGCAAAGACTTTGCTAACTACCCCGGTGCCATCCTAAGAACAGTTAAAGATGGCGTATTTTTACAGATCTGGTATCAGCAAAGACTTTGCTACCTACCCCGGTGTCATCCTAGGGACAGTTAAGGATGGCATATTTTTGAATGTGCTTGATGCAAATCTACCTGTGATGTGTACAACTGGGGCACAAGTGCTGCCACTGAAGATGTGTCTGTGTGGAACAATTTTTGGAAAAAAGGGAGACTCCGCTTGGAGTAACCCTTGCTTGCAGTGTTTCTAAAAATGATCCAAGATGAACAGATCTGGGATCAGCAAAGACTTTGCTACCTACCCCGGTGCCATCCTGGGGACAGTTAAGGATGGCGTATTTTTGAATGTGCTTGATGCAAATGTACCTGTGAAGTGTACAACTGGGGCACAAGTGCTGCCACTGAAGGGGTGTCTGTCTGGCCCACATTTTGGAAAAAAGGGAGACTCCGCTTGGAGTAACTCTTATTTGCAGTGTTTCTAAAAATGATCCAAGATGAACAGATCTGGGATCAGCAAAGACTTTGCTACCTACCCCGGTGCCATCCTGGGGACAGTTAAGGATGGCGTATTTTTACAGATCTGGGATCAGCAAAGACTTTGCTACCTACCCCGGTGCCATCCTGGGGACAGTTAAGGATGGCGTATTTTTGAATGTGCTTGATGCAAATGTACCTGTGAAGTGTACAACTGGGGCACACATGCTGCCACTGAAGGGGTGTCTGTGTGGCTCAATTTATGGAAAAAAGGGAGACTCCGCTTGGAGTAACCCTTGCTTGCAGTGTTTCTAAAAATGATCCAAGTTGAATAGATCTACTTTGCTACCTACCCCGATGCCATCCTAATGACAGTTAAGGATGGCGCATTTTTGAATGTGCTTGATGCAAATGTACCGGTGAAGTGTACAACTGGGGCACAAGTTCTGCCTCTGAAGGGGTGTCCGTGTGGCCCAATTTTAGGAAAAAAGAGTGACTCCGCTTGGAGTAACCCTCACTTGCAGTGTTTCTAAAAATGATCCAAGATGAACAGATCTGGGATCAGCAAAGACTTTGCTACCTACCCCGGTGTCATCCTGGGGACAGTTAAGGATGGCGTATTTTTGAATGTGCTTGATGCAAATCTACCTGTGAAGTGTACAACTGGGGCACAAGTGCTGCCACTGAAGATGCGTCTGTGTGGAACAATTTTTGGAAAAAAGGGAGACTCCGCTTGGAGTAACCCTTGCTTGCAGTGTTTCTAAAAATGATCCAAGATGAACAGATCTGGGATCAGCAAAGACTTTGCTACCTACCCCGGTGCCATCCTGGGGAACGTTAAGGATGGCGTATTTTTGAATGTGTTTGATGCAAATGTACCTGTGAAGTGTACAACTGGGGTACAAGTGCTGCCACTGAAGGGGTGTCTGTGTGGCCCAATTTTTGGAAAAAAGGGAGACTCCGCTTGGAGCAACTCTTACTTGCAGTGTTTCTAAAAATTATCCAAGATGAACAAGTCATGGTTCAGCAAAGACTTTGCTACCTACCCCGGTGTCATCCTAGGGACAGTTAAGGATGGCATATTTTTGAATGTGCTTGATGCAAATCTACCTGTAAAGTGTACAACTGGGGCACACATGCTGTCACTGAAGGGGTGTCTGTGTGGCCCAATTTTTGAAAAAAGGGAGACTGCACTTCAAGTAACCCTTGCTTGCAGTGTTTCTAAAAATGATCCAAGATGAACAGATCTGGGATCAGCAAAGACTTTGCTAACTACCCAGGTGCCATCCTGGGGACAGTTAAGGATGGCGTATTTTTACAGATCTGGGATCAGCAAAGATTTTGCTACCTACCCCGGTGCCATTCTGGGGACAGTTAAGGATGGCGTATTTTCGAATGTGCTTGATGCAAATCTACCTGTGAAGTGTACAACTGGGGCACAAGTGCTGCCACTGAAGATGCGTCTGTGTGGCCCAATTTTTGGAAAAAAGGGAGCCTCCGCTTGGAGTAACCCTTACTTGCAGTGTTTCTAAAAATGATCCAAGATGAACAGATCTGGGATCAGCAAAGACTTTGCTAACTACCCAGGTGCCATCCTGGGGACAGTTAAGGATGGCGTATTTTTACAGATCTGGGATCAGCAAAGATTTTGCTACCTACCCCGGTGCCATCCTGGGGACAGTTAAGGATGGCGTATTTTTGAATGTGCTTGATGCAAATGTACCTGTGAAGTGTACAACTGGGGCACAAGTGCTGCCACTGAAGATGCGTCTGTGTGGCCCAATTTTTGGAAAAAAGGGAGACTCCGCTTGGAGTAACCCTTGCTTGCAGTGTTTCTAAAAATGATCCAAGATGAACAGATCTGGGATCAGCAAAGACTTTGCTACCTACCCCGGTGCCAACCTGGGGACAGTTAAGGATGGCGTATTTTTGAATGCGCTTGATGCAAATGTACCTGTGAAGTGTACAACTGGGGTACAAGTGCTGCCACTGAAGGGGTGTTTGTGTGGCCCAATTGTTGGAAAAAAGGGAGACTCCGCTTGGAGTAACCCTTACTTGCAGTGTTTCTAAAAATGATCCAAGATGAACAAGTCATGGTTCAGCAAAGACTTTGCTACCTACCCCGGTGCCATCCTGGGGACAGTTAAGGATAGCGTATTTTTGAATGTGCTTGATGCAAATGTACCGGTGAAGTATACAACTAGGGCACAAGTGCTGCCACTGAAGATGCATCTGTGTGGCCCAATTTTTGGAAAAAAGGGAGCCTCCGCTTGGAGTAACCCTTGCTTGCAGTGTTTCTAAAAATGATCCAAGATGAACAGATCTGGGATCAGCAAAGACTTTGCTACCTACCCCGGTGCCATCCTGGGGACAGTTAAGGATGGCGTATTTTTGAATGTGCTTGATGCAAATGTACCTGTGAAGTGTACAACTGGGGCATACATGCTGCCACTGAAGAGGGGTCTGTGTGGGTCAATTTTTGAAAAAAGGGAGACTCCGCTTCAAGTAACCCTTGCTTGCAGTGTTTCTAAAAATGATCTAAGATGAACAGATCTGGGATCAGCAAAGACTTTGCTACCTACCCCGGTGCCATCCTGGGGACAGTTTATGATGGGTTTTTTTTAATGTGCTTGATGCAAATGTACCTGTGAAGTGTACAACTGGGGCACAAGTGCTGCCAATGAAGGGGTGTCTGTGTGGCCCAATTTTTGGAAAAAAGGGAGACTCGGCTTGGTGTACCCCTTGCTTGCAGTGTTTCTAAAAATGATCCAAGATGAACAGATCTGGGATCAGCAAAGACTTTGCTACCTAGCCCGGTGCCATTATGGGGACAGGTAAGGATGGCGTATTTTTGAATGTGCTTGATGCAAATGTACCTGTGAAGTGTACAACTGGGGCACACATGCTGCCACTGAAGGGGTGTCTGTGTGGCCCAATTTTTGGAAAAAAAGGGAGCCTCCGCTTGGAGTAACCCTTGCTTGCAGTGTTTCTATAAATGATCCAAGATAAACAGATCTGGGATCAGCAAAGACTTTGCTACCTACCCCGGTGCCATCCTGGGGACAGTTAAGGATGGCTTATTTTTGCATGTACTTGATGCAAATGTACCTGTGAAGTGTACAACTAGGGCACAAGTGCTGCCACTGAAGGGGTGTCTGTGTGGCCCAATTTTTGAAAAAAGGGAGACTCCGCTTCAAGTAACCCTTACTTGCAGTGTTTCTAAAAATGATCCAAGATGAACAAGTCATGGTTCAGCAAAGACTTTGCTACCTACCCCGGTGTCATCCTAGGGACAGTTAAGGATGGCGTATTTTTGAATATGCTTGATGCAAATCTACCTGTGAAGTGTACAACTGGGGCACAAGTGCTGCCACTGAAGATGCATCTGTGAGGCCCAATTTTTGGAAAAAAGGGAGCCTCCGCTTGGAGTAACCCTTGCTTGCAGTGTTTCTATAAATGATCCAAGATTAACAGATCTGGGATCAGCAAAGACTTTGCTACCTACCCCGGTGCCTTCCTGGGGACAGTTTAGGATGGTGTATTTTTGAATGTGCTTGATGCAAATGTACCTGTGAAGTGTACAACTGGGGCACAAGTGCTGCAACTGAAGGGGTGTCTGTGTGGCCCAATTTTTGGAAAAAAGGGAGCCTCCGCTTGGAGTAACCCTTGCTTGCAGTGTTTCTAAAAATGATCCAAGATGAACAGATCTGGGATCAGCAAAGACTTTGCTACCTACCCCGGTGCCATCCTGGGGACAGTTAAGGATGGTGTATTTTTGAATGTGCTTTATGCAAATGTACCTGTGAAGTGTACAACTGGGGCACAAGTGCTGCCAATGAAGGGGTGTCTGTGTGGCCCAATTTTTGGAAAAAAGGGAGACTCGGCTTGGTGTACCCCTTGCTTGCAGTGTTTCTAAAAATGATTCAAGATGAACAGATCTGGGATCAGCAAAGACTTTGCTACCTACCCCACTGCCATTATGGGGACAGGTAAGGATGACGTATTTTTGAATGTGCTTGCTGCAAATGTACCTGTGAAATGTACAACTGGGGCACAAGTTCTGCCACTGAAGGGGTGTCTGTGTGGCTCAATTTTTGGAAAAAAGGGAGACTCCGCTTGGAGTCACCTTGCGGTGTTTTACATGATTTTAAAGGGCATGCCATGCCTATATCTGTGTATCGTCCTATTTTTCCTCGTAATGCTGTTTTGTTTTCGCATTAGTATATGTCCTTGTCACTTTCCCGTGTGTTTTGTTGTGTTGGGAGTTCTTTGTCACCTTTTGGCCACCTTTGAGGGTGTTTTCTAGATGTTTTTATGTGTTTGTGATTGCCTCTCATTATTTAATATGGGGTTCGAGTGGTTCTTCGTACAGGTTCGCCGGACCAAACTCGAACGCGACCTCCGTTCGACGAACCAAGCTCGAGTCGAACCGTGACCGGTTCGTTCATCTCTACACGCGACATCTATTTAAGACACTACTCTGTAACACACTTGAAAAAGTGCTAAACGCCATAGGAATGAAGATCTGCACTTGCTGCGCATACGTTCAGTTTTATTTTGCTTATTTTAACAGCTTCAGGTTTTCAAAGACACTAAGTGGTTAAAACAGGTATTTGAACCATTTTTCATGCTGTTGCCACCAAGAAGTCGCTGACTTGTACTTAACCCCTTCACGACCATGGACGGAAAGATCCTTCATGGTGCCCTGGGCCTTAACGACCAAGGACGGATCTTTCCGTCATGGCGTAATCGCGGCACCGGAGCCTCCGGTGACTGCGATCGGTTAACACAAACCGCAGATTCGGGGAGGAGGGGACCTGTACCTGACCTCAGGAGGGGTGGTGCCTCCTCCCCGGACCTACAGAGGCTGTGATTGGCTGACGAACGCCGCTCAACCAATCACAGCCACTGTAATGTTACAGCCACTTAAAGTGACTGAAACATTGAAATCCAGCCCTGGCCAGTGCAGCTATAGCACTGTCCATTGGCTGGAGCTGGGTGACCTCACTGGATCACCCTCCCCCAGCTCCAGTAACTCTGATTGGAGAGATCGGCCTTGTGACCGCTGTCTCCAATCACAGTGGACCTGTTGCCGGTGACCGCCCCATCAGCTTAACTTCCCGTTCCCTGGCCTGCAGCACAGTGAGTGTACACAGTGCAATGGCAGGGCGACAAGCTCCGGTCCCATGCTGTTATGGGACCGGAGCATGGGACCCGGAAGTTGCCGCGCTGCCATTGCACTGTATGAAACCGGCCTCCCGATCCGCCGCCGCTGCCCTCCGCGATCTGCCACCCGCACCCCCACCCCTCATATCTGCTGCCCACACCCTCACCCCCACACCTCCCGATCCGCCGCTGCCCTCCGCGATCTGCCACCCGATCTGCTGCCCGCACCCCCACCCCCCCGATCCGCCGCTGCCCTCTGCGATCTGCCACCCGATCTGCTGCCCGCACCCCCACCCCCACACCTCCCGATCCGCCGCTGCCCTCTGCGATCTGCCACCCGATCTGCTGCCCGCACCCTCACCCCCACACCTCCCGATCCGCCGCCGCCGCCCTCCATCTGCCACAGTGCCACCGGTCGCCCCGATCTGCTGCCTGGCCCCTTTCCCTCGTGATCGGCTGCTCGTCCCCTCACCTCCGTGATGTGCTGCCAGCCCCCTCCACTCGAGATCGGCTGCCCACTTCCTCCTCCGTTATGTGCTGCCAGGCCCCGGCCCCTCTCCTCCGTTATGTGCTGCCCGCTCCCCCCCACCTCTCACCCCCGTGATCGGCTACTCGCCCCCTCCCCTGTCACTCCCGTGATGTGCGCTCCCTCCCCTGTCACCCACGTGATGTGCGCTCCCTCCCCTGTCACCCTCGTGATGTGCGCTCCCTCCCCTGTCACCCCCGTGATGTGCGTTCCCTCCCCTGTCACCCCCGTGATGTGCGCTCCCTCCCCTGTCACCCCCGTGATGTGCGCTCCCTCCCCTGTCACCCCCGTGATGTGCGCTCCCTCACCTGTTACCGCTGTGATGTGCGCTCCCTCACCAGTCACCCCCGTGATGTGCGCTCCCTCACCTGTCACCCCCGTGATGTGCGCTCCCTCACCTGTCACCCCCGTGATGTTCGCTCCCTCACCTGTCACCCCGTGATCTGTGCTCCCTCACCTGTCACCCCCGTGATGTGCGCTCCCTCCCGTCACCCCCGTGATCTGTGCTCCCTCACCTGTCACCCCCGTTATCTGCTGTCCGCTCTCCCTCACCTCTCACCCCCGTGATCTGTGCTCTGCTCACTTGTCTCCTCCGTGATCTGCGCTGCGCTCCCTCCCCCACCTTTCACCCTCCCCGATCTGCTGCCTCCTTCATCTCCTGTGATCCAGCTGCCTAGATCCATCCTGTAGGGTAACTATCTCCAATCTCACCTCCCACTCCCCTTCCCCCCCTCCCCCCATCCTCTGCCGCTCCTGCATCCACCGCGCCCTCTCCCATCCGCCCCCACCCTATCCAAGCCGCCGTCTCACAATCACAGATGCTCCCTTTATATGCCGCTGCCCCCCCATCTGCCACCGCCCCATCTGCCGCTGTTTTTTTTTTCTATGCCATGGGGGTCTAGTTTCCAAAATGGGGTCACATGTGGGGGAGCTCCACTGTTTCGGCACCTCAGGGGGTCTCCAAACACAGCATGGAATACGCTAATTATCCCAGACAATTTTGCGTTTGAAACGTCAAATGACGCTCCTTGCCTTCCGAGCCCTGCTGTGCGCCCAAACATTTTATTTCCACCACATGAGGTGTCTGTGTACTCAGGAGAAATTGCACAATACATTTTATGGTGCAATTTTTCCTGATACCCTTGTGAAAAAAAAAACTACCTGGTTGAAGTAACAATTTTGTGGTAAACATTTTTTTTTTTATTTTCACAGCTCAACTCTATTAACTTTTGTGAAACCCCCAGAGGCTCAAAGTGCTCAATAAACATCTAGATAAATTTCATGAGGGGTCTAGTTTCCAAAATGGGGTCACATGTGGGGGAGCTCCACTGTTTCGGCACCTCAGCGGCTCTCCAAACGCAACATGGTGCGGCTAACGATTCCAGCTAATTTTCTGTTCAAAAAAGTCAAATGGCGCTCCTTCCCTTCGGAGTCCTGCCGTGCGCCCAAACAGTGGTTTTTTGCCACATATGAGGTATCTGCGTGCTCAGTAGAAATTGCCCAACAAATTTTGGGGGTTCATTTAATCCTGCTACCCTTGTGAATATGCAATATTTGAGGCTAAATTAACATTTTTGTTGCAAAAAGTAAAATGTTCATTTTTTGCTTCCACATTGCTTTAGAGTGTTACTGTGAAGCACCTGAAGGGTTAATAACCTTCTTGAATGTGGTTTTGAGTAGCCTGAGGGGTGCTGTTTTTGGAATGGTGTCACGTTTGGGTGTTTTGTGTCATGTAGACCTTTCAAAATTGCTTCAAATGTGATGTGGTCCCTAAAAAAAGTGGCTTTGTAAATTTTGTTGTAAAAATGAGAAATTGCTCATAAACTTTGAACCCCTATAACTTCCTTAAATTTTTTTTTTTTTTCCCAAAATTGTTCTGATGTAAAAGTAGACATGTGGGAAATGTTATTTATTAATTATTTTGTGTCATATGTCTCGTTGGTTTTAGAGCATAAAAATTCAAAGTTTGAAAATTACAAAATTTTCAAAATGTTCGCGAAATTTCTGTTTTTTTCACAAAGAAACGCAAAAAATATCGGCCTAAATTTACCACTAACATGAAGCCCAATATGTCACGAAAAAACAATCTCAGAATCACCGGGATTCGCTGAAGCGTTCCAGACTTATAACCTCATAAAGTGACACTGGTCAGAATTGCAAAAAATGGCCTGGGTCTTTAGGGTCAAAATAGGCTTGGGGCTGAAGGGGTTAAAACAATTTCAATTTAAAAAAGATGACAGTGTTTCCTAACCTGTCCTCCTCCTGAAAAACTCAATAGATTTACAGATGTGTAAAGGCCATGGTGTGCACACACGCAAACCGTTCACATTCCCTTCAGATAGTAGTTAAAGCGCTTGTACACAGACTACAGTTGGCTGAACCCGGAGATAGACAATCTTGGCCGACAGTCGGATTGTCAGAGGAGTGATGACCCAGCAGGTCGAATTTTGGACTGTGGATCCTTTTCTCTCTAAGAGGTGAGCCACTGCCAGAGATGTGTAGTAGCGTCTGTCTCATGGAGAACACGACCACTCAACAAAGTGAACGCTCCTGTGTATGCGAGAATCAGGGAGACAGCTGCCAGCCGCATGATGGGACACCTATCTATAGTGTATGGTAGATATAATGATCTACTATTAAACCTAATAAATTAAATATTGCTGCATCTACACAAATACATCACCAGAACCAACCTCAAATCACGATAACATTACCAGAACCACAATCTGTATATGACAACATCTCCAGAACCAACCTCAAATAATGATAACATTATCAGAACCACCATTTGTACATGACAACATCTCCAGAACCAACCTCAAATCACTACTACATCACGAGAACCACCATCTGCACACTGCTACATCACCAGAACCACCATCTGCACACTGCTAATTACCAGAACCACCATTGGTATATGAATGCATAATCAGAACCAAGCTGAAATCACTACTACATTACCAGAGCCATCATTGGTACATGACTACATTACCAAAATCAAGCTCAAATCACTACTACGTTACCAGAACTAAAGCCAACCCAACATAAAATTGTCTGGTCTGGCATGAAACTGCAGCTCCTAGTATGTATGTAACAATAATAAGGGATAGCAGGATTTGTTACCAGCCATCATCAGACTGCGGACAATACAGGAACCATAGTACTGTGAAACATTTAAAAAATACCTTAATTTTTGGGAGATATCTTCTATGTTTTACGTACATTAATTCTGAGCACATTTAAGTGGGTCTGGTTCCTGAGACCCCCGTAAATTGCTAAAAAGACTCCTTAGAAGTGCACGGCTCAGGAGACAGGACTACTTTCTACAGCATCTGCTCTGTGCTGTGTGCGCTGTTCTAAAAGAGCTTTTCAGCTATTTTGGGAGTTTCAAGAACAGATTCCTCACCAATCTGCTCAGAATTATTGGGCATAAAACAAAAAATTCTCCCAAAAGGTTAGTTACTTTTTGAGGAGCACTTTGATCTGCCCTGAGAAGGGAAGATCAAAAGTAGTGTAGTGCGCTTGCACAGGACCTCAATGCCGGCTCCTGTGGATGACGTAGAATGCATCAGGCACCCAGGATTCAGAAGGAGGACAAAGATAGCCAAAAGAAGAGGCGCCGCTATTGGAGAATGGAGACACCCATCCGACCAGTCTGCACCGCATCGCGCTTTAGGAGAGTATTATAAGGTGATTGTTATGTTCTACACAGCGGCCTGGGGTCTTATCTACAGCATGTTAGAAGGCTGGACATAAGAGCCCACTAGTGGTGGCCGCAGCTTATAGTCACCAAATCTGGTGACAGCTTCCCTTTAAAGAAGCACTCAAGTCATTTTTTTCCCCTAAAAAATTATTGTTCAGCTCACCTTTCTTCCTATGCCACAAAATCCGAGGGGTGCTCGTGGTCCGCTGGTCACGGGGATCAGTGGTCATTTTAGATAAAACTCTATATGAAAGAGAAATATCCACCATACTAAATGACCACTCTATCTAAAGGCGTTTGAACGAGGACCCAACAAATATTTTTTTCTACCAAATTACAGAATATTCTACAACAAGGTTAAGATTGGGGGATTCTAAACAAGAAAACCTAGGAATACCTCATGGTGGATACTTCTATTTGCCCCATCTTTCAGAGTTTACCCAAAGTTCACAAGGACACCTCCCCCCCTCCGTTAAGACCCATTGTTGTTAGATCGCTAACCAGCCACCTTTCAGATTGGTTAGACAATATTTTACAACCGCTAATGAAGCGCACCATCGTTTACATAAAGGACACAAAAAGCCTCCTCCAGAATCTTAAGCAGATGAAATGGACTGAACATTCCTTTTGGATTACTAGCGAGGTAGTGGAAAAGAGCCCTAATGCTGAGCACCCCCACACTACCTCACGTCTCATACTGAGTCCCCTACATTGCTCCACTTCATACTGAGCCCACCCATGCTGCCTTGTTTCCATACTGAGACCTCACACTGCGCCTGTTCATACTGAATCCCCATGCTAGCTCCTTTTCGATAATGAGCTCCCAATCCTTCTCCCTCTCTATACTTAATGCATTGATACACACGTCACTTCTGGGGTGGTGCACAAATAGGGTCCTAAACCGTATCAAATAGTTGGAGAAACTTGGCACTCAAGATCAACCTGAATAGTGGTTTTTATTATAAAGAACTTGTAGGACCAGCACAAGCACATCATTGCCACAGACAGCGGTGGACACCACGTGCTACCGGGCTACGCCGCTCGCCACGCTACTATACTTTCTGAGGACCCTCTGCACGCACTGATTAAGGTTTTTTAACCCAAACATCTGTACTTGTGCTGGTCCTACAAGTTCTTCACAATAAAAACGACTGTTCACATTGATCTTGAGTACCAAGTTTCTACATCTACCCTGTTACGGTTGCTGTGGCTCTGGAGACTATGTCCGGATTTCTTGCTACTGCACATGTGCAAGCGCTGGAGACTAAGTCCTATCTTGGAGCCATTGCACACGTGCGGGTGACATCATCGCTGACACGAGGTCACATGTCTCTGACACCTTCTAAGCTGATTGGCCGCTGGTCATGTGCTTGTGACACGTGGTCACATGTCTCTGACACCTTCTATGCCGATTGGTCGCTGGTCATGTGCTTGTGACGCTTTGCTCGATGATAGGCCAGCGTGATGTCATTCCTGTCGTTCTGGCAGCGTTTTGGCTCTGGTGTCCTCCATCTTGGATGAGGCACAAAGTCTATATAAGACCCTGACACACGCCGCCCGGCGCTCAGTCCTCTTGGTTCATGCATGAGGGTAGACGCCCTGTGCACGTCCCTCTAGGCATCTCTCTGTCTATGTTAGGTGAGCGCTACCGGCAGGGTAGCATTCTTATACCTTACAGCTTCGGCTGGAGTCCATATCCTTACCTTTTAGTGGAGCGGACATAGGCAGGTGCCTGAGGCACATGGTCCAGCTGGGCCTTGTGATTCTACTCGTAAGTGGACGTTGCCGCTAGGGTAACGTTCCTTATACTGCGTCTGGCAGTTGTTCGTATCCTCGCACACTAGGGGAGCGAACATAGGTAGGAGCTTTGTGCGGTTTATGCTGCTGTCCGTCTCTTTTGCACCACTAGAAGAGCGGACCTAGGCAGGTGCCATTTCTAGTGGTTCGTGTCCTCGCACACTAGTGGAGCGAACGCAGGTAGGAGCTTTGTGCGGCTTACGCTGCTGTCCGTCTCTTTTGCACCACTAGAAGAGCGGACCTAGGTAGGTGCCATTTCACACTCACTGCTTTTGTCTCATTGATCATTAACAGAGATCATTCCACACACCCTCCAAGTAAGGGAGGAATTGCCTTATTTACTAATTATATTCCTCTGTGAGTTTAACAGAGGTATTGCACTCTGCCATAGTCTGCAGCAGAGTCTTTGCACGGTGGACCCTGACTGTCTGATATTCCTTTAGGTTTTAATATCAGACAGCCCCCCGTAACATACCCTTCTCTATACTAAGAACCCAAACATACTGAGTCCTTACACTTTTCCCCAACGATTTTATCCTTTGCACTATCTTTCACTCTGTAAGCCTCCCTAAACCCACCATCTACAGCAATAGGCCCCCTAAACCCTCCTCTACAGCAATAAGCTCCCTTATCCCACTCTACAGCAATAGGCTACCTAAACCCCCCTCTACAGCAATAGCCCCCCTAAACCCCCCCCACAGCAATAGGCCCCTTAAACCCCCCTCCTACAGCAATAGGCCCCCTAAACCCCACCTCCTACAGCGATAGACCCCCTAACTCTATACTAACAGCCCCAGCTTCCCAAACACTGTCTAGAGTCATAGGCCCCCTAATCCCCAGACTACAATAATAGGCCACCTAATCCTTAGCCTTTAGCCTTTGCCTGTCCCTCCCCCGCAATCACCAGACTAAAGCCTCTACTTTACCCTCCCCCGCAATCCCCAGACTATAGCCTTTACCTGCCCCTCCCTCGCAATCCCCAGACTATAGCCTCTGCCTGCCCCTCCCCCGCAAACCTCAGATTGGAGCCTCATGGGAGACATTACACAGCAGAATTGGGGATATTACAACTTAGTATTGAGTATATTATACAGCAGCATGAGGACAATATACAGCAGAATGGGGGATATTAGCAAGCATCATGGGGGACATTATACAGCACAATGTGGGATATTACAAAGCAGAATGGGGGATATTACACAGCAGCATAGGAAACATTACACAGCAGCATGGTGGATATTACACAGCAGTATGAGGGACATTATACAGCACAATAGGGGTATATTACAATGTAATATGGCGGACATTACATAGCAACATGGGGGGACATTATACAGCAGAATGGGGGATATTACACAGCAGAATGAGGCATATAAAACAGCAGAATTAGATATATTACACAGCAGAATGTTGATTTTCCACAAAAGCATGGGAGTCATACAGCAGAATGGCAGATATTACACAGTAGCAAGGAGAACATTATACAGCAGTAGGGAAGACATTACACAACAGAATGGGGGATAGTTCACTGCAGCAGTGGGGATATTATACATAAGAATGGGGGAAATTACACAAAAGCATTGGGTACATTATACAGCAGCATGGGAGAAATTACACAGAAGCATGGAAGACATACAGAAAAATGGCAGATATTACAAAATACCTTGGAGGACATTATACAGCAGCAGAGGGAGACATTACACAGCACAATGGAAAAGAATACACTGCACCATGGGGTATATTATACAGCAGAATGGGGTATATTACAGAGCAAAATCGGAGACATTATACATTAGAATGGGGGATATTACACTGCAGCATAGGAGACATACAGCAGAATGGCATATATTACAAAAAACGGAGGACATTATACAGCAGAAGGGAAGACATTACACAGCAAAATGGAAAAAAGTACACTTCACCAATGGGGATATTATACAGCAGAATGGGGGATATTACACAGCAGCATTGGAAACATTATACAGCAGCAAGAGGAGAAATTACACGGCAGCATGGTGGACATTAAAAAGCAGAATGGGGGATATTATACTGCCGCATGGGTGACATTATGCAGCGGAATGGGGATATTACACAGCAGCATGGGGAATATCACATAAGAGCATGGGAAACATTATACAGCAGAATGGGGATATTACACAGAAAGATGGGAGACATGCTGCAGAATGGCAGATAATACACAGTAGAATAGAGGACATTATACAGCAGAACGGGGGGATATTACATAGCTACATGGGGAACATTATACAGTTGCATGGGGGATATTACACAGCAGCATGAGGGGCATTATACAGCAAAATGGGGATATTACAAAGCAGCATAGGGGACATTACAGAGCAACATGGGGGACATTATACAACATATTTGGGGTATATTACACAGTAACATGGGGAACATTACAGAGCAACATGGGGGACATATACAGCAAAATGGGGGATATTACAAAGCAGAATGTGGGATGTTACAGAGCAGCATGGGGGATATTACACAAGAGCATGGGAGACATTACACAGCAGAATGTGGGATGTTACACAGCAGCATGGGGGATATTACACAAGAGCATGGGAGACATTACACAGCAGAATGTGGCTATTACACAGAAAGATGGGATGCATGCTGCAGAATGGCGGATAATAAAAAGTAGCATGGAGGACGTTATACAGCAGAATGGGGGATATTACACAGAAGCATGGGAAACATTGTAAAGCAGAATGAGACATATTAAAAAGCAGCATAAGGGACATTACACAGCAGCATGGAGAACATGACAGAGGAGCATGGGAGACATTATAAAGCAGAATGGGGGTATATTACACAGCCGCATAAGGCAGATTACACCGCAGCATGGGGAACATTACGCAACAGCATGGGGGACATTACACAGCTACATGGGAGACATTCTACATCAGCAAAGGGAACATTACACAGCAGCTTTTGGAACATTACACAGGAACCAGTGGGATATTATACATATTTGGGGACACCATACAACAGAATGGGAGATATTACAAAGCAAAAAGTGGAATAGATTACACAGCAGTATAGGAGACATTATACAGACGAATGGGGGTATTACATAGGAGCATGGGATACATACAGCAGAATGCCAGATAATACACAGTAGCATGGAGGACATTATACAGTAGAATAGGGAACATAAGACAGCAGAATAGGGTTTATTATACTGCACCATGGGGTATATTATACAGAAGAATGGGGGATAGTATACAGCAGCATTGCGGACATTATATAGCAGCATGGGGGGAAATTACACAGCAGCATGGGGGACATTTTACAGCAGAATGCCAGATATTACATAGCAGAATGGGGGATATTACACAGCAGCATAAAGGACATTATACAGAAAATTGGAGACGTTATACACCAGAATGAGGGGATATTAGAAAGCAGAATGGGGCATATTACACAGCAGCATGGGAGATATTACACAGCAGAATGGGAGATAGTAAACTGCAGTATGGGGGATATACAGTAGAATGGGGTATATTACACAACAGCATTGGGTACATTATACAGCAGCATGGGGGTGAATTACACAGCAGCATTGGGTACATTACACATTAGCAAAGGGAACATGACAGAGGAGAGTGGGAGACATTATACAGCAGAATGGGGGTATATTACACAGCAGCATAGGGGAGATTACAACGCAGCATGGAGGACATTACACAGCAACATGGGGGACATTATACAGCAGAGTAGAGGGATATTACACTGTAGCATGGTAGAAAATACACAGCAACATGGGGGATATTATAAAGCAGAATGGGGGATGTTACACAGCGGCGGTAACGCCTGCCTGGATCCACAGACTCAGATGGGCTGTAAATGGGAGGCTAGAGGGAAGCCACTCACAAAGCAGGACCTTCAGAACCCTGAAACCCTGTGGTGTCTTCCCATTGGCTGAAGCTGAACGCTGGCAACTTCAGCTGGAAGACACATGCCACCCACAGTCAGCCAGCGGTACTGCAGATCCCAAGATAACCCAACCCAGTGGATGATCGGAGCCTGCGCCCACCTGTGCCGCTGGCATCGACTCCTCTCCCATCACCAGCACCATCCACGGCAGGAACACGGCATCGCCTGGCGATCGGAGCAGAAGTCGCTGGAGCAGACTCCGGCGGTGATGTAACAGTACCCCATCCTCCACGAGGGGCCTCCGGACCCTCAAAACCCGGCTTCCCAGGAAACTGGAGGTGAAACCGCCGGACCAGACCCTTAGCATGAATATCGCTCGCAGGGACCCATGACCTCTCCTCAGGACCGTAACCCCTCCAATGCACCAAATACTGTACCGCCCCTCTGAAGAAACGGGAATCAAGTATTCTCTGTACCTCATACTCCAAGTTACCTTCAACCAAAACAGGAGGAGGGGGGGCACTGACTGGTTGAACGGGGACACGATATAACTTGAGGAGGGACTTATGGAACACATTCGATATCTTAAAGGATGGGGGGAGTTGCAGGCGGAAAGCTGTGGGATTAATTACCTCGATTATCTCGTAAGGTCCAATAAATCTTGGACCCAGCTTAGTAGAAGGGACTTTGAGTTTAATATTCCGTGTTGATAACCATACCTTGTCCCCAACTCCAAGGCTAGGGCCCTTGGAACGTCTCTTATTAGCAGAGGAGGCTTGACCAACCTATGCCTTCTTCAGGTTCTCTTTCACCTCAGACCAGATAGCATTCAATTTGTCCACAGTTGATTCAGCCTCAGGAGTATCCACCACAGCAGAAGAAAAAGAACCAAAACGTGGATGCAACCCTAAATTACAGAAAAAGGGGGTAGTCTTGATGGATTCCTGATACTGATTATTGATAGTAAACTCAGCTAGCGGCAGATATTCCACCCAGTCAGACTGACGGTCAGACACATAACACCGGAGATATTGTTCAAGGGTTTGATTGGAACGTTCGGTCTGACCATTGGTCTCTGGGTGGTAGGCAGATGAAAAAGATAGCTCTATATTGATCTTTTTACAAAATGCCCTCCAGAATTTCGAGACGAACTATGTTCCTCGGTCAGAAACAATATTTTCCGGAACCCCGTGTAACCGCACAATATGCCTAATAAACAACTTGCTAAGAGATTGAGAATTGCGTAATCTGGACAGAGGAACAAAATGACACTGTTTGCTGAATCTATCCACTATTACCCAGATACAGGTCTTCCCTTCTGAGGGTGGAAGGTCAGTGATGAAGTCCATGGAGAGATGTGTCCAAGGGCTTACTGGAGTAGGTAGGGACTGGAGAAATCCGGCAGGGCGGGTACGGGGTGCTTTGGCTCGAGCACAAGTTTCACAAGCAAGTACATATTCCTTACAATCTTTCGCTACAGTTGGCCACCAAAAATTCCTGGTTACTAATTAGAGGGTATTGCCGATACCAGGGTGACCTGCCAGCACAGAATTGTGGGATTCCTGGAGTACCCGTAGGCGAAGTGAGGGGGCGACAAACAGTTTATGGGCAGGAGTGGTTTCAGGAGCTTGGTCTTGGGTATTATGGACTTCTATCAAATTTAAGGAAACAGATGACATAATAATGCCTTTAGCTAAAATATGCACTGGTTCAGAGTTTTCAGACTGAGAGGGACAGAAGCTACGGGAAAGTGCATCAGCTTTTGTGTTCTTGGTACCGGGCCAGAATGTTACCACAAAATCAAATCTGGAGAAGAACAATGCCCACCTAGCTTGCCTAGGATTGAGTCTCTTAGCAGATTCCTGATAAGTGAAGTTCTTATGGTCTATGATGACTGTGACCTTATGTTTGGCGCCTTCGAGGAAGTGGCGCCATTCCTCGAAGGCCCATTTAATTGCCAACAGCTCACGATTACCAATATCATAATTTCTCTCTGTGGGTAAAAACTTGCGGGAAAAGAAGGCACAAGGACAAAGCTGAGTGAGAGACGGAGGACCTTGTGATAGCACCGCTCCCACTCCAACCTCGGATGTATCGACTTCCACAATAAACGGACGCATAAGGTCAGGCTGAACCAGAATCGGGTCTGAGGAGAAACATTTTTTTAATTCTGAGAAGGCATGGATCGCCTCTGGCTTCCAATTAACCACATCAGCCCCCTTTTTAGTCAAATCGGTGAGGGGTTTGGCAATTTTGGAAAAATCTCTAAAAATATGGGGTAATAATTAGCAAACCCAAGGAAACGCTGCAAGGCTTTCAGAGACTTGGGTTGTACCCACTCCTTAATCGGTTGAAGCTTAGAGGGATCCATGCGGAAGCCTTCTGCAGACAATATATAACCCAGGAAATTAACCTCTGCCTCAAAAAAAAAAAAACACATTTCTCATATTTAGCAAATAGGGAGTTCTCCCTGAGTCTCTGGAGTACAGTGCGTACATGTTGGACATGTGACGTAGCATCAGGAGAATAAATCAGTATGTCATCCAGATAGACCACCACATATTGACCACAAATATCTCTGAAAATGTCATTAACAAAGTTCTGAAACACAGCCGGCACATTACTTAATCCAAAAGGCATTACCAGGTACTCATAGTGTCCCTCTGGAGTATTAAATGCTGTTTTCCACTCATCTCCTTCTTTGATGCGGATTAGGTTATATGCTCCCCTGAGATCCAGCTTGGTGAACCACCGGGCTCCTATGAGCTGGTTAAACAGATCGTGGATGAGTGGCAGAGGGTACTGATTCTTTACAATAATAGCATTAAGTTCACGGTAGTCAATACAAGGTCTGAGTCAACCGTCTTTTTTATCAACAAAAAAGAATCCAGCACCGACTGGTGACCTGGATGGTCTGATAAACCCTCTCTGCAGACTGTCTGCTATATAATCTTTCATGGCCTGACGTTCCGGACCAGAAAGATTATACATTTTACCCTTGGGGAGTCGGGAATTGGGGACCAAATCTATGTGGCAGTCATAATCTCTGTGCGGAGGTAATTTTTCAGATTCAGACACAGAAAACACATCAGCAAAATCCCTGAATGCATAAGGTATGAAGATAGGTTCAGCTCTAGTCAGGTTCACAGATAAAGACATGCACGTCTCCTGACACTCAGGGCTCCAGCGCACAATCTCACCCTGATGCCAGTCTATGACAGGGTTATGTTTATGCAGCCAAGGCATGCCCAATACCACTGCTGACATCAGATTCTCTAGAACAAAAAATGACACAGATTCTACATGCAGAGTACCAACAAGCATGGAGATCTCTGGAGTTACAAAAGTAACCACACCCCGCGTGTGAGGTGTACTATCGATAGTAAATATTCTAATAAGTGCATTTAACCTTAGCAAAGTCAAACCCAGCTCTTTTGCTACAATAGTGTCTATAAAATTAGCAGCAGAGCCACAATCAATAAAGGCCTGCAGCCGTACAGATTTTGCCTGGTGAGACAAAGAGACAGGTATCATTAACCTCATAGGGTCTGCAGGGAGTACCTGGGCACCTGAGCAGGTATCCTGGGGCCCACTCAGGTGGTGCTGCTGTCTTGGAAACGATTGCCTCTCTGATCCAGGCATTCCTTGTTTGACTCCACAACGTGATCTGCACCCTTGCAGTCGACAGGACACTGGACACGATAAGGAAGGTGCTATAGGGGCTTGAACCTTATCAGAACTGATATCCTGCACTTGCTGTGTAAGGCTATATGTCCACGTTGCTTTTTACCTGCTTTTTAGCTGCTTTTTCAACCGACATGTCAATTGTTTTTGCCATTTGCGTTTTGAACTGCAAAGCAGAGTTTTTGCCCAAATTTCTGCCAGAAAAAGGCTGCGGTTTGAACTGCATAGTGGGCACAAGAAGCCCAAATTCCCATAGACTTTGCTTGAAAAGCAGAACACATCCATTTTGGCATTAAACGCTGCAGTTGAAAAAGCAGCAAAAAAGCAGCTAAAAAGCAGGTAAAAAGCAACGTGGACACATAGCCTAAGTCCATGTACAAGGCCAGAAAGGGTGTGCACCTGATTTAGCACAGCATGGACAGAACCCAATTTTTTTTTCTTCTCTCCTTGTTAGATGGCTGTAATGGGGAGGCTAGAGGGAAGCCACTCACCAAGCAGGACCCCCAGAACCCTGAAACCCTTTAACCCCTATACAGGGATTTGGAATTACACAGGGCCCTGGTGATCACTACCTGTGGAAGGCTGCAGTCCGATGAGAGTAGTAGTCAGGCAGGGTCAAACCAGGAATTGCGGAACAGGGACAGAATCAGCAGGCAATGACATAGTCAGGAAACGTAGCAGAGGTCAAATCCGGATCGGGCAACGAGGTATAAATACAGTAGGCAGGAGGGTAGTCAGAAAACACGCAGAAGTCAGCACACAGGAATAACCAAACAGAATAGGACGTAACAGGAGCCAGGAAAATCAGAACTGTCTCTGGCAGTGATCATGTGACAGGAGGGGAAATAAGAAGGGTGTGGTGTCTTCCCATCGGCTGTAGCTGAACGCTGGCAACTTCAGCTGGAAGACACATGCCACCCACAGTCAGCCAGCGGTACTGCAGATCCCAAGATAACCCAGCCCAGTGGATGATCGGAGCCTGCGCCCACCGGCGCCACTGGCATTGACTCCTCTCCCATCACCAGCACCATCCACGGCAGGAACACGGCGTCGCCTGTATTTCGGAGCAGAAGTTGCTGGAGCAGACTCCGGCAGTGACGTAACAGTATTAGAAGGTGATTGTTATGTTCTACACAGTGGCCTGGGCTCTTATCTACAGCATGTTAGAATGCTGTACATAAGAGCCCCCCATTTTTGGAGGCCCGCAGCTTATAGTCACCAAATCTGGTGACAAGTTCCCTTTAATCCCTTCAGCCCCAGTGCACTTTCCGTTTTTGCGTTTTTGTTTGTTGCTCCCCTTCTTCCGAGAACCTTAACTTTTTCATTTTTCTGTCAATCTTGCCATATGAGGGCTTGTTTTTTTCGGGACAAGTTGTACTTTTAAAAGAAACCATAAGTTTTACCATATGGTGTACTGGAAAGCAGCAACAAAATTCCAAGTGTGGAAAAATTGCAAAAAAAGTGTGATGGCACAATAGTTTTTGGGATGTTTTATTCACGGTGTTCACTGTATGGTAAAACTGATGTGTGGTTATGATGCCTGAGGTCGGTGCAAGTTTGCAGACACCAAACATGTATAGGTTTACTTGTATCTAAGGGGTTAAATAAAATTCACAATCTTGTCCAATAAAAGTGGCGTACGTTTTGCGCCATATTCCAAAACACGTAGCGTTCTCATTTTTTGGGATCTATGGCTCAGTGACAGCTTATTTTTTGCGACTCGAGCTGATGTTTCTAATGGTAGCATTTTTGCGCAGATGCTACGTTTTGATCGCCTGTTATTGCATTTTGCGTAAAACTTGCGGCGATCAAAAAATGTAATTTTGGCATTTGTAATTTTTTTGCCACTACGCCGTTTACCAATCAGATTAATTGATTTTATATTTTGATAGATCGGGCATTTCTGAATGCGGCGATACCAAATATGTGTATATTTATTTATTTTTTAACCCTTTAATTTTCAATGAGGGGGAAGGGAGGTGATTTGAACTTTTGGGTGTTTTTTTTTTATTTTTTAAAACTTTTTTTTTACTTTTTTTATTTTATTTTACTAGTCCCCCTAGGGGGCTATAGCGATCAGCAATCCGATTGCTGATCGCTATCTGCTGATCACAGCTATACAGCTGTAAACAGCAGAAATAGTCACTTTCTTTTTCCCTCTGCTCTCGGCCGAGGAAAAACGAAAGTGAAACTTCGTAGCTGCAGGCATCATCACATGACCCTGTGCTACGATGGCAACCACCGAATGTCACGTGATCACTCACGTGACTTCCGGTGGGGGCGGCGGTAAGTAAAAAACATGGCCGAGCGCATATAGATCTCGCTGCCAGACTTTGGCAGTGAGATCTAAGGGGTTAATGTTACGGGTGGAATGCGATTTCACTCGTAACATGCAGGCACACATGTCAGCTGTTGAAAACAGCTGATATGTGTGCCGATCCACGCCGCCTGCCCGCGGCAGGGGGCGGGGCTTAACGGGACACGCTCCATGACGGAAATATCCGTCCATGGTCGTCAAGGGGTTAAAAAGAAGCACTCCAGTCATTTTTTTTCCCCTAAAAAGTTATTGTTCAGCTCACCTTTCTTCCTATGCCACAAAATCCGAGTGGTGCTCGTGGTCCGCTGGTCAGGGGGATCAGTGGTCATTTTAGATAAAACTCTTTATGAAAGTGAGATATCCACCATACTAAATTGTTACGAGGGGGACCCGGGGAAGCGTGCCAAGATGGGGAATGGACAGCTTCCACCGGTCAAGGTCCACTGTGCGGTGTAAGGGACTGCTGCTATGGTGGGTGAAGAGTGAGCGGGTTGCTGCTAGCGATCGTCTGGAATGTCACAGACGATCTATGTACACAGGTCTGCCCTAACCCGTGAGGGTTGTATGGCAGGGATCACACGGCTCGGTGTACCTGTTGCATGGGGAAGCACAGAGGTGCCCACGCATGTGTGCCAGTGGAAGTCACGAGAATATGGCACGAGGGTAGCACAGAGGTGCCCACGCACGTGTGCTTTCAATAACCAGGTGAGTCCGGTGGAGACTCGAGGAGCTCACCTGGGACAGGAACACGGCCTGTTGAAGGAGCTACTGCCGGAGCAGCAAGGCAGGGACACGACCTGCAAACCAGGTGCTGCCTAAGCAGCAAGGGCCAAGCCCACAGAAGACGATAATGCCTGAGCAGTGGCGTGGCAGCACGCTGCCAGACATCCAAACATAGAAGGACGGTCGCACGCCGCCATGATGGCAGGAGGAGCTTTTAAAGAGGTGTAACTCCAGCCAAGGGCGAGCGCGAGGCGGAGATGACGGACTTGACCCAATCAGGATCCACGACATCCCAGCCTGGCCAGTCAGGATTCACCACGTCACCAGCCTTGTCATCAAGCCGTGTGACGTCAGTGGGCGAATCAGGATCCACCAAGCATAGCACATGCTCACCCTCCTGCCTCTGGGAAATAGAGGCGGGATCCTCGGTCTCACAATGTGTAGAGATAACGGGAGTCTCACTGCTTCCCTGAGCAGCAAACCTCTGCACATTGCGCAACCTCACAGACCTTCGAGGCTGCTGAGCAGGAGGAGCTGCGGCAGGCAAGGAATGGGAGACCGCCTCATTTCTTGCAACAGGAGTACCACTAGGTGTCACCCTTGTGCTGCCTCTCTGAGGAGGTTTCTCCTGAAGTCTGGCAGACCTTCGGCGCTGCTGAGCAGGAGCGCTCGTGGCAGGCAAGGAGACTGTCTCATTCCTTGCCACAGGAGAGCCACGAGGTGTAACACTAAATGACCACTCTACCTGAAGGCGTTTGAACGAGGACCCAACAAATATTTGTTCTACCAAATTACAGAATATTCTACAACAAGGTTAAGATTGGGGGATTCTAAAAAAGAAAACCTAGGAATACCTCATGGTGGATATTCCTATTTGCCCCATCTTTCAGAGTCTACCCAAAGTTCACAAGGACACCTTCCCCCCTCAGTTAAGAGCCATTGTTGCTAGAACGGGATCGCTAACCAGCCACTTTTCAGATTGGTTAGACAATATTTTACTACCAATTACACTCATGAAACGCACCGTCGTTTACATAAAGGACACAAAAAGCCTCCTCCAGAATCTTAAGGAGATGAAATGGACTGAACATTCCTTTTGGATTACTAGCGACGTAGTGGAAAAGAGCCCTAATGCTGAGCACCCCCACACTACCTCACGTCTCATACTGAGTCCCCTACATTGCTTCACTCCATACTGAGCCCACCCATGCTGAGACCTCACACTGTGCCTGTTCATATTGAATCCCCATGCTAGCTCCTTTTCGATAATGAGCTCCCAATCCTTTCCCCTCTCTATACTTAATGCATTGATACACACGTCACTTCTGGGTTGGTGCACAAGTAGGGTCCCAAACCGTATCAAAAAGTTGGAGAAACCTTGCACTCGAGATCAACGTGAATAGTGGTTTTTATTATAAAGAACTTGTAGGACCAGCACAAGCACATCATTGCCACTCAGACAGCGGTGGACACCACGTCATACCGGGCTACGCCGCTCGCCATGCTACTATACTTTGAGGACCCTCTGCATGCACTGATGAAGGTCTTTTGATCGAAACATCTGTACTTGTGCTGGTCCTACAAGTTCTTCACAATAAAAAACACTGTTCACATTGATCTTGAGTACCAAGTTTCTACATATACCCCTCTCCATACTGAGAACCCCAACATACTGAGTCCTTACACTTTACCCCATTGATTTTATCCTTTGCAATATCTTTCACTCTGTAAGCCTCCCTAAACCCACCATCTACAGCAATAGGCCCCCTAAACCCCTCTCTACAGCAATAGGCAAGCTAAACCCCCATCTACACCAATAGGTTCCCCAAGCCCCCTTCTACAGCAATAGGATCCTTAAACCGCCCTCTACAGCAATAGGCCCCCTAAACCTTCCTCTACAGCAATAGCCCCCCTAACCCACCCCCCACAGCAATAGGATCCTAAATACTCCTCCAACAGCAATAGGCTCCCTAAACACCACTCCTACAGCAATAAAGCCCCTAACTCTAAGACTATACTAACAGCCCCAGCTCCCCAACCACTGTCTAGAGTCATAGGCCCACTAATCCCCAGACTACAATAATAGGCCGCCTAATCCTTAGTCTTTAGCCTCTGCCTGTCCCTCCTCCGCAATCACCAGACTATAGCCTCTACCTGCCCCTCCCTCGCAATCCCGACTATATCCTATGCCTGCCCCTCACCCGCAATCTCCAGACTATAGCCTTTACCTGCCCCTCCCTCGCAATCCCGACTATATCCTATGCCTGCCCCTCCCCCACAATCCCCAGACTATAACCTCTGTGTACCCCTCCACTGCAATCCCCAGACTATAGCCTCTGCCTGCCTTTCCCCCACAAACCTCACATTGGAGCCTCATGGGAGACATTACACAGCAGAATGGGGGATATTACAACTTAGTATTGAGTATATTATACAGTAGCATGGGAGGAAATTACACAGCAGCATGGTGACAATATACAGCAGAATGGGAGATATTACCAAGCAACATGGGGGACATTATACAGCACAATGTGGGATATTAAAAAGCAGAATGGGGGATATTACACAGCAGCATAGGGGACATTATACAGCACAATAGGGGCATATTACAATGTAACATGGCGGACATTACATAGCAACATGAGGGACATTATACAGCAGAATGGGGGATATTACAAAGTAGAATGGGCAATATTACACAACAGAATGGGGCATATAAAACAGCAGCATGGGATATATTACACAGCAGAATGTTGATTTTCCACAAAAGCATGGGAGTCATACAGCAGAATGGCAGATATTACACAGTAGCAAGGAGGACATTATACAGCAGTAGGGGGGACATTACATAACAGAATGGGAGATAGTTCACTGCAGCATTGGGGATATTATACAGCAGAATGGGAGAAATTACACAAAAGCATTGGGTACATTATACAGCAGCATGGGAGAAATTACTCAGAATGGGGAAGATTACAGAGGAACATGGGAGACATTATACAGCAGAATGGGGTATATTACACTGCAGCATAAGGGACATTACACAGCAGCATGGGTGATATTACACAGCAACATGGGGGAAATTATAAGGCACAGTAGGGGAATATTACAATACTAGAAGGTGGCCCGATTCTAACGCATCGGGTATTCTAGAATATATTGTGTAGTTAATGTATGATTTTTGTTATATATATATAGATGTTGTTGTGTGTAGTTACCAAGTGTTTGTGAAGGGCGCTGTAAATGTTCTGGGTGTTGTCTGGGTGTGGCGGTGTGAGAGAACGGTGTTATTTGTGTGTTGTGTTGTTTGTGAAGCGCTGTGTGTCTGCAGCGCTGTGTGTATGTGGTGCTGTGAGTGTTGTGCGGTTTGTGTAGGTGTGTGGTGCTCTGTGTGGGGGTGTTATGATCCAGAACAATGGAAGACAACCATAAATCATTGGTAAAAGGTGACAAGAGCATTGGCAACTAATCTGGCCGCCATCCCCTTACTAACCATCACAACTAGAAGTAGCCGAGGGGTGAACTAACATCCTGTGCACCGCGAACCCAGCCGGAGAACTAACTATCCTAAAGGAAGGAAAGATGAATAACTCTCTGCCTCAGAAAATAGAAGATAGCAAGCCCCCCACATTCAAAGACTGCGGTGATATAGGAAAAACACAATACACAGATGATAGGATTAGCAAAAGGTGAGGCCCCCACTGATTAACATAGGAAAGGACAGGATAGGGGCTGATGGTGGCCAGAGAAAAACCCTGCAAAATCCCAAATTCCTGATAGTACAAAAAGGCCCTCAGATCGCACGATCTGAATTCCGACATATACCAGGTGCTCTTGTCATACCAATGAACAGAAAACAAGAATCATAACAAATTCAGAAAGCCACAAACACATGTAATTAAATGAGCTATACTCCAAACAGAACTGCAGGGCGTTCCCCAGACAAGCAACTGAGAGGGAAAATCCCTGCATGCAAATAAACTAAAAACAACCACAGCAAATGACAAACCCAGATAAAAGCAAAAGAAACAAACAATAAATAAAGAGCAATGCACTTATCTGGGGTAGATGTGCATGTGGAGCAGAATGAAGCAGGCTGGTGATACAAAGAACAACTGACATCCGGCATAGCCTGCTATCAGACCAGGGTTTAAATAAGCAGAGAGTTAGCAATGGAAACGCCCATTGGTCAATACACCTGGTCTAAGTCCAAACCATTCCTGGCCACCAGAGGGAGCCTCCCACAGCCAAAGCATAACTGACATTCACAACACCGAGCCAAGCGGCCAATGCGTGTGGGAGGCGTGGCAGGGCCGAGCGGCCATTGCGTGCGGGAGGCATGGCCGGGCCGAGCCAAACGACCAATGCGTGTGGGGGGCGTGGCCGGGCCGAGTCAAGCGGCTAATGCGACGGTTGTCACTGTAATAACTCATTTTGGAGCAAGACAGACACACAGACAGAATAAGGCAACTATATATATATAGATAACGTGGCGGACATTACACAGCAACATGGGGGACATCATAAAGCAACATTGAGACATTACAAAGCAGAATGGGGCATATTACACAGCAGCATGGGAGACATAACACAGCAGAATGGGGTATATTACAAATCAGAATGAGGATATTACAGAACAGCAAGGGTTTATTATACAGCAAAATTGGAGAAATTATACAGCAAAATTGGGGATATTACACAGCAGCATGGGGGATATTACACAGCAAAATGGTGGATAATACAGAGCAGCATTGGCTATGTTACAAAGCAGAATGGGGGATATTAAACAGCAGCATGGGAATACTACACAGCAAAATGGGCATATTACACAGCAGCATCAAAGACATACAGCAGAATGGCAGATATTACATAGTAGGATGGAAGATATTATACAGCAGAATGGGGGATATTACAAAGCAGAAAGGGGATATTACAAAGCACCAAGGGGGATATTACACAGCAAAATGGGGGATATTATGCAGCAGCATTGGTTAGATTATACAGCAGCATGAGGTAAATTACACAGCAGCATAGGGACAATATACACAATATACATATAATGGGCGACATTACTCAGCAACATGGGAGACATTATACAGCAGAATGGGGGGTAATACAAAGTAGAATGGGGGATGTTACACCGCAACATGGAGGACAATATACAGCAGAATTGGGGATATTAGACAGCAACATGGGGGACATTACACAGCAGAATGGGAAATATTACCAAGCAGAATGGGGGATATTACATAGCAGAACGGGGGATGTTACACAGCATAATGGTTACATAGTAGCATGGGGATATTACACAGCAGCATGGAAGACATACAGCAAAATGGCAGATATTACAAAATACCTTGGAGGACATTATACAGCAGCAGAGGGAGACATTACATAGCAGAATGGAAAAGAATACACTGCACCATGGGGTATATTATACAGCAGAATGGGGTATATTACAGAGCAAAATGGGAGATACATTATACATTAGAATGGGGGATATTACACTGCAGCATGGTGATATTACACAGCAGCAAAAAAGACATACAGCAGAATGGCATATATTACAAAAAACAGGTGGGACATTATACAGCAGCAGGGGGGACATTACACAGCAAAATGGAAAAAAGTACACTGCACCAATGGGGATATTATACAGCAGAATGGGGGATATTACACAGCAGCATTGGGTACATTATACAGCAGCAAGAAAAGAAATTACACGGCAGCATGGGGGACATTAACCCCTTAACGACCGCTGGCAGTAATATTACATCCTAGTGGTCATAACGTTACTGCCCGCGGTCTGCCGGCGGCAGCATGCCGCGATCGGCGCACATCTCAGCTGATTTTCACAGCTGAAATGTGCCTGCTAGGCAAGAGCAGAATCGTTATCTTCTCGTGCCGTTTAACCCCTAAAATGGCGCTGTCAATATGTGACAGCGCCATTATAAACACGATTGCGGTAAAGTTTTACTTACCACCTGATACCGGAAGTCACGAGACATGATCACGTGACTTCCGGTGGCTGTCATGGTAGCACAGGGTCATGTGATGACTCCTATGCTAGACATGAATCACTTTCAGTTTCACTTTTACTGGAGGCCAGTGAAGCAGGAAGTGACCGTATCTGCTGTTTACAGCTGTATAGCTGTGATCAGCAGATAGTGCAGAGCGATTAGATTAGATCCCGAAAAATGAGAACGCTACGGGTCACGGAATATGGCGTAAAACGTGTGCCACTTTTTTCAGAAAAACTTCCAATTTTTTCTTAACACCTTATATAAAAGTAAACCTATACATGTTTGGTGTCTACGAACTTGCACTGACCAGAGGCATCACACCCACACATTGGTTTTACCATACAGTGAACACAGTGCATAAATGATCTTAAAAACAATAGTGCTATCGCACTTTTTTTGCAATTTTTCTGCATTTGGAATTTTTTTGCCGTTTTCCAGTACACTGTATGGTAAAACTTACAGTTTCATTTAAAAGTACAGCTCGTTCCACAAAAAATTAGCCCTCACATGACCATATTGACTGAAAAATAAAAAAGTTACGTCTCTCAAAAGAAGAATGGCGGAAAAAAAAACAGAAAGTGAAAAATCGGCCGGTCGTGAAGGGGTTAAAAAACAGAATGGGGGATATTATACTGCCGCATGGGAAACATTATAAAGCAGAATAGGGATATTACACAGAAAGATGGGAGGCATGCTGCAGAATGGCAGATAATACACAGTAGAATGGATGACATTATACAGCAGAACGGAGGGATATTACATAGCTACATGGGGAACATTATACAGTTGAATGGCGAATATTACACAGCAGCATGAGGAACATTATACAGCAGAATGGGAATATTACAAAGCAGCAAGGGGGACATTACAGAGCAACATGGGGGACATTATACAACATATTTGTGGTATATTACACAGTAACATGGGGAACATTACAGAGCAACATGGGGGACATTATACAGCAAAATGGGGGATATTACAAAGCAGAATTTTGGATGTTACACAGCACCATGGGGGATATTACACAAGAGCATGGGAGAAATTACACAGCAGAATGTGGGATATTAGACAGAAAGATGGGAGGCATGCTGCAGAATGGCGGATAATAAAAAGTAGCATGGAGGACGTTACAGAAGTATGGAGTACAGCAGAATGGGGGATATTACACAGAAGCATGGGAAACATTGTATAGCAGAATGAGGCATATTAAAAAGCAGCATGAGGGACATTACACAGCAGCATGGGGTAAATTACACAGCAGCATAGAGAACATGACAGAGGAGCATGGGAGACATTATAAAGAAGAAAGGGGGTATATTACACAGCCGCATAGGGCAGATTACACCGCAGCATGGGGAACATTACGCAACAGCATGTGGGACATTACACAGCTACATGGGAGACATTATACAGAAGAATAGGGGATATTACACATCAGCAAAGGGAACATTAAACAGCAGCTTTTGGAACATTGCACAGGAACCATTGGGATATTATACAGCAGAATAGGGGATATCACACTGTAGCATGGGGAACATTACACAGAAATATTTGGGGACACCATACAGCAGAATGGGAGATATTACAAAGCAAAAAGTGTGATATATTACACAGCAGCATGGGAGACATTATACAGAAGAATGGGGGTATTACATAGAAGCATGGGATACATACAGCAGAATGCCAGATATTACAAAGTAGCACGGAGGACATTATACAGTAGAATGGGGAACATAAGGCAGTAGAATAGGGTTTATTGTACTGCACCATGGGGTATATTATACAGAAGAATGGGGGATAGTACACAGCAGCATTGCGGACATTATATAGAAGCATGGGGGAAATTACACAGCAGCATGGGGGGACATTTTACAGCAGAATGCCGGATATTACAAAACAGAATAGGGATATTACACAGCCGCATGGGGGATATTACGTAGCGGAATGGAAAATATTACACAGCAGCATGAAGGATATTATACAGCAAAATTGGAGACGTTATACACCAAAATGGGGGATATAAGAAAGCAGAATGGGGCATATTACACAGCAGCATGGGCGATATTACACAGCATAATTGGGGATATTACACAGCAGCATGGGGATATTACACAGCAAAATGGAGATTTTACACAGCAGCATGGGAGACATACAGCAGAGTGGCAGATATTACACAGTAGCATGGAGAACATTACACAGCAGTAGGGGGGACATTACACAGCAAAATGGGGGATAGTACACTGCAGCATGGGGGATATACAGTAGAATAAGGTATATTACACAGCAGCATTGGGTACATTATACAGCAGCATTGGTACATTACACATTAGCATAGGGAACATGACAGAGGAGAATGGGAGACATTATACAGCAGAATGGGGGTATATTACACAGCAGCATAGGGGAGATTACCCCGCAGCATGGCGGACATTACACAGCAACATGGGGGACATTATACAGCAAAATAGAGGGATATTACACTGTAGCATGGTAGAAAAAACACAGCAATATGGGGGATATTACAACGCAGAATGGGGGATATTACACAGTGGCATGGGAGATATTATTCAGCAAAATTGGAGACATTTTACAGCAGAATGAGGGATATTACACAGTAGCATGGACAGGGCTGTATTTGGCCGTCATGCTGCCCTAGACACTTTATGTGGTTGCATCCTTTACTGAAAATGTAAAATTATGATTTTGTGCACGCGATATCTATTTAAGACACTATTCTGTAACACACTTGAAAAAGTGCTAAATGCCATAGGAATGAAGATCTGCACTTGCGCATATGTTCAGTTTTATTTTGCTTATTTTAACAGCTTCAGGTTTTCAAAGACACTAAGTGGTTAAAACAGGTATTTGAACCATTTTTCATGCTGTTGCCACCAAGAAGTCGCTGACTAGTACTTAAAACAATTTCAATTTAAAAAAGATGCCAGTGTTTCCTGACCTGTCCTCCTCCTGAAAAACTCAAAAGATTCACAGATGTGTAAAGGCCATGGTGTGCACACACCCAAACCGTTCACATTCCCTTCAGATAATAGTTAAAGCGCTTGTACACAAACTACAGTTGGCTGAACCCGGAGATAGACAGGCTCGGCCGACAGTCTGATTGTCAGAGGAGTGATGACCCAGCAGGTCCAATTTTGGACTGTGAATCCTTTTCTCTCTAAGAGGTGAGCCACTGCCAGAGATGTGTAGTAGCGTCTGCCTCAGAGAACATGACCACTCAACAAAGTGAACGCTGTAGTGTATGGGACAGTCAGGGAGATAGCTGCCAGCGAAATGATGGGACACCTGTGTATAATGTATAGGAGAGTCAGGTAATATAACTGCCAGCCGCATGATGGGACAGCTGTATGGGAGAGTCAGAAAGATAGCTGACAGACAAATGATGGGACACCTGTCTATAGTGTATAGGAGAGTCAGGCAGGATAACTGCCAGCCGCATGATGGGACACCTATCTATAGTGTATGGGAGATATAATGATCTACTATTACATCTAATAAATTAAATATTGCTACATCTACACAAATATATCACTAGAACCAACCTCAAATAACGATAACATTACCAGAACCTCAATCTGTACATGACAACATCTCCAGAACCAACCTCAAATAATGATAACATTATCAGAACCACCATTTGTACATGACATCTCCAGAACCAACCTCAAATCACTACATCACGAGAACCACCATCTGCACACTGCTACATCACCAGAACCACCATCTGCACACTGCTACATTACCAGAACCATCATTGGTATATGAATGCATAATCAGAACCAAGCTGAAATCACTATTACATCACCAGAACCATCATTGGTACATGACTACATTACCAAAATCAAGCTCAAATCACTACTACGTCACCAGAACTAAAGCTAACCCAACATAAAATTGTCTGGCATGAAACTGCAGCTCCTAGTATGTATGTAACAATAATAAGGAGATACCAGGATTTGTTACCAGCCATTATCAGACTGTGGACAATACAGGAACCATAGTACTGTGAAACATTTAAAAAATACCTTAATTTTTGGGAGATATCTTCTATGTTTTAGGTACATTAATTCTGAGCACATTTATGTCGGTCTGGGTCCTGAGACCGCCGTAAATTGCTCAAAAGACCCCTTAGAAGTGCACGGCTCAGGAGACAGGACTACTTTCTACAGCATTCGCTCTGTGCTGTGTGCGCTCTTCTAAAAGAGCTTTTCAGCTATTTTGGGGAGTTTCAAGAACAGATTCCTCACCAATCTGCTCAAAATTATTGGGCATAAAACAAAAAATTTTCCCAAAAGTTTAGTTATGTTTTGAGCAGCACTTTGATCTCCCCTGAGTAGGGCAGATCTACGTATTGTAGTGCGTTTGCGCAGGACCTCAATGCCGGCTACTGTGGATGACGTAGAATGCATCACACACCCAGGATTCAGAAGAAGGAAGACAAAGATGGCCGAAAGAGGAGGCGCCGCTATTGGAGAATGGAGACACCCATCCGACCAGTCTGCACTGCATCGCCCTTTAGGTGAGTATTATAAGGTGATTGTTATGTTCTTCACAGCGGCCTGGGGTCTTATCTACAGTATGTTAGAATGCTGTACATAAGAGCCCACTAGTGGTGGGCGCAGCTTATAGTCACAAAATCTGGTGACAGCTTCCCTTTAAAAAAGCACTCCGGTCATTTTTTTCCCCTAAAGATTATTGTTCAGCTCACCTGTCTTCCTATGCCACAAAATCCGAGGGGTGCTCGTGGTCCGCTGGTCACAGGGATCAGTGGTTATTTTAGATAAAACTCTTTATGAAAGAGAAATAACCACCATACTAAATGACAACTCTACCTAAAGGCGTTTGAACGGGGACCCAACAAATATTTTTTCTATCAAATTACAGATTATTCTACAACTAGGTTATGATTGGGGGATTCTAAACAAGAAAACCTAGGAATACCTCATGGTGGATACTCCTATTTGCCCCATCTTTCAGGGTCTACCCAAAGTTCACAAGGACACCTTCCCCCCTCCGTTAAGACCCATTGTTGCTAGCACGGGATCACTAACCAGCCGCCGTTCAGATTGCTGAGACAATATTTTACAACCGCTCATGAAGCGCACCGTCGTTTACATAAAGGACACAAAAAGCCTCCTCCAGAATCTTAAGGAGATTAAATGGACTGAACATTCCTTTTGGATTACTAGCGACGTAGTTTCACTCTATCCCTGTATTCCCCATGAAGAAGCTTTACAAGCCCTATTTTTCCATCTTGATAAATATAGCACCCTGGATTACATCCATAAAGAATTTATTCTTACAGTAACTGGTTATCTACTGAAACATAATTTCTTCCAGTTTAATGGAATATATTCTTTACAAATCACAGGATGCCCTATGGGAGCTAGTTTGTCATGCGCTCTAGCAAACTTATACATGGCATACTGGAAAGAACAATACATACATACATACCGCAAACAATCCATTCCTCACACACATCTGGTCACACATGTACGCTAGTACATAGGTGACCAGATGTTTATCTGTGATCATAAAACAGATATCACTCCACAGGAGTTTATCAAATCATTGAGCACATATCTGAACAACAATAACTTGAATCTGCGGTTTTCAGTTAATCTATTTTACCCATTCTGCACCTTTTCTTGACATACAACTATAAGGTAATTCCAATACAGGCGATATCGAGACAACTCTGAACAGGAAAGAGATCAGTGGAAACACCAACTTACATAAGGACAGTTGTCAAACTCCACACACTCTACTCAATTTACCGGTAGGTGAATTCCTCATGGCCAAGAGGCTATGTTCCTCTGAAACCTCCTTTTCCACAGAAGCCAAGAACATCAGGAGTAGGTTGAAGAGGAGAGGGTATACCGACCATTCTTTGAAAAGAGCACTAAGCATCTTTAGAACTAGGTCACGTGATGATCTATTGACGGCTAAATCTAACAATAATACCCATACTGAACGTGTTACCTTTTCCACCCCATATAGCCGCGATTTTTTCAACATCAAAACATTTTTTTTACAATACATTCCTCTCTTACAGCAGGATAGAGAATTAAACCATATACTCTCACGAGGTGTCAATATTGTGGCTACAAAAGCTAAACCTATAGGTAGCATCATATCACCTAGCTTATACACAGCTGTGAAACCTAGCAAAACATAGTTGAGCACTACAGGCTCTCATGCGCGTCACAATGATGTGGTCTATGCCAATACATGCATAGTACGAGACAGTTTCCAGGAGCCAATGGGGAAATTTTCAAAATCACATCTTTTATAAACTGCTCATCATCACATGTAGTATATAGAGCCTCTTGCTTTATCTACAATAAAAAATTATAGAGGATCTACATGCAGATCTCTTAGAACAAGCATATAAGAACACATTAGAACCATTTCAGAATCATCAATTACTACAGCAGGTAATATGCAGAAAAAACTCTCCTCATCGAGGCTCATTAAACATTTTCAGGATTTACATGATTGGGATTTCACCTCCTTAAAGGTGGCAGGTATTGAACACGTTACCAGACCACCCAGAGGGAGTGACTGGTTTGCAGCTTTACTATGCGCAGAGGCCAAATGGATCCTTAAATTAGATACCAGGCAACCATTAGGTCTTAATTTTCATTCAGATTTCCATTTTAACATTTAAATATACCTTTTGGGTTCTATTCTACAACCAATTACCACCAGATATGATCCAATTTATAACTTGCAGATGAAATATATCACTTTTTTTTTTTTTACCCTGCAGGTCCCCCTAGAATTTAAATTAATTAATGCATATAGATAGAATAATTCTTAATTAGTTTATGGGAATCAGTTTATAACAATTTTGTAGTAAATAATTACAACTATTGGATTGTCATTTTGTTGATACCCACAAATCTTTAAATAGGTCATAAACCTTTCCTTTTTCTACATAAGCACAAACAATCTCTAGAATTTAAGGTCTAAAAACAGGAATTTTTTTATCCATCATAACAACGCAGAAACATATTTTAATATAATACCTTTTTTTTTCCCGTATCCTATAGGCCTAGTTTTCTCCTGGACAAGAAATGGTCCATATCCAACAGTTTGGCTCCCTTCTTTACATAATATTTGAAAGAATATTTTATATTTCTTATTACTTTCTTTCAGATTAATCATAAAATCATACACCACACACATAAACTTTGCACATTTTTTTCATTTTATTATATTTTATTTTTCATTCCTGGATAAGGAATTTCACTTTACTCCACTTCATTCCGTTTTCACATTTTCAGTCCATTGAGTTAATATTATTTACACCTGTTTTCTATCCCTAACAATGGTCACACCCTCAAACCTCTCTCACTCAGGTATTTGTCTGACATATAAACCCGGTATCATAGGCTGTATAGGTTATTTATGATTAAGGACTTTTTGTTTTTATGTACTGGTCCGAAACATCTCAAGATCACCCATGATTTAATGTTCACCTTGCGGTTTTCTTCCGAGAATTTTAAGATGCTTCAATAAAGAAATTTTTTATATTTTACTGGAATTGGTGCTGGGTCCATACCTTCACGCCTTCTCTGCTTCATTTTTTTCCCCTAAACCTGAGTAAATGTTAGTATAGTGTAAGGTTTGTGATAATTCACTTACAGATCGCTGTTTTCTCATGTACCTGACTCCATGATCACTTCACATCCACAGCTCGTCTCTGCAGACTTCCCTCTTCTCTGGTCTTCTACAGCACATCACACCATGGTGCCCCGAAAAATAACAATGTCATTATAATGTTCCTGAATAACAATACCTACAAATGCTGTGCCATAAATAAGCCCTATGCTGTGGACTGAAAAAAAAAAATACTTCTCACTGTGCTCCCCGCAAAAGATTATTACTGCACACAATCCCTCTTAACGTACATGGCCTCCACACTATCCTCTCCTAAAAAATATTCCCACCACAGAGTCCCCACTTATAAACTATGACCGCAACTCTGCCCCCTAATAAAATTAAACGCCACACTGCTCTTCTTTATAAATTACACCCATTACACCTTTCTCAATTATAAAATATGATCTGCATATTGTCCTCACATCATGCTGCCCCCTCCTCACAATGTCCCATGCATTTTGCCCTTCTCCATATGGGGCTCTCACACTGCTCTTCTCCATACTGAGCCACCATTGCTGCTCCTTCTTATTGCGCTTCAAATGTTGCCTGCCCCTTCTCCATAATGACGCTTCCATGCTGCCCCACTCATGATACAGAGACCACTATGCTATCTCACGCCTAAGGGTTCTTTTCCACCTGCGATTTGCATGTGTAAGTGCAATCCAATAAAAAAATCGGATTGCACTCGCACCAGTGTTAATCAATGAGCCAGTTCCCTCTTTCCTGTTATTTCTCCACACGAATCGTGCTCTCGGTGCAAACGCAGCGTGCTGTGTTTTGCAATGACTCTCAGCTCACGCACCCTTACCATCACACTGCGGTGCACGCAGAGACAGACAGTGGAGGAAAAAGTGCTTCGCCCATCTAATCCGCTTCTGTGATGCGATCGAAAGATCGCATCACAGTTGCATGACCCTCAGCTGACGCCGGCAGCAGTGGGTCATTAGAATATCACTCCTGAAGCTCTTGCATCGGACGCGGTACACAAGTGAAAAAGAGCCCTAATAGTGAGCACCCCCACACTACCTCACGTCTCATACTGAGTCCCCTACATTGCTCCACTCCATACTGAGCCCACCCATGCTGCCCCGTTTCCATACTGAGACCTCACACTGCCCCTGTTCATACTGAATCCCCATACTAGCTCCTTTTTGATAATGAGCTCCCAATCCTTCCCCCTCTCTATACTTAATGTATTGATACACACGTCACTTCTGGGGTGGTGCACAAGGAGGGTCCCAAACCGTATCAAATAGTTGTAGAAACTTGGCACTCAAGATCAACGTGAATATGGGTTTTTATTATAAAGAACTTGTAGGACCAGCACAAGCACATCATTGCCACATAGACAGCGGTGGACACCACCTCATACCGGGCTACGCCGCTCGCCACACTACTATACTTTCTGAGGACCCTCTGCATGCACTGATGAAGGTCTTTTGACCGAAACATCTGTACTTGTGCTGGTACTACAAGTTCTTCACGATAAAAACCACTGTTCACATTGATCTTGAGTACAAAGTTTCTACATCTACCCCTCTCCATACTGAGAACCCCAACATACTGAGTCCTTACACTTTTCCCCATCGATTTTATCCTTTGCACTATCTTTCAATCTGTAAGCCTCCCTAAACCTACCATCTACAGCAATAGGCCCCTTAAACCCCCCTCTACAGCAATAGGCAAGCTAACCCCCCCATCTACACCAATAGGTTCCCAAACCGCCCCCTTCTACAGCAATAGGCTCCCCAAACCGCCTTCTACAGCAATAGGCCCCCTAAACCTTTCTCTACAGCAAAAGCCCCACTAAACCCCCCACAGCAATAGGCCCCTTAAACCCCCCTCCTACAGCAATAGGACCCTAAACACTCCTCCTACAGCAATAGGCCCCCTAAACCCCACCTCTTACAGCAATAGAGCCCCTAACTCTAAGGGGTACTTTGCACGCTGTGACATCGCAAGCCGATGCTGCGATGCCGAGCGCGATAGTCCCCACCCAAGTCGCAGCAGCATCATCTTGTAATTGCTGGCGTAGCGAACATTACCGCTATGCCAGATCACATGCACTCACCAGTCCTGCGACGTCGCTCTGACCGGCGAACCGCCTCCTTCCTAAGGGGGCGGGTCGTGTGGCATCACAGCGACGTCACACGGCAGGCGGCCAATAGCAACGGAGGGGCGGAGATGAGCAGGATGTAAACATTCCGCCCACCTCCGTCCTTCCGCATTGCAGCCGGGACGCAGGTAGGAGATGTTCCTCGCTCCTGCGGCTTCACACACAGCAATGTGTGCTGCCGCAGGAATGAGGAACTACATCGTACCTGTCGCTGCACCGGCATTATGGAAATGTCAGAGACTACACCGATGAAACGATAACGACGCTTTTGCGCTCGTCCATCGTATCAAAAAGATTTTACACACTACGACATCGCAAGTGACAGCGGATGTGCGTCACTTTCGATTTCACCCCACCGATATCGCACCTGTGATGTCATAGTGTGCAAATCCGGCCTAAGACTATACGAACAGCCCAAGCTCCCCAACCACTATCTATTCATAGGCCCTCTAATCCCCAGACTACAGGAATAGGCCGCCTAATCCTTAGTCTTTAGCCTCTAGCTGTCACTCCCCCGCAATCACCAGACTATAGCCTTTACCTGCCCCTCCCCCGCAATCCCCAGACTATAGCGTTTACCTGCCCCTCCCTCGCAATACCGACTATATCCTATGCCTGCCCCTCCCCCACAATCCCCAGACTATAGCCTCTGCCTTCCCCTCCCCCACAAACCTCACATTGGAGCCTCATGGGAGACATTACACAGAATGGGGATATTACAACTTAGTATTGAGTACTTTATACAGCAGCATGGGGACAATAAACAGCAGAATGGGGGATATTACCAAGCAACATGGGGACATTATACAGCAGAATGGGGGATATTACAAATTAAAATGGGCGATATTACACAGCAGAATGGGGCATATAAAACAGCAGCATGGGATATATTATACAGCAGAATGTTGATTTTCCACAAAAGCATGGGAGTCATACAGCAGAATGGCAGATATTACACAGTAGAAAGGAGGACATTATACAGCAGTAGGGGGGACATTACACAACAGAATGGGGGATAGTTTACTGCAGCATTGGGGATATTATACAGCAGAATGGGGGAAATTACACAGAAGCATGAGGAAGATTACAGAGTAACATGGGAGACATTATACAGCAGAATGGGGTATATTACACTGCAGCATAAGGGACATTACACAGCAACATGGGGGAAATTATAAGCCACAGTAGGGGAATATTACAATACTAGAAGGTGGCCCGATTCTAACGCATCGGGTATTCTAGAATTTATTGTGTAGTTAATGTATGATTTCTGTTAAATATATAGATGTTGTTGTGTGTAGTTACCAAGTGTTTGTGTAGGGCGCTTAAATGTTCTGGGTGTTGTCTGGGTGTGGCGGTGTGAGAGAGGGGTGTTGTTTGTGTGTTGCATTGTTTGTGAAGAGCTGTGTGTCTGCAGCGTTGTGTGTATGTGGTGCTGTAAGTGTTGTGCGGTTTGTGTGGGTGTGGTGCTGTGTGTGGGGTGTGTTATGATCCGGAACCATGGAAGACAACCATAAATCATTGGTAAAAGGTGACAAGAGCATTGGCAACTATTCTGGCCGCCATCCCCTTACTAACCATCACAACTAGAAGTAGCCGAGGGGTGAACTAACATCCTGTGCACCGCAAACCCAGCCGGAGAACTAGCTATCCTAAAGGAACGAAAGATGAATAACTCTCTGCCTCAGAAAATAGATAAAGAATAGCAAGCCCCCCACATTCAAAGACTGCGGTGATATAGGAAAACACAATACACAGATAGATGATAGGATTAGCAAAAGGTGAGGCCCTACTGACTAAATAGGACAGGACAGGAAAGGGACTGATGGTGGCCAGAAAAAAACCCTGCAGTAGTCCTGGGGGGAGAAGTATAATAGGTTGAGAAGTCCTGAGGGGAGGTGTATAGGTGCCCAATGTGTGTGGGGGGTGTGACCGAGTGGACAAAGCGTGAGGGTGCGTGGACGAGCAAGCAAAGCACGTGGGGCGTGGCCTAGCGGGCAAAGTGTGTGGGGGTGTGGCCGAGCAGGCACAGTGTGGCGGGGTGTGGCCAAGCGGGCACAGTGTGCAGGGGGCATGGCCAGGCTGAGCCACGCAGCCAATGCGTGTAGGGGGCGTGGCCGGGCCGAGAGGCCAATGCGTGCGAAGGGCGTGGCCGAGCCAAACGGCCAATGTGTGTGGGGGGCGTGGCCAGGCCGAGCCGAGTGGCCAATGCGACGGTTGTCAATGTAATAACTCATTTTGGAGCAAGACAGACAGAATAAGGCAATTATATATATAGATAACGTGGCGGACATTGCACAGCAACATGGGGGACATTATAAAGCAACATTGAGACATTACAAAGCAGAATGGGGAATATTACACAGCAGCATGGGAGACATAACACAGCGAAATGGGGTATATTACAAAGCAGAATGGGGATATTAAAGAGCAGCAAGGGTTTATTATACAGCAAAATTGGGGATATTACACAGCAGCATAGGGGATATTACACAGCAGAATGGGGGATAATACAGAGCAGCATTGGCTATGTTACAAAGCAGAATGGGGGATGTTACACAGCAGCTTGGAAATACTACACAGCAAAATGGGCATATTACACAGCAGTATCAAAGACATACAGCAGAATGGCAGATATTACACAGTAGCATGGAGGATATTATACAGCAGAATGGGGGATATTACAAAGCAGAAAGGGGATATTACACAGCACCAAGGGGGATATTACACAGCAGCATTGGATAGATTTTACAGCAGCATGAGGTAAATTACACATCAGCATAGGGACAATATACATAATGGGGGACATTACTCAGCAACATGGGAAACATTATACAGCAGAATGGGGGATATTACCAAGCAGAACAGGGGATGTTACACAGCATAATGGAAGATATTACATAGTAGCATGGGGATATTACACAGCAGCATGGAAGACATACAGCAAAATGGCAGATATTACAAAATACCTTGCAGGACATTATACAGCAGCAGAGGGAGACATTACACAGCAGAATGGAAAAGAATACACTGCACCATGGGGTATATTATACAGCAGAATGGGGTATATTACAGCATAATGGAAGATATTACATAGTAGCATGGAGACATTACACAGTAGAATGGAAAAGAATACACTGGGATATATTATACAGCAGAATGGGGTATATTACCGAGCAAAATGGGAGACATTATACATTAAAATCGGGGATATTACACTGCAGCATGGTGATATTACACAGCAGCATAGGAGACATACAGCAGAATGGCATATATTGCAAAAAGCAGGGAGGACATTATACAGCAGCAGGGGAGACATTACACAGCAAAATGGAAAAAAATACACTGCACCAATGGGGATATTATACAGCAGAATGGGGGATATTACACAGCATTGGGTACATTATACAGCAGCAAGAGGAGAAATTACATGGCAGCATGGGGGACATTAAAAAGCAGAATGGGGGATATTATACTGCCGCATGGATGACATTATGCAGCGCAATGTGGATATTATGCAGCGGAATGGGGATATTACACAGCAGCATGGGGAGTATCACATAAGACCATGGGAAACATTGTACAGCAGAATGGGGATATTACACAGAAAGATGGGAGGCATGCTGCAGAATGGCAGATAATACACATTAGAATGGAGGACATTATACAGCAGAACGGGGGATATTACATAGCAACATGGGGAACATTATACAGTTGAAAGGGGGATATTACACAGCAGCATGAGGGACATTATACAGCAGAATGTGGATATTACAAAGCAGCATGAGGGAAATTACAGAGCAACATGGGGGACATTATACAGCAAAATGGGGGATATTACAAAGGAGAATGTGGGATGTTACACAACAGCATGGGGGATATTACACAAGAGCATGGGAGACATTACACAGCAGAATGTGGATATTACACAGAAAGATGGGAGGCATGCTGCAGAATGGCAGACAATAAAAAGTAGCATGGAGGACGTTATACAGTAGAATTGGGGATATTAAACAGAAGCATGGGAAACATTGTACAGCAGAATGAGACATATTAAAAAGCAGCATAAGGGACATTACACAGCAGCATAGGGTACATTACACAGCAGCATTGAGAACATGACAGAGGAGCATGGGAGACATTATAAAGCAGAATGGGGGTATATTACACAGCTGCATGGGGCAGATTACACCACATCATGGGGAACATTACGCAACAGTATGGGGGACATTACACAGCTACATGGGAGACATTATACAGCAGAATAGGGGATAGTACACATCAGCAAAGGAAACATTACACAGCAGCTTTTGGAACATTACACAGGAACCAGTGGAATATTATACATCAGAATAGGGGATATTACACTGTAGCATGGGGAGCATTACACAAATATTTGGGGACACCATACAGCAGAATGGGAGATATTACAAAGCAAAAAGTGGGATATATTACACAGCAGCATTGGAGACATTATACAGAAGAATGGGGGTATTACATAGGAGCATGGGATACATACAGCAGAATGCCAGATATTACACAGTAGCATGGAGGACATTATACAGTAGAATGGGGAACATAAGACAGCAGAATACGGTTTATTATACTGCCCCATGGGGTATATTATACAGAAGAATGGGGGATAGTACAAAGCAGCCTTGCGGACATTATATAGCAGCATGGGGGAAAATTACACAGCAGCATGTGGGACATTTTACAAAACAGAATGGGGATATTACACAGCAGCATGGGGGATATTACATAGCAGAATGGGGCATATTACACAGCAGCATGAGGGACATTATACAGCAAAATTGGAGACGTTATACACCAGAATGGGGGATATTAGAAAGCAGAATGGGGCATATTACACAGCAGCATGGGAGATATTACACAGCATAAAAGGGGATATTACACAGCAGCATGAGGATATTACACAGCAAAATGGAGATTATACACAGCAGCATGGGAGACATACAGCAGAGTGGCAGATATTACACAGTAGCATGGAGAACATTACACAGCAGTAGGGGGGACATTACACAGCAGAATGGGGGATAGTACACTGCAGCATGGGGGATATACAGCAGCATGGGGGGTAAATTACACAGCAGCATTGGGTACATTATACAGCAGCATTGGGTACATTACACATTAGCATAGGGAACATGACAGAGGAGAATAGGAGACATTATACAGCAGAATGAGGGTATATTACACAGCAGCATAGGGGAGATTACACCGCAGCATGGGGGACATTACACAGCAACATGGGGGACATTATACAGCAGAATAGAGGGATATTACACTGTAGCATGGTAGAAAATACACAGCAACATGGGTGATATTACAAAGCAGAATGGGGGATATTACACAGCGGCATGGGAGATATTATTCAGCAAAACTAAAAACATTTTACAGCAAAATGGGGGATATTACACAGTAGCATGGGCAGGGCTGTATGTGGCCATCATGCTGCCCTAGACACTTTATGTGGAAGCACCCTTTACTAACAACGTAAATTTATGATTTTGTGCACGCGACTAGAGTTGTGCGCGGTTCGTGGTTCGCCAGTTCGAGGTTCGAGTGATTTTGGGGGGTGTTCTAGATAGAACTAGAATTCGAGCTTTATGCTAAAAGTTCGTCAGCTCGAGTTACGTTCGAGAACGGTTCTATCAGCAAAAAGCCTAGCTAATTACTAGCTGGCTTTTCACTGTAATAGTGTGAGTCACTCTGTGATTTACACTATTATCAAATTTCAGCGTATAGTGTGCGGGGGGGACGGGTTTTAGCGCGCATGTAGTGGGGCGGGCCAGCATGTCAGCCAATCCCAGAAACACACACGGCTAAGTGGACTTTTTGACAGACAAGCAAGGGCATGTGTCATAGGCTGTGAATGTCACATGTCCTTGCATTATAAATACGGCCATTTTCCCTCAGGACATCATTATCTGCCTTCTGCGTCTGGGTGACAGTCAAAGCTCACGCAGCTCCTGTCGCCGGTCCTGCTGTGTACACTACACACAGCGCTCTACAGATTAGGGACAGAAGTTTATTTCAGCCCTTTTGAGGGCTCATTTCGTCAGGCTCAGAGACATAGGTGACAGTCAGGTCCATGGAAACGCTGTATACAGCTTCAGATAACAGCGCCTGTGTACCTAAGGTCAGGGAAGTCCTTGCTGCATTTCACCATTAGCAGGGATAGAAAGTGAGGCTTCCTTTTCTCTACACTGACCAACAACCCGTCCACTGCCCTTTTTTGCAAAGCCATTTTACTAGCAAAGAGTGCTGCCAGCTAGTGCCATCCAAAAAGTGGCTGCTGTACTCCATTAGTGTCCCACTGGTGCCAAGCAATTTCCAGCACCTCTGCATTCCACCCTCCTGCTCATTTTTACTAAGTTATTATAACAGCAAACACTGCTGAAACTAAGTGGCATCCAAAAAGTGGCTGCTGTACTCCATTAGTGTCCCACTGGTGCCAAGCAATTTTTAGCCGCTCTGCATTGTACCCTCCTGCACATTTTTACTAAGCTATTATAATAGCAAACACTGCTGAAACTTAGTGGCATCCAAAAAGTGGCTGCTGAACTCCATCAGTGTCCCACTTGTGCCAAGCAATTTCCAGCACCTCTGCATTGTACCCTCCTGCACATTTTTACTAAGCTATTATAATAGCAAACACTGCTGAAACTTAGTGGCATTCAAAAAGTGGCTGCTGTACTCTATTAGTGTACCACTTGTGCCAAGCAATTTCCAGCACCTCTGCATTCCACCCTCCTGCATTTTTACAAACCTATTTTAATAGCAAACAGTGCTGAAACTTAGAGGCATCCAAAAAGTGGCTGCTGTACTCCATTAGTGTCCCAATTGTGCCAAGCAATTTCCAGCAACTCTGCATTCCACCCTCCTGCACATTTTTACTAAGCTATTATAATAGCAAACTGTACTGCCAGTTTAAGGGCCATAGTTGCATTGTCAGGGATAGTCGGTGTTGTTTCTTCAGCTGTTAATAAAGCTAGACCACCTCTGCAATCTACACCACCTCTCAATTTTTACTACCACATTTTAAGTGGACAATCTTGTCGCTATCAAAATGAGTGGCAAAATGACAGATGCTGGTGGAAAGGGGAACAGGCTTGTTGGAAAAGGAAAAAAAATTTTTGTCCGTGGGGAAGGTGGCAAAGCTACATTAACATCTGCTGAAGATAGGCCATCTTCCAGCAAAAGTAAGATGTCTACTACTTTCCGTGGACAATCCGATGTGCTCCCTTTTTTACGGACCCGAACAACTGTAACAAAGGTAGATGATGCACAAAAAAAGCACATGCTTGAATGGATCTCAAGTGCTCCAACAAGTGCCCTCTCCTCCACCTCAACTACCAGATCCAAAAAAAAAAACAAAACAGTCCTCTGAGTTGTCATCCCAATCACACTTGCTTTCTCCCAGCTCTCAAGTCTCCATCCGCCCTGCACAGTATGGTGGAACAGAGATGGCTGAGTCTGCAGAGCTGTTCAGTCACACTATAGCCTGGGAATCAGAGGTATGCCCCCAAGCTACAGTGAGTACAGACCAGGAAATGGTCTGCAGTGATGCCCAGAACCTTTGTAACTCAGATTCAGGCCATGATGACCAAGTTTCTGAGCATAATGTTGACCCTTATTTACAAACTGTAACACCTGTTGGTAGAGACAATGAGGAACATACTGATGACGATGAGACGCAGATACCAGATTGGGATGACAACTTAAATATTCGGTCAGGGCAGGAAGAGGCTAGGTCTGAGGGTGAGGGGAGTGCAAACACAACGCTTGATGAGGAAGTTCTAGAACCCACATACTGTCAACCCACAGTCAGGCACTCGAGAAGGTCAACAGAGGCAGTGGAGGAGGATGCAACTGACGATGAAGTTAGCTTGCGCCTTCCTGGACAGAGGAGGAGTACTGGCAGCAAGTCTACAACTGCATCCTCAGCCACCACTCTGCCTCTGAGCACTAGTCGGGGTGGCTCAGCAGGTCGTATGTCCTCTAAGCCTTGCCTAGCCTGGTCCTTTTTTGACCTTGCAAAGGATCGCCCAAATCATGTGATCTGTAAAATTTGTCAGGAATCTGTAAGTAGAGGCAAAAACCTCAGCAGTTTGACAACTTCTTCCATGAATCGTCACATGAATAAATATCATATGTCCCAGTGGGAGCTCACCGTGCTGCAATGCGGCCTAGCGGAGCGGACCATCCACCGCTTGCCCCTTCCAGTGCATCCGCGAGCTCTTCATCTTCTAGGACTGTGGGGACAGCTGTCACACCTGGTTTTCTACGCACACCTTCCCCCACTGTAACCATAACAGGCAGTTTGCTTGGTAGGTCGACAGTTGGTTTGGAAAGGTGAAACAAGTGCGGGTGTACAGCTCTATCAGACATCGACAGCACCAACTTTGGATGAAGGCAACATCATGTCTCCGACTGCACTTTCCTCACAAACCTGCATTTTTCCAGGGACACTACTCACCACCGTCTACACACAGCAGCCAGATCTCTGTCCCTCAGATGTGGACAAATAAAAGGTCATTTCCTCCGACCCATGACAAAGCTAAGAGGTTGACTTTATCCCTCTGTAAGCTCTTGGCTACCGAAATGCTTCCTTTCCGCCTGTTGGACAAACAGGATTTTTCAGACCTTATGTCCGTCGCTGTGCCCCAGTACCAGATGCTCAGTCACCACTACTTCTCTAAGAAAGGTGTGCCTGCGCTACACCAGCATGTCGCACACATCACTGCTTCCTTGAGAAACTGTGTGTGAACGGGTGCATTTCACCACTGATACTTGGACCAGTGAGCATGGACAGGGACGTTACATGTTGCTGACTGGGCACTGGGTAACTATGGTGATAGATAATGAAGGGTCTGCTGCAGAAGTCTTGCCGTCCCCGCGTCAATCCTCTGTATGTCCAAGTTCCTCCACTGCTTCTGTCTCCTCAACCTCGTCTGGATCTTCCACCTCCGCCCCAAGCCTGCCTGGTCAAGGCCACCAGCATTGTAACTGCACACAAGGAATCACGCACACCTCAATACTATGCTGGCAGCAGAGCACAATGGCATCAGGCGGTCTTTATCTTGACATGTCTTGGAAATAAGAGTCACACAGCGGCTGAGTTGTGGGCAGCTCTGGAGACTGAGTTTGGTAAATGGTTGTCTCCACTCAACCTGCAGCCAGTTAAGGCCGTGTTCGACAATGCTGCAAACCTGGGTGCGGCCCTTCGCCTGGGCAAGGTGACACACGTGCCTTGTGTGGCTCATGTGTTGAACCTTGTTGTCCAGCAATTTTTAACACACTATCCCGGCCTAGATGGCCTTCTGCACAGGGCACGAAAACTGTCTGCTCACTTTCGCCGCTCAACCGCCACAGCTGACTGACTTGCATCGCTCCAGAAGTCTTTCGGCCTGCCGGTTCATCGCCTGAAATGCGATGTGCCGACACGCTGGAATTCGACTCTCCACATGTTATAGCAACTGTGGCAGCACCGCCGAGCACTGGTGCAATACGTCATGACGTATAGCCTGGGCCAACGAGATGCAGAGGCGGGGCAGATCACCCTGATGGAGTGGTCTCAGATCAAGGACCTATGCACCCTTCTGCACAGTTTCGATATGGCGACGAATATGTTTAGCGCTGACAATGCCATTATCAGCATGACAATTCCAGTCATTTACATGCTGGAGCACACGCTAAACACTATTCAGAGTCAGGGGGTGGGACTACAGGAAGGGAAGGAAGTACAGTAGGATTCATATGCACAAAGGACAACAACATCACCAAGGTCCAGACGTTCATCATCACCAAGGCGGCAGGCATGGGACCATGGGGGAGAAGGATCAACAAGGGCGCATGGTAGCATGCAAAATGTTGAGGAAGGTGCAGGAGAACATGAAGAAATGATGAACTGTCCATGGACATGGAAGACTCAGCGGATGAGGGAGACCTTGGTAAAATTTCAGTTGAAAGAGGTTGGGGGGAGATGTCAGAGAAAGAAAGAACAGTTAGCACCTCTATGCCACAAACACAGTGCGGACTTGGTCCGCATGACTGCGCAAGACACATGAGCGCCTTCTTGCTGCACTACCTTCAACATGACACTCGTATTGTCAAAATTAGAAGTGATGATGACTAATGGCTTGCCACACTATTAGATCCCCGGTACAAGTCCAAATTTTGTGACATAATTCCAGCCATAGAAAGGGACGCACGTATGCAGGAGTATCAGCAGAAGCTGTTACTTGATCTTAGCTCGGCTTTTCCACCAAACCACCGTGGTGCACGGAGTGAATCTCCCAGTTGTAACTTGACAAACATGGGACTGTCTCGTCATCAACAGTCTAACCGTACCAGCAGCAATGTATCTGGTGCTGGTAACAGCAATTTTATTGAATAGTTTCATAATTTTTGTAGACCATCCTTTGCAAGGCCACCACAGACAAGAAGTCTGACACATAGTCAACGGCTGGAGAGGATGATACATGAGTATCTCCAAATGAACATCGATGCCATGACTTTGCAAATGGAGCCTTGCTCATTTTGGGCTTCAAATTTTGAAAAATGGCATGAGCTCTCCACTTACGCCTTGGAGATCTTGTCATGTCCAACTGCCAGCGTTGTCTCAGAACGTGTCTTCAGTGCTGCTGGGTGTGTGCTGACAGATAAGCGCATGCGTCTGTCCACTTACAATGTGGACAGACTAACGTTCATCAAGATGAACAAGTCATGGATCCGCAAGGATTTTACTACCCCTGTGTCATGCTATGAAGAATAAAGGCTTGTGGATTTGGAATGTGCTTGATGCAAATGTACCTGTCAAGTTTACAACTGGGGCACAAGTGCTGCCACTGAAGGGGTGTCTGTGTGGCCCAATTTTTGGAAAAAAAGGAGACTCTGCTTGGAGTAAACCTTGCTGTGTTTTTAAACAGGAGCCAAGATGAACAAGTCATCGTTCAGCAAAGACTTTGCTACCTACGCCCTTGTCATCCTGGGGACAGTTAAGGATGGCGTATTTTTGAATGTGCTTGATGCAAATCTATCTGTGAAGTGTAGAACTGGGGCACAAGTGCTGCCACTGAAGGGGTGTCTGTGTGGCCCAATTTTTGGAAAAAAAAGGAGACTTCGCTTGGAGTAACCCTTGCTTGCAGTGTTTATAAAAATGATCCAAGATGAACAGATCTGGGATCAGCAAAGACTTTTCTACCTACCCCGATGTCATCCTGGGGACGGTTAAGGATGGCATATTTTTAATGTGCTTGATGCAAATCTACCTGTGAAGTGTACAACTGGGGCACAAGTGCTGCCACTGAAGGGGTGTCTCTGTGGCCCAATTTTTGAAAAAAGGGAGACTCCGCTTGGAGTCACCTTGCGGTGTTTTACATGATTTTAGAAGGGCATGCCAAGCCTATATCTGTGTCTCGTCCTCTTTTTTTTCGTAACACTGTTTTGTTTTCGCATGAGAATTTGTTCTTGTCACTTCCCCATGTTTTGTTGTGTTGTGAGTTGTTTGTCACCTTTTGGACACCTTTGAGGGTGTTTTCTAGGTGGTTTTCGGTGTTTGTGATTGCCTCCCATTGTTTCCTATGGGTTTTGAGTGGTTCGCCGAACCGAACTCGGACGCGATCTCCGTTCGACGAACCAAGCTTGAGCTGAACCGCGACCGGTTCGCTCATCTCTACACGCAACATCTATTTAGGACACTGATCTGTAACACACTTGAAAAAGTGCTAAACGCCATAGGAATGAAGATCTGCACTTGCTGCGCATACGTTCAGTTTTATTTTGCTTATTTTAACAGCTTCAGGTTTTCAAAGACACTAAGTGGTTAAAACACGTATTTGAACCATTTTTCATGCTGTTGCCACCAAGAAGTCGCTGACTAGTACTTAAAACAATTTCAATTTAAAAAAGATGCCAGTGTTTTCTAACCTTTCCTCCTCCTGAAAAACTCAATAGATTCCCAGATGTGTAAAGGCCCAAACCGTTCGCATTCCCTTCAGATAGAAGTTAAAGCGCTTGTACACAGACTACAGTTGGCTGAACCCGGAGATAGACAGGCTCAGCCAACAGTCTGATTGTCAGAGGAGTGATGACCCAGCAGGTTCAATTTTGGACTGTGGATCCTTTTTTCTCTAAGAGGTGAGCCACTGCCAGAGATGTGTAGTAGCGTCTGTCTCATAGAGAACACGACCACTCAACAAAGTGAACGCTCCTGTGTATGCAAGAATCAGGGAGACAGCTGCCAGCCGCATGATGGGACACCTATCTATAGTGTATGGTAGATATAATGATCTACTGTTAAACCTAATAAATTAAATATTGCTACATCTACACAAATACATTACCAGAACCAACCTCAAATCACGATAACATTACCAGAACCACAATCTGTATATGACATCTCCAGAACCAACCTCAAATAATGATAACATTATCAGAACCACCATTTATACATGACAATATCTCTAGAACCAACCTCAAATCACTACTACATCACGAGAACCACCATCTGCACACTGATACATCACCAGAACCACCATCTGCAGACTGCTACATTACCAGAACCGCCATTGGTATATGAATGCATAATCAGAACCAAACTGAAATCACTACTACATCACGAGAACCATCATTGGTACATGACTACATTACCAAAATCAAGCTCAAATCACTACTACGTCACCAGAACTAAAGATAACCCAACATAAAATTGTCTGGCATAAAACTACAGCTCCTAGTATGTATGTAACAATAATAAGGAGATAGCAGGATTTGTTACCAGCCATAATCAGACTGCGGACAATACAGAAACCATAGTATTGTGAAACATTTAAAAAATACCTTAATTTTTGGGAGATATCTTCTATGTTTTACGTACATTAATTCTGAGCGCATTTATGTGGGTCTGGGTCCTGAGACCCCTGTTAATTGCTCAAAAGACTCCTTAGAAGTGCACGGCTCAGGAGACAGGACTACTTTCTACAGCATCTACTCTGTGCTGTGTGTGCTCTTCTAAAAGAGCTTTTCAGCTATTTTTGGGAGTTTCAAGAATAGATTCCTCACCAATCTGCTCAGAATTATTGGGCATAAAACAAAAAATTCTCCCAAAAGTTTAGTTACTTTTTGAGGAGCACTTTGATCTGCCCTGAGAAGGGAAGATCAAAGTATTGTAGTGCGCTTGCGCAGGACCTCAATTCCGGCTACTGTGGATGACGTAGAATGCATCATGCACCCAGGATTCAGAAGAAGGAGGACAAAGATGGCCGAAAGAGGAGGCGCCGCTATTGGAGAATGGAGACACCGATCCGACCAGTCTGCACCGCATCGCCCTTTAGGTGAGTATTATAAGGTGATTGTTATGTTCTACACAGCGGCCTGGGCTCTTATCTACAGTATGTTAGAATGCTGGACATAAGCTGCGGCCACCACTAGTGGGCTCTTATAGTCACCAAATCTGGTAACAGGTTCACAAAATCCGAGGGGTGCTCGTGGTCCGCTGGTCAGGGGGATCAGTGGCCATTTTAGATAAAACTCTTTATAAAAGAGAAATATCCACTATACTAAATGACCACTCTACCTAAAGGCGTTTGAACGAGGACCCAACAAATATTTTTTCTACCAAATTACAGAATATTCTACAACAAGGTTAAGATTGAGGGATTCTAAACAAGAAAACCTAGGAATATCTCATGGTGGATACTCCTATTTGCCCCATCTTTCAGAGTTTACCCAAAGTTCACAAGGACACCTTCCCCCTTCCGTTAAGACCCATTGTTGTTAGCACGGGATCACTAACCAGCCACCTTTCAGATTGGGTAGACAATATTTTACAACCGCTCATGAAGTGCACCGTCGTTTACATAAAGGACGCAAAAAGCCTCCTCCAGAATCTTAAGGAGATGAAATGGACTGAACATTCCTTTTGGATTACTAGCGATGTAGTGGAAAAGAGCCCTAATGCTGAGCACCCCCACACTACCTCACGTCTCATACTGAGTCCCCTACATTGCTCTACTCCATACTGAGTTTTTTTCTTATACTGAGTTGGTTTCTTAACCAGTGGGATATTATACAGCAGAATAGGGGATATTACACTGTAGCATGGGCAACATTACACAGAAATATTTGGGGACACCATACAGCAGAATGGGAGATATTACAAAGCAAAAAGTGTGATATATTACACAGCAGCATGGGAGACATTATACAGAAGAATGGTAGTATTACATAGGAGCATGGGATACATACAGCAGAATGCAAGATATTACACAGTAGCATGGAGGACATTATACAGTAGAATGTGGAACATAAGACAGAAGAATAGGGTTAATTATACTGCACCATGGGGTATATTATACAGAAGAATGGGGGATAGTACACAGCAGCATTGCGGACATTATATAGCAGCATGGGGGGAAATTACACAGCAGCATGGGGGACATTTTACAGCAGAATGCCGGATAATACAAAACAGAATGGGGATATTACACAACAGCAGCATGAGGGGTTATCACACAGCAGCATGAAGAACATTATACAGCAAAATTGGAGACGTTATACACCAGAATGGGGGATATTAGAAAGCAGAATGGGGCATATTACACAGCAGCATGGGAGATATTACACAGCATAATTGGGGATATTACACAGCAGCACGGGGATATTACACAGCAAAATAGAAATTATACACAGCAGCATGGGAGACATACAGCAGAGTGGCAGATATTACACAGTAGCATGGAGAACATTACACAGCAGTAGGGGGGACATTACACAGCAGAATGGGGGATAGTACACTGCAGCATGGGGGATATACAGTAGAATGGGGTATATTACACAACATCATTGGGTATATTATACAGCAGCATGGGGGTGAATTACACAGCAGCATTGGGAACATTATACAGCAGCATTGGGTACATTACACATTAGCATAGGGAACATGACAGAGGAGAATGGGAGACATTATGCAGCAGAATGGGGGTATATTACACAGCAGCAATGGGGAGATTACACCGCAACATGGGGGACAATACACAGCAATATGGGGGACATTACACAGCAGAATAGAGGGATATTGCACTGTAGCATGGTAGAAAAAACACAGCAACATGGGGGATATTACAAAGCAGAATGGGAGATATTATTCAGCAAAATTGGAGACATTTTACAGCAAAATGGGGGATATTACACAGTAGCATGGGCAGGGCTGTAATTGGCCGTCATGTTGCCCTAGACACTATGTGGTCGCACCCTTTACAGACAACGTAAAATTATGATTTTGTGCACGCGACATCTATTTAAGACACTACTCTGTAACACACTTTAAAAAGTGCTAAACGCCATAGGAATGAAGATCTGCACTTGCTGCGCATACGTTCAGTTTTATTTTGCTTATTTTAACAGCTTCAGGTTTTCAAAGACACTAAGTGGTTAAAACAGGTATTTGAACCATTTTTTATGCTGTTGCCACCAAGAAGTCGCTGACTAGTACTTAAAACAATTTCAATTTAAAAAAGATGCCAGTGTTTCCTAACCTGTCCTCCTCCTGAAAAACTCAATAGATTCACAGATGTGTAAAGGCCATGGTGTGCACACACCCAAACCGTTCACATTCCTCTCAGATAGTAGTTAAAGCGCTTGTACACAGACTACAGTTGGCTGAACCCAGAGAAAACAATCTCGGCCGACAGTCAGATTGTCAGAGGAGTGATGACCCAGCACGTCCAATTTTGGACTGTGGATCCTTTTTTCTCTAAGAGGTGAGCCACTGCCAGAGATGTGTAGTAGCGTCTGTCTCATAGAGAACACGACCACTCAACAAAGTGAACGTTCCTGTGTATGCGAGAATCAGGGAGACAGCTGCCAGCCGCATGATGGGACACCTCTCTATAGTGTATGGGACAGTCAGGGAGATAGCTGACAGCCAAATGATGGGACACCTGTGTATAGTGTATAGGAGTGTCAGGCAGGATAACTGCCAGCCGCATAATGGGACACCTATCTATAGTGTATGGTAGATATAATGATCTACTATTAAACCTAATAAATTAAATATTGCTACATCTACACAAATACATCACCAGAACCAACCTCAAATAATGATAACATTATCAGAACCACCATTTGTACATGACAATATCTCTAGAACCAACCTCAAATCACTACTACATCACGAGAACCACCATCTGCACACTGCTACATCACCAGAACCACCATCTGCACACTACTACATTACCAGAACCGCCATTGGTATATGAATGCATTATCAGAACCAAGCTGAAATCACTACCACATCACCAGAACCATAATTGGTACATGACTACATTACCAAAATCAAGCTCAAATCACTACTATGTCACCAGAACTAAAGCTAACCCAACATAAAATTGTCTGGCATGAAACTGCAGCTCCTAGTATGTATGTAACAATAATAAGGAGATAGCAGGATTTGTTACCAGCCATAATCAGACTGCGAACAATACAGGAACCATAGTACTGTGAAACATTTAAAAAATACCTTAATTTTTGGGAGATATCTTCTATGTTTTACGTACATTAATTCTGAGCACATTTCTGTGGGTCTGGGTCCTGAGACCCCCGTAAATTGATCAAAAGACCCCTTACAAGTGCACGGATCAGGAGACAGGACTACTTTCTACAGCATCTGCTAAGTGCTGTGTGTGATATTCCAAAAGAGCTTTTCAGCTATTTTTGGGAGTTTCAAGAACAGATTCCTCACCAATCTGCTCAGAATTATTGGGCATAAAACAAAAAATTCTCCCAAAAGTTTAGTTATGTTTTGAGGAGAACTTTGATCTGCCCCAAGATTGTGCCATGGCTCGAGCACAAGTTTCACAAGCCAGTACATATTCCTTATAATCTTTCACTACGGTTCGCCACCAAAAATTCCTGGTTACTAATCGGAGGGTATTGCCGATACCAGGGTGACCTGCCAGCACAGAATTGTGTGATTCCTGGAGTACCCATAGGCGAAGCATTGGCAACTAATCTGGCCGCCATCCCCTTACTAACCATCACAACTAGAAGTAGCCGAGGGGTGAACTAACATCCTGTGCACCGCGAACCCAGCCGGAGAACTAGCTATCCTAAAGGAAGGAAAGATGAATAACTCTCTGCCTCAGAAAATAGATAAAGAATAGCAAGCCCCCCAGATTCAAAGACTGCGGTGATATAGGAAAACACAATACACAGATAGATGATAGGATTAGCAAAAGGTGAGGCCCTACTGACTAAATAGGACAGGACAGGAAAGGGACTGATGGTGGCCAGAGAAAATCCCTGCAAAAATCCAACAACCTGATAGTACAAAAAAGCCCTCAGATCGCTAGATCTGAACTCCGTCCTATACCAGGCGCTCTTGTCATACCAATGAACAGAAAGCAGGAACCATTACAAATTCAAGAAGCAACAAACACATGGACTTATAGGAGCAATACTCCAAAAATAGCTGTAGGGAGCTTTCCAGCTAAGCAACTGAGAGGGAAGATCCCTGCATGCAAATAAACTGAAAATAACCACAGCAAATGACAAACTCAGATAAGAACAAAAAGAACCAAACAAAAATAAAGAGCCAAGCACTTATTTGGGGTAGATGTGGTCTGGAGTAGGATGAAGCAGGCTAGTGAACAAAGAACAACTGACATTCGGCATAGCCTGCTATCAGACAAGGGTTTAAATAAGCAGAGAGTTAGCAATGGAAACGCCAGTTGCTCAACACACCTGGTCTCTGTCCAAACCATTCCTGGCCACAAGAGGGAGCCTCACAGCAGCCAAAGCATAACTGACATTCACAACAGGGGTGTGTGTGTGTTTTGGGGGGAGGTATGTTTTGTGCAGTGTGTGTGTGTTGGAAGAGAAGTCCTGGGGAGAGAGGAGGAAAATAGGAGGAGCAGTCCTGGGGGAAGAGGAGTATAATAGGAGGAGTAGTCCTGGGGAGAGAGGAGGATAATAGGAGTAGTCCTGGGGGGAGAGGAGGATAATAGGAGGAGTAGTCCTGGGGGGGAGGAGTCTAATAGGAGGAGGAGTCCTGGATGTAAGGAGTATAATAGGAGGAGTAGTCTTGGGGTGGAGGAGCATAATAGGTGGAGTAGTCCTGGCGGGAGGTGTCTAGTAGTAGTCCTGGGGGGAGGAATATAAAAGGTGGAGTAGTCCTGGGGGGAGGAGTATAATAGGAATAGTCCTGGGGGAGGTGCCTAATAGGTGGAGTAGTCCTGAGGGGAGGTGTGGACGAGCAGGCAAAGCGTGTGGGGGTGTGTGGCCGAGCGGGCACAGTGTGTGTGGGGTGTGGCCAAGCTGGCACAGTTTGCAGGGGGCATGGCCAGGCCAAGCCAAGCGGCCAATACATGTGGGGGGCGTGGCCGGGCCGAGCAGCCAATGCGTGCGGGGGGAGTGGCTGGGCCGAGCCAAACGGCCAATGCGTGTGGGGGACGTGGCCGGGCCGAGTAGCCAATGCTACGGTTGTCACTGTAATAACTCATTTTGGAGCAAGACAGACAGACAGACAAAATAAGGCAATTATATATATAGATAACGTGGCAGACATTACACAGCAACATGGGGGACATTATAAAGCAACACTGAGACATTACAAAGCAGAATGGGGCATATTACACAGCAGCATGGGAGACATAACACAGCAAAATGGGGTATATTACAAAGCAGAATGGGGATATTACAGAGCAGCAAGGGTTTATTATACAGCAAAATTGGGGATATTACACAGCAGCATGGGGGATAATACAGAGAAGCATTGGCTATGTTACAAAGCAGAATGGGGATATTACACAGCAGCATGGGAATACTACACAGCAAAATGGGCATATTACACAGCAGCATCAAAGACATACAGCAGAATGGCAGATATTGCACAGTAGGATGGAAGATATACAGCAGAATGGGGGATATTACAAAGCAGAAAGGGGATATTACACAGCACCAAGGGGGATATTACACAGCAAAATGGTGGATATTATGCAGCAGCATTGGGTAGATTATACAGCAGCATGAGGTAAATTACACAGCAGCATAGGGACAATATACACAATATACATATAATTGGGGACATTACTCAGCAACATGGGAGACATTATACAACAGAATGGGAGGTATTACAAAGTAGAATGGGGGATGTTACACCGCAACATGGAGAACAATATACAGCGGAATTGGGGATATTAGACAGCCAAATAGGGAACATTACAGAGCAACATGGGGGACATTACACAGCAGAATGGGGGATATTACCAAGCAAAATAGGGGATATTACACATCAGCATGAGGGATATTACATAGCAGAACGGGGGATGTTACACAGCATAATGGCAGATAATACATAGTAGCATGGGGATATTACACAGCAGAATGGAAAAAAATACACTGCACCATGGGGTATATTATACAGCACAATGGGGTATATTACAGAGCAAAATGGGAGACATTATACATTAGAATGGGGGATATTACACTGCAGCATGGTGATATTACACAGCAGCATAGGAGACATACAGCAGAATGGCATATATTACAAAAAACAGGGAGGACATTATACAGCAGCAGGGGAGACATTACACAGCAAAATGGAAAAAAGTACACTGCACCAATGGGGATATTATACAGCAGCATTGAGTATATTATACAGCAGCAAGAGGAGAAATTACACGACAGCATGGTGGACATTAAAAAGCAGAATGGGGGATATTATACTGCCGCATGGGTGACATTATGCAGCGGAATGGGGATATTACACAGCAGCATGGGGAATATCACATAAGAGCATGGGAAACATTATACAGCAGAATGGGGATATTACACAGAAAGATGGGAGGCATGCTGCAGAATGGCAGATAATACACAGTAGAATAGAGGACATTATACATCAGAACGGGGGGATATTACATAGCTACATGGGGAACATTATACAGTTGAATGGGGGATATTACACAACAGCATGAGGGACATTATACAGCAGAATGGGGATATTACAAAGCAGCATGTGGGACATTACAAAGCAACATGAGGGACAGTATACAACATATTTGGGGTATATTACACAGTAACATCGGGAACATTACAGAGCAACATGGGGGACATTATACAGCAAAATGGGGGATATTACAAAGCAGAATGTGGGATGTTACACAGCAGCATGGGGGATATTACACAAGAGCATGGGAGACATTACACAGCAGAATGTGGCTATTACACAGAAAGATGGGAGGCATGCTGCAGAATGGCGGATAATACAAAGCAGCATGAAGGACGTTATACAGCAGAATGGGGGATATTACACAGAAGCATGGGAAACATTGTAAAGCAGAATGAGACATATTAAAAAGCAGCATAAGGGACATTACACAGCAGCATGCGGTACATTACACAGCAGCATAGAGAACATGACAGAGGAGCATGGGAGACATTATAAAGCAGAATGGGGGTATATTACACAGCCACATAGGGCAGATTATAACGCAGCATGGGGAACATTACGCAACAGCATGGGGGACATTACACAGCTACATGGGAGACATTATACATCAGCAAAGGGAACATTACACAGCAGCTTTTGGAACATTACACAGGAACAAGTGGGATATTATACAGCAGAATAGGGGATATTACACTGTGGTAAGGGGAACATTACACAGAAATATTTGGGGACACCATACAGCAGAATGGGAGATATTACAAAGCAAAAAGTGGGATATATTACACAGCAGCATGGGAGACATTATACAGAAGAATGGGGTATTACATAGGAGCATGGGATACATACAGCAGAATGCCAGATAATACACAGTAGCATGGAGGACATTATACAGTAGAATGGGGAACATAAGACAGCAGAATAGGGTTTATTATACTGCACCATGGGGTATATTATGCAGAAGAATGGGGGATAGTACACAGCAGCCTTGCGGACATTATAAAGCACCATGGGGGGAAATTACACAGCAGCATGGGGGACATTTTACAGCAGAATGCCAGATATTACAAAACAGAATGGGGATATTACACAGCAGCATGAAGAACATTATACAGCAAAATTGGAGACGTTATACACCAGAATGGGGGATATTAGAAAGCAGAATGGGGCATATTACACAGCAGCATGGGAGATATTACACAGCATAATTGGGGAAATTACACAGCAGCATGGGGATATTACACAGCAAAATGGAGATTATACACAGCAGCATGGGAGACATACAGCAGAGTGGCAGATATTACAGAGTAGCATGGAGAACACTACACAGCAGTAGGGGGGACATTACACAGCAGAATGGGGGACAGTACACTGCAGCATGGGGATATACAGTAGAATGGGGTATATTACACAACAGCATTGGGTATATTATACAGCAGCATGGGGGTGAATTACACAGCAGCATTGGTTACATTATACAGCAGCATTGGGTACATTACACATTAGCATAGGGAACATCACAGAGGAGAATGGGAGACATTATACAGAAGAATGGGGGTATATTACACAGAAGCATAGGGGAGATTACACCGCAGCATGGGGGACATTACACAGCAACATGGGGGACATTATACAGCAGAATAGAGGGATATTACACTGTAGCATGGTAGAAAATACACAGCAACATGGGGGATATTACAAAGCAGAATGGGGGATATTACACATCGGCATGGGAGATATTATTCAGCAAAATTGGAGACATTTAAAAGCAAAATGGGAGATATTACACAGCAGCATGGCCAGGGCTGTATTTGGCCATCATGCTGCCCTAGACACTTTATGTGGTCGTACCCTTTACTGACAACGTAAAATTATGATTTTGTGCACGCGACATCTATTTAAGACACTACTCTGTAACACACTTGAAAAAGTGCTAAACGCCATAGGAATGAAGATCTGCACTTGCTGCGCATACGTTCAGTTTTATTTTGCTTATTTTAACAGCTCCAGGTTTTCAAAGACACTAAGTGGTTAAAACAGGTATTTGAACCATTTTTCATGCTGTTGCCACCAAGAAGTCGCTAGACTAGTACTTAAAACAATTTCAATTTAAAAAAGATGCCAGTGTTTCCTAACCTGTCCATGTGTAAAGGCCATGGTGTGCACACACCCAAACCGTTCACATGCCCTTCAGGTAGTAGTTAAAGCGCTTGTACACAGACTACAGTTGGCTGAACCCAGAGAAAACAATCTCGGCCGACAGTCGGATTGTCAGAGGAGTGATGACCCAGCACGTCCAATTTTGGACTGTGGATCCTTTTTTCTCTAAGAGGTGAGCCACTGCCAGAGATGTGTAGTAGCGTCTGTCTCATAAAGAACACGACCACTCAACAAAGTGAACGCTCCTGTGTATGCGAGAATCAGGGAGACAGCTGCCAGCCGCATGATGGGACACCTCTCTATAGTGTATGGGACAGTCAGGGAGATAGCTGACAGCCAAATGATGGGACACCTGTGTATAGTGTATAGGAAAGTCAGGCAGGATAACTGCCAGCCGCATGATGGGACACCTATCTATAGTGTATGGTAGATATAATGATCTACTATTAAACCTAATAAATTAAATATTGCTACATCTACACAAATACATCACCAGAACCAACCTCAAATCACGATAACATTACCAGAACCACAATCTGTATATGACAACATCTCCAGAACCAACCTCAAATAATGATAACATTATCAGAACCACCATTTGTACATGACAACGTCTCCAGAACCAACCTCAAATCACTACTACATCACGAGAACCACCATCTGCACACTGCTACATTACCAGAACCACCATCTGCACACTGCTACATTACCAGAACCGCCATTGGTATATGAATGCATAATCAGAACCAAGCTGAAATCACTACTACATCACCAGAACCATCATTGGTACATGACTACATTACCAAAATCAAGCTCAAATCACTACTACGTCACCAGAACGAAAGCTAACCCAACATCAAATTGTCTGGCATGAAACTGCAGCCCCTAGTATGTATGTAACAATAATAAGGAGATAGCAGGATTTGTTACCAGTCATAATCAGACTGCGGACAATACAGGAACCAAAGTACTGTGAAACATTTAAAAAATACCTTAATTTTTGGGAGATATCTTCTATGTTTTACGTACATTAATTCTGAGCACATTTCTGGTGGTCTGGGTCCTGAGACCCCCGTAAATTGATCAAAAGACCCCTTACAACTGCATGGTTCAGAAGACAGGACTACTTCCTACAGCTTCTGCTCTGTGCTGTGTGTGCTCTTCTAAAAGAGCTTTTCAGCTATTTTTGGGAGTTTCAAGAACAGATTCCTCACCAATCTGCTCAGAATTATTGGGCATAAAACAAAAAATTCTCCCAAAAGGTTAGTTACTTTTTGAGGAGCACTTTGATCTGCCATGAGAAGGGCAGATCAAAGTATTGTAGTGCACTTGCGCAAGACCTCAATGTCGGCTGCTGTGGATGAAGTAGAATGCATCATGCACCCAGGATTCTGAAGAAGGAGGACAAAGATGGCCGAAAGAAGAGGCGCCTCTATTGGAGAATGGAGACACCCATTCGACCAGTCTGCACCGCATCGCCCTTTAGGTGAGTATTTGTAACGCCTGCCTGGATCCACAGACTCAGATGGGCTGTAATGGGGAGGCTAGAGGGAAGCCACTCACGAAGCAGAACCTTCAGAACCCTGAAACCCTTTAACCTCTATACAGGGATTTGGAATTACACAGGGCCCTGGTGATCACTACCTGTGGAAGGCTGCAGTCCGATGAGAGTAGTAGTCAGGCAGGGCAAACCAGGAATTGCGGAACAGGGACAGAATCGGCAGGCAATGACATGGTCAGCAAATGTAGCAGAGGTCAAATCCGGATCGGGCAGCGAGGTACAAATACAGTAAAGCAGGAGGGTAGTCAGAAAACACGCAAAAGTCAGCACACAGGAATAACCAAACAGAACAGGACGTAACAGGAGCCTGGAAAATCAGAACTATCTCTGGCAGTTGTGATGTGACAGGAGGGGAAAAAAGAAGGGTGTGGTGTCTTCCCATTGGCTGTAGCTGAACGCTGGCAACTTCAGCTGGAAGACACATACCACCCACAGTCAGCCAGCGGTACTGCAGATCCCAAGATAACCCAACCCAGTGGATGATCGGAGCCTGCGCCCACCTGTGCCACTGGCATCGACTCCTCTCCCATCACCAGCACCATCCACGGCAGGAACACGGGGACCCTCAAAACCCGGCTTCCCAGGAAACTGGAGGTGAAACCGCCGGACCAGACCCTTAGCATGAATATCGCTCGCAAGGACCCATGACCTCTCCTCAGGGCCGTAACCCCTCCAATGCACCAAATACTGTACCGACCCTCTGAAGAAACGGGAATCAAGTATTCTCTGTACCTCATACTCCAAGTTACCTTCAACCAAAACAGGAGGAGGGGGGGCACTGACTGGTTGAACGGGGACACGATATAACTTGAGGATGGGGGGAGTTGCAGGCGGAAAGCTGGATGGATTCCTGATACTGATTATTGATAGTAAACTCAGCTAGCGGCAGATATTCCACCCAGTCAGACTGACGGTCAGACACATAACACCGGAGATATTGTTCAAGGGTTTGATTGGAACGTTCGGTCTGACCATTGGTCTCTGGGTGGTAGGCAGATGAAAAAGATAGCTCTATATTGATCTTTTTACAAAATGCCCTCCAGAATTTCGAGACGAACTATGTTCCTCGGTCAGAAACAATATTTTCCGGAACCCCGTGTAACCGCACAATATGCCTAATAAACAACTTGCTAAGAGATTGAGAATTGGGTAATCCGGACAGAGGAACAAAATGACACTGTTTGCTGAATCTATCCACTACTGCCCAGATACAGGTCTTCCCTTCTGAGGGTTGAAGGTCAGTGATGAAGTCCATGGAGAGATGTGTCCAAGGGCTTACTGGAGTAGGTAGGGACTGGAGAAATCCAGGGCGGGTACGGGGTGCCTTGGCTCAAACACAAATTTCACAAGCCAGTACATATTCCTTACAATCTTTCGCTATGGTTGGCCACCAAAAATTCCTGGTTACTAATCGGAGGGTATTGCCGATACCAGGGTGACCTGCCAGCACAGAATTGTGGGATTCCTGGAGTACCCATAGGCGAAGTGAGGGGGCGACAAACAGTTTATGGACAGGAGTGGTTTCAGGAGCTTGGTCTTGGTCCGCAGTATTATAAGGTGATTGTTATGTTCTACACAGCGGCCTGGGCTCTTATATACAGCATGTCAGAATGCTGTACATAAGAGCCCACTAGCGGTGGCCGCAGCTTATAGGCCCCAAATCTGGTGACAGGTTCCCTTTAAAGAAGCACTCCGGTCATTTTTTTTCCCCTAAAAAATTATTGTTCAGCTCACCTTTCTTCCTATGCCACAAAATCCGAGGGGTGTTCGTGGTCAGTGGTCATTTTAAATAAAACTCTTTATGAAAGAGAAATATCCACCATACTAAATGACCACTCTACCTAAAGGCATTTGAACGAGGACCCAACAAATATTTTTTCTACCAAATTACAGAATATTCTACAACAAGGTTAAGATTGGGGGATTCTAAACAAGAAAACCTAGGAATATCTCGTGGTGGATACTCCTATTTGCCCCATCTTTCAGAGTCTACCCAAAGTTCACAAGGACACCTTCCCCCCTCTATTAAGACTGATTGTTGCTAGAACGGGATCGCTAACCAGCCACCTGTCAGATTGGTTAGACAATATTTTACAACCGCTCATGAAACGCACAGTCGTTTACATAAAGGACGCAAAAAGCCTCCTCCAGAATCTTAAGGAGATGAAATGGACTGAACATTCCTTTTGGATTACTAGCGACGTAGTGGCAAAGAGCCCTAATGCTGAGCACCCCCACACTACCTCACGTCTCATACTGAGTCCCCTACACTGCTCCACTACATACTGAGCCCACCCATGCTGCCCCGTTTCCATACTGAGACCTCATACTGCGCCTGTTCATGCTGAATCCCCATGCTAGCTCCTTTTCGATAATGAGCTCCCAATCCTTCCCCCTCTCTATACTTAATGCATTGATACACACGTCACTTCTGGGGTGGTGGACAAGGAGGGTCCCAAACAGTTGTAGAAACTTGGCACTCGAGATCAACGTGAATAGTGGTTTTTATTATAAAGAACTTGTAGGACCAGCACAAGCACATCATTGCCACACAGACAGCGGTGGACACCACGTCATACTGGGCTACGCCGCTCGCCACACTACTATACTTTGAGGACCCTCTGCACGCACTGATTAAGGTCATTTGACCAAAACATCTGTACTTGTGCTGGTCCTACAAGTTCTTCACAATAAAAACCACTGTTTACATTAATCTTGAGTACAAAGTTTCTACATCTACCCCTCTCCATACTGAGAACCCCAACATACTGAGTCCTTACACTTTTCCCCATTGATTTTATCCTTTGCACTATCTTTCACTGTGTAAGCCTCCCTAAACCCACCATCTACAGCAATAGGCCCCCTAAACCCTCCTCTACAGCAATAAGCTCCCTTATCCCCCTCTACAGCAATAGGCTACCTAAACTTGCCATCTACAGCAATAGGCCCCCTAAACCCCCCTCTACAGCAATAGGCAAGCTAAACCCCCTATCTACACCAATAGGCTCCCTAAGCCCCCTTCTACAGCAATAGGCTCCCCAAACCGCCCTCTACAGCAATAGGCCCCCTAAACCTTCCTCTACAGCAATAGCCCCCCTAACCCTCCACAGCAATAGGCCCCTTAAACCCCCCTCCTACAGCAATAGGACCCTAAATACTCCTCCTACAGCACTAGGCCTCCTAAACCCCACCTCCTACAGCGATACTCTCCATAAACCCCTCTCCTACGGCAATAGGCTCCCTAAACACCCCTCCTACAGCAATAGACCCCCTATCTCTAAGACTATACTAACAGCCCCAGCTCCCCAACCACTGTCTAGAGTCATAGGCCCGCCAATCCCCAGACTACAATAATAGGCCTAATCCTTAGTCTTTAGCCTCTGCCTGTCCCTCCCCCGCAATCACCAGACTATAGCCTCTACCTGCCCCTCCCCCGCAATCCCCAGACTATAGCCTTTACCTGCCCCTCCCTCGCAATCCTGACTATAACCTTTGCATGCCCCTCACCTGCAATCCCCAGACTATAGCCTTGACCTGCCCCTCCCTCGCAATCCCGACTATATCCTCTACCTGCCCCTCCCGCACAATCCCCAGACTATAACCTCTGCCTGCCCCTCCCCTGCAATCCCCAGACTATAGCCTCTGTCTGCCCCTCCCCCAGAAACCTCACATTGAAGCCTCATGGGAGATATTACACAGCAGAATGGGGGATATTACAACTTAGTATTGAGTACATTATACAGCAGCATGGGAGGAAATTACACAGAACCATAGGGACAATATACAGCAGAATGGGGGATATTACCAAGCAACATGGGGGACATTATAAAGCAGAATAGGGGTATATTACAATGTAACATGGCGGACATTACATAGCAACATGGGGGGACATTATACAGCAGAATGGGGGATATTACAAAGTAGAATGGGCGATATTGTACAGCAGAATGGGGCATATAAAACAGCAGCATGGGATATATTACACAGCAGAATGTTGATTTTCCACAAAAGCATGGGAGTCATACAGCAGAATGGCAGATATTACACAGTAGCAAGGAGGACATTATACAGCAGTAGGGGGGATAGTTCACTGCAGCATTGGGGATATTATACAGCAGAATGGGGGAAATTACACAAAAGCATTAAGTACATTCTACAGCAGCATGGGAGAAATTACACAGAAGCATGGGGAAGATTACAGAGGAACATGGGAGACAAAATACAGCAGAATGGGGTATATTACACTGCAGCATAAGGGACATTACACAGCAGCATGGGGGATATTACACAGCAACATGGGGGAAATTATAAGGTACAGTAGGGGAATATTACAATACTAGAAGGTGGCCCGATTCTAACGCATCGGGTATTCTAGAATTTATTGTGTAGTTAATGTATGATTTTTGTTATATATATATATATATATAGATGTTGTTGTGTGTAGTTACCAAGTCTTTGTGAAGGGCGCTGTAAATGTTCTGGGTGTTGTCTGGGTGTGGCGGTGTGAGAGAGCGGTGTTATTTGTGTGTTGCGTTGTTTGTGGAGCGCTGTATGTCTGCAGCGTTGTGTGTAGGTGGTGCTGTGAGTGTTGTGTGGTTTGTGTGGGTGTGTGTGTGTGTGTGTGTGGTGCTGTGTGTGGGGTGTGTTATGATCCGAAACCATGGAAGACAACCATAAATCATTGGTAAAAGGTGACAAGAGCATTGGCAACTAATTTGGCCGCCATCCCCTTACTAACCATCACAACTAGAAGTAGCCGAGGGGTGAACTAACATCCTGTGCACCGCAAACCCAGCCGGAGAACTAGCTATCCTAAAAGAAAGAAAGATGAATAACTCTCTGCCTCAGAAAATAGATAAAGAATAGCAAGCCCCCCACATTCAAAGACTGCGGTGATATAGGAAAACACAATACACAGATAGATGATAGGATTAGCAAAAGGTGAGGCCCTACTGACTAAATAGGACAGGACAGGAAAGGGACTGATGGTGGCCAGAGAAAAACCCTGCAAAAATCCAACAACCTGATAGTACAAAAAAGCCCTCAGATCGCTAGATCTGAACTCCGTCCTATACCAGGCGCTCTTGTCATACCAATGAACAGAAAGCAGGAACCATTACAAATTCAAGAAGCAACAAACACATGGACTTATAGGAGCAATACTCCAAACATAGCTGCAGGGAGCTTTCCAGCTAAGCAACTGAGAGGGAATATCTCTGCATGCATATAAACTGAAAACAACCACAGCAAATGACAAACTCAGACAAGAACAAAAAGAACCAAAACAAAAATAAAGAGCCAAGCACTTATCTGGGGTAGATGTGGTCTGGAGCAGGATGACGCAGGCTGGTGAACAAAGAACTGACATCCGACATAGCCTGTTATCAGACCAGGGTTTAAATAAGCAGAGAGTTAGCAATGGAAACGCCCATTGCTCAACACACCTGGTCTCTGTCCAAACCATTCCTGGCCACAAGAGGGAGCCTCACAGCAGCCAAAGCATAACTGACATTCACAACAGGGGTGTGTGTGTGTTTTGGGGGGAGGTATGTTTTGTGCAGTGTGTGTGTGTGTTGGAGGAGTAGTCCTGGGGAGAGAGGAGGATAATAGGAGGAGCAGTCCTGCGGGGGAGAGGAGGATAATAGGAGGAGTAGTCCTGGGGAGAGCGGAGGATAATAGGAGGAGTAGTCCTGAGGGAGAGGAGGATAATAGGAGTAGTCCTGGAGGTGAAGAGTATAATACGAGGAGTAGTCCTGGGGTGGAGGAGTATAATAGGTGGAGTAGTCCTGGAGGAGGAGGTGTATAATAGGAGTAGTCCTGGGGGGAATATAATAGGTGGAGAAGTCCTGGGGGGAGGCGTCTAATAGGTGAAGTAGTCCTGGGGGAGGAGTATAATAGGTGGAGTAGTCCTGCGGGGAGGTGTCTAATAGGTTGAGTAGTTGTGAGGGGAGGTGTATAGGTGCCCAATGTGTGGGCGGCATGGCCGAGCAGGCAAAGCGTGAGGAGGGCGTGGACGAGCGGGCAAAGCATGTTAGGGTCGTGGCCAAGCGGGCAAAGTGTGTGGGGGGCGTGGCCAAGCAGGCAGTGTGTGGGGGCATGGCCAAGCGGGCACAGTGTGCGGGGGGAATGGCCAGGCCGAGCCAAGCGGCCAATGCATGTGGGGGCATGGCCGGGTTGAGCCAAATGACCAATGCGTGTGGGGGAATTGGCCAGGCAGAGTCGAGCGGCCAATTCGACGGTTGTCACTGTAATAACTCATTTTGGAGCAAGACAGACAGACAGACAGATAAATGCAATTATATATATATATATATATATATATATATATATATATATATATATAGATAGATAGATAGATAGATAACGTGGCGGACATTACACAGCAACATGGGAGACATTATAAAGCAACATTGGGACATTACAAAGCAGAATGGGGCATATTACACAGCAGCATGGGAGACATAACACAGCAGAATGGGGTATATTACAAATCAGAATGAGAATATTACAGACCAGCAAGGGTTTATTATACAGCAAAATTGGAGAAATTATACAGCAAAATTGGGGATATTACACAGCAGCATTGGGGATATTACACAGCAGCATGAGGGATAATCCAGAGCAGCATTGGCTATGTTATAAAGCAGAATGGGGGATGTTACACTGCAGCATGGGAATACTACACAGCAAAATGGGCATATTACACAGCAATATGAAAGACATACAGCAGAATGGCAGATATTACACAGTAGGATGGAAGATATTATACAGCAGAATGGGGGATATTACAAAGCAGAAAGGGGATATTACACAGCACCAAGGGGGATATTACCCAGCAAAATGGGGGATATTATGCAGCAGCATTGGGTAGATTATACAGCAGCATGAGGTAAATTACACAGCAGCATAGGGACAATATACACAATATACATATAATGGGGGACATTACTTAGCAAATGGGAGACATTATACAGCAGAATGGGGGGTATTACAAAGTAGAATGGGGGATGTTACGCAGCAACATGGAGGACAATATACAGCAGAATTGGGGATATTAGACAGCAACATGGGGGACATTACACAGCAGAATGGGGGATATTACACATCAGCATGAGGGATATTACATAGCAGAACGGGGGATGTTACACAGCATAATGGTTACATAGTAGCATGGGGATATTACACAGCAGCATGGAAGACATACAGAAAAATGGCAGATATTACAAAATACCTTGGAGGACATTATACAGCAGCAGAGGGAGACATTACACAGCAGAATGGAAAAGAATACACTGCACCATGGGGTATATTATACTATATATTATACTGTATATATACTATTATATTATACAGCAGAATGGGGTATATTACAGAGCAAAATGGGAAACATACTTTAGACTCTACACTGCAGCATGGTGATATTACACAGCAGCATAGGAGACATACAGCAGAATGGCATATATTACAAAAAACAGGGGGTCATTATACAGCAGCAGTGGGGACGTTACACAGCAAAATGGAAAAAAGTACACTACACCAAAGGGGATATTACACAGCAGAATGGGGGATATTACACAGCAGCATTGGGTACATTAAACAGCAGCAAGAGGAGAAATTTCACGGCAGCATGGGGGACATTAACCCCTTAACGACCGCGGGCAGTAATTTTACGTCCTAGCGGTCATAATGTTACTGCCCGCGGTCTGCCGGCGGCAGCATGCCGCGATTGGCGCACATCTCAGCTGATTTTCACAGCTGAAATGTGTGCCTGCTAGGAATGAGCAGAATCGTTATCTGCTCGTGCCGTTTAACCCCTGAAATGGCGCTGTCAATATGTGACAGCGCCATTATAAACGCGATTGCGGTAAAATTTTACTTACCGCCCGATACCGGAAGTCACGTGACATGATCACGTGACTTCCGGTGGTTGTCATGGTAGCACAGGGTCATGTGATGACTCCTATGCTAGACATGAACCACTTTCAGTTTCACTTTTACCGGAGGCCAGTGAAACAGGAAGTGACCGTATCTGCTGTTTACAGCTGTATAGCTGTGATCAGCAGAGAGTGCAGAGCGATTGGATTGCTGATTGCTAAAGCCCTCTAGGGGGACTAGTTAAATAAAAAAAAAGTGAAAAAAAAGTTTTAAAAAGTTTTAAAAAAAACAAAAAAACCCTAAAAGTTCAAATCACCCCCCTTTCTCCCCATTGAAAATTAAAGGGTTAAAAAAATAAAAAATATACACATATTTGGTATCGTCGCATTCAGAAACACCTGATCTATCAAAATATAAAATAAATTAATCTGATCAGAAAACGGCAAAAAAATTTTAAACGCCAAAATGACGTTTTGTCGCCACAACTTTTGCGCAAAATGCAATAACAGGCGATCAAAACGTAGCATCTGTGCAAAGATGGTACAGTTTAAAACATCAGCTCGAGATGCAAAAAATAAGCATTCACTGAGCCGTAGATCCTGAAAAATGAGAACCCTGCAGGTCACGGAATATGGCGTAAAACGTGCGCCACTTTTTTCAGAAAAACTTCCGATTTTTTTTAATACCTTATATAAAAGTAAACCTATACATGTTTGGCGTCTACGAACTTGCACTGACCTGAGGCATCACACCCACACATCAGTTTTAACATACAGTGAACAGAGTGAATAAAATATCTCAAAAACAATAGTGCAATCACACTTTTTTTGGAATTTTTCTGCATTTGGAATTTTTTTTGCCGTTTTCCAGTATACTGTATGGTAAAACTTACAGCTTCATTTAAAAGTACAGCTCGTTCCACAAAAAATGAGCCCTCACATGACCATATTGACTGAAAAATAAAAAAGTTACGTCTCTCAGAAGAAGAATGGCGAAAAAAACCCAGAAAGCGAAAAATGGGCCGGTCGTGAAGGGGTTAAAAAGCAGAATGGGGGATATTATACTGCCGCATGGGAAACATTATACAGCAGAATGGGGATATTACACAGAAAGATGGGAGGCATGCTGCAGAATGGCAGATAATACACAGTAGAATGGATGACATTATACAGCAGAACGGAGGGATATTACATAGCTACATGGGGAACATTATACAGTTGAATGGGGATATTACAAAGCAGCATGGGGGACATTACAGAGCAACATGGGGGACATTTTACAACATATTTGGGATATATTACACAGTAACATGGGGAACATTACAGAGCAACATGGGGGACATTATACAGCAAAATGGGGGATATTACAAAGCAGAATGTGGGATGTTACACAGCAGCATGGGGGATATTACACAAGAGCATGGGAGACATTACACAGCAGAATGTGGGATGTTACACAGCAGCATGGGGGATATTACACAAGAGCATGGGAGACATTACACAGCAGAATGTGGCTATTACACAGAAAGATGGGAGGCATGCTGCAGAATGGCGGATAATAAAAAGTAGCATGGAGGACGTTATACAGCAGAATGGGGGATATTACACAGAAGCATGGAAAACATTGTACAGCAGAATGAGGCATATTATAAAGCAGCATAAGGGACATTACACAGCAGCATGGGGTACATTACTCAGCAGCATAGAGAACATGACAGAGGAGCATGGGAGGCATTATAAAGCAGAATGGGGGTATATTATAGAGCCGCATAGGGCAGATTACACCGCAGCATGGGGAACATTATGCAACAGCATGTGGGACATTACACAGCTACATGGGAGACATTATACAGCAGAATAGGGGATATTACACATCAGCAAAGGGAACATTACACAGCAGCTTTTGGAACATTACACAGGAACCAGTGGGATATTATACAGCAGAATAGGGGATATTACACTGTAGCATGGGGAACATTACACAGAAATATTTGGGGACACCATACAGCAGAATGGGAGATATTACAAAGCAAAAAGTGGGATATATTACACAGCAGCATGGGAGACATTATACAGAAGAATGGGGGTATTACATAGGAGCATGGGATACATACAGCAGAAGGCCAGATATTACACAGTAGCATGGAGGACATTATACAGTAGAATGGGGAACATAAGACAGCAGAATAGGGTTTATTGTACTGCACCATGGGGTATATTATACAGAAGAATGGGGGATAGTACACAGCAGCATTGCGGACATTACATAGCAGCATGGGGGAAATTACACAGCAGCATGGGGGATATTTTACAGCAGAATGCCGGATATTACAAAACAGAATGGGGATATTACACAGCAGCATGGGGGATATTACATAGCAGAATGGAAAATATTACACAGCAGCATGAATGATATTATACAGCAAAATTGGAGACGTTATACACCAGAATGGGGGATATTAGAAAGCAGAATGGGGCATATTACACAGCATAATTGGGGATATTACACAGCAGCATGGGGATATTACACAGCAAAATGGAGATTTTACACAGCAGCAGGGCATGGGAGACATACAGCAGAGTGGCAGATATTACACAGTAGCATGGAGAACATTATACAGCAGTAGGGAGAACATTACACAGCAAAATGGGGGATAGTACACTGCAGCAAGGGGGATATACAGTAGAATGGGGTATATTACACAACAGCATTGGGTACATTATACAGCAGCAGCATGGGGGTGAATTACACAGCAGCATTGGGTACATTATACAGCAGCATTGGGTACATTACACATTAGCATAGGGAACATGACAGAGGAGAATGGAAGATATTATACAGCAGAATGGGGGTATATTACACAGCAGCATAGGGGAGATTACACCGCAGCATGGGGGACATTATGGGGGACATTATACAGCAGAATAGAGGGATATTACACTGTAGCATGGTAGAAAATACACAGCAACATGGGGGATATTACACAGCGGCATGGGAGATATTATTCACCAAATTTGGAGACATTTTACAGCAGAATGAGGGATATTACATAGTAGCATGGGCAGGGCTGTATTCGGCAGTCATGCTACCCTAGACACTCTATGTGGTTGCATCCTTTACTGACAACGTAAAATTATAATTTTGTGCACGCGACCTCTATTTAAGACACTACTCTGTAACACACTTGAAAAAGTGCTAAACGCCATAGGAATGAAGATCTGCACTTGCTGCGCATACGTTCAGTTTTATTTTGCTTATTTTAACAGCTTCAGGTTTTCAAAGACACTAAAGGGTACTTTACAGACTGCGACATCGCTAGTAATCTCATTAGTGATGTTAAATTCTAGATTACAAGTGCGATCTTTTGAGATCGCACAAAGGTCATTTTACACATGTGCGATCTCGAAAGATCGCACTTGCGATCTAGAATTTCACATCGCTAACGAGATCGCTAGCGATATCACAGTGTGTAAACTACCTTTAAGTGGTTAAAACAGGTATTTTAAACATTTTTCATGCTGTTGCCACCAAGAAGTCGCTGACTAGTACTTAAAACAATTTCAATTTAAAAAAGATGACAGTGTTTCCTGACCTGTCATACTCCTGAAAAACTCAATAGATTCACAGATGTGTAAAGGCCATGGTGTGCACACACCCAAACCGTTCACATTCCCTTCAGATAATAGTTAAAGCGTTTGTACACAGACTACAGTTGGCTGAACCCGGAGATAGACAGGCTCGGCCGACAGTCTGATTGTCAGAGGAGTGATGACCCAGCAGGTCGAATTTTAGACTGTGAATCCTTTTCTCTCTAAGAGGTGAGCAACTGCCAGAGATGTGTAGTAGCGTCTGTCTCAGAGAACACGACCACTCAACAAAGTGAACGCTCCTGTGTATGCGAGAATCAGGGAGACAGCTGCCAGCCGCATGATGGGACACCTGTCTATAGTGTATGGGACAGTCAGGGAGATAGCTGCCAGTCAAATGATGGGACACCTGTGTATAGTGTATAGGAGAGTCAGGTAAAATATTTGCTAGCCGCATGATGGGACAGCTGTATAGGAGAGTCAGGGAGATAGCTGACAGCCAAATGATGGGACACCTGTCTATAGTGTATAGGAGAGTCAGGCAGGATAACTACCAGCCGCATGATGGGACACCTATCTATAGTGTATGGGAGATATAATGATCTACTATTAAATCTAATAAATTAAATATTGCTACATCTACACAAATACATCACCAGAACCAACCTAAAATCACGATAACATTACCAGAACCACAATCTGTATATGACAACATCTCCAGAACCAACCTCAAATAATGATAACATTATCAGAACCACCATTTGTACATGACAACATCTCCAGAACCAACCTCAAATCACTACTACATCACGAGAACCACCATCTGCACACTGCTACATCACCAGAACCACGATCTGTACACTGCTACATTACCAGAACCGCCATTGGTATATGAATGCATAATCAGAACCAAGCTGAAATCACTACTACATCACCAGAACCATCATTGGTACATGACTACATTACCAAAATCAAGCTCAAATCACTACTACGTCACCAGAACTAAAGCCAACCCAACATAAAATTGTCTGGCATGAAACTGCAGCTCCTAGTATGTATGTAACAATAATAAGGAGATACCAGGATTTGTTACCAGCCATCATTAGACTGCGGACAATACAGGAACCATAGTACTGTGAAACATTTAAAAAATACCTTAATTTTTGGGAGATATCGTCTATGTGTTAGGTACATTAATTCTGAGCACATTTATGTGGGTCTGGGTCCTGAGACCCCCGTAAATTGCTCAAAAGACCTTTTTGAAGTGCACGGCTCAGGAGACAGGACTACTTTCTACAGCATTCGCTCTGTGCTGTGTGTGCTCTTCTAAAAGAGCTTTTCAGCTATTTTGGGGAGTTTCAAGAACAGATTCCTCACCAATTTGCTCAAAATTATTGGGCATAAAACAAAAAATGTTCCCAAAAGTTTAGTTACGTTTTGAGGAGCACTTTGATCTTCCCTGAGTAGGGCAGATCTAAGTATTGTAGTGCGCTTGCGCAGGACCTCAATGCTGTCTACTGTGGATGACGTAGAATGCATCATGCACCCAGGATTCAGAAGAAGGAGGACACAGATGGCCGAAAGAGGAGGCGCCGCTATTGGAGAATGGAGACACCAATCCGACCAGTCTGCACCGCATCGCCCTTTAGGCTATGTGCGCACGTTGCGTAAATACATGCAGTTACGCTGCGCTTTGTAGCGCAGCGAAACTGCATGCGTCCTGCGTCCCCTGCACAGTCTATGGAGATTGTGCAGGGGCCGTCCGCACGTGGCGTCTTGGAGCGCAGCGCTTCGGCTGCTGCCCGAAGCGCTGCTTTCTAAGAAGTGACATGTCACTTCTTCCGTGCGCTTTGCCGGCAGCTCCTGCTCTGTCTATGGCAGGAGCTGCAGGCAGAGCGCATGGAATCGGCTTTTTTTTTTTCTCTACGGACATTTTCTGCAGCGATTTGAAGCGCACGTGTGCTCTTCAGATCGCTGCAGAAATTTCTGCAGAGCTAGTACGCAACATGCGCACATAGCCTTAGCTGAGTATTATAAGGTGATTGTTATGTTCTACACAGCAGCCTGGGGTCTTATCTACAGCATGTTAGAATGCTGTACATAAGAGCCCACTAGTGGTGGCCCTAGCTTATAGCCACCAAATCTGGTGACAGGTTCCCTTTAAAGAAGAACTCCGGTCATTTTTTTCCCCTAAAAAATTATTGATCAGCTCACCTGTCTTCCTATGCCACAAAATCCGAGGGGTGCTCGTGGTCTGCTGGTTACGGGGATCAGTGGTCATTTTAGATAAAACTCTTTATGAAAGAGAAATAACCACCATACTAAATGACCACTCTACCTATAGGTCTTTGAATGAGGACCCAACAAATGCTTTTTCTACCAAATTACAGAATATTCTACAACAAGGTTATAAATGGGGGATTCTAAACAAGAAAACCTAGGAATACCTCATGGTGGATACTCCTATTTGCCCCATCTTTCAGGGTCTACCCAAAGTTCAAAAGGACACCTCCCCCCCTCCGTTAAGACCCATTGTTGCTAGCACGGGATCTCTAACCAGCCACCTTTCAGATTGCTTAGACAATATTTTACAACCGCTCATGAAGCGCACCGTCGTTTACATAAAGGACACAAAAAGCCTCCTCCAGAATCTTAAGGAGATTAAATGGACTGAACATTCCTTTTGGATTACTAGCGACGTAGTTTCACTCTATCCCTGTATTCCCCATGAAGAAGCTTTACAAGCCCTATTTTTCCATCTTGATAAATATAGCACCCTGGATGACATCCATAAAGAATTTATTCTTACAGTAACTGGTTATCTACTTAAACATAATTTCTTCCAGTTTAATGGAATATATTCCTTACAAATCACAGGATGCCCTATAGGAGCTAGTTTGTCATGCGCTCTAGCAAACTTATACATGGCATACTGGAAAGAACAATACATACATACATACCGCAAACAATCCATTCCTCACACACATCTGGTCACACATGTACACTAGGTACATAGGTGACCAGATGTTTATCTGTGATCATAAAACAGATTTCACTCCACAAGCGTTTATCAAATCATTGAGCACATATCTGAACAACAATAACTTGAACCTGCGGTTTTCAGTTAATCTATTTTACCCATTCTGCACCTCTTCTTGACATACACCTATCAGGTAATTCCAATACAGGCGATATCGAGACAACTCTGTACAGGAAAGAGATCAGTGGAAACACCAACTTACATGAGGACAGTTGTCAAACTCCACACACTCTACTAAATTTACCGGTAGGCGAATTCCTCAGGGCCAAGAGGCTATGTTCCTCTGAAACCTCCTTTTCCACAGAAGCCAAGAACATCAGGAGTAGGTTGAAGAGGAGAGGGTATACCGACCATTCTTTGAATAGAGCACTAAGCATCTTTAGAACTAGGTCACGTGATGATCTATTGAGGGCTAAATCTAAGAATAATACCCATACTGAACGTGTTACCTTTTCCACCCCATATAGCCGGGATTTTTTCAACATCAAAACATTTTCTTTACAATACCTTCCTCTCTTACAGCAGGATAGAGAATTAAATCATATACTCTCACGAGGTGTCAATATTGTGGCTACAAAAGCTAAACCTACAACCTACCGACAAATCTTTAAATAGGTCATAAACCTTTCCTTTTTCTACATAAGCACAAACAATCTCTAGAATTTAAGGTCTAAAAACAGGAATTTTTTGATCCATCATAACAATGCAGAAACATATTTTAATTTAATACCTTTTTTTTCCCATATTCTATAAGCCTAGTTTTCTCATGGACCCTTCTTTACATAATATTTGTAAGTATATTTTATATTTCTTATTACTTTCTTTCAGATTAATCATAATAAAATCATACACCATATACATACACTCTGCACATTTTTTTCATTTTATTTTATTTTATTTTTCATTCCTGGATAAGGAATTTCATTATACTTGTTTTACTTTACTCCACTTCATTCCGTTTTCACATTTTCAGTCCATTGAGTTAATATTATTCACACCTGTTTTCTATCCCTAACAATGGTCACACCCTCAAACCTCTCTCACTCAGGTATTTGTCTGACATATAAACCCGGTATCATAGACTGTATAGGTTATTTATGATTAAGGACTTTTTGTTTTTATGTACTGGTCCGAAACACGTCAAGATCACCCATGATTTAATGTTCACCTTGCGGTTTTCTTTCGCGAATTTTAAGATGCTTCAATAAAGAAATTTTGTTATATTTTACTGGAATTGGTGCTGGGTCCATACCTTCACGCCTTCTCTGCTTCACTTTTTCCCCTAAACCTAAGTAAATGTTAGTATAGTGTAAGGTTTGTGATAATTCACTTACAGATCGCTGTTTTCTCATGTACCTGACTCCATGATGACTTCACATTCACAGCTCGTCTTTGCAGACTTCCCTCTTCTCTGATCTTCTACAGAAATCTCACCATGGTGCCCCGAAAAATAACAATGTCATTATAATGTTCCGGAATAACAATACCTACAAATGCTGAGCCATAAATAAGCCCTATGCTGTGGACTGGAAAAAAAAAATGCTCCTCACTGTGCTCTCCGCAAAAGATTATTACTGCACACAATCCCTCTTAACGTACATGGCCTCCACACTATCCTCTCCTATAAAATATTCCCATCACAGCGTCCCCGCTTATAAACTATGACCGCAACTCTGCCCCCTAATAAAATTAAACGCCACACTGCTCTTCTTTATAAATTACACCCATTACATCTTTCTCAATTATAAAATATGATCTGCATATTGTCCTCACATCATGCTACCCCCTCTTCACAATGTCCCATGCATTCTGCCCTTCTCCATATGGGGCTCTCACACTGCTCTTCTCCACACTGAGCCACCATTGCTGCTCCTTCTTAATGCGCTTCAATTGCTGCCTGCCCCTTCTCCATAATGACGCCTCCATGCTGCCCCACTCATGATACAGAGACCACTATGCTATCTCACGCCTAAGGGCTCTTTTCCACCTGCGATTTGCATGTGCAAGTGCAATCCAATAAAAAAATCGGATTGGACTCGCACCAGTGTTTATCAATGAGCCAGTTTCCTCTTTCCTGTTATTTCTCCACACGAATCGTGCTCTCGGTGCAAACGCAGCATGCTGTGTTTTGCAATGACTCTCAGCTCACGCACCCTTACCATCACACTGCGGTGCACGCCTAGACAGCCAGTGGAGGAGAAAGTGCTTCCCCCATCTAATCCGCTCTTGTGATGCGATCGAAAGATCGCATCACAGTTGCATGACCCTCAGCTGATGCCGGCAGCAGAGGGTCATTAGAATATCACTCTTGAAGCTCTCGTATCGGACGCGGTACACAAGTGGAAAAGAGCCCTAATGGTGAGCACCCCCACACTACCTCACGTCTCATACTGAGTCCCCTACATTGCTCCACTCCATACTGAGCCCACTCATGCTGCCCCGTTTCCATACTGAGACCTCACACTGCCCCTGTTCATACTGAATTCCCTTGCTAGCTCCTTATTGATAATCCTTCCCCCTCTCCATACTTAATGCATTGATACACACGTCACTTCTTGGGTGGGGCACAAGTAGGGTCCCAAACCATATCAAATAGTTGTAGAAACTTGGCACTCAAGATCAACGTGAATAGGGGTTTTTATTATAAAGAACTTGTAGGACCAGCACAAGCACATCATTGCCACATAGACAGCGGTGGACACCACGTCATACCGGGCTATGCCGCTCGCCACACTACTATACTTTCTGAGGACCCTCTGCACGCAGTGATGAAGGTCTTTTGACCGAAACATCTGTCCTTGTGCTGGTCCTACAAGTTCTTCACAATAAAAACCACTGTTCACATTTATCTTGAGTACCAAGTTTCTACATCTACCCCTCTCCATACTGAGAACCCCAACATACTGAGTCCTTACACTTTTCCCCATCGATTTTATCCTTTGCACTATCTTTCACTCTGTAAGCCTCCCTAAACCTACCATCTACAGCAATAGGCCCCCTAAACCCTCCTCTACAGCAATAAGCTTCCTTGTCCCCCCTCTACAGCAATAGGCTACCTAAACTTGCCATCTACAGCAATAGGCCCCTTAAACCCCCCTCTACAGCAATAGGCAAGCTAAACCCCCCATCTACACCAATAGGTTCCCTAAGCCCCCTTCTACAGCAATAGGCTCCCCAAACTGCCCTCTACAGAAATAGGCCCCCTAAACCTTCCTCTACAGCAATAGCCCCCCTAAACCCCCCACAGCAATATAGGCCCCTTAAACCCCCCTCCTACAGCAATGGGACCCTAAACACTCCTCCTACAGCAATTGACCCCTTAACTCTAAGGGGTACTTTGCACGCTGTGACATTGCAAGCCGATGCTGTGATGCCGAGCGCGATAGTCCCCGCCCCCGTCGCAGCAGCGACATCTTGTGATTGCTGGCGTAGCGAACATTATCGCTAAGCCAGCTTCACATGCACTCACCAGTCCTGCGACGTCGCTCTGGCCGGCGACCCGCCTCCTTCCTAAGGAGGCGGGTCGTGCGACATCAAAGCGACGTCACACGGCAGGCGGCCAATAGCAGCGGAGGGGCGAAGATGAGCAGGATGTAATTATTCCGCCCACCTCCGTCATTCCACATTGCAGCAGGGACGCAGGTAGGAGATGTTCCTCTCTCCTGCGGCTTCACACACAGCGATGTGTGCTGCCGCAGGAACGAGGAACTACATCGTACCTGTCGCTGCACCGGCATTATGGAAATGTCAGAGACTACACCAATGATACGATAACGACGCTTTTGCGCTCGTCCGTCGTATCAAAAAGATTTTCACACTACATCGCAAGTGACGCCAGATGTGCGTCACTTTCGATTTGACCCCACCGACATCGCACCTGCGATGTTGTAGTGTGCAAAGCCGGCCTAAGACTATATTAACAGCCCAAGCTCCCCAACCACTATCTAGTCATAGGCCCACTAATCCCCAGACTACAATAATAGGCCGCCTAATCCTTAATCTTTAGCTTCTGCCTGTCCCTCCCCCGCAATCACAAGACTATAGCCTCTACCTGCCCCTCCCCCATAATCCCCAGACTATAGCCTTTACCTGCCTCTCCCTCACAATCCAAACTATATCCTATGCCTGCCCCTCCCCCACAATCCCCAGACTATAATCTCTGCCTGCCCCTCCCCTGCAATCCCCAGACTATAATCTCTGCCTGCCCCTCCCCTGCAATCCCCAGACTATAGCCTCTGCCTACCCCTCCCCCACAAACCTCACATTGGAGCCTCATGGGAGACATTACACAGAATGGGGGATATTACAACTTAGTATTGAGTACTTTATACAGCAGCATGGGGACAATAAACAGCAGAATGGGGGATATTACCAAGCAACACGGGGGACATTATACAGCACAATGGGGGATATTACACAGCAGCATAGGGGACATTATACAGCAGCATGGGGGATATTACACAGCATTATGGGGGACATTATACAGCAGAATAGGGGTATATTACAATGTAACATGGCGGAAATTACATATCAACATGGGGGGACATTATACAGCAGAATGGGGAATATTACAAAGTAGAATGGGCGATATTACACAGCAGAATGTTGATTTTCCACAAAAGCTTGGGAGTCATACAGCAGAATGGCAGATATTACACAGTAGAAAGGAGGACATTATACAGCAGTAGGTGGGACATTACAAAACAGAATGGGGGATAAATCACTGCAGCATTGGGGATATTATACAGCAGAATGGGGGAAGTTACTCAGAAGCATGGGGAAGATTACAGAATAACATGGGAGACATTATACAGCAGAATGGGGTATATTACACTGCAGCATAAGGGACATTACACAGCAGCATGGGGGATATTACACGAGCAACATGGGAGAAATTATAAGGCACAGTAGGGGAATATTACAATAGTAGAAGGTGGCCCGATTCTAACGCATCGGGTATTCTAGAATTTATTGTGTAGGTAATGTATGATTTTTGTTATATATATAGATGTTGTTGTGTGTAGTTACCAAGTGTTTGTTTGTGTAGGGCGCTGTAAATGTCCTGGGTGTTGTCTGGGTGTGGCGGTGTGAGAGAGTGGTGTTGTTTGTGTGTTGCATTATTTGTGAAGCGCTGTGTGTCTGCAGCGTTGTGTGTATGTGGTGCTGTGAGTGTTGTGCGGTTTGTGTAGGTGTGTGGGTGTGGTGCTGTGTGTGGGGTGTGTTATGATCTGGAACCATGGAAGACAACCATAAATCATTGGTAAAAGGTGACAAGAGCATTGGCAACTAATCTGGCCGCCATCCCCTTACTAACCATCACAACTAGAAGTAGCCGAGGGGTGAACTAACATCCTGTGCACCGCAAACCCAGCCGGAGAACTAGCTATCCTAAAGGAAGGAAAGATGAATAACTCTCTGCCTCAGAAAATAGATAAAGAATAGCAAGCCCCCCACATTCAAAGACTGCGGTGATATAGGAAAACACAATACACAGATAGATGATAGGATTAGCAAAAGGAGAGGCCCTACTGACAAAATAGGACAGGACAGGAAAGGGACTGATGGTGGCAAGAGAAAAACCCTGCAGTAGTCCTGGGGGGAGGAGCATAATAGGTTGAGTAGTCCTGAGGGGAGGTGTATAATTGCCCAATGTGTGTGGGGGGTGTGACCGAGCTGGCAAAGCGTGAGGGAGGCGTGGACGAGCGGGCAAAGCGTGTGGGGCGTGGCCTAGCGGGCAAAGTGTATGTGGGGTGTGGCCGAGTAGGCAAAATGTGGAGGGGGTGTGGCCAAGCGGGCACAGTGTGCGGGGGGCATGGCCAGGCCGAGCCACGCAGCCAATGCGTGTGGGGGGCGTGGCCAGGCCGAGCGGCCAATGCGTGCGAGGGGCGTGGCCGAGCCAAACGGCCAATGCGTGTGGGGGGCGTGGCCAGGCAGAGCGGCCAATGCGACAGTTGTCAATGTAATAACTCATTTTGGAGCAAGACAGACGGACAGAATAAGGCAATTATATATATAGATAACAAGGCGGACATTACACAGCAACATGGGGGACATTATAAAGCAACATTGTGACATTACAAAGCAGAATGGGGAATATTACACAGCAGCATGGGAGACATAAAACAGCGAAATGGGGTATATTACAAAGCAGCATGGGAATACTACACAGCAAAATGGGCATATTATACAGCAGCATCAAAGACATACAGCAGAATGCCAGATAATACACAGTAGCATGGAGGATATTATACAGCAGAATGGGGGATATTACAAAGCAGAAAGGGGATATTACACAGCACCAAGGGGGATATTACACAGCAGCATTGGGTAGATTATACAGCAGCATGAGGTAAATTACACATCAACATAGGGACAATATACACAATATACATATAATGGGGGGCATAACTCAGCAACATGGGAGACATTATACAGCAGAATTGAGGGTATTACAAAGTAGAATGGGGGATGTTACACAGCAAATGGAGGACAATATACAGCAGAATTGGGGATATTAGATAGCAACATGGGGAACATTACAGAGCAAAATGGGGGACATTACACAGCAGCATGGAAGACATACAGCAAAATGGCAGATATTACAAAATACCTTGGAGGACATTATACAGCAGCAGAGGGAGACATTACACAGCAGAATGGAAAAGAATATCCTGGGATATATTATACAGCAGAATGGGGTATATTACCGAGCAAATTGGGAGACATTATACATTAGAATGGGGGATATTACACTGCAGCATGGTGATATTACACAGCAGCATAGGAGACATACAGCAGAAAGGCATATATTATAAAAAATAGGGAGGACATTATAAAGCAGCAGGGGAGACATTACACAGCAAAATGGAAAAAAGTACACTGCACCAATGGGGATATTATACAGCAGAATGGGGGATATTACACAGCAGCATTGGGTACATTATACAGCAGCAAGAGGAGAAATTACACGGCAGCATGGGGGACATTAAAAAGCAGAATGGGGAATATTATACTGCAGCATGGATGACATTATGCAGCGGAATGGGGATATTATGCAGCGGAATAGGGATATTAAACAGCAGCATGGGGAATATCACATAACACCATGGGAAACATTATACAGCAGAATGGGGATATTACACAGAAAGATGGGAGGCATGCTGCAGAATGGCAGATAATACACATTAGAATGGATGACAATATACAGCAGAACGGAGGGATATTACATAGCTACATGGGGAACATTATACAGTTGAATGTGGAATATTACACAGCAGCCTGAGGGACATTATACAGCAGAATGATGATATTACAAAGCAGCATGGGGGACATTACAGAGCAACATGGGGGACATTATACAGCAAAATGGGGGATATTACAAAGCAGAATGTGGGATGTTACACAGAAAGATGGGAGGAATGCTGCAGAATGGCGGATAATAAAAAGTAGCATGGAGGACGTTATACAGCAGAATGGGGGATATTACACAGAAGCATGGGAAACATTGTACAGCAGAATGAGGCATATTAAAAAGCAGCATAAGGGACATTACACAGCAGTGTTGGGTACATTACACAGCAGCATAGAGAACATGACAGAGGAGCATGGGAGACATTATAAAGCAGAATGGGGTTATATCACACAGCCGCATGGGGCAGATTACACCGCATCATGGGGAACATTTTGCAACAGTATGGGGGACATTACACAGCTACATGGTAGACATTATACAGCAGAATATGGGATAGTACACATCAGCAAAGGAAACATTACACAGCAGCTTTTGGAACATTACACAGGAACCAGTGGGATATTATACATCAGAATAGGGGATATTACACTGTAGCATGGGGAGCATTACACAAATATTTGGGGACACCATACAGCAGAATGGGAGATATTACAAAGCAAAAAGTGGGATATATTACACAGCAGCATGGGAGACATAATACAGAAGAATGGGGGTATTACATAGGAGCATGGGATACATACAGCAGAATGCCAGATATTACACAGTAGCATGGACGACATTATACAGTAGAATGGGGAACATAAGACAGCAGAATACGGTTTACTATACTGCACCATGGGGTATATTATACAGAAGAATGGGGGATAGTACACAGCAGCCTTGCGGACATTATATAGCAGCATGGGGGGAAATTACACAGCAGAATGTGGGACATTTTACAAAACAGAATGGGGATATTACACAGCAGCATGGGGGATATTACATAGCAGAATGGGGCATATTACACATCAGCATGAGGGACATTATACAGCAAAATTGGAGACGTTATACACCAGAATGGGGAATATTAGAAAGCAGAATGGGGCATATTACACAGCAGCATGGGAGATATTACACAGCATAAATGGGGATATTACACAGCATAAATGGGGATATTACACAGCAAAATGGAGATTATACACAGCAGCATGGGAGACATACAGCAGAGTGGCAGATATTACACAGTAGCATGGAGAACATTACACAGGAGTAGGGGGGACATTACACAGGAGAATGGGGGATAGTACACTGCAGCATGGGGGATAAACAGTAGAATGGGGTATATTACACAACAGCATTGGGTACATTATACAGCTACATGGGGTTAAATTACAAAGCAGCATTGGGTACATTATACAGCAGCATTGGGTACATTACACATTAGCATAGGGAACATGACAGAGGAGAATAGGAGACATTATACAGCAGAATGGGGGTATATTACACACAGCATAGGGGAGATTACACCGCAGCATGGGGAGCATTACACAGCAACATGGGGGACATTATACAGCAGAATAGAGGGATATTACACTGTGGCATGGTAGAAAATACACAGCAACATGGGGGATATTACAAAGCAGAATGGGGGATATTACACAGCGGCATGGGAGATATTATTTAGCAAAATTGGAGACATTTTACAGCAAAATCGGGGATATTACACAGTAACATGGGCAGGGCTGTATTTGGCATCATGCTGCCCTAGACACTTTAAGTGGTCGCACCCTTTACTGACAACGTAAAATTATGATTTTGTGCACGCGACTAGAGTTGAGCGCGGTTCATGGTTTGCCAGTTAGAGTGATTTTGGGGGGTTTTCTAGATAGAACTAGAATTTGAGCTTTTTGCTAAAAGTTCGTCAGCTCGAGTTACGTTCGAGAACGGTTCTATCAGCAAAAAGCCTAGCTAATTACTAGCTGGCTTTTCACTGTAATAGTGTGAGTCACTCTGTGATTCACATTATTATCAAATTTCAGCGTATAGTGTGCGGGGGGGACGGGTTTTAGATCTGTGGTGCTGAGAAAATGCCGATCGCCATTTTTTTTTTTTCTAAGCGCGCGTGTAGTGGGGCGGGTCAGCATGTCAGCCAAGCCCAGGAAAACACACGGCTAAGTGGACTTTTTGCCAGACAAGCAAGGGCATGTGTCATAGGCTGTGAATGTCACATGTCCTTGCATTATAAATACGGCCATTTTCCCTCAGAACACCATTATCTGCCTTCTGCATCTGGGTGACAGTCACCACTCACGCAGCTCCTGTCGCCGGTCCTGCTGTGTACGCTATACACACAGCTCTCTACAGATTAGGGACAGAAGTTTATTTCAGCTTTTTTGAGGGCTCATTTCCTCAGGCTCAGAGCCATAGGTGACAGTCAGGTCCGTGGAAACGCTGTATACAGCTTCAGAAAACAGCGTCTGTGTACCTAAGGTCAGGGAATTCCTTGCTGCATTTCACCAATAGCAGGGATAGAAAGTGAGGCTTCCTTTCCTCTACACTGACCAATAACCCGGCCACTGTACCTTCCTGCCCTTTTTTGCAAAGCCATTTTACTAGCAAAGAGTGCTGCCAGCTAGTGCCATCCAAAAAGTGGCTGCTGTACTCCATTAGTGTCCCAATGGTGCCAAGAAATTTCCAGCACCTCTGCATTCCACCCTCCTGCTCATTTTTACTAAGCTATAATAATAGCAAACACTGCTGAAACTTAGTGGCATCCAAAAAGTGTCTGCTGTACTCCATTAGTGTCCCACTGGTGCCAAGCAATTTTCAGCAGCTCTGCATTGTACCCTCCTGCACATTTTTACTAAGCTATTATAATAGCAAACACTGCTGAAACTTAGTAGCATCCAAAAAGTGGCTGCTGCACTCCATTAGTGTCCCACTTGTGCCAAGCAATTTCCAGCACCTCTGCATTACACCCTCCTTCTCATTTTTACTAAGTTATTATAATAGCAAACACTGCTGAAACTTAGTGGCATCCAAAAAGTGGCTGCTGTACTCCATTAGTGTACCACTTGTGCCAAGCAATTTCCAGCACCTCTGCATTCCACCCTCCTGCACTTTTACTAAGCTATTATAATAGCAAACACTGCTAAAACTTAGTGGCATCCAAAAAGTGGTTGCAGTACTCCATTAGTGTCCCAGTTGTGCCAAGCAATTTTCAGCAACTCTGCATTGTACCGTCCTGCACATTTTTACTAAGCTATTATAATAGCAAACTGTGCTGCCAGTTTAAGGGCCATAGTTGCATTGTCAGGGATAGTCAGTGTTGTTTCTTCAGCTGTCAATAAAGCTAGACCACCTCTGCAATCTACACCACCTTTCAAATTTTACTATCACATTTTAAGTGGACAATTTTGTCGCCCATCAAAATGAATGGCAAAATGACAGATGCTGGTGGAAAGGGGAACAGGCTTGTTGGAAAAGGATAAAAAGTTTTTGTCCGTGGGGAAGGTGGCAAAGCTACATTAACATCTGCTGAAGATAGGCCACCTTCCAGCAAAAGTAAGATGTCTACTATTTTCCGTGAACAATCCAATGTGCTCCCTTTTTTACGGACCCGAACAACTGTAACAAAAGGTAGATGATGCACAAAAAAAGCACATGCTTGAATGAATCTAGAGTGCTCCAACAAGTGCCCTCTCCTCCACCTCAACTACCGCATCCAAAAAAAAAACAACAGTCCTCTGAGTTGTCATCCCAATCACACTTGCTTTCTCCCAGCTCTCAAGTCTCCATCCGGCCTGCACAGTATGGTGGAACAGAGATGGCTGAGTCTGCAGAGCTGTTCAGTCACACTATAGCCTGGGAATCAGAGGTATGCTCCCAAGCTACAGTGAGTACAGACAAGGAAATGGTCTGCAGTGATGCCCAGAACCTTTGTAACTCAGATTCAGGCTGTGATGACCAAGTTTCTGAGCATAATGTTGACCCTTATTTACAAACTGTAACACCTGTTGGTAGAGACAATGAGGAACATACTGATGACGATGAGACGCAGATACCAGATTGGGATGACAACTTAAATATTCGGTCAGGGCAGGAAGAGGCTAGGTCTGAGGGTGAAGGGAGTGCAAACACAATGATTGATGAGGAAGTTCTAGAACCCACATACTGTCAACCTACAGTCAGGCACTCGAGAAGGTCAACAGAGGTGGTGGAGGATGCAACTGACGACGAAGTTGCCTTGCGCCTTCCTGGACAGAGGAGTACTGGCAGCACGTCTACAACTGCATCCTCAGCCACCACTCTGCCTCTGAGCACTAGTCGGGGTGGCTCAGCAGGTCGTATGTCCTCTAAGCCTTGCCTAGCCTGGTCCTTTTTTGACCTTGCAAAGGATCGCCCAAATCATGTGATCTGTAAAATTTGTCAGGAATCTGTAAGTAGAGGCAAAAACCTCAGCAGTTTGACAACTTCTTCCATGAATCGTCACATGAATAAATATCATATGTCCCAGTGGGAAGCTCACCGTGCTGCAATGCGGCCTAGCGGAGCGGACCATCCACCGCCTGCCCCTTCCAGTGCATCCGCGCGCTCTTCATCTTCTAGGACTGTGGGGACAGCTGTCCCACCTAGTTTTCCATGCACACCTTCCCCCACTGTAACTGTAACAGGCAGTTTGCTTGGTAGGTCGACAGTTGGTTTGGAAAGGTGAAACAAGTGCGGGTATACAGCTCTATCAGACATCGACAGCACCAACTTTGGATGAAGGCAACATCATGTCTCCGACTGCACTTTCCTCACAAACCTGCATTTTTCCAGGGACACACTACCCACTACCGTCTACACACAGCAGCCAGATCTCTGTCCCTCAGATGTGGACAAATAAAAGTTAATTTCCTCCGACCCATGACAAAGCTAAGAGGTTGACTTTATCCCTCTGTAAGCTCTTGGCTACCGAAATGCTGCCTTTCCGCCTGGTGGACACAGAGGATTTTTTAGACCTTATGTCCGTCGCTGTGTCCCAGTACCAGATGCCCAGTCACTACTTTTCTAAGAAAGGTGTGCCTGCGCTACACCAGCATGTCGCACACATCACTGCTTCCTTGAGAAACTCTGTGTGTGAACGGGTGCATTTCACCACCGATACTTGGACCAGTAAGCATGGACAGGGACGTTACATGTCGCTGACTGGGCACTGGGTAACTATGGTGATAGATAATGAAGAGTCTGCTGCAGAAGTCTTGCCGTCCCCACGACTTGTGCGTCAATCCTCTGTCTGTCCAAGTTCCTCCACTGCTTCTGCCTCCTCAACCTCGTCTGGATCCTCCACCTTCGCCCCAAGCCTGCCTGGTCAGGCCACCAGCGTTCTCACTGCACACAAGGAAACACGCACACCTCATTACTATGCTGGCAGCAGAGCACAACGGCATCAGGCGGTCTTTATCTTGACATGTCTTGGAAATAAGAGTCACACAGCGGCTGAGTTGTAGGCAGCTCTGGAGACTGAGTTTGGTAAATGGTTGTCTCCACTCAACCTGCAGCCAGTTAAGGCCGTGTGCGACAATGCTGCAAACCTGGGTGCGGCCCTTCACCTGGGCAAGGTGACACACGTGCTTTGTGTGGCTCATGTGTTGAACCTTGTTGTCCAGCAATTTTTAACACACTATCCCGGCCTAGATGGATTTCTGCACAGGGCACGAAAACTGTTTGCTCACTTCCGCCGCTCAACTGCCGCAGCTGACCGACTTGCATCGCTCCAGAAGTCTTTCGACCAGCCGGTTCATCGCCTGAAATGCGATGTGCCGACACGCTGGAATTCGACTCTCCACATGTTACAGCAACTGTGGCAGCACCGCCGAGCACTGGTGCAATACGTCATGACGTATAATCTGGGCCAACGAGATGCAGAGGTGGGGAAGATCACCCTCATGGAGTGGTCTCAGATCAAGGACCTATGCACCCTTCTGAACAGTTTTGACATAGCGACGAATATATTTAGCGCTGACAATGCCATTATCAGCATGACAATTCCAGTCATTTGCATGCTGGAGCACACGCTAAACACTATTCGGCGTCAGGGGGTGGGACAACAGGAAGGGGCGGAACTACAGGAGGATTCATATGCGCAAGACACAACAACATCACCAAGGTCCAGACGTTCATCATCACCAAGGCAGCAGGCATGGGACCATGGGGGCCAAGGATCAACAAGGGCGCATGGTAGCATGCAAAATATTGAGGAAGGTGCAGAAGAACATGAAGAAATGGAGGACGAACTGTCCATGGACATGGAAGACTCAGCGGATGAGGGAGACCTTGGTCAAATTTCAGTTGAAAGAGGTTGGGGGGAGCTGTCAGAGGAAGAAAGAACGGTTAGCACCTCTATGCCACAAACAGCGCGGACTTGGTCCTCATGGCTGCGCAAGACACATGAGCGCCTTCTTGCTGCACTACCTTCAACATGACACTCGTATTGTCAAAATTAGAAGTGATGATGACTACTGGCTTGCCACACTATTAGATCCCGGTACAAGTTCAAATTTTGTGACATAATTCCAGCCATAAAAAGGGACGCACGTATACAGGAGTATCAGCAGAAGCTGTTCCTCAATCTTAGCTCGGCTTTTCCACCAAACCACCGTGGTGCACGGAGTGAATCTCCCAGTTGTAACTTGACAAACATGGGACTGTCTCGTCATCAACAGTCTAACCGTACTAGCAGCACCGTATCTGGTGCTGGTAACAGCAATTTTATTGAATCGTTTCATAATTTTTTTAGACCATCCTTTGCAAGGCCAGCAGCGACAAGAAGTTTGACACATAGTCAACGGCTGGAGAGGATGATACAGGAGTATCTCCAAATGAACATCGATACCATGACTTTGCAAATGGAGCCTAGCTCATTTTACTTACACCTTGGAGATCTTGTCGTGTCCAGCTGCCAGCGTTGTCTCAGAACGTGTCTTCAGTGCTGCTGGGTGTGCGCTGACAAATAAGTGCATGCGTCTGTCCACTTACAATGTGGACAGACTAACGTTCATCAAGATGAACAAGTCATGGATCCGCAAGGACTTTACTACCCCTGTATCATCCTATAAAGAATAAAGGCTTGTGGATTTGGAATGTGCTTGATGCAAATTTACCTGTCAAGTTTACAACTGGGGCACAAGTGCTGCCACTGAAGGAGTGTCTGTGTGGCCCAATTTTTGGCAAAAAGGGAGACTCCGCTTGGAGTAACCCTTGCTGTGTTTTTAAAAAGGAGCCAAGATTAACAAGTCATGGTTCAGCAAAGACTTTGCTACCTACGTCGGTGTCATCCTGGGGACAGTTAAGGATGACGTATTTTTGAATGTGTTTGATGCAAATCTACCTGTGAAGTGTACAACTGGGGCACAAGTGCGCCACTGAAGGGGTGTCTGTGTGGCCCAATTTTTTAAAAAAAGGGAGACTCCGCTTGGAGTCACCTTGCGGTGTTTTACATGATTTTAGAAGTGCATGCCATGCCTATATCTATGTCTTGTCCTCTTATTCCTCATAACGCTGTTTTGTTTTCGCATTAGAATTTGTTCTTGTCACTTTCCCATGTGTTTTGTTGTGTTGTGAGTTTTTTGTCACCTTTTGGACACCTTTGAGGGTGTTTTCTAGGTGTTTTTATGTGTTTGTGATTGCCTCCCATTGTTTCTTATGGGGTTCGAGTGGTTCGATGAACAGGTTCGCCGAACCGAACTCGATCTCCGTTCGACGAACCAAGCTCGAGCTGAACCGGGACCGGTTCGCTCATCTCTACACGCAACATTTATTTAAGACACTACTCTGTAACACACTTGATAAAGTACTAGACGCCATAGGAATGAAAATCTGCACTTGCTGCGCATACGTTCAGTTTTATTTTGCTTATTTTAACAGCTTCAGTTTTCAAAGACACTAAGTTATTAAAACAGGTATTTGAACCATTTTTCATGCTGCTGCCACCAAGAAGTCGCTGACTAGTACTTAAAACAATTTCAATTTAAAAAAGATGCCCATGTTTCCTAAGCTGTCCTCCTCCTGAAAAACTCAATAGATTCACAGATGTGTAAAGGCCATAATGTGCACACACCCAAACCGTTCACATTCCCTTCAGATAGTAGTTAAGCGCTTGTACACACACTACAGTTGGCTGAACCCGGAGATAGACAATCTCGGCCGACAGTCTGATTGTAGGAGGAGTGATGACCCAGCAGGTCCAATTTTGGACTGTGGATCCTTTTCTCTCTAAAAGGTGAGCCACTGCAGAGATGTGTAGGAGCGTCTGTCTCATAGAGAACACGACCACTTAATCAAAACTCTCCTGTGTATGCGAGAATCAGGGAGATAGCTGCCAGCCAAATGATGGGACTCCTGTGTATAGGAGAGTCAAGCAGGATAACTGCCAGCCACCTGATGGGACACCTATCTATATTGTATGGTAGATATAATGATCTACCATTAAACCTAATAAATTAAATATTGCTACATCTACACAAATACATCACCAGAACCAACCTCAAATCACTACTACATCACGAGAACCACCATCTGCACACTTCTACATCACCAGAACCACCATCTGAACACTACTACATTACTAGAACCGCCATTGGTATATGAATGCATAATCAGAACCAAGCTGAAATCACTACTACCTCACCAGAACCATCATTGGTACATGACTACATTACCAAAATCAAGCTCAAATCACTACTACGTCACCAGAACTAAAGCTAACCCAACATAAAAGTGTCTGGCATAAAACTACAGCTCCTAGTATGTATGTAACAATAATAAGGAGATAGCAGGATTTGTTACCAGCCATCATCAGACTGCGGACAATACAGGAACCATAGTACTGTGAAACATTTAAAAAATACCTTAATTTTTGGGAGATATCTTCTATGTTTTACGTACATTAATTCTGAGCACATTTATGTGGGTCTGGGTCCTGAGACCCCCGTAAATTACTCAAAAGACTCCTTAGAAGTGCTAGGCTCAGGAGACAGCATTACTTTCTACAGCATCTGCTCAGTGCTGTGTGTGATATTCTAAAAGAGCTTTTCAGCTATTTTTGGGAGTTTCAAGAACAGATTCCTCACCAATCTGCTCAGAATTATTGGGCATAAAACAAAAAATTCTCCCAAACGTTTAGTTACTTTTTGAGAAGCACTTTGATCTGCCCTGAGAAGGGAAGATCAAAGCATTGTAGTGCGCTTGCGCAGGACCTCAATTCCGGCTACTGTGGATGACGTAGAATGCATCATGCACCCAGGATTCAGAAGAAGGAGGACAAAGATGGCCGAAAGAAGAGGCGCCGCTATTGGAGAATGAAGACACCCATCCGACCAGTCTGCACTGCATCGCCCTTTAGGTGAGTATTATAAGGTGATTGTTATGTTCTACACAGCGGCCTGGCCTCTTATCTACAGCATGTTAGAAGGCTGGACATAAGAGCCCACTAGTGGTGGCCGCAGCTTATAGTCACCAAATCTGGTGATAGGTTCACAAAATCCGAGGGGTGCTCGTGGTCCGCTGGTCATGGGGATCAGTGGTCATTTTAGATAAAACTCTTTATGAAAGAGAAATATCCACCATACTAAATGACCACTCTACCTAAAGGCGTTTGAACGAGGACCCAACAAATATTTTTTCTACCAAATGACAGAATATTCTACAACAAGGTTAAGATTGGGGGATTCTAAACAAGAAAACCTAGGAATACCTCATGGTGGATACTCCTATTTGCCCCATCTTTCAGAGTTTACCCAAAGTTCACAAGGACACCTTCCCCCTTCTGTTAAGACCCATTGTTGTTAGCACGGGATCGCTAACCAGCCACCTTGCAGATTGGTTAGACAATATTTTACAACCGCTCATGAAGCGCACCGTCGTTTACATAAAGGACACAAAAAGCCTCCTCCAGAATCTTAAGGAGATGAAATGGACTGAACATTCCTTTAGGATTACTAGCGACGTAGTGGAAAAGAGCCCTAATGCTGAGCACCCCCACACTACCTCACGTCTCATACTGAGTCCCCTACATTGCTCTACTCCATACTGAGCCCACCCATGCTGCCTTGTTTCCATACTGAGACCTCACACTGCGCCTGCTCATGCTGAATCCCCATGCTAGCTCCTTTTCGATAATGAGCTCCCAATCCTTCCCACTTTCTATACTTAATGCATTGATACACACGTCACTTCTGGGTTGGTGCACAAGTAGGGTCCCAAACCGTATCAAATAGTTGGAGAAACTTGGCACTCGAGATCAACGTGAATAGTGGTTTGCATTATAAAGAACTTGTAGGACCAGCACAAGCACATCATTGTCACAGACAGCGGTGGACACCACATCATACCGGGCTATGCTGCTCGCCACGCTACTATACTTTCGGAGGACCCTCTGCACGCACTGATTAAGGTCTTTTGACCGAAACATCTGTACTTGTGCTGGTCCTACAAGTTATTCACAATAAAAACCACTGTTCACATTGATCTTGAGTACCAAGTTTCTACATCTACCCCTCTCCATACTGAGAACCCCAACATACTGAGTCCTTACACTTTTCCCCATCGATTTTATCCTTTGCACTATCTTTCACTCTGTAAGCCTCCCTAAACCCACCATCTACAGCAATAGGCCCCCTAAACCCTCCTCTACAGCAATAAGCTCCCTTATCCCACTCTACAGCAATAGGCTACCTAAAATTTGCCATCTACAGCAATAGGCCCCCTAAACCACCTTCTACAGCAATAGGCAAGCTAAACCCCCTTCTACAGCAATAGGCAAGCTAAACCCCCCATCTATACCAATAGGTTCCTTAAGCCCCCTTCTACAGCAATAGGCTCCCAAAACCGCCCTCTACAGCAATAGGCCCCCAAAACCTTCCTCTACAGCAATAGCCCCCCTACACCCCCCCACAGCAATAGGCCCCTTAAATCCCCCTCCTACAGCAATAGGACCATTAACACTCCTCCTACAGTAATAGGCCCCCTAACCCTTACCTCCTACAGCGATACTCTACATAAACCCCCCTCCTACAGCAATAGACCCCCTAACTCTAAGACTAAACTAACAGCCCCAGCTCCCCAACCACTGTCTAGACATAGGCCCCCTAATCCCCAGACTACAATAATAGGCCGCCTAATCCTTTGTGTTTAGCCTCTGCCTGTCCCTCCCCCGCAATCACCAGACTATAGCCTCTACCTCCCCTCCCCCGCAATCTTCAGACTATAGCCTTTACCTGCCCCTCCCTCGCAATCCCAACTATATCCTATGCCTGCCCCTCCCCCGCAATCCCCAGACTATAGCCTCTACCTGCCCCTCCCCCACAAACCTCACATTAGAGCCTCATGGGAGACATTACACAGCAGAATGGGGGATATTACAACTTAGTATTGAGTACATTATACAGCAGCATGGGGACAATATACAGCAGAATGGGGGATATTACCAAGCAACATGGGGGAAATTACACAACAGCATGGGGGATATTACACAGCATTATGGGGGACATTATACAGCAGAAAAGTGGTATATTACAATGTAACATGGCGGACATTACATAGCAACATGGGGGGACACTATACAGCATAATGGGGGATATTACAAAGTAGAATGGGCGATATTACACAGCAGAATGGGGCATATAAAACAGCAGCATGGGATTTATTACACAGCAGAATGTTGATTTTCCACAAAAGCATGGGAGTCATACAGCAGAATGGCAGATATTACACAGTAGCAAAGAGGACATTATACAGCGGTAGGGGGGACATTACACAACAGAATGGGGGATAGTTCACTGCAGCATTGGGGATATTATACATAAGAATGGGGGAAATTACACAAAAGCATTGGGTACATTATACAGCAGCATGGGAGAAATTACACAGAAGCATGGGAAAGATTACAGAGGAGCATGGGAGACATTATACAGCAGAATGGGGTATATTACACTGCAGCATAAGGGACATTACACAGCAACATGGGATAATTATAAGGCACAGTAGGGGAATATTACAATACTAGAAGGTGGCCTGATTCTAACGCATCGGGTATTCTAGAATTTATTGTGTAGTTAAAGTATGATTTTTGTTATATATATAGATGTTGTTGTGTGTAGTTACCAAGTGTTTGTGTAGGGCGCTGTAAATGTTCTGGGTGTTGTCTGGGTGTGGCGGAGTGAGAGAGCGGTGTTGTTTGTGGAGCGCTGTGTGTCTGCAGCGTTGTGTGTATGTGGTGCTGTGAGTGTTGTCTGGTTTGTGTGGGTGTGTGTGTGTGGTGCTGTGTGGGGGGTGTGTGTGTGTGGGGTGTGTTACGATCCAGAACCATGGAAGACAACCATAAATCATTGGTAAAAGGTGACAAGAGCATTGGCAACTATTCTGGCCTCCATCCCCTTACTAACCATCACAACTAGAAGTAGCCGAGGGGTGAACTAACATCCTGTGCACCGCGAACCCAGCCGGAGAACTAGCTGTCCTAAAGGAAGGAAAGATGAATAACTCTCTGCCTCAGAAAATAGATAAAGAATAGCAAGCCCCCCACATTCAAAGACTGCGGTGATATAGGAAGACACAATACACAGATAGATGATAGGATTAGCAAAAGGTGAGGCCCTACTGACTAAATAGGACAGGACAGGAAAGGGACTGATGGTGGCCAGAGAAAAACCCTGCAAAAATCCAACAACCTGATAGTACAAAAAAGCCCTCAGATCGCTAGATCTGAACTCCATCCTATACCAGGCGCTCTTGTCATACCAATGAACTGAAAGCAGGAACCATTACAAATTCAAGAAGCAACAAACACATGGACTTATAGGAGCAATACTCCAAACATAGCTGCAGGGAGCTTTCCAGCTAAACAACTGAGAGGGAAGATCCCTGCATGCAAATAAACTGAAAACAACCACAGCAAATGACAAACTCAGATAAGAACAAAAAGAACCAAACAAAAATAAAGAGCCAAACACTTATCTGGGGTAGATGTGGTCTGGAGCAGGATGAAGCAGGCTGGTGAACAAAAAACAACTGACATCCGGCATAGCCTGCTATCAGACCAGGGTTTAAATAAGCAGAGTTAGCAATGGAAACGCCTATTGCTCAACACACCTGGTCTCTGTCTAAACCATTCCTGGCCACAAGAGGGAGCCTCACAGCAGCCAAAGCATAACTGACATTCACAACAGGGGTGTGTGTGTGTTTTGGGGGAGGTATGTTTTGTGCAGTGTGTGTGTGTTGGAAGAGTAGTCCTGGGGAGAGAGGAGGATAAAAGGAGGAGTAGTTCTGGGGAAAAAGGAGGATAATATGAAGAGTAGTCCTGGGGGGAGAGGAGGATAATAGGAGGAGTAGTCCTGGGGTGGAGGAGTATAATAGGTGCAGTAGTCCTCGGGGGAGGTGTCTAATAGGAGTAGTCCTGGGGGAGGAGTATAACAGTTGGAGTAGTCCTGGGGGAGGAGTCTCATAGGAGGAATAGTCCTGGGGGAGGTGTCTAATAGGTTGAGTAGTCCTGAGGGGAGGTGTATAAGTGACCAATGTGCGTGGGGGGTATGACTGAGCAGGCAAAGCGTGAGGGGGGCATGGCCGAGCAGGCAAAGCATGTGGAAGGTGTGGACAAGTGGGTAAAGTGTGTGGGGGGCGTGGCCAAGCAGGCATAGTGTGAAGGGGGCGTGGCCAAGCGGGCACAGTGTGCGGGGGGCATGGCCAGGCCAAGCCAAGCGGTCAATTCGTGTGGGGGACGTGGCCGGGCCGAGCGACCAATGCGTGTGGGGGGCGTGGCCGGGCCGAGGTGAGCGGCCAATGCGACGGTTGTCACTGTAATAACTCATTTTGGAGCAAGACAGACGGAATAAGGCAATTATATATATATATATATATATAGATAACGTGGCGGACATTACACATCAACATGGGGGACATTATAAAGCAACATTGAGACATTACAAAGCAGAATGGGGCATATTACACAGCAGCATGGGAGACATAACACAGCAGAATGGGGTATATTACAAAGCAGAATGGGGATATTACAGAGCAGCAAGGGTTTATTATACAGCAAAATTGGGGATATTACCCAGCAGCATGGGGGATAATACAGAGCAGCATTGGCTATGTTACAAAGCAGAATGGGGCTATTACACAGCAGCATGGGAATACTACACAGCAGCATCAAAGACATACAGCAGAATGGCAGATATTACACAGTAGCATGGAGGATATTATACAGCAGAATGGGGGGTATTACAAAGTAGAATGGGGGATGTTACACATCAACATGGAGGACAATATACTGCAGAATTGGGGATATTAGACAGCAACATAGGGAATATTACAGAGCAACATGGGGGACATTACACAGCAGAATGGGGGATATTACACATCAGCATGAGGGATATTACATAGCAGAACGGGGGATGTTACAATGCATAATGGAAGATATTACATAGTAGCATGGGGATATTACACAGCAGCATGGAAGACATACAGCAAAATGGCAGATATTACAAAATACCTTGGAGGACATTATACAGCAGCAGAGGGAGACATTACACAGCAGAATGGAAAAGAATACACTGCACCATGGGGTATATTATACAGCAAAATGGGAGACATTATACATTAGAATGGGGGATATTACACTGCAACATGGTGATATTACACAGCAGCATAGGCGACATACAGCAGAATGGCATATATTACAAAAACAGGGAGGACATTATAGAGCAGCAGGAGAGACATTACACAGCAAAATGGAAAAAGTACACTGCACCAATGGAGATATTATACAGCAGAATGGGGGATAATACACAGCAGCATTGGGTACATTATACAGCAGCAAGAGGAGAAATCACACGGCAGCATGGGGGACATTAAAAAGCAGAATGGGGGATATTATACTGCCGCATGGGTGACATTATGCAGCGGAATAGGGATATTACACAGCAGCTTGTGGAATATCACATAAGAGCATGGGAAACATTATACAGTAGAATGGGGATATTACACAGATAGATGGGAGGCATGCTGCTGAATGGCAGATAATACACAGTAGAATGGAAAACATTATACAGCAAAACGGGGGGATATTACATAGCTACATAAAGGAACATTAAATAGCAGCATAAGGGATATTACACAGCAGCATGAGGGACATTATACAGCAGAATGGGGATATTACAAAGCAGCATGGGGGACATTATACAACATATTTGGGGTATATTACACAGTAACATGGGGAACATTACAGAGTAACATGGGGGAAATGATACTATATTAAATTATATTATACAGCAAAATGGGGGATATTACAAAGCAGAATGTGGCATGTTACACAAGAGCATGGGAGACATTATACAGCAGAATGTGGATATTACACAGAAAGATGGGAGGCATGCTGCAGAATGGCGGATAATAATAAGTAGCATGGAGGACGTTATACAGCAGAATGGGGGATATTACACAGAAGCATGGGAAACATTGTACAGCAGAATGAGACATATTAAAAAGCAGCATAAGGGACATTACACAGCATCATGGGGTACATTACACAGCAGCATAGAGAACATGACAGAGGAGCATGGGAGACATTATAAAGCAGAATAGGGGTATATTACACAGCCGCATAGGGCAGATTACACCGCAGCATGGGGAACATTACGCAACAGCATGTGGGACATTACACAGCTACATGGGAGACATTATACAGCAGAATAGGGGATATTACACATCAGCAAAGGGAACATTACACAGCAGCTTTTGGAACATTACACAGGAACCAGTGGGATATTATACAGCAGAATAGGGGATATTACACTGTAGCATGGGGAACATTACACAAATATTTGGGGACACCATACAGCAGAATGGGAGATATTACAAAGCAAAAAGTGGGATATATTACACAGCAGCATAGGAGACATTATACAGAAGAATGGGGGTATTACATAGGAGCATGGGATACATACAGCAGAATGCAAGATATTACACAGTAGCATGGAGGACATTATACAGTAGAATAGGGAACATAAGACAGCAGAATAGGGTTAATTATACTGCACCATGGGGTATATTTTACAGAAGAATGGGGGATAGTACACAGCAGCATTGCGGACATTATATAGCAGCATGGGTTAAAATTACACAGCAGCATGAAGGACATTATACAGCAAAATTGGAGACGTTATGGGGGATATTAGAAAGCAGAATGGGGCATATTACACAGCAGCATGGGAGAGATTACACAGCATAATTGGGGATATTACACAGCAGCATGGGGATATTACACAGCAAAATGGAGATTATACACAGCAGCATGAAAGACATACAGCAGAGTGGCAGATATTACAAAGTAGCATGGAGAACATTACATAGCAGTAGGGGGAACATTACACAGCAGAATAGGGGATAGTACACTGCAGCATTGGGATATACAGTAGAATGGGGTATATTACACAGCAGCATTGGGTACATTATACAGCAGCATGGGGGTGAATTACACAGCAGCATTGGGTACATTATACAGCAGCATTGGGTACATTACACATTAGCATTTGGTACATTACACATTAGCATAGGGAACATGACAGAGGAGAATTGGAGACATTATACAGCAGAATGGAGGTATATTACACAGCAGCATAGGGGACATTACACAGCAGAATAGAGGGAAATTACACTGTAGCATGGTAGAAAATACACAGGAACATGGGGGATATTACAAAGCAGAATGTGAGATATTATTCAGCAAAATTGGAGACATTTTAAAGCAAAATGAGGGATATTACACAGTAGCATGGGCAGGGCTTTATTTGGCCGTCATGTTGCCCTAGACACTATGTGGTCGCACCCTTTACTGACAACGTAAAATTATGATTTTGTGCACGCGACATCTATTTAAGACACTACTCTGTAACACACTTTAAAAAGTGCTAAACGCCATAGGAATGAAGATCTGCACTTGCTGCGCATACGTTCAGTTTTATTTTGCTTATTTTAACAGCTTCAGGTTTTCAAAGACACTAAGTGGTTAAAACAGGTATTTGAACCATTTTTTATGCTGTTGCCACCAAGAAGTCGCTGACTAGTACTTAAAATAATTTCAATTTAAAAAAGATGCCAGTGTTTTCTAACCTGTCCTCCTCCTGAAAAATAGATCAATAGATTCACAGATGTGTAAAGGCCATGGTGTGCACACACCCAAACCGTTCACATTCCCTTCAGATAGTAGTTAAAGCGCTTGTACACAGACTACAGTTGGCTGAACCCAGAGATAGACAGGCTCGGCCGACAGTCGGATTGTCTGAGGAGTGATGACCAGCAGGTCCAATTTTGGACTGTGGATCCTTTTCTCTCTAAGAGGTGAGCCACTGCCAGAGATGTGTAGTAGCGTCTGTCTCATAGAGAACACGACCACTCAACAAAGTGAACGCTCCTGTGTATGCAAGAATCAGGGAGATAGCTGCCAGCCGCATGATGGGACACCTGTCTATAGTGTATAGAAGAGTCAGGCAGGATAACTGCCAGCCGCATGATGGGACACCTATCTATAGTGTATGGAAGATATAATGATCTACTATTAAACCTAATAAATGAAATATTGCTACATCTACACAAATACATCACCAAAACCAACCTCAAATCACTACTACATCACGAGAACCACCATCTGCACACTGCTACATCACCAGAATCATCATCTGCACACTTCTACATCACATCTGCACACTGCTACATTACCAGAACCGCCATTGGTATATGAATGCATAATCAGAACCAAGCTGAAATCACTACTACATCACCAGAACCATCATTGGTACATGACTACATTACCAAAATCAAGCTCAAATCACTACTACGTCACCAGAACTAAAGCTAACCCAACATAAAAGTGTCTGGCATAAAACTACAGCTCCTAGTATGTATGTAACAATAATAAGGAGATAGCAGGATTTGTTACCAGCCATCATCAGACTGCGGACAATACAGGAACCCTAGTACTGTGAAACATTTAAAAAATACCTTAATTTTTGCGAGATATCGTCTATTTTTTAGGTCCATTAATTCTGAGCACATTTATGTGGGTCTGGGTCCTGAGATCCCCGTAAATTGCTCAAAAGACTCCTTAAAAGTGCACGGCTCAGGAGAAAGGACTACATTCTACAGCATCTGCTCTGTGCTGTGTGTTCTCTTCCAAGCTTTTCAGCTATTTTTGGGAGTTTCAAGAACAGATTCCTATCCAATCTGCTCAGAATTATTGGTCATAAAACAAAAAATTCTCCCAAAAGTTTAGTTACGTTTTGTGGAGCACTTTGATCTGCCCTGGGAAGGGCAGATCAAAGCATTGTAGTGCGCTTGCGCAGGACCTCAATGCCGGCTACTGTGGATGACGGAGAATGCATCATGTACCCAGGATTCAGAAGAAGGAGGACAAAGATGGCCGAAAGAAGAGGCGCCGCTATTGGAGAATGAAGACACCAATCCGACCAGTCTGCACCGCATCGCCCTTTAGGTGAGTATTATAAGGTGATTGTTATGTTCTACACAGCGGCCTGGGCTCTTATCTACAGCATGTCAGATTGCTGTACATAAGAGCCCACTAGTGGTGGCCGCAGCTTATAGTCACCAAATCTGGTGACAGGTTCCCTTTAAAAGAAGCACTCCGGTCATTTTTTTTTCCCTAAAAAATTATTGTTCAGCTCACCTTTCTTCCTATGCCACAAAATCCGAAGGGTGCTCGTGGTCCGATGGTCAGGGGGATCAGTGGTCATTTTAGATAAAACTCTTTATGAAAGAGAAATATCCACCATACTAAATGACCACTCTACCTATAGGCCTTTAAATGAGGACCCAACAAATATTTTTTCTACCAAATTACAGAATATTCTACAACAAGGTTAAGATTGGGGGATTCTAAACAAGAAAACCTAGGAATACCTCATGGTGGATACTCCTATTTGCCCCATCTTTCAAAGTCTACCCAAAGTTCACAAGGACACCTCCCCCCCCCCCCTCCGTTAAGACTCATTGTTGCTAGATGGGGATCGCTAACCAGCCACCTTTCAGATTGGTTAGACAATATTTTACAACCGCTCACGAAGTGCACCGTCGTTTACATAAAGGACACAAAAAGCCTCCTCCAGAATCTTAAGGAGATGAAATGGACTGAACATTCCTTTTGGAATACTAGTAACGTAGTGGAAAAGAGCCCTAATGCTGAGCACCCCCACACTACCTCACGTCTCATACTGAGTCCCGTACTCCACTGGAGTGCTCCACTCCATACTGAGCGCACCCATGCTGCCCCGTTTCCATACTGAGACCTTACTTCTGGGGTGGTGCACAAGTAGGGTCCCAAACCGTATCAAATAGTTGGAGAAACTTGGCACTCAAGATCAATGTGAATAGTGGTTTTTATTATAAAGAACTTGTAGGACCAGCACAGGAACATCATTGCCACATAGACAGCGGTGGACACGTCATACCGGGCTTCGCCGCTCGCCACGCTACTATACTTTCTGAGGACCCTCTGCACGCACTGATTACTGTACTTGGGCTGGTCCTACAAGTTTTTCACAATAAAAACCACTGTTCACATTGATCTTGAGTACCAAGTTTCTACATCTACCCCTCTCCATACTGAGAATCCCAACATACTGAGTCCTTACACTTTTCCCCATCGATTTTATCCTTTGCACTATCTTTCACTCTGTAAGCCTCCCTAAACCCACCATCTACAGCAATAGACCCCCTAAACCCTCCTCTACCCCAATAAGCTACCTTATCCCCCTCTACAGCAATAGGCTACCTAAACTTGATATCTACAGCAATCGGCCCCCTAAACCCCCCCTCTAAAGCAATAGGTAAGCTAAACCCCCCCATCTACACCAATAGGTTCCCTAAGCCCCCTTCTACAGCAATAGGCCCCCTAAACCTTCCTCTACAGCAATAGCCCCCCTAAACCCCCACACAGCAATAGGCCCCCTAAACCCCACCTCCTACAGAGATACTCTCCATAAACCCCCCATCTACCGCAATAGGCTCCCTAAACATTCCTCCTACAGCAATAGACCCCCTAACTCTAAGACTATACTAACAGCCCTAGCTCCCTAACCACTGTCTAGAGTCATAGGCCCCCTAATCCCCAGACTACAATAGGCTGCCTAATCCTTAGTCTTTAGCTTCTGCCTGTCCCTACCCCACAATCACCAGACTATAGCCTCTACCTGCCCCTCCCCCGCAATCCCGACTATATGCTATGCCTGCCCCTCCCCCACAATCCCCAGACTATAGACTTTACCTGCCCCTCCCTCACAATCCCGACTATATGCTATGCCTGCCCCTCCCCCACAATCCCCAGACTATAACCCCTGCCTGCCCCTCCCCTGCAATCCCCATACTATAGCCTCTGCCTGCCCCTCCCCCACAAACCTCACATTGGAGCCTCATGGGAGAGATTACACAGCAGAATGGGGGATATTACAACTTAGTATTGAGTACATTATACAGCAGCATGGGAGGAAATTACACAGCAGCATGGGGACAATATACAGCAGAATGGGGGATATTACCAAGCAACATGGGGGACATTATACAGCACAATGTGGGATATTACAAAGCAGAAAGGGGGATATTACACAGCAGCATAGGGGACATTATACAGCAGCATGGGGGATATTACACAGCATTATGGGGGACATTATACAGCAGAATAGGAGTATATTACAATGTAACATGGCGGACATTACATAGCAACATGGGGGGACATTATACAGCAGAATGGGGGATATTACAAAGTTGAATGGGCGATATTACACAGCAGAATGGGGCATATAAAACAGCAGCATGGGATATATTACACATCAGAATGTTGATTTTCCACAAAAGCATGGGAGTCATACAGCAGAATGGCAGATATCACACAGTAGAAAGGAGGACATTATATAGCAGTAGGGGGAACATTACACAACAGAATGGGGAATAGTTCACTGCAGCATTGGGGATATTATACAGCAGAATGGGGGAAATTACACAAAAGCATTGGGTACACTATACAGCAGCATGGGAGAAATTACACAGAAGCATTAGGAAGATTACAGAGGAACATGGGAGACATTATACAGCAGAATGGAGTATATTACACTGCAGCATAAGGGACATTACACAGCAGCATGGGGGATATTTATAAGGCACAGTAGGGGAATATTACAATACTAGAAGGTGGCCTGATTCTAACGCATCGGGTATTCTAGAATTTATTGTGTAGTTAATGTATGATTTTTGTTATATATATAGATGTTGTTGTGTGTAGTTACCAAGTGTTTGTGTAGGGCGCTGTAAATGTTCTGGGTGTTGTCTGGGTGTGGCGGAGAGAGAGAGCGGTGTTGTTTGTGGAGCGCTATGTGTCTGCAGCGTTGTGTGTATGTGGTGCTGTGAGTGTTGTCTGGTTTGTGTGGGTGGGTGTGTGTGGTGCTGTGTGGGGGGTGTGTGTGTGTGGGGTGTGTTACGATCCGGAACCATGGAAGACAACCATAAATCATTGGTAAAAGGTGACAAGAGCATTGGCAACTATTCTGGCCGCCATCCCCTTACTAACCATCACAACTAGAAGTAGCCGAAGGGTGAACTAACATCCTGTGCACCGCGAACCCAGCCGGAGAACTATGGGTGATATTACAGCAACATGGGGGAAATTATAAGGCACATTAGGGGAATATTACAATACTAGAAGGTGGCCCGATTCTAACGCATCGGGTATTCTAGAATTTATTGTGTAGGTAATGTATGATTTTTATTATAAATATAGATGTTGTTGTGTGTAGTTACCAAGTTTTTGTGTAGGGCGCTGAAAATGTTCTGGGTGTTGTCTGGGTGTGGTGGTGTGAGAGAGCGGTGTTTGTGTGTTGCGTTGTTTGTGAAGTGCTCCGTGTCTGCAGCATTGTGTGTATGTGGTGCGGTTTGTGTGGGTGTGTGAGTGGTGCTGTGTGTGCGGTGTGTTACGATCCAGAACCATGGAAGACAACCATAAATCATTGGTAAAAGGTGACAAGAGCATTGGCAACTAGTCTGGCCGCCATCCCCTTACTAACCATCACAACTAGAAGTAGCCGAGGGGTGAACTAACATCCCGTGCACCGCGAACCCAGCCGGAGAACTAGCTATCCTAAAGGAAGGAAAGATGAATAACTCTATGCCTCAGAAAATAGATAAAGAATAGCAAGCCCCCCACATTCAAAGACTGCGGTGATATAGGAAAACACAATACACAGATAGATGATAGGATTAGCAAAAGGTGAGGCCCTACTGACTAAATAGGACAGGACAGGAAAAGGACTGATGGTGGCCAGAGAAAAACCCTGCAAAATCCAACAACCTGATAGTACAAAAAAGCCCTCAGATCGCTAGATCTGAACTCCGTCCTATACCAGGCGCTCTTGTCATACCAATGAACTGAAAGCAGGAACCAATACAAATTCAAGAAGCAACAAACACAGGACTTATAGGAGCAATACTCCAAACATATCTGCAGGGAGCTTTCCAGCTAAGCAACTGAGAGGGAAGATCCCTGCATGCAAATAAACTGAAAACAACCACAGAAAATGACAAACTCAGATAAGAACAAAAAGAACCAAACAAAAATAAAGAGCCAAACACTTATCTGGGGTAGATGTGGTCTGGAGCAGGATGAAGCAGGCTGGTGAACAAAGAACAACTGACATCCGGCATAGCCTGCTATCAGACCAGGGTTTAAATAAGCAGAGAGTTAGCAATGGAAACGCCCATTGCTCAACACTCCTGGTCTCTGTCCAAACCATTCCTGGCCACAAGAGGGAGCCTCACAGCAGCCAAAGCATAACTGACATTCACAACAGGGGTGTGTGTGTGCGTGTTTTGGGGGGAGGTATGTTTTGTGCAGTGTGTGTGTGTTGGAGGAGTAGTCCTGGGGAGAGAGGAGGATAATAGGAGGAGTAGTCCTGGGGGGAGAGAAGTCTAATAGGAGGAGTAGTCCTGGATGTAAGGAGTATAATAGGTGGAGTAGTCCTGGGAAGAGGTGTCTAGTAGAAGTAGTCCTGGGGGGAGGAATATAATAGGTGGAGTAGTCCTGGGGGGAGGAGTATAATTGTAGTCCTGGGGGGAGTTGCCTAATAGGTGGAGTAGTCCTGAGGGGAGGTGTGGACGAGCGGGCAAAGCGTGTGGGGGGTGTGGCAGAGCGGGCTCAGTGTGTGGGGGGTGTGGCCAAGCTGGCACAGTGTGCGGGGGGCATGGCCAGGCCAAGCCAAGCGGCCAATGCGTGTGGGGGCGTGGCTGGGCCAAGCGGCCAATGCGTGTGGGGGGAGTGGCCGGGCCGAGCCAAACTGCCAATGCGTGTGGGGGGGCGTGGCCGGGCAGAGTAGCCAATGCGACGGTTGTCACTGTAATAACTCATTTTGGAGCAAGACAGACAGACAGAATAAGGCAATGATATATATAGATAACGTGGCGGACATTACACAGCAACATGGGGGACATTATAAAGCAACATTGAGACATTACAAAGCAGAATGGGGCATATTACACAGCAGCATGGGAGACATAACACAGCAGAATGGGGTATATTAAAAGCAGAATGGGGATATTACAGAGCAGCAAGGGTTTATTATACAGAAAAATTGGGGATATTACACAGCAGCATGGGGGATAATACAGAGCAGCATTGGCTATGCTACAAAGCAGAATGGGGATATTACACAGCAGCATGGGAATACTACACAGCAAAATGGGCATATTACACAGCAGCATCAAAGACATACAGCAGAATGGCAGATATTACACAGTAGCATGGAAGATATTATACAGCAGAATGGGGATATTACAAAGCAGAAAGGGGATATTACACAGCACCAAGGGGGATATTATGCAGCAGCATTGGGTAGATTATACAGTAGCATGAGGTAAATTACACAGCAGCATAGGGACAATATACACAATATACATATAATGGGGGACAGTACTCAGCAACATGGGAGACATTATACAGCAGAATGGGAGGTATTACAAAGTAGAATGGGGGATGTTACACAGCAACATGGAGGACAATATACAGCAGAATTGGGGATATTAGATAGCAACATGGGGAACATTGGAGCAACATGGGGGACATTACACAGCAGAATGGGGGATATTACCAAGCAGAATGGGGGATATTACACATCAGCATGAGGGATACTACACAGCAGAACGGGGGATGTTACACAGCATAATGGAAGATATTACATAGTAGCATGGGGATATTACACAGCAGCATGGAAGACATACAGCAAAATGGCAGATATTGCAAAATACCTTGGAGGACATTATACAGCAGCAGAGGGAGACATTACACAGCAGAATGGAAAATAATACACTGCACCATGGGGTATATTATACAGCAGAATGGGGTATATTACAAAGCAAAATGGGAAACATTATACCTTAAAATGGGGGATATTACACTGCAGCATGGTGCTATTACACAGCAGCATAGGAGACATACAGCAGAATGGCATATATTACAAAAAACAGGGAGGACATTATACAGCAGCAGGGGAGACATTACACAGCAAAATGGAAAAACGTACACTGCACCAATGGGGATATTATACAGCAGAATGGGGGATATTACACAGCTGCATTGGGTACATTATACAGCAGCAAGAGGAGAAATTACACGACAGCATGGTGGACATTAAAAAGCAGAATGGGGGATATTATACTGCCGCATGGGTGACATTATGCAGTGGAATGGGGATATTACACAGCAGCATGGGGAATATCACATAAGAGCATGGGAAACATTATACAGCAGAATGGGGATATTACACAGAAAGATGGGAGGCATGCTGCAGAATGGCGGATAATAATAAGTAGCATGGAGGACGTTATACAGCAGAATGGGGGATATTACACAGAAGCATGGGAAACATTGTAAAGCAGAATGAGACATTAAAAAGCAGCATAAGGGACATTACACAGCAGCATGGGGTACATTACACAGCAGCATAGAAAACATGACAGAAGAGCATGGGAGACATTTGTAAAGCAGAATGGGGGTATATTACACAGCCGCATAGGGCAGATTATACCGCAGCATGGGGAACATTATGCAACAGCATGGGTGACATTACACAGCTACATGGGAGAGATTATACATCAGAAAATTGAACATTACACAGCAGCTTTTGGAACATTACACAGGAACAAGTGGGATATTATACAGCAGAATAGGGGATATTACACTGCAGCATGTGGGATATACAGTAGAATGGGGTATATTACACAACAGCATTGGGTACATTATACAGCAGAATGGGGGTGAATTACACAGCAGCATTGGATACATTATACAATAGCATTGGGTACATTACACATTAGCATAGGGAACATGACAGAGGAGCATGGGAGACATTATAAAACAGAATGGGGGTATATTACACAGCCGCATGGGGCAGATTACACCGCATCATGGGGAACATTACGCAACAGTATTGGGACATTACACAGCTACATGGGAGACATTATACAGCAGAATAGGGGATAGTACACATCAGCAAAGGAAACATTACACAGCAGCTTTTGGAACATTACACAGGAACCAGTGGGATATTATACATCAGAATAGGGGATATTACACTGTAGCATGGGGACCATTACACAAATATTTGGGGACACCATACAGCAGAATGGGAGATATTACAAAGCAAAAAGTGGGATATATTACACAGCAGCATTGGAGACATTATACAGAAGAATGGGGGTATTACATAGGAGCATGGGATACATACAGCAGAATGCCAGATAATACACAGAAGCATGGAGGACATTATACAGTAGAATGGGGAACATAAGACAGCAGAATAGGGTTTATTATACTGCACCATGGGGTATATTATACAGAAGAATGGGGGATAGTACAGCATTGCGGACATTATATAGCAGCATGGGGGGAAATTACACAGCAGCATGGGGGACATTTTACAGCAGAATGCCGGATATTACAAAACAGAATGGGGATATTACACAGCAGCATGAAGGACATTATACAGCAAAATTGGAGACGTTATACACCAGAATGGGGGATATTAGAAAGTAGAATGGGGCATATTACACAGCAGCATGGGAGATATTACACAGCATAATTGGGGAAATTACACAGCAGCATGGGGATATTACACAGCAAAATGGAGATTATACACAGCAGCATAGGAGATATACAGCAGAGTGGCAGATATTACACAGTAGCATGGAGAACATTACACAGCAGTAGGGGGGACATTACACAGCAGAATGGGGGATAGTACACTGCAGCATGTGGGATATACAGTAGAATGGGGTGTATTACAACAGCATTGGGTACATTATACAGCAGAATGGGGGTGAATTACACAGCAGCATTGGATACATTATACAATAGCATTGGGTACATTACACATTAGCATAGGGAACATGACAGAGGAGCATGGGAGACATTATAAAACAGAATGGGGGTATATTACACAGCCGCATGGGGCAGATTACACCGCATCATGGGGAACATTACGCAACAGTATGGGGACATTACACAGCTACATGGGAGACATTATACAGCAGAATAGGGGATAGTACACATCAGCAAAGGAAACATTACACAGCAGCTTTTGGACATTACACAGGAACCAGTGGGATATTATACATCAGAATAGGGGATATTACACTGTAGCATGGGGACCATTACACAAATATTTGGGGACACCATACAGCAGAATGGGAGATATTACAAAGCAAAATGTGGGATATATTACACAGCAGCATTGGAGACATTATACAGAAGAATAGGGGTATTACATAGGAGCATGGGATACATACAGCAGAATGCCAGATAATACACAGAAGCATGGAGGACATTATACAGTAGAATGGGGAACATAAGACAGCAGAATAGGGTTTATTATACTGCACCATGGGGTGCCAATGTATGTAAAGTGCTATGGAATTAATAGCGCTATATAAATGAATAAAATTATTATTATTATTATTATTATACAGAAGAATGGGGGATAGTACAGCATTGCGGACATTATATAGCAGCATGGGGGGAAATTACACAGCAGCATGGGGGACATTTTACAGCAGAATGCCGGATATTACAAAACAGAATGGGGATATTACACAGCAGCATGAAGGACATTATACAGCAAAATTGGAGACGTTATACACCAGAATGGGGGATATTAGAAAGTAGAATGGGGCATATTACACAGCAGCATGGGAGATATTACACAGCAAAATGGAGATTATACACAGCAGCATAGGAGATATACAGCAGAGTGGCAGATATTACACAGTAGCATGGAGAACATTACACAGCAGTAGGGGGGACATTACACAGCAGAATGGGGGATAGTACACTGCAGCATGTGGGATATACAGTAGAATGGGGTATATTACACAACAGCATTGGGTACATTATACAGCAGAATGGGGGGGAAATTACACAGCAGCATTGGATACATTATACAATAGCATTGGGTACATTACACATTAGCATAGGGAACATGACAGAGGAGCATGGGAGACATTATAAAACAGAATGGGGGTATATTACACAGCCGCATGGGGCAGATTACACCGCATCATGGGGAACATTACGCAACAGTATGGGGACATTACACAGCTACATGGGAGACATTATACAGCAGAATAGGGGATAGTACACATCAGCAAAGGAAACATTACACAGCAGCTTTTGGAACATTACACAGGAACCAGTGGGATATTATACATCAGAATAGGGGATATTACACTGTAGCATGGGGACCATTACACAAATATTTGGGGACACCATACAGCAGAATGGGAGATATTACAAAGCAAAAAGTGGGATATATTACACAGCAGCATTGGAGACATTATACAGAAGAATGGGGGTATTACATAGGAGCATGGGATACATACAGCAGAATGCCAGATATTACACAGTAGAATGGAGGACATTATACAGTAGAATGGGGAACATAAGACAGCAGAATACGGTTTATTATACTGCACCATGGGGTATATTATACAGAAGAATGGGGGATAGTACACAGGAGACTTGCGGACATTATATAGCAGCTTGGGGGAAATTACACAGCAGCATGTGGGACATTTTACAGCAGAATGCCGGATATTACAAAACAGAATGGGGATATTACACAGCAGCTTGGGGGATATTACATAGCAGAATGGAAAATATTACACAGCAGCATGAAGGATATTATACAACAAAATTGGAGACGTTATACACCAGAATGGGGGATATTAGAAAGCAGAATAGGGCATATTACACAGCAGCATGGGGATATTACACAGCAAAATGGAGATTACACACAACAGCATGGCATGGAGACATACAGCAGAGTGGCAGACATTACACAGTAGCATGGAGAACATTAAACAGCAGTAGGGGGAACATTACACAGCAAAATGGGGGATAGTACACTGCAGCATGGGGGATATACAGTAGAATGGGGTATATTACACAACAGCATTGGGTACATTATACAGCAGCATGGGGGTGAATTACACAGCAGCATTGGGTACATTACACATTAGCATAGGGAACATGACAGGAGAATGGGAGATATTATACAGCAGAATGGGGGTATATTACACAGAAGCATAGGGGAGATTACACAGCAACATGGGGGACATTATACAGCAGAATAGAGGGATATTACACTGTAGCATGGTAGAAAATACACAGCAATATGGGGGATATTACACAGCGGGATGGGAGATATTATTCAGCAAAATTGGAGACATTTTACAGCAGAATGAGGGATATTACACAGTAGCATGGGCAGGGCTGTATTTGGCCGTCATGCTGCCCTAGACACTTTATGTGGTTGCTTCCTTTACTGACAACGTAAAATTATGATTTTGTGCACGCGACCTCTATTTAAGACACTACTCTGTAACACACTTGAAAAAGTGCTAAACACCATAGGAATGAAGATCTGCACTTGCTGCGCATACGTTCACTTTTATTTTGCTTATTTTCACAGCTTCAGGTTTTCAAAGACACTAAGTGGTTAAAACAGGTATTTGAACCATTTTTCATGCTGTTGCCAAGAAGTCGCTGACTAGTACTTAAAACAATTTCAATTTAAAAAAGATGCCAGTGTTTCCTGACCTGTCCTCCTCCTGAAAAACTCAATAGATTCACAGATGTGTAAAGGCCATGGTGTGCACACACCCAGACCGTTCACATTCCCTTCAGATAATAGTTAAAGCGTTTGTACACAGACTACAGTTGGCTGAACCCGGAGATAGACAGGCTCGGCCGACAGTCTGATTGTCAGAGGAGTGATGACCCAGCAGGTCCAATTTTGGACTGTGAATCCTTTTCTCTCTAAGAGGTGAGCCACTGCCAGAGATGTGTAGTAGCGTCTGTCTCAGAGAACACGACCACTCAACAAAGCGAGCGCTCCTGTGTATGCGAGAATCAGAGAGACAGCTGCCAGCCGCATGATAGGACACCTGTCTATAGTGTATGGGACAGTCAGGTAATATAACCTAGGAAGAATTGGGGGCACTTGATAGCCTATCAAAAAATGACAATCTTGTGATAAAGCAATCAGATAAGGGGGGGAACCTTGTTATTCTGAATCACTTTAAGTATCTGGGTATGTGTCACACTCTTCTTGGAGATAGGGATACCTACGAACGGTTGCCATCTGATCCAACTAAGACATATATTGACATTCTACTTTCTATTTTGAGTAACGCTAAACAAAATAATTTAATATCATCTAATGAGTTTGAATTCCTAATGCCTCGATGTCCGGTCATCCCTGTATTTTATGCCCTACCTAAGGTGCATAAGGGCCTAGACTCTTTGAAGGGTAGACCCATTGTGGCGGAAATCAATTCATTACCCCAGAATGTTGGTATCTATATTGACAATATTGACTATTATGTGCGGGATACTCATCTTCTGCAGATTCTGGAGGACATCGATGTAGGCCCAGGTACCATCTTGGCCTCCATCGATGTCGAGGCCTTATATAGTTCTATTCCCCATGACCTGGGAATTCAGGCGGTGAATTTTTTCCTAAAAACAAGATCTATCGACTGCATCAGACATAATGCTCTTATTGAAGAGCTATTGTCCTTTACCCTCCATCACAATTATTTTTTATTTAACACCAAGTACTTCCACCAGCTCAGGGGTACAGCTATTGGGAGCCCTTGTGCCCCCAGTTATGCTAATTTATTCCTGGGCTGGTGGGAGGAAACGGTGGTTTTTGGGGGGGAGGATGGGGAGTTTCATCAATGTATCGGACTTTGGGTCCGGTACATTGATGACATCCTCATCCTCTGGACTGGATCTATTTATGATTTTGAATGTTTTGTGGGGTCTCTCAACAAGAACGCAATAGCATTGAAATTTACCTATACGTGTGATCCTAGTTGTATTACTTTCTTGGACTTAACTATATCTAAGGACGAGAATGGCAAAATACATACTGCGACATACCGGAAACCGACGGCCACGAATTCCCTCTTAAAATGGGAGAGTCACCATCCCCTCCCCTTAAAAAGGGGGATCCCTAAAGGGCAGTTTCTGCGTATTCGCAGGAACTGCTCTAGGGAATCAGACTTCAGGACACAAGCATCTGATATGTTTGGGAGATTTTTAGATCGAGGATATCCTAAACATGTCTTGCAGCAATCATATGCGTTTGCCAAAAACACCAATAGGCACTCCTTGATGACGCCAAAAACTAGGAATGATGATCCTAATATCTTACGCATAATTGGCACCTTTGACTTACAGTCGGAGCGTGTTTTTGGTGTAATCAAAAGACATTGGAACGTATTAAGGGCAGACCCTGACTTGGCCAAATTCATCCCGAAGGTCCCCTGTATTACATATAGGCGGGGTCGTTCCATAGGGGATAGACTTGTACATAGTATGTACCAGGGACCTCGCCCAGTGGGTACGTGGCTGGACAGACAGGTGGCTGGTATGTTTCGCTGTGGGAACTGCAGCTGTTGTGACTCGATGGAACAATGTAAGGTGGTCAAAAGTTCAGCGAACGGAAAAAAATTCTTCTTGCGGGATTTTTGTAACTGCAAGACAATGGCGGTTGTATACAGGGCCACCTGCACGTGCCCCCTTGATTACATGGGCAAAACCCTACGAGAATTTCGGAGACGTGTGGGTGAGCACTTGTCAAATATTCGAAATGAGCGGGACACCCCCATTTCCCGACATATGAATAGTGTACATCATGGGGATACTAAACTCATTCGCTTTTCAGTATTAGAACTTGTTAAACGTAGCTTGAGGGGAGGTGACTTTAACAGGGTACTACTGCAAAAAGAATCTGCCTGGATTTTTAGAATGGGATCACTGACCCCGAGAGGGCTCAATGAGCAGCTCTCTTTCAATTGTTTTCTTCCCACATAATTGATGGAAGGCTCATAATGTTATGGAATCCACTGTGACATACTCTTGGGACAAAACCCCTGTTGGGGGGGTTTCCCACATTGCTGGGAGGTATATATTTTTATAATTATCTTGATGTAAATTGCATCAATTTGTCAAATCATCTACTGTAAACCCTGTTCTTGACATTCAAGATCAGGGGTGGCCAAAAAGTTGGTCCCTTGAGACAAACTGATTGCTGTACTTTTCATTATACACTAAATGATGTGGTATCACAATAAGTTTTTATCTATTATAATAAAATAAAATATTTGGGAAAATTTTGTGTGTTCTACAGGTAATATAACTGCCAGCCGCATGATGGGACAGCTGTATGGGAGAGTCAGGGAGATAGCCGACAGCCAAATGATGGGACACCTATCTATAGTGTATGGGAGATATAATGATCTACTATTAAATCTAATAAATTAAATATTGCTACATCTACACAAATACATCACCAGAACCAACCTCAAATCATGATAACATTACCAGAACCACCATTTGTACATGACAACTTCTCCAGAACCAACCTCAAAATCACTACTACATTACGAGAACCACCATCTGCACACTGCTACATCACCAGAACCACCATCTGCACACAGCTACATTACCAGAACCGCCACTGGTATATGAATGCATAATCAGAACTAAGCTGAAATCACTATTACATCACCAGAACCATCATTGGTACATGACTACATTACCAAAATCAAGCTCAAATCACTACTACGTCACCAGAACTAAAGCCAACCCAACATAAAATTGTCTGGCATGAAACTGCAACTCCTAGTATGTATGTAACAATAATAACGAGATACCAGGATTTGTTACCAGCCATCATCAGACTGCAGACAATACAGGAACCACAGTACTGTGAAACATTTAAAAAATACCTTAATTTTTGGGAGATATCGTCTATGTTTTAGGTACATTAATTCTGAGCACATTTATGTGGGTCTGGGTCCTGAGACCCCTGTAAATTGCTCAAAAGACCCCTTGTAAGTGCACGGCTCAGGAGACAGGACTACTTTCTACAGCATGCTGTGTGCTGTGTGTGCTCTTCTAAAAGAGCTTTTCAGCTGTTTTGGGGAGTTTCAAGAACAGATTCCTCACCAATTTGCTCAAAATTATTGGGCATAAAACAAAAAATGTTCCCAAAAGTTTAGTTACGTTTTGAGGAGCACTTTGATCTGCCCTGAGTAGGGCAGATCTAAGTATTGTAGTGCGCTTGCGCAGGACCTCAATGCTGGCTACTGTGGATGACGTAGAATGCATCATGCACCCAGGATTCAGAAGAAGGAGGACAAAGATGGCCGAAAGAGGTGCCGCTATTGGAGAATGGAGACACCCATCTGACCAGTCTGCACCGCATCGCCCTTTAGGTGAGTATTATAAAGTGATTGTTATGTTCTACACAGCGGCCTGGGGTCTTATCTACAGCATGTTAGAATGCTGTACATTAGTGGTGGCCGCAGCTAATTGTCACTAAATCTGGTGACAGGTTCCCTTTAAAGAAGCACTCCGGTCATTTTTGTCCCCTAAAAAATTATTGTTCAGCTCACCTATCTTCCTATGCCACAAAATCCGAGGGGTGCTCGTGGTCCGCTGGTCACGGGGATCAGTGGTCATTAACTCTTTATGAAAGAGAAATAACCACCATACTAAATGACAACTCTACCTATAGGCCTTTAAATGAGGACCCAACAAATATTTTTTCTACCAAATTACAAAATATTCTACAACAAGGTTATAATTGGGGGATTCTAAACAAGAAAACCTAGGAATACCTCATGGTGGATACTCCTATTTTCCCCATCTTTCAGGGTCTACCCAAAGTTCAAAAGTACACCTTCCCCCCTCCGTTAAGACTTATTGTTGCTAGCACGGGATCGCTAACCAGCCGCCTTTCAGATTGCTTAGACAATATTTTACAACCGCTCATGAAGCACACCGTCGTTTACATAAAGGACACAAAAAGCCTCCTCCAGAATCTTAAGGAGATTAAATGGACTGAACATTCCTTTTGGATTACTAGCGACGTAGTTTCACTCTATCCCTGTATTCCCCATGAAGAAGCTTTACAAGCCCTATTTTTCCATCTTGATAAATATAGCACCCTGGATTACATCCATAAAGAATTTATTCTTACAGTAACTGGTTATCTACTTAAACATAATTTCTTCCAGTTTAATGGAATATATTCTTTACAAATCACAGGATGCCCTATGGGAGCTAGTTTGTCATGCACTCTAGCAAACTTATACATGGCATACTGGGAAGAACAATACATACATACATACATACATACCGCAAACAATCCATTCCTCACACATATCTAGTCACACATTTACGCTAGGTACATAGGTGACCAGATGTTTATCTGTGATCATAAAACAGATTTCACTCCACAGGAGATTATCAAATCATTGAGCACATATCTGAACAACAATAACTTGAATCTGCGGTTTTCAGTTAATCTATTTTACCCATTCTGCACCTTTTCTTGACATACAACTATAAGGTAATTCCAATACAGGCCATATCGAGACAACTCTGAACAGGAAAGAGATCAGTGGAAACACCAACTTACATGAGGACAGTTGTCAAACTCCACACACTCTACTCAATTTACCGGTAGGCGAATTCCTCAGGGCCAAGAGGCTATGTTCCTCTGAAACCTCCTTTTCCACAGAAGCCAAGAACATCAGGAGTAGGTTGAAGAGGAGAGGGTATACCGACCATTCTTTGAATAGAGCACTAAGCATCTTTAGAACTAGGTCACGTGATGATCTATTGAAAGATAAATCTAAGAATAATACCCATAGTGAACGTGTTACCTTTTCCACCCCATATAGCCAGGATTTTTTCAACATCAAAACATTTTTTTTTACAATAAATTCCTCTCTTACAGCAGGATAGAGAATTAAATCATATACTCTCACGAGGTGTCAATATTGTGGCTACAAAAGCTAAACCTATAGGTAACATCATATCACCTAGCTTATACACAGCTGTGAAACCCAGCAAAACATGGTTGAGCACTACAGGCTCTCATGCGCGTCACAACGGTGTGGTCTATGCCAACAATACATGCATAGTACGAAACAGTTTCCAGGAGCCAATAGGGAAATTCTCAAAATCACTTCTTTTATAAACTACTCATCATCACATGTAGTATATAGAGCCTCTTGCCTTATCTACAATAAAAAATTATATAGGATGTACATCCAGATCTCTTAGAACACGCATATAAGAACACATTAGAACCATTTCAGAATCATCAATTACTACAGCAGGTAATATGCAGAAATAACTGTCGTCGTCGGGGCTCACTAAACATTTTCAGGATTTACATGATGGGGATTTCACCTCCTTAAAGGTGGCAGGTATTGAACACGTTACCAGACCACCCAGAGGGAGTGACTGGTTTGCAGCTTTACTATACGCAGAGGCCAAATGGATCCTTAAATTAGATATCAGGCAACCATTAGGTCTTAATTTTCATTCAGATTTCCATTTTATCATTTAAATATACCTTTTGGGTTCTACTCTGCAACCAATTACCACCAGATATGATCCAATTTATAATTTGAAGATGAAATATATCATTTTTTTTATTTTTTTTACCCTGCAGGTCCCACTAGAATTCATATAAATTAATGCATATAGGTAGAATAATTATTACCGTATTTTTCGCTTTATAAGACGCACTTTTCCTCCCTAAATTTTGGGAGGAAAATGGGGGTGCGTCTTATAAAGCGGTACCGGGGGGGGGTCCTGTCTGAGGTGATCGGGCGGGTGCCTGTGGCTGCATGCAAGCGGCCGGGTACCTGTACTTGCATGCAGCGGCAGCCGGGTACCCATGGCTGTGTGCGGGCGGCAGCCGGGTGCTGTGTGCGAGCGGCAGTCGGGTGCCCGTGCAGGTACCCGGCTGCCGCCCTCACACAGTCACCCATCTGCCGCCCGCACACAGCCATGGGTACCCGGCTGCCACCGCACGCAAGCACAGGTACCCGGCGGCTTGTACGCAGAGTGGGCGGGCAGCCTGCTCGCTGCCACTCTGTGCATGCGGGGCGGGCGGCTGTGCAGCTTACCAGTTGTCCGCGGTCCCACTTTCAAATGATGGCGCCGGTGGAGCTCTTGGATGAGAGCTCCATCTGCGCACGCGCTGCTCCGGGAGTCAGCGCGTGCGCAGATGGAGCCCTTGGATGAGAGCTCCATCTGCGCATGCGTCGCTCCGGGCGCCATTACTTGAATCGGGACCGCGGACACACTCCACCACTGAGCCGTCGCCGCCGCTCCCACCACTGAGCCGCCGCCGCTGCCACCACTGAACCGGGACCGCGGACACACGCCACCACTGAGCAGTCCCTGCCGCTGCCACCACTGAGCAGTTGCCGCCGCTCCCACCACTGAGCCTCCGCCGCTGCTGCCACCACTGAACCGGGACCGCGGACACACGCCACCACTGAGCAGTCCCTGCCGCTGCCACCACTGAGCAGTTGCCGCCGCTCCCACCACTGAGCCGCCGCCGCCGCTGCCACCACTGAACCGGGACCGCGGACACACGCCACCACTGAGCAGTCCCTGCCGCTGCCACCACTGAGCAGTTACCGCCGCTCCCACCACTGAGCCGTCGCCGCCACTCCCACCACTGAGCCGTCGCCGCCGCTGCCACCACTGAACCGGGACCGCGGACACTCACTGCACCGGCCTGCTGCACGGCTCACACGCCACGGCTGCTGCCGCCACCACGGACCCCACGGATCCTGCCACCGCGGACGCCACCGCGCCTGCAACCACGGACGCCACGGCACCTGCAACCACGGACCCCGCTGCCACTGACCTGCCGCGCCTGCCAGCACAACCTGTGCCTTCTGTGACCCGGCTTCACCACCACTGCTGCCCCCCTCCGGTAAGAGAACACCGGAGTATAAGACGGACCCCATTTTTCTTTTTTTTACCTTTTTTTATGTCTAAGTTTGGGGTGCGTCTTATATTCCGGTGCGTCTTATAAAGCGAAAAATACGGTAATTGATTTATGGGAATTAGTTTAAGAAAATTTTGTAGTAAATAATTATTACTATTGGACTGTCATTTTATTGATACCCACAAATCTTTAAATAGGTCATAAACCTTTCCTTTTTCTACATAAGCACAAACAATCTCTAGAATTTAAGGTCTAAAAACAGGAATTTTTTGATCCATCATAACAACGCAGAAACATATTTTAATTTAATACCTTTTTTTCCCATATCCTATAGGGCTAGTTTTTTCCTGGACAAGAAATGGTCCATATCCAACAGTTTGGCTCCCTTCTTTACATAATATTTGAAAGTATATTTTATATTTCTTATTACTTTCTTTCAGATTAATCATAAAATCATACACAATACATATATACTTTGCACATTTTTTTCATTTTATTTTATTTTATTTTTCATTCCTGGATAAGGAATTTCATTATACTTGTTTTACTTTACTCCACTTCATTCCGTTTTCACATTTTCAGTCCATTGAGTTAATATTATTCACGCCTGTTTTCTATCCCTAACAATGGTCACACCCTCAAACCTCTCTCACTCAGGTATTTGTCTGACATATAAACCCGGTATCATAGGCTGTAAAGGTTATTTATGATTAAGTACTTTTTGCTTTTATGTACTGGTCCGAAACACGTCAAGCTCACCCATGATTTAATGTTCACCTTGCGGTTTTCTTCCGTGAATTTTAAGATGCTTCAATAAAGAAATTTTTTATATTTTACTGGAATTGGTGCTGGTTCCATACCTTCACGCCTTCTCTGCTTCATTTTTTCCCCTAAACCTGAGTAAATGTTAGTGTAGTGTAAGGTTTGTGATAATTCACTTACAGATCGCTGTTTTCTCATGTACCTGACTCCATGATCACTTCACATCCACAGCTCATCTCTGCAGACTTCCCTCTTCTCTAGTCTTCTACAGCACATCTCACCATGGTGCCCAGAAAAATAACAATGTCATTATAATGTTCCGGAATAACAATACCTACAAATGCTGTGCCATAAATAAGCCCTATGCTGTGTACTGAAAAAAAAAAAAAATACTCCTCACTGTGCTCCCCGCAAAAGAATATTACTGCACACAATCCCTCTTAACGTACATGGCCTCCACACTATCCTCTCCTATAAAATATTCCTACCACACCGTCCCCACTTATAAACTATGACCGCAACTCTGCCCCTTAATAAAATAAAACGCCACACTGCTCTTCTTTATAAATTATACCCATCACACCTTTCTCAATTATAAAATATGATCTGCATATTGTCCTCACATCATGCTGCCCCCTCCTCACAATGTCCCATGCATTCTGCCCTTCTCCATATGGGGCTCTCACACTGCTCTTCTCCACACTGAGCCACCAATGCTGCTCCTTCTTAATGCGCTTCAAATGCTGCCTGCCCCTTCTCCATAATGCTGCCTCGATGCTGCCCCACTCATGATAGAGAGACCACTATGCTATCTCACGCCTAAGGGCTCTTTTCCACCTGCGATTTGCATGTGCAAGTGCAATCCAATAAAAAAAAAAATCGGATTGCACTCGCACCAGTGTTAATCAATGAGCCAGTTTCCTCTTTCCTGTTATTTCTCCACACGAATCGTGCTCTCGGTGCAATCGCAGCATGCTGTGTTTTGCAATGAATCTCAGCTCACGCACCCCCAACAGCCCACTGCGGTGCACGCAGAGACAGACAGCGGAGGAGAAAGTGCTTCCCCCATCTAATCTGCTCCTGTGATGCAATCGAAAGATCGCATCACAGTTCCATTACCCTCAGCTGACGCTCGCAGCAGAGGGTCATTAGCATATCGCTTCCGAAGCTCTCGCATCGGAAGCGGTACACAAGTGGAAAAGAGCCCTAATGCTGAGCACCCCCACACTACCTCACGTCTTATACTGAGTCCCGTAAATTGCTCCACTCCATACTAAGCCCACCCATGCTGCCCCGTTTCCATACTGAGACCTCACACTGCCCCAGTTCATACTGAATCCCCATACTAGCTCCTTTTCGATAATGAGCTCCCTATCCTTCCCTCCTCTCTATACTTAATGAATTGATACACACGTCACTTCTGGGGTGGTGCACAAGGAGGGTCCCAAACCGTATCAAATAGTTGTAGAAACTTGGCACTCAAGATCAACGTGAATAGTGGTTTTTATTATAAAGAACTTGTAGGACCAGCACAAGCACATCATTGCCACACAGACAGCAGTGGACACTACGTCATACCGGGCTACACCACTCGCCACGCTACTATACATTTTGAGGACCCTCTGCATGCACTGATGAAGGTCTTTTGACCAAAACATCTATACTTGTGCTGGTCCTACAAGTTCTTCACAATAAAAACCACTGTTCACATTGATATCGAGTACCAAGTCTCTACATCTACCCCTCTCCATACTGAGAACCCCAACATACTGAGTCCTTACACTTTTCCCCATCGATTTTATCCTCTGCACTATCTTTCACTCTGTAAGCCTCCCTAAACCCACCATCTACAGCAATAGGCCCCCTAAACCCTTCTCTACAGCAATAAGCTCCCTTATCCCCCTCTACAGCAATAGGCCCCCTAAACCCCCTTCTACAACAATAGGCAACCTAAACTCCCCATCTACACCAATAGGTTCCCTACGCCCCCTTCTACAGCAATAGGCTCCCCAAACCGCCCTCTACAGCAATAGGCCCCCTAAACCTTCCTCTACAGCAATAGCCCCCTAAACATCCCCACAGCAATAGGCCCCTTAAACCCCCCTCCTACAGCAATAGGACCCTAAACACTCCTCCTACAGCAATAGGCCCCCTAAACCTCATCTCCTACAGCGATACTCTCCATAAACCCCCCTCCTACAGCAATAAACCCCCTAACTCTAAGACTATACTAACAGCCCCAGCTCCCCAACCACTGTTTAGAGTCATAGGCCCCCTAATCCCCAGACTACAATAATAGGCCACCTAATCCTTAGTCTTTAGCCTCTACCTGCCCCTCCCCCGCAATCCCGACTATATCCTATGCCTGCCCTTCCCCCACAATCCCCAGACTATAACCTCTGCCTGCCCCTCCGCCGCAATCCCCAGACTATTGCCTCTGCCTGCCCCTCCGCCGCAATCCCCAGACTATAGCCTCTGCCTGCCCCTCCCTTGCAATCTCCAGATAATAGCCTCTGCCTGCCCCTCCACCGCAATCCCCAGACTATAGCCTCTGCCTGCCACTCCCCACAAACCTCACATTGGAGCCTCAAGGGAGACATTACACAGCAGAATGAGGGATATTACAACTTAGTATTGGGTTCATTATACAGCAGCATGGGAGGAAATTACACAGCAGCATAGGGGAGATTACACCGCAGCATGGGGGATATTACAAAGCAGAATGGAGGATATTACACAGAGGCATGGGAGCTATTATTCTTCAAAATTGGAGACATTTTACAGCGGAATGGGGGATATTACACAGTAGAATGGGCAGGGCTGTATTTGGCCGTCATGCTGCCCTAGACACTTTATGTGGTCGCACCCTTTACTGACAACGTAAAGTTATGATTTTGTGCGACATCTATTTAAGACACTACTCTGTAACACACTTGAAAAAGTGCTAAACGCCATAGGAATGAAGATCTGCACTTGCTGCGCATACGTTCACTTTTATTTTGCTTATTTTAACAGCTTCAGGTTTTAAAAGACACTAAGTGGTTAAAACAGGCATTTGAACCATTTTTCATGCTGTTGCCACCAAGAAGTCACTGACTAGTACTTAAAACAATTTCAATTTAAAAAAGATGCCAGTGTTTCCTAACCTGTCCTCCTCCTGAAAAACTCAATAGATTCACAGATGTGTAAAGGCCATGGTGTGCACACACCCAAACCGTTCACATTCCCTTCAGATATTAGTTAAAGCGCTTGTACACAGACTACAGTTGGCTGAACCTGGAGATAGACAATCTCGGCCGACAGTCGGATTGTCAGAGGAGTAATGACCCAGCACGTCCAATTTTGGACTGTGGATCCTTTTTTCTCTAAGAGGTGAGCCACTGCCAGAGATGTGTAGTAGCGTCTGTCTCATAGAGAACACGACCACTCAACAAAGTGAACGCTCCTGTGTATGCGAGAATCAGGGAGACAGCTGCCAGCCATATGATGGGACACCTGTCTATAGTGTATGGAAGAGTAAGGGGAAAAGCTGCCAGCCGCATGATGGGACACCTGTCTGGAATGTCTGGGAGAGTAAGGGGGAAAGCTGCCAGCCGAAAGATGGCACAGCTGTCTATAGTGTATTGGAGAGTCAGGGAGATAGCTGCCAGACAAAAGATGGGACAGCTGTCTATAGCGTATGGGGGCTTTAGTCAAATACTTCTTTGGCAGACGTATGGTCTCATTAAGACAGATATTTATTTAGCCTGGCACACTGACCCTATAATGATCTACTATCAAATCTAATAAATTAGATATTGCTACATCTACACAAATACATCACCAGAACCAACCTCAAATCACGATAACATTACCAGAACCACTATCTGTATATGAGATCTCCAGAACCAACCTCAAATAACGATAACATTACCAGAACCACCATCTGCACACTGCTACATCACCAGAACCCCGATCTGCACACTTCTACATCACCAGAACCACCATCTGCACACTGCTACATTACCAGAACCGCCATTGGCATATGAATGAATAATCAGAACCAAGCTGAAATCACTACTACATCACCAGAATCATCATTGGTACATGACCATATCACCAAAATCAAGTTCAAATCACTACTACATCACCAGAACTAAAGCTAACCCAACATAAAATTGTCTGGCATGAAACTGCAGCTCCTAGTATGTCTGTAACAATAATAAGGAGATACGAGGATTTGTTACCAGCCATCATCAGACTGCGGACAATACAGGAACCATAGTACTGTGAAACATTTAAAAAATACCTTAATTTTTGGGAGATATCTTCTTTATTTTAGGTACATTAATTCTGAGCACATTTATGTGGGTCTGGGTCCTGAGACCCCCGTAAATTGCTCAAAAGACCCCTTAGAAGTGCACGGCTCAGGACACAGGACTATGACTTTCTACAGCATCCGCTCTGTGCTGTGTGCGCTCTTCTAAAATAGCTTTTCAGCTATTTTGGGGAGTTTCAAGAACAGATTCCTCACCAATCTGCTCAGAATTATTGGGCATAAAACAAAAAATTCTCCCAAAAGTTTAGTTACTTTTTGAGGAGCCCTTTGATCTGCCCTGAGTAGGGCAGATTAAAGTATTGTAGTGCGCTTGCGCAGGACCTCAATGCCGGCTACTGTAGATGACGTACGATGCTTCATGCACCCAGGATTCAGAAGAAGGAGGACAAAGATGGTCGAAAGAGGAGACGCCGCTACTGGTGAATGGAGACACCCATTCGACCAGTCTGCACCACACCGCCCTTTAGGTGACTATTATAAAGTGATTTTTATGTTCTACGCAGCGGCCTGGGCTCTTATCTACAGCATGTTAGAATGCTGTATATAAGAGCCCACTAGTGGTGGTCTCAGGTTATAGTCACCAAATCTGGTGACAGGTTCCCTTTAAAGAAGCACTCTGGTCATTTTTTTTCCCCTAAAAAACCGAGGGGTGCTCATGGTCCGCTGGTCAGGGGGATCAGTGGTTATTTTAGATAAAACTCTTTATGAAAGAGAAATTACCACCATACTAAATGACCACTCTACCTATAGGTGTTTGAAGGGGGACCCAACAAATATTTTTTCTACCATATTACAGAATATTCTACAACAAGGTTAAGAATGGGGATTCTAAATAAGAAAACCCAGGAATACCTCATGGTGGATACTCCTATTTGCCCCATCTTTCAGGGTCTACCCAAAGTTCACAAAAGATACCTTCCCGGTTCCGTTAAGACCCATTGTTGCAAGCACGGGATCGCTAACCAGCCACCTTTCAGATTGGTTAGACAATATTTTACAACCGCTCATGAAGCGCACCGTTGGTTACATAAAGGACACAAAAAGCCTCCTCCAGAATCTTAGGGAGATGAAATGGACTGAACATTCCTTTTGGATTACTAGCGACGTAGTTTCACTCTATCCCTGTATTCCCCATGAAGAAGCTTTACAAGCCCTATTTTTCCATCTTGATAAATTAGCACCTTGGATGACATCCATAAAGAATTTATTCTTACAGTAACTGGTAATCTACTATCTAAACATAATTTCTTCCAGTTTAATGGAATATATTATTTACAAATCACAGGATGCCCTATGGGAGCTAGTTTGTCATGCGCTCTAGCAAACGTATACATGGCATACTGGAAAGAACAATACATACATACTGCAGACAATCCATTCCTCACACACATCCGATGGTACGCTAGGTACATAGATGACCAAATATTTATCTGTGATCATAAAACAGATATCACTCCACAGGAGTTTATCAAATTATTGAGCACATATCTGAACAACAACTCGAATCTGCGGTTTTTAGTTAATCTCTTTACCCAGTCTGCACCTTTTCTTGACATGCAACTATCAGGTAATTCCAATACAGGCGATATCGAGATAACTCTGTACAGGAAAGAGATCAGTGGAAACACCACCGTAGGGTACTGTCTCACTAAACAACATACCAGCGATTCCGATCACGATATGACCTGGTCAGGATCGCTGGTGTGTCGCTTTGCTTAGTTACCCGATATTTACCTTGGCTATGTGTGCAAGGAGCCAGCGCTAAGCGGTGTACGCTGGTAACCAGGGTAAATATCGGGTAATCAAGCAAAGCGCTTTTTTTACCCTGGTTACCAGCGTACGCTGCTTACACAGAGTCGGTGCTCATTGGCCTCCCGCCGTCAAACACGCCGATGTGTGCTGCACAGCGGGAGACCAACGAGCAAAAAATAAACCAGAACAGTGTGTAACGATCAGCGATGTCACAGCAGGGGCCAGGTCGCTGCTTAGTGTCACACACAGCGAGATCGCTGATGAGGTACCTGGTACGTCACAAAAGCTGTCACTCAGCAGCAATCTCGCTAGCGATCTCGCTATGTGATAAGTACCCCTTACATACGGACAGTTGTCACACTCCACACACACTACTCAAATAACCGGTAGGCGAATTTCTCAGGGCCAAGAGGCTATGTTCCTCTGAAACCTCCTTTTCCACAGAAGCCAAGAACATCAGGAGTAGGTTGAAGAGGAGAGGGTATACCGACCATTCTTTGAATAGAGCACTAAGCATCTCTAGAACTAGATCACGTGATGATCTACTGAGGGATAAATGTAAGAATAATACCTATACTGAAGGTGTCACCTTTTCCACCCCATATAGCCGGGATTTTTTCAACATCAAAAATTTTTTTTTACAATACATTCCTCTCTTACAGCAGGATAGAGAATTAAATCATATCCTCTCACGAGGTGTCAATATTGTGGCTAAAAAAGCTAAATATTAAGGTAGCAGCATATCACCTAGCTTATACACAGCTGTGAAACCCAGCAAAATATGGTTGAGAACTACAGGCTCCCATTGATGCGGGTCACAGCGATGTGGTCTATGCCAATACATGCATAGTATGAAACAGTTTCCAGGAGCCAATGGGAAATTTTCAAAATCACTTCTTTTATCAACTGCTCATCATCACATGTAGTATATAGAGCCTCTTGCCTTATCTGCAATAAAAATTATATAGGATGTACATCCAGATCTCTTAGAACACGCACATCAGAACACATTAGAACCATTTCAGAATCGTCAATTACTACAGCAGGCAATATGAAGAAAAAACACTCCTCAACGGGGCTCATTAAACATTTTCAGGGTTTACATGATGGGGATTTCCCCTCCTTACAGGTGGCAGGTATTGAACACGTTACCAGACCACCCAGAGGGAGTGACTCTGGTTTGCAGCTTTACTATACGCAGAGGCCAAATGGATACTTAAGTTAGATACCAGGCAACCATTAGGCCTTAATTTTCGTAAAGATTAGCGTTTTATCATTTAAATATACCTTTTGGGTTTTATTCTGCAACCAATTACCACCAGATATGATCCAATTTATACTTTGCAGAAGATATATCCCTATAATATATATATATTTTTCTTTTTACTCTGCAGGTCCCCCTAGAATTTATATAAATTAATGCATATAGGTAGAATAATTATTAATTGATTTATGGGAATTTGTTTATAACAATTTTGTAGTAAATAATTACAACTATTGGACTTTGTAATTTTATTGATAGCCCTCAAATCTTTAAATAGGTCATAAACCTTTCCTTTTTCTACATAAGCACAAACAATCTCTAGAATCTAATCTCTAGGTCTAAAAACAGGAATTTTTTGATCCATCATAACAACGCAGAAACATATTTTAATTTAATACCTTTTTTTCCCATATCCTACTGTATAGGCCTAGTTTTTCTCCTGGACAAGAAATGGTCCATATCCAACAGTTTGGCTCCCTTCTTTTAAATATTATGTAAAGTATTTTCTATATTTCTTATTATTTTCTTTCAGATTAATCATGAAATCATACACAATACACATACACTTTGCACATTGTTTTCATTTTATTTTTCATTCCTGGATAAGGAATTTCATTATACATTTTTTTACTTTACTCCACTTCATTCTGTTTTCACATTTTCAGTCCATTGAGTTAATATTATTCACACTTGTTTTCTATCCCTAACAATGGTCACACCCTCAAACCTCTCTCACTCAGGTATTTGTCTGACATATAAACCCGGTATCATAGGCTGTATAGGTTATTTATAATTACGGACTTTTTGTTTATATGTACTGGTCCGAAACATGTCAAGATCACCCATGATTTAATGTTCATCTTGTGGTTTTCTTGGGAATCATTATAAAGCAGAATGGGGGATATTACACAACAACATGGGGACATTATACAACAGAATGGGGGATAGTGATAGAGAGATATGGGGGGGTTGTGTATCATTTTGTGTAGGTTCGTATTTTAGGTGTGGTGCTCTGTCCATTCTATGTATTATTTGTCCTGTTTGCAGGTTAGTCACCACCTACCGGGTTTTTGTCCCTAAGTCTGGGGGAGAGAGCCCGGGATCCACCCAATCTCTCTGCTTATCTGAGGTATTATTCATTCTGCCTGAGAACTACAAGAGATAAGCAGGAAGATTGATCCTCTGTGGGAGAAGCTGAGGCTCCCCAGAGAGACCTGGACATTTATCCCTTAGTGGACTATATCCATGTTCCTGGACTATTTTACCCTCTGTGTGGTGGAATATGTTATGGACCTTTTGACTTGCTTGGAATAAATGTTCTTTGGATTGTTCACCCATCTCTCGCTCTGTTGATTGTGTGATATCGAAGAAGGAGCCCGTGACTAGGATATTACACAGCAGTATGGGGGATATTACACAGCAACATGGGTGATATTGGACAGCAGAATGGGGGATATTACACAGCAGCATGGAGGACGTTATACAGCAGCAAGGGGGAGGGACATTATATAGCAGCGTGGGGGATATCACAGCAGCATGGGGGATATTAAATAGCAGAATGAGGGATATTACACAGCATAATGGGGATATTACACTACAGCATGGGTGACATACAGCATAATGGGGATATTACATAGCAGCATGGACTTTTAATTTTTTCCTTATTTGCTTGGATTTTTTTCTTGAATACATTCATCCAATACTTTATTATTATTCCAATGGTGGGGATCTATTATTGTTAATTTTTTATCACATACATCACAGTATTCATGTAAGCCCATCCGTACACATGTCACATACTATACATTTTTGCACTTTAATCCTTTAATTGCATATATACATATATATCCTTGTGGTTGTGATTATTGTTTATTTTTCAATTTCATCAATTTTATTACAGTATTCACGTTCCTGCAAGCTCATCCGCACACACGTCACATACTACACACTTTTTTGCACTTTCATCCATTTGTTGCATATATTCATACACTCATTATTTTGCATGAATTACACTTCACACACTTCTTTGGCACTTCTTTACATACACTGACTCTCTTACACATTTTTCTTTCTAATGTCCTCCATTACTCTTCCATTTTTTTGTCATACTGTATTTCATGTATAATATTTCATTCTTCTCATACACATTTTATGATTGATTTTTCCCCACATATTGTTCTACACATTCCCCTCATTCATACATATTTTTATACTATTTTTCGTATATTTTTTTTTCACTGTATTTCATACAGTTTCTGCATTCATACTTTTTTTTGTATAACATCACATTACTAATGTTGGTGTATTTTTTTTTTTATCCGTCCTTGAACAACCTTTTGCATTAGACATAATTCCCACTTACACATCCGGATGTGCGCACAGGTGTGTTACCCCCTCGTTGACTTCCTTAGCCGCCAGCATATCGGGCATCAGGCACTGACCACAGTGTCTTCCTGAGAGTGGCTGTGCTTGCGTTCCACGACCGATGGCCGGAAGTCACGTGATACTGGGACTGGTCACATGACTTGTACGCCGCCATATCCAGCTATGTCCAGGCGGCAAATTAGAAATTCATCCACGCCGGTTCTACACTTTCTCCTGCATAAATAGCTGGTTTTCTACACCCGACACTTATTCACTTCACTATCCCCTCCCCCGAGGAAGTCTAACGCAATACGAAACGCGCATCAGGCTGACGAGCTCCATGGACCCTATTCCTAGGTATTTAATATCCCTCTCTAACTACTTTATCTTTGCAGTCTCTGTTGCAGCATTTCTTCTTGAGCACTATGCACCTTACTATTAGATCAATATCTGCTATTGGAACTTTAATAATAGAAATGCAGTGAATTTAATTCTTTTATTGGTACTTTGTTCATTTTTTCATTGTCATTTGATGGGGCTATTTAATTATAACCTTTAGTGGTCCCTCTGGTATTTATTCCCCTTGTCATATGCCTTTGTGGAATATCCCTGTCTTTTTAAGCATTTTTTTGTTCCCAGAAATTATAAAGTATCATAATATTTATATTTTTAAAATAATTTTCTAATAAAAGATTTTTTTTTTTACATTTTATCGTATGGTGTTTTGACTCTTATGAGTAATTTCATGTCTGTTATTTGTTCATGGGAGCTTTTTGAAATTTTGATAGTGTTTTTTGAGCACCTTATTAGTGGATCTTTATGATTTATATAGACCGAAGAAACAAAACCCCTTAAAATTTTTAAATTTTATTAATGCATTTTAAAACATACCTCAAACAAATAAACAAAACACACATAAATGGGACACCCAATCCCAATTCTGCCAGGAAAATAGGAGACCCCTCTAGGACTAAAGAGGTCACAATGGCGAGCACAGGGGGGAGGAAAATTGTACGTCCCTTATACACAACAGTTAATACTGCCCACTGAAAAAGTCAATCAAACAATGTGTATGGATATCCAGTCCAGTATTAGAAAGTGCAACCAGGGTATGGCCAAACGAACCCTGTAAAGGCCCTGCCTTGCCGCGGAGGTTGGCACCCTAAACCTAAGCGCTGTGGCGCCCCCACTCAACGAAGACTCACCCTGCTTTCCCTTCGCTGGTCTATTGTGCAGCTAATCTGGGAAGGAGGAAGTGAGGGACGGTTGCACTTTATAGAAAATACTCAAGGGGGATCTCATACAATCATAACAATGGAGCAGTATATATTCAGTAGTTCATAGTGTTAAAAGTGGACCAAACCAACAGTATTTACTTTTCTTCAGAAAGGGCACACATATAGTTACTGGAGTGCCTATTCATACCACTCATGTATCTGCACATGCCCAAGGGAAAAGTATTAAGCCAAAAAGTGCACAAATATATAGAACCCTTAGATACACCTTCTAAGCTCCGTGAAACTACTCAATGAGCATCCTCTAATTCCAGACAATAAGGAGATAATCGCGATTTCGCATGACAAAAAAGACATAGGCCTCTATTGTCCTAAATGAGATCTCCTAATGACCCAATGGCCGCGTGTCAGAACTCCCTCACAGGATTTTTGGAAACCAAAAGTCCGTATGGCTTATTAAGCATAGGGTGCACACTTCACAGAAGGCAACAGCAGGTATTTTTTACACTTTCATAGAAGGCAAAATAAACTTCACAGAAGATGATACATGCAGTGGATTATGAAACAGTTATTCAGGTCCACATAACCATAATAGAAAATATCAGATGTAGGCATAGTACTTCGCTTATTTATAGAAGTCCTATGACGGATGTAAATACATCAGGGTCCAAATTGACACCACCAAAGCATTGCCCAACGCGTTTCCCCCCGATCGCAAGTCACATCGGGGTTCATCAGGGGCTCCCTATTAGGGTAGAAAACACTGGCTGCAATCTGCCACGTGTAGGGCTTGGTAACCGGTTACCAAGCCCTACACATGGCAGATTGCAGCCAGTGTTTTCTACCCTAATAGGGAGCCCCTGATGAACCCCGATGTGACTTGCGATCGGGGGGAAACGCGTTGGGCAATGCTTTGGTGGTGTCAATTTGGACCCTGATGTATTTACATCCGTCATAGGACTTCTATAAATAAGCGAAGTACTATGCCTACATCTGATATTTTCTATTATGGTTATGTGGACCTGAATAACTGTTTCATAATCCACTGCATGTATCATCTTCTGTGAAGTTTATTTTGCCTTCTATGAAAGTGTAAAAAATACCTGCTGTTGCCTTCTGTGAAGTGTGCACCCTATGCTTAATAAGCCATACGGACTTTTGGTTTCCAAAAATCCTGTGAGGGAGTTCTGACACGCGGCCATTGGGTCATTAGGAGATCTCATTTAGGACAATAGAGGCCTATGTCTTTTTTGTCATGCGAAATCGCGATTATCTCCTTATTGTCTGGAATTAGAGGATGCTCATTGAGTAGTTTCACGGAGCTTAGAAGGTGTATCTAAGGGTTCTATATATTTGTGCACTTTTTGGCTTAATACTTTTCCCTTGGGCATGTGCAGAGATACATGAGTGGTATGAATAGGCACTCCAGTAACTATATGTGTGCCCTTTCTGAAGAAAAGTAAATACTGTTGGTTTGGTCCACTTTTAACACTATGAACTACTGAATATATACTGCTCCATTGTTATGATTGTATGAGATCCCCCTTGAGTATTTTCTATAAAGTGCAACCGTCCCTCACTTCCTCCTTCCCAGATTAGCTGCACAATAGACCAGCGAAGGGAAAGCAGGGTGAGTCTTCGTTGAGTGGGGGCGCCACAGCGCTTAGGTTTAGGGTGCCAACCTCCGCGGCAAGGCAGGGCCTTTACAGGGTTCGTTTGGCCATACCCTGGTTGCACTTTCTAATACTGGACTGGATATCCATACACATTGTTTGATTGACTTTTTCAATGGGCAGTATTAACTGTTGTGTATAAGGGACGTACAATTTTCCTCCCCCCTGTGCTCGCCATTGTGACCTCTTTAGTCCTAGAGGGGTCTCCTATTTTCCTGGCGGAATTGGGATTGGGTGTCCCATTTATGTGTGTTTTGTTTATTTGTTTGGGGTATGTTTTAAAATGCATTAATAAAATTTAAACATTTTAAGGGGTTTTGTTTCTTCGGTCTATATACTTGAATCCCCCCCTACAATTAAATTTCTATGGTCTTTTTTATCTTTATGATTTAGCATTAATATTCCTTTGTTTGTTGTAACAGAATATCCCGATATCTATAGAAATTGAAGATGTATATGAAAACTAAGAAACAAATTTGGAAAACTTAAGGCTGCTTTACACGTTGCAATCACATATGCGATCTCGTATGCGATTGCACATGCCCCCATCGTATGTGCGGCACGGGCAATTTGTTGCCCGTATCGCACAAACGATTAACCTCCATCACACGTACTTACCTGCCGGACGACCTCGCTGTGGGCGGCGAACATCCACTTCCTGAAGTGGGAGGGACGTTCGGCGTCACAGCGACGTCACACAGCGGCCGGCCAATAGAAGCGGAAGGGCGGAGATGAGCGGGACGTAAACATCCCGCCCACCTCCTTCCTTCCGTATAGCCGGCGGGTGCCGCGGGACACAGGTAAGCTGCAGTTTATCGTTCCCGAGGTGTCACACGGAGCGACCGGACATTCAATTTTTAGAAATTGAATGACGTGTATGCGATCAATGTTTTAACGTACAATCATGATCGCACGTAGGTGTCACACACTACAATATCACTAAAGATGCCGGATGTGCGTCACTTACAACGTGACCCGCCGACACATCGTTAGATATATTGTAGCGTGTAAAGCCCGCTTAAGACCTCAGAAATCTTTAGACAGCGAGCTTCCCCTGACTGCAATGAAATATCACTTGTAAATAGGGAAACTATAAAAACATACAAAAATGCACTTTTAAAAAAAAACAAAAAAAACAAGATGTGGTGGACCGTAACATCCCTTGACAATTATTTAACACGTAAGATCATACCCAGAGGTTTACGAATACAATTGTTTCCTACTTTTAACTTAGATAATGAAGATTTATTACAGAGATGGAAAGAGGCAGCTTCTACTTGTTCTTTTACTTTTATTCAAATAATTAATGAACATAACAGGATGCTGCGAAATATTGATGAGGAAATTGCTAAAATTGAATCTGCTTTAGCAAAAGACATGAACAAGGAAACTCTTGATAACCATATTAATGAAATTGAACAAGACCTTGAGAAATGGGAGAAAGAAATAAACCAAAATAAAATGAAAAAAATGTACTCGGAATATGACTGATTATGACAATAACAGAATATATCGCTGACAATTTAGGAAACCGATGAGAAAAGACTCACAGAACAGACATTGTTCAGTCAGGTCCGTTTTATCCACGAATGAAGGCAATACCTCCATTAGTGATCAGGAGAGAAATGGTTACAATGGCCCCAATACAGGAAAAAGGAAGCAAATCCCTGGTAACAGCAACATGGGAAGGAATAAAGTTTCCAGAGAGCAGAATAAGGTAATAAATTTGTCATCGTACCTGCTGAGCCCAACTCAAAATAATTTATTGTGTAAGGAACTTTCATTTTCTCCTGCTCGCTCCCTAGATCTGTTTTTGACCATAAAGGATGTGCATTTTTTTGCCAGAAAAATCATTCTGAAGAAATTACACTTCAAATCGCATGATAATTTCACTACAAAGGAGGAACTTGATGCACTTGCCACTCTGCAATCTCTTCTGGAAGAGAACAGCTCACCCAATGAGGTTAGTCATTTTCCTACAAGATTATTTCAGAAATCCAAAACCTTTCCTTCCCTCAACGTCTGCCCGGCAGTTGATATTTTTACTAGAGTGGTATCTGAGTTGATTAAGAATATTGCACAAAAACCATTGCGGATTCTCAACTTGGATAAAATTGAAAGGGAAGCTCTAAAGGAATTGCAAAGCTTGAATGATATTGTCTTCAAGCCTGCTGACAAAAGGTGGTAACCTTGTAATTCGGCCACATGATAGGTGCATTAGGCAGGCCAACAAACTGCTTAATGATGACACCTGTTGTCATGTTAAAACTCTTAAGGTCCCTTACACCACCCCCACCCCAGCACAGATCCCTATGACGACACTATCTGATCGGCCTTAGAGTTTTGGTATTTACGACAAGGGGGATGGAACAACTGAAGCCAAATCTGTAGACAAAAAACGCTCCTTTGTTCTTTTAAGTAGAAAAGCTATTAACCCAGTTTTTAGGTGCCACGTTAATGCTAGAAAAATGAAAAGCATATTGACGGAATCCCAGTGAATCACTGAACACGGAGCACTGTTTGGCTTTGCTAAGTGATCGCTGATATCCCAACAAATGGGTATTGGCCAATAAAATCATGCTACATGCGTTGTGTTTGGTATCTATGCGAATGAAAAATCGAAATATAAAATATGACGCCAATATCTCTCACCTGTGTGGCCCACGGGAAAAGACATCCAAAAACTAGAATTATCTAATTTTTCGGAAGTCCTCAGCAGGTCATAAGAGTCAGAAGCTCATTTTTTGCCTTGGTCAGTACAGGAGGGCATACCTATGTGGTGGTGGTGCCAATTTGCATCTTATTCTGGAGACCCTCCCTCCATAAATTAGGACGTCACATCTATGGCACAAGTTTAGTAAGTTTCAAGTTTATCCCTTTTATTTTTATGTAATTGTCTACACTATATTTGTATTGTTCCCCTTTGTAACAATTTGTATATTTTATAAACACTGCCTATTTTTGGATTCAATGTATAAAATTTAACAGCTCGTTCCACCTGCTCTATTTATGAATTCGAACCCGAAGAGCCTTTTGCTATCTGCAACGGGTATCCAAACTACCTGTGGAAAGTTCGGTGGTCGCAGCAAAATTATTGTTGTGTAGAATTATTGGGGTGCTAGCAGTAAGGGTATCGTGGTATATATACAGTATATTCCATTAGCGGGAATTGGTGATATATACAGTACTAACCAAAAGTTTGGACACACCTTCTCATTCAAACAGTTTTCTTTATTTTCATGACTCTGAAAATTGTAGATTCACATTGAAGGCATCAAAATTATGAATTAACACGTGGAATGAAATACTTAACAAATAAATGTGAAACAACTGAAAATATGTCTTATATTCTAGGTTCTTCAAAGTAGCCACCCTTTGCGTTGATTACTGCTTTGCACCCTCTTGGCATCCTCTTGATGAGCTTCAAGAGGTAGTCCAAGACCGATAAGGAAAGGGTATTCTGGGATCAGGGGAGGTTGTAACGGGAGACTGTTCCCTGTAACCCCCAACAGGAGTGGCTGAGGGAAAAATACATGGTGGTGCGCTGCCCCTTTAGGGGTGAGTTGCTGCGGATTGCCCATGAGATCGCACTCGCCTGACACTTGGGGGTCAGCAAAACCAAGGCTCGGCTGTCTCACCACTTTTATTGGCCCAAAATGGGGACAGATGTTGCCAACAAATGCTGCTCCTGTATCACGTGTCAAAGAGTGGGAAAGTCAGGGCCTGCTCCCGAGGCTCCCCTGATCTCTTTGCCGGTGATAGAGGAGCCTTTCCAGAGGGTCACTCTGGACATCGTTGGGCATCTGGCTGTCCCCAGCAGTTCTGGAAAACGTTTCATCCTTACTGTAGTAGACTATGCTACCCGGTATCAGGAGACTGTGGCTCTGTCCTTAATTAGGGCCGATAAGGTGGCAGATGCCATCTTGACTATATTCTCCAGAGTAGGATTTCCCAGGGAGATGCTTACTCAGTTCATGTATTGTTTAATGGAGGCTCTCTGTAAGAAAATGCAGCTGCAGCATCTGGTATCAAGGTCCTATCACCCTCAGACCAATGGTTTGTGTGAGCGATTTAATGGTACCCTTAGATGCTGGTTGAGTCACATGGACGCGACTGGGAGCGGTACCTCCCACACCTGCTGTTTGCTTACCGAGAAGTACCACAGGCCTCAACGGGGTTCTCCTCGTTCGAGCTCCTGTATGGCAGACGAGTCCGGGGGCCTCTTGGTCTGGTATGGGAATCCTGGAAAGAGGAACTGAATTCCCCAGAAGTGTCCATTGTGAAGTATGTCATGCGGCTCCATGACAAAATGCAGTCAATGATGCGGCTAGTGCATGAGAATATGATACAGGCCCAGGCCAGCCAGAAGCTGTGGTACGACCAACACGCTCGGGAGCAGGTGTACGATGCGGATCAGAAGGTGTGGGTCCTAGTCCCAATGAACCAGAACAAGCTTTAGGCGGCCTGGGAGGGTCCACACCTTGTGCATCAGCGCGTCAATAACGTAAACTATGTGGTCACCATTGACCACGCCAGGAAGAGGCAAAAGGTCGTCCATATCAACATGATGAAAGCTCATCATGACAGGGAAACCTTCGCTCTTCCTGTGTGTAGCTTTCCCGAGGAAGTCAAAAGCGAAGTCTTGGTGGACTTGCTCGCATTGGCCTGGGATGTAGGGTCTATTGAAGAGGCGGCATTCAACCCACAGCTATCCATGGACCAGAGGTCCCAGCTGTGAGAGGTATTCCTGCCCTATATGACGATCTTTACGAATGTCCTTGGGAAGACGTTGGTAGCCATCCACCAGATGGACACAGGAAATCATTCCCCAGTCCGTCAATCCCCATAGCGTGTCTCCCTAGAGGTACGAAAGGACATATAAAAGGGAGACAGATGAAATGCTAGCCCTGGGGGAGATCCAGAGGTAAAAAAGTGCATGGGCCTCGCCGATAGTTGTGGTTTCAAAAAAGGACCAGACAACCTGGTTTTGTGTGGACTACAGGAGGCTAAATGCCATTACAGCACCTAACGCATACCCAATGCCACGCATCGATGAGCTGCTAGATTGCTTAGCTGGGGCTCGGTACCTGACAATCATGGACCAGAGTCGAGGGTACTGGCAGATTCCTATGGCCAAGGAAGCACAAGAAAGGTCCACCTTCATCACCCCATTCGGGCTGTATGAATCCCTTGTCATGCCCTTTGGCATGAGAAATGCTCCTGCCACTTTCCAGCAATTGGTCGACCAGCTGCTCGAGGGACTAGGAGGGTTTGCCGTCGCTTACCTGGATGACATTGCCATCTTTAGTCCCACTTGGCAGGAACACCTGGGGCACCTGGAACAGGTGCTCAGGTGGATCCAGAGAGCTGGTCTGAATGTAAAGCCAGGGAAGTGACAGATCGGCATGACAGAGGTGCAGTACCTCAGACACCAAGTGGGTGGCAGAACTCTGAAACCAGAGCCAGGGAAGGTTGATGCCATCACCTCCTGGCCTACCCCCAAGTCAAATAAGCAGGTTTTGTCCATCTTGGGTAAAGCAGGGTACTATATGAAGTTCGTTCCTAATTATAGTGCCCATGCTAAGCCATTGATGGACCTCACCAAAAAGAAGCTACTGCAAGTAGTCTCCTTCAGAGCGTTGAAAGCTGCCCTCACCAGTTCCCCAATCCTACAAGCCCCGACTTCACCCAACGGTTCATAGTTCAGACAGATGCCAGTGCATTTGGACTAGGTGCAGTACTCAGCCAGGTAAAACGGGGAGGGGGAAGTGCACCCAGTGGTGTTTCTCAGCGGCAAGCTCTAACGCCGGGACGTGGCCTACCCCACTGTGGAGGAGTGCCTCGCTATAGTGTGGGCACTGCAGAAACTGCAGTCTTACCTATATGGATGCAACTTCACCATAGTAACAGACCACAACTGTTTCAGCTGGCTGCAATGGGTGGCCGGCGACAATGGTAAGCTACTGCGGTGGAGCTTGGCTCTACAGCAGTATGATTTTACCATTCAACACAAGAAGGGAAGCGAACATGGCAACGCTTACGGGCTGTCCCAGGAGGGGAATGCCAGCGAGGTAGGCTTGGGAGACGATCGGCAAATCAAACTCCCATGCTACCTCAAAAAGGGGAAGGTGTCATGTTAAAACTCATAAGGTCCCTTATACCACCCCCCACCCCAGCACTAGCACAGATCGCCATGACGACACTATCTGATCGGCCTGAGAGTTTTGGTATTTACAATCAGCGGGATGGAACAACTGAATCCAAATATGTACACACAAAAATGCTCATTTGTTCTTTTAAGCAGAAAAGCTATTAACCCAGTTTTTAGGTGACACGTTAATGCTAGAAAAATGAAAAGCATATTGCTGGAATCCCAGTGAACCGCTGAACACGGAGCACCATTTGGCTTTGCTAAGTGATCGCTTGTATCCCGACAAATGGGCGTTAGCATGATTTTATTGGCCATGCGTTGTGTTTGATATTCATGCGAATGAAAAATCGAGATATAAAATATGACGCTAATATCGCTCACCTGTGTGGCCCAGGGGCAAAAATATGTGAAAACTAGAATTATCTAATTTTTCGGAAGTCCTCGGCACAGCCTACAAGATATTGTAAAATGAGGTCACAGATGGGAGGGTGAACTTAGGTCAGAAGCTCATTTTTCACCTTGGTCAGTACTGGAGGGCATACCAATGTGGTGGTGCTGCCTGTTTGCATCTTATTCTGGAGACAGTAGCTCCATCAATTTTTAGACGCCACATCTACGGCACGAGTTTAGTAAGTTTCATGTTTATCCCTTTGATTTTTATGTAATTGTCTACACTGTATTTGTATTGTTCCCGTTTGTAACATCTTGTATATATTATAAACACAGTCTATTTTTGGAGGGAATATATAAAATTTAAGAAGCAAGCAGGGGAAGGATCCAGCTCAGACTCCAAGGATTTGAATAAAAGGCATTTCTTTATTTCAACTTGTTAAAAAGAATATATAAAAAAAAAGTATAATGACACCGGCTGATAACAATGACAGATGGTAGATGAAGAAAAAAAAACTACGCGTTTCGGCAGTACGCCTTCATTAGGTTTAACAAGCTGAACTAAAGAAATGCCTTTTATTCAAATCCTTGGAGTCTGAGATGAATCATTCCCCCGCTTGCTTCTTGTCTATATACGGCTGGCTGCCATGAACCCGCTGGGACCGAGGATACTCATCTGGTGGAATTAATCTGGCTGACTTCCATTGTGGTGAGCAGTTCGTGTATCCACTGTCTACAATTATATAAAATTTACCATCTCTTTTCTTCTGCTCTATTTGAAATATATATATATCTTATCTCTATACATATCTCTATACATATCTCACGATACCCTTACTGATATCACCCCAATAATTCTACACATCAATCATTTTGCATAGAGCAGAATAGAGCATTTATATTTCAAATAGAGCATATTATATATACTAGAAGGTGGCCCGATTCTACGCATCGGGTATTCTAGAATTTACGTATTGTGTAGTTCATGTATGATTTTTGTTATATACAGTTAGGTCCAGAAATATTTAGACAGTGACACAATTTTCGCGAGTTGGGCTCTGCATGCCACCACATTGGATTTGAAATGAAACCTCTACAACAGAATTCAAGTGCAGATTGTAACGTTTAATTTGAAGGTTTGAACAAAAATATCTGATAGAAATTGTAGGAATTGTACATATTTCTTTACAAACACTCCACATTTTAGGAGGTCAAAAGTAATTGGACAAATAAACCAAACCCAAACAAAATATTTTTATTTTCAATATTTTGTTGCGAATCCTTTGGAGGCAATCACTGCCTTAAGTCTGGAACCCATGGACATCACCAAACGCTGGGTTTCCTCCTTCTTAATGCTTTGCCAGGCCTTTACAGCCGCAGCCTTCAGATCTTGCTTGTTTGTGGGCCTTTCCGTCTTAAGTCTGGATTTGAGCAAGTGAAATGCATGCTCAATTGGGTTAAGATCTGGTGATTGACTTGGCCATTGCAGAATGTTCCACTTTTTTGCACTCATGAACTCCTGGGTAGCTTTGGCTGTATGCTTGGGGTCATTGTCCATCTGTACTATGAAGCGCCGTCCGATCAACTTTGCGGCATTTGGCTGAATCTGGGCTGAAAGTATATCCCTGTACACTTCAGAATTCATCCGGCTACTCTTGTCTGCTGTTATGTCATCAATAAACACAAGTGACCGAGTGCCATTGAAAGCCATGCATGCCCATGCCATCACGTTGCCTAAACCATGTTTTACAGAGGATGTGGTGTGCCTTGGATCATGTGCCGTTCCCTTTCTTCTCCAAACTTTTTTCTTCCCATCATTCTGGAACAGGTTGATCTTGGTCTCATCTGTCCATAGAATACTTTTCCAGAACTGAGCTGGCTTCATGAGGTGTTTTTCAGCAAATTTAACTCTGGCCTGTCTATTTTTGGAATTGATGAATGGTTTGAATCTAGATGTGAACCCTTTGAATTTACTTTCATGGAGTCTTCTCTTTACTGTTGACTTAGAGACAGATACACCTACTTCACTGAGAGTGTTCTGGACTTCAGTTGATGTTGTGAACGGGTTCTTCTTCACCAAAGAAAGTATGCGGCGATCATCCACCACTGTTGTCATCCGTGGACGCCCAGGCCTTTTTGAGTTCCCAAGCTCACCAGTCAATTCCTTTTTTCTCAGAATGTACCCGACTGTTGATTTTGCTACTCCAAGCATGTCTGCTATCTCTCTGATGGATTTTTTCTTTTTTTTCAGCCTCAGGATGTTCTGCTTCACCTCAATTGAGAGTTCCTTAGACCACATGTTGTCTGGTCACAGCAACAGCTTCCAAATGCAAAACCACACACCTGTAATCAACCCCAGACCTTTTTACTACTTCATTGATTACAGGTTAACGAGGGAGACGCCTTCAGAGTTAATTGCAGCCCTTAGAGTCCCTTGTCCAATTACTTTTGGTTCCTTGAAAAAGAGGAGGCTATGCATTACCGAGCTATGATTCCTAAACCCTTTCTCCGATTTGGATGTGAAAACTCTCATATTGCAGCTGGGAGTGTGCACTTTCAGCCCATATTATATATACAATTGTATTTCTGAACAGGTTTTTGTAAACAGCTAAAATAACAAACCTTGTGTCACTGTCCAAATATTTCTGGACCTAACTGTATATAGATATTGTTGTGTGTAGTTACCAAGTGTTTGTGTAGGGCGCTGTACATGTTCTGGGTGTTGTCTGGGTGTGACGGGGGGTGAGAGCGGTGTTGTATGTGTGTTGCGTGTGTTGCTTTGTGGAGCGCTGTGTGTCTGTAGCGTGTGTGTGTTGTGCGGTTTGTGTGTGTGTGGTGTGTTTTGGGGGGAGGTATGTTTTGTGCAATGTGTGTGTTGTGCGGTATGTGCGTATATTTGTGTGTGCAGCGTTGTCTGTGTGTGTGGGTGTCTGTGTAGGGCAGTTGTTTGTGGTTCCCAGTGTGTGTGTGTGGTGTGTTGTGCAGTGCGCGCGCGTGTGTGTGTGTTGGGGGGAGGTGTGCACTTCCCATCGTGTTCCATCCCCCATGCAGCGCACTCCCCATCGTGCTCCATCCCCCATGCAGCGCACTCCCCATCGTGCTCCATCCCCTATGCTGCGCACCCCCCATCGTGCTCCATCTCCCATGCTGCGCACGCCCAAACGTGCTCCATCCGCCATGCTGCGCACTCCCAAACGTGGTCCATCCGCCATGCTGCGCACTCCCAAACGTGCTCCATCCGCCATACTCCGCACTCCCCATCGTGCTGCATCCCCCATGCTGCGCACTCCCAAACGTGCTCCATCCGCCATGCTGCGCACTTCCAAACGTGCTCCATCCGCCATGCTGCGCACTCCTAAACGTGCTCCATCCGCCATGCTGCGCACTCCCAAACGTGGTCCATCCGCCATGCTGCGCACTCCCAAACGTGCTCCATCCGCCATGCTGCGCACTCCCAAACGTGCTCCATGCGCCATGCTGCGCACTCCCAAACGTGCTCCATCCCCCATGCTGCGCACCCCCCATCGTGCTCCATCCCCCACGCTGCACCAGCATCAGCCTCTCTACCCGCAGCATCAGCCTCTCTGCCCGCAGCATCAGCCTCTCTCCTCTCAGCATCAGCCTCTCTACCCGCAGCATCAGCCTCTCTGTCCCCAGCATCAGCCTCTCTCATCCCAGCATCAGCCTCTCTCCTCCCAGCATCAGCCTCTCTCCTCCCAGCATCAGCCTCTCTCCTCCCAGCATCAGCCTCTCTCCTCCCAGCATTAGCCTCTCTCCTCCCAGCATCAGCCTCTCTCCTCCCAGCATCAGCCTCTCTGTCCCCAGCATCAGCCTCTCTCATCCCAGCATCAGCCTCTCTCTTCCCAGCATCAGCCTCTCTGTCCCCAGCATCAGCTTCTCTCCTCCCAGCATCAGCCTCTCTGTCCCCAGCATCAGCCTCTCTCATCCCAGCATCAGCCTCTCTCATCCCAGCATCAGCCTCTCTCATCCCAGCATCAGCCTCTCTCCTCCCAGCATCAGCCTTTTCTGTCCCCAGCTGATGCCTTTTCGGTCCCCAGCATCAGCCTCTCTCCTCCCAGCCTACCCCAGCCTCAGCCTCCCCCAGCATCAGCCTCTCTTCTCTCAGCCTCCCCATCCCAGCCTTCCCCAGGATCAGCCTCTCTTCTCCCAGCCTCCTCCAGCACGCCATGCTCCTCTGCTGACACTCACAGATCCGATCGCATACACACCCACACACACCCGATCGCAAACACTCACACACATCCGATCGCATACACTCACGCACACACACATTGACGATATTGCACATACGCGCTCATACTCACAACATCCGGAGATACCACATGCTTCTGGCCATGTGATCCTCCGGCAGGTCCTGGAAGCTCACAGCACAATATCGCCGCCGAGAAGCAAGCGATATCCCAGGATGTTGTGAATATGTGGATGCGATGTGATGTGTGTGTGAGAGTGAGTGTGATCTGATGTGTGTGTGTGTGTGCTGTTATGTGTGTGCGTGTGTGTATTTTCCGCCGCTACAGGACCTTGATGCGCTGGTAACTATGCTACCATGGTTACCAGCGTATCTCGTCCCCCGCTCGCACGGGAGCCCACACCAGCATACGCCGGCCAGCCCCAGCAATGCGAGGGTATGTGTCGGCTGGTTTGGCGGCGTACGCTGATGTGGGCTCCCAGGGGTACAGTACTGACCTGGTAGTCGTGGCTCCGTGACCGTGTCGGTTCGGGGAATGGGGGGGGGCAGAGCTAGCGTGCATTGCGTGAGGGGGGCGGGGCGTGGCCGAGTTGCCAATGCCTACAGGGTGCCGGGGCGAGAGGCCAATCTGTGGGGGGGGCGGAGCCTGGGCGAGAGGCCGGCCAATCCGTGTGGGGGCGCAGCCTGGGCGAGCGGCCAATCCATGCGGGGGGCGGGGCCATGGCGAGCCCAGCGGCCAATCAGCTTTGTGTCACCGTAAGGACACAATTTTGGAGCAAGACAGACAGACAGACAGACAGAATAAGGCAATTATATATATAGATATATATGTATATATATATATATATATATATATATATATATATTATACACACACACTAGCTGTAGTACCCGGGCGTCGCCCGTGATAGTAGCTGTCTCTCTCACAGTCTCTGTCTGTCTGTCTGTATCAGTCTCTCTGTCTGTTTCTTTATTAGTCTCTATCTCTCTCTCTCTGTCTGTCTCGTTCCAGGTCTGTCTTGTTTCAGTTCTGCAAGACAAAACAATCACTCATCTTGGGGAGACCAGCCAGAGAAAACACTGCCGGCAGCCAGCAAAGGTGTTAAACACAGTGAAATCCTAGGTACATCGTTCCCCGTCTGTCACGTTCCCAGTCTGTCACGTTCCCCGTCTGTCACGTTCCCCGTCTGTCACGTTCCCCGTCTGTCACGTTCCCCGTCTGTCACGTTCCCCGTCTGTCACGTTCCCCGTCTGTCACGTTCCCCGTCTGTCACTTTCCCCGTCTGTCTGTCTGTCTGCCTGCCTTTGTCTGACTCTTTGACTGTCGGTCTCTTTATCTCTTTCTGTCTCTCTCTCCATCCGTCTCCCCACCGACATCTTATTACCTCACACAAACTTCTTATACTAACAGTTTATTTTCTTCCTATAGCAACCAATTACAGCTCCTATTAATAACCTAATAGCTCGCAGCTCCATTGACTTTAATGAAGGAATGTTTTTTCGAGAGTAACTGTAAAGCGAGGGGTTAAATTTTCCCATCAAAACATAGTCTATGATGTTCCCCGAGTCACATGGGATGTCTGTGCAGAATATCGTGATTGTAAATGCGACTGTGTGTATGTCCGCTAAAGGAGTCTGCACTGATACATATACAAATACATACATACATACACTCAGCTTTATACAATATATATATGTATATATGTATCTCTATATATATATATATATCTCATATATATATATATATATATATATATATATATCTAATCTCTCTCTCTATATATATATATATATATATATATATATATATATATATATATATTCCATTAGCGGGAATCCGTGATCTATACATCACTCATGATGGCAGACCTTCAACATTTGGCATTAGTAGCTCAGCAGCCTCATTTATTTATTGTCCAAATTGGTGAACAGCGAGACCCCCACCCGGCTGTTCGTGACACCTGTTATAAGAAATTAACATGTAATCCACTACCTCAGTACAAAGTGGAACTATTGCACATTTTGGAATGGAATGGAGTGAAATATGTCATACAATAGATCATTGTCAAAAAACCTTTGGTTCTCAACCCTACATTCTTACATCAAAGACACCACAGCAGAATTACAAAGACTGGACCATCTCAATCTGCCAGATAACATGATCTTAGTTACAGCAGATGTTGAGGCTTTATATACCTCCATAAGGCATCATGATGGCCTCTCGGCTACTGCTTAGTTCCTCCGCAATAGTAATTTGGATCCCAAAATGGCCACACTGTTATTGACATGGCTAGAATTTATTTTAACACACGTTTCTGTTTTCATAAACAAATTTACCTCCAGACGCAAGGGACCGTGATGGGGGCGGTGTGCACCTTTTCGTATGCAAACCTTTTCATTGGTGCTTGGGAACTTGAGATCTTCATCAGTGACCCCATACCTTAAATGAAAAAAAGCACAACAATGGATGAGGTATATTGATGATGTGTTCTTTGTATAGGAGGGTACAATTCATGAGCTTGACAGTCTAATGGCCCAGTTGAACACTACAATATCAATGTAAAATTGTCATAAATATGGCAAAAGCATTGATATCCTCGACATTAAAATAAACATTTGCGACAATGGTGACATTTCTACTGACATTTTTAGAAAGGAAACGGCCAATTCATTGTTGCAGGTCAATTCTTCACACTTACCTTCTACTATTAGAAGTACAGTATATCCACTAGTCAGTTCCTCAGAGCAAGAAGGATCTGCTCTGCCAAATCATCTTTTGAGAAACACTCTAAAGACCTATATTCTAGAGTTAGAGAGAGGGGTTAAGCTCACAAGTGCATTAGGCAAGAATATTTGCAGGCCAAGAATTCACAAAGAAATGATCTTTTCTATAAACAAAGTTTACCAGACTATTCCATCAATAATGACAGCTCGGAGATCCAAAATCCTAAGGGACATCTTGATCCAGCACGGTGGCTCAGTGTTTAGCACTGCAGTCTTGCAGCGCTGGGGTCCTGGGTTCAATTCCCACCAAAGACACCATCTGCAAGGAGTTTGTATGTTCTCCCTGTGTTTGCGTGGGTTTCCTCCGGGTACTCCGGTTTCCTCCCCCACTCCAAAAAAAAAACCAAAACATACAGTTAGGGACCTTAGATTGTGAGCCCCAATGGGGACAGTGTTGCCAATGTACGTAAAGTGCTATGAAGTTAATAGCGCTATATAAATTATTATTATTATTATCCATAGCCATTTTAACCCTAAACAAGAAAGAGAATCTCAGGCTAACTGGCTATCTGTTAAGGGCTTTTACCCTTGTGGACACTGTAAAGGCCGCTTTACACGCTGCGATATCGTGACCAATATCGCTAGCGTGGGTACCCGCCCCCATCGGTTGTGCGACATAGGCAAATCGCTGCCCGCGGCGCACAACATCACCCAGACCCGTCACACTACTTACCTGCCCTGCGACGTCGCTGTGACCGGCAAACCGCCTCCTTTCTAAGGGGGCGGTTTGTTTAGCGTCACAGCGACGTCACAGCAGCGTCACTGAACCGCCGCCCAATAGAAGCGGAGGGACGGAGATGAGCGGGATGAACCCGCCCACCTTTTTCCTTCCTCATTGCGGCCGGGAGGCAGGTAAGGAGAGCTTCCTCGCTCCTGAGGTGTCACACGTAGCGATGTGTGCTGCCGCAGGAATGAGGAAGAACTTCGTTACTGCTGCAGTAACGATATTTGAGAATGGACCCCCATGTCACCGATGAGCGATTTTGCACGTTTCTGCAACGATGCAAAAACGCTCATAGATGTCACACGCAACGGCATCGCTAAAGCGACTGGATGTGCGTCACAAATTCCGGGACCCCAACGAGATCGCTTGAGTGATGTCGCAGCGTATAAAGCCCGCTTTAGACCTGTCCCAGTATGATTAAGAGTAAGAATTTCCATAATATTGACCACTCTCAAACCTTTGAAATACAACATCTTCTAAATTGCACATCAAAGGGCGTTCTTTATTTGGCCAAATGCCCCTGCGAGAAAATTTATATGGGAATGACCACGAGACAACTTAGGATACAGATCCGCGAACATATTAGGGACATTGACAAAGGAAAAACCACTGAGGACACTTCCCACTCTTGGTAGACACTTTTTCCATCATCACCAATGCACATAATACTCCACGCTTGTGCCGCTGTTATCTGGTGTTCGGTAGTCCGTGAGGGGTTGAAGAGTATGCTGAATCTTGAGCGTCCTAAAAAAGAAAAATACATTTCTTTTATGAGAAGGTCCATGATTGAAGAAAGGGGATCTCATCACTATGCATTACAGAATTAATTATCCTGAATAAGGACTATCTGACATTTTTTCATTATTACATGGGACACTTTTCTGCATATGGATTTGCATCACCTACCGTATATTATCAACAGGACACCTCCCTCTGGACTTTTGTTTTTTCCTTATTTTTTTGGATTTTTTCTTCATCAATTACTTTATTTTTATTCAAGTGGTGGGCATCTATTATTGTTAATTTTTTTTTTTTTTATCACATACTGTATTTTTCGGACTAAAAGACGCACTGGACCATAAGACGCACCCTGGTTTTAGAGGAGGAAAATAGGAAAATAATATTTTAAGCAAAAAATGTGGTCATGACACACTGTTAGGGGGCGAGGATCTACTGCTGACACTGTTAGGCCCTGTGTGCACTGGAAAAAGGAATTTTCTTAAGAAAATTCCGCAGGCACTGAAAGATTACCGCACCCCGCGGAAAAAAAAATGCAAAATAACGCACCAAAATCCGCATGAGTTTTATTGCGTTTTGGTGCGGTTTTTCCGCGGGTTGGTACATGTGTTTTAATGCATTTAATGCAATAAAGCACATTGAAAGAAAAAAAGAGAATTTTGTTTACTTACCGTAAATTCTTTTTCTTATAGTTCCGTAATGGGAGACCCAGACCATGGGTGTATAGCTTCTGCCTCCGGAGGACACACAAAGTACTACACTAAAAAGTGTAGCTCCTCCCTCCTAGCATATACACCCCCTGGATAACCAAATAGAGCCAGTTTAGTGCAAAAGCTGAAGGAGGACAGCCACCCACAAGTAGAGATAGAGCAAAAAACCGGAACAACCGGAGCCTCTGTCTACAACAACAGCCGGTGAAAACACACGGAACAAGAAAACTGCCAACAGGCAACAGGGAGGGTGCTGGGTCTCCCATTATGGAACTATAAGAAAAAGAATTTACGGTAAGTAAACAAAATTCTCTTTTTCTTCATCGTTCCTTATGGGAGACCCAGACCATGGGACGTCTCAAAGCAGTCCATGGGTGGGAATAAACAGAAAACTGAGAAGTAGGCGAAACCTAACTTCACAAATGGGCGACAGCCGCCTGAAGGATGCGTCTGCCCAAGCTCGCATTTGCCAAAGCATGAGCATGCACTTGGTAGTGCTTCGAAAAGGTATGCAGACTAGACCAAGTGGCAGCCTGACAGACCTGCTGAGCTGTAGCCTGGTGCCGGAAAGCCCAAGAGGCACCGACAGCTCTGGTCGAGTGTGCCTTGATCCCCGGCAGGGGAGGCACCTGAGAACACTGGTAGGCATCGGAGATGGCCGACCTAATCCAACGAGCTAGGGTCGGCTTAGAAGCCGAGAGGCCCTTGCGCCTACCTGAGGTCAGCACAAAAAGAGAGGTGCACCGCCTAAGAGCAGCGGTGCGAGACACATAGATCCGGAGCGCCCGCACCAGATCCAGAGTATGCAACGCTTTCTCAAAGCGATGAACAGGAGCCGGACAAAGGGAAGGCAGGGAAATATCCTGGTTAAGGTGGAAAGGAGATACCACCTTAGGAAGAAAGTCCGGAGTCGGACGGAGAACCACCTTGTCCTGATGAAACACCAAAAAAGGTGACTCCGAAGAGAGAGCAGCCAAATCAGAGACTCTCCTGAGGGAGGTTATGGCCACTAGAAAGACCACTTTCTGTGAAAGACGAGACAAAGAAACCTCCCTAAGTGGCTCAAAAGGGGGTTTCTGCAAGGCCGTGAGGACCAGATTAAGGTCCCAGGGATCCAAAGGACGCCGGTAAGGCGGAATGATGTGAGATGCGCCCTGCATGAAGGTGCGCACCTGAGCCAGTCGGGCGATACGCCGCTGGAACAATACTGACAGAGCCGAGACCTGACCCTTGAGGGAAGGGAGGGATAGTCCTAGCTGCAGACCGGACTGTAAAAAGGACAGAAGGGTCGGCTGGAAAAAGGCCAAGGAGCATGGCCAGAAGAGAGACACCAGGACAGGAAGATTCTCCAGGTCCTGTGATATATCTTGGCCGAGGAAGACTTCCGAGCCCGAGTCATAGTGGAGATGACTTCAGGGGGGATACCAGAAGTCGTCAAGATCCAGGACTCAAGAGCCACGCCGTCAATCTGAGAGCCGCAGAATTCTGGCGGAAAAACGGACCTTGTGAGAGAAGGTCTGGACGGTCCGGAAGATGCCACGGCACCTCTACGGACAGGTGGAGCAGGTCTGGATACCAAGCTCGCCTGGGCCAGTCTGGAGCAATGAGGATGACCCGACGGCCCTCCATTCTAATCTTGCGCAGGACTCTGGGCAAGAGAGCTAGAGGGGGAAACACGTAAGCCAGACGAAACTGGGACCAATCCTGAACCAGCGCGTCCGCTGCAAAGGCCTGAGGATCGTGGGAGCGAGCCACGTAAACCGGAACCTTGTTGTTGTGCCGGGATGCCATTAGGTCCACTTCCGGAGTGCCCCACTTGCGGCAGATTGTCCGAAACACTGCCAGATGCAGAGCCCACTCGCCGCTGTCCACGATCTGATGGCTGAGATAATCTGCCTCCCAGTTTTCCACGCCTGGGATGTGGACTGCGGATATGGTGGACTTGGAGTCCTCCGTCCACTGAAGGATGCGTTGAACCTCCAACATTGCCAGGCGGCTGCGTGTCCCGCCTTGGTGATTGATGTAGGCAACTGCTGTCGCGTTGTCTGACTGGACTCGAATGTGCTTGCCCGCCAACAGATGGTGAAAGGCTAAGAGAGCTAGAAGCACAGCTCTGATTTCTAGCACATTGATAGAGAGGGCTGATTCGGACTGAGTCCAACTGCCCTGCGCTCTGTGGTGGAGATATACTGCTCCCCAGCCGACTAGACTGGCATCCGTGGTGAGGATCATCCAGGACGGGGCCAGGAAGGAATGTCCCTGAGACAGAGAGAGGGGCCGAAGCCACCACTGAAGGGAGCCCCTGGTCGGTGGCGACAGAGCCACCAACCTGTGCAAGGAGTAAGTCCGCTTGTCCCAACAGCGGAGAATGTCCAGCTGCAGGGGACGCAGATGGAACTGGGCAAAGGGAACCGCTTCCATTGACGCCACCATCTGACCCAGCACCTGCATTAGGTGCCTGATGGAGTGACGGCGAGACCTCAGTAAAGAGCGCACCGCCAGATGGAGGGACTGCTGTTTGACTAAGGGCAGCTTTACAAGTGCCGGCAAAGTCTCGAACTGCATCCCTAGGTACGTGAGACTCTGGGTCGGAGTCAGAGTGGACTTGGGTAGATTGACAAGCCACCCGAACTGGACTAGAGTGGCGAGAGTGAGCGAGACACTCCGCTGACAGTCTGCACTGGATGAAGCCTTGACTAGAAGGTCGTCCAGGTAAGGAATCACTGCCAACCCCTGGAGGTGCAGAACCGCAACCACTGCTGCCATGATTTTGGTGAATATTCGAGGGGCCGTGGCTAACCCGAAGGGGAGAGCCACGAATTGGAAATGTTCCTCTCCGATTGCAAAACGTAGCCAATGCTGGTGTGAAACTGCAATTGGCACATGCAGATAGACATCTCTGATGTCGATGGATGCTAGGAAATCTCCTTGGGTCATTGAGGCAATGACTGATCGCAGAGACTCCATGCGAAAATGCCGCACCTGAACATGCTTGTTGAGAAGCTTGAGATCTAGGATGGGCCGGAAGGAACCGTCCTTTTTGGGGACTAGGAAGAGATTTGAGTAGAAACCTCTGAACTGTTCCCGGGCGGGAACCGGTACAATTACTCCATTGGCCTGCAAGGATGCCACGGCCTGCGAGAAGGCGGCGGCCTTGGAGCAGGGGGGAGTGGACAGAAAAAATCTGTTTGGCGGGCTGGAAGAGAATTGTATCCTGTAGCCGTGGGAGATGATATCCCGCACCCACTGATCGGAGACGTGTTGAAACCACACGTCGCCAAAGTGGGAGAGCCTGCCACCGACCAGGGACGTTGCTGGCGCGGCCAGATAGTCAAGAGGAGGCTGCCTTAGTGGCAGCGGCTCCTGCGGACTTCTGAGGACGCGGCTTCGTGCGCCAGCTGGGTTTTCGGTCCTTGGCTGAGTTAGTGGACGAGGCCGAGGGCTTAGAGGATGACCAGTTAGAGGAACAAAAGGAACGAAACCTCGACTGGTTCCTGCCCTAGACAGATTTCCTGGTTTTAGTTTGTGGCAAGGAAGTACTCTTCCCGCCAGTAGCTTCCTTAATGATTTCATCCAGTTGTTCGCCGAACAGCCGGGACCCAGCAAATGGGAGCCCAGCAAGGTACTTCTTGGAAGAAGCGTCTGCTTTCCACTCTCGCAGCCACAAGATCCTGCGTATAGCGAGGGAATTAGCCGAAGCCACTGCCGTGCGTTGAGAAGCCTCCAGAATGGCAGACATGGCATAGGATGAAAAGGCTGAAGCCTGGGAAGTTAAGGCAACCATTTCGGGCATAGAGTCCCTGGTGAGGGAATGCATCTCCTCTAGAGAAGCAGAGATGGCTTTGAGAGCCCACACTGCTGCAAAAGACGGGGAGAACAAGGCCCCTGCCGCTTCATATACAGATTTGGCCAAAAGGTCAACCTGGCGGTCAGTGGAATCCTTAAGTGAGGAGCCATCAGCCACAGATACAACTGTCCGGGCTGAGATTCTAGACACCGGAGGGTCCACCTTCGGTGAATGAGCCCACTCCTTGACCACGTCTGGTGGAAAAGGAAAACGGTCATCAGAACTACGCTTTGGGAAGCGTTTGTCAGGACAGGCCCTGGACTTGGTCACAGTGTCCTGAAAACTGGAGTGGTTAAAGAACACACTCCTTGCTCTCTTAGGTGATGTAAACTGGTGCTTTTCTACCAGAGAGGGTTGTTCATCCGATACTGGTGGATTGAGGTCCAGTACAGAATTAATGGACGCAATCAAATTACTAACATCTGCATCACCTTCGGTGAGATCAATGGGGCACATGGAGGTAGCGTCCGAGCTCACAGTAAAGGCATCCTCCTCGTCCTGTGATTCAGCTCGTGAATCAGAGCCGCGGGACGAGGAAGGAGAGGAACCCCTGCGTCTCCGTTTAGGAGGATGGGGTCTGAGCTCTGCTGAGCGAGCCGTAGCAGCAGAGGCGCCCTGAAAAGGGGGCTGATGCATGCTCAGCAGAGTCCGGGACAACTGTCCCATGGAGTCGGCAAAGGACTGGGAGATAGACTTAGAGAAGGATTCTACCCAAGCCGGGGGTTCAGCCACCGGAGCCGAAGCAGCCGGAGGGACCACTGGGAGTGAGACTCCAGGCTGAGGCACCACCATGTTAGAGCAGGCATCACAATGTGGATATGTGCTCGGTTCAGGCAGTACGAGCTTACATGCAGTGCATATTGAGTACAGCCTTGCAGCCTTGCTCCTTGTGTGAGACATGCTGCTGAAGTGGGAGTTCTGAGTAGAATGGCCCCCAGAGAGTATATAACTAGGTCCACAACCAGAGGTTGTGGCTTACCCGACCGTTTGTGTGCCCTCCAGATCCCACAGACCGGACCCCCAGAGAGATGCTGCAGGCAGCTCCAATCAGTGTGAGAACGCTGATAAAATGGCACCAGAGCGAGGAGAGGGGGCGGGGCCTATCTCAAAGAGCGGGATCCGGAGGGCAAAGGAGGTATACAGGGGAGGGAATCTTTCCTCAGAGAGGAGTGTCCCTTCCCTGTGCTGAACAGCCGCTGGGCGGAGCCGCACTGTCCCCCTGCATGATTGGCATGCAGGGGCAGTGAAAACGAAAGTAGGCCTCAGACGAAGCCGGGGCCTAAATTTAATAATGTGGCCGGCGCGCAGGCACCATCGGCGCGGTTCTCCGGTGAAAACCAGAGAACCGGCCGGAAAGTCAGCATAGTTTTACAGCACACTCTCCCCCACAATAAAAGTACAAGGGACCCCCTGATAACCACGTCTCAGATACTTAGCTTGTGAGACGCAGGGCCAGGTCCCTGAGGGATGAGTGCTCCGTCCGGCAGGATCCAAAAGGGGCTGCGGATGGAGACCGGTCTCCTGCAAGGCAGTGAGAACCGTGCTGGCTCCCACTTCAAGCCAGAGCCCCAGGGGATGGTGAAGGAGCGCGGCATGAAGGGCTCCAGCCCTGAAATCAACCTTAACAGCACCGCCGACACAGTGGGGTGAGAAGGGACATGCCGGGAGTCCAGGCTTGGACCTGCTTTTCTTCAAACTCTTTTCAAAAATCAAAAACAGATGAGGATGCATGTGTGGATGTGTGCCTCCTGAACACAAAGCATTGAACTGGCTATATTTGGTTATCCAGGGGGTGTATATGCTAGGAAGGAGGAGATACACTTTTTAGTGTAGTACTTTGTGTGTCCTCCGGAGGCAGAAGCTATACACCCATGGTCTGGGTCTCCCATAAGGAACGATGAAGAAAAAAAAAAAAAAAAAAAGGTCATTTCCTTCTGATATAGATACAGAAATAGATAGATAATGGATAGATAGATAGATAGGTAGATAGAAGGGTAGATAGATAGAAGGGTAGATAGATAGAAGGGTAGATAGATAATCAATAGATAGAGTCCCTGTGAAGACACGCTGCAGTTCTCACGGTCAGCGGTGTGTTCACATTACCGACCGTGAGAAATGTCCTGTAGTTACCTCTGCAGGCTCGTTACAAGGCTGCATTCAGTACAGTGTGTCAGTCGCGGCTGGATGCAAGCGTCGTGGGACCTCAATGGATTTTCGCCGGAGCTGTGTGTTGGAGGGGTTAATAAAGGGGTGAAAGAGGGGCTTTTTTGTCTTTTATTTAAAATAAAAGGATATTTCGGTGTGTGTGTTTATTCACTTTACTTACGGGTTAATCACGAAAGCTGTCTCATAGACGCTGCCATGATTAAGCCTGGAATTAAAGAAGTTGTCCAGTTACCAAAACTAATTTTTTTTTTTTCTGATAAATCTTGCTAATATGTGCCCCTCAACACATCTATTATGTTTTTTCAGCAAAATTACCTTTTATTGTGCACTAGCAGCACATACTCATTGCTGGCTCCAGCTCTGATGGGGTTAATCTCTCCTCTGACTTCCAGTGTTCAGTTCCTACAAGTACCAGAATTCTTTGTGGCTCTAGGGCGGTGTCTAGCTTATCTAACACACCCCCCTCAGCTCTCCACCCAAAGCCTCCTCCCTGCCTCTTCCCTTTGTGGATGCACTGAGAGAAATCACACAGAGACATCCGAAGCTGCCAGCTCTGCACAGCCAGGGGAAGAAAGTGTGAGTGAGTGTGAGTGTGTGTGTGAGTGTATGTACAGAAATGATTATTAGCCGGCGCAACATGTGAAAAAAATAAATGGGGGAAAAAAAGTGACAGGCTGATGAGATTGCTTTTTTCCCTCTTGCCTAGTCTGTGTGTCGTCCGTATCATCCGCAAACCGCATATGACCGGATCCTGTGGATTAAATGTGCAGCGCATGCAACCGTTATTTTACCAGATCCTTCTGCAGCGGGACACAGAATTTATCGGCCGGCGCTGGAGTCAGCTGACTCCTGATCTCACAGCCCGCACACGATGCAATGGCTGATAGTGGGCTCATTCACATGACCGTTCCGTCTGTCCTGGTCAGTTCCTGTTTTTTTGCGGCCCCACAGACAGGACCATCTTTTCAATGTCTTTTGTGTAGGATCAGATGGTACACGGTAGCATTTCCATGTGCATCCGATCCTACAAAAAAAAACACATCGGATGCCGTATGTCCGCTCCGTTATTATGGAACATGTCCTATTCTGTTCCGTAATAACGAACCGTGACTCAATACAAGTCAATGGGTCCGCAAAATTCCCGGAAGCAACACGGAAGCACTTCCATGTGACTTCCGTCGGGTGCCCATGCAGTCAGTGTCCGTCTCCAGCCCCAGCCCCGCGGCTGCCCGCTCAGCAGTGTCAGCAGCGGCCCGCACTGCAGTGTCAGCAGCCGTGGGGATGACAAGCACTACCGTCAGGAGGTTAGTAAGTTCATTACATACGGTGATGAAGTCCTGCCCTCCTGACGTCAGCGGTCGTCACTGCTTTCTATGCCCGCCGCTTGTCACATCACCTCTCGCTGTCGACCTGAGACTGTGACTAGTGGTGACATCACGGGCCGCTCGCGATACTTTGTTTGTGAAGGCGGCGGTCATTGAACTCTGTGACAGCGCTGCTGTCAGGAGTTCAGCGATCATCGCAGGTAATATACCTCGTTAACCTCCTGATAGCAGCACTCGTCATGCCCTGCAGTGACCTGGGCTGACTTATTGATGTTAGCTCAGGTCACTGCACTGTTCTCCCATTAAATAGGGAACATTCTGTTCTTCATTGACTGGGACATTGACTATGATATGGATCATCGTGGGACCCCCTTGGATTACACCAGACCTGGATTTGTTTTTCTTTCTAATAAATTGGTGAAAGAGGGAATGTGTTGGGGAGTGTTTTTTCAAATAAAAATGTGTTTGTTGTCTATTTTTTTTTTTTATTATTACTGCCTGGGTTGGTGATGTCGGGTATCTGATACACGCCTGACATCACTAACTCCAGGGCTTGATGCCAGGTGACATTACACATCTGGTATTAACCCCATATATTACCTCGTTTGCCACCGCACCAGGGCAACGGGATGAGCTGGCGCGAAGCACCAGGACTGGCACATCTAATGGATGCGCTACTTCTGGGGCGGCTGCAGCCTGCTATTTTTAGGCTGGGGAGTGTCCAATAACGGTGAACCTCCCTAGTCTGAGAATACCAGACCACAGCTGTCCGCTTTACCTTGGCTGGTGATCCAATTTCGGGGGACCCCGTGTTTTTTGTTTTAAATTATTTAGTTAATTTAAAATAACAGTGTGGGGGGGGCCTCTGTTTTGGATTACCAGCCAAGGTAAAGCTGCCAGCTGTGGTTTGCAGGCTGCAGCCGTTTGCTTTACCCTAGCTGGCTACAAAAGATAGGGGGACCGCATGTCATTTTTTTTTATTTATTTATTTTTTGGCTAAATACAAGACTAAGCACCTTAGTGCCACATGACAGTCACAAAAGGGTGCTAGCTTAGAATATGCAGGGGGTAGGACATTATATATGTCTTTCTTATCTATCTATCTATCTATCTATCTATCCAGCCCTCTATTCATTCATTCATTCATCCCTCTGTCTCTATATCTATCTATCCATCTCTATATCTACTCATCTATTTATCTTTCTTGCTGCTTCCGTTTTTTGCGGTCCGCAAAAAAACCCGGAAGGCACGCAGATGTCACACGGATGCCACTAGGATGCATCCGTGAAAAAAAAGGACCATTTTTTGTGGCCCGCAAAAACGGAACGGTCATGTGAATGTAGCCTTAACAGCAGTCGCTGCCTGCTGCCGATCACATGTGACCGTGTGCGGGCTGTGTGTGCGGGCTGTGTGTACAGGAGTTCAGCTGAGTTCAGATCAGCTGACTCAAGTGTCGGCCGATCAGGCTGGGGTCACACGGGGATTACTGCGATTCCCTAGCATTACACTTGGCTCATGCTCAGTACAGCAGAGCTGAGTGTCATGCGTGTGTCCCTGCGACTGAGGTCCGACTGTGCGAGCAGACCTCAGCTGCGGGGGGCGGTCCGGCACTCGAGGGGTGTGCCAGCACTGAGGAGTGGTGGGAGGGATTTCTCTCCCTCTCTCCTTCGTAGTCCACCGATGTACCGCAAGTGCAGTGCGATTTTTCTCTCACCACATACACTTGAATGGGTAAAAGAGAGAGTCTTGCATTACAGTTGTAGCATGCTGCGATTGTTTTCTCGGTCCAATTAGGGTGGAGAAAATAATCGCTCATGTGCACTGACACACAGGCTAATATTGGTCCGAGTGGAATGCGATGTTTTATCGCACTCCACTCGCACTGTGTTTCTCGCCGTGTGGCTTAGACCTTACTTGTTCTATGTCCCCCTGCATCCATCGCAGCGTGTGCAGGCTGGAGTTCAGCTGAGTTCAGATCAGCTGACTCCAGCGCTGGACTGAACTCCGCTGACCTCACAGCCCGTACACGCTGCAATGGATGCAGGGGGACACAGAACAAGTAATCGGCCGACACTGGAGTCATCTGATTACTTGGGATGAATTGAGCAGTAAAATGCTCTGGTGCTCGATGGGCAAAGTCCATGTCGATTTTTTTTAAAAAAAATTCATTAAAAATAAAAAAAAAACAAAAAAAATCACATTGTTTGTGGGCTCCCGCTGCATTTTCTATTGCTAAGGGTAACCCAAGCAGCTACTGGCTGCTAACCCCGCTGCTTGGTGTTACTTTCACTGGCAATAGAAATCCAGGGAAGCATTTTTTTTTTTTTTTGTTATTATAAAGGTTTTTGCCTGAAAACTTTTTTAAAAAAATGACGTGGGCTTCGCCATATTTTTGTATGCTAGCCAGGTACAGCAGGCAGCTACGGGCTGCCCCCAACCCCCAGCTGCCTAATTGTACCCAGCTGGGAACCAAAAATATAGAGAAGCCCTTTTTTTTTTTTAATTTCATGAAATAATTAAAAAAAAAAAAAAGACGTGGGCTTCGCCGAATTTTTGAGTCCAGCCAGGTACAACTAGGCAGCTGGGGATTGGAATACGCAGTGCAGGGTGCCCAAGCTTTCTGGGCACCCCCTCTGCGAATTGCAGTCCGCAGCCACCCCAGAAAATGGCGCTTTCATAGAAGCACCATCTTCTGGCGCTGTATCCAACTCTTCCAGCTGCCCTGGTGACTGGTGGCTCGCTGGGTAATAATGGGGTTAGGGCTAGCTGTAAATTATAAGCTGGCCCTAAGCCCAAAATTCATGGGGTCACGCCAATATTAGACATGGCCACCATGAATTTCTAGTAAAGATTAAAAAAACACAAAACACAGAAAAATATTTTTATTAGAAATAAAACACAACACAATTAGTGACTCCATCTTTATTGAAAAAAAGAACCCCCCTCCGCAGTAATCCTGGATCAAGGGTCCCGCGCCGTCCAATCCGGATCCAATATCATCTGATCGGTTTGCTGGAATGCAAAGCGATCAGATGATGTCAGGTTAAAGGACATGAAACACACGACACAGCAGCTGATTGTATAAAAGCCGGTTATACAATCAGCTGATGCATCAGTGAAAGAAAAAAAAAATACTCACCTATGTGCTGATTACCGACAGCTCCTGGAGCGATCGGACGGGAGTCTGATCCCGTCAGATCGCTGCCGGTAATCAGCTGATGAAGTCTCCTGACGGCATCAGCTGATAGCCAGCTGGGCGCTAAAAAGATGGCGTCACCGCGAGACTACGATCAGCTGATGCGTCAGGTGACCGCATCAGGTGATCAGCGCCAGGTCCTGCAGGCATCGGACATGCCCGGAGAGTCTGCACACAGCCGGAGCGGCGGTCCTGGGAGAGGACCTGGGAGCGGACATGGCACCGGGAGTCTGCAGACAGGTGAGTATGACATTTTTTTTTCTATTGTTCACTTTTGATTTAGCAGCTGCCTCCATCTCCCGCCCGTACATTGCGCCGCACGGGAGCTGACATGGCACCGGACGGGAGATGGAAGCGGTGGTGACGGTACTGGGAGGATTAACGCTTCTGTGTTTAATGACAGAAGGAATCCTCTTCCTGTACACGTCACTTTACTACCCACCCCTTGCGTTTATAGCTGTGTTTTTAGTCATAGAAACGCACTAAAACGCAGCTGTGTTTTTCATTGCGTTTTTGAATATCTCATTCAACTCAATGGGTGTAAAACGCAGTGAAAAAACACAAAAATAATTGACATGCTGCGTTTTTGTGGGCACCACAAAAACGCAGCTGAAAAAATGCTGTGTACAGACAGCAAAAATGAAAACTCAGACTTTGCTGGGGAAGCAAAGTCATGCAGTTTTCTGAGCAAAAACGCACCCGAAAAACGCGCAAAAACGCCACGAAAAACGCACTGTGTGAACTTACCCTTAGTTGGTGACATGCAGCACCGCAGGTGACAGAGCAGAGCAAGTTGGTGACATGCTCTGCTCTGACACATAGTGTGCTGCATGTCACTGTATCCACTCTGGGACTTGTTGTGCAGGTGACCGGATGATACAAGTCACTAACTTGCTCCACTCTGTGACTTCTGCTGCATTGTTCCAACTGTATACACTCTCACCTGAACAAGTCTCAGAGTGGGGCAGTTATTGACATGTATCATCCGGTCACCTGCACAACAAGTCCCAGAGTGGAGACAGATAGTGACATATAGCACACTATGTGTCAGAGCAGAGCATGTCACTGTCTCCACTCTGGGACTTGTTGTGCAGGTGACCGGATGCTACATGTCACTAACTGTCTCCACTCTGGGACTTGTTGTGCAGGTGAGAGTGTGTACAGTTGGTACTATGCAGCAGAAGTCACAGAGTGGAGCAAGTTAGTGACATGTATCATCCAGTCACCTGCACAACAAGTCCCAGAGTGGAGACAGTGACATGTAGCATCCGGTCACCTGCACAACAAATCCCAGAGTGGAGACAGTGACATGCTCTGCTATGACACATAGTGTGCTATATGTCACTATCTGTCTCCACTCTGGGACTTGTTGTGCAGGTGAGAGTGTATACAGTTGGTACTATGCAGCAGAAGTCACAGAGTGGGGCAGTTAGTGACATGTAGCATCCGGTCACCTGCACAACAAGTCCCAGAGTGGAGACAGATAGTGACATGCAGCACACTATGTGTCAGAGCAGAGCATGTCACTGTCTCCACTCTGGGACTACTTGTGCAGGTGACAGAGTGGAACAGATTGGTCCCATGCAGCGTCCGGTCACCTGTGCTGCTGGTAGGAGTATATGATCACACTGCCGACACCGCCCGCTCTCCTGACAGCTGAGCACAGCGGGCGGGTGGACAGTGTGATCACATACTTGCGTGACGGGGGATTTCAGTGGAGGAAACCCCCCCTGTACTCCACACTGGAGCCCGTACCTCCCACAGCTGACGGATGGTAAGCGCGCGCTCTGCCTTCACCGCTCCACACTAAAGCTCTCCGGATCCTCCCCTCGATGCTGGGCTGTGACGTGCGGTAGTCACCGCCCACAGCCCAGTCAATCAGTGTGAGTGGCGCCGGCATCCTCTGACGTACCCGTCCAGTTTGAGAGCCCGGAAATGCCGGGACGTCAGAGGATGCTGGCGGCCACAGCTCCAGGGGGTCATGTGACAGGCACTGAGCGTGCAGGATAGCGCCGCTCAGTGCCAGAACTGGAAATACAAGCCAATGGAGAAGATGCATACAATGGTAAGTGACACTCATTGGGAAAATAAAAAAATGGGTGAACCACCCCTTTAAATGGCAGCGATCTGCTGCCATTTAACTCCTTATTACCTGGATTGCCACCGCATCACGGCAATCTGGAAGAGCCGGGGACACTCTGGGACTGTCGCATAATAGATGCGACAGTCCGGGGACAGCTGTGGCTGATATTCTCAGCTGCGGGAGGGGGGTGGCATTAACCATTGCCCTTGCCCTCCCCAGCCTGAGAATACCGGGCCGCCACTGTCTGTTTACCTCGGCTCGACGGTAAAAATACAACGGAGCCCACGTTTTTTTTTTTTTATATATATAAATGTTTCATTTCTATGTGTATTCTATATGTCTGTGTGTGAGTGTGATGTGTGTGTTTTCTATGTCTGTGTCTGATATGTGTGTATTTACTCTAGGCTCAGCTTCCTCCATGTCATAATGACATCCCTTCCCTGCAAAACGCAGGGCAGTGATGAACATTATGTCCCGAAAACGCGAAATACTGTAGGGAATAACGCAGGAAAACGCAATGAACTGCACAGAATTTGCTACCTGCGTTATTCCCTACGGGATATCACGATTACATTACAGTCAATTGAGTGAAATGGTGCAGCTACCTGCGGAAAAGAAGTGGCATGCAATTGTTTTTGCTACGGGAATCCCGCAGCAAAAAATGCAGCTGTCAAAATCCGCATAGTGCGCACAGCTTTTTTCCCATAGGATTTGCTGGCGAATCACTGCAGAGATGTTATGAACATTTTCTGCAGCAGAACATGCAGCAAAACTGCAGGAAATCCGCGGCAACAACCGGCAAGTGCGCACAGGGCCTTATGGGAGTAATGTCCCCAAATTCTCTACTAAGGTACCCCATCCTGGAAATGATCCTCATGCCTTGTATATGATCCTCCTGCCTTGTATATATATATGTCCCTCATCCTGGTATAGCCCCCATCCTGCTATATACTGCCATCCTGGTATGTGCTCCCATCCTGCTATATACCCCATCCTGGCATATGGCCACATCCTGCTATATACCCCCATCCTGGCATATGGCCGCAACCTGCTATATACCCCCATCATGGCATATGGCCGCATCCTGCTATATACCCCAATCCTGGCATATGGCCGCATCCTGCTATATACCCCCATCCTGGCATATGGCCGCATCCTGCTATATACCCTTATCCTGGCATATGGCCACATCCTGCTATATACCCATCCTGGTGTATGGCCGCATCCTGCTATATACCCCATCCTGGTGTATGGCCGCATCCTGCTATACTCCCCCATCCTGGCATATGGCCGCATTCTGCTATATACCCCATCCTGACATATGGCCGCATCCTGCTATATACCCCCATCTTGGCATATGGCTGCATCCTGCTATATACCCCCATCCTGCTATATTGCCGCATCATGCTATATTGCCGCATCATGCTATATACCCCATCCTGGCATATGGCCGCATCCTGCTATATACCCCATCCTGGCATATGGCCGCATCCTGTTATATACCCCCATCCTGGCATATGGCCACATCCTGCTATATACCCCCATCCTGCTATATACCCCCATCCTGCTATATACCCCCATCCTAGCATATGGCCGCATCCTGCTATATACCCCATCCTAACATATGGCCGCATCCTGCTATATACCCCATCCTAGCATATGGCCGCATCCTGCTATATACCCCATCCTAGCAAGTGGCCGCATCCTGCTATATACCCCATCCTAGCATATGGCCGCATCCTGCTATATACCCCATCTTGGCATATGGCCGCATCCTGATATATACCCAATCCTGGCATATGGCCGCATCCTGCTATATACCCCCATTCTGGTATATGGCCACATCCTGCTATATACAGTACACCCATCGCGGCATATGGCTGAATCCTGCTATATACCCCGTCCTGGTGTACGGCCGCAACCTGTGGCACACAAAAAAATAAACGGTCATACTCACCTTTCCTCGCTCCACGCAGTATCGCTCCTCCTCCCGTTTGTGCCAGCAGCAGCGCCGCTGACTTGTGTAGAGCCGTCCACGATCCCTGCAGCATCGCTCGTCCTCCTGTCTGTACCGGCCGCAGCTGTGTGTGGACACGTGCGTACAGTGATGACGTCATCGCTGTGCGCACCACTAGTCTCAACACAGCCGCGGCCGGCAGACAGGAGGACGAGCGATACTGCAGGGATCGTGGACGGCTCTACGCAGGTCAGCGGCGTTGCTGCTGGCACAAACGGGAGGAGGAGCGATGCTCCATGGTGCGAGGAAAGGTGAGTATGAACGTATTTACACATGATCACTCCAGACTGTAGTTGCCAGGGGTGATCATGCGGGCCGGCTGTTTAGTATGCGCGCATCCCCCACCCACCTGTCAGCACCGGCTTCAGCGCTGAGAGATGATGGGTGAGATGATGGGCGTGCATATGAAATCAGCGGGCGCACGTGGTCACGGCAGGCGCTGCTACAGCCTGCCCATGCCCCCAATGACCCGCTCCACCTCAGCACCCTCATACCCCGCAGTCATGCCCTACATTTACATACTACACATTTTTGCACTTTAATTCTTTAATTGCATATATACTGTACATAATTATTCTAGTGCTGGGGATTTATTATTGTTTATTTTTCAATTTCATCAATTTTATTACAGTATTCACGTTCCTGCAAGCTCATCCGCACACACGTCACATACTACTCACTTTTTTGCACTTTCATCCATTTGTTGCATATATTCATACACTCATTATTTTGCATGAATTACACTTTACACACTTCTTTGGCACTTCTTTACATACACTGACCTTTTTACACATTTTTCTTCCTATGGTCCTCTTTTACTCTACCATTTTTTTGTCATACTGTATTTCATGTATAATATTTTATTCTTCTCAGACATTTTATGATTGCTTTTCCCCACATATTGTTCTACACATCTAGCATTCACCTCATTTATACATATTTTTATACTATTTTTCATATTTTCTTTTCTTTTTCACTGTATTGCATACAGTTTTTCTGTTCATACTTTTTTTCGTATGACATCGCATTACTAATCTTAGTTCATTTTTTTTTTTTTTGCTTTATCCGTCCTTGAAAAACCTTTTGCATTAGACATAATTCCCAGTTGCACATCTGGATGTGTGCACAAGTGTGTTACCTCCTCGTTGACTTCTGCAGCCACCAGCATATCGGGCATCAGGCATTGACCACCGTCTCTTCCTGAAAGTTTGCTTGCATTCCACAACCGACGGCCGGAAGTCACATGATACGGAGACTGGTCACATGACTTGTGCGCCACCATATCCGGCTATTTCCAGGCGGCAAATTAGAAATTCATCCACGCCGGATCTACACTTTCTCTTGCATAAATAGCTGTTTTTTCTACAACCCACACTCCTTCGCTTCACTACCCCACCTGAGAAAGTCTATCGCAAGACGAAATGCGCGTCGGGCTGAGGGCTGACGAGTTCCACGGACCCTAATTCTAGGTATTTAATATCCCAGTCTCTAACTACTTCATCTTTGCAGTCTCTGCTGCATCATTTCTTTTTGAGCACTATGCACCTTACTATTAAATAGATATCTGCTATTGGAACTTTAATAATAGAAATGTACTGCATTTATTTTTCTGGCACCTTGTTCATTTTTTCGTCGTCATTTGATGGATATTTAATTATAGCCTTTAGTGGTCCCTCTGGTATTTATTCCCCTTGTCATCTGCCTTTGTGGAATAACCGTGTCTTTTTAAACATTTTTTTGTTCCCAGAAATTATGTTAGATATCGTAATATTTATATTTTTTTTAAATGGTTTTTCTAATAAAAGATATATTTTGTTACATTTTATTGTATGGTGTTTTGACGCTTGTGAGCAATTTCATGCCTGTTATTTGCTCATGGGAGTTTCTTGAAATTTTCATAGCATGGGACACATGCAGCAGAATGGCGAATATTATACAGTAGCGTGAAGGACATTATACAGCAGCAGGGAGGGACAATATAAAGCCGAATGGGGGATATTACACTGCAGCATGGGGGATATTATATAGCAGATTGAGGGATATTACACATCAGCATGGGGGACATTACACAGCAATATTGGGTATGGGGGGATATTACACAGCAGCATGGGGGACATTATACAGCAGAATAGGGGGATATTACACAGCAGTACTGAGCTGTGTGGCTGTGAATACAGCACTGATGTATAACAGTGGCTTGAAACTGTAGCACAAGTTTGTGTGTCTGTGCTGAGTTCTGCTCACTTCTTCCCCTTTGTTCTTCATAAATACTAAAAAGCGTTGTAACCTGACAATTCACTGTTTTGAAATCATTTTGGTTTGAGTTATTCTTCAGAATAAGCAGGGATAATGGAAGAAGTGGTTGATATGTGGAGAAAGAAGCATATTTATCTGATAATATATAATACAGAATTTCTAATATTTGCCCATACTGTGGATTTATGCTAATTTCTTGAAACAATGACCATTACCACTTGTTGGGTGTCATTAGTCTGACTGTAAGACCATGCACACACGCTGCATATTTGGTCAGTATTTTACCTCAGTATTAGGCCACGTGCACACGTTGAGCACTTGATGAGGGGTTTTTTTAACTCAGCATTTGTAAGGCCTCGTGTACGCAGTGAATATTTGATGAGTTTTTTACCTCAGTATTTGTTGCCAAAACCAGGAGTTGGACAAGCAGAAGAAAAGTATAATAGAAACACAAGTACCACCACTTCTGTATTTTCTACTCTCTCACGGTTTTGGCTACAAATCCTAGAGGTAAAAAAAACTCAGCAAATACTGGACATGTGCACGTGGCCTTAATACTGAGGTAAAAGCTCACCAAATACTAAATGTGTGCACATGGCTTTAATACTGAGGTAAAAGCTCACCAAATACTAAACGTGTGCACATGGCCTTAATACTGAGGTAAAAGCTCACCAAACACTGAACGTGTGCACGTGGCCTTAATACTGAGGTAAAAGCTCACCAAATACTAAACGTGTGCACATGGCCTTAATACTGAGGTAAAAGCTCACCAAATACTAAATGTGTGCATGTGGACGTAATACTGAGGTAAAAGCTCACCAAACACTGAACGTGTGCACATGGCCTTTATACTGAGGTAAAGATCACCAAATACTAAACGTGTGCACGTGGCCTTAATACTGAGGTAAAAAAAATCTCACCAAATACTCAATGTGTGCACGTGGCCTTAATACTTTGGTAAGGCTATGTGCGCACGCTGTGTTTTGTTTGTGACTACAAAGATGCAGCGTTTTTGGCCACAAAAAAAGCACAATAACGCACCCGCGATAAAAACGCACTAAAAAAAAACACATGCGTTTGTGTTTTTTGCTGCGTTTTTTTTCCAATCCATTGCATGGGTGAAAAATGCTGGAAAAAATGCAGAAATAATTGACATGTTGCATCTTTGTGGTTACCACAAAAACACACTTAATACAAAATGCACTCTGCGGACAGCAAAAATGAAAACTTATAGACTTTGCTAGAGAAGCAAAGTCATGCAGTTTTTAGACCAAAAACATACCCGAAAAACGCGCAAAAATGCTGCGAAAAACGCAGCGTGCGCACATAGCCTAAAAAGCTCAAATACTAAACGTGTGCACATGGCCGTAATACTGAGGTAAAAAAAAACCTCACCAAATATTCAATGTGTGCACATGGCCTTAATACTGAGGTAAGAAAACTCACCAAATACTGAACATCTGCTCGTGGCCTTAATACTGAGGTAAAAAAAACCTCATAAAATATTCAATGAGTGCACGAGGCCTTAATACTGAGGTAAAAAAAAAAAACCTCAAACCAGGGCTGTATTTTGCCTTCATGCTGCCCTAGGCACTTTAAGTGGTCGCGCCCCTTAGTGACAACGTAAAACTGAGTTTTCGCACTCAACATCTGTTTAAGGCAGATCTACTCTGTAAAACACTTTAAAAAGTATAAATGAGAAATGAACGGCACTAACCCCCCCCCCCCCCCAATGGGGATCACCACAGGCACATCAAAACATAGCCTGAGTATAAAATATTCCCACCACACCGTCCCCAGTTATATACTGTGACTGTCACACTGCCCCTAATAAACTATACACTGCCCTCCCTTATAAATTATATCCACCACACCTTCCTCAATTATGAAATATGATCTGTACTGTCCTCACATGATGCTGCCCCCTCCTCACAGTGTCCCATGCATGCTGCCCCCTCCTCACAGTGTCCCATGCATGCTGCCCCCTCCTCACAGTGTCCCATGCATGCTGCCCCCTCCTCACAGTGTCCCATGCATACTGCTCCCTCCTCACAATGTCCCATGCATGCTGCCCCCTCCTCACAGTGTCCCATGCATGCTGCTCCCTCCTCACAGTGTCCCATGCATGCTGCCCCCTCCTCACAGTGTCCCATGCATGCTGCCCCCTCCTCACAGTGTCCCATGCATGCTGCTCCCTCCTCACAGTGTCCCATGCATGCTGCTCCCTCCTCACAGTGTCCCATGCATGCTGCCCCCTCCTCACAATGTCCCATGCATGCTGATCCCTCCTCACAGGGTCCCATGCATGCTGATCCCTCCTCACAGTGTCCCATGCATGCTGATCCCTCCTCACAGTGTCCCATGCATGCTGATCCCTCCTCACAGTGTCCCATGCATGCTGCCCCCTCCTCACAGTGTCCCATGCATGCTGCCCCTCCTCACAGTGTCCCATGCATGCTGCTCCATCCTCACAGTGTCCCATGCATGCTGCTCCATCCTCAGTGTCCCATGCATGCTGCTCCATCCTCACAGTGTCCCATGCATGCTGCTCCCTCCTCACAGTGTCCCATGCATGCTGCTCCCTCCTCACAATGTCCCATGCATGCTGCTCCCTCCTCACAGGGTCCCATGCATGCTGCTCCCTCCTCACAGGGTCCCATGCATGCTGCTCCCTCCTCACAGGGTCCCATGCATGCTGCTCCCTCCTCACAGGGTCCCATGCATGCTGCCCCCTCCTCACAGTGTCCCATGCATGCTGCCCCCTCCTCACAGTGTCCCATGCATGCTGTCCCCTCCTCACAGTGTCCCATGCATGCTGCCCCCTCCTCACAGTGTCCCATGCATGCTGCTCCATCCTCACAGTGTCCCATGCATGCTGCTCCATCCTCACAGTGTCCCATGCATGTTGCTCCATCCTCACAGTGTCCCATGCATGCTGCCCCCTCCTCACAGTGTCCCATGCATGCTGCTCCCTCCTCACAGTGTCCCATGCATGCTGCTCCCTCCTCACAGGATCCCATGCATGCTGCTCCCTCCTCACAGTGTCCCATGCATGCTGCTCCCTCCTCACAATGTCCCATGCATGCTGCCCCCTCCTCACAGTGTCCCATGCATGCCGCCCCCTCCTCACAGTGTCCCATGCATGCCGCCCCCTCCTCACAGTGTCCCATGCATGCTGCCCCCTCCTCACAGTGTCCCATGCATGCTGTCCCCTCCTCACAGTATCCCATGCATGCTGCCCCCTCCTCACAGTGTCCCATGCATGCTGCTCCCTCCTCACAGTGTCCCATGCATGCTGCCCCCTCCTCACAGTGTCCCATGCATGCTGATCCCTCCTCACAATGTCCCATGCATGCTGCTCCCTCCTCACAGGGTCCCATGCATGCTGCTCCCTCCTCACAGGGTCCCATGCATGCTGCTCCCTCCTCACAGTGTCCCATGCATGCTGATCCCTCCTCACAGTGTCCCATGCATGCTGATCCCTCCTCACAGTGTCCCATGCATGCTGCTCCCTCCTCACAGGGTCCCATGCATGCTGCCCCCTCCTCACAGTGTCCCATGCATGCTGCCCCCTCCTCACAGTGTCCCATGCATGCTGCCCCCTCCTCACAGTGTCCCATGCATGCTGCCCCCTCCTCACAGTGTCCCATGCATGCTGCCCCCTCCTCACAGTGTCCCATGCATGCTGCCCCCTCCTCACAGTGTCCCATGCATGCTGCTCCCTCCTCAGTGTCCCATGCATGCTGCCCCCTCCTCACAGTGTCCAATGCATGCTGTCCCCTCCTCACAGTGTCCCATGCATGCTGTCCCCTCCTCACAGTGTCACATGCATGCTGCCCCCTCCTCACAGTGTCCCATGCATGCTGCCCCCTCCTCACAGTGTCCCATGCATGCTGCCCCCTCCTCACAGTGTCCCATGCATGCTTCCCCCTCCTCACAGTGTCCCATGCATGCTGCCCCCTCCTCACAGTGTCCCATGCATGCTGCTCCCTCCTCACAGTGTCCCATGCATGCTGCTCCCTCCTCACAGGGTCCCATGCATGCTGCTCCCTCCTCACAGGGTCCCATGCATGCTGCCCCCTCCTCACAGTGTCCCATGCATACTGCCCCCTCCTCACAGTGTCCCATGCATGCTGCCCCCTCCTCACAGGGTCACATGCATGCTGTCCCCTCCTCACAGTGTTCCATGCATGCTGCCCCCTCCTCACAGTGTCCCATGCATGCTGCCCCTCCTCACAGTGTCCCATGCATGCTGCCCCCTCCTCACAGTGTCCCATGCATGCTGCCCCTCCTCACAGTGTCACATGCATGCTGCCCCTCCTCACAGTGTCACATGCATGCTGCCCCTCCTCACAATGTCCCATGCATGCTGCCCCCTCCTCACAATGTCCCATGCATGCTGCCCCTCTCCATGAGCTCCTAATGCTGCCTTACTCTTTTCCATAATGACACCTCCATGCTGCCCCATTTATCATACTAAGACCACCACACTAACGCTTATGCTGAGACCCCCCCCCCACACACACTACCCCACTCTTGATATTGACTCCCCTACATTGCTCCACTCCATACTGAGCCCACACATGCTGCCCCTTCTCCATAATGAGCTCCCAATGCTGCCCCCCCTTATTCTGAGTCCTTACACTCCCCCCATCGATTTTGTCATTGCACTATCCCTCAACCCTTGTCCTCTGTCTCTAGCATTGGCCCCTCTCTCCCATTCCCCCAGCAGCAGCCTCTCTCCCCCGCCTTCAGCAGCAGCCTCTCCCCCAGCATCAGCCTCTCTCACCCCAGCCTCCCCCAGCATCAGCTTCTCTCTCCCCCAGCCTCCCCTAGCATCAGCCTCTCTCTCCCCCAGCCTCCCCCAGCATCAGCCTCTCTCCCCCAGCATCAGCCTCTCTCTCCCCCAGCATCAGCCTCTCTCTCCCCCAGCCTCCCCCAGCATCAGCCTCTCTCTCCCCCAGCATCAGCCTCTCTCTCCCCCAGCATCAGCCTCTCTCTCCCCCAGCCTCAGCCTCTCTCCCCCCAGCCTCCCCCAGCCTCAGCCTCTCTCCCCCCAGCCTCCCCCAGCCTCAGCCTCTCTCCCCCCAGCCTCCCCCAGCCTCAGCCTCTCTCTCCCCTAGCCTCCCCCAGCCTCAGCCTCTCTCTCCCCTAGCCTCCCCCAGCCTCAGCCTCTCTCTCCCCCAGCCTCCCCCAGCATCAGCCTCTCTCTCCCCCAGCCTCCCCCAGCATCAGCCTCTCTCTCCCCCAGCCTCCCCCAGCATCAGCCTCTCTCTCCCCCAGCCTCCCCCAGCATCAGCCTCTCTCTCCCCCAGCCTCCCCCAGCATCAGCCTCTCTCTCCCCCAGCCTCCCCCAGCATCAGCCTCTCTCTCCCCCAGCCTCCCCCAGCATCAGCCTCTCTCCCTCCAGCATCAGCCTCTCTCTCCCCCAGCATCAGCCTCTCTCTCCCCCAGCATCAGCCTCTCTCTCCCCCCAGCCTCAGCCTCTCTCTCCCCCCAGCCTCCCCCCCAGCCTCAGCCTCTCTCTCCCCCCAGCCTCAGCCTCTCTCTCCCCCCAGCCTCAGCCTCTCTCCTCCCAGCCTCCCCCTCTCTCTCCCCCCAGCCTCCCCCCCCAGCCTCAGCCTCTCTCTCTCCCCAGCCTCCCCCCCAGTCTCAGCCTCTCTCTCTTCCCAGCCTCCCCCCAGCCTCTCTCTTTTCCCAGCCTCCCCCCAGCCTCTCTCTTTTCCCAGCCTCCCCCCAGCCTCTCTCTTTTCCCAGCCTCCCCCCAGCCTCTCTCTTTTCCCAGCCTCCCCCCAGCCTCTCTCTTTTCCCAGCCTCCCCCCAGCCAAAAAGAGGCATCGCAACGATCATCAACTAACCTGTAAGGTGCCCATACATTCTAGGCTCTGCCTTACGCATACCTGCTCCGGTGCCTGCTGCCCTGCTCTGCTGATTATCCTCTTCTGGCTGGCTCCAGCTCCAGTCGCGTCCTCCTCCGCGGCGTGTGTCGTCTGCAGCATTGGACGCTGCAGCACGGGGCAGTGAGCTGATTGGCGTGCCCGCGCGCCTCTGACCCGGAAGTGCAGGCGCTGGAACTTCCGGGGTTAATCAGCTCACTATGCCTGGCGCCCTCCGTGTATTTAAAGAGACAGAAGTGCGCCTTTCCTCCCTCTCACCCCCCCCCCCCCCCCCCCCGAGAACACAGCGAAGTGCAACGGAGGGAGGGGCGGGGGGCGGGGATGTAAAGAAAAAAAAAATGTTATATATTTATTTTTTTTTTGCTGCCAGAAAGTGCCGCCCCCCCCGCAACGTGCCGCCCTAGGCACGGGACCACAGGTGCCTAGTGGCAAATACGGCCCTGCCTCAAACACTGAACATGTGCACGTGGCCTTAATAATGTGGTAAAAAGCTCACCAAATACTAAACGTCTGCTCGTGGCCTTAATACTGAGGTAAAAAAAGACCTCACCAATACTGAACATGTACACGTGGCCTTAATACTCAGGTAAAAAAAAAAACCCTCACCAAATACTCAATGTATGCACATGGCTTTAATACTGAGGTAAAAAGCTCACCAAATACCGAACATCTGCACCTGGCCTTAAGGCCTGTTTCACACGTCAGTGATTCTGGTGCGTTTGTGCTTTTTTTCAACGTACCAGAATCACTGACATACGCAGACCCATTATAATCAATGGGTCTGCTCACACATAAGTGATTTGTCACTGAACGTGTCTCCGTGCGGCGTACCCGCGTGTCCGTGATTGCCGCACGGAGACCTGTCCATTTTTTCTGGCATCACTGATGTCCCACGGACCACGCAGTGGTGTGATCCTTGAAACACATGCCAGAAAAAAACGTGCTTATAAAATAAAAAACATTTTTACTCACCCGGCTTCAGCGGCGCTCTGTGCAGCCTGTTCTGTCTGCTGCTTCTGAGCCGGCTCCTTACTGCCGTGCATATTCATGAATGCACGACACAGCCGACCCGGAAGCAGCTGCTGCGGGGGTCAGCGCCGGCCGGATGCTGCACCGCGGGAGTGTTCAGCACCATGGAGAGCGGGAGCGGGCACAAGTGAGTTACTCTCTGTGCAATCACGGACCACGGAGAAAGGAGCCCGGATTGCACATAGACAACTCACGTGTGCCGTGAATCACGGCACACGGAGGGACATGTGCGTGTTTTACACGTCAGTGAAGAATGTCTGTGTTTTTCACTGATATGTGAAACGGGCCTAATACTGAGGTAAAAAGCTCACCAAATACCGAACATCTGCACCTGGCCTTAGGCTATGTGTCCACGTTGCTTTTTACCTGCTTTTTTGCTGCTATTTAAACTGCAGCGTTTAATGCCAAAATGGATGTGTTCTGCTTTTCAAGCATAGTCTATGGGAATTTGGGTTTCTTGTGCGCACTATGCAGTTCAAAACGCTGCTTTTTTTGTGGCAGAAATTTGGGCAAAAACTCTGCTTTGCAGTTCAAAACGCAAATGGCAAAAACAATTGACATGTTGCTTCTTTGAAAAGCAGAGTTTTTGCCCAAATTTCTGCCACAAAAAAGGCATCATTTTGAACAGCATAGTGCGCACAAGAAACCCAAATTCCCATAGACTATGCTTGAAAAGCAGAACACATCCATTTTGGCATTAAACGCTGCAGTTGAAAAAGCAGCAAAAAAGCAGGTAAAAAGGAACGTGGACACATAGCCTTAATACTGAGGTAAAAAGCTCACCAAATACCGAACATCCTAACCTGGCCTTAATACTGAGGTAAAAAAAACCTCACCAAATATTCAATGTTTGCACATGGCCGTAATACTGAGGTTAAAAGCTCAACTACTGAACATCTGCATGTGGCCTTAATTCTGAGGTAAGAAAAAACCTCACCAAATATTCAATGAGTGCACGGGACCTTAATATTGAGGTAAAAAATACCTCACCAAACACAGAACATGTACACGTGGCCTTAATAAGGTGGTAAAAAGCTCACCAAATACTAAACATCTGCTTGTGGTCTTAATACTGAGTAAAAAAAACCTCACCAAATATTCAATGTGTGCACGGGGCCTTAATAGTGAGAGAAAAAACAGACCAAATACTTAATGTGTGCATGTAGACTTTTTCCTGAGGTAAAAAACTCACCAATACTGGACGTAAATACTGAGGTAAAAAAAAAAACAAAAAAAACTGTCCATTCTCTGAGAGCAGCTGTCAAGTCAAGAAACTGCAGCGCGCCGGCCGGGTCCCAATCAATTGTTCTGACCGCCGGAGCTGACTTCCCCGTCAGAGACACAGCTGTAATGTGACCGGGTCAGCTGATCACACTGCAACCCGAGCGTCAGGGCCGCAGCGCAGAGGCGGCAGCGCAGCGTCTACAGAGGAGATGATTTCTTGAGGGAACAACGTCACCAGGAGGGGCGGGGCCTCCTCAGTGCAGATCTGTGAGCGGGAAGAAGCAGCAGTGCTCGGCCTCCTGCAGAGATCCTGACCCTGAGGTGGGAAATTTTGCTCATTAGTTATAAATCAGGGGTTTTACACTGTATTTTGGGGGCAGAAAAAAAAAAGTGTTTCCTGTCACTACTGGGGGCTGCAGGTCGTGTATATCTCACGGGCAATGTACTGAAGCTGTGAGCACGGTGCAGTGGAGGCTTCCATAAGGAATAATGGGGTTATACAGGGCAGTGGGTGACGCTGCATGTTTGTCGGTGCTTGCAGGAGGAGATATTGCACTTTGGGGGGGGGGGTCGCAGAGGTCGACGCTGCACATTTGGGGGGGAGGGGCTCGCAGGGGGCGACGATGCACGTTGGGGGGGGGGGGCTCGCCCTGGGCAGGGGTGATGCTGTGCGTTTGGGGGGGTTTCACTGGGCAGGGGGCGACGCTGTACGTTTGGGGGGGTTTGCACTGGGCAGGGGGCGACGCTGTACGTTTGGGGGGGGTTTGCACTGGGCAGGGGACGACGCTGTACGTTTGGGGGGGTTTGCACTGGGCAGGGGGCGACGCTGTACGTTTGGGGGGGTTTGCACTGGGCAGGGGGCGACGCTGTACGTTTGGGGGGGTTTGCACTGGGCAGGGGGCGACGCTGTACGTTTGGGGGGGTTGCAGGGGGCGACGCTGTACGTTTGGGGGGGTTGCAGGGGGCGACGCTGTACGTTTGGGGGGGGTTTGCACTGGGCAGGGGGCGACACTGTACATTTGGGGGGGTTTGCAGGGGGCGACGCTGTACGTTTGGGGGGGTTTGCACTGGGCAGGGGGCGACGCTGTACGTTTGGGGGGGTTTGCACTGGGCAGGGGGCGACGCTGTACGTTTGGGGGGGTTGCACTGGGCAGGGGGCGACGCTGTGCGTTTGGGGGGGGTTGCACTGGGCAGGGGGCGACGCTGTGCGTTTGGGGGGGGGTTGCACTGGGCAGGGGGCGACGCTGTGCGTTTGGGGGGGGGGGTTGCACTGGGCAGGGGGCGACGCTGTGCGTTTGGGGGGGGGGTTGCACTGGGCAGGGGGCGACGCTGTGCGTTTGGGGGGGGGGGTTGCACTGGGCAGGGGGCGACGCTGTGCGTTTGGGGGGGGGGGTTGCACTGGGCAGGGGGCGACGCTGTGCGTTTGGGGGGGGGGTTGCACTGGGCAGGGGGCGATGCTGTGCGTTTGGGGGGGGGGGTTGCACTGGGCAGGGGGCGATGCTGTGCGTTTGGGGGGGGGTTGCACTGGGCAGGGGGCGACGCTGTGCGTTTGGGGGGGGGGGGGTTGCACTGGGCAGGGGGCGATGCTGTGCGTTTGGGGGGGGTTGCACTGGGCAGGGGGCGACGCTGTGCGTTTGGGGGGGGGGGTTGCACTGGGCAGGGGGCGATGCTGTGCGTTTGGGGGGGGGGGTTGCACTGGGCAGGGGGCGACGCTGTGCGTTTGGGGGGGGGGTTGCACTGGGCAGGGGGCGACGCTGTGCGTTTGGGGGGGGTTGCACTGGGCAGGGGGCGACGCTGTACGTTTGGGGGGGGTTGCACTGGGCAGGGGGCGACGCTGTGCGTTTGGGGGGGGTTGCACTGGGCAGGGGGCGACGCTGTACGTTTGGGGGGGGGTTGCACTGGGCAGGGGGCGACGCTGTACGTTTGGGGGGGTTGCACTGGGCAGGGGGCGACGCTGTACGTTTGGGGGGGGGGGCTCACACTGGGCGACGCTGCACATTTGGAGGGGCAGGCACTGGGCAGGGGGCGAGCCTGCATATTTGTGGGGCTCACACTGGGCAGGGGGCGACCCTGCACATTTGGGGGGGTTCGCACTGGGCTGGGGTAAACGCTGCATTTTTGGGGGGCTCGCCTGGGCAGGGGGCATTACTGCATGTTTGTGGGTGGCTCGCACTGGGCAGGGGGCGACGCTGCACGTTTGGGGGGGGCTCGCACTGGGCAGGGGGAGAGGCTGCACATTTGGGGGGGCTTGCACTGGGGAAGGGGCTGTGTTGAACGTTTGGGAAAGCAACCGCTGGGCAGGGGGCCGACGCTGTAAGTTGGTGAGGCTCAAGCTTGGCAATGCTGCATGTTTGGGGGGACTCGCACTGGGCAGGGGGCTGTGTTGAACGTTGAGCAGAGCTCCCACTGAGCAGAGGGCCGATGCTGCAAGTTGGTGAGGCTCAAGCTCGGCAATGCTGCACGTTGGGGGGGATTGCGCTGGACAGGGGTCTGATACTACAAGTTGGGGGGCTTGCGCTGGGCAGGGGCCCAGGCTGCAAGTTGGCGGGGCCTGCGCTGGGCAGGGGGCCCAGGCTGCAAGTTGGCGGGGCCTGCGCTGGGCAGGGGGCCCAGGCTGCAAGTTGGCGGGGCCTGCGCTGGGCAGGGGGCCCAGGCTGCAAGTTGGCGGGGCCTGCGCTGGGCAGGGGGCCCAGGCTGCAAGTTGGCGGGGCCTGCGCTGGGCAGGGGGCCCAGGCTGCAAGTTGGCGGGGCCTGCGCTGGGCAGGGGGCCCAGGCTGCAAGTTGGCGGGGCCTGCGCTGGGCAGGGGGCCCAGGCTGCCAGTTGGCGGGGCCCTGCGCTGGGCAGGGGGGCCCAGGCTGCAAGTTGGCGGGGCCTGCGCTGGGCAGGGGGCCCAGGCTGCCAGTTGGCGGGGCCTGCGCTGGGCAGGGGGCCCAGGCTGCCAGTTGGCGGGGCCTGCGCTGGGCAGGGGGCCCAGGCTGCCAGTTGGCGGGGCCTGCGCTGGGCAGGGGGCCCAGGCTGCCAGTTGGCGGGGCCTGCGCTGGGCAGGGGGCCCAGGCTGCCAGTTGGCGGGGCCTGCGCTGGGCAGGGGGCCCAGGCTGCCAGTTGGCGGGGCCTGCGCTGGGCAGGGGGCCCAGGCTGCCAGTTGGCGGGGCCTGCGCTGGGCAGGGGGCCCAGGCTGCCAGTTGGCGGGGCCTGCGCTGGGCAGGGGGCCCAGGCTGCCAGTTGGCGGGGCTCGAGTTCGGCAATGCTGCATGTTTGGGAGGGGCTCGAGTTCGGCAATGCTGCATGTTTGGGAGGGGCTCGAGTTCGGCAATGCTGCATGTTTGGGAGGGGCTCGAGTTCGGCAATGCTGCATGTTTGGGAGGGGCTCGAGTTCGGCAATGCTGCATGTTTGGGAGGGGCTCGAGTTCGGCAATGCTGCATGTTTGGGAGGGGCTCGAGTTCGGCAATGCTGCATGTTTGGGAGGGGCTCGAGTTCGGCAATGCTGCATGTTTGGGAGGGGCTCGCGCTGGGCAGGGGGCGACGCTGCACGTTGGAGGGAGCTCGCGCTGGGCAGGGGGCGACGCTGCACGTTGGAGGGAGCTCGCGCTGGACAGGGGGCCCACTTTACAAGTTGGGGGGCTTGTTCTGGGCAGGTGGACCACGTTGCAAGTTGGCGATGCTTGAGCTCGGCAATGCTGAACGTTTGGCGGGGGGGAGGGCTCGCGCTTGGCCGGCGGCAGTGTTGAACGTTGGGGAAAGCTCCCGCTGGGTAGGGGGCCGTTTTGCACATTGGGGGGGCTTACACAGGGAATTTTGGGTTATTAATCTTCCTTTTGTCTTTCAAATACAGGTTGTGACTACTGGCAACTGGGTATAATTTCTCCTCGTCGTCCCACCTTGGAGACCGAGAGAACAGTGTGGTCTAATCCACATCAGATGTCCTGTGTCCTTCAATGTATTCAACGAGAGAAGATTTTTATGGTAGATGCAGAAATACAATTTTTACACCTAAAAGAAACGGGACTCGGGTACAAAAGATGATATATTTTTTTTTTTATTTTATTGTCGCTAATGTCCAACATGGCTTAATTCTACGTACACTACAGTTCAAAAGTTTGGTGTCATCCAGACAATTTTGTGTTTTCCATGAAAAATCATACTTTTATTTATCAAATGAGTCGCATAATGAATAGAAAATATAGTCCAGACATTGACGAGGTTAGAAATAATGATTTTTACTTGAAATAATAATTTTCTCCTTCAAACTTTGCTTTCGTCAAAGAATGCTCCTTTTCATCAATTACAGCTTTGCAGACCCTTGGCATTCTAGCTGTTAATTTGCTGAGGTAATCTGGAGATATTTCCCCCCATTTTTCCAGAAGCCTCTCCTACAAGTTGTATTGACTTGATGGGCACTTTTTGCGAACCATACGGTCAAGCAAACTGCTCGCACAACAGCTCAATAGGGTTAAGATCTGGTGACTAGGCTGGCCACTCCATTACAGATTGAATACCAGCTGCCTCAGGGAATGGCATGGCATTGCAAAATGGAGTGATAGCCTTCCTTATTCAAAATCCTTTCTGTTTTGTACAAATCTCCCAATTTACCAGCACCAAAGCAACCTCAGACCATCACATTACCTCCACCATGCTTGACAGATGGTATCAGGCACACTTCCAGCATCTTTTCAGTTGTTCTGCATCTCACAGATGTTCTTCTGTGTGATCCAAACACCTCAAACTTCGATTCAGCTGTCCATCACACCTTTTTTTCCATTCTTCCTCTGTCCAATGTCTGTTCTTTTGCCCATATTAATCTTTTCCTTTTATTAGCCAGTCTCAGGTATGGCTTTATCTTTGCCACTCTTCCCTGAAGGCCAGCACCCCGGAGTCGTCTCTTCACTGTAAACATTGACACTGGCATTTTGTAGGTACTATTTAATGAAGCTGCCAGTTGAGGACCTGTGAGGCGACGATTTCTCAAACTAGAGACTCTATTGTACTTGTCTTCTTGCTCAGTTGTGCAGCGGGACCTCCCACTTCTCTTTCTACTCTGCTGAGAGCCTGTTTCTGCTCTCCTCTGAAGGGAGTAGTACACACCGTTGTAGGAAATCTTCAGTTTTTTGGCAATTTCTCGCATGGAATATCCTTCATTTATAAGAACAATAATAGACTGTCGAGTTTCACATTAAAGTTCTCTTTTTCAGGCCATTTTGACAGGTTAATGGAACCAACAAATGTAATGCTTCAGATTCTCAATTAGCTCAAAGGAAGGTCAGTTTTATAGCTTCTCTAATCAGCAAAATTCTTTTCAGCTGTGCTAACATACTTGCACAAGGGTTTTTCAAGGGATTTCTAAACATCCATTAGCCTTCTAAGGCTATGTGTCCACGGTAGAATGTACCTGTGGATTTTTCTGCCTGAAAATCCGCGACTTTCGCGGCAAATCCGCACCCGCGGATTTGCCGCGGATTTGCCGCGGATTTTGATGCGGATTTTTTTTTTTTTTTTTTTCCCCATTCAAAACCAAAAATCCGCACCAAATCTGCACCAAACAATTGACATGCTGCAGATTTTTCCGGATCAAAATCCGCGGTAAATCCGCAGCGGAAAAATCCGCAGCATGGGCACAGCATTTCCAAAATGCCATTGAAATGGCTTGGAAGTGCTGCTGCTGCAGATTTTCGGCAAATCCGCGGTAAATCCGCAGCGTGGGCACATAGCCTAACACAGCAAACACAATGTACCATTAAAACACTGGAGTGGTGGTTGTTGGAAATTGGCCTCTATACACCTATGTAGATATTGCATTAAAAAACAGACGTTTGCAGCTAGAATAGTCATTTACCACATTAACAGTGTATAGAGTGTATTTTATTTAATCTAATGTTAGCTTCATTGAAAAAAATGTGTTTTTCTTTACAAAAATAAGGAAATATTTAAGTGACAATAAACCTTTCAAATGTAATGTGACTTGTAAAGTTGATTGTTATATATTTGTATCCCTGACCTACTGTCTCCTCCCCATTACCCTGTAAGCCCCCAAGGGCCGGGTCCGCTCTCCTCTGTACCTGTCTGTGAGGATTCTTTTATTCACTGTAATTTACCGTATTTTTCGCTTTATAAGACGCACCTGATTATAAGACGCACCCCCAAATTTGGTGAAGGAATAGAGAATTTTTTAATAAATGGGGTCCGTCTTATAATGCCAGTGTCCGTCTAACAAATCATATAGGGTATATGTCTCTCATAGCTCTCCATCCTAAAATTAGCCCCCTTAATCTAGATATGGCCACCTTATATTGAATATAGCCCCTTTGTGCTGGCACATGTCCCCCAGTGATGCCACATGTCCCCTATGGCTGGCACACGGCCCCCTGTGTTTGATATCGCCCCCATGCTGCTGCTTTTAGTAAAATAAACTTTTTCCTTACCTTCTCCAGCACTGTCCTGTCTTGTGACTCCCTCCTTGGGGTTGAGCTCCGGCTTCCTGCATTTCCTGGTTCTCGGCCGGTCATGTGATCGGCATAGCAGAGTGACATCTCTGCGTGCATGATCACAGCAGCAGGAGGGATACTGGGGAGATCAGCGCTGGAGGAGGTGAGTAAAGAGTGTTTTATTTTACTATGGGCAGCAGCATGGGGGCCATATCTAACACAGGGGTGCATGTGCGATCAAAGGGAGCACAGGCAGGTATAATATGCGCAGCTCCCCCAGCCCATCGCCACGGTGCGGTTTCAGCACCATGGTGATGGACAGCGGCTGTGCATATTATATGAGTGGGAGCAGGAGATCAAACGCTGGCGCCCGCAGCTTTCACCCGCCCCAGCACTGCTCGAGCTGCCCCCACCTCCCCTGGATGCTGTAGTGTGTGTGTGTGTGTGTGTGTGTGTGTGTGTGTGTGTGTGTGTGTTATATATAATATATAATATAATATATATATATATATACACATACACACACACCCGTATATTCAGATTATAAGACGCACCCCCTACTTTCCCCCAAAATTTGGGGGAACAAAAGTGCATCTTATAAAGCGAAAAATACGGTACATTTGTATTTTGTGTGTAACCCATTCCCATGTACAGCATAGAATCAATGGTTCTCTATAAATAATAATAAAAATGTATAAATATATTTTTCTCCTTTTTGTTAGAATTATTGATAAACTTCTTTCAACAAAACTGTGTTAGAAGTATGGGATGAATGTTCATTTCTATAGTTAAAGGTCGGTGTGACATTAGTAACTGCTGGTTGGATCTGTATTGGCCTACATTCACACATTGTTGTAGGTAGTTTCCACAACAACTCACACAGTCCTCGCATTTAGATCCCCCCCCCCCCCACTAAATTCTTCAGATCTTCAGTCTTCAGCAGCCCCCTGATCCTCACTTATGCCACAATTATTAGGCCCCAGCCTTGTTTCTCAGTGTTTCCTGCCTTTTGTGGCGACATACCGTATTTTTCGGACTATATGGCTAGGTTCACATTTTCGTCAATTTGTATCAGTCACAATCCGCGGCTCTGGTAAACAACGGAATCCGTTTGGCGGATTCCGTTGTTCCCATAGACTTGTGTGAGCGGCGGATTGTGACTGATGATGCTGCGTTGTTGTCTGATCCTGCCGACTTTAGCCCTATATGGATGGGAGCCTTCATATAATCTGTATAAGGGCTTATTCAAACATCAATGCACATCGGTACAATCTGTGAACGCAATGCATGGACTGGACAAGGTCGTCCTTATAGGCAGTACAGTGAGCTCAGAAATCATGAACCTTAGTGCAGCAACTCTGCTCTAGTCATCTCTATAGTGAGACAGCTAGAGTGGAGTCGCTGCAGGGAAGACATCCTTATAGACAGAACAGTACCCAGAAATCATGGACCTAGGTGTAACAACGCCGATCTAGTCATCTGTACTGAAACATCTATAATGGAGGTGTTCTACGGAGGACATCCTTAGGCTATGTGCGCACGTAGCGTTTGTCCCTGCAGAAATTTCTGCAGCGATTTGAACAGCACATGTGTGCTTCAAATCCCTGCAGACAGAGTCCGTAATGAAAAAAAAGCCGATTTCATGCGCTCTGAGTGCAGCCCTTCCCATAGACAGAGCGGGGACTGCATGCAGAGCGCAGGAAAGAAGTGACATTTCACTTCTTAGAACGCGCGCTTCGGGCAGCAGCCGAAGCGCTGCGCTCTAATATGCCACGTGCGCACGTCTCCTGCATAATCTTTATAGATTATGCTGGGGACGCAGGATGCATGCAGTTACGCTGCGGTGCAGATCGCAGCGTAACTGCATGTAAATACGCAACGTGCGCACATAGCCTTATAGACAGTACAGGATGCAAAAAAAATCATGAGCCTCATTGCAGCAACTCTGATCTAGTCACCTCTAGAGAGATAAAATGGAGTTACTGTACAGAGGACGTTCCTTATAGACAGTACTGTGAGATCAGACATCATGAACCTCAGTGCAGCAACTCCGATCTAGTAATCTCTGTACTGAGAAAACTAGAATGGAGTTGCTGTACAGAGGGTGTTCCTTGTCGCTGCATATATCCAGATGTCATCCGACTGCAATGCAATGTTTCACACGTACCCATAGACTTGTATGGGTGCGAGTGAGTCGAGATCCTGCAATTGCAGCATGCTGACATTTTTTCCTCAGTCTGATTGGAGTTGAAGAAAAAATCGTAGATCTGAGCTGCACCATTGTCTAACATGAGGCTGAATGCAATGTGAGATTTTCTAGAGTAATCAGCCAGTGTGATTCTGGCCTTATAGATAGTACAGCGCTCAGAAATCACGAACCTCAGTACAATAACTGCGATCTAGTCATCTCTGTACCGAACAGTGCTGTAACTAGGGTTTGATGGGCCCCGGTGCAAAGTTTGGACCTGCCCCCCCAACAAACACAAACAAACATTCACCCACACGGTACAGGATAATGATACTAAGGGGGTGTTACACGGGACAATATATCGTGCGATCGCACCCGCCCCCATCGTTTGTGCATCACGGGCAATTTGTTGCCCGTGTCGCACAAAGTTGTTAACCCCCGTCATACGTACTTACCTCCCGAACGACCTCGCTGTGGGCGGCGAACATCCTCTTCCTGAAGGGGGAGGGACGTTCAGTGGCCGCCCAATTGAAGCGAAGGGGCAGAGATGAGCGGGACGTAACATCCCGCCCACCTCCTTCCTTCCTCATTGCCGGCGTTCGCAAGTAAGCTGCAGTTCGTCGTTCCTGAGGGGTCACACGGAGCGACGTGTGCTGCCTCAGAAACGATGAACAACCGGTGCGGAGAAGGAGGAGCGATTTTATGAAAATGAGCGACGTGTCAACGAGCAACGATAAGGTGAGTATTTTTGCTCATTACCAGTCGCTCGTAGCTGTCACAAGCTACGATATGTCAAACGATGCCAGATGTGCGTCACGGAATCCGTGACCCCGACGACATATCGCCCGATATATCGTGGCGTGTGACGCTGCCCTAACACTTGGCTCTTTCCCTCAGCACCCAGGTTTCCTTTGTTCTGATATCCATCTTGTCCTCAGCACTCAGCTTTCCCATGCTCTGATATACATCTTTCCCTCAGCACACCGCTTTCCCCGTATCAGAGCATGGGAAAGCTGGGTGCTAAGGGAAGATGTATAGCAGAGCATGGTAAAGTTGTGTGCTGAGGGAAAGAGCCTCTTTCCCTCAGCACAAAATGTTCCCATCCCATGTTTGTGTCTTTGTCCCCCCTCGTATATAGTTTTCCAAATATTATAATGCCCCCCACATAGCCTTCCATATAGTATAAGGGGCCCACATAACCCTTCATATATTAGAATGCACCTCAATAGTCCTCCATGTATTATAATGCATTTCCCATAGTACTCCATGTATAAGGTAGCCATCATAGCCCTGCAATTACTGTAATACAACTCCCATAGTCCTCCATGTATTGTAATTCACCCTATAGTCCTCCATATGACACTGCACGCCATAATTTTCCATATATTATACTGCACCCCATAGTCCTCAATATATTATACTGCGCCACATAGTCCGCCATATATTATAATGGACCCCCCATAGTGCATGCATAAGGTAACCCCATTAGTCCATATAATCTAATGCAACCCCCATAATCCAGCATGTATTATAATGCAGCCCCATAGTCCTATATGTGTTATAATGCAGTCCCTATAGTCCTTCATATTATATTATTCACCCCATAGTCCTCCATGTATTATAATACAGCCCCATAGTCCAAGTATAAGGAAACTCCATTAGTCCTCCATATAATGCAGCCCCATAGTACTACATATTGTATTATGCAGCTCCATAGTCCTCCATGTATAATACACCACTGTAGTTCATGTATAAGGTGTCATCATATTGTATTATGCAGCCCTTTACTTCTCCATATATAAAGTACTCCTGTAGTCCATGTATAAGGTATCCTTCATATTGTATTATGCAGCCCTATAGTCCTCCATGTATATTGCACATGTATGGTCCTTGTATAAGGTAACCCCATTAGTCCTCCATAAATAGCAGCCCCATAATTATTTATGTATTGCACCCTATAGTCCGTCATATTGTATTATGCAGCCCCATAGTCCTCCATGTATAATGCACTCCCATAAACCTCTGGCCACCGTGTACTCACTGATTAAAAAAAAAAAATGTCCTCACCTCTCTTTGTTACCCTGCTGCTCCGGTCAGGGATCCTCCTTTCCTGTGCTCTGCAGTCTCAGCACAACAGGTGCACAGTTGTGACATCACCACGCTCTGCTGCGCTGAGACATTGAGCACAGGCACAGGGGGAGAATGAAGAAGGATGGAGCAGAGCGCTCCACTCCATTCTGCATCATTGCTGTGTGCGATGGACAAGGGGGACACGGTGCCACCGCCGCTGACATCGGGCCCCCTGACTCAGGCCCATAGCCGGTTGCTTCCCTGCAGGGACCCAGTCGCAATCTCTCCGACTGCGGTCGTTACACCCCTGGTACTAAGACATCTATGATGGAGTTGATGTACAGAGGACATTCCTTATAGACAGTGCAATGAGATCAGAAATTATGAGCCTCAGTGCAGCAACTCCGATCTAGAACCTTTGTGGTGAGACAGCATAGAGTTGCTGTAGTTATTTTTTGGCAGACAGTCATAAAAGATTACAGCCTCAATTAATGAAGAACAGAATTTTGTATGTCAGTATTAATAAAGGTTGAGGGGGAGAAAGTTGGGTCACTTTGTGTATTTATTTTTTTTACATTAATATTTATTTTTTATTATTGCTTTTTGAAGTTTAAAAAAATTACACATAGCCCTGATTGTTCAGTTTTGATAGCATTCAACTTTTCTTGAATGTACACCATTTTGAAGAGCGGGTTGAGATTTGCGGAGAAGGTCGTGACCAAGACGGAGCTCCGGAATACTGGAGTATGTTTATGTTGTAATGTATGACACTTTTGTGTTGTAAATTTTGATGATTCATGTCATACATTACAACATAAATGTACTCCAGTACCCCGGATATTCCGGTCAAAATTTATAACACAGAAGTGACCTAAATTATGATGACTCGGTCGGCTCAGTTATGCTTCTCCCCATGAAGCTCCGTCCACTTTTGAAAAATGGTGGTGCTGTATCCAGGACTGTTGGGCATACAGGAAAAGTCAAACTTGTGAAAATCTGAACAATCAGCGCTGGGTGTAATTATTTTTATTACAAAGGTGATTTATATATATATATATATATATATATATATATATAATATTATATTATATTATATTTATAGTTTTCTTTATTTTCTAGACTCTGAAAATTGTACATTCACATTGAAGGCATCAAAACTATGAATTAACACATGTGGAATGAAATACTTAACAAAAAAATGTGAAACAACTGAAAATGTGTCTTATATTCTAGGTTCTTCAAAGTAGCCACCTTTTGCTTTGATTACTGCTTTGCACACTCTTGGCATTCTCTTAATGAGCTTCAAGAGGTAGTCACCGGAAATGGTTTTCACTTCACAGGTGTGCCCTGTCAGGTTTAATGAGTGGGATTTCTTGCCTTATAAATGGGGTTGGGACCATCAGTTGTGTTGTGCAGAAGTCTGGTGGATACACAGCTGATAGTCCTACTACTAATAGAATTTGTATTCTAGCAAGAAAAAAGCAGATAAGTAAAGAAAAACAAGTGGCCATCATTACTTTAAGAAATGAAGGTCAGTCAGTCAGAAAATTGGGAAAACTTTGAAATTGTCCCCAAGTGCAATGGCAAAAACCATCAAATGCTACAAAGAAACTGGCTCACATGAGGACCGGAAAGGAAGACCAAGAGTCACCTCTGCTGCGGAGGATAAGTTTATCCGAGTCACCAGCCTCAGAAATCGAAGGTTAACAGCAGCACAGGTTGGAGACCAGGTCAATGCCACACAGAGTTCTAGCAGCAGACACATCTCTAGAACAACTGTTAAGAGGAGACTACGTGCAGCAGGCCTTCATGATAAAATAGCTGCTAGGAAACCACTGCTACAGACAGGCAACAAGCAGAAGAGACTTGTTTGAGCTAAAGAACACAAGGAATGGAAATTAGAGCAGTGGAAATCTGTGCATTGGTCTGATGAGTCCAAATTTGAGATCTTTGGATCCAAGTGTCTTTGTGCGACGCAGAAAAGGTGAACGGATGGACTCTACATGCCTGATTCCCACCGTGAAGCATGGAGGAGGAGGTGTGATGGTGTGGGGGTGTTTTGCCGGTGACACTGTTGGGGATTTATTCAAAATTGAAGGCATACTGAACCAGCATGGCTACCACAGCATCTTGCAGCGGCGTGCTATTCCATCCGGTTTGCGTTTAGTTGGACCATCATTTATTTTTCAACAGGACTATGACCCCCAAACACACCTCCAGATTGTGTAAGGGCTATTTGACTAAGAAGGAGAGTGATGGGGTGCTACACCAGATGACCTGGCCTCCAAAGTCACCAGACCTGAACCCAATCGAGATGGTTTGGGGTGAGCTGGACTGCAGAGTGAAGGCAAAAGGGCCAACAAGTGCAAAGCATCTCTGGGAACTCCTTCAAGACTGTTGAAGACCATTTCCGGTGGCTACCTCTTGAAGCTCATCAAGAGAATGTGAAGAGTGTGCAAAGCAGTAATCAAAGCAAAAGATGGCTACTTTGAAGAACCTAGAATATAAGACATATTTTCAGTTGTTTCACACTTTTTACTACTAGCTGTAGTACCTGGGCTTTGCCCGGGATAGTAACTGTCTCTCTGTCTCTCTCCCAGTCTCTGTGTGACGCTGTCTCTGTCTTTATTTCTGTCTGTGTCTATGTCTCTGTCTGTTTCTATCTCCCTGTCTGTGTTTGTATCAGTCTGTCTGTCTCCATCTCTGTGTGTCTGTCTGTCTCTTTGCCCGTCTGTCTCTTTGCCCGTCTGTCTCTTTGCCCGTCTGTCTCTTTGCCCGTCTGTCTCTTTGCCCGTCTGTCTCTTTGCCCGTCTGTCTCTTTGCCCGTCTGTCTCTTTGCCCGTCTGTCTCTTTGCCCGTCTGTCTCTTTGCCCGTCTGTCTCTTTGCCCGTCTGTCTCTTTGCCCGTCTGTCTCTTTGCCCGTCTGTCTCTTTGCCCGTCTGTCTCTTTGCCCGTCTGTCTCTTTGCCCGTCTGTCTCTTTGCCCGTCTGTCTCTTTGCCCGTCTGTCTCTTTGCCCGTCTGTCTCTTTGCCCGTCTGTCTCTTTGCCCGTCTGTCTCTTTGCCCGTCTGTCTCTCTCTGTCTGTTTGTCTCTCTCCGTCTCACCACCGACATCTTGTTACCTCACACATAAGCTTCTTATACTAAGTTTATTTTGTTCCTATAGCAACCACTGACAGTTGCTATTAATAGATTGTAGCTCCCACCTCTATTCAGTTTAATGGAGGCAGGATTTTGGAGATTAACTGAAAAGCGCGGGGTTAAATTTTCCCGTCAAAACATAGTCTATGACGTTCCCTGAATCACATGAGGCGTCTGTGCAAAATTTCGTGATTGTAAATGTGACGGTGCAAATTCCTTTAGTGGACACACACACACACACACACACACACACACACACACACACACACACACACACACACACACACACACACACTGAGATATATATATATATATACAGTGTATATATAATCACGAAATTTTGCACAGACACTCCATGTGACTCAGGGAACGTCATAGACTATGTTTTGACGGGGAAATTTAACCTCGCGCTTTACAGTTACTCTCCAACAAACTTGCCTCCATTAAAGTCAATGGAGCTTCAAGCTATAGGTTATTAATATCAGCTGTGAGTGGTTGCTGTAGGAACGAAAGACATTAACAGTATAACAAGCTTATGTGTGAGGTAAGATGTCGGCAGAGAAACAGACAGGCGGACATAGGCACAGACAGAGGAAGAGACAGAGAGAGAGAGACAAACACTCAGAGACAGAGGCCGACAGAAACAGACAGACAGAAAAAGACAGAGGAGACAGAGAGAGAGACAGTCAAAGAGACAGAGGCAGACAGCCACAGACAGACAGGGAAAGAGACAAGGAAAGAGACAGGGAAAAAGACAGAGAAAGAGACCGACAGAGAAAGAGACAAAAGCAGGGAAAGAGACAGAGACAAGGAAAAAGTTAGGGAAAGAGACAGGCAGACAGACACAGATAGACACAGAGCTAGAGAGAGACAGACCAATACAGAGAGAGAGAGACAGACCGAGAGAGAGAGAGAGACAGACAGACATAGATAGAGACAGACAAAGACACAGAGAACGAGACAGACATTGAACGAGACAGACATTGAACGAGACAGACATTGAACGAGACAGACATTGAACGAGACAGACATTGAACGAGACAGACATTGAACGAGACAGACATTGAACGAGACAGACATTGAACGAGACAGACATTGAACGAGACAGACATTGAACGAGACAGACATTGAACGAGACAGACATTGAACGAGACAGACATTGAACGAGACAGACATTGAACGAGACAGACATTGAACGAGACAGACATTGAACGAGACAGACATTGAACGAGACAGACATTGAACGAGACAGACATTGAACGAGACAGACATTGAACGAGACAGACATTGAACGAGACAGACATTGAACGAGACAGACATTGAACGAGACAGACATTGAACGAGACAGACATTGAACGAGACAGACATTGAACGAGACAGACAGACATTGAACGAGACAGACAGACATTGAACGAGACAGACAGACATTGAACGAGACAGACAGACATTGAACGAGACAGACAGACATTGAACGAGACAGACAGACATTGAACGAGACAGACAGACATTGAACGAGACAGACAGACATTGAACGAGACAGACAGACATTGAACGAGACAGACAGACATTGAACGAGACAGACAGACATTGAACGAGACAGACAGACATTGAACGAGACAGACAGACATTGAACGAGACAGACAGACTTTGAACGAGACAGACAGACTTTGAACGAGACAGGGAGAGAGACAAAAAGACAGTTACTATCCCGGGCAACGCCCGGGTACTACAACTACATATAGACTATCTGCAGCAGGCCTTCATGGTAAAATAGCTGATAAGAAACCACTGCTAAGGACCGGCAACAAGCAGAAGAGATTTGTTTGGGCTAAAGAACACAAGGAATGGACAGTAGACCAGTGAAAATCTGTGCTTTGGTCTGATGAGTCCAAATTTGAGATCTTTGGATCCAACCACCGTGTCTTTGTGTGATGCAGAAAAGATGAACGAATGGACTCTACATGCCTGGTTCTCACCGTGAAGCATAGAGGAGGAGGTGTGATGGTGTGGGGGTGCTTTTCTGGTGATGCTGGTGAGGATTTATTCAAAATTTAAGGCATACTGAACCAGTATGGCTACCACAGCATGTTGCAGCATCATGCTATTCCATCCGGTTTGCATTTAGTTGGACCATCATTTATTTTTCAACAGGATAATGACCCCAAACACACCTCCAGGCTGTGAAAGGGCTATTTGTCTAAGAAGCAGAGTGATTGGGTGCTACGCCAGATGACCTGGCCTCCACAGTCACCAGACCTGAACCCAGTCAAGATGGTTTGAGGTGAGCTGGACCGCAGAGTGAAGGCAAAAGGGCCAACAAGTGCTAAGCATATCTGGGAACTCCTTCAAGACTTTTGGAAGACCATTTCCGGTGACTACCTCCTGAAGCTCATCAAGAGTGTGCAAAGCAGTAATCAAAGTAAAAGGTGACTACTTTAAAGAACCTAGAATATAAGACATATTTTCAGTTGCTTCACACTATTTTGTTAAGTATTCCATTCCACATGTGGTAATTCATAGTTTTGATGCCTTCAATGTGAATCTACAATTTTCAGAGTCATGAAAATAAAGAAAACTCTTTGAATGAGCTGTGTCCAAACTCTTGGTCTGTACTGTATGTATGTGTGTGTGTATATATAGATAGATAGATAAGTCTAGACACGGTGTATATCTATTTATCAGGCAAGTTGTATTTTAGAGGATTTTTTTTATCATTGATCAACAACTATGATCTCAATCAACCCAAAAGACTCATAAATATCAAAACTTAATATTTTTGGAAGTTCGAGTGTTTGTTTTTTTTTTTTAGATTTGGCTATCTTAGGAGGATATCTGTTTGTGCAAGTAACTATTATTGTGCAGACTTATTAGGCAACTTAATAAAAACCAAATATATTCCCATCTCACTTGTTTATTTTCACAAAGTAAACCAATATAACTGCACAAAATTTAGAAATAAACATTTCTGACAAGCAAAAACAAAACACAAAATAATTAGTGACCAATATAGCCACCTTTCTTTATGATGACACTCAACAGGCTACCATCCATAGATTCTGTCAGTTGCTTGATCTGTTTATGATCAACATTGCGTGCAGCAGCCACCACAGCCTCCCAGACACTGTTCCGAGAGGTGTACTGTTTTCCCTCCCTGTAGATATTACATTTTATGAGGAACCACAGGTTCTCTATGGGGTTCAGATCAGGTGAACAAGGGGGCCATGTCATTATTTTTTTATCTTTTAGACCTTTACTGGCCAGCCACGCTGTTGAGTAGTTGGATGCATGCGATGCAGCATTTTCCTGCATGAAAATCATGTTTTTCTTGAACGATACCGACTTCTTCCTGTACCACTGCTTGAAGAAGTTGTCTTCCAGAAACTGGCAGTAGGTCTGGGAGTTGAGCTTCACTCCATCCTCAACCCAAAAAGGTCCCACAAGTTCATCTTTGATGATTCCAGCCCATACCAGTACCCCACCTCCACCTTGCTGGCGTCTGAGACGGAGTGGAGCTCTCTGCCCCTTACTGATCCAGCCTCTGGCCCACCAAGAGTCACTCTCATTTCATCAGTCCATAAAATCTTTGAAAAATCAGTCTTAAGATATTTCTTGGCCCAGTCTTCACGTTTTATGTTATGTTTCTTGTTCAAAGGTGGTAGTTTTTTAGCCTTCCTTACCTTGGCCATGTCCCGGAGTATGGCACACCTTCTGCTTTTTGATACTCCAGTAACGTTGCAGCTCTGAAATATGGCCAAACTGGTGGCAAATGGCATCTTGGCAGCTTCACGCTTGATTTTCCTCATTTCATGGGCAGTTATTTTGAGCCTTTTTTGCCCAACATGCTTCTTGCGACCCTGTTGGCTATTTGCCATGAAACGCTTGATTTTTTTTGGTGATCCCGCTTCAAACGTTTCAAGACTGCTGCATCCCTCTGCAAGGCATCTCAGAATTTTGGACTTTTCAGAGCCCGTCAAATCTCTCTTCTGACCCATTTTGCCAAAGAAAAGGAAGTTGCCTAATAATTAAAGGGAACCTGTCAGCAGAAATTTTGCAATAAACCTAAAAGATTCCCCCTCTGCAGCTCCTGGGCTGCATTCTGGAAAGGTTCCTGTTGTTATTGTGCCCCCTTTGAGACCAAAATAAATACTTTATAAAGTCTTACCTTTTTGTATGATAATCTTTTTTTATGTACACGGGTTCGGGCTCTCTTGCGTCCGTTAGTCGCCCTCCTGCCGCTTTACGCCGTCCCCCATCGCTCATTTCCATACATGAAGACGCCTCCCAGTGCTCCAGAGGTCCCCGCGCATGCCCAGTGCCACTCTCACGGGAGTGAGCACTGTGCAGTGTGACCGCTGGTGACATGATTGCGCAGGCGTGAGATTATGGGCGGCGCTGTGATTGTCATCAGCAAGTACCTGCCCATAATCTCGTGCCCGCGCTTTTCACTGCCTCCACCGTTATGCTGCTCCGCTCCTCCCATCTATTTCCTGTTCCAGGGAAAGATGGGTAAGAGGTGACGTGGGTTCATCTGGCCAGCGCTTGCGCAGAACGGTGGAGGCAGAGGGGAAAGCGCGGGCACGAGATTATGGGTGGGTACTTGCTGATGACAATCACAGCGCCGCCTATAATCTCACGCCTGCGCAATCACATCACCAGCGGTCACACTGTGCACAGTGCTCAGTCCTGCGAGAGTGGCACGGCACATGCGCGAGACCTTGGGAGCACTGGGCGGTGTCCTCAGTTATGGAAATGAGAGATGGGGATGGCGTAAAGCGGCAGGAGGGCGACTAACGGACGCAAGAGAGCCCGTCCCTGTGTACATAAAAAAAGATTTGCATACAAAAAGGGAAGACTTTATAAAGTCTTTTTATTTTTGTCTCAAAGGTGGCACAATAGAAACAGGAACCTTTCCATAATGCAGCCCAGGAGCTGCAGAGGGGGAATCTTTTAGGTTTATTGCAAAATTTCTGCTGACAGGTTCCCTTTAAGCACACCTTATATAGGGTGTTGATGTCATTACACCACACCCCTCCTTATCACAGAGATGCACATCACCTGATTTACTTAATTGGTAGTTGGCTCTCAAGCCTATACAGCTTGGAGTAGGACAACATGTGTAAAAATTATCATGTGATCAAAATACTAATTTGCCTAATAATTCTGCGCACAGTGTATAATACTAGCAAATGTAATCGATATGAAAAGCATATACTAAATTATACACATATGCAATAAAGGAAAACACCAGTTGATACCTTCATAAATACACAATTAAACCCACAATTACATACCACCCACTTTGACTGAAACACTTACATAGTTACAGTTACAGCCCATCTAACACTATGATGCCATCCCTTTATCAGATGATATCAGCCATGTTGGTCACACATCATGCTGTTCCATGAGAGGAGCAAGAGAGAAGAGTGAAGAAATAGGACCCGCAGGATATGAGGTCGGGCAATATAGAAGATTCATTTCTCCTGTCATTGGCTGAAAACTGTGATGTCATCATGGGGCATGTGTATTGTATATATATAATGTAAAATTATTTTCCTGCTACAATCCCCCTGTTGTCGAAATCATGACAATACAGTTGAGGGAAATTTTGTGCTGGAGCTAATATGTGTCTGCTCAACCCTGTAACTGATAATAGTTCAGGATGGAGGGAAGTATTATTCTTAGGTATCTAAACATTACCCATTTTGGTAACTCCTCCCTGCTGTACTGTAACCCTTTCCATTGACAGAATATACCATTTTCTTCCTGGCGTCCTGATGTGATGGGACTGCCTATTGTCACAACCGGTAATTGGGCTTGGCCACGTAGAGCACCTCCCTCATTTCGGGGTACCTTTAATCATAACCTGTCTACATTCCCTCACCCTGCCAGTCTTTCCATCCTGGTGTAATGGGGTACGAATGACATTGTTGCCAATCTTATAGTAAATCAAAAACCCATGAAGCGGCTTACTATGGAGAGACACTTACCCATAGTACCTCCAGGTTAGTAAGGAGATGTACCACCGGGACCCAAACGCGCGTTTCACGTGGGCTTCTTCAGGGGGGTCGCCAAAGGAGGTACTATGGGTAAGTGTTTCTCCATAGTGAGCCGCTTCTTGGGTTTTTGGTTTTGCAATTGCTTTTTATGAGGAGTGGGAAATAGTATCCCTGTACTTTTTGCTGGATCTAGCTTTGCTACTATTGCATTTGAGCACTTTTTCTGTGTCCCGGATATCTCCTACTGTGTGAAAATACTAAAGCTGCTATCTTGCATAGGCACTTTAATACCCACCTCCTTATTACGAATTGGTCAGTGTCTGGGTGCTCTCCGCTTTTTTGTCTCCTCACCAGCACTTTTGTTCTAATTGTATGTTTTATTGGTGTTTTTATAATTAATTAGTTAATAAAATTACACTCTGGTTTGCATGAAGGTAGTTTCTTGATTATTTTTCATTAATATAGGTCTATATGTCTATTTGAGTCTCTACCAGGTATTTTTTGTCATTATACTCCTTGTATGGGGTTAATGGTGGTCCACTTTAGGCCATTATTTAGGTCTCCCTCTTTGTTTTATATTCAGATGTATTTGACATAATACATGCAATGTTTTATTTTATGCTGCGCTGCTGCACCAAACACACTCATTCTATTGCATATATATGGGTGTAGCTGTTACTACAGAGTCACCACTCTTGATATAATTTAGTGGGCACCTCAGGAAATTTTATCTTGACCACCACAAAATAAATGCAATTTTCCTTAGTCTGTCCCTAGTCCATTGTTGCTTTAATCTCTACTAAGCCTACCAACTTGTACTGTCCTTAAAAAAAAAACAACTAACTTAGATACACTGATTTTATCTGTTTCCTTCATCAACTTTTAAATAAAACTGTTAATCGTCCAAACTTCAAGATCTATGCACAAAGAATAATACGTCACTAAACCGTGTTCGCTCATTATCTATTCATGTCTCTGTGCCTGTCTTTGCTCACGTAAAATACAATCTGTATTCAAACTAAATGTTCATAGAAACATAAAAAAACAGTTTCCTAATATTTTACTTCGGCCAGTCTTTCGTAATACAAATAATGTACCGTATTTTTCGGACTATAAGACGCACTTTTTTCCCCCCAAATGTTGGGGGAAAATGGGGAGTGCGTCTTATAGTCTGAATGTAGGGCATGGCTGCGGGGAATGAGGTTGCTGCGGTGGAGCGGATCATCGGCAGTACGAGTGAGGTGAGGTGAGTGGGATAATGGGCAGGGGGATGCGCGCATACTAAACAGCGGTCTGCATGATCACACCTGGCAACTACAGCCTGGAGTGATCATGCACGGCTGTATTCACGGCTTCCCGTGCAGCATCCTCATCAGCGCGGGGTGCAGTGAATCAGTATACTCACCGGCCACGATCCCTGCAGCATTGCGAAGTCCTCCTGTCTGTGCCGGCCGCGGCTGTGTGTGGAGACTAGCGGTGCACACAGCGATGATGTAATCGCTGTGCTCATGTGTCCACACACACAGCCGCAGCCGGCACAGACAGGAGGACATCGCGATTCTGCAGGGATCGTGGCCGGCTCCACTCAGTGCCACTGCTGCTGACACAGACGGGAGGAGGAGCGATGCTGCAGGGAGTGAGGAAAGGTGAGTATGAACGTTTTTTTTTTTTTTGTTTTTTTTTGTGCCACAGGATGCAGGCCAGATAGCAGGATGGGGGTAGATAGCAGGATGGGGGTAGATAGCAGGATGCAGCCATACACCAGGATGGGGTATATTATGAGCAGGATAGGGTACATAGCAGGATGTGGCCATATGTCAGGATGGGGGTATATAACAGGATTCGGCCATATGCCAGGATGGGGATATATAGGAGGATGCGGCCATATGCCTGGAAGGGGTATATAGCAGGATGGGAGCACATACCAGGATGGCAGTATATAGCAGGATGGGGGCTATACCAGGATGAGGGACATATGTATACAAGCATGGGGTTCATATACAAGACAGGAGGATCATTACTAGGATGGGGTACCTTAGTAGAGAATTTGGGGACATTACCCCCATACCAGTGTCAGCAGCAGATCCTCGCCCCATAAGTGTGTCATGACCACATTTTTTGCTTAAAATTATATTTTCCTATTTTCCTTCTCTAAAAAAACAGGGTGTGTCTTATAGTCCGGTGCGTCTTTTATAGTCCAAAAAATACGGAAACAGCCAACCCTCGCATCTAATTAACTTAGAGATTACAAAGCAATTTACATTTCCTGTTCTGCCACATCCTCATCTCTGCAATCTGAGTTACTCCTGTAAAACTATTGAAAAACAGCAACTTAAAACAAGAGTACAAGCTCATTCACTTCATAGGAGGTCTGATAAAAAAAAAAATACAGAAACCAACCAACAGACTAAAGGGTACTTCGCACGTTGCGACATCGCTACTGCGATATCGTCGGGGGTCAAATCGAAAGTGAGGCACATCCGGCGCTGGTAACGACGTTGCAACGTGTAAAGCCTAGATGCACTGATAAATGATCGCAAAAGCGTTCTAAATCGGTGATCTGTGTAGCGTCGGACATTTTCATAATGTCGCACCAATAGGAGATACGATGATGTTCCTCATTCCTGCGGCAGCACACATCACTGTGTGTGAAGCCGCAGGAGCGAGGAACATCTCCTACCTGCGTCCACCGGCAATGCGGAAGGAAGGAGGTGGGCGGGATGTTTACGTCCCGCTCATCTCCACCCCTCCGCTTGTATTGGCCGCCTGCCGTATGACGTCGCTGTGACGCCGCACGACCCGCCCCCTTAGAAAGGAGGCGGGTCGCCGGCCAGAGCGACGTCGCAGGGCAGGTAAGTCTGTGTGAAGCTGCAGTAGAGAATGTTCGCTACAGCAGCTATCACAAGATAGGGGGTGGGTACTATCGCGCTCGGCATCGCTAGCATCGGCTAGCGATGTTGCAGCGTGCAAAGTACCCCTAAGACTGGGTTCAAATTTAAATTACATTCACATAACAACTAAGATTACACTTTCCTTAACCCGTCTGAGCCTCCAAGAACTGACGATTATTTCAGTTACCAAAAGAACAAATACCTAATAGACAATAATAAAACAATCTAAATGTAAAACAACCATAATATATTAATACCTAGAAACATATAAAACAAAATTCTATATGCCTAACACTGTATACATATAAGAAATACTACCAGCCCACTTCCAGGTCTACACAAGGTTAGCTGAACCCAGTATTTTCTTCCTGTTTTTCACATGTCCACCTTTTTGCACATACAGTCATATGAAAAAGTTTGGGCACCCCTATTAATGTTAACCTTTTTTCTTTATAACAATTTGGGTTTTTGCGACAGCTATTTCTGTTTCATATATCTAATAACTGATGGACTGAGTAATATTTCTGGATTGAAATGAGGTTTATTGTACTAACAGAAAATGTGCAATCCGCATTTAAACAAAATTTGACCGGGGCAAAAGTATGGGCACCCTTTATCAATTTCTTGATTTGAACACTCCTAACTACTTTTTATTGACTTACTAAAGCACTAAATTGGTTTTGTAACCTCATTGAGCTTTGAACTTCATAGGCAGGTGTATCCAATCATGAGAAAAGGTATTAAAGGTGGCCACTTGCAAGTTGTTCTCCTATTTGAATCTCCTATGAAGTGTGGCATCATGGGCTCCTCAAAACAACTCTCAAATGATCTGAAAACAAAGATTATTCAACATAGTTGTTCAGGGGAAGGATCCAAAAAGTTGTCTCAGAGATTTACACTGTCAGTTTCCACTGTGAGGAACATTGTAAGGAAATGGAAAAACACAGGTACAGTTTTTAAGCCCAGAAGTGGCAGGCCAAGAAAAATATCAGAAAGGCAGAGAAGAAGAATGGTGAGAACAGTCAAGGACAATTCACAGACCACCTCCAAAGACCTGCAGCTTCACCTTGCTGCAAATGGTGTCAATGTGCATCGGTCAACAATACAGCGCACTTTGCACAAAGAGAAGCTGTATGGGAGAGTGATGCGAAAGAAGCCGTTTCTGCAAGCACGCCACAAACAGAGTCGCCTGAGGTATGCAAAAGCACATTTTGACAAGCTAGTTACATTTTGGAAGAAGGTTCTGTGGACTGATGAAACAAAGATTGAGTTGTTTGGTAATACAAAAAGGCGTTATGCATGAAGGCAAAAAAACACGGCATTCCAAGAAAAGCACTTGCTACCCACAGTAAAATTTGGTGGAGGTTCCATCATGCTTTGGGGCTGTGTGGCCAATGCCGGCACCGGGAATCTTGTTAAAGTTCAGGGTCGCATGGATTCAACTCAATATCAGCAGATTCTTTACAATAATGTGCAAGAATCAGTGACAAAGTTGAAGTTACGCAGGGGATGGATATTTCAGCAAGACAATTATCCAAAACACTGCTCCAAATCTACTCAGGCATTCATGCAGAGGAACAATTACAATGTTCTGGAATGGCCATCCCAGTCCCCAGACCTGAATATCATTGAAAATCTGTGGGATGATTTGAAGCGTGCTGTCCATGCTTGGCGACCATCAAACTTAACTGAACTGGAATTGTTTTGTAAACAGGAATGGTCAAATATACCTTCATCCAGGATCCAGGAACTCATTAAAAGCTACAGGAAGCGACTAGAGGCTGTTATTTTTGCAAAAGGAGGATCTACAAAATTTTAATGTCACTTATATGTTGAGGTGCCCATACTTGCACCGGTCAAATTTTGTTTAAATGCGGATTGCACATTTTCTGTTAGTACAATAAACCTTATTTCAATCCAGAAATATTACTCAGTCCATCAGTTATTAGATATATGAAACTGAAATAGCTGTTGCAAAAACCCAAATTGTTATAAAGAAAAAAGGTTAACACTATTAGAGATCCCCAAACGTTTTCATATGACTGTATGTGATATAATATGAGGAAAAAAAACAACACTTTTCTGGCTATTCAGTTCTTTTACATTTCTACTCTCGTTCACATTATTGCTAGATTTACAATTCCTTGCAATATGTCCAAAAAGATCACATTTGAAGCATTGAAGAGAGCCATGTTTCTTCTCCATTTTAGTTCCTGACCATTTGCATTACCTGGCAATATGACCTAAGCCATTGCAGGAATAGCATCTAACACATGTTTTGATTTTGTACCTCTATAAGTACATATTTTATTCTATTTAGATCTTTTAAATTGTTCCAATAGTAATGATGTACTTTTAACAATTTTCCTTTTACATTCTTTCTTAATTAGAAAAATCATGTTCATCTTTACATTTGTTAATGGGATCAAATTTTGAAATCTTAGATCCTTCATTTATTCCATTACTCCCCCTTTGGCCTGCACATGGCAAAATTAGTTTAGAATCTGCCCTTGGTTTCTCAGACAATAAGGCTGGCAACATGCTTGGAAAATTATTCATGATATTTTGCATACAAGTTATAAGTTTAGAACTTGCAGAAAATGTATCATTCAACTGATTGTCACATTCTTTTCTATGACCTCAGCACTAAAGTGAGTCGGCTTTTTCTCCATTTCAACACAATGATTTTTCATCTCCAGCAGTTGTAATTCAAGTATAGAGATCTGCTTCCCTCTATCAGTTGTGCCTCTACACAATCATGGCAATGGAAGTTTGGGGAATTTCTACACAATAATTCCTCATACACACACTAGTTTAACAAGCATGTGGAACTGTTTGGTTGTTTTATTTAAGATTGATCATTTGTCTATATAAAATCTATCATGGATATGTGGAGCCCCGCATTACCTTCAGGTCGCCTCAGGGTCTTCAGGGACTCCACGTGCTGGTGATCTTCTGGCCGCAGGTAGGTCAGGTTAACTTCTACGGGAATCATGACTCCACTCTCGGTAATTGCGGTCAGGGGGTGACCGCCACTGCAGTTTAGGGAACGCCTAGAGCTGATGGTAGATGCAGTCAGTTGTTGTGGCCTCCCGAGAGTGAGGCTGCCCCCAGGGCCCAGTGTAAGTGTGTAGTACCACAGGTCGCAGAACAACTCACACACAAGCAGCAATGTCTTTCAGGGTTTTTACTCACTTTCAGGTGGTAGCTGTGAGTCAACCCGGGCGATGCTATGATGAACCAGGTGGAACCAGGTATCCCTTCGGCTGATGTAGGGGTGACTGCTGACTCGCCTTCCTAGCCCTTCTTGTTTGGGGGTGACTCCTTACTTTTAGTATTGCGGGATCACTCAGGGAAGTCACAACTGCCGTTCTCCCCTTTCTGGCCCGTTTGTGGGCAGCGTGGACCAAGGTTAAGATGGCTCCATGCTCAATCCTCCTTATGGGCCCCCTCGTTGCTGCTGATGCTGCGGACTCTGTGTAGGTTGTTGAGGCACATACAGTACCCTCACCAGCAGGTTTAGCAGGCCAAGTAAATGGGTTCCTGCTCTGGGGACCTGTCTCCCCGTGCAGGCTTGGTCTACTGGTAGTCCCCTTACTCAGCCACCTCTTGCTACTGCCCTAGGTGGTTTTCAGGTGGCAACACAGGGTAGCCTCTCTCCCTGTCAGCAGCCACTACAGGTGCAGGGTCTGACAGGGTCCTGCTCCTCTGCTCTACCCTCCAGACGCGGCTCCTCCACTCCTTCTTTTTTGGCTGCCACTGCACAATTCTCTGTCTCCAGTCCCACCACTAGCTGGGATGTGAGGACCACGCCCCCTCCCTGGGTCTGCCCAGGGGTCCCCTCTAAGCTGTGTGTGTGTTCCTTGTTACTTCGTGTCTGTGTGTCCACAGCCTAGTCAGCCTCTGGGATTACAGCCTGAGCGCAGTAATCAGTGGTGCCTGACCAGGTCAGGGGCGCCACATTCCCCCTTAGTTACCAACAGCACGTCCTCGGGCTGTAAAGACAATTAGGTTTTAAAGTGCAAAACATTAAAACAGTATAAAACATGTAAAAACATTGTAAACACACTAGGTACCACTTTTCACCTCCCCCACACCCACAAGTCCATTACCCACCGAAAACCCTCTCAGGAGGCAGGTCACTGGTCCTGTTAGCAACCAGGTCTGGGCCATCTGTTTCCCCAGACCTTTCCTCCAATCTTCCTCTCCTGGGACTGGTGGTTGAAGGCAAGCACCTCTCCCGTCGAGCCGCATCTTCAGCCACTTCTGGCAGGAATGTAGAGGCGGCGTTTTTGGTTGGTGTTGCTTCAAACAGAGTACCCGCTTCTTTATGGTGGAGAGCCAGGCCCCATAAACAGGCATGCTCCCTTGTCATAGGCGAGCCAGGTTCCATAAACAGGCATACTCTTAGCTTTAGGATAGCAAGCACCATCACAGGCGTTCTTCCAGGTGGTGCAGAGCCAGGCCCCATAAACAGGCGTGCTCTGGTTGGTACCTCTGGGGTAACTATCATACACTGCGAGAGTTTGTGGCTATAGCCAGTTCATAGCCTTATGGTCCTTAGTAGAAAACTGCACAAAACCAGGTGCAAAGAATTTTTCAAAGGGTTCTCACAATAGTCTTTGTGGGCACATTCTCTTGAACTTTTTCTTCAACGTTGCAGAACTGGTAACTTTAACTTTGCTGTACTCTTTACTTTACATGGACTTTCTCCTTGCACAACCAGGGCTCTTGCCTGTAGGGCTTTGACACCTTGAGGTTTCTGTGTCTTCCTCTGTAGTGCTTGTGACTTGCCCCAGGGCCGTGGGGTACTCGGATCCGGGTGTTGGTTAATGGGATTATGTCACGGGGGCCTGTGCCCGGTTCCGTGGCCCTGGTGGTCGCTGAAAGTCAATAAATAATAAAAATAAAATAAAAAAATAAAAGTATTTCGTGACGCCACCTACGGTTCCAGTATCGTTACTGGGGCTGCAGGTCAGACCTCTGGGGTGATGGTTAGGCAGCCAGTTGTTTTACGCTTCCCGTAGGTGAAGTGGGGTCCCCAGGGCAGTTTTAGTAGTACACAGATATGGCGGTTTTTCCTCACAGCCTTTTCAACTGTCACTTTAGTGCAGCAGCCTATGGCTCCTCAGATGAAGAAATAAAGTGCGTCACACCAATTCATTAACTCTGACCAGATTTTACTTGCAGGTGTTAAAAAGGGGTTCAGTTTCTGATGTTACAGTTTTTGGGTAATCTGGGAACAGTCCAGGATCTCTGCACCAGGTCAGTTGGGTGGCCTCCCTGCTGCGCTGTGTCTCTCCTTCGTACTAGGCTGCCTGTAGCTATACCTTGTCCCTCTCTCACTGTCTTCACCTGTATGGCAGGCGGCGGGAGCTTCTCTAAGGGGCACTACTGTACTCACTGCGGTCCCTAAACTCTGTGTAGCGGCTTTGCCTTCAGGTGCTGCTGTGGCCAGGAGATATGCAGTGTCCCTGGCCCCCGGTCTGTATTGCTGGGCAGATTAGATCCCTCACAATCTCGGATGCCGGTGTCCGATAATCAGCGCTGTTCCTTGGGGATGAACCGGTCTGGCTCCACCTCCCCGGTCACTCCTCTTTTGCCTCACTCCTGATCCCTCAGGCGGTCACACAGTTACTTGTGCGGGCTAAGCACTGCCCTCTCCATTTTGATGTCTTCCCTCACTCTCTGCTCGCACAGTCTCCTTTTTCTCCAACTGTCAACTGTCTCTGACTCCGCCTCCAAACCTGGCTTTAAAGGGGACCTCACCTGATCTCGACTTGTAGAGCTCCCCCTCCAGGCTTGGAGTGGAAATGTTGTATGTGGGATTACCTGATGTGGAGATCCTTCCCTGCCCAGGTACAGGTATATTTGTGGCAACTGAACCCTGGGGTGCCACATTCCCCCTTAGTTAAATTCAGTACTCCTGGACTGGAAACACAAACATAAAACATTAGCAACAATAAAGAGTAGTACAAAGTCTTAAAAAATAAAAATTACAAAAACCAATAAAACAGAAAAATGCAGTCCTTCCGCTGAAAAATGTGAGTATGGTATATATAAGAAAGTTTTTGACCACTACCAGTTCTGTGGTCCATTGGTCCATAAAAGTTTAAGAAGATACAAAAGTTCATGCAAAAAGTCCTACAGGCTCTTGAAATTGTTAATAAAACCAAGTTAAAAAAAAAAAAGTCCTGCAGGCTCAACATACTTGACAGTTACGGATTTGCTTAGTTGCAATAAACAAATAAAATAGTTTTACATTTTACTAACTACTACACTTTCTATTTAATATTCTTCTATATAACGGGACGGGGGCTGACCAAAGTTGCTACGGCTAGACCTACGTAATGCCTGTGTCACAACTGGTTGGTGCAGTGTACTGGTACCTAGTGCTGGTGCTATGCGTGCACTATCTACTAGTCTGGATGAGGATCTACGCAATATTGGTATGCGTGAATGTTGTCTTAGTCTTACCATAGGACTGGCAGGATCCCCAATAGCAGGGTTCTCTGGTTCTACTGCGACAGGTAGTTCTTCTGAAACGTTGACCAGTTCTTCCAGTCTTTCTGGGACTTCTACTGGTTGAGCACAAGTCAATAATGGTATAATTATGGCTCCATTGTACTGAGGCCAACTTTCAGGAAAATCACCAAGTACTGTTCTTATCATCTTCTCTTTCTTTTCCTCTTTAGGTTGAGGTATACAGGGGATTACTTCTTTTTGCTTCAACTGTTCAGGACATTTTTTAAGGTGGTCTCTAGAAACTGCCGCTGACGTTTTTCCCTTATCCTTGCTGATTAAGCAGATATTCTTGTTGTCAAATTTAGAGGGCAATACTGTGTATGGTTCTGCTTCCCACTGGTCATCAAGCTTATGGGTCTTTCTTTTTAGAACCATCTCTCCAGGTATTAAAGGAGCAGCTGGTGCATTCTTGTTATAATCTTTCTCTTGCCTTTCTCTAATTTGGTCTAGGCTTCTATATACGCACTCCTGTACCTTTTTGTACTGCTCTTGGCGCTTAGTGTCCCAATCAGCTTCAGGTGAACTGGTTTCAGGAACAACCATTCCCATTTCTAAGTCAACTGGTAACTTCCCGGGTCTTGCTCTCATCAAGTATGCTGGCGTGCAATTGGTGGAACTCACAGGGATGTTGTTGTACATGTCCAATAAATCAGGCAACTTCTCTGGCCACTTGCTTCTTTCTTCCAAGGGCAAGGTTTTCAACAGGTCTATAACCACCTGGTTCATTTTCTCACACATGCCGTTTGTCTGTGGGTGATTCGGTGTGGTTCTGATTTTCTTACATCCATACAGGTTGCAAAACTCCTGGAACATTTCAGTTTTGAACGCAGAACCTTGATCGGTCAACACCTGTTCCGGGTAGCCATGTGGTCTGCAGAAGTAGGCTTGAAAGGTTCTCGCTGCGGTTCGTGCTGTCAAGTCCTTTACAGGTACTACCACCAGAAACCGGGAATAGTGGTCCACCATAGTGAGGGCATACGTATAACCGGATCTACTGGGTGTCTATTTCACATAGTCCAAGGCTACAAGTTCCAGCGGCTGCTTGGTGACAATTGGTTGTAGTGGAGCTCTTTGACTGTCACGATCCTTTCTTCTCAGGTTGCATGGGCCACAGTTTCGGCACCAGTTCTCAATGGTAGTTCTCATGCCAACCTAATAGAATCTGTTCCGTAACAGTACCTCAAGCTTCTTCCACCCGAAGTGTCCTGCTCCGTCATGGTACGCCTCCAGCACCATCTGAACATCTCTCTTCAGTACCACTATTTGCCACACCCTCTCATAGGTTCGGGAGTTGATGTAATGTCTGCATAGCCTACCCCTGTAGATGAACAATCTGCTCTTTTCCTTCCACAGGTGCTGCGCTTCTGGTGGGGCATCTGGGCTAAGACTTGAGTCTGGTTGGATTATTAGCTCTTTAACTAGGCGAACAGCCGGATCGCTGTCTTGCGTTTCCTCCCACCCGTGGTAAGGTAACAGGTTCGCGTGGCCTCTTGGCGTTTGCCTTTAACACCTTGGTTACATTGGGATGCACTGTTGCGGTGAAAAGCCGGCAGCTCTATCTCTTCTAGCTCATCCGAGTCTTCTCCTGCATCTGGTAAATGGGGCATTCTCGACAATGCATCAGCATTAGCGTTTTTGCGGCCTGCCCGATATTTGATGGTGAAGTCATAGTTTGACAACCGGGCCATCCATTGCTGCTCTAGTGCACCTAGCTTTGCGGAGTCCAAGTGAGTAAGCGGGTTGTTATCCGTAAATATGGTAAACTTCGCAGCTGCCAGGTAGTGCTTGAACCGTTCAGTGACGGCCCAGACTAAGGCCAGGAATTCCAGCTTGAACAAACTGTAGTTTTCTGGGTTTCTCTCAGAAGGACGGAGCTTCCTGCTTGCAAAGGCAATTACACGTTCTTTGCCATTCTGCACCTGCGACAGCACAGCTCCCAATCCCACATTACTGGCATCTGTGTACAGCACGAATGGCAGATTATAATCAGGGTAGGCCAGGATTTGCTCACCGGTCAGGGTCCACTTCATGTGCTTGAAGGAGTCTTCTTCTTTCTCACCCCATTCAAACGGAGGGCCGGAAGTCTTGCCCTTTTTGGTCTGGCCTACCAGGAGATCTTGCAAAGGCGCCGCTATTTTCGTGAAGTCCTTTATGAACCTCCTGTAGTATCCTACCAGCCCCAAGAACTGACACACCTCTTTGACGGTTGTTGGCTTTGGCCAGTCTCTGATAGCAGTGACCTTTTCAGGGTCTGGTGCCACACCATCCGCACTGACCACATGCCCAAGATACTGAACCTTCGGCTTCAGCAAATGGCATTTTGAAGGCTTTAGTTTCATACCAAACTTTGACAATGCTTCAAACACCTCGGCCAGGTTCTCCAGATGTTCCTCATACGTCTTGGAATACACGATGACGCCATCAAGATATATCAGTACAGTCTCGAAGTTTCGGTGCCCCAGGCAACACTCCATCAGCCTTTGGAACGTGCCGGGTGCATTGCAGAGTCCAAACGGCATGCTGTTGAACTCACATAGACCGATCGGCGTCGTGAATGCGGTCTTCTCTCGATCTTCTTCTGCCATGGAAACCTGCCAATACCCACTGGTAAGATCCAAGGTGGAAAAGAAATTAGCAGCTTTCAGTGCAGCAAGTGATTCCTCAATGCGGGGCAACGGGTAAGCATCCTTGTGTGTTATGCGGTTTATCTGCCTATAGTCAACGCACATCCTCATTGTGCCATCTTTCTTTCTTACCAGGACAAGTGGGGCTGACCAGGGGCTACAACTATCTCTAATAACCCCAGCTTCCTTCATTTCCCATAGCATATCTTTAGCACACTGATAGTGAGCTGGTGGTATAGGCCTGTATCTCTTTTATAGGTGGATGGTCTCCCGTGGGTATGCGATGGTGTACCCCTTTTTTCCGCCCAAAGTCTAATGGATGCTTACTAAAGACCCGTTCATATTCCTTCACCACCCGATAAACTCCGTGCCTTTGGTAAGAAGGGGTGGAATCAGTGCCGACATGCAGCTTCTGACACCAGTCCTCCAGCTGTCCCTTGGAGCTGTTGTCCTCCGCCTGGTCGGACGGGGTCAAGGGTTCCACTGCCTGAATTGAGTTGTTCTTGACAGTGAACAACTTGGCAACAGTAGCATATCTGGGTAGCTTGACCTCTTCCTCTCCACAGTTTAAAACTCGTACAGGTACCCTCCCTTTGCATACATCAACTATCCCCCTGGCTGTCAGGACTGTGGGCCTACTATCTGAGTACATGGGCTCTACCATTGCCTGGTAATCCTGCCCTCTGAGGCCTATAGCTGCCCGACACCAAATCATCACTTCACTTCTTGGGGGTAACACAATGGGGAATGGGTCGCTTACCCGTACACTGCCGATTTCTCCACCAGACAACTCTACCTGTTGTCTCTGCAGAAGGGCTTTGATTTCTTTCTGTAGGACCCTCTGCTGCCCGATGCTGGCAGTTTCTGCAACCTGCTGGAGCAAGAAAAGAACTTCTCCTAGACAATTTTCAACAACATTAGTACCTAATATCATCGTTGGATTTCTTTCACGACAATCAGTATCCACCACAATAAGTCCTTGGCCCTTTAGCTCCTCCCTCCCCACCTTTATCGTCACCTCCTTGTACCCTACTTGTGATACCGGCTGTCCATTAGCAGCATATATAGTAAGGTCTGGGTCTGGGCGAGTGAGCTCAAAATCGGCCCAAAATCTTTTGTAAAGGATATGCGGGATCGTCGTCACCTATGAGCCAGTGTCCAATAGAGCAAGTGTGGGAATGCCATCTAGCACGATAGATAGGAATGGTCGTCCTCCCACATATCTATCGCGCCAGTTCGATGGGCCTGGTTGTTTTATTCCTGGTGGCCGGCCCGCTGCCCCAGGAGTCGCTGGTTTAAAGGACATGACCTGGCAAAGTGGCCCGCCTCGTTACAACGGCGGCAGATAGGCTGTCCTGATGAGTCGTAGCGGTCGTTGGGTCTTCCTCTGGGCGGTGGGTTCCTCCTTCCTCGCATCCACGGGATGTCTTCAGGGCTGTCAGCCAACTGAATCCTCTCTGAGGACTGTGGTTTCTGCTGGAGTTGCATGGCCTTTAGGAGCATGGCCACATCTTTTGTCAGCTGCTGTACCTGGGAACGCAAGTCATCAGAGGCACCAGGTATTACAGTCTGTCCATTGATTTCTGCTGGAGTTAAGGAAAGGAACGCCACCTCTGAGGGAGAGGTGATGGCTTGCCGCGGTTGAGGTGTGGGGTCTGTAGTCACAGGGACACGCAGTGCTCTAATGGCCCGGTTCTTCAGAGTACAAAGTCTAGACTCTGATGCTCCATGACCCATAGACGCAGCTGTGTTTGATGAATTGGTGAATGTAGCCCCTCAAGAAACTGTTCAATTAACATTTTATCTTCCTCTCGTGCACTTTCAGGGTCTACCTGCTTTACAACCTGCAGCGCCTCCTGAAGGTTCAATGCATAATCCCGTATGCTATCCTGCGGTCTTTGTTTGCAGTTGTAAAACCTCATTCTTAGCTCAGCTACAGTAAGAGTTTTAAAAGCAGCTTTAAATTAGCAAATATCTGGGTTATTATTATTATTATTATTATTATTATTGTTTATTTATAGAGCACCATTGATTCCATGGTGCTGTACATGAGGGGGTTACATACAGAATACATGTACACGTTACAATAGACAGACTAGCACAGGGGGAAGAGGGCCCTGCCCTTGCGGGCTTACATCCTAAAGGATTTTGGGGAGGAGACAGTAGGTGGGGTGTAGGTGGGGCGGCAGCTCCGCACGGTGGTGGGGCGGCAGCTCCGCACGGTGGTGGGGCGGCAGCTCCGCACGGTGGTGGGGCGGCAGCTCCGCACGGTGGTGGGGCGGCAGCTCCGCACGGTGGTGGGGCGGCAGCTCCGCACGGTGGTGGGGCGGCAGCTCCGCACGGTGGTGGGGCGGCAGCTCCGCACGGTGGTGGGGCGGCAGCTCCGCACGGTGGTGAAGCAGTGAGGTCATTGAAGGTTATAGGCATTTCTGAACAGATGAGTCTTTAGGTTCCGTTTGAAGCTTGCGAGTGTAGTAGATAGTCTGACGTGTTGAGGCAGTGAGTTCCAGGAGACTGGGGATGCTCGGGAGAAGTCTTGGAGTCGGTTGCATGAGGAGCGAATGAGAGAGGAGGATAGAAGGAGATCTTGGGAGGACCGGAGGTTACGTTTTGGAGTGTAGCGAGAGATTAGTTCAGAGATATATGGAGGAGACAGATTATGGATAGCTTTGTAGGTCAGTGTTAGTAATTTGAATTGGATACGGTGAAAGATTGGGAGCCAGTGGAGGGACTTGCAGAGAGGAGAAGCGGGGTGGTATTGAGGAGAGAGGTGGATCAGTCGGGCAGCAGAGTTAAGGATGGACTGGAGAGGGGCGAGTGTGTTAGCAGGGAGACCACAGAGGAGGATGTTGCAGTAGTCGATGCGGGAGATTATGAGGGCGTGCACTAGAATTTTTGTAGATTGGGGATTGAGAAAAGGGCGGATTCTGGAGATATTTTTGAGTTGAAAACGGCAGGAGGTGGTGAGGGATTGGATGTGCGGTATGAAGGACAGGGCAGAGTCAAAGGTCACTCCGAGGCACCGAACTTTGGGTGCTGGGGAGAGCGTGATGTTATTAATTGTAATGGATAGATCAGGTGGAGAGTGCAGGGGAGATGGAGGAAAGATGATCAGTTCAGTTTTGGCCATATTGAGCTTTAGGAAGCGAGAGGAAAAGAAGGAAGATATAGCAGATAGGCACTCTGGGATTCTGGACAGCAGAGATGTGACATCTGGACCAGAGAGGTAGATCTGAGTGTCATCAGCATATAGGTGGTACTGGAAGCCATGGGACTTTATGAGTTGTCCCAGGCCAAATGTATAGATAGAAAAAAGTAAGGGTCCCAGGACAGAGCCTTGAGGGACACCAACAGAGAGAGAACGGGATGAAGAGGTTGTGTGGGAATGGGAGACACTAAAAGTGCGGTTGGAGAGGTATGAAGAGATCCAAGAGAGAGCGAGGTCTCTGACACCAAGGGAAGAGAGGATCTGTAGTAGCAGGGAGTGGTCAACAGTGTCAAAGGCTGAGGATAGGTCTAGAAGTAGGAGTACAGAGAAGTGGTTGTTAGCTTTGGCGGTAAGTAAGTCATTTGTGATTTTAGTCAGGGCAGTTTCAGTGGAATGATGTGGACGGAAGCCGGACTGTAGGTTGTCAAAGAGAGAGTTAGAGGAGAGGTGGGAGGAAAGTTCAGCATGGACATGCTGTTCCAGGAGTTTTGAGGCAAGTGGGAGTAGCGATATGGGTCGATAGCTGGTAGTAGAGGTTGGGTCGAGGGAAGGTTTCTTTAGGATAGGTGTGACTGTTGCATGCTTAAAGGCAGAAGGGAAGGTACCAGTTGTTAGAGATAGGTTGAAGAGATGGGATAAGGCGGGAATAAGGATAGTGGTGAGGTTGGGGAAGAGGTGGGATGGGATGGGGTCAAGTGCGCATGTAGTGAGGTGCGCTTTTGAGAGAAGATGTGCAAGCTCTCCTTCGGTGATAGTGGGGAGGAAGTTTATGGGGGAGGGGCAGTGGTCTGTTATATAAAGGGGTTGTGGTGGTTCAGCAGAAAAGACTTGTCTGGTTTGGTCGATCTTTTCTTTGAAATATGTGGCAAATTCTTCTGCGGAGATGAGGGAGGTTGGAGGGGGCAGCGGTGGGCGAAGGAGGGAGGTAAAAGTGTTAAATAGCTGTTTGGGGTTGTGTGTTAAAGAGGATATGAGGTTTTTGAAGTAATTCTGTTTAGCCGAGGTAAGGGCCAAGCGAAATGTGTGAATTGCATTTTTGAATGTGGTGAAGTCTTCCTGGGAGTGCGTTTTCTTCCAGCGCCGCTCTGCGGCTCTAGACACTTGCCGTAGTTTTTTAGTGAGGCTGTTGTGCCAGGGTTGTCTATTGATTCGTCTTGCTCTGCCGTTCACAAGAGGAGCGACTGAATCAATAGCTGATGTGAGAGTGGCGTTGTAGAAAATGGTGGCACTGTTTGTGTCGTGGAGTGAAGATATGGAGGACAGCGGTAGGATAGAGTCAGAAAGGGTGTGTATGTTGATGTGTGCAAGGTTTCTGCGGGGGTGTGATATGTGCTGGACAGGGGGGGCAGGTGAGGAGGACAGGGCTGAAAAGGTCAGCAGATGGTGGTCAGATAAGGGGAGAGGGGAGGTAGTGAGGTTAGATAGAGAGCAGAGACGGGTGAAGATAAGGTCTAGTGTGTGGCCATCTTTGTGGGTGGCAGAGGCGGACAACTGAGTTAGACCAAAAGATGAGGCGAGGGAGAGGAGTTTGGAGGCCGCTGACTGGCGGGTGTCAGTGGGGATGTTGAAGTCACCCATGATGATAGTGGGGATGTCAGCAGAGAGAAAGTGTAGAAGCCAGGCGGAGAACTGGTCGATAAAGGCAGTGGTTGGGCCCGGGGGTCTGTATATGACGGCCACTTGGAGGTTGGAGGGAGAGTAGATGCGGACAGAGTGCACTTCAAAGGAAGGCAGGACAAGGGAGGGTAGAGGTGGCATTGGGGTGAAGCTGCAGTTGTTAGAAAGGAGGAGGCCCACTCCTCCACCCTGTCTATTGCCAGGGCGAGGGGTGTGGGTGAAGTGGAGGCCGCCGTAGCACAGCGCAGCAGGGGAGGCAGTGTTGGATGGTGTCAGCCATGTTTCGGTGAGGGCCAGAAAGGATAGATTGCTAGAGATAAAGAGGTCGTGAATGAAGTGCAGTTTATTACAGATGGAACGGGCATTCCAGAGCGCTCCAGAGAGAGGGGGCTGCGGAGTGGCAGAGAGGGGAATGGATTTTATGTTGGAGAGGTTGCGGTAGTTACTACTAGATGGGGAGCGGTAGGGGGGTGATAAAGAGGAGTGTCCCATCTGTGGGGGTCCAGGATTGGGAGATATGTCGCCAGCAGCGAGGAGAAGTAGAGAAAGGGAGAGCAGGTGGGAGAAGGAGAGTGGACGGCCTGGTCTGCGCGATACTAGAAGCGATCTGCGGTTTAGGAGCAGGTCAGCAGATGAGGACAGGTGGGGAGGTAAGAGGGAAGGGGAGATGAATATTTGTTTGGAGAGTGCTGGGGTTTGGGGATAGCGAAGGAGAGTGAGGAGGAGTGGAGCAAAGACTGTGAGGGCGTAAGTGAACATGGTGTGAATTGGGTTTTCAAGTGGGAATAAGGGGGAAGGAGCAAAATGCAAGTGAAAGACACAGTTAAAGAAGTAGAGTTCACCTTCTGGTCACTTCTGGGACATTTCTGGTATATTTCTGAGCACTTATGAAGCACTTGTAGAAGTACACAGACCAAGGTGCACAGACCTAATGGCCTAAATTTATACCAGTCTCATTACACAAGATGAACAGCAGGTGAGCAAGAGAAAAGGAAGCAGATCAAAGAGTTACACCATGTATGGAAACAACTCACAGGAGAGAAGACAACACATAACTAATTACACAGCAGGGTTATTGTCCTTTTATCTGTATTCAGCCAGGATTTAACCTCTCGCTCTGCTGCACCCGTCAGTTGCCCCAGCAACACACACTTTTTGCTTGTCAGTCATAGAGTATATATCCAGGAAATTGCACATCTTTTCTCTAAATTCAGCTAGGGTATTGGGCTCCCCAGCATATTGCGGTAACCATGCCGAACCTGGGACATACAGCAGAGCAAGCGGCATGATCGGAGCTACAGTTTCAGGGACTGCAGCTGCTCCAGCGGCATCAGCATCGCCTTGCATCTCCATCCTCACTGTGGCGCAGTTAGTTTTTCAAATGCTCAAAATGGCGGCAAAGTTCAGTTATTATTAAACAGTTTTCAAGGCACACGTTACCCAGGGTTACTGGGCCTTATCCAGATCCTGTTCGTGACGCCAAAAGCTGACCCGCCCCAGGGCCGTGGGGTACTCGGTTCCGGGTGTTGGTTAATGGGATTATGTCACGAGGGCCTGTGCCCGGTTCCGTGGCCCTGGTGGTCGCTGAAAGTCAATAAATAATAAAAATAAAAAAAAATAAAATAAAAAAATAAAAGTATTTCGTGACGCCACCTACGGTTCCAGTATCGTTACTGGGGCTGCAGGTCAGACCTCTGGGGTGAAGGTTAGGCAGCCAGTTGTTTTACGCTTCCCGTAGGTGAAGTGGGGTCCCCAGGGCAGTTTTAGTAGTACACAGATATGGCGGTTTTTCCTCACAGCCTTTTCAACTGTCACTTTAGTGCAGCAGCCTATGGCTCCTCAGATGAAGAAATAAAGTGCGTCACACCAATTCATTAACTCTGACCAGATTTTACTTGCAGGTGTTAAAAAGGGGTTCAGTTTCTGATGTTACAGTTTTTGGGTAATCTGGGAACAGTTCAGGATCTCTGCACCAGGTCATTTGTGTGGCCTCCCTGCTGCGCTGTGTCTCTCCTTCGTACTAGGCTGCCTGTAGCTATACCTTGTCCCTCTCTCACTGTCTTCACCTGTATGGCAGGCGGCGGGAGCATCTCTAAGGGGCACTGCTGTTCTCACTGTGGTCCCTAAGCTCTGTGTAGCGGCTTTGCCTTCAGGTGCTGCTGTGGCCAGGAGATATGCAGTGTCCCTGGCCCCCGGTCTTTATTGCTGGGCAGATTAGATCCCTCACAATCTCGGATGCCGGTGTCCGATAATCAGCGCTGTTCCTTGGGAGGAACCAGTCTGGCTCCACCTCCCAGGTCACTCCTCTTTTGCCTCACTCCTGATCCCTCAGGCGGTCACACAGTTACTTGTGCGGGCTAAGCACTGCCCTCTCCATTTTGATGTCTTCCCTCACTCTCTCCTCGCACAGTCTCCTTTTTCTCCAACTGTCAACTGTCTCTGACTCCGCCTCCAAACCTGGCTTTAAAGGGGACCTCACCTGATCTCGACTTGTAGAGCTCCCCCTCCAGGCTTGGAGTGGAAATGTTGTATGTGGGATTACCTGATGTGGAGATCCTTCCCTCCCCAGGTACAGGTATATTTGTGGCAACTGAACCCTGGGGTGCCACATTTGCTGTGTCTTTATCTTGCTCTGTATCTTTATCTTGCTCTGTGTCTTTATCTTGCTGTGGGGACTTGGTGTAAGCTGCTGGGCTGTAGCTGGAGCTCCTTGGGCATGGCACTACATCCAGTGCATACCAGCCTCTTTCGCCTTGGTGTCTGGTAAACTCTACAAGGTCTCCCATGTGTAGATCACGGCCAGGGTGTCCTCTGGGCAGATGGGACTGGACATCCCTTCGACTTACAAAAATGCCCTCCTTGATGCCAGGCGCTACTATGAACCCGTAGCCGGTCTTCAGGTTGAATTCCTTAACCACTCTGCGGTGGAGAGGACCTCTAACCTGGTGCTGGGCTTTTCTGAGGGACTATTTTTCCTGCAGATCTCGGGCTGTCACCTCTTTCATCTGCATGTCTGGGGAATGCTGCACCGGGGGTGGTCTTGCTCTTGTGTGGCGCCGTACTCAGCTGGCTGGCCTACGCATCACCGCCAGCTCTCTGTCTGCGGGCTCCCAGGTGACGTGCATACTGGGCATGAAGATAGTCAGCTCTTCTTTGGCAGGGGGTGTCGGAACCTCTTCCCAGCGGGGTAGGGCAACATCTCGACCTCCAGGCCTCCCTTACTTCCCAAGGGGGCCGCATTCTCCTCCGGCTGCCCAGGAATCGGCACTGTAGCCTCCAGGCCTCTCCTCCTTCCCCTTAGTGATCATGAGCACTCCTCCTGTGGTTCCGGCAGCAGCGCTGGGGATGGACGTTCATCGAAGGGCCAGGGTGGTGGGCTCTTCCTAGCTACGACAGTTGATGGGACCACTCCAGGTCCAGGTGACCGCCTGGGGACTATGTACGTGTCCACCAGGTCTTTTGGGAAATGTGCACTCAGCTCCTCCTTGAGCCGCAAGAATACTGGGTCTTCTCCCGGCGGGGACGCAGGACCCGGTTCTTTGGTCGGCGGCTGGGGTGCGGTGGCTGCCTCTGCTTTGCAGGCTGGGGTAGACTGTGTTATGACCTGGTCTGGTCTGGCCGGGTGGGACACTGCTGCGGCCTGGTCTGGTCTGGCCGGACGTGGCGTGGTTGCGGCCTGGTCTGGTCTGGCCGGACGGGACACCGCTGCAGCCGGGTCTGGTCCGGCCAGGCATGGCATTGCAGCAGGGGTCTCAGCAGGAACTGCAGCGGGGATCTCCGCGGGCATCGCAGCATGGATCACAGCGGGCATCGCTGCAGGGATCGCCTCCGGTAACAGCGCCGGCAGGGTCAGTGTACCCGAGCGGGCAGGGACAATGTGGGACTCACCCAAAGGCATCAGCATCGGGGTCTGGGTGGTCGCCTTCCGGTGTGGCACTTGTCATGCGGTCCACCTCTCGTAGGCTCGAACCGCTGCAGCCATCTCCCGGAGCTCTGTGCGCCCCTCCATTACTTGCTGCATTATTCTTGCTTGCAGACGGTCGCAGAACTGGGCGAGCTCCCAGTCCTACCAGGCAGCGGAGCCTGGTTCTGGGTCACTGCACGTGGACGCCATTCTTCCTGCGTCATCGCTGCTCACCAGGTTCTCTCTGCAACCTCTCAGCTTCACTTCCTGCAGCAGACTAGAACCTTCCTTTTCCACCAGCCTTGAACATCTCCGCCGGGTAAGGTCAGATCTGCCCTCCTTACTCGCGAGGTCAGAGCGCTCCAGGGGTTCTCTGGGTACCCACACCTCCTCATGGGCGGTTACTTCTTCTTGAGCGGGCTGCTGTTGTTTCTTGGCGCACTTTCTGCAGTGGCAACATGGCGGCGCTTCAAAGTTTTCAAACGGACCGCCAAGGCACATGGTCACCTGTCTTAATAGGTCTAGTCCAGATCCTGTTCGTGACACAAGATGTGGAGCCCCGCATTACCTTCAGGTCGCTTCAGGGACTCTACGTGCTGGTGATCTTCTGGCCGCAGGTAGGTCAGGTTAACTTCTACGGGAATCATGACGCCACTCTCGGTATTTGCGATCCAGCGGTGACCGCCACTGCAGTTTAGGGAATGCCTGGGGCTGATGGTAGATTTAGTCAGTTGTTGTGGCCTACCGAGAGTGAGGCTGCCCCCAGGGCCCAGTGTAAGTGTGTAGTACCACAGGTCGCAGAACAACTCACACACAAGCAGCAATGTCTTTCAGGGTTTTTACTTACTTTCAGGTGGTAGCTGTGCGTCAACCCCGGCGATGCTATGATGAACCAGGTGGAACCAGGTATCCCTTCGGCTGATGTAGGGGTGACTGCTGACTCGCCTTCCTAGCCCTTCTTGTTTGGGGTGACTCCTTACTTTTAGTATTGCGGGATCACCCAGGGAAGTCACAACTGCCGTTCTCCCCTTTCTGGCCCGTTTGCGGGCAGCGTGGACCAAGGTTAAGATGGCTCCATGCTCAATCCTCCTTATGGGCCCCCTCGTTGCTGCTGATGCTGCGGACTCTGTGTAGGTTGTTGAGGCACATACAGTACCCTCACCAGCAGATTTAGCAGGCCAAGTAAAGGGTTCCTGCTCTGGGGACCTGTCTCCCCGTGCGGGCTTGGTCTACCGGTAGTCCCCTTACTCAGCCACATCTTGCTACTGCCCTAGGTGGTTTTCAGGCGGCAACACAGGGTAGCCTCTCCCCCCCCCCCTCCCGCCAGCAGCCACTACAGGTGCAGGGTCTGACAGGGTCCTGCTCCTCTGCTCTACCCTCCAGACGCGGCTCCTCCACTCCTTCTCCTTTGGCTGCCACTGCACAACTCTCTGTCTCCAGTCCCATCACCCACCACTAGCTGGGATGCGAGGGCCACGCCCCCTCCCTGGGTCTGGCCAGGGGTCCCCTCTAAGGCTATGTGTGCACTAGAAAGGTGATTTTTCTCAAGAAAATTTCTTGAGAAACTTCTGGGAGTTGAAGATTACACCTGCGGTAAAAAACCGCGGCAAAACGCATGCGTTTTTGCCGCGGTTTTTCCGCAGGTTCGTCCCTGCGGTTTTTTTTATGCTGAACTGCAATAAATAATATAGATAATCGATAGACAGATAATGGATAGAGGGAAAGATGGATAGATGAATAGATAGAGAGATGAGGAAAAACCTATATAATGTCCCACCCCCTGCATATTCTAAGCTGGCACCCTTTAGTGACTTTCATGTGGCACTAAAGGGTGCCTAGCCTTGTATTTAGCCAAAAAAATAAATAATAAAAAAAAAATGACGTGAGGTCCCCTCATCTTTTGTAGCCAGCTAGGGTAAAGCAGACGGCTGCAGCCTGCAGACCACAGCTGGCAGCTTCACCTTGGCTGGTAATCCAAAACAGAGGGCACCCCACGCTGTTATTTTACATTAAATAATTTAAAACAAAAACGTGGGGTCCCCCCATATTGGATCACCAGCCAAGGTAAAGCGGACAGCTGGGGTCTGATATTCTCAGACTAGGAAGGTCCACTGTTATTGGACACTCCCCAGCCTAAAAATAGCAGGCTGCAGCCGCCTCAGAAGTGGCGCATCCATTAGACGTGCCAATCCTGTCGCTTCACCCCAACTCATCCCGTTGCCCTGGTGCGGTGGCAAACGGGGTAATATATGGGGTTGATGCCAGATGTGTAATGTCACCTGGCACCAGGCCCTGGGGTTAGTGATGTCACGCATCTATCAGATACCTGACATCACAAACCCAGTCCAGTAAGAAATTAAAAAAAATAGACAACAAAAAAAAAAAAAAGTTTTATCTGAAAAAACACTCCCCACATTCCCTCTTTCACCAATTTATTGACAAGAACAATCAAATCCGGGTCCGGCGTAATCCAATAAGGGGGGGGGGGTCCCACGACGATACATACCATAGTAACTGTCCCAGTAAGTGAAGAACAGAAGGTTCCCCATTGGCTCGGAGAGTAATGCAGTGACCTGAGCTAACGTCAATAGGTCAGCCCAGGTCACTGCAGGGGATGACCAGCGCTGCTGTCAGGAGGATAGATGAGATCATTACCTGCTGTGATGATCTGCTGCAGTCATGCCATCATCGCTGTCACAGACTTCTATGCCCGCCGCGTTGTCAGCAGTATCACGAGAGCCCATGACGTCACCACTAGTGACAGTTTCAGGCCGCGGGCATAGACGTCAGGAGGCAGGAGATCGTCACAGCAGGTAATGATCTCATCTCACCTCCTGACAGCAGCGCTCGGCATCCCCGCAGCTGCACGCACTGCTGTGTTTCAGTGTCTGCCTGCGCTGCAGGGTCACAAGCTGCTGACACTGCAGGCAGACACTGCAGGGCAGGCAGACGTGGGGCCGGAGCGGGACACAGACTGCACGGGCACCCGCCGGACGTCACACGAAGTGCTTCTGTGCGGCGTCCAGGGAGTGTGACGTCTGTGTTTACTCTGCTCCGCTTCCTCTTCTGTCATAATGACATCACTCTGTAATACTATGTTATGAACTGAGGATTTCGATAGCGTTAGGGCAATGACAACCAGATACGGGGTCTTGGTGCAACAAGTTTTATATGTGCAACCAATAAATATGTACACAGGAAATAACATAAACACTGTATATACCTGCTAGGTTCAGAGCAAGGGGAACTCCCGGGGCCGTGCACCGGACTCCCCAAGGGAGACCACCAGGAGCAAACCCCTATACAGGGGCTGTCTGGCGATCACCCCAGAAGGCCTAAATGCGCAGCAGCCGGAACATGAAAGGGCAACAGGTCACAGTCCAAAAATGTCCGTACGTGATGTGGAACGTGAGTCCTAGAGCGGATATGAACCGGCCAGAAGCGCCGACCAGCAGACGGAGTCCAGGACCAGCGAGGGCACAGCTTGATGAGACCAGGTGGAGTCCAGAGCCAGTGTCGGGTATTTTCAACAGGATCCAAATACAATCAGGAACCAAGAGCAGCAGGGCAGGAGTAGACAGGAAGCAGTATACGCAAGCAACTAGACTAAGCTTAGGGGCGGGCTTTTAAATAGATGAACAGGAAGGAGGGCAACAGAACAGAAAACTCCATGTTAACAAAGGGCAAGATCCTTCAGAAGAAAACTGAAAATCCCGGAACACTGACAGTACCCCCCCCCCCCTTCCCCCCTCCCCAGAAACTGCCTCAGGACGAACTAGGGCCAGGTTTGTCCGGGTACCTCCGATGAAACTGAGCAATCTTCCGGGGCGCTCGGATGTTACCTACGGGTTCCCAGGAATCCTCCTCGGGGGAGTACCCCTGCCAACGAACTAGATACTGAAGCCGATTGAGCCGGGACCAATAATGTCCTCAACCACAAACTGCTCCTGGCCATCAACCATCACTGGTGGAGGAGGAGGCACGATACGTCCCTGAAACGTATTAGGGGAAACCGGTTTCAACAGGGAAACGTGAAAGACCGGGTGTACCTTTAAATTCCACGGCAATTTCAGCCGACAGGCCACAGAGCTCACTATCCTGGTGATCTTGAATGGACCAATGAATTTCTGCCCCAGCTTCTGCGAAGGAACACCTAGTTTTAGATTCTTGGTGGATAACCACACCGAGTCCCCTACCTTATACATGGGTGCCTGTTTCCGGTGAGTGTCTGCCGACTTCTTGTAACGCTCCTGAGCCAAAGCCAAAGAGTCTTTCAAAACCTCCAGATTTTGCTGTAGCTCCGTCAATCTGTCCTCCACCGCTGGCACCGAAACCGCTACCGGTGACCTAGGCAAAATATTCGGATGGTAACCCAAGTTAGCGAAAAAGGGCGTTACCTTAGTGGAGCTGCTCTGAGTGTTGTTATACGAGAACTCTGCCAAAGGAAGCAGCTTCAACCAATCGTCCTGCAGATGGCTGACATAACATCACAGGTACTGCTCCACGGTTTGATTAGTCCGTTCTGTTTGCCCATTTGTCTGGGGATGGTATGCAGAAGACAGACATCAATATGGAGTGCAGAACAAAATCCTTTCCAGAATTTAGAAGTGAACTGCACGCCCTGGTCAGAGATGATCTCATCCGGTACCCCATGCAACCGAAATATATTCTGGATAACCAAATCCACTGTCTCTGCGGCTGAGGGAAGACCGGTGCAAGGAATGAAGTGAGCAGCCTTTGTCAACCGGTCCACTACCACCAAAATGGTATTGTTACCGCCCGAGATGGGCAACTCCACAATAAAATCCATTGAGATGGATCCCCAAGGGCGAGATGGTACATGTAATGGTTGAAGGAGTCCCGTAGGAGCCACACGAGGGACCTTGCACCAGGCACAAACCACACACACACACAAGTGGACATAGTCTTTCACATCCTTCAAACAGGTAGGCCACAAGAAAAAACAACTCAGAAATTCCTGCGTCTTCTGTACCCCCCTATGACCTGCCAACACGGAGTCATGGACCAACTTGAGAACCCGAAGTCTTACAGCCTCCGGGACATAAATACGTTGCTCTCTCAACCACACACCATTCCGAAGGACAAGAGTCACATCATTCGGGGGGGCAGCAAGAAATACGTCACCATCATAGGCCAGCTTGATGTCCTTCCACAAGTCCTGGTCCCGTATTACTCCAACAAATTGGCATCTGATAAAACGGTCTGAGACGGGGTTCCAGGCACGGAGTCCATGGCGTGGATTCGGGACAAGGCATCGGCTTTCCCATTACATGACCCTGGACGGTATGCAACGATACAATTGGACTGGTTAAGGAACAGGCTCCAACGGGCTTGCCGTGGAGACAGGCACCTGGCGGATTTAAGGAATTCCAGGTTACGATGGTCTGTGAGAACTACCACTTGCTGCGCTGCTCCCTGTAAGTGGTGTCTCCATTCCTTAGGCTATGTGCGCACGTTGCGTAAATACATGCAGTTACGCTGCGCTTTGTAGTGCAGCGTAACTGCATGCGTCTTGCGTCCCCTGCATAATCTATGGAGATTGTGCAGGGGCCGTGCGCACGTGGCGTTTTAGAGTGCAGCGCTTCGGCTGCTGCCAGAAGCGCGCGTTCTAAGTAGTGACATGTCACTTCTTCCGTGCGCTTTGCCGGCAGCCCCTGCTCTGTCTATGGCAGGAGCTGCAGGCAGAGCGCATGGAATCGGCTTTTTTTTTTTTTTTTCACTACGGACATTTTCTGCAGCGATTTAAAGCGCACATGTGCTCTTCAGATCGCTGCAGAAATTTCTGCATTGACTGTACGCAACGTGCGCACATAGCCTTAAAAGTAGAAATAATCGCCAACAATTCCTTGTCTGCAATGTCATAGTTCTTTTCTGCAGGGGACAACCGGCGAGAAAAGAAGGCACATGGGTGCAAGAGACTCTTGTCCCCAGTGCTCTGTGAAAGAATAGCCCCTAATGCATAATCGGAAGCATCAACTTCCACAATAAAAGGGAGTGCGGGATTCGGGTGTTTTAGTATTGGCGCTGAGGTACAACAAACCTTGAGACGATTGAAAGCTTCTTGGGCCTGGGTGGACCACACGAACTTCTTCCCCTTTTTGGTTAACAGTGTGATAGGACAGACGATCTCTGAGAAGTTGCGGATAAAGCGTCTGTAAAAATTAGCAAAACCGACAAACTGTTGTACCTCCTTGATGTTTCCTGGTTCCGGCCAGTCTAGAATTGCCCGTATCTTGCCAGACTCCATGTTCAGTCCCTGAGGAGAGATGACATATCCAAAAAATTGTATCTTTGAGCAATGGAATTTGCACTTCTCCAGTTTAATATACAAGTGGTTATCCCTCAGACGGGTAAGTACTGTCTTGACGTGCTCCTGGTGTTCCTGTAGGGAATCGGAAAAGATCAAGATATCATCCAGGTAAATCGCCATGAACTGGTCCATTATATCTGTAAAAATATAGTTGACTAGGTGTTGGAAAGCCGCAGGAGCATTACAGAGTCCGAAGGGCATCACTTGATACTCATAATGTCCATACCGACATCTGAACGCTGTTTTCCACTCGTCCCCGGGACGTATGCGGAGTAGATTATATGCCCCACGGAGATCCAATTTAGTAAATATTTTGGCCTGTTGTACTCTCTCCAATAGTTCGGGAATCAACGGCAACGGATACCAGTTCCGGATGGTTATCTTATTTAGTTCACGGTAGTCGATACAAGGTCTCAGAGTCCCCTCTTTCTTCTTCACGAAAAAGGATGGGTGCCCCCGCTGGTGAGGTAGAAGGTCGAATAAATCCCTTGGCTAGGTTGTCATCGATGTAATCTTTTATTGCTTGTAACTCTGGGGCCACCAACGGGTAGACATGACCAAACGGGATCTCTGCCCCTGGGAGTAATTCTGTGGGACAATCATACGGTCTATGCGGGGGAAGCCGATCTGCTTTTTTTTTTGTCACATATATCTGCGTATTAATTATAAACCGGGGGTAGAACAGGTACCTGCACAGTGCCCTCCGCATTCTCTGTTACTGGAACCGGTACAGTTGGACTAATGGTCGGACCATTCTGGGGTGGGAATGATATTTCTTTAGTCTCCCAATCGATGACTGGATTTGTAGACTGCAGCCAAGGAATTCCTAAAATTATCGGAAAATGGGAAGAAGAAATTAACATGAAAACAAGGGTCTCCTGCTGACCTGGTTTCATCACACATTCAAGGGGTACAGTCTCCCGATCAACTGGTCCGGAAACTAATGGAGAACAGTCTACCGTCTCCATGGTAACCGGTGAGGATCTTTGTTGAGTCTCGATACCGTGTTTCCTGGCAAAAGAGTCCATGAAATTTCCCTCTGCCCCAGAGTCTATCATAGCAGATGTAGGAATTAACTGTCCCTCCCACAGAATCTGAATGGGAAGCGATCAATGGGTGTATTTCCCTTCCGGGTGCTTAGGTGAAGTTGACATCAATGTCGAGGGAACTACCGCATCCAGGTGTATACTGGTTTCAGAGACGTCGGACTCTGTGTCAGTGTTGTCACACTCTGCCACTGCTGCTAGTACCTTATTTGGACGATTGGGACGTTTTGGGCAATCAATCAGAAAATGGTCCGATTGACCACAATAGAAACACAAACGCTCATGGAGCCGATGTTCACGACGTTCGTTGGTCTCTCGCCTTTGCAGAGAGTCCACTTGCATAGGAACATCCTCGGCCTACCGTGGCGTCTTGTGAGCGGGTTCCCTCTTAGGGAAAGCAAAGTCGGTTACCCGGTTTACAGCTGCCCATTTTTCCTGTCTACGTTCTGTCAAGCGGGTATCGATACGCACACAGTGATGGAGAAACTGTTCAAAATTACGTGGAGATTCGGCACAAGCTAACTAGTCCTTGATGGTACCGGGCAGACTCTCTGAAAACTGACAATAGTGCATTGTTTCCCCAGTCGGTGTCTACCACTAACCTCTTGAACTCGGTGGCGTATTCGATGACAGACCGCTTTCCCTGACGTAAGGAAAGCAGAGCTGATTTAGCGGTAGCACGGCGATTAGGATCATCAAACATTTGTGCCATGGCTGTTAAAAAATCATCCAGGTTATTTAAACGGATATCACGATTCTCAAATCATAGGATTAGCCCAAGCCAGTGCTCGTGATGTTAACAACATGATTATGCATAATACCTTTGACTGGTCATACCGGTAATAATCAGCATGTACATAAAAAAAACAGTATACACTGATTAACAAACCCACGGAACTGACTTCGATCACCATTGAAATGAAATAGGGGTAACCTAGGCATACCGGGATCTGATACGGACGTAGTGGGGGCGGCTTCCTGAGCCTTCACTCTGGCTTGCAAATCCTGAATAGCCGGACCAAGTACCTGGTGATTGTGGCCCAGCTGTACCTCCACCTCTCTAAGTTTAGTTTGCACCGCCTCCATATCCTGCTGTAAGGAGTTAATCATGGAGAAAAGTTGATCTACTCATGTCTCCGTCATTGCCCCAGCAAAATCCTCTTAGTTGGCTTGAGTATAATGTAATACTAGTGTATGAACTGAGGATTTCGTTAGCGTTAGGGCAATGACAACCAGAGACGGGGTCTTGGTGCAAACAAGTTTTATATGTGCAACCAATAAATATGTACACAGGAAATAACAAACACGGTATATACCTGCCAGGTTCAGAGCAAAGGGAACTCCCGGGGCCGCGCACCGGACTCCCCCAGGGAGACCACCAGGAGCAAACCCCTATACAGGGGCTGTCTGGCGATCACCCCAGAAGGCCTAAATGCGCAGCAGCCGGGACACGAAAGGGCAACAGGTCACAGTCCAAAAATGTCCGTACGTGATGTGGAACGTGAGTCCTAGAGCGGATATGAACCGGCCAGAAGCGCCGACCAGCAGACGGAGTCCAGGACCAGCGAGGGCACAGCTTGATGAGACCAGGTGGAGTCCAGAGCCAGTGTCGGGTATTTTCAACAGGATCCAATTACAATCAGGAACCAAGAGCAGCAGGGCAGGAGTAGACAGGAAGCAGTATACTCAAGCAACTAGACTAAGCTTAGGGGCGGGCTTTTAAATAGATGAACAGGAAGTAGGGCAACAGAACAGAAAACTCCATGTTATCAAAGGGCAAGATCCTTCAAAAGCAAACTGAAAATCCCGGAACACTGACACACTCCCTGCAAAACCTCAGGCAGCGATGAGCATTACCGCAGGTAAATCGCGGCTATACCGGGGGTATACCGCACATCATTTGCTACCTGCGGTATACCCACGGAATTTCGCGACTACATTACAGTGAATGGAGTGAAATACCGGGGAATATTCCACAGGTACTTGCGGAAAAGAAGTGACATGCTCATTTTCTCAAGAAATTTTCTCAAGAAAATCTTCACAAAGAATTTTCTTGAGAAAAAAACGCAGTGTGCGCACAGCTATTTTTTTTTCCCATAGGTTTTGCTGAGAAATGTCTGCAGAAAGATTTCAAACATTTCTCAAGAAATTTCCGCAGCAAAACCGCGGGTAAATCCGCGGGTAAAACGGCCTAGTGTGCACATAGCCTAAGCTGTGTGTGTTACTGGTTACTTCATGTCTGTGTGTCCACATCCTAGTCAGCCTCTGGGATTACCTGTTTTGTACTCACTTAGCCTGAGTGCAGTACTCAGTGGTGCCTGACCAGGTCAGGGGCGCCACAGATACATGCTTGCTCCAACAGAGCAGACCATAGAAATTTTGCAGATTTGGAATTAGTGGGAGGTATTGGGGTGAATGAACTGTGATTGATTAACTAAGCGTTTAAGGGTAGATAAATCCATACTCTTCCAGGAGTCATCTTTTTTTGTCCTCCTTGTCCCTGGAAAACATCGACTGACTATGTGTAGATCATCCCAAATGCTGCTTAAAAAAGCAAACAGAAAAAAATGTTAATACCCTTAGAACAAAAAAACGCATTAATTCTTAGGTTCTCTGCTTTTAATTTAAATCTATGTTAAGTTAAATTGCGTGAACTTCAAGGCCTAGGTGCAACACTTCACCGTGTATAAAATGTTATCTCTCTGCAACCCTCTCCCTATCTTGGTTTACAATAAATCACAAACACAGAAAGAAAATGAAAAACCATCTGGGCCTGAGCCCGCTATTCTAAAAAAAACCCTTGCTTTTGTAATTGGGAATATACCATGCTGCCTATGTGAAAAGGCTGGCTATTCCCACACCACAGATATACTGCTCATATTCCCAAGCTTATAATTTATCTGTTACTGCTTGAATGCTTTCTATCTGGTGTATCCCAAACACGCGTAGATTCAAGACACTTTGTTATAATAATAAAATATAACGAATTTATTCACTAACAAGACTAAATTTAAACAATATAATACTGGTACATGTCATCACTATGAAAAGCATATACTAAATTGTATGCAAATACAATACAGGAAAACACCAGTAAATAATACCTTCACAAATACATAATTTAACCCACAATTACATAACACTCACTTTGACTATAACACTCACGCAGTTGCAATTACAACCCACCCAACGCTATAATGCTATCCCTTTATGTGATGATACTCAGCCATGTTGGTCACACGTCATGCTGTTGCTTGAGTGTGGCCAGAAGAGAACAAAAGAGAAGAGCCCTGGTACTACAGAAAAAAGACAATTTTGAGACCATACTTGGAGTTTCCACGTTTACAAAAGTTATGGTCAGATAACAGGAAAAGTGGCAACAATTGGCACAGACTACAAATAGTCGAATGCCACAACATGGATACATGGAACCAGCCTTGTAACAAGGCATGACAATGTAATTAAACAAGGCTCTCCCGAACTTGAAAGTGATGCAAGTTTATTTAATGTGCATGAAAAAAACGTTTTCGGTCCACTACGGACCTTCTTCAGATGCATATTAGTGGAGTGGACTGGAGGCATAGGATGGTGTGAGGCGCAGAATCCACCATTAAATAAACTTGCATCACATTCAAGTTTGGGAGTGCCTTGTTTAATTACATTGTACGGCTTTGGAACCTGAAGAGCACCCCTATTTCTCTTGTTATCCCTACAAAGAAGTGCCATTTCTTTTATTTTTACGTTGCAACAAGGACTGAACCAACATTTTTATCTTCACCAGGGACAGCCGATAGACAAGTGTAGGCCCCTTGCTCCCAGAACCCTTGCACTACAGGCAGTCTGCACAGTCTGGGACTGGGGTGGCAGTGTCATTGGACAGCCATGACTTGCTCATCTGTTTGAAAACTAGGTGGTCTACACTTTCAGAGGACAGCCAGATGCACTTATCTGTCAATACACCACCAGCAGTGCTGAAGACACGTTCTGAAATAACACTGGCTGCCGGGCAGACCAAAACTTTGAAGACAATCTTCATAGGTCACTTCCGGTCAGGTTGTGCTCTGCACAGTAGTGCAGCCTGACCAGGATTGCCCTATAAAGAACTCCCTAAATTCTCATTACCTGAGCTTGATAGAGCATTTTACCCTTTCACTGGACTGTGGATAAAGATCTAACCTTTGTTCATCTGATTGCGGACCTTGCAAAGACCATGCAGTCTTTTCCTCAGTCATGATACATCATAGGCAGAATCAATCTGTGTAGTGATGTGGGCTGCTGGACTCTTAGCAGGGTCTATGTGAGGGAAACTGTGCTTTAGGCTGCTTTCACACTACGTTTATTTAACATGCGTCCTGAACGTTTTTTTGCTGCAAAAGCGGATCCTGCTTTTACAGCAAAAAACGCATGTAAACGCATGTCTTACTTTGCAGGATCCTGTCACTGGATGTTTAGGGGCGGGCATTGGAGTCATGTGATCGGGAGTGAGGGGAACTAAACGTGCCAGACTGGGAGCCGGCTTCTGACAGCTGCAGACGCTCGTAACCAAGGTAAACATCGGGCTTGGATACCCGATATTTATCTTGGTTACGAGCGTCTGCAGCTGCTAGGAGCAGGGCTGCCTGCACACGTAACCAACGTAAACATCGGGTAACTAAGAGAAGTGGTTACCCGATATTTACCTTGGTTACGAGTGTCCGCAGCTCTCAGGTGGGAGAGAGAGGGAGGAGAGGAAGGGGGAAAGACAGAGATAGAGAGGGTGAGGGAGGGAGGAGGAGAGAGAGACAGATCACGAGAGACTGGTTCTGGGCATGCTCAGTACTTTCTGGGCATGCTCAGTACAAAAGCAGGATCCTGTTACAACGCAACTCAACGCATTCTGCTAGGCAGGATCCAGCATGTATCCAGATACTGAGCATGCCCAGAAAGTACTGAGCATGCCCAGAACCAGTCTCTCGTGATCTGTCTCTCTCTCCTCCTCCCTCCCTCACCCTCTCTATCTCTGTCTTTCCCCCTTCCTCTCCTCCCTCTCTCTCCCACCTGAGAGCTGCGGACACTCGTAACCAAGGTAAATATCGGGTAACCACTTCTCTTAGTTACCCGATGTTTACGTTGGTTATGTGTGCAGGCAGCCCTGCTCCTAGCAGCTGCAGACGCTCGTAACCAAGATAAATATCGGGTATCCAAGCCCGATGTTTACCTTGGTTACGAGCGTCTGCAGCTGTCAGAAGCCGGCTCCCAGTCTGGCACGTTTAGTTCCCCTCACTCCCGATCACATGACTCCAATGCCCGCCCCTAAACATCCAGTGACAGGATCCTGCAAAGTAAGACATGCGTTTACATGCGTTTTTTGCTGTAAAAGCAGGATCCGCTTTTGCAGCAAAAAAACGTTCAGGACGCATGTTAAATAAACGTAGTGTGAAAGCAGCCTTAGTCTGTCTTTACAGATGTACCTGCAGGAGTACTTTTTACTATTCTGACTTCTAGGCTGCAAGTGTAGGGTGCTTGAGACACTGGGTGTCTGTATGTACCACTACTCATACGTAGAGACTTTGCCAGATAGCTTGAATGCAGAGGCACATATGAAGATTCCTGAAGAAGTGGTTTATTTTCCTGCAGCATTCTTGTGATTATGTACAGTTACAGTAAGAAAGACAATTCTGAACCAGAGCTGCATACATGATACTAGCAAGATGGATGAAAGACACTGACATCAGAGTAGCTGCAATGAGATAGGGAGGAAAAACTTCTAAAAGACAAACCTTATGACACAGCAACGCAACAGAATCCATACAATGACAATACAATACAATAATGTATGATTCCCAAGTTGTGGGACATGACACTATTGAATAGAATTTTGGGCCAATATTGTACTAGGCAAAAACTATTTTCCCGCCTGTTTTTAATTGAAGGTATGGTTTCATAAAAGAAAAATAAATTTACAAGAAGTCACTCCAGTCCTGTAATTGCCATTTCTTTGTATATTTGCATGAGAAAAAAAACCCCAGAAAGCTATAGCTTTATTTATTTCAATGGAAGAAATACTTTCTCTATGACCCGCAACACACATCCATTTAATTTGTACGTGTGCGGTACGTATTTGCACATACCGGAGACACGTACACACGGAGACCCATGTTATTCAATGGTAGATGGCACACGCACGTAAAATCACACGGAACGTGTGACCGTGTGGTAAGTACGTGTGTGCCCTTTTCTACACGGACGACATGTCCGTTTTTGGCCGGCAGCACGCAGGCACGGACCCGCTTTAGTCTATGGGTCCGTGCCTGCACGTACCGCACACGGAGTATGTCCGTGTTCAGCACATATCGTCCGTGTCCGTTTTTCATCACAAAATCTGAAACACTTGTTTCCAATCTATCAGGTCAATTGATGGCCATTAATTCTGGCGCCAAACATACATTTCCTGTCTCATTTGCACGCCAGACAGCAGCTGGGCACCTGTCCTCTCACTGCAGGGGAACTTTGAGCACAGAGAACACAACAGGTACTGAGCATGGCGCCCAGAATCGATGCAGAGAGGCTGATTGGAGAAGAAGAGAGGCATCCAGAGCTGTGGGACACACGTGTTGATGGCTACCATGACAGGTTAATGGTGGAACGAGCATGGATGTCTGTGGCAGAGCTAGTCTACCCTAGGAATGGATGGTCTCAAAGTACCCCTGGAAAGAAAAATAGATATGGTGAGTACAGATATTTGCATTGCTTCTGTCTTTACCTACATGTGCTCATTCTGTAGGCAGATTATATCCATATTTGTATAGTTTGGCATGTATTAATGGGCCTGACTCATTTTGAGCTACACTGGAGACTCACACACAGGATAGTGTAGTTTTTTGGCCTTTTGAACTATTCATTGCAGTTTTCTAGTAATGTCAGCATGTGTATATGTGGCCTGCAAAGCATTTTATGCATGTACAAAAGGCATTTCAGGGTGGTCAAGCAACATTTAAACATGTTTGTTTTTATTTATTTTTTTTAAATTTTGTGCTTTTTCTATTGTAAATGTGCTGTGAAATGTCTATACATTTTGAGTTGTATTTTCATGTTTGGTTTATTATGCATGTCCCTTGGTGTCACCATGTCTGGAATGGTAACAGTAATGTGTAATGTGTAATGGAAGATCTTTGAGGAACATATGGCACTTCATGGGTTTATAGTCATTTTGTTTATCATGGCTTACTGAAGGTTTTGTTTTTTTTTAATTTTTGCAAACTTAAAAGGAGATAATTGATTATACAGTGGTTTAATCTTTTTACTGGTGAACTAGTTTTCTTTATCATGCTTATTGTGTTATTATGTCACTATATGAGTGTTATAGGTTGTTGTTTTCATACACATGGATGTGTGTTTTAATTTTTTCCAATTGCTGCAATACAAGACTAATGTCTAATTTTTTTAATCTTCAATTGTTAGAATTTGTGACCTTATTTTACAATGGGTTTTTTTTTTTTTCCAACAGTGGATCTTGTAAAACGGCGATGGCGCTCAGCCCGTGACCAGTTCAGAAGAGAATATAACCCAGTGGCCACCACAGCTGCCGCAGCAAAAAAGAAAAAATATGTCCATTATGAAAAACTGAGCTTCCTCATGCCCATTATGGAAGTACCAAAGTAAGTTTAAACCATTACATCACATGGCGTTTTTTTTTTGTAACATACATACATTATTTTTTTTTTTTTTCTTTCATCAAAGTACAGAGGATAATCTAGAAGATAGTGAGGAAGCCCAGTCAGCAGTATTAACAGCGACCTCTGCTTCTGAGATGGAGCCTACCTCATATCAACCACCAACAATCCCCAACACCTGCCAGACGCAGAAGAAATGTCCTCTGATTTGGGTTTGGGAACAAGTCAATCCACGAATGTAATTGCAGGCCAGTCTACAGGGCAACAAAGTGGCCCTTCACCAGTTCTTGCACAGAGTAGTCCACAGCTACATGCAGGCACACAGCCAAGAATATCAACTAATACCATGCGCACAGTAGCCCAATCTATCCGTGGTCGCAGACATAGGCGTTATGAAGATTTACGTTCCCTGCCAGATATTATTGATACCAGAATCACACACATGATGAATTCACTAATACCAGAGAGTAATGGAGAGAGATTTTTCCGCTCCCTTTCTCCCTCTCTTGCATTGGTTGCACCTGATAGGCAGGACAGATTGAGGGCATCCTTAATAACACTAATATCTGCTACCCAACGTGAGCCGGAACCCATATATTGTTTTGAAGTGATAGAACAATGGAGAGCCAATCCACGTGGTCCACACACAAACACAACCCAACAAACTGTGGAAACCCAAACAGAAGAACATTTCTCTAATTTTCAACTAAATCCTGTAGTGCAAGAAACACATATACAGTGTCCATCTTCTTCTATGGTAACTGATGTACAAATTAGGCCAACAGTTGTCCCACACCAAACAGGTACATTAATGACACAAAGGCCATCTCAACAGCCATCATTTGTCCCACCATACCCCAACAGACACCAATGTAAACATCTTTTAACTATCCTAGTATTGTTAGTAATGTTCATAGACTACCTCAAATGTTTCAACAACCAACATCCTACCATGTTCCTAATAATCCACAACAACAGTACTTTCAACAACAGACTTACCCAACTAACTTCACATACACACATACTTGGCCTCTTCCAACACATCAATATGTACCACCTACACTTGGTCTTCCATCTGCTCAAACAACTGCATCATTATTTGTTCCAAGTACAACAACTGTTACTAGTGGAAACACTGATCAGTCACTCACTACAACATCTAGTGTTGTGCAGCAAACATATTCTGTAGGTGGCAATGCAATGGAGACTACACAGGAAAGCATCACTAGCCTAGAGGATTTAGTTGAATCATAATGTGATATTGTATGTATTATTTTACATTTTGGTATGTTTTCTAGGGTATTGCTGGTTGGAAAACATATCGAAATGTAACACATTACTTACTCTATATGCATGGGGTCATATTTTGTGTTTTCCTTTCCAAAAATTCAATAGAAATTACTCTATCACTTCAAAAACATTACCTGCCTGTTAGAATGTTGCCTTGCTCTGGACATGTTAATTGGATCATCCATTAGAAAAAACTGGGTTTAGGGAAAAAATGCACGCACATAAACTACTACACTAACATTCAGACACCTTTATTATTAAAAATCCAGCCACTATGCAGTATCTGCATATGGTCTGGTCCCATACTTGTATTCCAATAGTGTCAAACAAATTATGTTTGCGTGACATTATTGCATAATAAAGTATGGTGTTTTGTATGGGCTATTGTCCCTGACAAAATTGTTTAAAATTTTTAAAAAAATACAGGGTGTATTGCAAAAGATAACATACATACATAGGTAAAATAATAAATCTGGACTAATTTTTTAAATAACAATTTGCCATATTTTAAATAGTCATGTACATTCAGTAGTACTGTTTTTTGAATAACAAAAAATCCTGATTTTATAGCAATAAAGTTATATCACAATAGCTTATGGGGACCACAAACACAACCAATCAACAAAAAAAACACAAATTATACCTATGTATGGTCATTTTCTCTTTTGTATTACATATGTGTTTGTGATTATGTAACCAAGTGATAAAAAACTATAACAATGTGAAATTTACACATGACTATGGCGATTTAAACTAAAATAATCTTTAAACTGATTCCTCACTTATAGACCAGAAGTGGACACATTGGTTCTAACACTACCATTCTCTACAAATGGTGCATTTAAAGCTTGCAACTCCTCAATGTCTTCGTCATTGCTTTCATGTAATCTACAGTAATTATGTAACACTACTGTAGCTTTAATGACAGCCTTGATGGTGGTTGGTTGGAGTTGGATGGTGGTTTGATAAATGCGCCATCTTGAGGCCAAAATGCCAAAGGCACGTTCAACATAGCAACGTGCTCTGGCCAATTTGCTATTAAATAGGGATTTTGATCTGTCCAGCCCCCTTCTGGGACATGGACGCATCAAATGCCTAGACAATGCAAACCCCTGATCTGCAACCACGACAAAAGGAACAATAGGGCCATTAGTACTAGGCAATGGTCTTGGTGCAGGCAAACTTAAACTATCAGACATTAATCGTCTTGCTAAACGTGAGCTTCTGAAAATGCGTGCATCTGAGGCACTACCATAGGCCCCAATATCAGCAAATAAAAAGCAGTAGTTTGTATCTACCATAGCCAAAATAACTACAGAAAAAAACTTATGATAATTAAAATATCTTGACGCAGAGTTAGGTGGTTTCTTCACTCTAATGAGCTTTCCGTCAATGGCACCAATACAATTAGGGAAAGCTGTTTTCTCAAAAAATTCTTCTGAAATGTGCATTCATTCCTGTGTTGAAGGCAGCTGCATGACATGATGCCTAAGGGTCTCCCATAGCACAGTGCAGGTATGCAGGATAATCTTGCCAATTGTGGACCTTCCCAATAAGAATTCTAAATGTAGACTGCTGATGGATTGCCCAGTTGCTAGGTAACTGAAATAGAATAAAAACATGACATTACTTTGACTATTCATGTAAGTTGTATTTCACACCAAATATTTGTATCATCCAATGACTGGCGAGATAGTGTGTATGACTTTTTTTTATTGCTTTTGTTGGAAAAACATATGTGTTGATATTTACTTTCCATATTGGAAAAATAGTTATTTTTCTGTTTAATAAACAAGCTTGTTTGATTTATGCCTCTTGTTTCTTTAATTTTGGTAGAGATAGAATGTTAGATGTGAATTATCAGATCTTATTTTGAGATTGCAATGAGGTTATGTGATCAATATAAGTTTTCAACAAACACCTAAATTTAAAATTACATAATTTCTACAAAATGATGCCTTTGAGATTTAACATGTATTTCAAAATAACAGATAAAGCATGAGTATACATGACAACACCTACCGTAAAGTCACCAACAGTCGTTCCTTAGGGGAGATGCTGAGGCGCATAGAGGTGTCCTGATGCTTCAAACGATGGTACACAAGGCCAAGGATGTTGTCAAATGAATTCATGGTGAGATGGCAGTATGCTTGGAATTTTGGTGGAAATTTCCGCATTTCGCCATAGAGAATATTAAAATGCCCATGTGTTTTCCTGAGCTTCACAAGGGGGTGAATCCACATCCTTCTCTCCAGTGGTGGCTCTTCTTCAATCATATGTCGCCTAACCCCAAATCTACCAGATATCAACCAGAGCAAATACATGGTTGCTTCATTGGAGAGAGACATTTTGGAGTGTGTCTAATGTGAGAATGAGCTCAGACGCCATGTTTTGTAAGGTTTTTTAAGCAAAATAAACAAATTGGGTAGTTATTTGACCAATTTAACACACCAGGAGCACATTATGATGGCCTAACAAGGTTATTTGTGTGAAATTACGGATCTAATAAAACGGACGGCACACGGACTGCACACGTACGTATTTTATGTCAATACGGACATTCCACACGCACACACGGCTCGCATACGCCATCACACGGATGCCATACGTACCGGAGAAACGCCCCTAAAAAACGAAACACGGACCCGAAAAACGGACCGTAAGACACGTACTTTTATTTGCGGAAGTGTGTTTTAGGCCTATAGCAAAATATGATGGAGATACTCAAAACAGTGATATATTGCATTCTGTTCTGTAAAGAAAACTTGTCTGTACATGAGCCGATCATGCTGAGAGCCAATACTCGAAATCACTGGTGCCTGAAGTTGCTATCTAATGCTGAATAAAGAGTGTTAGAAAATGTAACTTGTGAATAAAGTGCCATTTACCTTGGAATATAGTATTTTATTATAAATTATTTATTTGAAGAGTACAATTGCTCTGATTGATTGCAGAAGATCACTGACCATTCCTCATCTCCAGCACTTACCCGGAGCGAAAACATGCAATTATATTGCAATTGCTCACTAGAATACTTGTTCTGCCTCCGCATTCAATTTACCTTTATCATTTGCCAAAAAACTGATGTTTCATTTACAGAGTTCTACTATGGCTCCCTCTTGTGACCAAACTTAGTAGCACAGCTCTGTAATAAATGTTTGTTTCTCCTCGCCCTTGCAATGCATTTTGGGAGAAGGCCTCATTTCCTGCAGGCTCATAAGCAAAGCCAGTCTCCATTTTACATCCCCTTGTGTAAGCATCGCTGGTAAGCACTCCCATGTTTATTGCAATCTTAAACTCAGGACTTTTGCTGTGTTTAGTTAGCTGCCTCTCTAAGTTAGGATGAAGCTGTTTGTAATCCATATGTATATTGTGCAGGTATCTGCATCTGTTACGCATAAATGTACCCTGTTATATTTGCATGTACTGATTTGTACACATATCTGTTGTTCCAGTTTCACCATCAATCAGTCAATCTGAATATATTTACCTACGTTTAATAAATGCACAGACTTCAAGCAACAGTCTAATTATTGAACGACAGTGAATAAGGTTTATCTGCCTGTCAAACTGCATACGCTCAGGCTACATGTAGGACAGAACAGTGAAACAGTGGCTATCCAGCTAGTGGGATTCAAGAGAAAGGCTACTCAGAGACTCAGTACAGCTATAGCAATCTCCGCACAGCCAAGCAGCACCCTTAAAGGCAACATGTCCTACAAATCCTCACACAAAATGAGATCCGTAGCTTCTATCTCCTCAAAGACGTCTATCAGCAAAAGCTGAAGCCGCCAAAACGAGAGCAACTTTCGCTGACAAAGAAGTTCAGCTGAAAGTAGAGAAAGCCGAACAAGAGAGAAGATCACATATCGAAAAAGCACGCTTAGATAGTGAGAAAGCATGCTTAGATATAAAGAAAGCTAAAGAAGAGCAAAGGGCACAAATTGAGAAAGCACGCCTAGATGCCACTCTAGAAAAACTAGCAGCAGAAAAGGAAGCTGCAGCTGCTCTAGCTGAAGCAGAGTGCCTAGAAGCCGCGCAAAATCCCGAGCTGCAAAGACAAGACAGCATACTGAGCCTGAAGTTCATACCACAAGATGCATACAACGCACATCTCAGTATGTCAACGAACTTCCTGACTCAAACTGTGATGCCGAACCAGTATCAACACGAGAGCATATCTCACATGAAACAAACAGGATTCAACATGAGGCACGACCCCAAGACAGATAAAAACTTGAAAACATCATGCGAGGTAACTCTGCTGATGACAACCTTGCCACCCACCAGGTAGCAGAAGCAAATTACCATGCTGACATGTGGTACACCAGACCAAAGCAATACGACACCGGCTGGCGTCACCCAGAGGCTACTAACAGGTACGAACGCACCCCACACCACTACCAAGGGGACCCATCTCCAGTATACCCCGCTGATAATCGGGTCATAGCAGACTTTGCTAAGTTCATTACGCGACGTGATCTAGCCACTAAGGGGCTCTTAAAATTTAATGAACAAGCTTAAGGTTACAGGGCCTGGAAAGCTTCCTTCCAAAATATCACTACAGACTTGGGGTTGCTACACAGGGAAGAAATAGACCTCTTAGTTAAATATCTGGGAGAAGAGTCAGGCAAACACGCAGCAAGGATCAGAGACATTAATATAAATCATCCTGAGGTTGGCCTCAAAATGATCTGGAACAAACTGGATGAGTGTTACGGCTCAGCAGAAGCAATAGAAAAAGCCTTATTCAAAAGAATTGTCGACTTCCCTAAAATATCTAACAAAGGTCTCCAGAAACTCAGAGAACTAAGCGACCTGCTAATGGAAGTCCAAGTTGCTAAATGTGAAGAGAACCTACAGGGACTTGCGTTCCTTGACACAGCAAGAGGTTTTAACCCTATAGTCCAAAAATTGCCCTACAATCTGCAGGAGAGGTGGCTCACACATGGTTCCACGTACAAATACATACACGGTGTTCCATTCCCTCCCTTCTCTGTTTTTGTAGAATTCGTACACCAGCAAGCAAAGATCAGGAACGATCCCAGCTTTGACTTTACAATGTCGTGTGCCACGCCATCACCAGCTCCAAATTTTCTCAAGACGTCTGTGGCAGTGCATAAGACTAATGTTTCTTCAGGTTTTGTTCACAGGTCTGCCAGTGACTAGCGATGAGCGACCCGGTCACGGTTCGGCTCGAGCGAACCAGTCCAGCAAACCACTCGAACCCATAGGAAACAATGGGAGGCAATCACAAACACATAAAAACATCTAGAAAACACCCTCAAAGGTGTCCAAAAGGTGACAAACAACTCACAACACAACGCAAACACATCGGAAAGTGACAAGGACAAATACTCATGTGAAAACTAAACAGCTGGACGAGGAAAAAGAGGAGAAGACACAGATATAGGCATGGCATGCCCTTCTAAAATGATGTAAAACGCCGCAAGGTGACTCAAAGCGGAGTCTCCCTTTTTTCCAAAAATTGGGCCACACAGACACCCACCCCTTCAGTGGCAGCACTTGTGCCCCAGTTGTACACTTCACAGGTAGATTTGCATCAAGCACATTCAAAAATACGCCATCCTTAACCGTCCCCAGGATGACACCGGGGTAGGTAGCAAAGTCTTTGCTGAACCATGACTTGTTCATCTTGGCTCCTTTTTAAAAACACAGCAAGGGTTACTCCAAGCAGAATCTCCCTTTTTTTCCAAAAATTGGGCCACACAGACACCCACCCCTTCAGTGGCAGCACGTGTGCCCCAGTTGTACACTTCACAGGTAGATTTGCATGAAGAACATTCAAAAGTACGCCATCCTTAACCGTCCCCAGGATGACACCGGGGTAGGAGGCAAAGTCTTTGCTGATCCCAGATCTGTTCATCTTGGATCATTGTTAGAAACACTGCAAGCAAGGGTTACTCCAAGCGGAGTCTTCCTTTTTTCCAAAAATTGGGCCACACAGACACGTAACCCTTCAATGGCAGCACTTGTGCCCCAGTTGTACACTTCACAGGTAGATTTGCATCAATCACATTCAAAAATATGCCATCCTTAACCGTCCTCAGGATGTCACCGGGGTAGGTAGCAAAGTCTTTGCTGAACCATGACTTATTCATCTTGGCTCCTTTTTAAAAACACAGCAAGGGTTACTCCAAGCGGAGTCTCCCTTTATTCGAAAAATTGGGCCACACAGACACCCCATCAGTGGCAGCACTTGTGCCCTAGTTGCAAACAGGATGTTTTGATTTGCATCAAGCACATTCCAAATCCACAAGCAATTACTCTCCCCAGGATGACACAGGGGTTGTAAATTCCTTGTGGATCCTTGACTTGTTCATTTTGATGAACGTTAGTCTGTCCACATTGTCACTGGACAGACGCGTGCACTTATCTGTCAGCACACACCCAGCAGCACTGCAAAGTCATTGATGTTCATTTGGAGATACTCCTGTATCATTCTCTCCAGCCGTTGACTGTGTCAGACTTGTTGTCTCTGGTGGCCTTGCAAAGGATGGTCTAAAAAAATTATGAAAAGATTCAATAAAATTGCTGTTACCAGCACCAGATACGGTGCTGCTGGTACGGGTAGACTGTTGAAGATGACGAGACCGTCCCATGTTTGTGAAGTTACAACTGGGAGATTCACTCCCTGCACCACGGTTGTTTGGTGGAAAAGCCGAGTTAAGATCGAGTAACAGCTTTTGCTGATACTCCTGCATACATGCGTCCCTTTCTATGGCTGAAATTATGTCACAAAATTTGGACTTGTACCGGGGATCTAATAGTGTGGCAAGCCAGTAGTCATCATCACTTCTAATTTTGACAATACAAGGGTCATGTTGGAGGTAGTGCAGCAAGAAGGCGCTCATGTGTCTTGCGCAGCCATGTGGACCAAGTCCACGCTGTGTTTGTGGCATAGAGGTGCTAACCGTTCTTTCTTCCTCTGACATCTCCCCCCAACCTCTTTCAACTGAAAGTTGACCAAGGTCTCCCTCATCCTCTGAGTCTTCCATGTCCATGGACAGTTCGTCCTCCATTTCTTCATGTTCTCCTGCACCTTCCTCAACATTTCGCCTGCTACCATGCGCCCTTGTTGATCCCTGTCCCCCATGGTCCCATGCCTGCCGCCTTGGTGATGATGAACGTCTGGACCTTGGTGATGTTGTTGTCCCTTGCGCTTATGAATCCTCCTGTACTTTCTCCCCTTCCTGTTGTCCCACCCCCTGACTCCGAATAGGGTTTAGCATGTGCTCCAGCATGTAAATGACTGGAATTGTCATGCTGATAATGGCATTGTCAGCGATAAACATATTCGTCGCCATGTCGAAACTGTACAGAAGGGCGCATAGGTCCTTGATCTGAGACCACTCCATCAGGGTAATCTGCCCCACCTCTGCATCTCGTTGGCCCAGGCTATACGTCATGACGTATTGCACCAGGGCTCGGCGGTGCTGCCACAGTCGCTGGAACATGTGGAGAGTCGAATTCCAGCGTGTCGGCACATCGCATTTCAGGCGATAAACCGGCAGGCCGAAAGACTTCTGGAGCGATGCAAGTCGCTCAGCTGCGGCGGTTGAACGGCGGAAGTGAGCAGACAGTTATTGTGCCCTGTTCAGAAGGCCATCTAGGCCGGGATAGTGTGTTAAAAATTGCTGGACAACAAGGTTCAACACATGAGCCATACAAGGCACGTGTGTCACATTGCCCAGGCGAAGGGCCGCACCCGGGTTTGCAGCATTGTCGCACACGGCCTTACCAGGCTGCAGGTTGAGTGGAGACAACCATTTAGCAAACTCAGTCTCCAGAGCTGCCCACAACTCAGCTGCTGTGTGACTCTTATTTCCAAGACATTTCAAGATAAAGACCGCCTGATGCCGTTGCGCTCTGCTGCCAGCATAGTAATGAGGGGTGCGTGATTTCTTCTGCGCAATTGCAATGCTGGTGGCCTGACCAGGCAGGCTTGGGGTGGAGGTGGAGGACCCAGACAAGGTTGAGGAGGCAGAAGCAGTGGAGGAACTTAGACAGACAGAGGATTGACGCCCAAGTCGTGGGGACGGCAAGACTTGTGCAGCAGACCCTTCACCATCTATCACCATAGTTACCCAATGCCCAGTCAGTGACATGTAACGTCCCTGTCCATGCTTACTGGTCCAAGTATCGTTGGTGAAATGCACCCGTTCACACACAGAGTTTCTCAAGGAAGCGGTGATGTTGTGTGTGACATGCTGGTGTAGCGCAGGCACACCTTTCTTAGAGAAGTAGTGATGACTGGGCATCTGGTACTGGGGCACAGCGACAGACATAAGGTCTCTAAAATCCTATGTGTCCACCAGGCGGAAAGGCAGCATTTCGGTAGCCAAGAGCTTACAGAGGATAAAGTCAACCTCTTAGCTTTGTCATGGGTCGCAGGAAATGGCCTTTTATTTGTCCACATCTGAGGGACAGAGATCTGGCTGCTGTGTGTAGACGTTGGTGAGTAGGGTGTTCATGAAAAAATGCAGGTTTGTGAGGAAAGTGCAGGCGTAGACATGATGTTGCCTTCATCCAATGTTGATGCTATTGATGTCTGAGAGAGCTGTACACACGCACTTGTTTCCCCTTCCAAACCAACTGACAACCTACCAAGCAAACTGCCTGTTGCGGTTACACTGGTGGAAGTTGTGCGTGGAAAACCAGGTGTGACAGTTGTCCCAACAGTCCTAGAAGATGAAGAGCGCGCGGATGCACTGGAAGGGGCAGGCGGTGGATGGTCCGCTCCGCTAGGCCGCATTGCAGCATGGTAAGCTTCCCACTGGGACATATGATATTTTTTCATGAGACGATTCATGGAAGAAGTTATCAAACTGCTGAGGTTTTTGCCTCTACTAACAGATTCCCTACAAATTTTACAGATCACATGATTTGGGCGATCCTTTGCAAGGTCAAAAGAGGACCAGGCTAGGCAAGGCTTAGAGGACATGCGACCTGCTGAGCCACCCCGACTAGTGCTCAGAGGCCGAGTGGTGGCTGAGGATGCAGTTGTAGACGTGCTACCAGTACTACTCCTCTGTCCAGGAAGGCGCAAGGTAACTTCGTCGTCAGTTGCATTCTCCTCCACCGCCTCTGTTGACCTCCTCGAGTGCCTGACTGTGGGTTGACAGAAGGTGGGATCTAGAACTTCCTCATCAAGCGTTGTGTTTGCACTCCCCTCACCCTCAGACTGAGCCTCTTCCTGCCCTGACCGAATATTTAAGTTGTCATCCCAATCTGGTATCTGCGTCTCATGGTCATCAGCATGTTCCTCATTGTCTATTACAACAGGTGTTACAGTTTGTGAATAAGGGTCAACATTATGCTCAGAAACTTGGTCATCACGGCCTTAATCTGAGTCACAAAGGTTCTGGGCATCACTGCAGACCATTTCCTGGTCTGTACTCACTGTAGCTTGGGAGAAGACCTCTGATTCCCAGGCTATAGTGTGACTGAACAGCTCTGCAGACTCAGCCATCTCTGTTCCACCATACTGTGCAGGGCGGATGGAGACTTGAGAGCTGGGAGAAAGCAAGTGTGATTGGGATGACAACTCAGAGGACTGGTGTTTTTTGGATGCGGTAGTTGAGGTGGCGGAGAGGGCACTTGTTGGACCACTTGAGATCCATTCAAGCATTTTCTTTTTTTGGCCATCATCTACCTTTGTTCCAGTTGTTTGTGTCCGTAAAAAAGGGAGCACATCGGATTGTCCATGGAAAGTAGTAGACATCTTACTTTTGCTGGAAGATGGCCTATCTTCAGCAGATGTTAGTGGAGCTTTGCCACCTTCCCCATGGACAAACCCTTTTTTTTCTTTTCCAACACGCCTGTTCCCCTTTCCACCAGCATCTCTCATTTTGCCACTCATTTTGTTTGCGACAAGATTGTGCACTTAAAATGTGGTAGTAAAAATTGAGAGGTGGTGTAGATTGCAGCGGTGGTCTAGCTTTATTGACAGCAGAATAAACAACAATAACTATCCCTGACAATGCAACTATGGCCCTTAAACTGGCAGCACAGTTTGCTATTATAATGGCTTAGTAACAATGAGCTTGAGTGTGCAATGCAGAGGTGCTGCAAATAGCTTTGCACCAGTGGGACATTAATGAAGTCCAACAGCCACTTTTAGGATGCCACTAAGTTTCCTCAGTGTTTGCTATTAGAATGGCTTAGTAACAATGAGCTTGAGTGTGCAATGCAGAGGTCCTGCAAATAGCTTTGCACCAGTGGGACATTAATGAAGTCCAACAGCCACTTTTAGGATGCCACTAAGTTTCCTCAGTGTTTGCTAATAGAATGGCTTAGTAACAATGAGCTTGAGTGTGCAATGCAGAGGTGCTGCAAATAGCTTTGCACCAGTGGGACACTAATGAATTCCAACAGCCACTTTTAGGATGCCACTGACTGGCAGCACTCTGCAATTAAAATGGCTTTGCTAAAAAGGGCAGGAGGGTACAGTGGCCGGGTTGTGGGTCAGTGTAGAGGAAAGGAAGCCTCACTTTCTATCCCTCTTAATGGTGAAATGCAGCAAGGAAGTCCCTGAGCTTAGCTACACAGACGCTGTTATCTGTAGCTGTTAAAAACTGTTTCCACGGACCTGACTGTCACCTATGGCTCTGAGCCTGTTGTAATTAGCCCTTAAAAGGGCTGAAAGAAACTTCTATCCCTATTCTATATAGCGCTGTGTCTAGAGCGTACACAACAGGATCGGCGACAGGAGCTGCGTCAGCGGTGACTGACACCCAGACGCAGAAGGCAGATAATGGCGTCCAGATGGGCAGATACCCATTTTTATAATGCAGGGACATGTGACATGGACAGCCTATGACACATGCCCTTGCTTGTCTGGCAAAAAGTCCACTTAGCTGTGTGTGTGTCTGGGATTGGCTGACATGCTGGCCCACCCCACTACACGCGCGCTTAGGGAAGGAAGAAAAGATAAAAAAACAAAATGGCGATCGCCATTATCCCTGCAGCAGTGATCTTGAACGTGCAGTCCCCGCACACTATATGCTGAAATTTCATAATAGTGTGAGTCACAGAGTGACTTAGACTATTACAGCGAAAAGCCAGCTAGTAATTAGCTTGGCTTTTGGCTGCTAGAACCATTCTCGATCGTAACTCGAGCTATCGAGCTTTTAGCAAAAAGCTCGAGTTCTAGTTCTATCTAGAACACCCCCCAAAATTACTCGAACCGCGAACTGGAGAACCACGAACAACGAATTGCGCTCAACTCTACCAGTGACTCTCACGTAGAGACGAAGACGCAGGGCCCTAGCAAGCAGTGCCCACTCCATCAGAAGCCTCATTCACTCCTGAGTTGCAGAGCCTTCAGAGGTAAACCCATGTCAGATCGCAAAAGCTTCCTGAAGGAAAACGGTATCTGCTACAAGTGCTGCTTATCAACAACTCATCTCGCCAAGAACTGCAAGGTCAGTGTAAAATGCATAGAATGTGGCTCCGCAGACCACAACACAGCTCTACACCCCAGCCCAGCTCCATGGAGTACATAAAACACTTCAACTGACAGTGAGTATGGCGGGGAGGAGAGGAACACTTCTACAACTACACCATAGATCACTTCAAAATGCACAGAGGTTTGCAGAGTGACAATAGACAGTAGATCCTGCTCTAAGATATGCCTTGCCAGAGTCTATCCAAAGGGCCAAAGAGACAAAGCCGTAAAATTGTATGCCATCCTGGATGATCAAAGTAACAGATTCTTGGCTAGATCAACGTTCTTTGACCTATTCAGTATTAAAGGGCCAAGCACTCCCTACTCATTGAAAACGTGTGCAGGCACTGTTTCAACAGCAGGCAGGAAAGCTATGGACTACCAAATTGAATCCTTAGATGGTCAGCTCCATCTACCACTGCCCACGATCATTGAATGTAACCAAATCCCTGACAACAGATCTGAAATTCCTACTCCAGAGGTAGCAATCCAGCATGCTCACTTAAAACGTATAGCACACCTTATACCGGAACTTGACCAGCAGGCTCAGATAATGCTACTGCTGGGAAGAGATATCCTGCAAGTACATAAAGTGAGAAGTCACATCAATGGGTCCCGTAATGCTCCCTACGCCCAAAGGCTAGACTGTTATGATCCGGAACCATGGAAGATCACTACAAATCATTGGCAAAAAGGTGACAAGAGCCTTGGCAACTAATCTGGCCGCCATCCCATTACTAACCAACACAACTAGAAGTAGCCGAGGGGTGAACTAACATCCTGTGCACCGTGAACCCAGCCGGAGAACTAACTATCCTAAAGGTAGGAAAGATGAATAACTCTCTGCCTCAGAAAATAGACAAGAATAGCAAGCCCCCCACATTCAAAGACTGCGATGATATAGGAAAAACACAATACACAGGTAGTTGACAGGATTAGCAAAAGGTGAGGCCCCCGCTGACTAAAATAGGAAAGGACAGGAAAGGGACTGATGGTAGCCAGAGAAAAACCCTGCAAAATACCAACTTCCTGATAGTACAAAAAGGCCCTCAGATCGCTCGATCTGAACTCCGTCCTATACCAGGTGCCCTTGTCATACCAATGAACAGAAAACAAGAATTATAACAAATTCAACAAGCCATAAACACATGGACCCAAAGGAGCTATACTCCACACAGAACTGCAGGGAGTTCCTCAACAATCCACTGAGGGGGAAAATCCCTGGAAGGAAATAAACTGAAACCAACCACAACAAATGACAAACCCAGATAAGCAAAAGAACCAGGCAATAAATAAAGAGCAAGAACTTATCTGGAGTAGATGTGATGTAGAGCAGGATTAAGCAGGCTAGAGATACAAAGAACAACTGACATCCGGCAACAGCCTGCAATCAGACCAGGACTTAAATAAGCAGGGAGTTAGGAAAGGAAACACCCACTGCACAACCCACCTGGTCTCTGTCCAAACCCTTCCTGGCCACCAGAGGGAGCCTCCCAGCAGCCAAGACATAACTAACATTCACAACACTAGACCTAGGATGGGTCATAATAGGAGACGTATGTCTGGGACGCCTTCACGCTCCACCCTTCGTAACCAGCATGCTGACAAATACTCTGGAAAATGGTCGTCCATCTCTGGGCCAACCGTGCAACAATGAATTCCACCTCAAAGAACTGCCACACAGCTTCCAGCTACCCAATCACCTAACAGACTTTACTGATGACAACAATATGCTGTCAGGAATAGAGATGAGCGAACCGGTCGCGGTTCGGCTCGAGTTCGGTTCGCCGAACGGAGGTCTCGGTCGAGTTTGGTTCGGCGAACCGGTTCGGCGAACCACTCGAACCGCATAGGAAACAATGGGAGGCAATCACAAACACATAAAAACACCTAGAAAACACCCTCAAAGGTGTCCAAAAGGTGACAAACAACTCACAACACAACACAAACACATAGGAAAGTGACAAGGACATATACTCATGCGAAAACAAAAGAGCTGGACAAGGAAAAAGAGGAGGAGAAACAGATATAGGCATGGCATGCCCTTCTAAAATCATGTAATACACCGCAAGGTTACTCCAAGCGGAGTCTCCCTTTTTTCCAAAAATTGGGCCACACACGCACCCACCCCTTCAGTGGCAGCACTTGTGCCCCAGTTGTACACTTCACAGCTAGATTTGCATCAAGCAAATTCAAAAATACGCCATCCTTAACCGACCCCAGGATGACCCCGGGGTAGGTAGCAAAGTCTTTGCTGAACCATGACTTGTTCATCTTGGCTCCTTTTAAAAAACACAGGAAGCAAGGGTTACTCCAAGCGGAGTCTCCCTTTTTTCCAAAAATTGGGCCCCACACACACCCACCCCTTCAGTGGCAGCACTTGTGCCCCAGTTGTACACTTCACAGCTAGATTTGCATCAAGCAAATTCAAAAATACGCCATCCTTAACCGACCCCAGGATGACACCGGGGTAGGTAGCTAAGTCTTTGCTGATCCCAGCTCTGTTCATCTTGGATCATTTTAAAAAACACTGTAAGCAAGGGTTACTCCAAGCGGAGTCTCCCTTTTTTTCCAAAAATTGGGCCACACACATACCCACCCCTTCAGTGGCAGCACTTGTGCCCCAGTTGTACACTTCACAGCTAGATTTGCATCAAGCACATTCAAAATCCACAAGCATTTACTCTCCCCAGGATGACACAGGGGTAGTAAATTCCTTGTGGATCTGTCGCGGGCGGAGGAGGTGCGCTGCGCTCACCCACTGCTCAGGTCCGGCTGCTGCTGCTACTGCTGCTCGGTGGTATCTCGAGCAGTGGGCCAGATCCCGGGGCCTTGAGCAGCGCTCCTCGCCCATGAGTGAAAAGGGGGGTTGATTGTGGGGATTGGATATTGTCCGTGACGCCACCCACGGTTGTGGTGAGGTTGTGACACCACTAGAGATGAGCGAACCGGTCGCGGTTCGGCTCGAGGTTGGTTCGCCGAACGGACCTCCCGTTCGAGTTCGGTTCGTCGAACGTTCGACGAACCGAACTCGAACTGCATAGGAAACAATGGCAGGCAATCACAAACACAGAAAAACACCTAGAAAACACCCTCAAAGGTGTCCTAAAGGTGACAAACAACTCAAACACATTGGAAAGTGACAAGGACATATACTCATGCGAAAACAAAACAGCTGGACAAGGAAAAAGAGGAGGACACACAGATATAGGCATGGCACGCCCTTCTAAAATCATGTAAAACACCGCAAGGTGACTCCAAGCGGAGTCTCCATTTTTTCCAAAAATTGGGCCACACACACACCCACCCCTTCAGTGGCAGCAGTTGTGCCCCAGTTGTACACTTCACAGCTACATTTGCATCAAGCACATTCAAAAATACGCCATTCTTATCCATCCCCAGGATGACACCGGGGTAGGTAGCAAAGTCTTTGCTGACCCATGACTTGTTCATCTTGGCTTCTTTTAAAAACAATGTAAGCAAGGGTTACTCCAAGCGGAGTCTCCCTTTTTTCCAAAAATTGGGCCACACAGACACCCACCCCATCAGTGGCAGCACTTGGGCCCTAGTTGCAAACAGGATGTTTTGATTTGCATCAAGCACATTCAAAAATACGCCATTCTTATCCGTCCCCAGGATGACACCGGGGTAGGTAGCAAAGTCTTTGCTGATCCCAGCTCTGTTCATCTTGGCTTCTTTTAAAAACACATCAAGCAAGGGTTACTCCAAGCGGAGTCTCCCTTTTTTTCCAAAAATTGGGCCACACAGACACCCACCCCATCAGTGGCAGCACTTGGGCCCTAGTTGCAAACAGGATGTTTTGATTTGCATCAAGCACATTCAAAAATACGCCATTCTTATCCGTCCCCAGGATGACACCGGGGTAGGTAGCAAAGTATTTCCTGATCCCAGCTCTGTTCATCTTGGCTTCTTTTAAAAACACATCAAGCAAGGGTTACTCCAAGCGGAGTCTCCCTTTTTTCCAAAAATTGGGCCACACAGACACCCACCCCATCAGTGGCAGCACTTGGGCCCTAGTTGCAAACAGGATGTTTTGATTTGCATCAAGCACATTCAAAAATACGCCATTCTTATCCGTCCCCAGGATGACACCGGGGTAGGTAGCAAAGTCTTTGCTGATCCCAGCTCTGTTCATCTTGGCTTCTTTTAAAAACACATCAAGCAAGGGTTACTCCAAGCGGAGTCTCCCTTTTTTTCCAAAAATTGGGCCACACAGACACCCACCCCATCAGTGGCAGCACTTGGGCCCTAGTTGCAAACAGGATGTTTTGATTTGCATCAAGCACATTCAAAAATACGCCATTCTTATCCGTCCCCAGGATGACACCGGGGTAGGTAGCAAAGTCTTTGCTGACCCATGACTTGTTCATCTTGGCTTCTTTTAAAAACAATGTAAGCAAGGGTTACTCCAAGCGGAGTCTCCCTTTTTTCCAAAAATTGGGCCACACAGACACCCACCCCATCAGTGGCAGCACTTGGGCCCTAGTTGCAAACAGGATGTTTTGATTTGCATCAAGCACATTCAAAAATACGCCATTCTTATCCGTCCCCAGGATGACACCGGGGTAGGTAGCAAAGTCTTTCCTGATCCCAGCTCTGTTCATCTTGGCTTCTTTTAAAAACACATCAAGCAAGGGTTACTCCAAGCGGAGTCTCCCTTTTTTTCCAAAAATTGGGCCACACAGACACCCACCCCATCAGTGGCAGCACTTGGGCCCTAGTTGCAAACAGGATGTTTTGATTTGCATCAAGCACATTCAAAAATACGCCATTCTTATCCGTCCCCAGGATGACACCGGGGTAGGTAGCAAAGTCTTTGCTGATCCCAGCTCTGTTCATCTTGGCTTCTTTTAAAAACACATCAAGCAAGGGTTACTCCAAGCGGAGTCTCCCTTTTTTTCCAAAAATTGGGCCACACAGACACCCACCCCATCAGTGGCAGCACTTGGGCCCTAGTTGCAAACAGGATGTTTTGATTTGCATCAAGCACATTCAAAAATACGCCATTCTTATCCGTCCCCAGGATGACACCGGGGTAGGTAGCAAAGTCTTTCCTGATCCCAGCTCTGTTCATCTTGGCTTCTTTTAAAAACACATCAAGCAAGGGTTACTCCAAGCGGAGTCTCCCTTTTTTTCCAAAAATTGGGCCACACAGACACCCACCCCATCAGTGGCAGCACTTGGGCCCTAGTTGCAAACAGGATGTTTTGATTTGCATCAAGCACATTCAAAAATACGCCATTCTTATCCGTCCCCAGGATGACACCGGGGTAGGTAGCAAAGTCTTTGCTGATCCCAGCTCTGTTCATCTTGGCTTCTTTTAAAAACACATCAAGCAAGGGTTACTCCAAGCGGAGTCTCCCTTTTTTTCCAAAAATTGGGCCACACAGACACCCACCCCATCAGTGGCAGCACTTGGGCCCTAGTTGTACACTTCACAGCTACATTTGCATCAATCACATTCAAAAATACCCCATAATTAACCGTCCCCAGGATGACACCGGGGTAGGTAGCAAAGTCTTTGCTGACCCATGACTTGTTCATCTTGGCTTCTTTTAAAAACAATGTAAGCAAGGGTTACTCCAAGCGGAGTCTCCCTTTTTTCCAAAAATTGGGCCACACAGACACCCACCCCATCAGTGGCAGCACTTGGGCCCTAGTTGCAAACAGGATGTTTTGATTTGCATCAAGCACATTCAAAAATACGCCATTCTTATCCGTCCCCAGGATGACACCGGGGTAGGTAGCAAAGTCTTTGCTGACCCATGACTTGTTCATCTTGGCTTCTTTTAAAAACAATGTAAGCAAGGGTTACTCCAAGCGGAGTCTCCCTTTTTTCCAAAAATTGGGCCACACAGACACCCACCCCATCAGTGGCAGCACTTGGGCCCTAGTTGCAAACAGGATGTTTTGATTTGCATCAAGCACATTCAAAAATACGCCATTCTTATCCGTCCCCAGGATGACACCGGGGTAGGTAGCAAAGTTTTTCCTGATCCCAGCTCTGTTCATCTTGGCTTCTTTTAAAAACACATCAAGCAAGGGTTACTCCAAGCGGAGTCTCCCTTTTTTTCCAAAAATTGGGCCACACAGACACCCACCCCATCAGTGGCAGCACTTGGGCCCTAGTTGTACACTTCACAGCTACATTTGCATCAATCACATTCAAAAATACCCCATAATTAACCGTCCCCAGGATGACACCGGGGTAGGTAGCAAAGTCTTTGCTGACCCATGACTTGTTCATCTTGGCTTCTTTTAAAAACAATGTAAGCAAGGGTTACTCCAAGCGGAGTCTCCCTTTTTTCCAAAAATTGGGCCACACAGACACCCACCCCATCAGTGGCAGCACTTGGGCCCTAGTTGCAAACAGGATGTTTTGATTTGCATCAAGCACATTCAAAAATACGCCATTCTTATCCGTCCCCAGGATGACACCGGGGTAGGTAGCAAAGTCTTTGCTGACCCATGACTTGTTCATCTTGGCTTCTTTTAAAAACAATGTAAGCAAGGGTTACTCCAAGCGGAGTCTCCCTTTTTTCCAAAAATTGGGCCACACAGACACCCACCCCATCAGTGGCAGCACTTGGGCCCTAGTTGCAAACAGGATGTTTTGATTTGCATCAAGCACATTCAAAAATACGCCATTCTTATCCGTCCCCAGGATGACACCGGGGTAGGTAGCAAAGTCTTTCCTGATCCCAGCTCTGTTCATCTTGGCTTCTTTTAAAAACACATCAAGCAAGGGTTACTCCAAGCGGAGTCTCCCTTTTTTTCCAAAAATTGGGCCACACAGACACCCACCCCATCAGTGGCAGCACTTGGGCCCTAGTTGTACACTTCACAGCTACATTTGCATCAATCACATTCAAAAATACCCCATAATTAACCGTCCCCAGGATGACACCGGGGTAGGTAGCAAAGTCTTTGCTGACCCATGACTTGTTCATCTTGGCTTCTTTTAAAAACAATGTAAGCAAGGGTTACTCCAAGCGGAGTCTCCCTTTTTTCCAAAAATTGGGCCACACACACACCCACCCCATCAGTGGCAGCACTTGGGCCCTAGTTGCAAACAGGATGTTTTGATTTGCATCAAGCACATTCAAAAATACGCCATTCTTATCCGTCCCCAGGATGACACCGGGGTAGGTAGCAAAGTCTTTCCTGATCCCAGCTCTGTTCATCTTGGCTTCTTTTAAAAACACATCAAGCAAGGGTTACTCCAAGCGGAGTCTCCCTTTTTTTCCAAAAATTGGGCCACACAGACACCCACCCCATCAGTGGCAGCACTTGGGCCCTAGTTGCAAACAGGATGTTTTGATTTGCATCAAGCACATTCAAAAATACGCCATTCTTATCCGTCCCCAGGATGACACCGGGGTAGGTAGCAAAGTCTTTGCTGATCCCAGCTCTGTTCATCTTGGCTTCTTTTAAAAACACATCAAGCAAGGGTTACTCCAAGCGGAGTCTCCCTTTTTTTCCAAAAATTGGGCCACACAGACACCCACCCCATCAGTGGCAGCACTTGGGCCCTAGTTGTACACTTCACAGCTACATTTGCATCAATCACATTCAAAAATACCCCATAATTAACCGTCCCCAGGATGACACCGGGGTAGGTAGCAAAGTCTTTGCTGACCCATGACTTGTTCATCTTGGCTTCTTTTAAAAACAATGTAAGCAAGGGTTACTCCAAGCGGAGTCTCCCTTTTTTCCAAAAATTGGGCCACACAGACACCCACCCCATCAGTGGCAGCACTTGGGCCCTAGTTGCAAACAGGATGTTTTGATTTGCATCAAGCACATTCAAAAATACGCCATTCTTATCCGTCCCCAGGATGACACCGGGGTAGGTAGCAAAGTCTTTGCTGACCCATGACTTGTTCATCTTGGCTTCTTTTAAAAACAATGTAAGCAAGGGTTACTCCAAGCGGAGTCTCCCTTTTTTCCAAAAATTGGGCCACACAGACACCCACCCCATCAGTGGCAGCACTTGGGCCCTAGTTGCAAACAGGATGTTTTGATTTGCATCAAGCACATTCAAAAATACGCCATTCTTATCCGTCCCCAGGATGACACCGGGGTAGGTAGCAAAGTCTTTCCTGATCCCAGCTCTGTTCATCTTGGCTTCTTTTAAAAAGACATCAAGCAAGGGTTACTCCAAGCGGAGTCTCCCTTTTTTTCCAAAAATTGGGCCACACAGACACCCACCCCATCAGTGGCAGCACTTGGGCCCTAGTTGTACACTTCACAGCTACATTTGCATCAATCACATTCAAAAATACCCCATAATTAACCGTCCCCAGGATGACACCGGGGTAGGTAGCAAAGTCTTTGCTGACCCATGACTTGTTCATCTTGGCTTCTTTTAAAAACAATGTAAGCAAGGGTTACTCCAAGCGGAGTCTCCCTTTTTTCCAAAAATTGGGCCACACAGACACCCACCCCATCAGTGGCAGCACTTGGGCCCTAGTTGCAAACAGGATGTTTTGATTTGCATCAAGCACATTCAAAAATACGCCATTCTTATCCGTCCCCAGGATGACACCGGGGTAGGTAGCAAAGTCTTTGCTGACCCATGACTTGTTCATCTTGGCTTCTTTTAAAAACAATGTAAGCAAGGGTTACTCCAAGCGGAGTCTCCCTTTTTTCCAAAAATTGGGCCACACAGACACCCACCCCATCAGTGGCAGCACTTGGGCCCTAGTTGCAAACAGGATGTTTTGATTTGCATCAAGCACATTCAAAAATACGCCATTCTTATCCGTCCCCAGGATGACACCGGGGTAGGTAGCAAAGTCTTTCCTGATCCCAGCTCTGTTCATCTTGGCTTCTTTTAAAAACACATCAAGCAAGGGTTACTCCAAGCGGAGTCTCCCTTTTTTTCCAAAAATTGGGCCACACAGACACCCACCCCATCAGTGGCAGCACTTGGGCCCTAGTTGTACACTTCACAGCTACATTTGCATCAATCACATTCAAAAATACCCCATAATTAACCGTCCCCAGGATGACACCGGGGTAGGTAGCAAAGTCTTTGCTGACCCATGACTTGTTCATCTTGGCTTCTTTTAAAAACAATGTAAGCAAGGGTTACTCCAAGCGGAGTCTCCCTTTTTTCCAAAAATTGGGCCACACAGACACCCACCCCATCAGTGGCAGCACTTGGGCCCTAGTTGCAAACAGGATGTTTTGATTTGCATCAAGCACATTCCAAATCCACAAGCATTTACTCTCCCCAGGATGACACAGGGGTAGTAAATTCCTTCTGGATCCATGACTTGTTCATTTTGATGAACGTCAGTCTGTCCACATTGTCACTGGACAGACGCGTGCGCTTATCTGTCAGCACACACCCAGCAGCACTGAATACACGTTCAGAGACAACGCTGGCAGCTGGACACGACAAAATCTCCAAGGCGTAACTGGAGAGCTCTGGCCATTTTTCTATGTTTGAAGCCCAAAAGGAGCAAGGCTCCAGTTGCACAGTCATGGCATCGATGTTCATTTGGAGATACTCCTGTATCATCCTCTCCAGCCGTTGAGTATGTGTCAGACTTGTTGTCTCTGGTGGCCTTGCAAAAGAGGGTCTAAAAAAATTATGAAAAGATTCCATAAAATTGCTGTTACCGGCACCAGATACGGTCCTACTGGTACGGGTAGACTGGTGAAGATGACGAGACCGTCCCATGTTTGTCAAGTTACAACTGGGAGATTCCCTCCCTGCACCTGCACGGTTGTTTGGTGGAAAAGCCGAGCTAAGATCGAGTAACAGCTTCTGCTGATACTCCTGCATACGTGCGTCCCTTTCTATGGCTGGAATTATGTCACAAAATTTGGACTTGTACCGGGGATCTAATAGTGTGGCAATCCAGTAGTCATCATCACTTCTAATTTTGACAATACGACTGTCATGTTGGAGGTAGTGCAACAAAAAGGCACTCATGTGTCTTGCGCAGCCATGCGGACCAAGTCCACGCTGTGTTTGTGGCATAGAGGTGCTACCCGTTCTTTCTTCCTCTGACATCTCCCCCCAACCTCTTTCAACTGAAATTTGACCAAGGTCTCCCTCATCCGCTGAGTCTTCCATGTCCATGGACAGTTCGTCCTCCATTTCTTCATGTTCTCCTGCACCTTGCTCAACATTTCGCCTGCTACTATGCGCCCTTGTCGATCCCTGTTCCCCATGGTCCCATGCCTGCTGCGTTGGTGATGATGAACGTCTGGACCTTGGTGATGTTGTTGTCCCTTGCACATATGAATCCTCCTGTAGTTCCTCCCCTTCATGTTGTCCCACCCCCTGACTCCGAATAGTGTTTAGCGTGTGCTCCAGCATGTAAATGACTGGAATCGTCATGCTGATAATGGCATTGTCAGAGCTAAACATATTCGTCGCCATGTCGAAACTGTGCAGAAGGGTGCATAGGTCCTTGATCTGAGACCACTCCATCAGGGTGATCTGCCCCACCTCTGCATCTCGTTGGCCCAGGCTATACGTCATGACGTATTGCACCAGGGCTCTGCGGTGCTGCCACAGTCGCTGTAACATGTGGAGAGTTGAATTCCAGCGTGTCGCCACATCGCATTTCAGGCGATGAACCGGCAGGCCGAAAGACTTCTGTAGCGATGCAAGTCGCTCAGCTGCGGCGCTTGAACGCCGGAAGTGAGCAGACAGTTTTCGTGCCCTGTTCAGAAGGCCATCTAGGCCGGGATAGTGTGTTAAAAATTGCTGCACGACAAGGTTCAACACGTGAGCCATACAAGGTACGTGTGTCACCTTGCCCAGGCGAAGGGCCGCACCCAGGTTTGCAGCATTGTCGCACACGGCCTTACCAGGCTGCAGGTTGAGTGGAGACAACCATTTATTAAACTCGGACCGCAGAGCTGACCACAACTCCTCAGCTGTGTGACTCTTATTACCAAGACATGTCAAGCTAAAGACCGCTTGATGCCGTTGCGCTCGGCTGCCAGCATAGTAATGAGGCGTGCGTGATTCCTTCTGCGCAGTGAGAACGCTGGTGGCCTGACCAGGCAGGCTTGGGGCGGAGGTGGAGGACCCAGATGAGGTGGAGGATGCAGAAGCTGTGGCGGAACTTGGACAGACAGAGGATTGACACACAAGTCGTGGGGACGGCAAGACTTGTGCAGCAGACCCTTCACCATCTATCACCATAGTTACCCAGTGCCCAGTCAGCGACATGTAACGTCCCTGTCCATGCTTACTGGTCCAAGTATCGGTGGTGAAATGCACCCGTTCACACACAGAGTTTCTCAAGGAAGCGGTGATGTTGTGTGCGACATGCTGGTGTAGCGCGGGCACACCTTTCTTAGAGAAGTAGTGGCGACTAGGCATCTGGTACTGGGGCACAGCGACAGACATAAGGTCTCTAAAATCCTGTGTGTCCACTAGGCGGAAAGGCAGCATTTCGGTAGCCAACAGCTTACAGAGGGATAGAGTCAACCTCTTAGCTTTGTCATGGGTCGGAGGAAGTGGCCTTTTATTTGACCACATCTGAGGGACAGAGATCTGGCTGCTGTGTGTAGACGGTGTTGAGTAGGGTGTCCCTGGAAAAATGCAGGTTTGTGAGGAAAGTGCAGGCGGAGACATGATGTTGCCTTCATCCAACGTTGGTGCTATCGATGTCTGAGAGAGCTGTACACACTCACTTGTTTCCCCTTCCAAACCAACTGACGACCTTACAAGCAAACTGCCTGTTGCGGTTACAGTGGTGGAAGTTTTGCGTGGAAAAACAGGTGTGACAGCTGTCCCCACAGTCCTAGAAGATGAAGAGCGCGCGGATGCACTGGAAGGGGCGGGCGGTGGATGGTTCGCTCCGCTAGCCGGCATTGCAGCACGGTGAGCTTCCCACCGGGACTTATGATATTTATTCATGTGACGATTCATGGAAGAAGTTGTCAAACTGCTGAGGTTTTGACCTCTACTAACAGAATCATGACAAATGTTACATATCACATGAGTTGGGCGATCTTTTTCGATGTGAAAAAAGGCCCAGGCTAGGCAAGGCTTAGAGGCCATGCGACCTGTTGATCCACCCCGAATAATGCTCATAGGCAGAGTGGTGGCTGAGGATGCAGTTGTAGACGTGCTACCAGTGCTCCGACTCTGTCCAGGAAGGCGCAAGGTAACTTCGTCGTCGGTTGCATCCTCCTCCACCGCCTCTGTTGACCTCCTCGAGTGCCTGACTGGGGGTTGACAGTAGGTGGGATCTAGAACGTCATCATCAATTGTTGTGTTCGCACTCCCCTCCCCCTCAGACCGAGCCTCTTCTTGCCCTGACCGAATATTTAAGTTGTCATCCCAATCGGGTATCTGCGTCTCATCTTCATCAGTATGTTCCTCATTGTCTATAACCACAGGTGTTACAGTTTGTGACAAAGGGTCAACATTATGCTCAGAAACTTGGTCCTCACGGCCTGAATCTGAGTCACAAAGGTTCTGGGCATCACTGCAGACCATTTCCTGTTCTGTACTCACTGTAGCTTGGGAGCAGACCTCTGATTCCCAGGCTATAGTGTGACTGAACAGCTCTGCAGACTCAGCCATCTCAGTTCCACCATACTGTGCAGGGCTGATGGAGACTTCAGAGCTGGGAGAAATCAAGTGTGATTGCGATGACAACTCAGAGGAATGGTGTTTTTTGGATGCGGTACTTGAAGTGGCTGAGAGGGCACTTGTTGGACCACTTGAGATCCATTCAAGCATTTTCCTTTTTTGCCCATCATCTACCTTTGTTCCTCTTGTTCGTGTCCGTAAAAAAGGGAGCACATCGGATTGTCCACAATAAGTAGTAGACATCTTACTTTTGCTAGTAGATGGTCTATCTTCAGCAGATGATAATGGAGCTTTGGCACCTTCCCCACTGACAAAACCTTTTTTGCCTTTTCCACCACGCCTCTTCCCCTTTCCACCAGCATCTGTCATTTTGCCACTCATGTTGATTGCGACAAGATTGTGGACTGAAAATGTGGTAGTAAAAATTGAGAGGTGGTGAAGATTGCAGTGGTGGTCTAGCTTTATTAACAGCAGAATAATAAAGAATAAATATCCCTGACAATGTAACTTAGTTATAATTCGTTGGAGTGTGCAACGCAGGCAGACGTGCTGCAAATGTCTTGGCACTAGTGGGACTATAGCAAAGTCCAATAGCCACGTATAGGATGCCACTAGGTTCACTGAGTGTGTGCTAGTATAATGGCTTAGTTATAATTAGTTGGAGTGTGCAACGCAGGCAGATGCGCTCTGCAAATGTCTTGGCACTAGTAGGACTATAGCAAAGTCCAATAGCCACGTATAGGATGCCACTAGGTACACTGAGTGTGTGCTAGTATAATGGCTTAGTTATAATTAGTTGGAGTGTGCAACGCAGGCAGACGTGCTGCAAATGTCTTGGCACTAGTGGGACTATAGCAAAGTCCAATAGCCACGTATAGGATGCCACTAGGTACACTGAGTGTGTGCTAGTATAATGGCTTAGTTATAATTAGTTGGAGTGTGCAACGCAGGCAGACGTGCTGCAAATGTCTTGGCACTAGTGGGACTATAGCAAAGTCCAATAGCCACGTATAGGATGCCACTAGGTACACTGAGTGTGTGCTAGTATAATGGCTTAGTTATAATTAGTTGGAGTGTGCAACGCAGGCAGACGTGCTGCAAATGTCTTGGCACTAGTGGGACTATAGCAAAGTCCAATAGCCACGTATAGGATGCCACTAGGTACACTGAGTGTGTGCTAGTATAATGGCTTAGTTATAATTAGTTGGAGTGTGCAACGCAGGCAGACGTGCTGCAAATGTCTTGGCACTAGTGGGACTATAGCAAAGTCCAATAGCCACGTATAGGATGCCACTAGGTTCACTGAGTGTGTGCTAGTATAATGGCTTAGTTATAATTAGTTGGAGTGTGCAACGCAGGCAGATGCGCTCTGCAAATGTCTTGGCACTAGTAGGACTATAGCAAAGTCCAATAGCCACGTATAGGATGCCACTAGGTACACTGAGTGTGTGCTAGTATAATGGCTTAGTTATAATTAGTTGGAGTGTGCAACGCAGGCAGACGTGCTGCAAATGTCTTGGCACTAGTGGGACTATAGCAAAGTCCAATAGCCACGTATAGGATGCCACTAGGTACACTGAGTGTGTGCTAGTATAATGGCTTAGTTATAATTAGTTGGAGTGTGCAACGCAGGCAGACGTGCTGCAAATGTCTTGGCACTAGTGGGACTATAGCAAAGCCCAATAGCCACGTATAGGATGCCACTAGGTACACTGAGTGTGTGCTAGTATAATGGCTTAGTTATAATTAGTTGGAGTGTGCAACGCAGGCAGACGTGCTGCAAATGTCTTGGCACTAGTGGGACTATAGCAAAGTCCAATAGCCACGTATAGGATGCCACTAGGTACACTGAGTGTGTGCTAGTATAATGGCTTAGTTATAATTAGTTGGAGTGTGCAACGCAGGCAGACGTGCTGCAAATGTCTTGGCACTAGTGGGACTATAGCAAAGTCCAATAGCCACGTATAGGATGCCACTAGGTACACTGAGTGTGTGCTAGTATAATGGCTTAGTTATAATTAGTTGGAGTGTGCAACGCAGGCAGACGTGCTGCAAATGTCTTGGCACTAGTGGGACTATAGCAAAGTCCAATAGCCACGTATAGGATGCCACTAGGTACACTGAGTGTGTGCTAGTATAATGGCTTAGTTATAATTAGTTGGAGTGTGCAACGCAGGCAGACGTGCTGCAAATGTCTTGGCACTAGTGGGACTATAGCAAAGTCCAATAGCCACGTATAGGATGCCACTAGGTTCACTGAGTGTGTGCTAGTATAATGGCTTAGTTATAATTAGTTGGAGTGTGCAACGCAGGCAGATGCGCTCTGCAAATGTCTTGGCACTAGTAGGACTATAGCAAAGTCCAATAGCCACGTATAGGATGCCACTAGGTACACTGAGTGTGTGCTAGTATAATGGCTTAGTTATAATTAGTTGGAGTGTGCAACGCAGGCAGACGTGCTGCAAATGTCTTGGCACTAGTGGGACTATAGCAAAGTCCAATAGCCACGTATAGGATAACACTAGGTACACTGAGTGTGTGCTAGTATAATGGCTTAGTTATAATTAGTTGGAGTGTGCAACGCAGGCAGACGTGCTGCAAATGTCTTGGCACTAGTGGGACTATAGCAAAGTCCAATAGCCACGTATAGGATGCCACTAGGTACACTGAGTGTGTGCTAGTATAATGGCTTAGTTATAATTAGTTGGAGTGTGCAACGCAGGCAGACGTGCTGCAAATGTCTTGGCACTAGTGGGACTATAGCAAAGTCCAATAGCCACGTATAGGATGCCACTAGGTACACTGAGTGTGTGCTAGTATAATGGCTTAGTTATAATTAGTTGGAGTGTGCAACGCAGGCAGACGTGCTGCAAATGTCTTGGCACTAGTGGGACTATAGCAAAGTCCAATAGCCACGTATAGGATGCCACTAGGTACACTGAGTGTGTGCTAGTATAATGGCTTAGTTATAATTAGTTGGAGTGTGCAACGCAGGCAGACGTGCTGCAAATGTCTTGGCACTAGTGGGACTATAGCAAAGTCCAATAGCCACGTATAGGATGCCACTAGGTACACTGAGTGTGTGCTAGTATAATGGCTTAGTTATAATTAGTTGGAGTGTGCAACGCAGGCAGACGTGCTGCAAATGTCTTGGCACTAGTGGGACTATAGCAAAGTCCAATATCCACGTATAGGATGCCACTAGGTTCACTGAGTGTGTGCTAGTATAATGGCTTAGTTATAATTAGTTGGAGTGTGCAACGCAGGCAGATGCGCTCTGCAAATGTCTTGGCACTAGTAGGACTATAGCAAAGTCCAATAGCCACGTATAGGATGCCACTAGGTACACTGAGTGTGTGCTAGTATAATGGCTTAGTTATAATTAGTTGGAGTGTGCAACGCAGGCAGACGTGCTGCAAATGTCTTGGCACTAGTGGGACTATAGCAAAGTCCAATAGCCACGTATAGGATGCCACTAGGTACACTGAGTGTGTGCTAGTATAATGGCTTAGTTATAATTAGTTGGAGTGTGCAACGCAGGCAGACGTGCTGCAAATGTCTTGGCACTAGTGGGACTATAGCAAAGTCCAATAGCCACGTATAGGATGCCACTAGGTACACTGAGTGTGTGCTAGTATAATGGCTTAGTTATAATTAGTTGGAGTGTGCAACGCAGGCAGACGTGCTGCAAATGTCTTGGCACTAGTGGGACTATAGCAAAGTCCAATAGCCACGTATAGGATGCCACTAGGTACACTGAGTGTGTGCTAGTATAATGGCTTAGTTATAATTAGTTGGAGTGTGCAACGCAGGCAGACGTGCTGCAAATGTCTTGGCACTAGTGGGACTATAGCAAAGTCCAATAGCCACGTATAGGATGCCACTAGGTACACTGAGTGTGTGCTAGTATAATGGCTTAGTTATAATTAGTTGGAGTGTGCAACGCAGGCAGACGTGCTGCAAATGTCTTGGCACTAGTGGGACTATAGCAAAGTCCAATAGCCACGTATAGGATGCCACTAGGTTCACTGAGTGTGTGCTAGTATAATGGCTTAGTTATAATTAGTTGGAGTGTGCAACGCAGGCAGATGCGCTCTGCAAATGTCTTGGCACTAGTAGGACTATAGCAAAGTCCAATAGCCACGTATAGGATGCCACTAAAAAACACTTAGTGTGTGCAAGTATAATGGCTTAGTTATAATTAGTTGGAGTGTGCAACGCAGGCAGATGCGCTCTGCAAATGTCTTGGCACTAGTGGGACTATAGCAAAGTCCAATAGCCACGTATAGGATGCCACTAGGTACACTGAGTGTTTGCTAGTAAAATTGCTTAGTTTAAAAAAGTTGTAGTGTGCAATGCAGGCAGACGTGCTCTGCAAATGTCTTTGCACTAGTGGGACTATAGCAAAGTCCAATAGCCACGTATAGGATGCCACTAGGTACACTGAATGTTTGCTAGTATAATGGCTTACTTAGAATGAGTTGGAGTGTGCAGAGGACAAGAGGGTACAGTGGCAGGATTGTGGGGCTCTGGGTAGAGGAATGGAAGCCTGCCTTTCTATTCCCTCCTAATGGTGAAATGCAGGGAGGAAATCCCTGACCTGGGCTACACAGACGCTGTTGCTGTTTGCAGGACCTGTCACTTATGGCTCTATGACCCTGCCGCTTTGAGCCCTTAAAAGGACTGCTAGAATGTGCTCTCCCTAAGCTGTCTAACGCTGTGTATGCAGCGCATACAGCTGTATCGGCTATAGGACTCAGGAGGACGGAGCTGCGACACTGATGTCTGACACCAAAGACGCAGAAGGCAGATAATGGCGTTCGTGAAGAAAATGTCCGGTTTTATAATGCAGGGACATGTGACATGCAGATCCTATCACACATGCCGTTGCTTCTCTGGCTCAAAGTCCACTTAGGTGTGTGTGTGTCTGTGATTGGCTGACATGCTGGCCCGCCCCACAAGACGCGCGCGCTTAGGGAAGGAAGACAAGAAAAAAAAAATGGCGATCGCCATTATAGAAACAGCAGTGATCTGAAGGCGCTGTTCACGCACACTATACACTGAAATGTGATAATAGTTTGATTCACAGAGTGACTTACACTATTACAGCAGAAACCAAGCTAGGATTTAGCTGTTTTTTGGCTGCTAGAACCGTTCTCGAACGTTTCTAGAACTATCGAGCTTTTGCAAAAAGCTCGAGTTCTAGTTCGATCTAGAACATGCCCCAAAATCACTCGAGCCGCGAACTGGAGAACCACGAACCACGAACCGCGCTCAACTCTAGACACCACCGCTGCTCTGGACGGGGATCCCGGGAGCGATGACAGGGAGCAGCTTGGATGTTGGCTCTCCCCTCCGTGGGTAGGGGGTTGGTTGTCCCAGGGCCCGGTGAGGGGTAGGGAATGGATGGCAGGCGGGTTACGGGGCCTGGTGAGGTGCAGGGTCGCGGGGGCAGCACTGTGCCGCACGGCACGGTGGTACTCACTCAGCCAATGATGAAGACACAGTTCTTGGTAAAACACACGGCTTAATGGATGGGTCCCACAGACGGCTGCAGTGGTTTCTGCTCCTGGTAGGTTGATGGTGACTGCCTTTCCCTGCACCTGTGTAGTGTGTACGGTTCCAATGGGTTCCCACCAGTAACCCGCTCCCCAGCTTGGATGTGTGCTGAAGGATCCCCTTTTGCCCGCAGGCTCTGGCCCTGGGAACTGTAGCCTTGGCGGTGGCTCTGTTTCCCTCTCTCGGTTGGACTGTTGCCTTCTGTCGGGACTTGGCTGCTGGGAAACCCATGAGGTTCCCTTCGCTAATGGATTTGACAAATTGCACGGCGACTCCTAGACTTGTCGGGGTCCGTAAGCCCCTGCCGGATGGTGCTGGCTTCTCTTTGCGTACCGGTCCACGGTCCTTACGGCTAGCTCCAATAGGCCTCTCCTGCAGACGGTCACCACCGTCTGCCAACCTTGCTGTTCCGTCCGGGCCACACACCCGGACCAACTTCAGACTGCTCTCTTGCCACTTCACTTCCTCTCACTTTCTCCTCCAAACTCATCTGAACTGTTTTCCCGCCTCCAGGACTGTGAACTCCTCGGTGGGCGGAGACCAACCGCCTGGCTCCACCCCTTGGTGTGGACATCAGCCCCTGGAGGAAGGCAACAAGGATTTTGTTGGACTTCGGCTTCCGCTCTCTCCCACCCAAGTAACCTGGCCCTGATGCTGCCCCTAAGCAAATGGGCAGCATCCCTTGACCCCAGTCCAGCACAAGTTACCCGAGCGGGTTCTGTCCTTTTCAGGGGACCCACGTCCATGAGGAACCCCTGAAACCCCCAGAGGATCGCCACCGGTTCCGGTGGTGGCTGGGCCCCAGCCTGCTCCACTGCGGGCCCTTCCTCCAATCTGCCTCTCCGGAGGCGGTCACGGTAAAGCCATAAAAACATTTTTATTTACAGACCACAAGTTCGTGGTTGCCCTGCCAGTTCTCGGACTTGTCCGTAGTAGTTCCTACGCATAACATGTAAGGGGTCCCAACGGGAACCAGTTGCCGGCAACGACCGGTTCAATCAACGTAGTAATCAGGTGACATTTTCGGTTATCATTCACTTATCATTTTCAAAACTGTAAACGGTATTCTTAACACACAATGTCCCCCCCCCCTCTAAAGAGTAGTTTCCCTGTACCTAAGTGGGGGTCTACCTAGGTTGGGACGAGTGGAGCTTCGGGGTCCGGTGTCAGTGGTGACAGGCAGCGGGGGAGAGGGAACAATCAGTTCCTCTTCCCTGCTATCGTGTGGGGCAGGCGGAGGCATAAGGGAGCTAGGTACAGGTTCATCCCTGGGCACTGGCTCACGGTTCACCACTTCCATCACTTCCTCATCTACGGGTTGTGGGAACAGTATTACTGGAAGAATCACCGCGCCGTTCTGTATAGGCCAGTCTGCTGGAAAATCACCCATCATGGTGTGAATTACCTCCTTTTGCTTTCTCCGCCGGTCTGGGAACCGGAGCTTCAGCCGCTACCCTCAATGCTGGTGGGCACCTCTTTAGATGGTCCCGGGAAACTGTGGCTAGAGTTCCTCCTTGGTCACGGCTGATCTGATAAGCCTTCCCATTCTCCCATCCTGTGGGCTGTATGACATACGGGGTTTGTTCACATTGATCATCTAGCTTGTGGGTCCTCCTTTTCCTCTTCAGCACTACATCTCCAGGCTGGAAGGGACCATCAGACGCCTTCTGGTTGAAGCGCTGCTCTTGTTGTTCCCGACTTCGGCTCAAGTTCTTTTCAACATATTCCTGGACCTGTCGGTACTGCACCCTCCGCCCCGCCGAGTGTCCCATTCAGCTGTCGAAGGGAGTGCTTCCGGGGCCTCCAACCCCATTTCCAAATCCACTGGTAGCCGGCCGGGGCGAGCCCTCATCAGGTATGCTGGGGTGCACTTCGTTGAGCTGGAGGGGATGTTGTTGTACATATCGACCAGGTCAGGTAGCTTCTCCGGCCACAGGTTCCGCTCTTCTAGCGGCAACGTCTTAAGGAGGCCAAGGACCAGGTGGTTCATCTTTTCACACATGCCGTTGGTTTGGGCATGGTAAGGCGTGGTCCGGATTTTCTTGCAGCCGTACAACTGGCAAAATTCTTGGAATACCTCCGCTTCAAAGGCCGGGCCTTGGTCAGTAAGCACCTTCTCAGGGTACCCATGTGGTCGGCAGAAATAAGCCTGGAACGCTCTAGCGGCGGTACGGCCGGTTAGGTCCTTGACTGGGACAACCACCATGAACCTTGAATAGTGGTCTACAATGGTTAGAGCGTAGGTGTACCCACTTCGGCTGGGGGTGAGCTTTACATGGTCCAGGGCAACCAGCTCCAGCGGTTGATGTGTAATGATCGGGTGTAGGGGCGCCTTCTGGCTGGCTTCGTCTTTCCTTCTCAGCGCGCAAGGGCCACATTCTCGGCACCAGGCCTCTACAGATTCTTGCATTCCACTCCAGTAGAACCGCTTCCTCAACGGCATCTCTAGTTTCTTCCATACGAAGTGCCCAGCACCATCATGGTATGCTTGCAGGATGGTGGGCACGTTAGCTTGGGGAATCACCAACTGGTGGATCTTCTCATGGGTCTTTGGGTTAATCAGCTCACGATACAACTTCCCCTGGTGTAGGTACAGCCGGGTCCGTTCTCGCCACAGGCGTTGGGCTTCGGCCGGAGCGGCAGGGTCTATTCCAGCAGCGCCTTGTTCCACCAGGATCTTGACTAGGCGGACAGCGGGTGCCTGGTCTTGAGCTTCCTGCCACTCCTGACTGGGAAGCGGGTCCAGGTTCACCCGTTGTTGATGGACATGCACCCTCTCAGTTGGCGGCTGGTGAAATGCAGGCAACTCAATCTCTTCGAGGTCATCATCCTCAGACCTTTCTTCTGACATGTGGGGCATCCGAGAAAGTGCATCTGCATTAACGTTGGCACGGCCGGCCCTGTACTTAATGGTGAAATCGTAGTTGGCTAGCCTGGCCACCCACCGCTGCTCCAACGCGCCCAGCTTGGCTGTGTCCAGGTGGGTCAGTGGGTTATTATCCGTGAAAGCGGTGAATTTAGCTGCTGCCAGGTAATGGCGGAACCGCTCGGTGATAGCCCACACCAGCGCTAGGAGCTCAAGCTTGAAGGAGCTGTAGTTCTCAGGGTTTCTTTCAGTTGGTCGAAGCTTTCGGCTAGCATAAGCAATCACTTTTTCCTTTCCGTCTTGGACCTGGGATAGGACTGCCCCCAAGCCCACATTGCTGGCATCGGTGTAGAGGATGAATGGGTGGCTGTAATCAGGGTACACTAGGATGTCCTCTCCGGTGAAGGCCGCTTTCAGCTGGCGAAAGGATTCCTCATGCCTTTCTTCCCACTCCAGGGGGGCTCCGAGGGGTCTACCACCTTTGGTCTGTCCCACGAGGAGGTCTTGCATGGGGGCAGTCATTTTCGTGTAACCCTTGATGAAGCGACGGTAATACCCCACCAGACCCAGAAACTGCCTCACCTCCCTCACTGTGGTCGGCCTCGGCCAGTCTTGGATGGCAGTGATTTTCTCAGGGTCAGGGGCGACACCTTCTGCACCCACCACATGCCCAAGGTACTGCACTCTGGGCTTCAGCAGATGACACTTTGAGGGCTTCAACTTCATCCCATACTTGGCAAGGGACGCGAACACCTCGGACAGGTGCTCTAGGTGAGCCTCGTACGTCTGTGAGTACACAATCACATCATCTAAGTACAGCAGGATGGTCTCGAAGTTTAGGTGTCCCAGACAACATTCCATCAGCCGCTGGAAGGTTCCAGGAGCGTTGCACAGCCCGAACGGCATACTGTTGAATTCACAGAGTCCCATAGGAGTGGTGAAGGCAGTTTTCTCTCGGTCCACGGGCGCCACGGCCACCTGCCAGTACCCGCTGGTGAGGTCAAGGGTAGAGAATTAGTTTGCGGTTCTCAGCGCGGCCAGGGACTCTTCAATACGGGGCAGAGGGTAAGCATCCTTATGTGTTATCTGGTTAATCTTCCGGTAATCCACACACATCCGCATGGTGCCATCCTTCTTCTTAACCAGCACCAACGGGGCCGCCCAGGGACTACAGCTGTCCCTAATAACCCCTGCCTCCTTCATGTTCCTCAACATGTCTTTGGCGCATTGGTAGTGTGCAGGAGGAATAGGCCTATACCTCTCTTTAATAGGGGGGTGTTCCCCGGTGGGGATGTGGTGTTGGACCCCTTTAATCTGCCCAAAATCCAGAGGGTGTTTGCTAAAAACTCGCTCATATTCTCGTACCACCTGGTATACCCCTTCTTTGTGGTGTGTAGGGGTATCGTCAGTGCCCACGTGTAGCTCTTGGCACCACTCATCTAACTCTCCTAGGGACGGATGAGGACTGGCAGTAGGTGGTGAGATCGGGGGAACGGCCTCATGGATGGTGTGGGGATCTAGAGTGAGCAGCTTGGCAAGGGTAGCGTACCGGGGAAGCCTAACCTCTTCTTCCCCACAGTTCAGCACTCTCACAGGCACCCTTCCTTTACACCACCCCTCGGGCGGCCATCACTGTGGGCCAGTGTTCAGAGGGCATGGGTTCTACCATGGAGGGATAGTCTCACCCTTGGGGACCTACCGCTGCCCTACACCAAATCATCATCTCACTCCTGGGAGGCACAATCAAAGGGGCCGCATCCATCACACTCACTCCTCCAATCTCTCTCCCTGTTAAGTTCACATGCTGGCGATACATCAGGGCCTTGATCTCCCGCTGCACCGCTCTCTGTCTGCTCCCTGCCGCTGTGGCGGCCAGCTGCTGCAGTAGGGTCAGCACATCACTCATTTAGTGCTCCATCACATTGGTCCCTAGCACCACTTTCGGGTCATGATCACTGGGTTCATTCATTACCACGATCATTCCCTGGTGTTGCAGTTCAGCTCGTCCCACAGTCATGGCCACTTGTTTGTACCCCACTTGGATCAATGGGAGCCCGTCAGCAGCAATCAGTGTCATGCTACCATCAGGGGGGGCGAGTTCGTCCTTCCGCCAATACCGTTGATACAGTGTGTATGGTATGGTGGTTACATGAGATCCAGTGTCCAGGAGAGCCATCACCGGTATGCCGTCCACGGCCACGGGGATGATGGGCCGGGCTCCGATGTACCGGTCCCGCCAGTCTGGGGGGCCATGGGGTTCTACTCCTGAGGATTGGCCCGTGGCCCCAGGGGTTGCTCGTTTAACGGACACGGTCGGGAGTAGTGGCCGGGTTTACTGCACCTGTAACAAATCGGGGGTCCATACCGTGAGTCATTGGCCCTTCTCCGCTGCATCCAGGGGACGTCCTCAGGGCAGTCGGCGGGCTGCATCTTCGCCGGGGGCTGGGATCTGGTCAGAGGCTGAAGTGCGGCGAGGATCTTGGCGAGGTCTCCATCCATGCGGCGGACCTGAGCAGCCAGTTCTTCTATCGTTCCGCTTGGGGCTGTAGGTACTGGAGATGCTGGTAGGGCAGGGGCCACCACGACGGGAGGCGTCTCAGCTGGCCATGGGGCTGGCTCTGGGACTTCCGATGCTGGGGGTTGCAGAGCTTTAATGGCCCGTTCCTTTAACACAGCAAAGTCCACATCCGGGTGTTCCAGGGCCCACAGCCGAAGTTGTTTGCCGTCCTCCGAGGACCTCATCCCCTGCACAAACTGCTCGCTTAACATTTTATTGCTGTCCGCACTGTTGATGGTGTCCACCCGCTTCAGTGTGCGGAGGGCAGTTTGCAGGCGCAAGGCATAGTCACGAATACTATCCGTAGGCCGTTGCCGGCATTTGTAAAACTGCATCCGCAACTCTGCTTCAGTACAGGTCTCAAAGGCAGTCTGCAGCTTCTCAAAGATGGTGGCTACAGAGGACCGGTCCCCCTCGGCCCAGGTCTCCGCCTCCTGCTCAGCCGCGCTGGTTATCTGCCCCAGCACTAGCACTGCACGTTACTTATCAGTCAGGGGGTACAGTTCTAGAAGCGGACTAAGCTTCTTCCGGAAGACCTGCAAGGCGTCAGGTTTCCCATCGTACTGCGGCAGCCAGGCAGCCCCGGGCACATAGGGCAAGGAGAACGGCATCACCTGAGCGAGAGCTGGGGCTGCGGCACCCCCCGCCAGCGCGGCCGGGACCTGGGCGGGCCCGTTCCCATCTACGGGTGACGCTGCGGCTGCGTCCACCGCTCCTCCAGTGGCTCCGTCGGGCACAGACATCTTGTTTCCGCCCCCTTAGTCTCTTTCCGGCTCCTCCTCTACAGGGGCGGGGTTTAGGCCTTCGCGCCTCCACTGCTCGAGGAGACGCTCGAGCGGGAATTTTTCGCGCCCAAAATGGCGGCTTCTCCAAATTTTCGGCCGGACACATCCGGCGGTCACAAGGCGCACCTCTACCAGACGGCAGAGCGGTAAGATCCTGTTCGTGACGCCAAGTTGTCGCGGGTGGAGGAGGTGCGCTGCGCTTACCCACTGCTCGGGTCCGGCTGCTGCTGCTACTGCTGCTCGGTGGTGGCTCGAGCAGTGGGCCGGGGCCTCGAGCGGCGCTCCTCGCCCGTGAGTGAAAAGGGGGGTTGATTGTGGTGATTGGATATTGTCCGTGACGCCACCCACGGTTGTGGTGAGGTTGTGACACCACCACTGCTCTGGACGGGGATCCCGGGAGCGATGACAGGGAGCAGCTTGGATGTTGGTTCTCCCCTCCGTGGGTAGGGGGTTGGTTGTCCCGGGGGCCGGTGAGGGGTAGGGAATGGATGGCAGGTGGGTTACGGGGCCTGGTGAGGTGCAGGGTCACGGGGGCAGCGCTGTGCGGCACGGCACGGTGGTACTCACTCAGCCAATGATGAAGACACAGTTCTTGGTAAAACACACGGCTGGATGGACGGGTCCCACAGACGGCTGCGGTGGTTTCTGCTCCCGGTAGGTTGATGGTGACTGCCTTTCCCTGCACCTGTGTAGTATGTACGGTTCCAATGGGTTCCCACCGGTAACCCGCTCCCCAGCTTGGATGTGTGCTGAAGGAGCCCCTTTTGCCCGCAGGCTCTGGCCCTGGGAACTGTAGCCTTGGTGGTGGCTGTGTTTCCCTCTCTCGGTTGGACTGTTGCCTTCTGTCGGGACTTGGCTGCTGGGAAACCCAGGAGGTTCCCTTCGCTAACGGATTTGACAAATTGCACGGCGACTCCTAGCCTTGTCGGGGTCCGTAAGCCCCTGCCGGATGGTGCTGGCTTCTCTTTGCGTACCGGTCCGGTACCGCCGGGCCACCGCCCGTCCACGGTCCTTACGGCTAGCTCCAATAGGCCTCTCCTACAGACGGTCACCACCGTCTGCCAACCTTGCTGTTCCGTCCGGGCCACACACCCGGACCAACTTCAGACTGCTCTCTTACCACTTCACTTCCTCTCACTTTCTCCCCCAAACTCATCTGAACTGTTTTCCCGCCTCCAGGACTGTGAACTCCTCGGTGGTCGGAGACCAACTGCCTGGCTCCACCCCCTGGTGTGGACATCAGCCCCTGGAGGAAGGCAACAAGGATTTTGTTTGACTTTGGTGTGCCTAACCGGGAGTGTGGGGTGTGTTGGTGTAGTGCTTGTGACGTCCTGGCTTGTCCAGGGCGCCACAGATCCATGACTTGTTCATTTTGATGAATGTTAGTCTGTCCACATTGTCACTGGACAGACGCGTGCGCTTATCTGTCAGCACACACCCAACAGCACTGAAGACACGTTCAGAGACAACGCTGGCAGCTGGACACGACAAAATCTCCAAGGCGTAAGTGGAGAGCTGTGGCCATTTTTCAAGATTTGAAGCCCAAAATGAGCAAGGCTCCATTTGCAAAGTCATGGCATTGATGTTCATTTGGAGATACTCCTGGGAGATTCACTCCCTGCACCACGGTTGTTTGGTGGAAAAGCCGAGCTAAGATAGAGTAACAGTTTCTGCTGATACTACTGCATACGTGCGTCCCTTTCTATGGCTGGAATTATGTCGCAAAATTTGGACTTGTACCGGGGATCTAATAGTGTGGCAAGCCAGTAGTCATCATCACTTCTAATTTTGACAATACGAGGGTCATGTTGGAGGTAGTGCAGCAAGAAGGCGCTCATGTGTCTTGCGTAGCCATGCGGACCAAGTCCACGCTGTGTTTGTGGCATAGAGGTGCGAACCATTCTTTCTTCCTCTGACATCTCCCCCCAACCTCTTTCAACTGAAATTTGACCAAGGTCTCCCTCATCCGCTGAGTCTTCCATGTCCATGGACAGTTCGTCCTCTATTTCTTCATGTTCTCCTGCACCTTCCTCAACATTTTGCCTACTACTATGCGCCCTTGTTGATCCCTGTCCCCCAAGGTCCCATGCCTGCCGCGCTGGTGATGATGAACGTCTGGACCTTGGTGATGTTGTTGTGTCTTGCGCATATGAATCCTCCTGTAGTTCCTCCCCTTCCTGTTGTCCCACCCCCTGACTCTGAATAGTGTTTAGCATGTGCTCCAGCATGTAAATGACTGAAATTGTCATGCTGATAATGGCATTGTCAGCGCTAAACATATTCGTCGCCATGTCGAAACTGTGCAGAAGGGCGCATAGGGCCTTGATTTGAGACCACTCCATCAGGGTGATTTGCCCCACCTCTGCATCTCGTTGGCCCAGGCTATACGTCATGATTAGTGATGAGCGAGTATGCTTGTTACTACTCTGTACTCGCACGAGTATCACTGTACTCTGGCTACTCGGCGGGTACCGAGTAATTTCGCGATACTCGTGCTGTACTCGTGGTCTTCATCTTTGCATGTTGGCGCTCTTTTGAGAGCCAGCCCTCATGCAGGGATTGGCTGGCAGACCACTGCAATGCCACAGCCCTGTTAGTTGTGGAATTGCAGTGATTGGCCGGCCTGCACAGGGTGACCGAGCCTTTATACCGGCGGGCGCGCTGTGCTCTGCACTCAGCCATCTCATATTCCCTGCTTTCCACGCCCACAGGCGCCTATGATTGGTTGCAGTGAGACACGCCCCCACGCTGAGTGACAGGTGTCTCACTGCACCTAATCACAGCAGCCCGTGGGCGTGTCTATACTGTGCAGTGAAATAAATAATTTAAAAAAACGGCGTGTGGTCCCCCCAATTTTAATACCAGCCAGATAAAGCCATACAGCTGAAGGCTGGTATTCTCAGGATGGGGAGCCCCACGTTATGGGGAGCCCCCCACCCTAACAATATCAGTCAGCAGCCGCCCAGAATTGCCGCATACATTAGATGCGACAGTTCTGGGACTGTACCCGGCTCTTCCCGATTTACGCTAGTGCGTTGGCAAATCGGGGTAATAAGGAGTTAATGGCAGCCCATAGCTGCCACTAAATCCTAGATTAATCATGTCAGGCGTCTCCCCGAGATTCCTTCCATGATTAATCTGTAAATTACAGTTAAAAAACACACACACCAGAAAAATCCTTTATTAGAAATAAAAAACAATAACAAAGTCCCTCATCACCAATTTATTAACCCCGACAAACCCTCCATGTCCGACGTACTCCACAGTCCTCCAGCGTCGCGTCCAGCTCTGCTACATTCAGGTGACAGGAGCTGCAGAATACACCGCCGCTCCGGTCAGCTTCACACAGCAACTGAGGTGAGTAGCGCGATCAGCTGCTGTCAGTCAGGTAACTCACGGCCACCGCTGGATCCAGCGGTGCCGCGATTAACCTCAGTGACAGCAGCTGATCGCTATACTCACCTCAGTTGCTGCATGGAGCTGACCGGAGCGGCGGTGAGTAGCGCGATCAGCTGAGCTGTCACTGAGGTTACCCGCGGCCACCGCTGCATCCACCGCTGGATCCAGGTAACCTCAGTGACAGCTCAGCTGATCGCTATACTCACCTCAGTTGCTGTGTGAAGCTGACCGGAGCGGCGGTGTATTCTGCAGCTCCTGTCACCTTCATGCAGCACAGCTGGACGCGACGCTGGAGGTCCGTGGATTACGCCGGACATGGAGGGTTTGTCGGGGTTAATAAATTGGTGATGAGGGACTTTGTTAGTGTTTTTTATTTCTAATAAAGGATTTTTCCGGTGTGTGTGTTTTTTAACTGTAATTTACAGATTAATCATGGAAGGTATCTCATAGACGCCTGACATGATTAATCTAGGATTTAGTGGCAGCTATGGGCTGCCATTAACTCCTTATTACCCCGATTTGCCAACGCACTTGGGTAAATCGGGAAGAGCCGGGTACAGTCCCAGAACTGTCGCATATAATCTATGCGGCAATTCTGGGCGGCTGCTGACTGATATTGTTAGGCTGGGGGGCTCCCCATAACGTGGAGCTCCCCATCCTGAGAATACCAGCCTTCAGCCGTATGGCTTTATCTGGCTGGTATTAAAATTGGGGGGAAGGCACGCCGTTTTTTTTAATTATTTAATTATTTATTTCACTGCACAGTATACACACACACACACCGACTGCTGTGTTTGGGTGCAGTGAGACACCTGTCACTCAGCGTGGGGGCGTGACTCACTGCAACCAATCATAGGCGCCGAAAAGCAGGAAAGCAGGGAATACGAGATTGTTTAATGAGCGGCCGGCTTTTTCAAAAGAGGATAAGCCGCCGGAGTTTAGTGAACAGCTGTGCAGCGCCGCGGCAGTGATCGGGGAACGGTAAGTAAGAGAGAGGGGGGGAGAATGACCGACAGACTGTGAGAGGGGGACAGACAAGACAGAGAGAGACCGACAGAGCGAGACCGACCGACGGGAGATAGAATGAAAAAAAAAAAATGACCGACCTCACTAGTAAAAAGCACAAAACGTTTGTTTTGGACATCGGAGTGCCACACAATGTTTTACGTAAAATCTTTCTTGTATTAATCTCAAAAAGTAACATAGACCAGCTCTATCTCTCTATTGGGTATGTGCCCTTAACATTTCATTTTGGTGTCATTTTGGAAGGTTTTCTGGTGAGTCCGTAAAAATGGCGTAAAACTCGGACAAAATTGTTCACAGCTGTGACTTTTGAGTGATAAATGCTTCAAGGGGTCTTCCCCATGCTGTTGCCATGTCATTTGAGCACTCTTCTGAGACTTTTGTGACATTTTTAGGGTTTCTACATGCTGCCGGGGGTCATTTCATAAAAATACTCGGGTCTCCCATAGGATAACATTGGGCTCGGTGCTCGGGCCGAGTACACGAGTATCTTGGGATGCTCGGTCCGAGCCTCGAGCACCCGAGCTTTTTAGTACTCGCTCATCACTAGTCATGATGTATTGTACCAGGGCTCGGCGGTGCTGCCACAGTCGCTGTAACATGTGGAGAGTCGAATTCCAGCGTGTCGGCAAATCGCATTTCAGGCGATGAACCGGCAGGCCGAAAGACTTCTGGAGCGATGCAAGTCGCTCAGCAGTGGTGGTTGAACGGCGGAAGTGAGCAGACAGTTTTCGTGCCCAGTTCAGAAGGCCATCTAGGCCGGGATAGTGTGTTAAAAATTGCTGGACAACAAGGTTCAACACGTGAGCCATACAAGGCACGTGTGTCACCTTGCCCAGGCGAAGGGCCGCTCCCAGGTTTGCAGCATTGTCGCACACGGCCTTACCAGGCTGCAGATTGAGTGGAGACAACCATTTATTAAACTCAGTCTCCAGAGCTACCCACAACTCAGCCGCTGTGTGACAATTATTTCCAAGACATTTCAGGCTAAAGACCGCTTGATGCCTTTGCGCTCTGCTGCCAGCATAGTAATGAGGGGTACATGATTCCTTCTGCGCAGTTAGAACGCTGGTGGCCTGACCAGGCAGGCTTGGGGCGGAGGTGGAGGACCCAGATGAGGTGGAGGAGGCAGAAGCAGTGGCAGAACTTGGACAGAGGATTGACACACAAGTCGTGGGGACGGCAAGACTTGTGCAGCAGACCCTTCACCATCTATCACCATAGTTACCCAGTGCCTAGTCAGCGACATGTAACGTCCCTGTCCATGCTCACTGGTCCAAGTATCGGTGGTAAAATGCACCCGTTGACACACAGAGTTTCTCAAGGAAGCGGTGATGTTATGTGCGACATGCTGGTGTAGCGCAGGCACACATTTCTTAGAGAAGTAGTGGCGACTGGGCATCTGGTACTGGGGCACAGCGACAGACATAAGGTCTCTAAAATCCTGTGTGTCCACCAGGCGGAAAGGCAGCATTTCGGTAGCCAAGAGCTTACAGAGGGATAAAGTCAACCTCTTAGCTTTGTCATGGGTCGCAGGAAATGGCCTTTTATTTGTCCACATCTGAGGGACAGAGATCTGGCTGCTGTGTGTAGACGGTGTTGAGTAGGGTGTCCCTGAAAAAATGCAGGTTTGTGAGGAAAGTGCAGGCGTAGACATAATGTTGCCTTCATCCAACGTTGATGCTATCGATGTCTGAGAGAGCTGTACACACGCACTTGTTTCCCCTTCCAAACCAAATGACAACCTACCAAGCAAACTGCCTGTTGCGGTTACAGTGGTGGAAGTTGTGCGTGGAAAACCAGGTGTAACAGCTGTCCCCACAGTCCTAGAAGATGAAGAGCGCGCGGATGCACTGGAAGGGGCAGGCGGTGGATGGTTCGCTCCGCTAGACCTCATTGCAGCACGGTGAGCTTCCCACTGGGACATATGATATTTATTCATGTGACGATTCATGGAAGAAGTTGTCAAACTGCTGAGGTTTTTGCCTCTACTAACAGATTCCCAACAAATTTTACATATCACATGATTTGGGTGATCTTTTTCTATGTCAAAAAAGGTCCAGGCTAGGCAAGGCTTAGAGGGCATGCGACCCGCTGAGCCCCCCCGACTAGTGCTCAGAGGCAGAGTGGTGGCTGAGGATGCAGTTGTAGACGTGCTACCAGTACTACTCCTCTGTCCAGGAAGGCGCAAGGTAACTTAGTCGTCAGTAGCATCCTCCTCCACCGCCTCTGTTGACCTCCTCGAGTGCCTGACTGTGGGTTGACAGTAGGTGGGATCTAGAACTTCCTCATCAAGCGTTGTGTTTGCACTCCCCTCACCCTCAGACCAAGCCTCTTCCTGACGTGAACCAATATTTAAGTTGTCATCCCGATCTGGTATCTGCGTCTCATCGTCATCAGTATGTTCCTCATTGTCTATTACAACAGGTGTTTCAGTTTGTGAGTAAGGGTCAACATTATGCTCAGAAACTTGGTCATCACGGCCTGAATCTGAGTCACAAAGGTTCTGGGCATCACTGCAGACCATTTCCTGGTCTGTACTCACTGTAGCTGGAGAGCAGACCTCTGATTCCCAGGCTATAGTGTGACTGAACAGCTCTGCAGACTCAGGCATCTCAGTTCCACCATACTGTGCAGGGCTGATGGAGACTTCAGAGCTGGGAGAAAGCAAGTGTGATTGGGATGACAACTCCGAGGACTGGTGTTTTTTGGATGCGGTAGTTGAGGTGGCGGAGAGGGCACTTGTTGGACCACTTGAGATCCATTCAAGCATTTTCTTTTTTTGTCCATCATCTACCTTTGTTCCAGTTGTTCGTGTCCGTAAAAAAAGGGAGCACCGGATTGTCCACGGTAAGTAGTAGACATCTTACTTTTGCTGGAAGATGGTCTATCTTCAGCAGATGTTAATGGAGCTTTGCCACCTTCCCCATGGACAAACCCTTTTTTTCCTTTTCCAACACGCCTCTTCCCCTTTCCACCAGCATCTGTCATTTTGCCACTCATTTTGATTGCGACAAGATTGTGGTAGTAAAAATTGAGAGGTGGTGTAGATTGCAGCGGTGGTCTATCTTTATTAACAGCAGAATAAACAACAATAACTATCCTTGACAATGCAACTACGGTCCTTAAACTGGCAGCATAGTTTGCTAGTATAATGGCTTAGTAACAATGATTTTGAGTGTGCAATGCAGTGGTGCTGCAAATAGCTTTGCACCCGTGGGACACTAATGGAAGTCCAACAGCCACTTTTAGGATGCCACTAAGTTTACTCAGTGTTTGCTAGTATAATGGCTTAGTAACAATGAGTTTGAGTGTGCAATGCAGAGGTGCTGCAAATAGATTTGCACTAGTGGGACACTAATGGAAGTCCAACAGCCACTTTTAGGATGCCACTAAGTTTACTCAGTGTTTGCTAGTATAATGGCTTAGTAACAATGAGTTTGAGTGTGCAATGCAGAGGTGCTGCAAATAGATTTGCACTAGTGGGACACTAATGGCAGTCCAATAGCCACTTTTAGGATGCCACTATGTTGTTTGCTAGTATAATGGCTTAGTAACAATGAGCTTGAGTGTGCAAAGGGCAGGAGGGTACAGTGGCAGGGTTGTGGGTCAGTGTACAGGAAAGGAAGCCTCACTTTCTATCCCTCCTAATGGGGAAATGCAGCGAGGAAGTCCCTGACCTTAGCTACACAGACGCTGTTATCTTCTGTAGCTGTTAAAATCTGTTTCCACGGACCTGACTGTCACCTATGGCTCTGAGCCTGTTGTTATTAGCCCTTACAAGGGCTAATAGAAACTTCTATCTCTATTCTGTATAGCGCTGTGTGTACAGCGTACACAGCAGTATCGGAGACAGGAGCTACACCAGCGGTGACTGACACCCAGACGCAGAAGGCAGATAATGGCGTCCGGACGGGCAGATACCCATTTTTATAATGCAGGGACATGTGACATGGACATCCTATCACACATGCCGTTGCTTCTCTGGCTAAAAGTCCACTTAGCTGTGTGTGTGTCTGGGATTGGCTGACATGCTGGTGTGACGCCCTGGGCAAGCCAGGGGTCACAGGTCATCACACCACCACACCCTACATCCCAGTTAGGAACACCAAGGCTACTAAATCCTTGTTGCCTTCCTCCAGGGGCTGATGTCCACACCAGGGGGTGGGCCAGGCGGTTGGCTCCGCCCACCGAGGAGTACACAGCCCTGGAGGCGGGAAGAACCAGGCAGTTGAAGCCAGACTAGAGTCTGAGGAGGAGTGAAGTGAGGGAAGTAAAAGTGAGAGGAAGCAAGATAGAGTTTGGACAGTAAGAAGAACAGAGTCTAGTTAGGGAAGTGAAGAAGTAAACAACAGGAGAAGCTAAGTGAAGTGAAAGTGAAGTAGTAGTGGAGAAAAGAAGAAAAGAGTAAAAGTGAGAGCAGAAAGGCCTGAAGTCGGTCCGGCTAAGTGCAGGACAGTGTCAGCAAGGTCAGCAACAGCGGTGATTGTCTGGAGGGGGACTGCTCGGAGGTTGCTGGAAGGACCGCGGACGGGTAGTGGCCCGGCGGTCTGGAGCAGTATACGAAGGACAGTCAGCACCAAGGCAGGGGCCTCTCGGACCCCGGCAAGGCTAGGAGTCGCCATAATTTGCCAAATCCATCAGTGAACGGGACGTCTGTCTCCAAACAACCAAGTCCCGACTGAAGGCAAAAGTCCAACCATTAAGGAGGAACACCGCCACCGCCAGGGCACCAGTTCCTCGGGGCCAGCGTCTGCGGGCAAAGTAGGGCTCCTCCGGCCCATATCCAAGCCGGGGAGCGGGTTACCGGTGGGAACCCATCGCTACCAACACAGAAACATTAGGTGCAGGTCAAAGGGACATCACCGTTACCTACTGGGAGAGCGAGTGCAGCCGTCCGTGGGAACCGTCTTTCCAGCCGTGTGTTTTACCGAGAACTGTGTCACCGTCTCAGGCTGAGTGAGTACCACAGTGCCGGAAGGCACAGCGCTGCCCCCCGCGTCTCTGCTCCCACCAGGCCCTGCATCTCTCAACTCATCACTGGGCCCCGGGATCACCGACCCCCACCCACGGAGGGGCAACACAACAACTGACTGCTCCATACCATCCTTCCCGGGATCCCCATCCAGAGCAGCGGTGGTGCTAACAGATCACCACAACCGTGGGTGGCGTCACGGACAATATACTTTATCCCAAAACCCAATTCCCCCTTTCACTCACGGGCGAGGAGCGCCGCTCGAGACCCCCGGGATCCGGCCCACCGCTCGAGCCACCACTGAGCAGCAGCAGCCGGACCCGAGCAGTGGGGTGAGCGCAGTGCTGACACCCTCCTCCCCGCCCGCGACAACTTGGCATCACAAACAGGATCTTACCGCTCTGCCGTTGGGTAGAGGTGCGCCTTGTGACCGCCGGAGGTATCCGGCTGAAAAATTCCAGAAGTCGCCATCTTTGGCGCGAAAAGTTCCCGCTCGAGCGTCTTCTCGAGTAGCAGAGGCACGAAAGCCAAAACTCTGCCCCAATAAAGGAGGGGCCGGAGAGAAGCTAAGGGGGACGCGATGGCGGCTGGCTGCATGTGAGCGCAGCTATAAAAGCAGGGACGCCAGGACTCTGCAGTCACCCTGTTCCTGGAAGGAGTTGCCAGCAGAATGAGGATGCCGTCCCGAAGCACCGTAGCCCCCGCGCCGGGAACCGCGGCGTGGGTGGAAATCCGGACCGCGCAGCTCTACGTAAGGCTGCAGGTCAAGATGCAGCTCCTCATGGAGGATTGGGAGACCGACATGGCGGACGTTATAGCCACCGTGCGGAGACGCGAGGAGGAGGCGGAGGAAGGGAGGGTGAGTGACCCACGCCCCTATGTCCCCGAGGGACCGGTCGCTGCGGCTGAGGGACCCGGTCCAAGCCCTCTCCCTCCGCTGCCTTTCTCGCCACCCGTCTCGGAGGCCGTGACCCCGCCACTAGGCCCGCTACCACCGCAACCGGTAGCGATACCCAGCCCGTCCGCCCTAGCGGACCGACCTGTAGCTGGAGCCCGTAGCAAGTCGGAGGTGCTGCCATGGATGGCCCCAAAGTCTGCACCGGAGGCAGTCCCTGAGAAGTTCCCCGAGCCGGAGCTGATGACCCGTTCCGAGCTGAAGGCCCAACCGCGGAAGGCCCCTGTGCCCATCCCCCACACCTCGGCTGAGGTGGCGCCGGGTTGTCGCTGTAAGGCGGCGCCCAAGGCCAAGACACCGCGGGACCTGCCGCCCAGAGCCCTGACAGTGGGCAACGTCCAGGATGTCCCGCGGGGCCTGATCCGTGCACCGAAGCTCGCAGCAGCCCCGTATTGGGATAGGGAGCCGGTACTGCTGGGCCTGGAGATCGGTGAACGGGAGAGGAAGAAGGCCGAGCTGGTGGCCCGAGCGATAGGGGAGAAGGAAAATCTCCGCCAGGCCACGTTCCGTGTCCGGGGCCCGCTGTACGAGGGGCAGGTGAGGCGGTTTGATGTCCGCCGGGGCTATGGGTTTATAGATGAACCGGGCCTGGAGGCCGAAATGTTTGTAGCCCGGCGGGATGTAAATGCCCAACTGCCCGAGGAGCATCCCGGCCGCAACCTAATTCCGGGTGACATTGTCCAGTATACCCGGCACTGTGGAGAGAGGGGGTGGTTCGCCCTGGATGCCAAACTGAGGGGCAGCCAAGAGAGCAGAGTGAGTCCTGCACCCCCTCCCTCGGATGAAGCTGAAGGCCCGGAGTAGGGCAGCGGATGCCCGCTGCAGCAGTCCCCGTTGGGACCACCACTGAGTAGTTTAAAAGTTTGAAAAATGATAAGTGAAATGAAAACGAAGATTGACCTGATTAACCGTGATTGAACCGGCCGGAGCCGGCACCGTTGTCCCCGTGGGGACTGTTTAAAAATTGCTTAGCATGGGAACTATCCATGGACAAGCCCGTGAACTTGCAGGGCAACCACAAACGTTAAGTGGCTTGTAAATAAGTTAGTTTACCGTACCGTTTCCGCATTGCCGCCTCCGGAGAGGCAGGTTGGAGGGAGGGCCCTCAGCAGAGCAGGCTGGGGCCCAGCCACCACAGGAACTGGTGGCTACCCTCTGGAGGGGAAGGACAGATCCCGCTCGGGTGACTTGGTGCAGGACTTGGGTAAAGGGGTGCTGCCTGGGCTTTAGGGGCAGCATCAGGGCCAGGTTGCTTGGGTGGGAGAGAGCGGAAACCGTACCCGTAAAACCGTTTAGTAAAGTTTAAGAAATGAACCTCCCGCTGTGGGATGATGCCATGATTTATATACATGTTACCGTTTACTTTTATACATTTTCAGAAAATAAAACTGGTGTTGGACGGGCAGCCCGCGGACGGTCTGCATTTTGCTAAGGGGGAATGTGATGCCCTGGGCAAGCCAGGGGTCACAGGTCATCACACCACCACACCCTACATCCCAGTTAGGAACACCAAGGCTACTAAAATCCTTGTTGCCTTCCTCCAGGGGCTGATGTCCACACCAGGGGGTGGGCCAGGCGGTTGGCTCCGCCTACCGAGGAGTACACAGCCCTGGAGGTGGGAAGAACCAGGCAGTTGAAGCCAGACTAGAGTCTGAGGAGGAGTGAAGTGAGGGAAGTAAAAGTGAGAGGAAGCAAGATAGAGTTTGGACAGTAAGAAGAACAGAGTCTAGTTAGGGAAGTGAAGGAGTAAACAACAGGAGAAGCTAAGTGAAGTGAAAGTGAAGTAGTAGTGGAGCAAAGAAGAAAAGAGTAAAAGTGAGAGCAGAAAGGCCTGAAGTCGGTCCGGCTAAGTGCAGGACAGTGTCAGCAAGGTCAGCAACAGCGGTGATTGTCTGGAGGGGGACTGCTCGGAGGTTGCTGGAAGGACCGCGGACGGGTAGTGGCCCGGAGGTCTGGAGCAGTATACGAAGGACAGTCAGCACCAAGGCAGGGGCCTCTCGGACCCCGGCAAGGCTAGGAGTCACCATAATTTGCCAAATCTGTCAGTGAAGGGGACGTCTGTCTCCAAACAACCAAGTCCTGACTGAAGGCAAAAGTCAAACCATTAAGGAGGAACACCGCCACCGCCAGGGCACCAGTTCCTCGGGGCCAGCGTCTGCGGGCAAAGTAGGGCTCCTCCGGCCCATATCCAAGCCGGGGAGCGGGTTACCGGTGGGAACCCATCGCTACCAACACAGAAACATTAGGTGCAGGTCAAAGAGACATCACCGTTACCTACTGGGAGAGCGAGTGCAGCCGTCCGTGGGAACCGTCTTTCCAGCCGTGTGTTTTACCGAGAACTGTGTCACCGTCTCAGGCTGAGTGAGTACCACAGTGCCGGAAGGCACAGCGCTGCCCCCCGCGTCCCTGCGCCCACCAGGCCCTGCATCTCCCAACTCATCACTGGGGCCCGGGATCACCAACCCCTACCCACGGAGGGGCAACACAACAACTGGCTGCTCCATACCATCCTTCCCGGGATCCCCATCCAGAGCAGCGGTGGTGCTAACAGATCACCACAACCGTGGGTGGCGTCACGGACAATATACTTTATCCCAAAACCCAATTCCCCCCTTTCACTCACGGGCGAGGAGCGCCGCTCGAGACCCCCGGGATCCGGCCCACCGCTCGAGCCACCACTGAGCAGCAGCAGCCGGACCCGAGCAGTGGGGTGAGCGCAGTGCTGACACCCTCCTCCCCGCCCGCGACACTGGCCCGCCCCACTACACGCGCGCCCTTAGAGAAGGAAGACAAGGAAAAAAAAAATGGCGATCGCCATTATCGCAGCAGCAGTGATCTGAATGCGCTGTTCCCGCACACTATACGCTGAAATTTCATATTAGTGTGAGTCACAGAGTGACTTACACTATTACAGCGGAAAGCCAGCTAGTAATTAGCTTGACTTTTTTCTGCTAGAACCATTCTTGAACGTAACTAGAACTATCGAGCTTTAGCAAAAAGCTCGAGTTCTAGTTCGATCTAGAACACCCCCCAAAATCACTCGAACCGCGAACTGGAGAACCACGAACGGCGCTCAACTCTACTCTTAACAGTTGTTCTAGAGATGAGAAAGTGTGCTCAAACTTTTGGTCTGTACTGTATAAATATATAGTATACACAGTATATATAATATATATAGCTATATAGGGCTAATTTGTTAACATTTTTCATAGCTTGCTTCTTCAGTTTTAAAATAACTAACTTTTTCCTGCTCCTGAAATAGAAATAATTTTTGTACTGCTTTATAGTTTATCACTTCATTTAGCAAATTAATAAGCGCTTGATACTCTCCAAATATAGATAATTATTGCTTTACACCTTGTTAAAGACATACAGCAGTTTTGTTGCCTGTATATAAACACCAGCAAAGAAGTCATCTGATCCCAAATAAGGATAACTTTTGGATAATTTGTAAGAATCTAAAAAGACTAAAGAAATCTGGTACCGTAGCGTGTTGTTAAATAGGCTATTGGATCTCTCCTGTTAGCATGTGTTTTCCCTTAACCAAATCGGTTGAGGTTACTTCATATTACTGGGGCTGTGTTTGAATTCTCAAAAGTAGGAATGAGCAAACTGAAATGGTAAAGTTCGGGGTTTGTACCAGACAGTGAGTGTCCGGGGCTCAAACTCAAATATGGTCTTTTCATAAAAGTTTGGGTGCTGTTCATTTGCTAACACAGTTTGTTGAAAGTCTGCATTGCAGCCAATCTACAAGCTTTTCGGCATCGGGACGATGTCTGTACACTGCTGTGTACAAAATAAATTAAAAAAAATTACATGGGGGGGTCCGCCCTATTTTTGATAACCAGAGTAGCTAAAGAAAACAACTGTGAACTGCAGCCCTCAACTGTCTGCTTTACCTTGGTGTTACGTCACCGCCGGAGTCTGCTCCAGCGAATTCTGCTCCGATCGCCAGGCGACGCCGTGTTCCTGCCGTGGATGGTGCTGGTGATGGGAGAGGAGTCGATGCCAACAACACGGGTGGGCGCAGGCTCCGATCATCCACTGGGCTGGGTTATCTTGGGATCTGCAGTACCACTGGCTGACTGTGGGTGGCGTGTGTCTTCCAGCTGAAGTTGCCAGCGTTCAGTTACAGCCAATGGGAAGACACCACGCCCTTCTTATTCCAGATCCTGTCACATGACCACTGCCAGAGATAGTTCTGATTTCCTGGCTCCTGGTCCACCCTATTCTGTTTTGTGATTCCTGTGTGCTGACTTCTGCGTGTTTTCTGACTACCCTTCTGCCTGCTGTTTTTGTACCTCGCTGCTAGATCCGGATTTGACCTCTGCTCCGTTTTCTGATTACGTCCTTGTCTGCTGATTCTGTCCCTGTTCTGCTATTCCTGGTTTGACCCTGCCTGACGACTACTCTCATCGGACTACAGACTTCCACAGGTAGTGATCTCCAGGGCCCTGTGTAATTCCAAATCCCTGTATAGGGGTTAAAGGGTTTCAGGTTTCTGGGGGTCCTGCTTGGTGAGTGGCTTCCCTCTAGTCTGTCCATTACATCCTCCCTGAGTCTGTTGATCCAGGCAGGCATTACACTTGGTTGCTTATCAAAAATAGAGGGGATCTTAAGCCATTTTGTAAAATATTTATTTAGATTATTAAAAAGTATGGCGTAGGCTACACCCTATTTTTGATAACCAGTCTAGGTAAAGCAGACAGCTGGGGGCCGGTATTATCAGGCTGTGAAGGCCCATGGTTATTTTTCCCCTCAGAGCCTAAAAATAGCAACCTGTAGCTACCGTAGAAGCAGTGCATCCATTTTATGCACCAATTTTGGAGCTTTGCCCATCTCTTTCTAATTTCCCTGGTTGGGTTGATTACAGCTGTGAATTTAAGTTGGCATCAAGCCCAGGGGTTAGTAAGAGCCATCTATCAGACACCTCCATTACTAACCCAGAAAGTGTACAATTAAAAATACACAGAAATTAAAAAAAAATGTTTTCTATGAATAAACACTCCCCCGCACTCCCTCCTTCATCAATTTATCAATTAAAAAGATATACTCAAAGTTCCAGCGTAATCCAATGGTAATCCATGAGACCCATGGAATCCTATGGAGCTTTGTTCTATGAACGTTCTGAGAACGAGGCTATCTAGGTAACTTCCAGTAAGTGACAGGTATGAAATTTCTCATGCTCTTGAGAATTTCCGTGCCTGACACTGACTACGAGTAATCTGTGGAGCCTCATTCTCAGAACAAGGCTCCATAGGATTTGAGGGGTGTTGTGGGTCGTTACAAGATTGGATTACATCAGGACCTCAAGCATTTCTTTTTAATTAATAAATTGGTCAATGCAGGAGTGTGGGGAGTCTTTATTCACCATTGGACTAGGTCAAAACGTTGAAGGTTTTTTAAAATCAATAACCAAAGTCAAGCCGAACCCAGAGAACCCAAGCTTCCATGGGTCCGCTTATCCCTTCCTAAAAGGGATTCAAACCCATTCTAAGAGACCTCAGAGTGTTTTCCACACATTTTCTAGGAAATTAAAGACTTTAATTTGAATTACATCTTTGGTGAAAATTCAATATAGCTGGCAAATGTAAGTTTCAAGCGATCAACTCATCTCTATAATTAATGTTTTGGGTGGAGTTAGACTAAGTTCATAATTGATACATTTTATCAAAACTACAGCAAGCAACCCAGTAAGTGACATAGCTTTGGAACCAGGGTGGCTGTCTTATTTAACGCTGCCCTCAGATAGGGAAGAGACAAACATAGTTATAGATTCTCTCTTACTATATTTGTTTGTGTTGTAGTTTAGTTTCGAGAGCTTGTTTTTTGTGAGATTAGTTACCATTGTTACTGTTTTCATTTTGAAATACACAGATTTTTGATCACTTTTCATTCTGTTCCTTTACATTGTTTATACATGGTTTTTATTTTTTACAGTGTTCACAATTTTATTTAAACATGATGATTTACTTAATTTTTTACATAATTCTCTAGTGGGAAATTGACAAATGTGATTAGTTTATTGGTGGGATAAAACTGTATGGTGCATGCTTTTACTATTTTACTGCAGTTTATTCATTCCCGTCATTGGAACAACCAACCATTTCCAAGATTTCTTCCTCACTGCCCTTCTCATCTCATATTACAACAAAAAGTGACTAAACCCTACTCTGTGACCAAGTCCAATCCCCCAGATGTTCCAGATGAGCAGGGGATTAACCCTGATGTTCTCCAAGAACATCTATTTCAGTAATATGCAGAAAATCCAGCAGAATGACAAACACTGAGAACATGATTACATCTTGTTTATGTGTATCAGTCATTTCTAGGTTTAGTGTTTCCTTAATGTAAATCTGGAACTTTCCCTCCGACTCAGATATATAAATGTGTGAAATGCACATTTAGGCAAATCCAACTCTAAATTATGTTTTACTCTAGTAAAAGCCATTTCTACACCATGTATCAAGGTCACTTCAATAATTCTACATTAACTTCCAGTTACTTTTGTGTTATCGACATGGAAATGAAGATCAGCAGGAGTTCCTGTTATTGGGAATAGCAACATTTATTGAAATACCATATGAATAACAGTTGTTCCCCATCTCAAAATATTGTTATAGAAAAGAGCATTTAAAAGTACAAAATAATCTTTGTTCAGTGGAAATTTTTCTTTATTTTCGTATCCGTCATCATTCTCGAATCAAGTTTTGGTTAAATCAGGCCACTGATCAGCATTCACAATGCACTCGTATTTTCCTTATTAATTATACTGTAATTATGCTATATTCAGACTTTCCATATCATTTCAGAAGGTGGAAAGATAGAACTAAATGTGTAGCCTTTAAAGGGAACCTGTCACCACTTTTTTGCCCTATAAGCTGCGGCCACCACCAGTGGGCTCTTATATACAGCATTCTAATATGCTGTACGTAAGAGCCCAGGCCCCTGTGTACAACATAAAAAACACTATACAATACTCATCTAAACCGGTCTCTGCGGTGGATGGAGCTCAGATGGGCGTCTTTGTCCTCCGGTGCCGCCTCTTTCAGCCATCTTTGTTGCCACCTCTGTCGTCCTTCTGAATCTGGGGTGCATGACTCGTCCGATGTCATACACATTTGCCGGCATTCAGGTCTTGAGCAGGCGCACTTTGATCTGCCCTGAGCAGGGCAGATCAAAGTATTGTAGTGTGTATGCACGGGACCGGCAAATGTATATGACATCATTCACTGCGGCTTAAGAAGAAGGACGAAGATGGCCGAACGAGACGGCGCCGGCACTGGAGAACAAATACGCCCATTTGAGCCACATCCACCGCAGCGACTGGTTTAGGTGAGTATTATAAAGTGTTTTTTATGTTCTACACAGCAATCTGGGCTCTTATATACAGCATGTTAGAATGCTGTATATAAGAGCCCACGGGTGGTGGCCACAACTTATAGGGCAAATAACTGGTGACAGGTTCCCTTTAATCCCAAATCCCTTGCAACTATTTCTATTCATTTTCTGATTTTAACCCAGTAGAATGAATTTGTATGTAGATTTAGCATTATTTTTTTTAAGCCGTGTCGGTAACTGATAAGCTATTTTTATGCTTATTGGTATATGAAAGACTATGCAAACCAATGCCTATAAATACAATAGAAATAATTAATTATGTTAAATATTGTAATTTTCTAGCATTACCATAAATCATAACATTTAATTTACTGCAATACAAGACAGTTATATCACTAGCTTTGGCTGGAAAAGATTTTTATTCTTCATAGAAGCAACATATTACGCAGCAGATCGGTGAAGATACACCACTCTGTACTGGAGGGCACAACTGGCATTACAGCAATAAGAGGAATATGAAGTGTTTTGCTGCAGGCTCATTTCACATGACATGGAATAAGCCATGACATCCTTGGAAGGGCAGTCTGATTATTGAAGACCTGATCTACATGCCTATATATGAATATTACCAATACATTGGGGTCCTGGGTTTAAATTCAGGCAAAGACTACATCCAGTCCCTACAACTAGAAGGTTACGTTCCCACAATGAGCTTTTCGTTTTTGAGTTTTTGATGTTTCAGAATTTTTGCATCTACTATGTAAATTAAGTTGCATGCATTGTTTTACATACGTTTTAGGTTATGGCTGCTGCAGTTTTCTTTCTAATTTTGATATGTCATGTTTTAAATAAAACTGCTTTTTTTTTATACTTCCTGGCGTTTGACTTTGAAAAAGAAACAGTAGACATGAAATTTCTACAAATCCCATCAACTTTGCTGAAGCTGTAAGATGCAATGTTTTTGAAGCAGCAAATATACATGTACCGCCCTGAGAGGGGCCCGGCCGCTTTCTCCGCTTGCTCGGGCCGAGCCGCTCGAGGTCCGGGCTCGGGTGGTCGGTGGCACGAGCGCTTCCGGACCGGGGGCCACGTCGCTCTTGTTAAGGGAGAGGCGGTTGGGGAGTTGGTTGGTGGTCGTGTGTAACGGGTCCTGACGCCACCCACGGGTCGTGGTGACGGGAGATGCACTACCGCTGCGGCTGAAGGGATGGCGGGCTCGTCCGGGATCGGTGTTGCGGCCGCAGCCGAGATGGTAGCCCCTCCGTGGGTAGGGGCGGTGTGTCCCAGGGCCCGGTGGGGGACTGCAAGGGTTTGTGGTTGCTGTCGGGGGGTGCAGGGCGCTGTGCCGCGGTGTAGTGTGTCGTGCCCGGATGGCACTGGTGTACTCACGATTAATTCACACTGAGTCACTGGTAAACCAAAGTTCGGGTCTGGTCGGTCCCTGTGGCCGGCTGCTGATGTCCCCCTGTGGGGTTGATGGTGGCCCCTTTTCCCATGCACCTCTAGATGTTTGTGTTTCAGTTCCCCCTGCTTCAGCAGTGGTAGCCCGCTCCCCGGCGTTGAGCTGCCGGAGGAGCCCTCTGTTGCCCGCAGGTGCTGGTCCGTCGGGTGTTTGGCCCTTGGCGGTGGCGCTCACCTGGTCTCGGTGGGCTGTTACCTTCTTTTGGGTCTTTGGTTGTGGATGAACCCGTGAGGTCCGGCCAGCAATCAGTCAATTCGCCTATACTCAGTGGCTTCTAAGCTAGGCCGGGGTCTGAGTACCCTTTCTTTTGGTGCTCCGGTACACGTTTGACTCCCCGGTTTGGGACCGGCGGGCCACAACCCAGGCCCGGTCCGTATGGTTCCGCCGGTTGCTGTACTCCTGCAGATGGCCACCACCGTCTGCCTGCCTGATGTTTTCCAAGGGGCCCAGGCTCCTACCCGGGTCCCTGACAGTTGCTCCACTACTACTTCACTGTCCACTCAAAACTTCACTGTTTGAACTTCCTGCCCCAGGACAGTAGTCTCCTCGGTAGGCGTGTCTTTCCTCCTGACTCTGCCCACCTGGTGTGCTCTACTCGCCCTGGGAGAGGCATCAGGTCTCCCTCTCGGGTGACTGTGTGTGACCTCACAGGGGGTGGGGGGGTGTGTGTATGTGGCTGGAGTAATTACCTGTGACCCCTGGGGTCCAGTGCGTCACATATGCAGTGTCAAAATCTTACTAAAAGCTCATACTAAGAACCACACAGTCACTTTAACCGTGGGGGGGACATTTGGATGGTGGACAAGGAACAGAGTTGCCACCACTAAAACACAGGTTGGCACCCCTTGCCTAAGTCCAGGCTAGGTCCGGGTGTTGCCCAAATGGGCCGGGTAAAAAGTTTCTTACCCAGCAGTCCTTTTCAAGGGCCCCACGTCCAGGTAGTCACTGGTCTCGTTGGTGACAGGGCCTTGGCCTACTCTACCGCAGGCCCATCCTCCAATCAGCCTCTCCAGAGACTGCGGTTTGGTGAAAAGGATGGTCTGGGGGCTATTTACAAGGCCCAAAAGTTTATGGGTTGGCCTGCAGGTTCTCAGCCAGTGTCATGGTTTTTTAACTTTAACTGCAAACGGGAAACATCAAAGGCACACTGTCCCAACGGGGACTGAACTATGGGTAGCCGGGAACCGCTACCTAAACATTTGAATCTGGTGACAGTCTCGGTTGATTGGTATTCATTCACACTCGTATTTACACAATGCACAGACACCAATCATTAGAATGCGGTCTCCCTGTACCTAAGTGGTGGCTGGCCCAAGTTAGTTTTTTTGCATCTACCTTTGTTTGGTCACTATAGCAATAGCAAAATGGTCTTCGGCTGTGGACTTGGAGATGCTGTCTATGAACAGAAGGAAAAGCTAAAGGTGTGTGTTACAGCAAGGAGACACCGCGGAAACACTTCAGTCAATTGTGAGGGGAGTCGTGTTAGAGTAAGGTGAGGGGGACCATAACGCCTGTGAGCAGCATCCTGTGCCACAGACTGTCTATGCTGTTTACCGTGAACGGAGCGTAAAGTCTGTATTTATGGCAACTGGACACCACAGTACCCGGGTACGGAAGGCTGGGCACAGACAGTAATGCGGGCACGCAACACTTTGTTTTATTAGCAAAACACATATCTGTTCTGTAGGCCGACTATATAGACAATAAGACTTGCTGCCTCTGCACTGTCAAATTGTCACTTACAGTTTAAATCCTAGAGGGACAGTGACACATGTTTGCATTGACTGTTGCTTTACAAGATTTCCATGACTGTGTTGCTGAGCTGTGTGGTTTGCATTCCCACTGTTATCATCTGCCTTATCTGTGAGGCTTCAGCTAACAAGTGTATTCAGGGGGGATAATGGGTTTTGTCTATGTTTAGGTAGATAAGTTGTAAGCTCTTGTGATGCGCCCCTGGTAAATCGTGTTCGCACATACACACAAACACACAATTACTTCTGCTACGCAGAGGTATTACCAGGTAGTAGGCAACTGAATGGATTGTTCTATTCTTTCAGTTTAATGCATGGTTCTTATTGTTTGTTTTGGGAAGTTAAACAATCATTAATCAACCCAACTGCCTAGAGTCCTTTTCCTGTTGCGTGGTTTTGCTGCATACTGGGGAGACCACCCTGTACACGACTTTAAATGAAACATAAGTCGCAATGGGAATTTCACTGTGCTACAATGCTGGCTAGCAAGGCTGTGCAACCACCGCCTTCCCCATCAAGTGCATCTGCGTGATCTTCATCCTCTGCGACTGTGGGGACAGCAGTCACACATGCTTTTTCACGCTGAACTTCCACCCCTTTACCTGTAAGCGGGAGTGTGATTGGCAGGTCGTCACTTGTTTTGGAAGTGGAAACAGATGGTATTGTTGAGCGGTGACAGACATCGAGAGAACCAGCATTGGATGAAGGCAACATTATATCCACGCCTGCACCTTCATCACAGATTGGCTGGACTACCTGCATTTAATAAGTGCGTAGCAGAAATGGAGAGAAGTGTAGAATGCACATGTGTTGTACCTTGCTTGACAGGAAAGGAACAATAACTTAGTATTCCAGGCAATTTTAGGATGGCAGCAAAAGTGACCGCTCTTTGGGCAAATAAAATTGCATGGCAAAAGTGGGCAGGTGGGTACAGTGCCCGGGTTCTGTGGGTCAGTGGACAGGAAAGGAACAGTAACTTAGTATTCCAGACACTTTTAGGATGGCAGAAAAAGTGTCAACTCTTTGGGCAAACAAAATTGTGTGGCAAAACTGGGCAGGTGGGTACAGTGCCAGGGTTCTGTGGGTACCAGGACAGGAAAGGAAAACTAAGTTACTATTCCAGAGACTATTAGGATGGCAGCAAAAGTGTCAGCTCTTTGGGCAAATAAAATTGCATGGCAAAAGTGGGCAGGTGGGTACAGTGCCCGGGTACTGTAGGTACCAGGACAGGAAAGGAAAACTAAGTTACTATTCCAGACACTTTTAGGATGGCAGCAAAAGTGTCAGCTCTTTGGGCAAATAAAATTGCGTGGCAAAAGTGGGCAGGTGGGTATGTGCCCGGGTTCTGTGGGTACCAGGGCAGGAAAGGAAGCCTCACTTTCTATCCCTCCTAATGGTGAAATGCAGCAAGGAATTCCCTGAGCTGAGGTACACAGACGCTGCTATCTAAAGCTGTACACAGCATTTGCACGGACCTGCCTAGCAGCTATGGATATGAACGCCTGGAAATCAGCCCTGAAAAGGGCTGAAATACCCTTCAGTCCCTAATCCCTACAGCACTGTGTAGCTTGCACTATGTCTATAGCGCACACAGCAGGATCGGCGGCAGCAGCGTGAGCGGTGACTGTCACCCACACGCACAAAGGAGATAATGGCGGCGACAGGGGAAATGGCCGTATTTTATAAGGCAAGGACAAGTGACATTCACAGCCTATGACACATGCCCTTGCTTGTCTGGCAAAAATACACGTTGCTGTGTGTGTGTCTGTGATTGGCTGACATCCTGGCCCGCCCCACTGCACGCGCGCTTAGGGAAAAAAAAAAAATGGCGATCGGCATTCTCTCAGAAGTGCACCACAGATCTAAACCGCGTCCCCCCCCGCACACTATACGCTGAAATTTGATAATAGCGTGAATCACAGTGACTCACACTATTACAGTGAAAAGCCAGCTAGTAACTAGCTAGGCTTTTTGGTGATCGAACCGTTCTCGAACATAAGTCGAACTTTTAGCAAAAAGCTCGCGTTCGAGCACCCCCAAAAATCACTCGAACATGAAATTGATGAACCTCACTCAACTCTAACTATGACACTGTAAATATCCAGGAAGGACCATCGGGATTCGAACTCCCAAGCTCATACAGCCAAGGCCAACAGCTTACCACTAGACCATGGAGCAGACATGGGAATTAAAGTCTCCCCTAGAGTTGAGCGCGGTTCGCGGTTCTCCAGTTCGCGGTTTGAGTGATTTTGGGGGCTGTTCTAGATCGAACTAGAAGTCAAGCTTTTTGCTAAAGTTCGATAGTTCTAGTTACGTTCGAGAACGGTTCTAGCAGCAAAAAGCAGGGCTTTTTACAGCTACAATGTGCAGGGAGCCATCGCTGGCAGCCTGCCAGAAGCTGGTAACCAAGATAAACATCGGGTATCCAAGCAAAGCGCTTTGGTTAGTAACCCGATATTTATCCTAGTTACGTGTGCAGGGAGCCGACACTTCCCCGCTCAGCTGGCTCCGTCATCCTGCACACGACATGTACACACACACACACACCTGTCCCCAGCCATGCAGTCCACGACACTGACATCCTCAGCGCCACATGGCCCCGCTAGGCTCCGCCCACCTGGCACTCTGCACACATGGTCCCGCTAGGTTCTGCCCACCTGGCACTCTGCACACATTACCCCGCTAGGCTCCGCCCTCCTGGCACTCTGCACACATGGTCCCGCTAGGCTCCGCCCACTTGGAACTCTGCACACATTACCCTGCTAGGCTCCGCCCACCTGGCACACTGCACACATTACCCCGCTAGGCTCCGCCCTCCAGGCACTCTGCACACATGGTCCCGCTAGGCTCCGCCCACTTGGAACTCTGCACACATGGTCCGCTAGGCTCCGCCCACTTGGCACTCTGCACACCTTACCCCGCTAGGCTCCGCCCACCTGGCACTCTGCACACAGGGTCCCGCTCAGCTTACCTGCGGTGATGAAGTCCCGCCTTCCTGACCTCAGCGCTGTCACTGTCCTCCATGGCCGCCGTTTGTCACATCACCTTCTCTCGCTTCCGACCCGAGACTGACTAGCGGTGACATCACGGGCCGCTCGCGATACTTGGCTGTGAAGGCGGCGGTCATTGAACTCAGTGACAGGTGCTGTCAGCAGTGCAGGAGATCAGTGCAGGTAATGTACCTCGCTGACAGCAGCACTTGTCATCCCCTGCAGTGACCTGGGCTGACCTTCTGATGTTAGCTCAGGTCACTGCACTGCTCTCCCAGCCAATGGGGAACATCCTGCTCTTCATTGACTGGGATAGTGTGGATCGTAATGGGAACCCCTTGGATTACACCAGACCTGGATTTGTTTTTCTTTCTAATAAATTGGTTAAAGAGGCAATGTGTTGGGGAGTGTTTTTTCAAATAAAAATGTGTTTGTCGTCTATTTTTTTTTTATTACTGACTGAGTTGGTGATGTCGGGTATCTGATAGACGCCTGACCTCACCAACCCCAGGACTTGATGCCAGGTGACATTACACATCTGGTATTAACCCCATATATTACCCCGTTTGCCACCGCACCAGGGCACGGGATGAGCTGGGGCGAAGCACCAGGATTGGTGCATCTAATGGATGCGCCACTTCTGGGACGGCTGCGGCCTGCTATTTTTAGGCTGGGGAGAGTCCAATAACCATGGACCTCCCTAGTCTGAAAATATCAGACCCCAGCTGTCCGCTTTACCTTGGCTGGTGATCCAATTTTGGGGGGACCCCCACTTGTTTTTTTTTATTATTATTTATTTAATTTAAAATAACAGCGTGGGGTGCCCTCAGTTTTGGATTACCAGCCAAGGTGAAGCTACCAGCTGATGTCTGCAGGCTGCAGCCGTCTGCTTTACCCTAGCTGGCTACAAAAATAGGGGGAACCCCACGTCATTTTTTTTTAAATGCATTTGGTTTTTTTTTTGTAAATACAAGGCTAAGCACCCCTTAGTGCCACATGAAAGGCACCAAAGGGTGCAAAATTACAAAATGCAGGAGAGTGGGACATTATGTGTCTTTCTGCCATTATAATGACAGAAAAGACTGATATGGAGTGTACAAACACAAGAAAATCACCAGAGCGCTCTACGCTGTGAAAAGCAGTAGAAAATGGCACTGGAGTGAACATGTGACCGTCTCATGTAGGCTGAAGCTATGGATCCTGGGAAAATTTATGTATTTTCCCTCCTTCAGTTTTTTTGCAGTACGCAAAAAAAATGGAAGGCACATGGATGACAAACAGATAACATATGGACCGTCTACGGAACGGAAACGGATGCCACACGGATGCACCCGTGAAAAAAACTGACTGTTTTTTGCAGACCGCAAAAATGGATCTGTCGTGTTAATGTAGCCTTATTCTGATCTGCCGTTTATAAACAGCAGGCAGAAATAAGTGAATAGTGCCCCCCAGCGTCAGAAAATCTCCGGGGTTTCAGGGGGTAGCTGAGACCCTGGAGATCATGATTCAGGATGTTTTTTCCGGTCCCCGCTCACGTGATCACCGGTATACACCGTATACCGATGATCACATTATAGTAAATGACAGCGTCGGTAAAAAATTATTTATCTCCCATCTGGCATGAACAAACATGATAAATCTCCTCCCCGGTCCTCTCCGGACCCCCGGTGTCGCCAAAGTGCCCCCACCGACCCCCTCCCAGAAATCCAAGATGGCCGCGCGCACAGCAGTGCACCGGCCGCATTCACCCTACTCCTCTGATTTCTGTCGCATGTGCCATGACACATGCAACAGAAAACTCTTCCCCAGGCCCTGCCAGGTCACCCCCTATAACCCCACCGGTGTTCCATGGTGTCCCACGGTACCTGTGCAGCGTTGATCCCCCGCGGCCCTCTCCTTCACAATAGACGCTGCTGCATGCACAGAGCGGCTGTCAGCTCAGCTTCCTGTGTTCAGACACAGTGAGTGGTGGTTATGCATCTGTAAGCTAAATGGTCGGCACGGTGGCTCAGTGGTTAGCACTGCAGTCTTGCAGCGCTGAGGTCCTGGGTTCATTTCCCACCAAGTACATTATCTGCAAGGAGTTTGTATGTTCTCCCCGTGTTTGCGTGGGTTTCCTCCCACACTCCAAAGACATACAGATAGGAAATTTAGATTGTGAGCCCCAATGGGGACAGTGTTCCCAATGTATGCAAAGTGCTATGGAATTAATAGCGCTATAAAAATTATTATTATTACTGCAATGCCCTGCTCATGAGGTGAGGAACATAGTTGATCAGGAGAGCTATATACTACATTTCCAAATGGAGGTATTTGATTTTATAGTTGCCCTGCTGAATGACTACCAAACATGAGAGTCCGTTATACGCCACAAGACAACACATCTAAATAGCGAGCTCTGTTGTTTAGTATTCATTCAGCTGGATAACTGGACTTAAAGGGGTATTCCTTCTCCAAGATCCTATCCCCAATATATAGTAGGTGGAATAGCAATAATATCAGCAAATACCAATATTTGGAAATGTGGAATAGTTCTCTTGATTAGGCATGCCCTTACCTCATGAGCAGGGCATTGAAGCTTTGGTAGCAACCGTTACGACATGGACTCTGCTGCAGTGGACCCGGGGAGAGGGAGTGCAGATTCATTGCACCCACACTCCTCACATGGAGGGTCTGCACTCCTAGAAAATGGGAGATATGTTCCCCGGAGACCCCCCATATTCTAGACGGTCCAGAGTTGTCGTGGGACCCCCTTATTTTTTTTCTTACAATAAGTTGGTGAAAGAGGGAATGTTTTGGGGACTGTTTTTTCAAATAAATTTTTTTTGTCTATTTTTTTTGTTAGTACTGACAGTTTATGATGTTGGGTATCTAATAGACGACATGACATCACAAACTGCTGGGCTTGATGTCAGGTGACTTTACAGCTAGTTTCAACCCCATTTATTACCCCGTTTGCCACTGCACCAGGGCACAGGATGGGCTGGGGTGAAGCGCCAGGATTGGCGCATCTAGTGGATGTGCCACGTCTGGGGTGCCTGCGGCCTGCTATTTTTAGGCTGTGAAGGCCCAATAACTATGGACCTTCCCACCCTGAGAATACCAGATCACAGCTGTCCGCTTTATCTTGGCTGGTGATCCAATTTGGGGGCAGCCTACTTTTTTTGTAATTATTAATATTTATAAAATAATTATAAAAAAAGAGCCTGGGGTGACCTCCACGTTGGATCCACAACCACGGTAAAGCTGCCAGCTGTGGTTTTCAGGCTACAGCCATCTGCTTTACCCTAGCTGGCTTTCAAAAATGGGGGACCCAACGTCATTTTTTTTTAACTATTTTTTAAATAGAAAAATTTAATGGGCTTCCCTGTATTTTGATTGCCAGCCAAGGTAACGCCAGGCAGATGGGGGTGGCAACCCATAGCTGTCTGCTTTATCTGCACTGGGAATCAAAAATACCGCGGAGAGCTACGTCATTTTTTTTAAAGATTTATTTTTACAGCACTGTGATGTCCAGCAATCAAAATACAGGGAAGCCCATTTTGTTTTTAGTTATTTAAATAAATAATTATAAAAAACATATATGGGCTCCCGCTGCATTTTTTGTATTGCTAGCTAAGGTTATCTAAGCAGCTACTGGCTGCTAACCCCCACTGCTTGGTGTTACCTTCACTGGCAATGGAAAATCCAGGGAAGCATTTTTTATTTTTTTTGCCAAAAAACTAAAAAAAAAAATGACGTGAGCTTCGCCATATTTTTGTATGCTAGCCAGGTACAGCAGGCAGGTACGGGCTGCCCCCAACTCCCAGCTGCCTATTTGTACCCGGCTGGGAACTAAAAATATAGGGAAGCCCTTTTTTTAATTATTTAATGAATTTCATGAAATAATTAAAAAAAAACAAAAAACGATGTAGGCTTCGCCCCATTTTTGTGTCTAGCTGGGTACAACTAGGCAGCTAGGAATTGGATCCGCAGCACAGGTTAGCTCGAGCTTTCTGGGCCCCTCTGCTGCGAATTGCAGTCCGCAGCTGCCCCAGAAAATGGCGCTCTCCAAGAAGCGCCATCATCTGGCGTTGTATCCAACTCTTCAGCTGCCCTGATGCCGGTGGCTCGCTGGGTATTAATGATTTCAGTTGATAATATACAGCTAGCCCTAACCTTATTATTACCCAGCGAACCACCCTTCACCCTGGAAGAGTTGGATACGGCGCCATAAGATGGCGCTTCTATGAAAGTGCCATTTTCTGAGGCTGCTGCAGAATGCAATTCGCAGCAGAGGGGCCCAGAAAGCTCAGGCCAACCTGTGCTGCGGATTCCAATCCCCAGCTGCCTAGTTGTACCTGGCTGGACACAAAAATATGGCGAAGCCTACGTCATTTGTTTTCTAATTATTTCATGAAATTCATGAAATAATAAAAAAAGGGCTTCCCTTTATTTTTGGTTCCCAGCCGGGTACAAATAGGCAGCTGGGGGTTGGGGGCAGCCCGTAGCTGCCTGCTGTACCTGGCTATCATACAAAAATATGGCAAAGCCCACATCATTTTTTCAGGGGGCAAAAAACTCCTGCATACAGTCCTGGATGGAGTATGCTGAGCCTTGTAGTTCTGCAGCTGCTGTCTGTCTGTATGGAGGAGAGCAGACAGCAGCTGCAGAACTACTGGGCACCTCTGCTGTGAATTGCAGTCCGCAGCCGCCCCAGAAAATGGCGCTTTAATAGAAGCGCCATCATCTGGCGCTGTATCCAACTCTTCCAACAGCCCTGGTGACGGTGGCTTTGCTGGGTAATAATGAGTTAATACTGGCTTTGTTTTACTAGCTAGTATTAAGCCAGAGATTCTTAATGTCAGGCACGTTTGACCCGGCCATTAAGAATCTCCAATAAAGGGTTAAAAAAAAGACACCACACAGAGAAAAAAAACTTTAATAGAAATAAATACATAGACACACTTAGAGACTCCATGTTTATTACTCACTGTCAGCCCTCCACGATCTATGATCTTCTGTCTTTCTCGTTCAACAAATGCAGCTCTGCTCCATCACTGCTGCATGGGGGAAGACGCTGCTTCCCGTGCAGCCTTCACTCCGTGAGTGATCAGTGCTGCTGGCTGTTAGCGGTAACAGCGGTAACGCTGACAGACGCGTTACCATAGCAACGGTGCTCCGATCATGTGATGCCCAGAGCCGCGGTTAGCGGTGACGTCACCGCTAACTGCGTTGCTATGGCAACGGTGATCTCCGTTAATGACCGGCTGTGTCAGCCGGTCCCTAACGGAACGGGGAATCAGAACGGGGAGTCGACCGTGTACTAGAGCATGTCGCCGGTACATGGCGATACACAAACGTGCACCGTGTACCGGAGAGTGCAATGACAGGACATGACGTCAAAGCCATGTGACCAGTCTGTAGCCAATGAGATAATAGCCACGTGACTGGTCACATGGCTATTTTGACGACGTCACGGAAAGTTCTGTCAGTGCTGGTTATCGGGAGGACGCAGCGATCATCGGAAGTAATAGCGACAGGAGACAGAGTGCAGGGCGCATCGCAGGCTCCGGTAAGTGTTATGGCAATGTTTATTAACTGTATGTGTACATTTATAATGCGTTTTTATGTGTTTGCAAATTGCCTCCCATTCTTTCCTATTGGTTCGAGTGGTTTGCCGAACCGAACTCGAACGGGACCTCGGTTCGGCGAACCGAGCTCGAGCCGAACCGCGGCTGGTTCGCTCATCTCTAGTCTCCCCTAGTTCCCTTGATCCTATAGCCATAACAGACCCAACAGGCCAAAATTAAAGAAATACACACATCGCCTGTTCTATCCATTCAATAAAACAGATAGGTGTTATCATAGACCAGTCAACTAGCCCATTGGACTATGACACTGCAAATATCCAAAATGACCCATCAGGATTCAAACTCTCAAACTCAAACATTCAAGGCCACCAGCTTACCACTAGACAATGGAAGGGACAAGGGAAGTATATCTTCCCCTACTTCCCTTGATCCTATAGCCATAACAGACGCAACAGGGCAAAATTAAAGAAATACACATTACGCCTGCTCTCTCCATTCAATGGAAACAGATAGGTGTCATCATAGACCAGTCAAATAGCCCAATGTGCCATGACTCAACAAACCTCCAGGAGCATCCCTTGTGTTTGGAACTCAGAAACTCACACATCTAAGTCCACCAGCTTACCACTAGACCATGGAAGGGACATGGGAAAGACAGCTTCTCCTACTTCCCTTGATCCTATAGCCATAACAGACGCAACATTAAAGAAACACACACGATACATGCTCTCTCTATTCAATGGAAACAAAAAGGCGTCACCATAGACCAGTCAACTAGCCCATAGGACCATGACTCAGCAAATATCCAAGAGCATCCAGTGGGATTTGAACTCCCGAGCTCACACATCCAAGGACACCAGCTTACCACTAGACTGTGGAAGTGACATGAGAAATGTAGCTTCCCCTACTTCCCTTGATCCTATAGCCATAACAGACGGAACAGGGAAAGATTAAAGAAATACACACAGCGCCTGCTCTGTCCATTCAATGGAAATAGATAGACATCATCATAGACCAGTCAACTAGCCCATTGGGCCATGACACAGAAAATATCTAGAAGCGTTCATTGGGATTCAAACTCCTAAGCTCACTCATCCAAGGACACCAGCTTACCACTAGACCATGGATATGACATGGGAAACATAGCTTCCCCTACTTCCCTTGATCCTATAGCCATAACAGACAGAACAGGGCAAAATTAAAGAAATACACACAACGCCTACTCTCTCCATTCAATGGAAACAGAAAGGAGTCATCATAAACCAGTCAACTAGACAATTGGACAACGACACAGCATACATCCAGGAGCTTCCATTGGGATTCAAATTCCCAAACTCATGCATCCAAGGCCACCAGCTTACCACTAGACGATGGAAGGGTCATGGGAAACACAACTTCCCCTACTTCACTTAATCCTATAGCCATAAAATACGCAACAGGGCAAAATAAATGAAATACACATGACGCCTGCTCTCTCCATTCAATGAAAACAGATAGGCGTCATCATAGACCAGTCAACTAGCCCATTGGACCATGACACACAAAATATCCACCAGCGTCTATTGAGATTTGAACTGCCAATCTCACACATCCAAGGCCACCACCTTACCACTGAACCATGGAAGGGAAATGGGGAATATAGTTTTCCCTACTTCCCTTGATCCTATAGCCATAAAAGACACAACAGGGCAAAATTAAAGAAATACACACAACTCCTGCTCTCTCCATGCAATGGAATTAGATAGGCGTCATCATAGATCAGTCAACCAGCCCATTGGATTATGACACAGCAACTATCCAGGAGCATTCATTGGGATTTGAACTTCTAAACTCACACATCCAAGGCCACCAGCTTACCACTAGACCATGGAAGGGACATGGGAAGTATAGCTTCCCCTACTTCCCTTGATTCTATAGCCATGAGAGACGCAACGGGGCAAAATTAAAGAAATACACACGACTCCTGCTCTCTCCTTTCTATGGAAACAGATAAGCATCATCATAGACCAGTCAACTAGCACATTGGACCATGACACAACAAATATCCAGGAGCATCCATTGGGATTTAAATTCCCAAACTCACACATCCAAGGAAACCATCTTACCACTAGACCATGGAAGGAACATAGGTAATACAGCTTCCCCTACTTCCCTTAATCCTATAGCCATAACAGACGCAACGTTAAAGAAATACACAATACGCCTGCTCTCTCCATTCAATGGAAGCAGATATGTGTCATCATACTCCGGTCAACTAGCCCATTGGACTATGAGAAAGGAAATATCCAGGAGCATCCTCTGGGATGCGAACTTCCAAACTCAGACATCCAAGGCCACCAGCTTACCACTAGACCATGGAAGGGACATAGGAAATACTGCTTCCCCTACTTCTCTTGATCCTATAGCCATAACAGACGCAACAGGGAAAAATTAAAGACATACACACAACGCCTGCTCTCTCCATTCAATGGAAACAGATATATGTTATCATATTCCAGTCAAGTAGCCCATTACTCAGCAAATATCCAGGAGCGTCGCTTGGGACTCAAACTCCCAAACTCACACATCCAAGGCTACCAGCTTAACACTAGACCATAGAAGGGACATGGGAAATACAGCTTCCCCTACTTCCCTTGATCCTATAGCCATAACAGACGCAACAGGGCAAAATTAAAGAAATACACACAACAGCTGCTCTTTCCATTCAATGGAAACAGATACTCGTCAACTTAGACTAGTCAACTAGCCCATTGGACCATGACATAGTAAATATCTAGAACCGTCCAATGGGATTCAAGCTCCCAAACTCACACATGCAAGGCCACCAGCTTACCACTAGACCATAGAAGGGACATGAGAAACACAGCTTCCCCTACTTCCCTTGATCCTATAGCCATAACAGACGCAACAGGGCAAAATTAAAGAAATACACAAAACGCCTGCTCTCTCCATTCAATGGAAACAGATAGCTGTCAGCATAGATCAGTCAACTAGCACATTGGACCATGATACAGCAAATATCCAAGAGCGTCCAATGGGATTCGAACTCCCAAGCTCACACAACCAAGGACACCAGCTTACCACTAGACCATGGAAGGGACATGGGAAATACAGCTTCCCCTACTTCCCTTGATCCTATAGCCATAACAGATGCAACATTAAAGAAACACAAACAACTCCTATTCTCTCCATTCAATGGAATCAGAAAGGCATCATCATAGACCAGTCAACTAGTCCATTGGACCATGACACAGCAAATATTCAGGAGCGTTCATTGGGATTCAAACTACCAAACTCACACATCCAAGGACACCAGCTTACCATTAGCCCATAGAAAAGACATGGGAAATAGAGCTTCCCCTACTTCCCTTGATCCTATAGCCATAAAAGATGCAACAGGGCAAAATTAAAGAAATACACATGACGTCTGCTCTCTCTATTCATTGGAAACAGATAGGCGTCATCATAGACCAGTCAACTAGCCAATTGGACCATGACACAGTAGATATTCAGGAGTGTCCATTGAGATTAGAACTCCCAAACTCACGCATCCAAGGCCACCAGCTTACTGTGGCGCCCTGGACAAGCCAGGATGTCACAGGTACTAAAACAACACACCCCACACCCCAGTTAGGCACACCGAAGTCAACCAAAAATCCTTGTTGCCTCCCTCTAGGGGCTGATGTCCTCACCAGGGGGTGGAGCCAGGCGGTTGGCCCCACCCGCCGAGGAGTTCACAGTCCTGGAGGCGGGAAAAGGAAGGAGTTGAAGTTTGGAGTGGGTAGTGAGGAGTAGAGTTAAGAGAGTGAAGTGGTAAAGGAGCAGACTGACCGTGTCCGGGTACGTGGCCCGGGCACATACAGCAAGGTTGGCAGACGGTGGTGACCTTCTGCAGGCGAGGCAGATTGACGTGAACCGTAAGGACTGGGGACGGGCGGTGGCCCGCCGAGACCGGATTGGGGAACGAAGAGAAGCCAGCACCATTCGGCAGGGCCTACGGACCCCGACCAGGCTAGGAGTCGCCGTAAAACCGGTCAAATCCGTCAGCGAAGGGAACCTCCGGGGTTTCCCAGCAGTCAAGACCCGATTGAAGGCAACAGCTCAAACCGTGAAGGGAAACACAGTCACCGCCAAGGCTACAGTTCCCAGGGCCAGAGCCTGCGGGCAAAGGGGCTCCCTCAGCATCCATCCAAGCTGGGGAGCGGGTTACCGGTGGGAAGCTACCAGAACTGAGAACGCAACACAAATGCAGGGAAAGGCAGTCACCACCAACCTACCGGGAGAAGAGCAACCGCAGCCGTCTGTGGGACCCGTCCATCCAGCCGTTTGTTTTACCGGAGACTTTGTGTTCATCATTGGCTGAGTGAGTACCACTGTGTCGTGCAGCACCGCGCTGCCCCCGCGACCCTGCACCTCCCCAGGTCCCGTAACCCACCTGTCATCTCTCCCTCACCGGGCCCCGGGACAACCAAACCCCCTACCCACGGAGGGGAAAAACAACATCCAGGCTGCTCCCCGTCATCGCTCCTGGGATCCCCGTCCCGAGCAGCGGTGGTGTTACAACCTCACCACAACCGTGGGTGGGGTAAGGTTTATAAATCCCCAAAACCAATCCCCTTTTCACTCATGAGCGAGAAGCGCCGCTCGAGTCCCCGGGATCCGGCCCACCACTCGAGCCACCAAGCAGCAAGCAAGCAGCAGCAGCACCGGACCCGAGCAGTGGGTGAGCGCAGCGTCCCCTCCCCGCCCGCGACAACTTGGCATCACGAACAGGATCTTACCGCTCTGCCATCTGGTAGAGGTGCGCCTTGTGACCGCCGGAGGTGTCCGGCCGAAAATTTTGAGAAGCTGCCATCTTGGGCGCGAAAAATCCCCGCTCGAGCGTCTTCCCGAGCAGTGGAGGCGCGAAAGCCGAAACCTCGCCCCTGTAGAGGAGGAGCCGGAAAAAGACTAAGGGGGACGGAAACAAGATGTCTGCGCCCGACGGAGCTGCTGGAGGAGCGGCGGTCGCAGCCGCAGTGGCACTCGTGGATGGTAATGGGCCCACCCGGGTCCCGGCCGCACTGGCGGGGGGCGCCGTGGCCCCAGCTCTCGCTCAGGTGATGCCGTTCTCCTTGCCCTATGTGCCCGGAGCTACCTGGCTGCCGCAGTACTATGGGAAACCTGACGCGTTACAGGTCTTCCGGAAGAAGCTTAGTCCGCTACTAGAACTGTACCCACTGACTGATAAGCAACGTGCAGTGGTAGTGCTGGGGCAGCTAACCGGCGCGGCTGAGCAGGAGGCGGAGACCTGGGCCGAGGGGGACTGTTCCTCTGTAGCCACCATCTTTGATAAGCTGCAGACTGCCTTTGAGACCCGTACCGAAGCCGAGCTGCGGATGCAGTATTATCAATGCCGGCAACGGCCCGCGGATAGTATTCGGGACTATGTCTTGCGCCTACAAATCGCCCTCCGCACACTGAAGCGGGTAGACACCATTAACGATGCGGACAGCAACAAAATGTTAGTTGAACAGTTTGTGCAGGGGATGAGGTCTTTGGAGGACCGCAAACAACTCCGGCTGTGGGCCCTAGAACACCCTGATGTGGACTTTGCCGTGTTAAAGGAACGGGCCATTAAAGCTCTGTAGCCCCCAGCATCGGAAGTCCCTGATACAGCCCCATGGCCAGCTGAGACAGCTCCCGTCGTGGTGGCCCCTGCCCTCCCAACGCCTCCGGTACCTACAGCCCTAAGCGGAATGATGGAGGAACTGGCTGCCCAGGTCCGCCGCATGGATGGGGACCTCGCCAAGATCCTCGCCGCACTCCAGCCTCCGACCAGATCCCAGCCCTCGGGGAAGATGCAGCTCGCCGACAGCCCCGAGGACGTCCCCTGGATGCAGCGGAGAAGGGCAATTGACTCACGGTATGGACCTCCGATTTGTTACAGGTGCAGCAAGCCCGGCCACTACTCCCGACGGTGTCTGTTAAACGAGAAACCCCTGGGGCCACGGGCCAATCATCAGCAGTAGAACCCAGTGGCCCCCAGACTGGCGGGATCGGTACATCGGAGCCCGGCCCATCATCGCCCTGGCAGTGGACGGCATCCCACTGATGGCTCTCCTGGACACTGGATCTCAGGTAAACACAATACCATACACACTGTATCAACGGTATTGGGGGAAGGACGAACTTGCACCCCCAGATGGCAGCATGACACTGATTGCCGCTGATGGACTCCCATTGACCCAAGTAGGGTACAAACAAGTGGCCATGACAGTGGGACGAGCTGAACTGCAACACCAGGGTTTGATTGTGATAATGAATGAACCCAAGTGATCATAACCTCAAGGTAGTGCTAGGTACTAATGAGATGGAGCACTGTATGAGTGACGTTCTGACCCTACTGCAGCAGCTGGCTGCCACGGCGGCGGGGAGCCGACAGAGAGCTGTGCAGTGTGAGATCCGGGCCCTGATGTATCGCCAGCATGTGAATTCAACAGGGGGAGAGATTGGAGGAGTGAGAGTGATGGATGCGGCCCCTTTGATTGTGCCTCCCAGGAGCGAGATGATGATTTGGTGTAGGGCAGCGGTAGGGCCCCAAGGGCGAGACTACCCCGCCATGATAGAGCCCATGTCCTCCGAACACTGGCCCACAGTAATGGCCGCCCGAGGGGTGGTAGACGTCAAGAAAGGGAGAGTGCCCGTACGAGTGTTGAACTGTGGGGAGGAAGAGGTTAGGCTCCCTCGGTATGCTACCCTTGCCAAATTGCTCACTCTAGATCCCTACACCATCCATGAGGCCGTTCCCCCGATCTCCCCGCCTACTGCTAGTTCTCCCCCATCCCTGTGGGAGTTAGACGAGTGGTGTCGAGAGCTACACGTCGGCACTGAGGATACCCCCCCACACCACAAGGAAGGGGTATACCGGGTGGTACAGGAGTATGAGCGAGTTTTTAGCAAACACCCTCTAGATTTTGGGCAGATTAAAGGGGTCCAACACCACATCCCTACCGGTGCACACCCCCCTATTAAAGAGAGATACAGGCCTATTTCTCCCGCACACTACCAATGCGCCAAAGACATGTTGAGGAACATGAAGAAGGCGGGGGTTATTAGGGACAGCTGTAGTCCCTGGGCCGCCCCGTTGGTGCTGGTTAAGAAGAAGGATGGCACCATGCAGATGTGTGTGGATTACCGGAAGATTAACCAGATAACGCATAAGGATGCTTACCCTCTGCCCCGCATTGAAGAGTCCCTGGCCGCGCTGAGAACCGCTAACTACTTCTCCACCCTTGACCTCACCAGTGGGTACTGGCAGGTGGCCGTGGCGCCGTAAGACCGAGAGAAGACTGCCTTCGCCACTCCTATGGGACTCTGCGAGTTCAACAGCATGCCGTTCGGGCTGTGCAATGCCCCCGGAACCTTCCAACGGCTGATGGACTGCTGTCTGGGACACCTAAATTTTGGGACCATCTTGCTGTACCTAGATGATGTGATTGTGTACTAACAGACGTATGAAGCCCATCTGGAGCACCTAGCCGAGGTGTTCGCGTCCCTTGCTAAGTATGGGATGAAGTTGAAACCCTCAAAGTGTCACCTGCTGAAGCCCAGAGTGCAGTACCTTGGACATGTGGTGGGTGCGGAAGTTGTCGCCCCCGACCCCGAGAAGATCACTGCCATCCAAGACTGGCCGAGACCGACCACAGTGAGGGAGGTGAGGCAGTTCCTGGGCCTGGTGGGATATTACCGTCATTTCATTAAGGGGTACACGAAAATGGCTGCCCCCATGCAAGACCTCCTCGTGGGACAGACCAAGGGTGGTAGACCCCTAGGAGCCCCGTTGGTGTGGCAAGAAAAGCATGAAGAATCCTTCCGCCAGCTGAGAGCGGCCCTGACCGAGGAGGAAATCCTAGCGTACCCCGACTACAGCCGCCCATTCATCCTCTACACCGATGCCAGCAATGTGGGCTTGGGAGCTGTTCTATCTCAGGTCCAAGACGGAAGGGAGAAGGTGATTGCTTATGCTAGCCGAAAACTCTGACCGACTGAAAGGAATCCCAAGAACTACAGCTCTTTCAAGCTTGAGCTCTTAGCACTGGTGTGGGCTATCACCGAGCGGTTCCGCCATTACCTGGCAGCAGCCAAGTTCACCGCTTACACGGACAATAACCCGCTAACCCATCTAGATACAGCCAAGCTGGGCACGTTGGAGCAGCGGTGGGTGGCCAGGTTAGCCAACTACGATTTCACCATCAAGTACCGGGCCGGCCGTAACAACGTTAATGCCGATGCACTCTCCCGGATGCCCCACTTGTCGGAAGAGGGGCCAGAGGATGACGACCTCGAAGAGATCGAGTTGCCTGCGTTTCACCGGCCGCTAACTGAGAAGGTGCATGTCCATCAACAACGGGTGAACCTAGACCCGCTGCCCAGTCAGGAGTGGCAAGAAGCTCAGGACCAGGCACCTGCTGTCCACTTAGTCAAGACCCTGGTGGAACAGGGTTCTGCCGGGATAGACCCTGCCGCCCCTGCTGAAGCCCAACGTTTGTGGCGAGAACGGACTCGGCTGTACCTACACCAGGGGAAGTTGTATTGTGAGCTGATTAATCCAAAGACCCACGAAAAGATTCGCCAGCTGGTGATTCCCAAGGCTAACGTGCCCACCATCCTGCAAGCATACCATGATGGGGCTGGGCATTTCGGGTGGAAGAAGCTGGAGATGTTGTTGAGAGAGCAGTTTTATTGGAGTGGCATGCGGGAATCTGTGGAGGCCTGGTGCCGAGAATGTGGCCCCTGCGCATTGAGAAGGAAGGACGAGGCCAGCCAGAAGGCACCCCTACACCCGATCATTACGCATCAACCGCTGGAGCTAGTTGCTCTCGACCATGTAAAACTCACCCCCAGCCGAAGTGGGTATACCTACGCTCTAACCGTTGTAGACCACTACTCAAGGTTCATGGTGGTAGTCCCAGTTAAGGACCTAACCGGCCATACCGCCGCTAAGGCGTTCCAGGCTTATTTCTGTCGACCGCATGGGTACCCCGACAGGGTGCTTACCGACCAGGGCCCGGCCTTTGAAGCAGAGGTATTCCAGGAATTCTGCCAGTTGTACGGCTGCAAGAAAATCCGGACCACGCCTTACCATGCCCAAACCAATGGCATGTGTGAAAAGATGAACCACTTGGTCCTGGGCCTCCTCAAGACGCTACCGCTGGAAGAGCGGAACCTGTGGCCGGAGAAGCTACCTTACCTGGTCGATATGTATAACAACATCCCTTCCAGCTCTATGAAATGCACTCCAGCCTACCTGATGAGGGCTCGTCCCGGCCGGCTACCAGTGGATTTAGAAATGGGCTTGGAAGCCCCAGAAGCACTCCCTTCGACGGCTGAATGGGACACTCGGCGGAGAACACAGTACCGCCAGGTCCAGGAATATGTTGAAAAGAACTTGTGCCGGAGTCAGGAACAACAGGAGCAGTGCTTCAACAAGAAGGCGCCAGCCGGTCCCTTCCAGCCTGGGGATGTAGTGCTGAAGCGTAAAAGAAGGACCCACAAGCTGGATGATCAATGGGAAAAAAACCCGTACGTAGTACAGCCCACGGGATAGGAGAATGGGAAGGCCTACCAGATCAGCTGTGACCAAGGGGGGACTCTGGCCACGGTTTCCCGGGACCATCTAAAGAGGTGCCCACCAGCATTGAGGGTAGCGGCTGAAGCTCCAGTTCCCAGACCGGCGGAGAAAGAAAAAGAGGTAATCCATACCATGATGGGTGATTTCCCGGCAGACTGGCCTACGCAGAACGGCGCGGTGATTCTTCCAGTGATACTGTTCCCACAACCCGTGGATGAGGAAGTGATGGAAGGGATTGACCATGAGCCAGTGCCCAGGGATGCACCTGTACCCAGCTCCCCTACGCCTCCGCCTGCACCACACGATAGTAGGGAGGAGGAACTAGTTGTTCCCCCTGCCCCACTGCCTGCCACTGACACTGGGCCCCGAAGGTCCACCCGTCCCAACCTAGGTAGACCCCCACTTAGGTACAGGGAAACTACTCTTTAAAGGGGGCTTTGTGTGTTGAGCATATAGTTAAAAAAGTTTGAATGATAAGTGGATCAACAGAAGATGTCACCTGATTGGAACTTTGATTAAACCGGCCGTTGCCGGCAACTGGTCCTCGTAGGGACCTCCTGCAACCTTGCGTAAGGGACTTCTTACGGACAAGCCCGAGAACTGGCAGGGCAACCACAAACTAGTGGGATGTAAATAAAAATTGTTGGCTTGATACCGTTACCGCCTCTGGAGAGGCAGATTGGAGGAAGGGCCCGCAGTGGAGTAGGCTGGGGCCCGGCCACCACCGGAACCGGTGGCGATCCTCCGGGGGTCAGGGGTTCCCCATGGACGTGGGTCCCCTGACAGGGACCGTAACCGCTCGGGCAGCTTGGTTCTGGAATGGGGTCAAGGGGTTCTGCCCACTTCTTAGGGGCAGCATCAGGGCCAGGTTGTTTGGGCGGGGGGAGAGCAAAAGCCGTTGCCGTTTAATAAAAATGTTTAGTAACGTTTAAGAATGTGCCTCCCGTTGTGGGAAGATTGAAAAAAATGCTTATGTTTTACATGTTTTTACTCTTTTGCAGTTAACAAAAATAAAACCGGTGATGGACGGGCAGCCCGCGGACGGTCTGCATTTTACTAAGGGGGAATGTGGCACCATGGACAAGCCAGGACGTCACAGGTACTACAACAACACACCCCACACCCCGGCTAGGCACACTGAAGTCAAACAAAAATCCTTGTTGCCTCCCTCCAGGGGCTGATGTCCACACCAGGGGGTGGAGCCAGGCGGTTGGCCCCACCCGCCAAGGAGTTCACAGTCCTGGAGGCGGGAAAAGGAAGGAGTTGAAGTTTGGAGTGGGTAGTGAGGAGTAAAGTTGAGAGAGTGAAGTGGTAAAGGAGCAGACTGACCGTGTCCGGGTACGTGGCCCGGGTATATACAGCAAGGTTGGCAGACGGTGGTGACCGTCTGCAGGCAAGGCAGATTGACGTGAACTGTAAGGACCGGGGATGGGCGGTGGCCCGTCGGTACCGGATCGGGGAACGAAGAGAAGCCAGCACCATTCGGCAGGGCCTACGGACCCCGACCAGGCTAGGAGTCGCCGTAAAACCGGTCAAATCCGTCAGCGAAGGGAACCTCCGGGGTTTCCCAGCAGTCAAGACCCGATTGAAGGCAACAGCTCAAACCGTGAAGGGAAACACAGTCACCGCCAAGGCTACAGTTCCCAGGGCCAGAGCCTGCGGGTAAAAGGGGCTCCCTCAGCATCCATCCAAGCTGGGGAGCGGGTTACCGGTGGGAAGCCACCAGAACCGAGAACACAACACAGGTGCAGGGAAAGGCAGTCACCACCAACCTACCGGGAAAAGAGCAACCGCAGCCGTCTTTGGGACCCGTCCATCCAGCCATTTGTTTTACCGGAGACTTTGTGTTCATCATTTGCTAAGTGAGTACCACTGTGCAATGCGGCACCGCGCTGCCCCCGCGACCCTGCACCTCCCCAGGTCCCATAACCCACCTGTCATCTAACCCTCATCAGGCCCCGGGGCAACCAAACCCCCTACCCACGGAGGGGAAAAACAACATCCAGGCTGCTCCCCGTCATCGCTCCCGGGATCCCCGTCCAGAGCAGCGGTGGCGTCACAACCTCACCACAACCGTGGGTGGCGTCACGGACAATAAATCACCAAAAGCAATCCCCTTTTCACTCACAGGCGAGGAGCGCCGCTCAAGTCCCCGGGATCCAGCCCACCGCTCGAGCCACCAAACAGCAAGCAAGCAGCAGCAGCGCCAGACCAAAGCAGTGGGTGAGCGCAGCGTCCCCTCACCGCCCGCGACATTACCACTAGACCATGGAAAGTACATGGCAAATACAGCTCCCCCTAATTCCCTTGATCCTATAGCCATAACAGACGCAACAGGGCAAAATTAAAGAAACACACACGATGCCTACTCTCCCATTCAACGGAAACAGATAGGCGTCTTCATAGACCAGTCAACTAGACCATTGGACCATGGCACAGCAAATATCCAGGAGCGTTCATTAGAATTCTAACTTCCAAACTCACACATCCAAGGTCACCAGCTTACCACTAAATCATGGAAGGGACATGGGAAATATAGCTTCCCCTACTTCCCTTGATCCTATAGTCATAACAGATGCAACAGGGCAAAATTAAAGCAATACACACAACACCTGCTCTCTCCATTCAATGGAAACAGATAGACGTCATCATAGACTAGTAAACTAGCCCATTGTACCATGACACAGCCAATATCCAGAAGAATCCATTGGAATTTGAACTCCCAGACTCGCACTTCCAAGGCCACCAGCTTACCACTAGACCATGGAAGGAACATTTGAAATACAGCTTCCCCTACTTTCCTTGATCCTATAGCCATAACAGACGCAACAGGGCAAAATATAAGAAATGCACATGACACCTGCTCTCTCCATTCAATGGAAACAGATAGGTGTCATAATAGACCAGTCAACTAGCCCATTGGACCAAGACTCAGCAAACATCTAGGAATGTGCAATGGGAATTGAACTCCCAAGCTCACACATCCAAGGCCCCCAGCTTACCACTAGACCGTGGAATGGAAATGGGAAACAAGCCTTCCCCTACTTCCCTTGATCCTATAGCCATAACAGATGCAAGAGGGCAAAATTAAAGAAATACACACGATGCCTGCTCTCTCCATTCAATGGAAACAGATAGGCATCATAATAGATCAGTCAACAAGCCCATTGGGCCATAACACAGCAAATATCCAGAAGCACCCATTGGGATTCATATTCTCAATCTAACACATCCAAAGACACCAACTTACCACTAGACTATGGTAGGGACATGGGAAATACAACTTCCCCTACATCCCTTGATCCTATAGCCATAACAGACGCAACAGGGCAAAACTAAAGAAATACACACAACGCCTGCTATCTCCATTTAATGGAAACAGATAGTCTTCATCACAGACCAGTCGACTAGCCCATTGGACCATGACAAAGCAAATATCCAGGACCGTTCATTGGGATTCAAACTGCCAAACTCACATACCAAAGGCCACCAGCTTACCACTAGACCATGGAAGGACCATGGGAAACAGGGCAAAATTAAAGAAATACTCACGACTACTGCTCTCTCCATTTAATGTAAACGGAGAGTGTCATCATAGACCAGTCAACTAGCCCATTAGACCATGACACAGGAAATACCAAGGAGCGTCCATTGGGATTTGAACTCCGAACATCACACATCCAAGGCCACCAGCTTACCACTAGACCATGGAAGAGACATGGAAAATAAAGCTTCCCCTACTTCCCTTAATCTTATAGCCATAACAGACGCAACAGGGCAAAATTAAAGAAATACAGACGACGCCTGCTCTCTCCAGTCAATGAAAACAGATCAACATCATCATAGACCAGGCAACTAGCCCATTGGACCATGACACAGTAATCATCCAGGAGTGATCAGTGGGATTCAAACTCGCAAGCTCACACATCCAAGGTCACCAGCTTACCACTAGCCCATGGAAGGGACATGGAAAATACAGCTTCCCTTACTTACCTTGATCCTATAGCCATAACTGAAGCCATAGAGCAAAGTTAAAGAAATACAGATGACGCCTGCTCGGGAATTGCCACGTGACCACCTTTCCCGGCTCTGAATCTGTCAAATCCTCACAGCACATAGTCCGTGAGATGTGAGGATTCATAAGTCTGTAGCCACATAGAATGACTGCAGACATATGGCTTTAAGATCGGGCAACCCCTTTAAATACTGCATTCTTTGTGGGGCAAGATGGACTTCTATCATTTCGAGGTCTCCATGTACATATTTTTCTTTCTGACTACATCCACACATCCGTATGAGTGTTACCACCCAAGAGAAACAGACCAAATTTTTCTCAGGTGTTACAGTTTCAGACTTGTTTTTCTCATGACTTTTTTCTCACTGAAGCAGGTAGACTCTGTGACTTTTTTATCTATTGACTCTTAACATTGTATCAGATAAAAACAGATTAAACTACAATGGAGCACTAAAGTATAAAGTATGTTAAAGTCTGAGCCTCAAAACAGATAAGAACAAGGCATGCGCTGAGTCTCAGGCCCCCTTCACACGCACGTGAAAAAAATGAACCGTTTTTTCACGGACGTATTAAAGGGGTGGTTTGCTCCCCATGTGCCGTGTTTATGGCACATGCGTGTTCTCCGTGTGTTATACGTAATAACACACGGAGAACGGAAAGGCCCGCCTTACCTGATTCTTACGGAGCTGTCTGTGGTGCTGAATGACAGTGTCCGGCACAGGCCACGCCCCGCTGATGCTGCTTCCGGCCCCCAGTGAAGAAGATGCGTTGTTCAAATTTACTGGGGGTCGGATGCAGGTGACAGCTGCGGCAGAGACTGCAGGGCTGGTGGAGGTGAGTATGTGTTTTTTTATTTTTAGAATGACACGTGTGTTTCTCCGGCGTGTGTCACATGGGCCTCAAGGAGACACAGAACCATTTTTTTAAAACTGATGTGTGAATGGGTCAAAAAACTCTATGGGTCAATGTGTTTTCGGAGAGATAACGGACAGCACTAAAGGCCCAGTCACACTAAACAACTTACCAGCGATCCCAACAATGATACAACCTGATAAGGATCGCTGGTAAGTTGCTAGGAGGTCGCTTGTGAGATGTCACACTAAGCGACGCTCCAGCGATCCCACCAGCAACCTGACCTGGAAGGATCGCTGGAGCGTCGCTACATGTGGAAGCATACTGCGCTTGGTAACTAAGGTAAATATCGGGTAACCAACCCGATATTTACCTTGGTTACCAGCGCACACCGCTTAGCGCTGGCTCTCTGCTAGAGTTGAGCGCGGTTCGCGGTTCTCCAGTTCGCGGCTCGAGTGATTTTGGGGGCTGTTCTAGATCGAACTAGAACTCGAGCTTTTTGCTAAAGCTCGATAGTTCTAGATACGTTCGAGAACGGTTCTAGCAGCAAAAAGACAAGCTAATTACTAGCTGGCTTTCCGCTGTAATAGAGTAAGTCGCTCTGTGACTCACACTATTATGAAATTTCAGTGTATAGTGTGCGGGAACAGCGCATTCAGATCACTGCTGTATGGATAATGGCGATCGCCATTTTTTTTTTCCTTGTCTTCCTTTCCTAAGCGCGCGCGTGTAGTGGGGCAGGCCAGCATTTCAGCCAATCCCAGACACACACACAGCTAAGTGGACTTTTAGCTAGAGAAGCAACGGCATGTGTGATAGGATGTCCATGTCACATGTCCCTGCATTCTAAAAACGGACATTTTCCTCCAGCACGCCATTATCTGCCTTCTGCGTCCTTGGTGTCAGTCACCGCTGGTGCAGCTCCTATCTCCGATACTGCTGTGTACGCTCTATACACAGCGCTGTACAGAATAGGGATAGAAGTTTCTATCAGTCCTTTTAAGGGCTAATACCGGCAGGGTCAGAGCCATAGGTAACAGGTCCGTGAAAACAGAGTTTAACAGCTACACAAGATGACAGCGTCTGTGTAGCTAAGGTCAGGGATTTCCTCGCTGCATTTCCCCATTAGGAGGGATAGAAAGGCAGGCTTCCTTTCCTCTACCCAGAGACGCACAACCCTGCCACTGTGCCCTCCTGCCCTTTGCACACACAAACTCATTGTTACTAAGCCATTATACTAGCAAACACTGAGTGAACTTAGTGGCATCCTAAAAGTGGCTGTTGGACTTCTGTATTGTCCCACTAGTGCAAAGATATTTGCAGCACGTCTGCCTGCATTGCACACTGAAACTCATTGTTACTAAGCCATTATACTAGCAAACACTGAGTGAACTTAGTGGCATCCTAAACGTGGCTGTTGGACTTCTGTATTGTCCGACTAGTGCAAAGATATTTGCAGCACGTCTGCCTGCATTGCACACTCAAACTCATTGTTACTAAGCCATTATACTAGCAAACACTGAGTGAACTTAGTGGCATCCTAAACGTGGCTGTTGGACTTCTGTATTGTCCCACTAGTGCAAAGATATTTGCAGCACGTCTGCCTGCATTGCACACTCAAACTCATTGTTACTAAGCCATTATACTAGCAAACACTGAGTGAACTTAGTGGCATCCTAAACGTGGCTGTTGGACTTCTGTATTGTCCCACTAGTGCAAAGATATTTGCAGCACGTCTGCCTGCATTGCACACTCAAACTCAATGTTACTAAGCCATTATACTAGCAAACACTGAGTGAACTTAGTGGCATCCTAAAAGTGGCTGTTGGACTTCTGTATTGTCCCACTAGTGCAAAGATATTTGCAGCACGTCTGCCTGCATTCCATACTCAAACTCATTGTTACTAAGCCATTATACTAGCAAACACTGAGTGAACTTAGTGGCATCCTAAACGTGGCTGTTGGACTTCTGTATTGTCCCACTAGTGCAAAGATATTTGCAGCACGTCTGCCTGCATTGCACACTCAAACTCATTGTTACTAAGCCATTATACTAGCAAACACTGAGTGAACTTAGTGGCATCCTAAACGTGGCTGTTGGACTTCTGTATTGTCCCACTAGTGCAAAGATATTTGCAGCACGTCTGCCTGCATTGCACACTCAAACTCATTGTTACTAAGCCATTATACTAGCAAACACTGAGTGAACTTAGTGGCATCCTAAAAGTGGCTGTTGGACTTCTGTATTGTCCCACTAGTGCAAAGATATTTGCAGCACGTCTGCATTGAACATCCAAGCTCATTGTTACAAAGCTATTATACTAGCAATTTATGCTGCCAGTTTAAGGGCTGTAGTTGCATTGTCAGGGATAATTATTGTTGTTTATTCTGCTGTTAATAAAGCTAGACCACCGCTGCAATCTACACCACCTCTCAATTTTTACTACCACATTTTAAGTACACAATCTTGTCGCAATCAACATGAGTGGCAAAATGACAGATGCTGGTGGAAAGGGGAACTGGCGTGTTGGAAAAGGAAAAAAAGGGTTTGTCCGTGGGGAAGGTGGCAAAGCTCCATTAACATCTGCTGAAGATAGACCATCTTCCAGCAAAAGTAAGATGTCTACTACTTACCGTGGACAATCCGATGTGCTCCTTTTTTTACAGACACGAACAACTGGAACAAAGGTAGATGAAGGCCAAAAAAGGAAAATGCTTGAATGGATCTCAAGTGGTCCAACAAGTGCCCTCTCCACCACCTCAACTACCGCATCCAAAAAACACCAGTCCTCTGAGTTGTCATCCCAATCAAACTTGCTTTCTCCCAGCTCTGAAGTCTCCATCCGCCCTGCACAGTATGGTGGAACTGAGATGGGTGAGTCTGCAGAGCTGTTCAGTCACACTATAGCCTGGGAATCAGAGGTCTGCTCCCAAGCTACAGTGAGTACAGACCAGGAAATGGTCTGCAGTGATGCCCAGAACCTTTGTGACTCTGATTCAGGCCGTGAGGACCAAGTTTCTGAGCATAATGTTGACCCTTTTTCACAAACTGTAACACCTGTTGTTATAGACAATGAGGAACATACTGATGACGATGAGACGCAGATACCAGATTGGGATGACAACTTAAATATTCGGTCAGGGCAAGAAGAGGCTCGGTCTGAGGGTGAGGGGAGTGCAAACCCAACAATTGATGAGGAAGTTCTAGATCCCACCTACTGTCAAACCACAGTCAGGCACTCGAGGAGGTCAACAGAGGCGGTGGAGGAGGATGCAACCGACGACGAAGTTACCTTGCGCCTTCCTGGACAGAGTCGGAGCACTGGTAGCATGTCTACAACGGCATCCTCAGCCACCACTCTGCCTCTGAGCACTAGTCGGAGGGGCTCGGCAGGTCGCATACCCTCTAAGCCTTGCCTAGCCTGGTCCTTTTTTGACATAGCAAAAGATCGCCCAAATTATGTGATCTGTAAAATTTGTCGTGATTCTGTTAGTAGAGGGCAAAACCTCAGCAGTTTGACAACTTCTTCCATGAATCGTCACATGAATAAATATCATATGTCCCAGTGGGAAGCTCACCGTGCTGCAATGCGGCCTAGCGGAGCGAACCATCCACCGCCTGCCCCTTCCAGTGCATCCGCGCGCTCTTCATCTTCTAGGACCGTGGGGACAGCTGTCACACCTGGTTTTCCACGCACAACTTCCACCACTGTAACCGCAACAGGCAGTTTGCTTGGTAGGTCGTCAGTTGGTTTGGAAGGGGAAACAAGCGCGTGTGTACAGCTCTCTCAGACATCGATAGCACCAACGTTGGATGAAGGCAACATCATGTCTCCGCCTGCACTTTCCTCACAAACCTGCATTTTTCCAGGGACACCCTACTTAACACCGTCTACACACAGCAGCCAGATCTCTGTCCCTCAGATGTGGACAAATAAAAGGCCATTTCCTGCGACCCATGACAAAGCTAAGAGATTGACTTTATCCCTCTGTAAGCTCTTGGCTACCGAAATGCTGCCTTTCCGCCTGGTGGACACACAGGATTTTAGAGACCTTATGTCTGTCGCTGTGCCCCAGTACCAGATGCCCAGTCGCCACTACTTCTCTAAGAAAGTTGTGCCCGCGCTACACCAGCATGTCGCACACAACATCACCGCTTCCTTGAGAAACTCTGTGTGTCAACGGGTGCATTTCACCACCAATACTTGGACCAGTAAGCATGGACAGGGACGTTACATGTCGCTGACTGGGCACGGGGCAACTATGGTGATAGATGGTGAAGGGTCTGCTGCACAAGTCTTGCCGTCCCCACGACTTGTGTGTCAATCCTCTGTCTGTCCAAGTTCCGCCACTGCTTCTGCCTCCTCCACCTCATCTATGTCCTCCACCATCGCCCCAAGCCTGCCTGGTCAGGCCACCAGTGTTCTCACTGCGCAGAAGGAAGCACGCACCCCTCATTACTATGCTGGCAGCAGAGCGCAACGGCATCAGGTGGTCTTTAGCTTGACATGTCTTGGAAATAGGAGTCACACAGCGACTGAGTTGTGGGCAGCTCTGGAGACTGAGTTTAATAAATGGTTGTCTCCACTCAACCTGCAGCCTGGTAAGGCCGTGTGCGACAATGCTGCAAACCTGGGTGCGGCCCTTCGCCTGGGCAAGGTGACACACGTGCCTTGTAAGGCTCACGTGTTGAACCTTGTTGTCCAGCAATTTTTAACACACTATCCCGGCCTAGATGGCCTTCTGACCAGGGCAGGAAAACTGTCTGCTCACTTCCGCCGTTCAACCGCCGCAGCTGAGCGACTTGCATCGCTCCAGAAGTCTTTCGGCCTGCCGGTTCATCGCCTGAAATGCGATGTGCCAACACGCTGGAATTCGACTCTCCACATGTTACAGCATCTGTGGCAGCACCGCCGAGCCCTGGTGCAATACGTCATGACGTATAGCCTGGGCCAACGAGATGCAGAGGTTGGGCAGATCACCCTGATGGAGTGGTCTCAGATCAAGGACCTATGCACCCTTCTGCACAGTTTCGACATGGCGACGAATATGTTTAGCGCTGACAATGCCATTATCAGCATGACAATTCCAGTCATTTACATGCTTGAGCACACGCTAAACACTATTCGGAGTAAGGGGGTGGGACAACAGGAAGGGGAGGATCTACAGGAGGATTCATATGCGCAAGACACAACAACATCACCAAGGTCCAGACGTTCATCATCACCAACGCGGCAGGCATGGGACCATGGGGGACAGGGATCAACAAGGGCGCATGGTAGCAGGCGAAATGTTGAGGAAGGTGCAGGAGTACATGAAGAAATGGAGGACGAACTGTCCATGGACATGGAAGACTCAGTGGATGAGGGAGACCTTGGTCAAATTTCAGTTGAAAGAGGTTGGGGGGAGATGTCAGAGGAAGAAAGAACGGTTAGCACCTCTATGCCACAAACACAGCGTGGACTTGGTCCGCATGGCTGTGCAAGTCACATTAGCGCCTTCTTGCTGCACTACCTCCAACATGACCCTCGTATTGTCAAAATTAGAAGTGATGATGACTACTGGCTTGCCACACTATTAGATCCCCGGTACAAGTCCAAATTTTGTGACATAATTCCAGCCATAGAAAGGGACGCACGTATGCAGGAGTATCAGCAGAAGCTGTTACTCGATCTTAGTTCGGCTTTTCCACCAAACAACCGTGCAGGTGTAGGGAGTGAATATCCCAGTTGTAACTTGACAAACATGGGACGGTCTCGTCATCTCCAACAGTCTACCCGTAGCAGTAGCACCGTAACTGGTGCTGGTAACAGCAATTTTATTGGATCTTTTCATAATTTTTTTAGACCCTCCTTTGCAAGGCCACCAGAGACAACAAGTCTGACACATAGTCAACGGCTGGAGAGGATGATAAAGGAGTATCTGCAAATGAACATGAAATTACTTTGCAAATGGAGCCTTGCTCATTTTGGGCTTCAAATCTTGAAAAATGGCCAGAGCTCTCCACTTACGCCTTGGAGATTTTGTCGTGTCCAGCTGCCAGCGTTGTCTCTGAACGTGTCTTCAGTGCTGCTGGATGTGTGCTGACAGATAAGCGCACGTGTCTGTCCAGTGACAATGTGGACAGACTAACGTTCATCAAAATGAACAAGTCATGGATCCACAAGGAATTTACTACCCCTGTGTCATCCTGGGGAGAGTAAATGCTTGTGGATTTGGAATGTGCTTGATGCAAATCAAAACATCCTGTTTGCAACTAGGGCACAAGTGATGCCACTGAAGGGGTTAGTGTCTGTGTGGCCCATTTTTTGGAAAAAAGGGAGACTCCGCTTGGAGTAACCCTTGCTTACATTGTTTTTAAAAATGATCCAAGATGAACAGAGCTGGGATCAGGAAAGACTTTGCTACCTACCCCGGGGTCATCCTGGGGACGGTTAAGTATGGCGTATTTTTGAATGTGCTTGATGCAAATCTAGCTGTGAAGTGTACAACTGGGGCACAAGTGCTGCCCCTAAAGTGGTGGGTGTGTGTGTGGCCCAATTTTTGGAAAAAAGGGAGACTCCGCTTGCAGTAACTCTTGCTTACATTGTTTTTAAAAATGATCCAAGATGAACAGAGCTGGGATCAGTAAAGACTTTGCTACCTACCCCGGGGTCATCCTGGGGATCGTTAAGTATGGCGTATTGTTGAATGTGCTTGATGCAAATCTAGCTGTGAAGTGTACAACTGGGGCACAAGTGCTGCCCCTAAAGTGGTGGGTGTGTGTGTGGCCCAATTTTTGGAAAAAAAGGAGACTCCGCTTGGAGTAACCCTTGCTTACATTGTTTTTAAAAATGATCCAAGATGAAAAGAGCTGGGATCAGGAAAGACTTTGCTACCTACCCCGGGGTCATCCTGGGGACGGGTAAGTATGGCGTATTTTTTAATGTGCTTGATGCAAATTTGGCTGTGAAGTGTACAACTGGGGCACAAGTGCTGCCACTGAAGTGGTGGGTATGTGTGTGGCCCAATTTTTGGAAAAAAAAGGGAGACTCCGCTTGGAGTAACCCTTGCTTGCTGTGTTTTTTAAAAGGAGCCAAGATGAACAAGTCATGGTTCAGCAAAGACTTTGCAAACTACCCCGGGGTCATCCTGGGGACGGTTAAGTATGGCGTATTTTTGAATGTGCTTGATGCAAATCTAGCTGTGAAGTGTACAACTAGGGCAAAAGTGCTTCCACTGAAGGAGTTAGTGTCTGTGTGGCCCAATTTTTGGAAAAAAGGGAGACTGCGCTTGGAGTAACCCTTGCTTACATTGTTTTTAAAAATGATCCAAGATGAACAGAGCTGGGATCAGGAAAGACTTTGCTACCTACCCTGGGGTCATCCTGGGGACGGTTAAGTATGGCGTATTTTTGAATGTGCTTGATGCAAATCTAGCTGTGAAGTGTACAACTGGGCCACAAGTGCTGCCACTGAAGTGGTGGGTGTGTGTGGGGCCCAATTTTTGGAAAAAAAGGGAGACTCCACTTGGAGTAACCCTTGCTTGCTGTGTTTTTTAAAAAGAGCCAAGATGAACAAGTCATGGTTCAGCAAAGACTTTGCTACCTACCCCGGGGTCATCCTGGGGACGGTTAAGTATGACGTATTTTTGAATGTGCTTGATGCAAATTTAGCTGTGAAGTGTACAACTGGGGCACAACTGCTGCCACTGATGGGGTGTCTGTGTGGCCCAATTTTTGGAAAAAAGGGAGACTCTGCTTGGAGTAACCCTTGCTTACATTGTTTTTAAAAATGATCCAAGATGAACAGAGCTGGGATCAGGAAAGACTTTGCTACCTACCCCGGGGTCATCCTGGGGACGGTTAAGTATGGCGTATTTTTGAATGTGCTTGATGCAAATCTAGCTGGGAAGCGTACAACTGGGGCACAAGTGCTGCCACTGAAGTGGTGAGTGTGTGTGTGGCCCAATTTTTGGAAAAAAGGGAGACTCCGCTTGGAGTAACCCTTGCTTGCTGTGTTTTTTAAAAGGAGCCAAGATGAACAAGTCAAGGTTCAGCAAAGACTTTGCTACCTACCCCGGGGTCATCCTGGGGGCGGTTAAGTATGGCGTATTTTTGAATGTGCTTGATGCAAATCTAGCTGTGAAGTGTACAACTGGGGCACAACTGCTGCCACTGATGGGGTGTCTGTGTGGCCCAATGTTTGGAAAAAAGGGAGACTCTGCTTGGAGTAACCCTTGCTTACATTGTTTTTAAAAATGATCCAAGATGAACAGAGCTGGGATCAGGAAAGACTTTGCTACCTACCCCGGGGTCATCCTGGGGACGGTTAAGTAGGGCTTATTTTTGAATGTGCTTGATGCAAATCTAGCTGTGAAGTGCACAACTGGGGCACAAGTGCTGCCACTGAAGTGGTGGGTGTGTGTGTGGCCCAATTTTTGGAAAAAAGGGAGACTCCGCTTGGAGTAACCCTTGCTTGCTGTGTTTTTTAAAAGGAGCCAAGATGAACAAGTCATGGTTCAGCAAAGACTTTTCTACCTACCCCGGGGTCATCCTGGGGACAGTTAAGTATGGCGTATTTTTGAATGTGCATAATGCAAATCTAGCTGTGAAGTGTACAACTAGGGCACAAGTGCTGCCACTGAAGGGGTTAGTGTCTGTGAGGCCCAATTTTTGGAAAAAAATGGAGACCCCCCTTGGAGTAACCCTTGCTTACATTGTTTTTAAAAATGATCCAAGATAAACAGAGCTGGGATCAGGAAAGACTTTGCTACCTTCCCCGGGGTAATCCTAAGGACGGATAAGTATGGCGTATTTTTGAATGTGCTTGATGCAAATCTAGCTGTGAAGTGTACAACTAGGGCACAAGTGCTGCCACTGAAGGGGTTAGTGTCTGTGTGGCCCAATTTTTGGAAAAAAGGGAGACTCCGCTTTTAGTAACACTTGCTTACATTGTTTTTAAAAATGATCCAAGATGAACAGAGCTGGGATCAGGAAAGACTTTGCTACCTACCCCGGGGTCATCCTGGGGACGGTTAAGTATGGCGTATTTTTGAATGTGCTTGATGCAAATCTAGCTGTGAAGTGTACAACTGGGACACAAGTGCTGCCACTGAAGTGGTGGGTGTGTGTGTGGCCCAATTTTTTGAAAAAAGGGAGACTCCGCTTGGAGTAACCCTTGCTTGCTGTGTTTTTTAAAAGGAGCCAAAATGAACAAGTCATGGTTCAGCAAAGACTTTGCTACCTACCCCGGGGTCATCCTGGGGACGGTTAACTATGGCGTATTTTTAATTGTGCTTGATACAAATCTAGCTGTAAAGTGTACAACTGGGGCACAAGTGCTGCCACTGAAGTGGTGGGTGTGTGTTTGGCCCAATTTTTGGAAAAAGGGAAACTCCGCATGGAGTAACCCTTGCTTGCTGTGTTTTTTAAAAGGAGCCAAGATGAACAAGTCATGGTTCAGCAAAGACTTTGCTACCTAACCCGGGGTCATCCTGGTGACGGTTAAGTATGGCGTATTTTTGAATGTGCTTGATGCAAATCTAGCTGTGAAGTGTACAACTGGGGCACAACTGCTGCCACTGATGGGGTGTCTGTGTGGCCCAATTTTTGGAAAAAAGGGAGACTCTGCTTGGAGTAACCCTGGCTTACATTGTTTTTAAAAATGATCCAAGATGAACAGAGCTGGGATCAGGAAAGACTTTGCTACCTACCCCGGGGTCATCCTGGGGACGGTTAAGTATGGCGTATTTTTGAATGTGCTTGATGCAAATCTACCTGGGAAGTGTACAACTGGGGCACAAGTGCTGCCACTGAAGTGGTGGGTGTAAGTGTGGCCCAAATTTTGGAAAAAAAGGGAGACTCCGCTTGGAGTAACCCTTGCTTACATTGTTTTTAAAAATGATCCAAGATGAACAGAGCTGGGATCAGGAAAGACTTTGCTACCTACCCCGGGGTCATCCTGGGGATGGGTAAGTATGGCGTATTTTTGAATGTGCTTGATGCAAATCTAGCTGGGAAGTGTACAACTGGGGCACAAGTGCTGCCACTGAAGTGGTGGGTGTAAGTGTGGCCCAATTTTTGGAAAAAAAGGGAGACTCCGCTTGGAGTAACCCTTGCTTACATTGTTTTGAAAAATGATCCAAGATGAACAGAGCTGGGATCAGGAAAGACTTTGCTACCTACCCCGGGGTCATCCTGGGGACGGTTAAGTATAGCGTATTTTTGAATGTGCTTGATGCAAATATAGCTGTGAAGTGTACAACTGGGGCACAAGTGCTGCCACTGAATTGGTGGGTGTGTGTGTGGCCCAATTTTTTGAAAAAAGGGAGACTCCGCTTGGAGTAACCCTTGCTTGCTGTGTTTTTTAAAAGGAGCCAAAATGAACAAGTCATGGTTCATCAAAGACTTTGCTACCTACCCCGGGGTCATCCTGGGGACGGTTAAGTATGGCGCATTTTTGAATGTGCTTGATACAAATCTAGCTGTGAAGTGTACAACTGGGGCACAAGTGCTGCCACTGAAGTGGTGGGTGTGTGTGTGGCCCAATTTTTATAAAAAAGGGAGACTCCGCATGGAGTAACCCTTGCTTGCTGTGTTTTTTAAAAGGCGCCAAGATGAACAAGTCATGGTTCAGCAAAGACTTTGCTACCTAACCCGGGGTTATCCTGGGGACGGTTAAGAATGGCGTATTTTTGAATGTGCTTGATGCAAATCTAGCTGTGAAGTGTACAACTGGGGCACAAGTGCTGCCACTGAAGTGGTGGGTCTGTGTGTGGCCCAATTTTTGGAAAAAAAGGGAGACTCCGTTTAAAGTAACCCTTGCTTACATTGTTTTTAAAAATGATCCAAGATGAACAGAGCTGGGATCAGGAAAGACTTTGCTACCTACCCTGGGGTCATCCTGGGGACGGTTAAGTATGGCGTATTTTTGAATGTGCTTGATGCAAATCTCGCTGTGAAGTGTACAACTAGGGCACAAGTGCTGCCACTGAAGGGGTTAGTGTCTGTGTGGCCCAATTTTTGGAAAAAAGGGAGACCCCCCTTGGAGTAACCCTTGCTTACATTGTTTTTAAAAATGATCCAAGATGAACAGAGCTGGGATCAGGAAAGACTTTGCTACCTACCCCAGGATCATCCTGGGGATGGTTAAGTATGGCGTATTTTTGAATTTGCATGATGCAAATCTAGCTGTGAAGTGTACAACTGGGGCACAAGTGCTGCCACTGAAGTGGTGGGTCTGTGTGTGGCCCAATTTTTGGAAAAAAAGGGAGACTCCGTTTAAAGTAACCCTTGCTTACATTGTTTTTAAAAATGATCCAAGATGAACAGAGCTGGGATCAGGAAAGACTTTGCTACCTACCCCGGGGTCATCCTGGGGACGGTTAAGTATGGCGTATTTTTGAATTTGCTTGATGCAAATCTAGCTGTGAAGTGTACAACTGGGGAACAAGTGCTGCCACTGAAGTGGTGGGTCTGTGTGTGGCCCAATTTTTGGAAAAAAAGGGAGACTCCGTTTAAAGTAACCCTTGCTTACATTGTTTTTAAAAATGATCCAAGATGAACAGAGCTGGGATCAGGAAAGACTTTGCTACCTACCCCAGGGTCATCCTGGGGATGGTTAAGTATGGCGTATTTTTGAATGTGCTTGATACAAATCTAGCTGTGAAGTCTACAACTGGGGCACAAGTGCTGCTACTGAAGTGGTGGGTGTGTGTGTGGCCCAATTTTTGGAAAAAAGGGAGACTCCTCATGGAGTAACCCTTGCTTGCTGTGTTTTTTAACAGGAGCCAAGATGAACAAGTCATGGTTCAGCAAAGACTTTGCTACTTAACCCGGGGTCATCCTGGGGACGGTTAAGTATGGCGTATTTTTGAATGTGCTTGATGCAAATCTAGCTGTGAAGTGTACAACTGGGGCACAACTGCTGCCACTGATGGGGTGTCTGTGTGGCCCAATTTTTTTAAAAAAAGGGAGACTCTGCTTGGAGTAACCCTTGCTTACATTGTTTTAAAAATGATCCAAGATGAACAGAGCTGGGATCAGGAAAGACTTTGCTACCTACCACGGGGTCATCCTAGGGACGGTTAAGTATGGCGTATTTTTGAATTTGCTTGATGCAAATCTAGCTGTGAAGTGTACAACTGGGGAACAAGTGCTGCCACTGAAGTGGTGGGTCTGTGTGTGGCCCAATTTTTGGAAAAAAAGGGAGACTCCGTTTAAAGTAACCCTTGCTTACATTGTTTTTAAAAATGATCCAAGATGAACAGAGCTGGGATCAGGAAAGACTTTGCTACCTACCCCAGGGTCATCCTGGGGATGGTTAAGTATGGCGTATTTTTGAATTTGCTTGATGCAAATCTAGCTGTGAAGTGTACAACTGGGGCACAAGTGCTGCCACTGAAGTGGTGGGTGTAAGTGTGGCCCAATTTTTGGAAAAAAAGGGAGACTCCGCTTGGAGTAACCCTTTCTTACATTGTTTTTAAAAATGATCCAAGATGAACAGAGCTGGGATCAGGAAAGACTTTGCTACCTACCCCGGGGTCATCCTGGGGACGGTTAAGTATAGCGTATTTTTGAATGTGCTTGATGCAAATATAGCTGTGAAGTGTACAACTGGGGCACAAGTGCTGCCACTGAAGTGGTGGGTGTGTGTGTGGCCCAATTTTTTGAAAAAAGGGAGACTCCGCTTGGAGTAACCCTTGCTTACATTGTTTTTAAAAATGATCCAAGATGAACAGAGCTGGAATCAGGAAAGACTTTGCTACCTACCCCGGGGTCATCCTGGGGACTGTTAAGTATGGCGTATTTTTGAATGTGCTTGATGCAAATCTAGCTGGGAAGCGTACAACTGGGGCACAAGTGCTGCCACTGAAGTGGTGAGTGTGTGTGTGGCCCAATTTTTGGAAAAAAGGGAGACTCCGCTTGGAGTAACCCTTGCTTGCTGTGTTTTTTAAAAGGAGCCAAGATGAACAAGTCAAGGTTCAGCAAAGACTTTGCTACCTACCCCGGGGTCATCCTGGGGGCGGTTAAGTATGGCGTATTTTTGAATGTGCTTGATGCAAATCTAGCTGTGAAGTGTACAACTGGGGCACAACTGCTGCCACTGATGGGGTGTCTGTGTGGCCCAATGTTTGGAAAAAAAGGGAGACTCCGCTTGGAGTAACCCTTGCTTACATTGTTTTGAAAAATGATCCAAGATGAACAGAGCTGGGATCAGGAAAGACTTTGCTACCTACCCCGGGGTCATCCTGGGGACGGTTAAGTATAGCGTATTTTTGAATGTGCTTGATGCAAATATAGCTGTGAAGTGTACAACTGGGGCACAAGTGCTGCCACTGAAGTGGTGGGTGTGTGTGTGGCCCAATTCTTTGAAAAAAGGGAGACTCCGCTTGGAGTAACCCTTGCTTGCTGTGTTTTCTAAAAGGAGCCAAAATGAACAAGTCATGGTTCATCAAAGACTTTGCTACCTACCCCGGGGTCATCCTGGGGACGGTTAAGTATGGCGCATTTTTGAATGTGCTTGATACAAATCTAGCTGTGAAGTGTACAACTGGGGCACAAGTGCTGCCACTGAAGTGGTGGGTGTGTGTGTGGCCCAATTTTTATAAAAAAGGGAGACTCCGCATGGAGTAACCCTTGCTTGCTGTGTTTTTTAAAAGGCGCCAAGATGAACAAGTCATGGTTCAGCAAAGACTTTGCTACCTAACCCGGGGTTATCCTGGGGACGGTTAAGAATGGCGTATTTTTGAATGTGCTTGATGCAAATCTAGCTGTGAAGTGTACAACTGGGGCACAAGTGCTGCCACTGAAGTGGTGGGTCTGTGTGTGGCCCAATTTTTGGAAAAAAAGGGAGACTCCGTTTAAAGTAACCCTTGCTTACATTGTTTTTAAAAATGATCCAAGATGAACAGAGCTGGGATCAGGAAAGACTTTGCTACCTACCCTGGGGTCATCCTGGGGACGGTTAAGTATGGCGTATTTTTGAATGTGCTTGATGCAAATCTCGCTGTGAAGTGTACAACTAGGGCACAAGTGCTGCCACTGAAGGGGTTAGTGTCTGTGTGGCCCAATTTTTGGAAAAAAGGGAGACCCCCCTTGGAGTAACCCTTGCTTACATTGTTTTTAAAAATGATCCAAGATGAACAGAGCTGGGATCAGGAAAGACTTTGCTACCTACCCCAGGATCATCCTGGGGATGGTTAAGTATGGCGTATTTTTGAATTTGCATGATGCAAATCTAGCTGTGAAGTGTACAACTGGGGCACAAGTGCTGCCACTGAAGTGGTGGGTCTGTGTGTGGCCCAATTTTTGGAAAAAAAGGGAGACTCCGTTTAAAGTAACCCTTGCTTACATTGTTTTTAAAAATGATCCAAGATGAACAGAGCTGGGATCAGGAAAGACTTTGCTACCTACCCCGGGGTCATCCTGGGGACGGTTAAGTATGGCGTATTTTTGAATGTGCTTGATACAAATCTAGCTGTGAAGTGTACAACTGGGGCACAAGTGCTGCTACTGAAGTGGTGGGTGTGTGTGTGGCCCAATTTTTGGAAAAAAGGGAGACTCCTCATGGAGTAACCCTTGCTTGCTGTGTTTTTTAACAGGAGCCAAGATGAACAAGTCATGGTTCAGCAAAGACTTTGCTACTTAACCCGGGGTCATCCTGGGGACGGTTAAGTATGGCGTATTTTTGAATGTGCTTGATGCAAATCTAGCTGTGAAGTGTACAACTGGGGCACAACTGCTGCCACTGATGGGGTGTCTGTGTGGCCCAATTTTTTTAAAAAAAGGGAGACTCTGCTTGGAGTAACCCTTGCTTACATTGTTTTAAAAATGATCCAAGAGACTCCGCTTGGAGTAACCCTTTCTTACATTGTTTTTAAAAATGATCCAAGATGAACAGAGCTGGGATCAGGAAAGACTTTGCTACCTACCCCGGGGTCATCCTGGGGACGGTTAAGTATAGCGTATTTTTGAATGTGCTTGATGCAAATATAGCTGTGAAGTGTACAACTGGGGCACAAGTGCTGCCACTGAAGTGGTGGGTGTGTGTGTGTGGCCTAATTTATTGAAAAAAGGGAGACTCCGCTTGGAATAACCCTTGCTTACATTGTTTTTAAATATGATCTAAGATTAACAGAGCTGGGATCAGGAAAGACTTTATCACCTATCCCGGGGTCATCCTGGGGATGGTTAAGTATGGCGTATTTTTGAATGTGCTTGATGCAAATCTAGCTGTGAAGTGTACAACTGGGGCACAAGTGCTGCCACTGAAGTGGTGGGTGTGTGTGTGGCCCAATTTTTGAAAAAAAAGGGAGACTCCGCTTGGAGTAACCCTTGCTTACATTGTTTTTAAAAATGATCCAAGATGAACAGAGCTGGGATCAGGAAAGACTTTGCTACCTACCCCGGGGTCATCCTGGGGACGGTTAAGAATGGCGTATTTTTGAATGTGCTTGATGCAAATCTAGCTGTGACGTGTACAACTAGGGCACAAGTGCTGCCACTGAAGGGGTTAGTGTCTGTGTGGCCCAATTTTTGGAAAAAAGGGAGACCCCCCTTGGAGTATCCCTTGCTTACATTGTTTTTAAAAATGATCTAAGATTAACAGAGCTGGGATCAGGAAAGACTTTATGACCTATCCCGGGGTCATCCTGGGGATGGTTAAGTATGGCGTATTTTTGAATTTGCTTGATGCAAATCTAGCTGTGAAATGTACAACTGGGGCACAAGTGCTGCCACTGAAGTGGTGGGTCTGTGTGTGGCCCAATTTTTGGAAAAAAAGGGAGACTCCGTTTAAAGTAACCCTTGCTTACATTGTTTTTAAAAATGATCCAAGATGAACAGAGCTGGGATCAGGAAAGACTTTGCTACCTACCCCGGGGTCATCCTGGGGACGGTTAAGTATGGCGTATTTTTGAATGTGCTTGATGCAAATCTAGCTGTGAAGTGTACAACTGGGGCACAAGTGCTGCCACTGAAGGGGTTAGTGTCTGTGTGGCCCAATTTTTGGAAAAAAAGGGAGACTCCGTTTAAAGTAACCCTTGCTTACATTGTTTTTAAAAATGATCCAAGATGAACAGAGCTGGGATCAGGAAAGACTTTGCTACCTACCCCGGGGTCATCCTGGGGACGGTTAAATATGGCGTATTTTTGAATGTGCTTGATGCAAATCTAGCTGGGAAGTGTACAACTGGGGCACAAGTGCTGCCACTGAAGTGGTGGGTGTGTGTGTGGCCCAATTTTTTGAAAAAAGGGAGACTCCGCTTGGAGTAACCCTTGCTTGCTGTGTTTTTTAAAAGGAGCCAAAATGAACAAGTCATGGTTCAGCAAAGACTTTGCTACCTACCCCGGGGTCATCCTGGGGACGGTTAAGTATGGCGTATTTTTGAATGTGCTTGATACAAATCTAGCTGTGAAGTGTACAACTGGGGCACAAGTGCTGCCACTGAAGTGGTGGGTGTGTGTGTGGCCCAATTTTTGGAAAAAAGGGAGACTCCGCATGGAGTAACCCTTGCTTGCTGTGTTTTTTAAAAGGAGCCAAGATGAACAAGTCATGGTTCAGCAAAGACTTTGCTACCTAACCCAGGGTCATCCTGGGGACGGTTAAGTATGGCGTATTTTTGAATGTGCTTGATGCAAATCTAGCTGTGAAGTGTACAACTGGGGCACAACTGCTGCCACTGATGGGGTGTCTGTGTGGCCCAATTTTTGGAAAAAAGGGAGACTCTGCTTTGAGTAACCCTTGCTTACATTGTTTTTAAAAATGATCCAAGATGAACAGAGCTGGGATCAGGAAAGATTTTGCTACCTACCCCGGGGTCATCCTGGGGACGGTTAAGTATGGCGTATTTTTGAATGTGCTTGATGCAAATCTAGCTGTGAAGTGTACAACTAGGGCACAAGTGCGGCCACTGAAGGGGTTAGTGTCTGTGTGGCCCAATTTTTGGAAAAAAGGGAGACCCCCCTTGGAGTAACCCTTGCTTACATTGTTTTTAAAAATGATCCAAGATGAACAGAGCTGGGATCAGGAAAGACTTTGCTACCTACCCCGGGGTCATCCTGGGGACGGTTAAGTATGGCGTATTTTTGAATGTGCTTGATGCAAATCTAGCTGTGAAGTGTACAACTGGGGCACAAGTGCTGCCACTGAAGGGGTTAGTGTCTGTGTGGCCCAATTTTTGGAAAAAAGGGAGACTCTGCTTGGAGTAACCCTTGCTTACATTGTTTTTAAAAATGATCCAAGATGAAGAGAGCTGGGATCAGGAAAGACTTTGCTACCTACCCCGGGGTCATCCTGGGGACGGTTAAGTATGGCGTATTTTTGAATGTGCTTGATACAAATCTAGCTGTGAAGTGTACAACTGGGGCACAAGTGCTGCCACTGAAGTGGTGGGTGTGTGTGTGGCCCAATTTTTAGAAAAAAGGGAGACTCTGCTTGGAGTAACCCTTGCTTACATTGTTTTTAAAAATGATCCAAGATGAACAGAGCTGGGATCAGGAAAGACTTTGCTACCTACCCCGGGGTCATCCTGGGGACGGTTAAGAATGGCGTATTTTTGAATGTGCTTGATGCAAATCTAGCTGTGACGTGTACAACTAGGGCACAAGTGCTGCCACTGAAGGGGTTAGTGTTTGTGTGGCCCAATTTTTGGAAAAAAGGGAGACCCCCCTTGGAGTATCCCTTGCTTACATTGTTTTTAAAAATGATCCAAGATGAACAGAGCTGGGATCAGGAAAGACTTTGCTACCTACCCCGGGGTCATCCTGGGGACGGTTAAGTATGGCGTATTTTTGAATGTGCTTGATGCAAATCTAGCTGTGAAGTGTACAACTAGGGCACAAGTGCAGCCACTGAAGGGGTTAGTGTCTGTGTGGCCCAATTTTTGGAAAAAAGGGAGACTCCGCTTGGAGTAACCCTTGCTTACATTGTTTTTAAAAATGATCCAAGATGAACAGAGCTGGGATCAGGAAAGTCTTTGCTACCTACCACGGGATCATCCTGGGGACGGTTAAGTATGGCGTATTTTTGAATGTGCTTGATGCAAATCTAGCTGTGAAGTGTACAACTGGGGCACAAGTGCTGCCACTGAAGTGGTGGGTGTGTGTGTGGCCCAATTTTTTGAAAAAAGGGAGACTCCGCTTGGAGTACCCCTTGCTTGCTGTGTTTTTTAAAAGGAGCCAAAATGAACAAGTCATGGTTCAGCAAAGACTTTGCTACCTACCCCGGGGTCATCCTGGGGACGGTTAAGTATGGCGTATTTTTGAATGTGCTTGATACAAATCTAGCTGTGAAGTCTACAACTGGGGCACAAGTGCTGCCACTGAAGTGGTGGGTGTGTGTGTGGCCCAATTTTTGGAAAAAAGGGAGATTCCGCATGGAGTAACCCTTGCTTGCTGTGTTTTTTAAAAGGAGCCAAGATGAACAAGTCATGGTTCAGCAAAGACTTTGCTACCTAACCTGGGGTCATCATGGGGACGGTTAAGTATGGCGTATTTTTGAATGTGCTTGATGCAAATCTAGCTGTGAAGTGTACAACTGGGGCACAACTGCTGCCACTGATGGGGTGTCTGTGTGGCCCAATTTTTGGAAAAAAGGGAGACTCCGCTTGGAGTAACCCTTGCTTACATTGTTTTTAAAAATGATCCAAGATGAACAGAGCTGGGATCAGGAAAGACTTTGCTACCTACCCCGGGGTCATCCTGGGGACGGTTAAGTATGGCGTATTTTTGAATGTGCTTGATGCAAATCTAGCTGTGAAGTGTACAACTAGGGCACAAGTGCTGCCACTGAAGGGGTTAGTGTCTGTGTGGCCCAATTTTTGGAAAAAAGGGAGACTCTGCTTGGAGTAACCCTTGCTTACATTGTTTTTAAAAATGATCCAAGATGAACAGAGCTGGGATCAGGAAAGACTTTGCTACCTACCCCGGGGTCATCCTGGGGACGGTTAAGTATGGCGTATTTTTGAATGTGCTTAATGAAAATCTAGCTGTGAAGTGTACAGCTAGGGCACAAGTGCTGCCACTGAAGGGGTTAGTGTCTGTGTGGCCCAATTTTTGGAAAAAAGGGAGACCCCCTTGGAGTAATCCTTGCTTACATTGTTTTTAAAAATGATCCAAGATGAACAGAGCTGGGATCAGGAAAGACTTTGCTACCTACCCCAGGGTCATCCTGGGGATGGTTAAGTATGGCGTATTTTTGAATTTGCTTGATGCAATTCTAGCTGTGAAGTGTACAACTGGGGCACAAGTGCTGCCACTGAAGGGGTTAGTGTCTGTGTGGCCCAATTTTTGGAAAAAAGAGAGACTCCGCTTGGAATAACCCTTGCTTACATTGTTTTTAAATATGATCTAAGATTAACAGAGCTGGGATCAGGAAAGACTTTGCTACCTATCCCGGGGTCATCCTGGGGATGGTTAAGTATGGCGTATTTTTGAATGTGCTTGATGCAAATCTAGCTGTGAAGTGTACAACTGGGGCACAAGTGCTGCCACTGAAGTGGTGGGTGTGTGTGTGGCCCAATTTTTGAAAAAAAAGGGAGACTCCGCTTGGAGTAACCCTTGCTTGCTGTGTTTTTTAAAAGGAGCCAAAATGAACAAGTCATGGTTCAGCAAAGACTTTGCTACCTACCCCGGGGTCATCCTGGGGACGATTAAGTATGGCGTTTTTTTGAATGTACTTGATACAAATCTAGCTGTGAAGTGTACAACTGGGGCACAAGTGCTGCCACTGAAGTGGTGGGTGTGTGTGTGGCCCAATTTTTGGAAAAAAGGGAGATTCCGCATGGAGTAACCCTTGCTTGCTGTGTTTTTTAAAAGGAGCCAAGATGAACAAGTCATGGTTCAGCAAAGACTTTGCTACCTAACCTGGGGTCATCATGGGGACGGTTAAGTATGGCGTATTTTTGAATTTGCTTGATGCAAATCTAGCTGTGAAGTGTACAACTGGGGCACAAGTGCTGCCACTGAAGTGGTGGGTGTGTGTGTGGCCCAATTTTTGGAAAAAAGGGAGACTCCGTTTAAAGTAACCCTTGCTTACATTGTTTTTAAAAATGATCCAAGATGAACAGAGCTGGGATCAGGAAAGACTTTGCTACCTACCCCGGGGTCATCCTGGGGACGGTTAAGTATGGCGTATTTTTGAATGTGCTTGATGCAAATCTAGCTGTGAAGTGTACAACTAGGGCACAAGTGCTGCCACTGAAGGGGTTAGTGTCTGTGTGGCCCAATTTTTGGAAAAAAGGGAGACTCTGCTTGGAGTAACCCTTGCTTACATTGTTTTTAAAAATGATCCAAGATGAACAGAGCTGGGATCAGGAAAGACTTTGCTACCTACCCCGGGGTCATCCTGGGGACGGTTAAGTATGGCGTATTTTTGAATGTGCTTGATGCAAATTTAGCTGTGAAGTGTACAACTAGGGCACAAGTGCTGCCACTGAAGGGGTTAGTGTGTGTGTGGCCCAATTTTTGGAAAAAAGGGAGACCCCCCTTGGAGTAACCCTTGCTTACATTGTTTTTAAAAATGATCCAAGATGAACAGAGCTGGGATCAGGAAAGACTTTGCTACCTACCCCGGGGTCATCCTGGGGACGGTTAAGTATGGCGTATTTTTGAATGTGCTTAATGCAAATCTAGCTGTGAAGTGTACAGCTAGGGCACAAGTGCTGCCACTGAAGGGGTTAGTGTCTGTGTGGCCCAATTTTTGGAAAAAAGGGAGACCCCCTTGGAGTAATCCTTGCTTACATTGTTTTTAAAAATGATCCAAGATGAACAGAGCTGGGATCAGGAAAGACTTTGCTACCTACCCCAGGGTCATCCTGGGGATGGTTAAGTATGGCGTATTTTTGAATTTGCTTGATGCAATTCTAGCTGTGAAGTGTACAACTGGGGCACAAGTGCTGCCACTGAAGGGGTTAGTGTCTGTGTGGCCCAATTTTTGGAAAAAAGGGAGACTCTGCTTGGAGTAACCCTTGCTTACATTGTTTTTAAAAATGATCCAAGATGAACAGAGCTGGGATCAGGAAAGACTTTGCTACCTACCCCGGGGTCATCCTGGGGACGGTTAAGTATGGCGTATTTTTGAATGTGCTTAATGCAAATCTAGCTGTGAAGTGTACAGCTAGGGCACAAGTGCTGCCACTGAAGGGGTTAGTGTCTGTGTGGCCCAATTTTTGGAAAAAAGGGAGACCCCCTTGGAGTAATCCTTGCTTACATTGTTTTTAAAAATGATCCAAGATGAACAGAGCTGGGATCAGGAAAGACTTTGCTACCTACCCCAGGGTCATCCTGGGGATGGTTAAGTATGGCGTATTTTTGAATTTGCTTGATGCAATTCTAGCTGTGAAGTGTACAACTGGGGCACAAGTGCTGCCACTGAAGGGGTTAGTGTCTGTGTGGCCCAATTTTTGGAAAAAAGAGAGACTCCGCTTGGAATAACCCTTGCTTACATTGTTTTTAAATATGATCTAAGATTAACAGAGCTGGGATCAGGAAAGACTTTGCTACCTATCCCGGGGTCATCCTGGGGATGGTTAAGTATGGCGTATTTTTGAATGTGCTTGATGCAAATCTAGCTGTGAAGTGTACAACTGGGGCACAAGTGCTGCCACTGAAGTGGTGGGTGTGTGTGTGGCCCAATTTTTGAAAAAAAAGGGAGACTCCGCTTGGAGTAACCCTTGCTTGCTGTGTTTTTTAAAAGGAGCCAAAATGAACAAGTCATGGTTCAGCAAAGACTTTGCTACCTACCCCGGGGTCATCCTGGGGACGATTAAGTATGGCGTTTTTTTGAATGTACTTGATACAAATCTAGCTGTGAAGTGTACAACTGGGGCACAAGTGCTGCCACTGAAGTGGTGGGTGTGTGTGTGGCCCAATTTTTGGAAAAAAGGGAGATTCCGCATGGAGTAACCCTTGCTTGCTGTGTTTTTTAAAAGGAGCCAAGATGAACAAGTCATGGTTCAGCAAAGACTTTGCTACCTAACCTGGGGTCATCATGGGGACGGTTAAGTATGGCGTATTTTTGAATGTGCTTGATGCAAATCTAGCTGTGAAGTGTACAACTGGGGCACAACTGCTGCCACTGATGGGGTGTCTGTGTGGCCCAATTATTGGAAAAAAGGGAGACTCCGCTTGGAGTAACCCTTGCTTACATTGTTTTTAAAAATGATCCAAGATGAACAGAGCTGGGATCAGGAAAGACTTTGCTACCTACCCCGGGGTCATCCTGGGGACGGTTAAGTATGGCGTATTTTTGAATGTGCTTGATGCAAATCTAGCTGTGAATTGTACAAATAGGGCACAAGTGCTGCCACTGAAGGGGTTAGTGTCTGTGTGGCCCAATTTTTGGAAAAAAGGGAGACCCCCCTTGGAGTAACCCTTGCTTACATTGTTTTTAAAAATGATCCAATATGAACAGAGCTGGGATCAGGAAAGACTTTGCTACCTACTCCAGGGTCATCCTGGGGATGGTTAAGTATGGCGTATTTTTGAATTTGCTTGATGCAAATCTAGCTGTGAAGTGTACAACTGGGGCACAAGTGCTGCCACTGAAGTGGTGGGTGTGTGTGTGGCCCAATTTTTGGAAAAAAGGGAGACTCCGTTTAAAGTAACCCTTGCTTACATTGTTTTTAAAAATGATCCAAGATGAACAGAGCTGGGATCAGGAAAGACTTTGCTACCTACCCCGGGGTCATCCTGGGGACGGTTAAGTATGGCGTATTTTTGAATGTGCTTGATGCAAATCTAGCTGTGAAGTGTACAACTAGGGCACAAGTGCTGCCACTGAAGGGGTTAGTGTCTGTGTGGCCCAATTTTTGGAAAAAAGGGAGACTCTGCTTGGAGTAACCCTTGCTTACATTGTTTTTAAAAATGATCCAAGATGAACAGAGCTGGGATCAGGAAAGACTTTGCTACCTACCCCGGGGTCATCCTGGGGACGGTTAAGAATGGCGTATTTTTGAATGTGCTTGATGCAAATCTAGCTGTGACGTGTACAACTAGGGCACAAGTGCTGCCACTGAAGGGGTTAGTGTTTGTGTGGCCCAATTTTTGGAAAAAAGGGAGACCCCCCTTGGAGTATCCCTTGCTTACATTGTTTTTAAAAATGATCCAAGATGAACAGAGCTGGGATCAGGAAAGACTTTGCTACCTACCCCGGGGTCATCCTGGGGACGGTTAAGTATGGCGTATTTTTGAATGTGCTTGATGCAAATCTAGCTGTGAAGTGTACAACTAGGGCACAAGTGCAGCCACTGAAGGGGTTAGTGTCTGTGTGGCCCAATTTTTGGAAAAAAGGGAGACTCCGCTTGGAGTAACCCTTGCTTACATTGTTTTTAAAAATGATCCAAGATGAACAGAGCTGGGATCAGGAAAGTCTTTGCTACCTACCACGGGGTCATCCTGGGGACGGTTAAGTATGGCGTATTTTTGAATGTGCTTGATGCAAATCTAGCTGTGAAGTGTACAACTGGGGCACAAGTGCTGCCACTGAAGTGGTGGGTGTGTGTGTGGCCCAATTTTTTGAAAAAAGGGAGACTCCGCTTGGAGTACCCCTTGCTTGCTGTGTTTTTTAAAAGGAGCCAAAATGAACAAGTCATGGTTCAGCAAAGACTTTGCTACCTACCCCGGGGTCATCCTGGGGACGGTTAAGTATGGCGTATTTTTGAATGTGCTTGATACAAATCTAGCTGTGAAGTCTACAACTGGGGCACAAGTGCTGCCACTGAAGTGGTGGGTGTGTGTGTGGCCCAATTTTTGGAAAAAAGGGAGATTCCGCATGGAGTAACCCTTGCTTGCTGTGTTTTTTAAAAGGAGCCAAGATGAACAAGTCATGGTTCAGCAAAGACTTTGCTACCTAACCTGGGGTCATCATGGGGACGGTTAAGTATGGCGTATTTTTGAATGTGCTTGATGCAAATCTAGCTGTGAAGTGTACAACTGGGGCACAACTGCTGCCACTGATGGGGTGTCTGTGTGGCCCAATTTTTGGAAAAAAGGGAGACTCCGCTTGGAGTAACCCTTGCTTACATTGTTTTTAAAAATGATCCAAGATGAACAGAGCTGGGATCAGGAAAGACTTTGCTACCTACCCCGGGGTCATCCTGGGGACGGTTAAGTATGGCGTATTTTTGAATGTGCTTGATGCAAATCTAGCTGTGAAGTGTACAACTAGGGCACAAGTGCTGCCACTGAAGGGGTTAGTGTCTGTGTGGCCCAATTTTTGGAAAAAAGGGAGACTCTGCTTGGAGTAACCCTTGCTTACATTGTTTTTAAAAATGATCCAAGATGAACAGAGCTGGGATCAGGAAAGACTTTGCTACCTACCCCGGGGTCATCCTGGGGACGGTTAAGTATGGCGTATTTTTGAATGTGCTTAATGCAAATCTAGCTGTGAAGTGTACAGCTAGGGCACAAGTGCTGCCACTGAAGGGGTTAGTGTCTGTGTGGCCCAATTTTTGGAAAAAAGGGAGACCCCCTTGGAGTAATCCTTGCTTACATTGTTTTTAAAAATGATCCAAGATGAACAGAGCTGGGATCAGGAAAGACTTTGCTACCTACCCCAGGGTCATCCTGGGGATGGTTAAGTATGGCGTATTTTTGAATTTGCTTGATGCAATTCTAGCTGTGAAGTGTACAACTGGGGCACAAGTGCTGCCACTGAAGGGGTTAGTGTCTGTGTGGCCCAATTTTTGGAAAAAAGAGAGACTCCGCTTGGAATAACCCTTGCTTACATTGTTTTTAAATATGATCTAAGATTAACAGAGCTGGGATCAGGAAAGACTTTGCTACCTATCCCGGGGTCATCCTGGGGATGGTTAAGTATGGCGTATTTTTGAATGTGCTTGATGCAAATCTAGCTGGGAAGTGTACAACTGGGGCACAAGTGCTGCCACTGAAGTGGTGGGTGTGTGTGTGGCCCAATTTTTGAAAAAAAAAGGGAGACTCCGCTTGGAGTAACCCTTGCTTGCTGTGTTTTTTAAAAGGAGCCAAAATGAACAAGTCATGGTTCAGCAAAGACTTTGCTACCTACCCCGGGGTCATCCTGGGGACGATTAAGTATGGCGTTTTTTTGAATGTACTTGATACAAATCTAGCTGTGAAGTGTACAACTGGGGCACAAGTGCTGCCACTGAAGTGGTGGGTGTGTGTGTGGCCCAATTTTTGGAAAAAAGGGAGATTCCGCATGGAGTAACCCTTGCTTGCTGTGTTTTTTAAAAGGAGCCAAGATGAACAAGTCATGGTTCAGCAAAGACTTTGCTACCTAACCTGGGGTTATCATGGGGACGGTTAAGTATGGCGTATTTTTGAATGTGCTTGATGCAAATCTAGCTGTGAAGTGTACAACTGGGGCACAACTGCTGCCACTGATGGGGTGTCTGTGTGGCCCAATTATTGGAAAAAAGGGAGACTCCGTTTAAAGTGACCCTTGTTTACATTGTTTTTAAAAATGATCCAAGATGAACAGAGCTGGGATCAGGAAAGACTTTGCTACCTACTCCAGGGTCATCCTGGGGATGGTTAAGTATGGCGTATTTTTGAATTTGCTTGATGCAAATCTAGCTGTGAAGTGTACAACTGGGGCACAAGTGCTGCCACTGAAGTGGTGGGTGTGTGTGTGGCCCAATTTTTGGAAAAAAAGGGACACTCCGTTTAAAGTAACCCTTGCTTACATTGTTTTTAAAAATTATCCAAGATGAACAGAGCTGGGATCAGGAAAGACTTTGCTACCTACCCCGGGGTCATCCTGGGGACGGTTAAGTATGGCGTATTTTTGAATGTGCTTGATGCAAATCTAGCTGTGAAGTGTACAGCTAGGGCACAAGTGCTGCCACTGAAGGGGTTAGTGTCTGTGTGGCCCAATTTTTGGAAAAAAGGGAGACCCCCCTTGGAGTAATCCTTGCTTACATTGTTTTTAAAAATGATCCAAGATGAACAGAGCTGGGATCAGGAAAGACTTTGCTACCTACCCCAGGGTCGTCCTGGGGATGGTTAAGTATGGCGTATTTTTGAATTTGCTTGATGCAATTCTAGCTGTGAAGTGTACAACTGGGGCACAAGTGCTGCCACTGAAGGGGTTAGTGTCTGTGTGGCCCAATTTTTGGAAAAAAGGGAGACTCCGCTTGGAATAACCCTTGCTTACATTGTTTTTAAATATGATCTAAGATTAACAGAGCTGGGATCAGGAAAGACTTTATCACCTATCCCGGGGTCATCCTGGGGATGGTTAAGTATGGCGTATTTTTGAATGTGCTTGATGCAAATCTAGCTGTGAAGTGTACAACTGGGGCACAAGTGCTGCCACTGAAGTGGTGGGTGTGTGTGTGGCCCAATTTTTGAAAAAAAAGGGAGACTCCGCTTGGAGTAACCCTTGCTTACATTGTTTTTAAAAATGATCCAAGATGAACAGAGCTGGGATCAGGAAAGATTTTGCTACCTACCCCGGGGTCATCCTGGGGACGGTTAAGAATGGCGTATTTTTGAATGTGCTTGATGCAAATCTAGCTGTGACGTGTACAACTAAGGCACAAGTGCTGCCACTGAAGGGGTTAGTGTCTGTGTGGCCCAATTTTTTGAAAAAAGGGAGACCCCCCTTGGAGTATCCCTTGCTTACATTGTTTTTAAAAATGATCTAAGATTAACAGAGCTGGGATCAGGAAAGACTTTATGACCTATCCCGGGGTCATCCTGGGGATGGTTAAGTATGGCGTATTTTTGAATTTGCTTGATGCAAATCTAGCTGTGAAATGTACAACTGGGGCACAAGTGCTGCCACTGAAGTGGTGGGTCTGTGTGTGGCCCAATTTTTGGAAAAAAAGGGAGACTCCGTTTAAAGTAACCCTTGCTTACATTGTTTTTAAAAATGATCCAAGATGAACAGAGCTGGGATCAGGAAAGACTTTGCTACCTACCCCGGGGTCATCCTGGGGACGGTTAAGTATGGCGTATTTTTGAATGTGCTTGATGCAAATCTAGCTGTGAAGTGTACAACTGGGGCACAAGTGCTGCCACTGAAGGGGTTAGTGTCTGTGTGGCCCAATTTTTGGAAAAAAAGGGAGACTCCGTTTAAAGTGACCCTTGCTTACATTGTTTTTAAAAATGATCCAAGATGAACAGAGCTGGGATCAGGAAAGACTTTGCTACCTACCCCGGGGTCATCCTGGGGACGGTTAAATATGGCGTATTTTTGAATGTGCTTGATGCAAATCTAGCTGGGAAGTGTACAACTGGGGCACAAGTGCTGCCACTGAAGTGGTGGGTGTGTGTGTGGCCCAATTTTTTGAAAAAAGGGAGACTCCGCTTGGAGTAACCCTTGCTTGCTGTGTTTTTTAAAAGGAGCCAAAATGAACAAGTCATGGTTCAGCAAAGACTTTGCTACCTAACCCGGGGTCATCCTGGGGACGGTTAAGTATGGCGTATTTTTGAATGTGCTTGATGCAAATCTAGCTGTGAAGTGTACAACTGGGGCACAACTGCTGCCACTGATGGGGTGTCTGTGTGGCCCAATTTTTGGAAAAAAGGGAGACTCTGCTTTGAGTAACCCTTGCTTACATTGTTTTTAGAAATGATCCAAGATGAACAGAGCTGGGATCAGGAAAGATTTTGCTAGCTACCCCGGGGTCATCCTGGGGACGGTTAAGTATGGCGTATTTTTGATTGTGCTTGATGCAAATCTAGCTGTGAAGTGTACAACTAGGGCACAAGTGCTGCCACTGAAGGGGTTAGTGTCTGTGTGGCCCAATTTTTGGAAAAAAGGGAGACCCCCCTTGGAGTAACCCTTGCTTACATTGTTTTTAAAAATGATCCAAGATGAACAGAGCTGGGATCAGGAAAGACTTTGCTACCTACCCCGGCGTCATCCTGGGGACGGTTAAGAATGGCGTATTTTTGAATGTGCTTGATGCAAATCTAGCTGTGACGTGTACAACTAGGGCACAAGTGCTGCCACTGAAGGGGTTAGTGTCTGTGTGGCCCAATTTTTGGAAAAAAGGGAGACCCCCCTTGGAGTATCCCTTGCTTACATTGTTTTTAAAAAGGATCCAAGATGAACAGAGCTGGGATCAGGAAAGACTTTGCTACCTACCCCGGGGTCATCCTGGGGACGGTTAAGTATGGCGTATTTTTGAATGTGCTTGATGCAAATCTAGCTGTGAAGTGTACAACTGGGGCACAAGTGCTGCCACTGAAGTGGTGGGTGTGTGTGTGGCCCAATTTTTTGAAAAAAGGGAGACTCCGCTTGGAGTAACCCTTGCTTGCTGTGTTTTTTAAAAGGAGCCAAGATGAACAAGTCATGGTTCAGCAAAGACTTTGCTACCTAACCTGTGGTCATCATGGGGACGGTTAAGTATGGCGTATTTTTGAATGTGCTTGATGCAAATCTAGCTGTGAAGTGTACAACTGGGGCACAACTGCTACCACTGATGGGGTGTCTGTGTGGCCCAATTTTTGGAAAAAAGGGAGACTCCGCTTGGAGTAACCCTTGCTTACATTGTTTTTAAAAATGATCTAAGATGAACAGAGCTGGGATCAGGAAAGACTTTGCTACCTACCCCGGGGTCATCCTGGGGACGGTTAAGTATGGCGTATTTTTAAATGTGCTTGATGCAAATCTAGCTGTGAAGTGTACAACTAGGGCACAAGTGCTGCCACTGAAGGGGTTAGTGTCTGTGTGGCCCAATTTTTGAAAAAAAGGGAGACTCCGCTTGGAGTAACCCTTGCTTACATTGTTTTTAAAAATGATCCAAGATGAACAGAGCTGGGATCAGGAAAGACTTTGCTACCTACCCCAGGGTCATCCTGAGGATGGTTAAGTATGACGTATTTTTGAATTTGCTTGATGCAAATCTAGCTGTGAAGTGTACAACTGGGGCACAAGTGCTGCCACTGAAGAGGTGGGTGTGTGTGTGGCCCAATTTTTGGAAAAAAAGGGAGACTCCGCTTGGAGTAACCCTTGCTTACATTGTTTTTAAAAATGATCCAAGATGAACAGAGCTGGGATCAAGAAAGACTTTGCTACCTACCCCGGGGTCATCCTGGGGACGGTTAAGTATGGCGTATTTTTGAATGTGCTTGATGCAAATATAGATGTGAAGTGTACAACTAGGGCACAAGTGCTGCCACTGAAGGGGTTAGTGTCTGTGTGGCCCAATTTTTGGAAAAAAGGGAGACCCCCCTTGGAGTCACCCTTGCTTACATTGTTTTTAAAAATGATCCAAGATGAACAGAGCTGGAATCAGGAAAGACTTTGCTACCTACTCCGGGGTCATCCTGAGGACAGTTAAGTATGGCGTATTTTTGAATGTGCTTGATGCAAATCTAGCTGTGACGTGTACAACTAAGGCACAAGTGCTGCCACTGAAGGGGTTAGTGTCTGTGGGGCCCAATTTTTGGAAAAAAGGGAGACTCCGCTTGCAGTAACCCTTGCTTACATTGTTTTTAAAAATGATCCAAGATGAACAGAGCTGGGATCAGGAAAGACTTTGCTACCTACCCCGGGGTCATCCTGGGGACGGTTAAGTATGGCGTATTTTTGAATGTGCTTGATTCAAAACTAGCTGTGAAGTGTACAACTGGGGCAAAACTGCTGCCACTGATGGGGTGTCTGTGTGGCCCAATTTTTGGAAAAAAGGGAGACTCTGCTTGGAGTAACCCTTGCTTACATTGTTTTTAAAAATGATCCAAGATGAACAGAGCTGGGATCAGGAAAGACTTTCCTACCTACCCCGGGGTCATCCTGGGGACGGTTAAGTATGGCGTATTTTTGAATGTGCTTGATGCATATCTAGCTGTGAAGTGTACAACTAGAGCACAAGTGCTGCCACTGAAGGGGTTAGTGTCTGTGTGGCCCAATTTTTGGAAAAAAGGGAGACCCCCCTTGGAGTAACCCTTGCTTACATTGTTTTTAAAAATGATCCAAGATGAACAGAGCTGGGATCAGGAAAGACTTTGCTACCTACCCCAGGGTCATCCTGGGGATGGTTAAGTATGGAGTATTTTTGAATTTGCTTGATGCAAATCTAGCTGTGAAGTGTACAACTGGGGCACAAGTGCTGCCACTGAAGTGGTGGGTGTGTGTGTGGCCCAATTTTTGGAAAAAAAAGGGAGACTCCGCTTGGAGTAACCCTTGCTTACATTGCTTTTAAAAATGATCCAAGATGAACAGAGCTGGGATCAGGAAAGACTTTGCTACCTACCCCGGGGTCATCCTGGGGATGGTTAAGAATGGCGTATTTTTGAATGTGCTTGATGCAAATCTAGCTGTGAAGTGTACAACTAGGGCACAAGTGCTGCCACTGAAGGGATTAGTGTTTGTGTGGCCCAATTTTTGGAAAAAAGGGAGACCCCCCTTGGAGTAACCCTTGCTTACATTGTTTTTAAAAATGATCCAAGATGAACAGAGCTGGGATCAGGAAAGACTTTGCTACCTACCCCAGGGTCATCCTGGGGATGGTTAAGTATGGCATATTTTTGACTTTGCTTGATGCAAATCTAGCTGTGAAGTGTACAACTGGGGCACAAGTGCTGCCACTGAAGTGGTGGGTGTGTGTGTGGCCCAATTTTTGGAAAAAAAGGGAGACTCCGCTTGGAGTAACTCTTGCTTACATTACTTTTAAAAATGATCCAAGATGAACAGAGCTGGGATCAGGAAAGACTTTGCTTCCTACCCCGGGGTCATCCTGGGGATGGTTAAGAATGGCGTATTTTTGAATGTGTTTGATGCAAATCTAGCTGTGAAGTGTACAACTAGGGCACAAGTGCTGCCACTGAAGGGGTTAGTGTCTGTGTGGCCCAATTTTTGGAAAAAAGGGAGACCCCCCTTGGAGTAACCCTTGCTTACATTGTTTTTAAAAATGATCCAAGATGAACAGAGCTGGGATCAGGAAAGACTTTGCTACCTACCCCGGGGTCATCCTGGGGACGGTTAAGTATGGCGTATTTTTGAATGTGCTTGATGCAAATCTAGCTGTGAAGTGTACAACTGGGGCACAAGTGCTGCCACTGAAGTGGTGGGTGTGTGTGTGGCCCAATTTTTGGAAAAAAAGGGAGACTCCGCTTGGAGTAACCCTTGCTTGCTGTGTTTTTTAAAAGGAGCCAAGATGAACAAGTCATGGTTCAGCAAAGACTTTGCTACCTACCCCGGGGTCATCCTGGGGACGATTAAGTATGGCGTATTTTTGATTGTGCTTGATACAAATCTAGCTGTAAAGTGTACAACTGGGGCACAAGTGCTGCCACTGAAGTGGTGGGTGTGTGTGGCCCAATTTTTGGAAAAAAGGGAGACTCCGCATGGAGTAACCCTTGCTTGCTGTGTTTTTTAAAAGGAGCCAAGATGAACAAGTCATGGTTCAGCAAAGACTTTGCTACCTAACCCGGGGTCATCCTGGGGACGGTTAAGTATGGCGTATTTTTGAATGTGCTTGATGCAAATCTAGCTGTGAAGTGTACAACTGGGGCACAACTGCTGCCACTGATGGGGTGTCTGTGTGGCCCAATTTTTGGAAAAAAGGGAGACTCTGCTTGGAGTAACCCTTGCTTACATTGTTTTTAAAAATGATCCAAGATGAACAGAGATGGGATCAGGAAAGATTTTGCTACCTACCCCGGGGTCATCCTGGGGACGGTTAAGTATGGCGTATTTTTGAATGTGCTTGATGCAAATCTAGCTGTGAAGTGTACAACTAGGGCACAAGTGCTGCCACTGAAGGGGTTAGTGTCTGTGTGGCCCAATTTTTGGAAAAAAGGGAGACCCCCCTTGGAGTAACCCTTGCTTACATTGTTTTTAATAATTATCCAAGATGAACAGAGCTGGGATCAGGAAAGACTTTGCTACCTACCCCGGGGTCATCCTGGGGACGGTTAATTATGGCGTATTTTTGAATGTGCTTGATGCAAATCTAGCTGTGAAGTGTACAGCTAGGGCACAAGTGCTGCCACTGAAGGGGTTAGTGTCTGTGTGGCCCAATTTTTGGAAAAAAGGGAGACTCTGCTTGGAGTAACCCTTGCTTACATTGTTTTTAAAAATGATCCAAGATGAACAGAGCTGGGATCAGGAAAGACTTTGCTACCTACCCCGGGGTCATCCTGGGGACGGTTAAGTATGGCGTATTTTTGAATGTGCTTGATGCAAATCTAGCTGTGAAGTGTACAACTGGGGCACAAGTGCTGCCACTGAAGTGGTGGGTGTGTGTGTGGCCCAATTTTTGGAAAAAAGGGAGACTCTGCTTGGAGTAACCCTTGCTTACATTGTTTTTAAAAATTATCCAAGATGAACAGAGCTGGGATCAGGAAAGACTTTGCTACCTACCCCGGGGTCATCCTGGGGACGGTTAATTATGGCGTATTTTTGAATGTGCTTGATGCAAATCTAGCTGTGAAGTATACAGCTAGGGCACAAGTGCTGCCACTGAAGGGGTTAGTGTCTGTGTGGCCCAATTTTTTGAAAAAAGGGAGACCCCCCTTGGAGTAATCCTTGCTTACATTGTTTTTAAAAATGATCCAAGATGAACAGAGCTGAGATCAGGAAAGACTTTGCTACCTACCCCAGGGTCATCCTGGGGATGGTTAAGTATGGCGTATATTTGAATTTGCTTGATGCAAATCTAGCTGTGAAGTGTACAACTGGGGCACAAGTGCTGCCACTGAAGTGGTGGGTGTGTGTGTGGCCCAATTTTTGGAAAAAAGGGAGACTCCGCTTGGAGTAACCCTTGCTTACATTGTTTTTAAAAATGATCCAAGATGAACAGAGCTGGGATCAGGAAAGATTTTGCTACCTACCCCGGGGTCATCCTGGGGACGGTTAAGTATGGCGTATTTTTGAATGTGCTTGATGCAAATCTAGCTGTGAAGTGTACAACTAGGGCACAAGTGCTGCCACTGAAGGGGTTAGTGTCTGTGTGGACCAATTTTTGGAAAAAAGGGAGACCCCCCTTGGAGTAACCCTTGCTTACATTGTTTTTAAAAATGATCCAAGATGAACAGAGCTGGGATCAGGAAAGACTTTGCTACCTACTCCAGGGTCATCCTGGGGATGGTTAAGTATGGCGTATTTTTGAATTTGTTTGATGCAAATCTAGCTGTGAAGTGTACAACTGGGGCACAAGTGCTTCCACTGAAGGGGTTAGTGTCTGTGTGGCCCAATTTTTGGAAAAAAATGGAGACTCCGTTTGGAGTAACCCTTGCTTACATTGTTTTTAAAAATGATCCAAGATGAGCAGAGCTGGGATCAGGAAAAACTTTGCTACCTACCCCGGGGTCATCCTGGGGACGGTTAAGTATGGCGTATTTTTGAATGTGCTCGATGCAAATCTAGCTGTGAAGTGTACAACTAGGGCACAAGTGCTGCCACTGAAGGGGTTAGTGTCTGTGTGGCCCAATTTTTGGAAAAAAAGGGAGACTCCGCTTGGAGTAACCCTTGCTTACATTGTTTTTAAAAATGATCCAAGATGAACAGAGCTGGGATCAGGAAAGACTTTGCTACCTACCCCGGGGTCATCCTGTGGACGGTTAAGAATGGCGTATTTTTGAATGTGCTTGATGCAAATCTAGCTGTGACGTGTACAACTAGGGCACAAGTGCTGCCACTGAAGGGGTTAGTGTCTGTGTGGCCCAATTTTTGGAAGAAAGGGAGACCCCCCTTGGAGTAACCCTTGCTTGCAGTGTTTTTTAAAAGGAGCCAAAATGAACAAGTCATGGTTCAGCAAAGACTTTGCTACCTACCCCGGGGTCATCCTGGGGACGGTTAAGTATGGCGTATTTTTGAATGTGCTTGATGCAAATCTAGCTGTGAAGTGTACAACTGGGGCACAAGTGCTGCCACTGAAGTGGTGGTTGTGTGTGTGGCCCAATTTTTGGAAAAAAAGGGAGACTCTGCTTGGAGTAACCCTTGCTTACATTGTTTTTAAAAATGATCTAAGATGAACAGAGCTGGGATCAGGAAAGACTTTGCTACCTACCCCGGGGTCATCCTGGGGACGGTTAAGTATGGCGTATTTTTAAATGTGCTTGATGCAAATCTAGCTGTGAAGTGTACAACTAGGGCACAAGTGCTGCCACTGAAGGGGTTAGTGTCTGTGTGGCCCAATTTTTGAAAAAAAGGGAGACTCCGCTTGGAGTAACCCTTGCTTACATTGTTTTTAAAAATGATCCAAGATGAACAGAGCTGGGATCAGGAAAGACTTTGCTACCTACCCCAGGGTCATCCTGAGGATGGTTAAGTATGACGTATTTTTGAATTTGCTTGATGCAAATCTAGCTGTGAAGTGTACAACTGGGGCACAAGTGCTGCCACTGAAGAGGTGGGTGTGTGTGTGGCCCAATTTTTGGAAAAAAAGGGAGACTCCGCTTGGAGTAACCCTTGCTTACATTGTTTTTAAAAATGATCCAAGATGAACAGAGCTGGGATCAAGAAAGACTTTGCTACCTACCCCGGGGTCATCCTGGGGACGGTTAAGTATGGCGTATTTTTGAATGTGCTTGATGCAAATATAGATGTGAAGTGTACAACTAGGGCACAAGTGCTGCCACTGAAGGGGTTAGTGTCTGTGTGGCCCAATTTTTGGAAAAAAGGGAGACCCCCCTTGGAGTCACCCTTGCTTACATTGTTTTTAAAAATGATCCAAGATGAACAGAGCTGGAATCAGGAAAGACTTTGCTACCTACTCCGGGGTCATCCTGAGGACAGTTAAGTATGGCGTATTTTTGAATGTGCTTGATGCAAATCTAGCTGTGACGTGTACAACTAAGGCACAAGTGCTGCCACTGAAGGGGTTAGTGTCTGTGGGGCCCAATTTTTGGAAAAAAGGGAGACTCCGCTTGCAGTAACCCTTGCTTACATTGTTTTTAAAAATGATCCAAGATGAACAGAGCTGGGATCAGGAAAGACTTTGCTACCTACCCCGGGGTCATCCTGGGGACGGTTAAGTATGGCGTATTTTTGAATGTGCTTGATTCAAAACTAGCTGTGAAGTGTACAACTGGGGCAAAACTGCTGCCACTGATGGGGTGTCTGTGTGGCCCAATTTTTGGAAAAAAGGGAGACTCTGCTTGGAGTAACCCTTGCTTACATTGTTTTTAAAAATGATCCAAGATGAACAGAGCTGGGATCAGGAAAGACTTTCCTACCTACCCCGGGGTCATCCTGGGGACGGTTAAGTATGGCGTATTTTTGAATGTGCTTGATGCATATCTAGCTGTGAAGTGTACAACTAGAGCACAAGTGCTGCCACTGAAGGGGTTAGTGTCTGTGTGGCCCAATTTTTGGAAAAAAGGGAGACCCCCCTTGGAGTAACCCTTGCTTACATTGTTTTTAAAAATGATCCAAGATGAACAGAGCTGGGATCAGGAAAGACTTTGCTACCTACCCCAGGGTCATCCTGGGGATGGTTAAGTATGGAGTATTTTTGAATTTGCTTGATGCAAATCTAGCTGTGAAGTGTACAACTGGGGCACAAGTGCTGCCACTGAAGTGGTGGGTGTGTGTGTGGCCCAATTTTTGGAAAAAAAAGGGAGACTCCGCTTGGAGTAACCCTTGCTTACATTGCTTTTAAAAATGATCCAAGATGAACAGAGCTGGGATCAGGAAAGACTTTGCTACCTACCCCGGGGTCATCCTGGGGATGGTTAAGAATGGCGTATTTTTGAATGTGCTTGATGCAAATCTAGCTGTGAAGTGTACAACTAGGGCACAAGTGCTGCCACTGAAGGGATTAGTGTTTGTGTGGCCCAATTTTTGGAAAAAAGGGAGACCCCCCTTGGAGTAACCCTTGCTTACATTGTTTTTAAAAATGATCCAAGATGAACAGAGCTGGGATCAGGAAAGACTTTGCTACCTACCCCAGGGTCATCCTGGGGATGGTTAAGTATGGCATATTTTTGACTTTGCTTGATGCAAATCTAGCTGTGAAGTGTACAACTGGGGCACAAGTGCTGCCACTGAAGTGGTGGGTGTGTGTGTGGCCCAATTTTTGGAAAAAAAGGGAGACTCCGCTTGGAGTAACTCTTGCTTACATTACTTTTAAAAATGATCCAAGATGAACAGAGCTGGGATCAGGAAAGACTTTGCTTCCTACCCCGGGGTCATCCTGGGGATGGTTAAGAATGGCGTATTTTTGAATGTGTTTGATGCAAATCTAGCTGTGAAGTGTACAACTAGGGCACAAGTGCTGCCACTGAAGGGGTTAGTGTCTGTGTGGCCCAATTTTTGGAAAAAAGGGAGACCCCCCTTGGAGTAACCCTTGCTTACATTGTTTTTAAAAATGATCCAAGATGAACAGAGCTGGGATCAGGAAAGACTTTGCTACCTACCCCGGGGTCATCCTGGGGACGGTTAAGTATGGCGTATTTTTGAATGTGCTTGATGCAAATCTAGCTGTGAAGTGTACAACTGGGGCACAAGTGCTGCCACTGAAGTGGTGGGTGTGTGTGTGGCCCAATTTTTGGAAAAAAAGGGAGACTCCGCTTGGAGTAACCCTTGCTTGCTGTGTTTTTTAAAAGGAGCCAAGATGAACAAGTCATGGTTCAGCAAAGACTTTGCTACCTACCCCGGGGTCATCCTGGGGACGATTAAGTATGGCGTATTTTTGATTGTGCTTGATACAAATCTAGCTGTAAAGTGTACAACTGGGGCACAAGTGCTGCCACTGAAGTGGTGGGTGTGTGTGGCCCAATTTTTGGAAAAAAGGGAGACTCCGCATGGAGTAACCCTTGCTTGCTGTGTTTTTTAAAAGGAGCCAAGATGAACAAGTCATGGTTCAGCAAAGACTTTGCTACCTAACCCGGGGTCATCCTGGGGACGGTTAAGTATGGCGTATTTTTGAACGTGTTTGATGCAAATCTAGCTGTGAAGTGTACAACTGGGGCACAACTGCTGCCACTGATGGGGTGTCTGTGTGGCCCAATTTTTGGAAAAAAGGGAGACTCTGCTTGGAGTAACCCTTGCTTACATTGTTTTTAAAAATGATCCAAGATGAACAGAGATGGGATCAGGAAAGATTTTGTTACCTACCCCGGGGTCATCCTGGGGACGGTTAAGTATGGCGTATTTTTGAATGTGCTTGATGCAAATCTAGCTGTGAAGTGTACAACTAGGGCACAAGTGCTGCCACTGAAGGGGTTAGTGTCTGTGTGGCCCAATTTTTGGAAAAAAGGGAGACCCCCCTTGGAGTAACCCTTGCTTACATTGTTTTTAATAATTATCCAAGATGAACAGAGCTGGGATCAGGAAAGACTTTGCTACCTACCCCGGGGTCATCCTGGGGACGGTTAATTATGGCGTATTTTTGAATGTGCTTGATGCAAATCTAGCTGTGAAGTGTACAGCTAGGGCACAAGTGCTGCCACTGAAGGGGTTAGTGTCTGTGTGGCCCAATTTTTGGAAAAAAGGGAGACTCTGCTTGGAGTAACCCTTGCTTACATTGTTTTTAAAAATGATCCAAGATGAACAGAGCTGGGATCAGGAAAGACTTTGCTACCTACCCCGGGGTCATCCTGGGGACGGTTAAGTATGGCGTATTTTTGAATGTGCTTGATGCAAATCTAGCTGTGAAGTGTACAACTGGGGCACAAGTGCTGCCACTGAAGTGGTGGGTGTGTGTGTGGCCCAATTTTTGGAAAAAAGGGAGACTCTGCTTGGAGTAACCCTTGCTTACATTGTTTTTAAAAATTATCCAAGATGAACAGAGCTGGGATCAGGAAAGACTTTGCTACCTACCCCGGGGTCATCCTGGGGACGGTTAATTATGGCGTATTTTTGAATGTGCTTGATGCAAATCTAGCTGTGAAGTGTACAGCTAGGGCACAAGTGCTGCCACTGAAGGGGTTAGTGTCTGTGTGGCCCAATTTTTTGAAAAAAGGGAGACCCCCCTTGGAGTAATCCTTGCTTACATTGTTTTTAAAAATGATCCAAGATGAACAGAGCTGAGATCAGGAAAGACTTTGCTACCTACCCCAGGGTCATCCTGGGGATGGTTAAGTATGGCGTATATTTGAATTTGCTTGATGCAAATCTAGCTGTGAAGTGTACAACTGGGGCACAAGTGCTGCCACTGAAGTGGTGGGTGTGTGTGTGGCCCAATTTTTGGAAAAAAGGGAGACTCCGCTTGGAGTAACCCTTGCTTACATTGTTTTTAAAAATGATCCAAGATGAACAGAGCTGGGATCAGGAAAGATTTTGCTACCTACCCCGGGGTCATCCTGGGGACGGTTAAGTATGGCGTATTTTTGAATGTGCTTGATGCAAATCTAGCTGTGAAGTGTACAACTAGGGCACAAGTGCTGCCACTGAAGGGGTTAGTGTCTGTGTGGACCAATTTTTGGAAAAAAGGGAGACCCCCCTTGGAGTAACCCTTGCTTACATTGTTTTTAAAAATGATCCAAGATGAACAGAGCTGGGATCAGGAAAGACTTTGCTACCTACTCCAGGGTCATCCTGGGGATGGTTAAGTATGGCGTATTTTTGAATTTGTTTGATGCAAATCTAGCTGTGAAGTGTACAACTGGGGCACAAGTGCTTCCACTGAAGGGGTTAGTGTCTGTGTGGCCCAATTTTTGGAAAAAAATGGAGACTCCGTTTGGAGTAACCCTTGCTTACATTGTTTTTAAAAATGATCCAAGATGAGCAGAGCTGGGATCAGGAAAAACTTTGCTACCTACCCCGGGGTCATCCTGGGGACGGTTAAGTATGGCGTATTTTTGAATGTGCTCGATGCAAACCTAGCTGTGAAGTGTACAACTAGGGCACAAGTGCTGCCACTGAAGGGGTTAGTGTCTGTGTGGCCCAATTTTTGGAAAAAAAGGGAGACTCCGCTTGGAGTAACCCTTGCTTACATTGTTTTTAAAAATGATCCAAGATGAACAGAGCTGGGATCAGGAAAGACTTTGCTACCTACCCCGGGGTCATCCTGTGGACGGTTAAGAATGGCGTATTTTTGAATGTGCTTGATGCAAATCTAGCTGTGACGTGTACAACTAGGGCACAAGTGCTGCCACTGAAGGGGTTAGTGTCTGTGTGGCCCAATTTTTGGAAGAAAGGGAGACCCCCCTTGGAGTAACCCTTGCTTGCAGTGTTTTTTAAAAGGAGCCAAAATGAACAAGTCATGGTTCAGCAAAGACTTTGCTACCTACCCCGGGGTCATCCTGGGGACGGTTAAGTATGGCGTATTTTTGAATGTGCTTGATACAAATCTAGCTGTGAAGTGTACAACTGGGGCACAAGTGCTGCCACTGAAGTGGTGGGTGTGTGTGTGGCCCAATTTTTGGAAAAAAGGGAGACTCCGCATGGAGTAACCCTTGCTTACATTGTTTTTAAAAAATGATCCAAGATGAACAGAGCTGGGATCAGGAAAGACTTTGCTACCTACCCCGGGGTCATCCTGGGGACGGTTAAGTATGGCGTATTTTTGAATGTGCTTGATGCAAATCTAGCTGTGAAGTGTACAAATAGGGCACAAGTGCTGCCACTGAAGGGGTTAGTGTCTGTGTGGCCCAATTTTTGGAAAAAAGGGAGACCCCCCTTGGAGTAACCCTTGCTTACATTGTTTTTAAAAATGATCCAAGATGAACAGAGCTGGGATCAGGAAAGACTTTGCTACCTACTCCAGGGTCATCCTGGGGATGGTTAAGTATGGCGTATTTTTGAATTTGCTTGATGCAAATCTAGCTGTGAAGTGTACAACTGGGGCACAAGTGCTGCCACTGAAGTGGTGTGTGTGTGTGTGTGTGGCCCAATTTTTGGAAAAAAGGGAGACTCCGTTTAAAGTAACCCTTGCTTACATTGTTTTTAAAAATGATCCAAGATGAACAGAGCTGGGATCAGGAAAGACTTTGCTACCTACCCCGGGGTCATCCTGGGGACGGTTAAGTATGGCGTATTTTTGAATGTGCTTGATGCAAATCTAGCTGTGAAGTGTACAACTAGGGCACAAGTGCTGCCACTGAAGGGGTTAGTGTCTGTGTGGCCCAATTTTTGGAAAAAAGGGAGACTCTGCTTGGAGTAACCCTTGCTTGCTGTGTTTTTTAAAAGGAACCAAGATGAACAAGTCATGGTTCAGCAAAGACTTTGCTACCTAACCCGGGGTCATCCTGGGGACGGTTAAGTATGGCATATTTTTGAATGTGCTTGATGCAAATCTAGCTGTGAAGTGTACAACTGGGGCACAACTGCTGCCACTGATGGGGTGTCTGTGTGGCCCAATTTTTGGAAAAAAGGGAGACTCTGCTTGGAGTAACCCTTGCTTACATTGTTTTTAAAAATGATCCAAGATGAACAGAGCTGGGATCAGGAAAGATTTTGCTACCTACCCCGGGGTCATCCTGGGGACGGTTAAGTATGGCGTATTTTTGAATGTGCATGATGCAAATCTAGCTGTGAAGTGTACAACTAGGGCACAAGTGCTGCCACTGAAGGGGTTAGTGTCTGTGTGGCCCAATTTTTGGAAAAAAGGGAGACCCCCCTTGGAGTAACCCTTGCTTACATTGTTTTTAAAAATGATCCAAGATGAACAGAGCTGGGATCAGGAAAGACTTTGCTACCTACTCCAGGGTCATCCTGGGGATGGTTAAGTATGGCGTATTTTTGAATTTGCTTGATGCAAATCTAGCTGTGAAGTGTACAACTGGGGCACAAGTGCTGCCACTGAAGTGGTGGGTGTTTGTGTGGCCCAATTTTTGGAAAAAAAGGGAGACTCCGTTTAAAGTAACCCTTGCTTACATTGTTTTTAAAAATGATCCAAGATGAACAGAGCTGGGATCAGGAAAGACTTTGCTACCTACCCCGGGGTCATCCTGGGGACGGTTAAGTATGGCGTATTTTTGAATGTGCTTGATGCAAATCCAGCTGTGAAGTGTACAACTAGGGCACAAGTGCTGCCACTGAAGGGGTTAGTGTCTGTGTGGCCCAATTTTTGGATAAAAGGGAGACTCTGCTTGGACTAAATTTTGCTTACATTGTTTTTAAAAATGATACAAGATGAACAGAGCTGGGATCAGGAAAGACTTTGCTACCTACCCCGGGGTCATCCTGGGGACGGTTAAGTATGGCGTATTTTTGAATGTGCTTGATACAAATCTAGCTGTGAAGTGTACAACTGGGGCACAAGTGCTGCCACTGAAGTGGTGGGTGTGTGTGTGGCCCAATTTTTGGAAAAAAGGGAGACTATTTTTGGAGTAACCCTTGCTTACATTGTTTTTAAAAATTATCCAAGATGAACAGAGCTGGGATCAGGAAAGACTTTGCTACCTACCCCGGGGTCATCCTGGGGACGGTTAAGTATGGCGTATTTTTGAATGTGCTTGATGCAAATCTAGCTGTGAAGTGTACAGCTAGGGCACAAGTGCTGCCACTGAAGGGGTTAGTGTCTGTGTGGCCCAATTTTTGGAAAAAAGGGAGACCCCCCTTGGAGTAATCCTTGCTTACATTGTTTTTAAAAATGATCCAAGATGAACAGAGCTGGGATCAGGAAAGACTTTGCTACCTACCCCAGGGTCATCCTGGGGATGGTTAAGTATGGCGTATTTTTGAATTTGCTTGATGCAAATCTAGCTGTGAAGTGTATAACTAGGGCACAAGTGCTGCCACTGAAAGGGTTAGTGTCTGTGTGGCCCAATTTTTGGAAAAAAGGGAGACCTCCCTTGGAGTAACCCTTGCTTACATTGTTTTTAAAAATGATCCAAGATGAACAGAGCTGGGATCAGGAAAGACTTTGCTACCTACCCCGGGGTCATCCTGGGGACGGTTAAGTATGGCGTATTTTTGAATGTGCTTGATACAAATCTAGCTGTGAAGTGTACAACTGGGGCACAAGTGCTGCCACTGAAGGGGTTAGTGTCTGTGTGGCCCAATTTTTGGAAAAAAATGGAGACTCCGTTTGGAGTAACCCTTGCTTACATTGTTTTTAAAAATGATCCAAGATGAGCAGAGCTGGGATCAGGAAAAACTTTGCTACCTACCCCGGGGTCATCCTGGGGACGGTTAAGTATGGCGTATTTTTGAATGTGCTTGATGCAAATCTAGCTGTGAAGTGTACAACTGGGGCACAAGTGCTGCCACTGAAGTGGTGGGTGTGTGTGTGGCCCAATTTTTTAAAAAAAAGGGAGACTCCGCTTGGAGTAACCCTTGCTTACATTGTTTTTAAAAATGATCCAAGATGAACAGAGCTGGGATCAGGAAAGACTTTGCTACCTACCCCGGGGTCATCCTGTGGACGGTTAAGAATGGCGTATTTTTGAATGTGCTTGATGCAAATCTAGCTGTGACGTGTACAACTAGGGCACAAGTGCTGCCACGGAAGGGGTTAGTGTCTGTGTGGCCCAATTTTTGGAAAAAAGGGAGACCCCCCTTGGAGTATCCCTTGCTTACATTGTTTTTAAAAATGATCCAAGATGAACAGAGCTGGGATCAGGAAAGACTTTGCTACATACCCCGGGGTCATCCTGGGGACGGTTAAGTATGGCGTATTTTTGAATGTGCTTGATGCAAATCTAGCTGTGAAGTGTACAACTAGGGCACAAGTGCTGCCACTGAAGGGGTTAGTGTCTGTGTGGCCCAATTTTTGGAAAAAAGGGAGACTCCGCTTGGAGTAACCCTTGCTTACATTGTTTTTAAAAATGATCCAAGATGAACAGAGCTGGGATCAGGAAAGTCTTTGTTACCTACCCCGGGGTCATCCTGGGGACGGTTAAGTATGGCGTATTTTTGAATGTGCTTGATGCAAATCTAGCTGTGAAGTGTACAACTGGGGCACAAGTGCTGCCACTGAAGTGGTGGGTGTGTGTGTGGCCCAATTTTTTTAAAAAAGGGAGACTCCGCTTGGAGTAACCCTTGCTTGCTGTGTTTTTTAAAAGGAGCCAGAATGAACAAGTCATGGTTCAGCAAAGACTTTGCTACCTACCCCGGGGTCATCCTGGGGACGGTTAAGTATGTCGTATTTTTGAATGTGCTTGATACAGATCTAGCTGTGAAGTGTACAACTGGGGCACAAGTGCTGCCACTGAAGTGGTGGGTGTGTGTGTGGCCCAATTTTTGGAAAAAAAGGGAGACTCCGCTTGGAGTAACCCTTGCTTACATTGTTTTTAAAAAATGATCCAAGATGGACAGAGCTGGGATCAGGAAAGACTTTGCTACCTACCCCGGGGTCATCCTGGGGACGGTTAAGTATGGCGTATTTTTGAATGTGCTTGATGCAAATCTAGCTGTGAAGTGTACAAATAGGGCACAAGTGCTGCCACTGAAGGGGTTAGTGTCTGTGTGGCCCAATTTTTGGAAAAAAGGGAGACCCCCCTTGGAGTAACCCTTGCTTACATTGTTTTTAAAAATGATCCAAGATGAACAGAGCTGGGATCAGGAAAGACTTTGCTACCTACTCCAGGGTCATCCTGGGGATGATTAAGGATGGCGTATTTTTGAATTTGCTTGATGCAAATCTAGCTGTGAAGTGTACAACTGGGGCACAAGTGCTGCCACTGAAGTGGTGTGTGTGTGTGTGTGTGTGGCCCAATTTTTGGAAAAAAGGGAGACTCCGTTTAAAGTAACCCTTGCTTACATTGTTTTTAAAAATGATCCAAGATGAACAGAGCTGGGATCAGGAAAGACTTTGCTACCTACCCCGGGGTCATCCTGGGGACGGTTAAGTATGGCGTATTTTTGAATGTGCTTGATGCAAATCTAGCTGTGAAGTGTACAACTAGGGCACAAGTGCTGCCACTGAAGGGGTTAGTGTCTGTGTGGCCCAATTTTTGGAAAAAAGGGAGACTTTGCTTGGAGTAACCCTTGCTTACATTGTTTTTAAAAATTATCCAAGATGAACAGAGCTGGGATCAGGAAAGACTTTGCTACCTACCCCGGGGTCATCCTGGGGACGGTTAAGTATGGCGTATTTTTCAATGTGCTTGATGCAAATCTAGCTGTGAAGTGTACAACTAGGGCACAAGTGCTGCCACTGAAGGGGTTAGTGTCTGTGTGGCCCAATTTTTGGAAAAAAGGGAGACCCCCCTTGGAGTATCCCTTGCTTACATTGTTTTTAAAAATGATCCAAGATGAACAGAGCTGAGATCAGGAAAGACTTTGCTACCTACCCCAGGGTCATCCTGGGGATGGTTAAGTATGGCGTATTTTTGAATTTGCTTGATGCAAATCTAGCTGTGAAGTGTACAACTGGGGCACAAGTGCTGCCACTGAAGTGGTGGGTGTGTGTGTGGCCCAATTTTTGGAAAAAAGGGTGACTCCGTTTAAAGTAACCCTTGCTTACATTGTTTTTAAAAATGATCCAAGATGAACAGAGCTGGGATCAGGAAAGACTTTGCTACCTACCCCGGGGTCATCCTGGGGACGGTTAAGTATGGCGTATTTTTGAATGTGCTTGATGTAAATCTAGCTGTAAAGTGTACAACTAGGGCACAAGTGCTGCCACTGAAGGGGTTAGTGTCTGTGTGGCCCAATTTTTGGAAAAAAGGGAGACCCCCCTTGGAGTAATCCTTGCTTACATTGTTTTTAAAAATGATCCAAGATGAACAGAGCCGGGATCAGGAAAGACTTTGCTACCTACCCCAGGGTCATCCTGGGGATGGTTAAGTATGGCGTATTTTTGAATTTGCTTCATGCAAATCTAGCTGTGAAGTGTACAACTGGGGCACAAGTGCTGCCACTGAAGTGGTGGGTGTGTGTGTGGCCCAATTTTTGGAAAAAAAGGGAGATTCCGCTTGGAGTAACCCTTGCTTACATTGTTTTTAAAAATGATCCAAGATGAACAGAGCTGGGATCAAGAAAGACTTTGCTACCTACCTCGGGGTCATCCTGGGGACGGTTAAGTATGGCGTATTTTTGAATGTGCTTGATGCAAATCTAGATGTTAAGTGTACAACTAGGGCACAAGTGCTGCCACTGAAGGGGTTAGTGTCTGTGTGGCCCAATTTTTGGAAAAAAGGGAGACCCCCCTTGGAGTAACCCTTGCTTACATTGTTTTTAAAAATGATCCAAGATGAACAGAGCTGGGATCAGGAAAGACTTTGCTACCTACCCCAGGGTCATCCTGGGGATGGTTAAGTATGGCGTATTTTTGAATTTGCTTGATGCAAATCTAGCTGTGAAGAGTACAACTGGGGCACAAGTGCTGCCACTGAATTGGTGGGTGTGTGTGTGGCCCAATTTTTGGAAAAAAATGGAGACTCCGTTTGGAGTAACCCTTGCTTACATTGTTTTTAAAAATGATCCAAGATGAGCAGAGCTGGGATCAGGAAAAACGTTGCTACCTACCCCGGGGTCATCCTGGGGACGGTTAAGTATGGCGTATTTTTGAATGTGCTTGATGCAAATCTAGCTGTGAAGTGTACAACTAGGGCACAAGTGCTGCCACTGAAGGGGTTAGTGTCTGTGTGGCCCAATTTTTGGAAAAAAGGGAGACTCCGCTTGGAGTAACCCTTGCTTACATTGTTTTTAAAAATGATCCAAGATGAACAGAGCTGGGATCAGGAAAGACTTTGCTACCTACCCCGGGGTCATCCTGGGGACGGTTAAGTATGGCGTATTTTTGAATGTGCTTGATGCAAATCTAGCTGTGAAGTGTACAACTGGGGCACAACTGCTGCCACTGATGGGGTGTCTGTGTGGCCCAATTTTTGGAAAAAAGGGAGACTCTGCTTGGAGTAACCCTTGCTTACATTGTTTTTAAAAATGATCCAAGATGAACAGAGCTGGGATCAGGAAAGACTTTGCTACCTACCCCGGGGTCATCCTGGGGACGGTTAAGAATGGCGTATTTTTGAATGTGCTTGATGCAAATCTAGCTGTGAAGTGTACAACTAGGGCACAAGTGCTGCCACTGAAGGGGTTAGTGTCTGTGTGGCCCAATTTTTGGAAAAAAGGGAGACTCTGCTTGGGGTAACCCTTGCTTACATTGTTTTTAAAAATGATCCAAGATGAACAGAGCTGGGATCAGGAAAGACTTTGCTACCTACCCCGGGGTCATCCTGGGGACGGTTAAGTATGGCGTATTTTTGAATGTGCTTGATGCAAATCTAGCTGTGAAGTGTACAACTAGGGCACAAGTGCTGCCACTGAAGGGGTTAGTGTCTGTGTGGCCCAATTTTTGGAAAAAAGGGAGACTCCGTTTGGAGTAACCCTTGCTTACATTGTTTTTAAAAATGATCCAAGATGAGCAGAGCTGGGATCAGGAAAAACGTTGCTACCTACCCCGGGGTCATCCTGGGGACGGTTAAGTATGGCGTATTTTTGAATGTGCTTGATGCAAATCTAGCTGTGAAGTGTACAACTAGGGCACAAGTGCTGCCACTGAAGGGGTTAGTGTCTGTGTGGCCCAATTTTTGGAAAAAAGGGAGACTCCGCTTGGAGTAACCCTTGCTTACATTGTTTTTAAAAATGATCCAAGATGAACAGAGCTGGGATCAGGAAAGACTTTGCTACCTACCCCGGGGTCATCCTGGGGACGGTTAAGAATGGCGTATTTTTGAATGTGCTTGATGCAAATCTAGCTGTGAAGTGTACAACTAGGGCACAAGTGCTGCCACTGAAGGGGTTAGTGTCTGTGTGGCCCAATTTTTGGAAAAAAGGGAGACTCCGCTTGGGGTAACCCTTGCTTACATTGTTTTTAAAAATGATCCAAGATGAACAGAGCTGGGATCAGGAAAGACTTTGCTACCTACCCCGGGGTCATCCTGGGGACGGTTAAGTATGGCGTATTTTTGAATGTGCTTGATGCAAATCTAGCTGTGAAGTGTACAACTAGGGCACAAGTGCTGCCACTGAAAGGGTTAGTGTCTGTGTGGCCCAATTTTTTGAAAAAAGGGAGACTCCGTTTGGAGTAACCCTTGCTTACATTGTTTTTAAAAATGATCCAAGATGAACAGAGCTGGGATCAGGAAAGACTTTGCTACCTACCCCGGGGTCATCCTGGGGACGGTTAAGTATGGCGTATTTTTGAATGTGCTTGATGCAAATCTAGCTGTGAAGTGTACAACTGGGGCAAAACTGCTGCCACTGATGGGGTGTCTGTGTGGCCCAATTTTTGGAAAAAAGGGAGACTCTGCTTGGAGTAACCCTTGCTTACATTGTTTTTAAAAATGATCCAAGATGAACAGAGCTGGGATCAGGAAAGACTTTGCTACCTACCCCGGGGTCATCCTGGGGACGGTTAAGAATGGCGTATTTTTGAATGTGCTTGATGCAAATCTAGCTGTGAAGTGTACAACTAGGGCACAAGTGCTGCCACTGAAGGGGTTAGTGTCTGTGTGGCCCAATTTTTGGAAAAAAGGGAGACTCTGCTTGGAGTAACCCTTGCTTACATTGTTTTTAAAAATGATCCAAGATGAACAGAGCTGGGATCAGGAAAGACTTTGCTACCTACCCCGGGGTCATCCTGGGGACGGTTACGTATGGCGTATTTTTGAATGTGCTTGATGCAAATCTAGCTGTGAAGTGTACAACTAGGGCACAAGTGCTGCCACTGAAGGGGTTAGTATCTGTGTGGCCCAATTTTTGGAAAAAAGGGAGACTCCGTTTGGAGTAACCCTTGCTTACATTGTTTTTAAAAATGATCCAAGATGAACAGAGCTGGGATCAGGAAAGACTTTGCTACCTACCCCGGGGTCATCCTGGGGCCGGTTAAGTATGGCGTATTTTTGAATGTGCTTGATGCAAATCTAGCTGTGAAGTGTACAACTAGGGCACAAGTGCTGCCACTGAAGGAGTTAGTGTCTGTGTGGCCCAATTTTTGGAAAAAAGGGAGACTCCGCTTGGAGTAACCCTTGCTTACATTGTTTTTAAAAATGATCCAAGATGAACAGAGCTGGGATCAGGAAAGACTTTGCTACCTACCCCGGGGTCATCCTGGGGACGGTTAAGTATGGCGTATTTTTGAATGTGCTTGATGCAAATCTAGCTGGGAAGTGTACAACTGGGGCAAAAGTGCTGCCACTGAAGTGGTGGGTGTGTGTGTGGCCCAATTTTTGGAAAAAAAGGGAGACTCCGCTTGGAGTAACCCTTGCTTACATTGTTTTTAAATATGATCCAAGATGAACAGAGCTGGGATCAGGAAAGACTTTGCTACCTATCCCGGGGTCATCCTGGGGATGGTTAAGTATGGCGTATTTTTGAATGTGCTTGATGCAAATCTAGCTGTGAAGTGTACAACTGGGGCAAAACTGCTGCCACTGAAGTGGTGGATGTGTGTGTGGCCCAATTTTTGGAAAAAAAGGGAGACTCCGCTTGGAGTAACCCTTGCTTACATTGTTTTTAAAAATGATCCAAGATGAACAGAGCTGGGATCAGGAAAGACTTTGCTACCTACCCCGGGGTCATCCTGGGGACGGTTAAGTATGGCGTATTTTTGAATGTGCTTGATGCAAATCTAGCTGTGAAGTGTACAACTAGGGCACAAGTGCTGCCACTGAAGGGGTTAATGTCTGTGTGGCCCAATTTTTGGAAAAAAGGGAGACTCCGCTTGGAGTAACCCTTGCTTACATTGTTTTTAAAAATGATCCAAGATGAACAGAGCTGGGATCAGGAAAGACTTTGCTACCTACCCCGGGGTCATCCTGGGGACAGTTAAGTATGGCATATTTTTGAATGTGCTTGATGCAAATCTAGCTGGGAAGTGTACAACTGGGGCACAAGTGCTGCCACTGAAAGGGTTAGTGTCTGTGTGGCCCAATTTTTGGAAAAAAGGGAGACCCCCCTTGGAGTATCCCTTGCTTACATTGTTTTTAAAAATGATCCAAGATGAACAGAGCTGGGATCAGGAAAGACTTTGCTACCTACCCCGGGGTCATCCTGGGGACGGTTAAGTATGGCGTATTTTTGAATGTGCTTGATGCAAATCTAGCTGTGAAGTGTACAACTAGGGCACAAATGCTGCCACTGAAGGGGTTAATGTCTGTGTGGCCCAATTTTTGGAAAAAAGGGAGACTCCGCTTGGAGTAACCCTTGCTTACATTGTTTTTAAAAATGATCCAAGATGAACAGAGCTGGGATCAGGAAAGACTTTGCTACCTACTCCGGGGTCATCCTGGGGACGGTTAAGTATGGCGTATTTTTGAATGTGCTTGATGCAAATCTAGCTGGGAAGTGTACAACTGGTGCACAAGTGCTGCCACTGAAGTGGTGGGTGTGTGTGTGGCCCAATTTTTGGAAAAAAAGGGAGACTCCCCTTGGAGTAAACCTTGCTTACATTGTTTTTAAATATGATCCAAGATGAACAGAGCTGGGATCAGGAAAGACTTTGCTACCTATCCCGGGGTCATCCTGGGGATGGTTAAGTATGGCGTATTTTTGAATGTGCTTGATGCAAATCTAGCTGTGAAGTGTACAACTGGGGCACAAGTGCTGCCACTGAAGTGGTGGGTGTGTGTGTGGCCCAATTTTTGGAAAAAAGGGAGACTCCGCTTGGAGTAACCCTTGCTTGCTGTGTTTTTTAAAAGGAGCCAAGATGAACAAGTCATGGTTCAGCAAAGACTTTGCTACCTACCCCGGGGTCATCCTGGGGACGGTTAAGTATGGCGTATTTTTGAATGTGCTTGATACAAATCTAGCTGTGAAGTGTACAACTGGGGCACAAGTGCTGCCACTGAAGTGGTGGGTGTGTGTGTGGCCCAATTTTTGGAAAAAAGGGAGACTCCGCATGGAGTAACCCTTGCTTGCTGTGTTTTTTAAAAGGAGCCAAGATGAACAAGTCATGGTTCAGCAAAGACTTTGCTACTTAACCCGGGGTCATCCTGGGGACGGTTAAGTATGGCGTATTTTTGAATGTGCTTGATGCAAATCTAGCTGGGAAGTGTACAACTGGGGCACAACTGCTGCCACTGATGGGGTGTCTGTGTGGCCCAATTTTTGGAAAAAAGGGAGACTCAGCTTGGAGTAACCCTTGCTTACATTGTTTTTAAAAATGATCCAAGATGAACAGAGCTGGGATCAGGAAAGACTTTGCTACCTACCCCAGGGTCATCCTGGGGATGGTTAAGTATGGCGTATTTTTGAATTTGCTTGATGCAAATCTAGCTGTGAAGTGTACAACTGGGGCACAAGTGCTGCCACTGAAGAGGTGGGTGTGTGTGTGGCCCAATTTTTGGAAAAAAAGGGAGACTCCGCTTGGAGTAACCCTTGCTTACATTGATTTTAAAAAGGATCCAAGATGAACAGAGCTGGGATCAGGAAAGACTTTCCTACCTACCCCGGGGTCATCCTGGGGACGGTTAAGTATGGCGTATTTTTGAATGTGCTTGATGCAAATCTAGCTGTGAAGTGTACAACTAGGGCACAAGTGCTGCCACTGAAGGGGTTAGTGTCTGTGTGGCCCAATTTTTGGAAAAAAGGGAGACCCCCCTTGGAGTAACCCTTGCTTACATTGTTTTTAAAAATGATCCAAGATGAACAGAGCTGGGATCAGGAAAGACTTTGCTACCTACCCCAGGGTCATCCTGGGGATGGTTAAGTATGGTGTATTTTTGAATTTGCTTGATGCAAATCTAGCTGTGAAGTGTACAACTGGGGCACAAGTGCTGCCACTGAAGTGGTGGGTGTGTGTGTGGCCCAATTTTTGGAAAAAAAGGGAGACTCCGCTTGGAGTAACTTTTGCTTACATTGCTTTTAAAAATGATCCAAGATGAACAGAGCTGGGATCAGGAAAGACTTTGCTACCTACCCCGGGGTCATCCTGGGGATGGTTAAGAATGACGTATTTTTGAATGTGCTTGATGCAAATCTAGCTGTGAAGTGTACAACTAGGGCACAAGTGCTGCCACTGAAGGGGTTAGTGTCTGTGTGGCCCAATTTTTGGAAAAAAGGGAGACCTCCCTTGGAGTAACCCTTGCTTACATTGTTTTTAAAAATGATCCAAGATGAACAGAGCTGGGATCAGGAAAGACTTTGCTACCTACCCCGGGGTCATCCTGGGGACGGTTAAGTATGGCGTATTTTTGAATGTGCTTGATGCAAATCTAGCTGTGAAGTGTACAACTGGGGCACAAGTGCTGCCACTGAAGTGGTGGGTGTGTGTGTGGCCCAATTTTTGGAAAAAAGGGAGACTCCGCTTGGAGTAACCCTTGCTTGCTGTGTTTTTTAAAAGGAGCCAAGATGAACAAGTCATGGTTCAGCAAAGACTTTGCTACCTACCCCGGGGTCATCCTGGGGACGGTTAAGTATGGCGTATTTTTGAATGTGCTTGATACAAATCTAGCTGTGAAGTGTACAACTGGGGCACAAGTGCTGCCACTGAAGTGGTGGGTGTGTGTGTGGCCCAATTTTTGGAAAAAAGGGAGACTCCGCATGGAGTAACCCTTGCTTGCTGTGTTTTTTAAAAGGAGCCAAGATGAACAAGTCATGGTTCAGCAAAGACTTTGCTACCTAACCCGGGGTCATCCTGGGGACGGTTAAGTATGGCGTATTTTTGAATGTGCTTGATGCAAATCTAGCTGGGAAGTGTACAACTGGGGAACAACTGCTGCCACTGATGGGGTGTCTGTGTGGCCCAATTTTTGGAAAAAAGGGAGACTCAGCTTGGAGTAACCCTTGCTTACATTGTTTTTAAAAATGATCCAAGATGAACAGAGCTGGGATCAGGAAAGACTTTGCTACCTACCCCAGGTTCATCCTGGGGATGGTTAAGTATGGCGTATTTTTGAATTTGCTTGATGCAAATCTAGCTGTGAAGTGTACAACTGGGGCACAAGTGCTGCCACTGAAGAGGTGGGTGTGTGTGTGGCCCAATTTTTGGAAAAAAAGGGAGACTCCGCTTGGAGTAACCCTTGCTTACATTGTTTTAAAAATGATCCAAGATGAACAGAGCTGGGATCAAGAAAGACTTTGCTACCTACCCCGGGGTCATCCTGGGGACGGTTAAGTATGGCGTATTTTTGAATGTGCTTGATGCAAATCTAGATGTGAAGTGTACAACTAGGGCACAAGTGCTGCCACTGAAGGGGTTAGTGTCTGTGTGGCCCAATTTTTGGAAAAAAGGGAGACCCCCCTTGGAGTAACCCTTGCTTACATCGTTTTTAAAAATGATCCAAGATGAACAGAGCTGGGATCAGGAAAGACTTTGCTACCTACCCCGGGGTCATCCTGAGGACAGTTAAGTATGGCGTATTTTTGAATGTGCTTGATGCAAATCTAGCTGTGACGTGTACAACTAGGGCACAAGTGCTGCCACTGAAGGGGTTAGTGTCTGTGGGGCCCAATTTTTGGAAAAAAGGGAGACTCCGCTTGCAGTAACCCTTGCTTACATTGTTTTTAAAAATGATCCAAGATGAACAGAGCTGGGATCAGGAAAGACTTTGCTACCTACCCCGGGGTCATCCTGGGGACGGTTAAGTATGGCGTATTTTTGAATGTGCTTGATTCAAATCTAGCTGTGAAGTGTACAACTGGGGCAAAACTGCTGCCACTGATGGGGTGTCTGTGTGGCCCAATTTTTGGAAAAAAGGGAGACTCTGCTTGGAGTAACCCTTGCTTACATTGTTTTTAAAAATGATCCAAGATGAACAGAGCTGGGATCAGGAAAGACTTTGCTACCTACCCCAGGGTCATCCTGGGGATGGTTAAGTATGGTGTATTTTTGAATTTGCTTGATGCAAATCTAGCTGTGAAGTGTACAACTGGGGCACAAGTGCTGCCACTGAAGTGGTGGGTGTGTGTGTGGCCCAATTTTTGGAAAAAAAGGGAGACTCCGCTTGGAGTAACCCTTGCTTACATTGCTTTTAAAAAGGATCCAAGATGAACAGAGCTGGGATCAGGAAAGACTTTGCTACCTACCCCGGGGTCATCCTGGGGATGGTTAAGAATGACGTATTTTTGAATGTGCTTGATGCAAATCTAGCTGTGAAGTGTACAACTAGGGCACAAGTGATGCCACTGAAGGGGTTAGTGTCTGTGTGGCCCAATTTTTGGAAAAAAGGGAGACCCCCCTTGGAGTAACCCTTGCTTACATTGTTTTTAAAAATGATCCAAGATGAACAGAGCTGGGATCACGAAAGACTTTGCTACCTACCCCGGGGTCATCCTGGGGACGGTTAAGTATGGCGTATTTTTGAATGTGCTTGATGCAAATCTAGCTGTGAAGTGTACAACTGGGGCACAAGTGCTGCCACTGAAGTGGTGGGTGTGTGTGTGGCCCAATTTTTGGAAAAAAGGGAGACTCCGCTTGGAGTAACCCTTGCTTGCTGTGTTTTTTAAAAGGAGCCAAGATGAACAAGTCATGGTTCAGCAAAGACTTTTCTACCTACCCCGGGGTCATCCTGGGGACAGTTAAGTATGGCGTATTTTTGAATGTGCTTGATACAAATCTAGCTGTGAAGTGTACAACTGGGGCACAACTGCTGCCACCGATGGGCTGTCTGTGTGGCCCAATTTTTGGAAAAAAAGGGAGACTCCACTTGGAGTAACCCTTGCTTACATTGTTTTTAAAAATGATCCAAGATGAACAGAGCTGGGATCAGGAAAGACTTTGCTACCTACCCCGGGGTCATCCTGGGGACGGTTAAGTATGGTGTATTTTTGAATGTGCTTGATGCAAATCTAGCTGTGAAGTGTACAACTAGGGCACAAGTGCTGCCACTGACGGGGTTAGTGTCTGTGTGGCCCAATTTTTGGAAAAAAGGGAGACTCTGCTTGGAGTAACCCTTGCTTGCATTGTTTTTAAAAATGATCCAAGATGAACAGAGCTGGGATCAGGAAAGACTTTGCTACCTACCCCGGGGTCATCCTGGGGACGGTTAAGTATGGCTTGAATGTGCTTGATGCAAATCTAGCTGTGAAGTGTACAACTAGGGCACAAGTGCTGCAACTGAAGGGGATAGTGTCTGTGTGGCCCAATTTTTGGAAAAAAAGGGAGACTCCGCTTGCAGTAACCCTTGCTTACATTGTTTTTAAAAATGATCCAAGATGAACAGAGCTGGGATCAGGAAAGACTTTGCTACCTACCCCGGGGTCATCCTGGGGACGGTTAATTATGGCGTATTTTTGAATGTGCTTGATGCAAATCTAGCTGTGAAGTGTACAACTGGGGCACAAGTGCTGCCACTGAAGTGGTGGGTGTGTGTGTGGCCCAAATTTTGGAAAAAAGGGAGACTCCGCTTGGAGTAACCCTTGCTTGCTGTGTTTTTTAAAAGGAGCCAAGATGAACAAGTCATGGTTCAGCAAAGACTTTGCTACCTAACCCGGGGTCATCCTGGGGACGGTTAAGTATGGCGTATTTTTGAATGTGCTTGATGCAAATCTAGCTGTGAAGTGTACAACTAGGGCACAAGTGCTGCCACTGAAGGGGTTAGTGTCTGTGTGGCCCAATTTTTGGAAAAAAGGAAGACCCCCCTTGGAGTATCCCTTGCTTACATTGTTTTTAAAAATGATGCAAGATGAACAGAGCTGGGATCAGGAAAGACTTTGCTACCTACCCCGGGGTCATCTTGGGGACGGTTAAGTATGGCATATTTTTGAATGTGCTTGATGCAAATCTAGCTGTGAAGTGTACAACTAGGGCACAAGTGCTGCCACTTAAGGGGTTAGTGTCTGTGTGGCCCAATTTTTAGAAAAAAGGGAGACTCTGCTTGGAGTAACCCTTGCTTACATTGTTTTTAAAAATGATCCAAGATGAACAGAGCTGGGATCAGGAAAGACTTTTCTACCTACCCCAGGGTCATCTTGGGGATGGTTAAGTATGGCGTATTTTTGAATTTGCTTGATGCAAATCTAGCTGTGAAGTGTACAACTGGGGCACAAGTGCTGCCACTGAAGTGGTGGTTGTGTGTGTGGCCCAATTTTTGGAAAAAAAGGGAGACTCCGCTTGGAGTATCCCTTGCTTACATTGTTTTTAAAAATGATCCAAGATGAACAGAGCTGGGATCAGGAAAGACTTTGCTTCCTACCCCGGGGTCATCCTGGGGACGGTTAAGTATGGCGTATTTTTGAATGTGCTTGATGCAAATCTAGCTGTGAAGTGTACAACTAGGGCACAAATGCTGCCACTGAAGGGGTTAATGTCTGTGTGGCCCAATTTTTGGAAAAAAGGGAGACTCCGCTTGGAGTAACCCTTGCTTACATTGTTTTTAAAAATGATCCAAGATGAACAGAGCTGGGATCAGGAAAGACTTTGCTACCTACTCCGGGGTCATCCTGGGGACGGTTAAGTATGGCGTATTTTTGAATGTGCTTGATGCAAATCTAGCTGGGAAGTGTACAACTGGGGCACAAGTGCTGCCACTGAAGTGGTGGGTGTGTGTGTGGCCCAATTTTTGGAAAAAAAGGGAGACTCCCCTTGGAGTAAACCTTGCTTACATTGTTTTTAAATATGATCCAAGATGAACAGAGCTGGGATCAGGAAAGACTTTGCTACCTATCCCGGGGTCATCCTGGGGATGGTTAAGTATGGCGTATTTTTGAATGTGCTTGATGCAAATCTAGCTGTGAAGTGTACAACTGGGGCACAAGTGCTGCCACTGAAGTGGTGGGTGTGTGTGTGGCCCAATTTTTGGAAAAAAGGGAGACTCCGCTTGGAGTAACCCTTGCTTGCTGTGTTTTTTAAAAGGAGCCAAGATGAACAAGTCATGGTTCAGCAAAGACTTTGCTACCTACCCCGGGGTCATCCTGGGGACGGTTAAGTATGGCGTATTTTTGAATGTGCTTGATACAAATCTAGCTGTGAAGTGTACAACTGGGGCACAAGTGCTGCCACTGAAGTGGTGGGTGTGTGTGTGGCCCAATTTTTGGAAAAAAGGGAGACTCCGCTTGGAGTAACCCTTGCTTGCTGTGTTTTTTAAAAGGAGCCAAGATGAACAAGTCATGGTTCAGCAAAGACTTTGCTACCTACCCCGGGGTCATCCTGGGGACGGTTACGTATGGCGTATTTTTGAATGTGTTTGATACAAATCTAGCTGTGAAGTGTACAACTGGGGCACAAGTGCTGCCACTGAAGTGGTGGGTGTGTGTGTGGCCCAATTTTTGGAAAAAAGGGAGACTCCGCTTGGAGTAACCCTTGCTTACATTGTTTTTAAAAATGATCCAAGATGAACAGAGCTGGGATCAGGAAAGACTTTGCTACCTACTCCGGGGTCATCCTGGGGACGGTTAAGTATGGCGTATTTTTGAATGTGCTTGATGCAAATCTAGCTGGGAAGTGTACAACTGGGGCACAAGTGCTGCCACTGAAGTGGTGGGTGTGTGTGTGGCCCAATTTTTGGAAAAAAAGGGAGACTCCCCTTGGAGTAAACCTTGCTTACATTGTTTTTAAATATGATCCAAGATGAACAGAGCTGGGATCAGGAAAGACTTTGCTACCTACCCCGGGGTCATCCTGGGGACGGTTAAGTATGGCGTATTTTTGAATGTGCTTGATACAAATCTAGCTGTGAAGTGTACAACTGGGGCACAAGTGCTGCCACTGAAGTGGTGGGTGTGTGTGTGGCCCAATTTTTGGAAAAAAGGGAGACTCCGCATGGAGTAACCCTTGCTTGCTGTGTTTTTTAAAAGGAGCCAAGATGAACAAGTCATGGTTCAGCAAAGACTTTGCTACCTAACCCGGGGTCATCCTGGGGACGGTTAAGTATGGCGTATTTTTTAATGTGCTTGATGCAAATCTAGCTGGGAAGTGTACAACTGGGGCACAACTGCTGCCACTGATGGGGTGTCTGTGTGGCCCAATTTTTGGAAAAAAGGGAGACTCAGCTTGGAGTAACCCTTGCTTACATTGTTTTTAAAAATGATCCAAGATGAACAGAGCTGGGATCAGGAAAGACTTTGCTACCTACCCCAGGGTCATCCTGGGGATGGTTAAGTATGGCGTATTTTTGAATTTGCTTGATGCAAATCTAGCTGTGAAGTGTACAACTGGGGCACAAGTGCTGCCACTGAAGAGGTGGGTGTGTGTGTGGCCCAATTTTTGGAAAAAAAGGGAGACTCCGCTTGGAGTAACCCTTGCTTACATTGTTTTAAAAATGATCCAAGATGAACAGAGCTGGGATCAAGAAAGACTTTGCTACCTACCCCGGGGTCATCCTGGGGACGGTTAAGTATGGCGTATTTTTGAATGTGCTTGATGCAAATCTAGATGTGAAGTGTACAACTAGGGCACAAGTGCTGCCACTGAAGGGGTTAGTGTCTGTGTGGCCCAATTTTTGGAAAAAAGGGACACCTCCCTTGGAGTAACCCTTGCTTACATTGTTTTTAAAAATGATCCAAGATGAACAGAGCTGGGATCAGGAAAGACTTTGCTACCTACCCCGGGGTCATCCTGGGGACGGTTAAGTATGGCGTATTTTTGAATGTGCTTGATGCAAATCTAGCTGTGAAGTGTACAACTGGGGCACAAGTGCTGCCACTGAAGTGGTGGGTGTGTGTGTGGCCCAATTTTTGGAAAAAAGGGAGACTCCGCATGGAGTAACCCTTGCTTGCTGTGTTTTTTAAAAGGAGCAAGATGAACAAGTCATGGTTCAGCAAAGACTTTGCTACCTAACCCGGGGTCATCCTGGGGACGGTTAAGTATGGCGTATTTTTGAATGTGCTTGATGCAAATCTAGCTGGGAAGTGTACAACTGGGGCACAACTGCTGCCACTGATGGGGTGTCTGTGTGGCCCAATTTTTGGAAAAAAGGGAGACTCAGCTTGGAGTAACCCTTGCTTACATTGTTTTTAAAAATGATCCAAGATGAACAGAGCTGGGATCAGGAAAGACTTTGCTACCTACCCCAGGGTCATCCTGGGGATGGTTAAGTATGGCGTATTTTTGAATTTGCTTGATGCAAATCTAGCTGGGAAGTGTACAACTGGGGCACAACTGCTGCCACTGATGGGGTGTCTGTGTGGCCCAATTTTTGGAAAAAAAGGGAGACTCCGCTTGGAGTAACCCTTGCTTACATTGTTTTAAAAATGATCCAAGATGAACAGAGCTGGGATCAAGAAAGACTTTGCTACCTACCCCGGGGTCATCCTGGGGACGGTTAAGTATGGCGCATTTTTGAATGTGCTTGATGCAAATCTAGATGTGAAGTGTACAACTAGGGCACAAGTGCTGCCACTGAAGGGGTTAGTGTCTGTGTGGCCCAATTTTTGGAAAAAAGGGAGACCCCCCTTGGAGTAACCCTTGCTTACATTGTTTTTAAAAATGATCCAAGATGAACAGAGCTGGGATCAGGAAAGACTTTGCTACCTACCCCGGGGTCATCCTGAGGACAGTTAAGTATGGCGTATTTTTGAATGTGCTTGATGCAAATCTAGCTGTGACGTGTACAACTAGGGCACAAGTGCTGCCACTGAAGGGGTTAGTGTCTGTGGGGCCCAATTTTTGGAAAAAAGGGAGACTCCGCTTGCAGTAACCCTTGCTTACATTGTTTTTAAAAATGATCCAAGATGAACAGAGCTGGGATCAGGAAAGACTTTGCTACCTACCCCGGGGTCATCCTGGGGACGGTTAAGTATGGCGTATTTTTGAATGTGCTTGATTCAAATCTAGCTGTGAAGTGTACAACTGGGGCAGAACTGCTGCCACTGATGGGGTGTCTGTGTGGCCCAATTTTTGGAAAAAAGGGAGACTCTGCTTGGAGTAACCCTTGCTTACATTGTTTTTAAAAATGATCCAAGATGAACAGAGCTGGGATCAGGAAAGACTTTGCTACCTACCCCAGGGTCATCCTGGGGATGGTTAAGTATGGTGTATTTTTGAATTTGCTTGATGCAAATCTAGCTGTGAAGTGTACAACTGGGGCACAAGTGCTGCCACTGAAGTGGTGGGTGTGTGTGTGGCCCAATTTTTGGAAAAAAAGGGAGACTCCGCTTGGAGTAACCCTTGCTTACATTGCTTTTAAAAATGATCCAAGATGAACAGAGCTGGGATCAGGAAAGACTTTGCTACCTACCCCGGGGTCATCCTGGGGATGGTTAAGAATGACGTATTTTTGAATGTGCTTGATGCAAATCTAGCTGTGAAGTGTACAACTAGGGCACAAGTGCTGCCACTGAAGGGGTTAGTGTCTGTGTGGCCCAATTTTTGGAAAAAAGGGAGACCCCCCTTGGAGTAACCCTTGCTTGCATTGTTTTTAAAAATGATCCAAGATGAACAGAGCTGGGATCAGGAAAGACTTTGCTACCTACCCCGGGGTCATCCTGGGGACGGTTAAGTATGGCTTGAATGTGCTTGATGCAAATCTAGCTGTGAAGTGTACAACTAGGGCACAAGTGCTGCCACTGAAGGGGATAGTGTCTGTGTGGCCCAATTTTTGGAAAAAAAGGGAGACTCCGCTTGCAGTAACCCTTGCTTACATTGTTTTTAAAAATGATCCAAGATGAACAGAGCTGGGATCAGGAAAGACTTTGCTACCTACCCCGGGGTCATCCTGGGGACGGTTAAGTATGGCGTATTTTTGAATGTGCTTGATGCAAATCTAGCTGTGAAGTGTACAACTGGGGTACAAGTGCTGCCACTGAAGTGGTGGGTGTGTGTGTGGCCCAAATTTTGGAAAAAAGGGAGACTCCGCTTGGAGTAACCCTTGCTTGCTGTGTTTTTTAAAAGGAGCCAAGATGAACAAGTCATGGTTCAGCAAAGACTTTGCTACCTAACCCGGGGTCATCCTGGGGACGGTTAAGTATGGCGTATTTTTGAATGTGCTTGATGCAAATCTAGCTGTGAAGTGTACAACTGGGGCACAACTGCTGCCACTGATGGGGTGTCTGTGTGGCCCAATTTTTGGAAAAAAGGGAGACTCTGCTTGGAGTAACCCTTGCTTACATTGTTTTTAAAAATGATCCAAGATGAACAGAGCTGGGATCAGGAAAGACTTTGCTACCTACCCCGGGGTCATCCTGGGGACGGTTAAGTATGGCGTATTTTTGAATGTGCTTGATGCAAATCTAGCTGTGAAGTGTACAACTGGGGCACAAGTGCTGCCACTGAAGTGGTGGGTGTGTGTGTGGCCCAATTTTTGGAAAAAAGGGAGACTCCGCTTGGAGTAACCCTTGCTTGCTGTGTTTTTTAAAAGGAGCCAAGATGAACAAGTCATGGTTCAGCAAAGACTTTGCTACCTACCCCGGGGTCATCCTGGGGACGGTTAAATATGGCGTATTTTTGAATGTGCTTGATACAAATCTAGCTGTGAAGTGTACAACTGGGGCACAAGTGCTGCCACTGAAGTGGTGGGTGTGTGTGAGGCCCAATTTTTGGAAAAAAGGGAGACTCCGCATGGAGTAACCCTTGCTTGCTGTTTTTTTTAAAAGGAGCCAAGATGAACAAGTCATTGTTCAGCAAAGACTTTGCTACCTAACCCGGGGTCATCCTGGGGACGGTTAAGTATGGCGTATTTTTGAATGTGTTTGATGCAAATCTAGCTGTGAAGTGTACAACTGGGGCACAACTGCTGCCACCGATGGGGTGTCTGTGTGGCCCAATTTTTGGAAAAAAAGGGAGACTCCACTTGGAGTAACCCTTGCTTGCATTGTTTTTAAAAATGATCCAAGATGAACAGAGCTGGGATCAGGAAAGACTTTGCTACCTACCCCGGGGTCATCCTGGGGACGGTTAAGTATGGTGTATTTTTGAATGTGCTTGATGCAAATCTAGCTGTGAAGTGTACAACTAGGGCACAAGTGCTGCCACTGAAGGGGTTAGTGTCTGTGTGGCCCAATTTTTGGAAAAAAGGGAGACTCTGCTTGGAGTAACCCTTGCTTGCTGTGTTTTTTAAAAGGAGCCAAGATGAACAAGTCATGGTTCAGCAAAGACTTTGCTACCTAACCCGGGGTCATCCTGGGGACGGTTAAGTATGGCGTATTTTTGAATGTGCTTGATGCAAATCTAGCTGTGAAGTGTACAACTGGGGCACAACTGCTGCCACTGATGGGGTGTCAGTGTGGCCCAATTTTTGGAAAAAAGGGAGACTCTGCTTGGAGTAACCCTTGCTTACATTGTTTTTAAAAATGATCCAAGATGAACAGAGCTGGGATCAGGAAAGACTTTGCTACCTACCCCGGGGTCATCCTGGGGACGGTTAAGTATGGCGTATTTTTGAATGTGCTTGATGCAAATCTAGCTGTGAAGTGTACAACTAGGGCACAAGTGCTGCCACTGAAGGGGTTAGTGTCTGTGTGGCCCAATTTTTGGAAAAAAGGGACACCTCCCTTGGAGTAACCCTTGCTTACATTGTTTTTAAAAATGATCCAAGATGAACAGAGCTGGGATCAGGAAAGACTTTGCTACCTACCCCGGGGTCATCCTGGGGACGGTTAAGTATGGCGTATTTTTGAATGTGCTTGATGCAAATCTAGCTGTGAAGTGTACAACTGGGGCACAAGTGCTGCCACTGAAGTGGTGGGTGTGTGTGTGGCCCAATTTTTGGAAAAAAGGGAGACTCCGCATGGAGTAACCCTTGCTTGCTGTGTTTTTTAAAAGGAGCAAGATGAACAAGTCATGGTTCAGCAAAGACTTTGCTACCTAACCCGGGGTCATCCTGGGGACGGTTAAGTATGGCGTATTTTTGAATGTGCTTGATGCAAATCTAGCTGGGAAGTGTACAACTGGGGCACAACTGCTGCCACTGATGGGGTGTCTGTGTGGCCCAATTTTTGGAAAAAAGGGAGACTCAGCTTGGAGTAACCCTTGCTTACATTGTTTTTAAAAATGATCCAAGATGAACAGAGCTGGGATCAGGAAAGACTTTGCTACCTACCCCAGGGTCATCCTGGGGATGGTTAAGTATGGCGTATTTTTGAATTTGCTTGATGCAAATCTAGCTGGGAAGTGTACAACTGGGGCACAACTGCTGCCACTGATGGGGTGTCTGTGTGGCCCAATTTTTGGAAAAAAAGGGAGACTCCGCTTGGAGTAACCCTTGCTTACATTGTTTTAAAAATGATCCAAGATGAACAGAGCTGGGATCAAGAAAGACTTTGCTACCTACCCCGGGGTCATCCTGGGGACGGTTAAGTATGGCGCATTTTTGAATGTGCTTGATGCAAATCTAGATGTGAAGTGTACAACTAGGGCACAAGTGCTGCCACTGAAGGGGTTAGTGTCTGTGTGGCCCAATTTTTGGAAAAAAGGGAGACCCCCCTTGGAGTAACCCTTGCTTACATTGTTTTTAAAAATGATCCAAGATGAACAGAGCTGGGATCAGGAAAGACTTTGCTACCTACCCCGGGGTCATCCTGAGGACAGTTAAGTATGGCGTATTTTTGAATGTGCTTGATGCAAATCTAGCTGTGACGTGTACAACTAGGGCACAAGTGCTGCCACTGAAGGGGTTAGTGTCTGTGGGGCCCAATTTTTGGAAAAAAGGGAGACTCCGCTTGCAGTAACCCTTGCTTACATTGTTTTTAAAAATGATCCAAGATGAACAGAGCTGGGATCAGGAAAGACTTTGCTACCTACCCCGGGGTCATCCTGGGGACGGTTAAGTATGGCGTATTTTTGAATGTGCTTGATTCAAATCTAGCTGTGAAGTGTACAACTGGGGCAGAACTGCTGCCACTGATGGGGTGTCTGTGTGGCCCAATTTTTGGAAAAAAGGGAGACTCTGCTTGGAGTAACCCTTGCTTACATTGTTTTTAAAAATGATCCAAGATGAACAGAGCTGGGATCAGGAAAGACTTTGCTACCTACCCCAGGGTCATCCTGGGGATGGTTAAGTATGGTGTATTTTTGAATTTGCTTGATGCAAATCTAGCTGTGAAGTGTACAACTGGGGCACAAGTGCTGCCACTGAAGTGGTGGGTGTGTGTGTGGCCCAATTTTTGGAAAAAAAGGGAGACTCCGCTTGGAGTAACCCTTGCTTACATTGCTTTTAAAAATGATCCAAGATGAACAGAGCTGGGATCAGGAAAGACTTTGCTACCTACCCCGGGGTCATCCTGGGGATGGTTAAGAATGACGTATTTTTGAATGTGCTTGATGCAAATCTAGCTGTGAAGTGTACAACTAGGGCACAAGTGCTGCCACTGAAGGGGTTAGTGTCTGTGTGGCCCAATTTTTGGAAAAAAGGGAGACCCCCCTTGGAGTAACCCTTGCTTGCATTGTTTTTAAAAATGATCCAAGATGAACAGAGCTGGGATCAGGAAAGACTTTGCTACCTACCCCGGGGTCATCCTGGGGACGGTTAAGTATGGCTTGAATGTGCTTGATGCAAATCTAGCTGTGAAGTGTACAACTAGGGCACAAGTGCTGCCACTGAAGGGGATAGTGTCTGTGTGGCCCAATTTTTGGAAAAAAAGGGAGACTCCGCTTGCAGTAACCCTTGCTTACATTGTTTTTAAAAATGATCCAAGATGAACAGAGCTGGGATCAGGAAAGACTTTGCTACCTACCCCGGGGTCATCCTGGGGACGGTTAAGTATGGCGTATTTTTGAATGTGCTTGATGCAAATCTAGCTGTGAAGTGTACAACTGGGGTACAAGTGCTGCCACTGAAGTGGTGGGTGTGTGTGTGGCCCAAATTTTGGAAAAAAGGGAGACTCCGCTTGGAGTAACCCTTGCTTGCTGTGTTTTTTAAAAGGAGCCAAGATGAACAAGTCATGGTTCAGCAAAGACTTTGCTACCTAACCCGGGGTCATCCTGGGGACGGTTAAGTATGGCGTATTTTTGAATGTGCTTGATGCAAATCTAGCTGTGAAGTGTACAACTGGGGCACAACTGCTGCCACTGATGGGGTGTCTGTGTGGCCCAATTTTTGGAAAAAAGGGAGACTCTGCTTGGAGTAACCCTTGCTTACATTGTTTTTAAAAATGATCCAAGATGAACAGAGCTGGGATCAGGAAAGACTTTGCTACCTACCCCGGGGTCATCCTGGGGACGGTTAAGTATGGCGTATTTTTGAATGTGCTTGATGCAAATCTAGCTGTGAAGTGTACAACTGGGGCACAAGTGCTGCCACTGAAGTGGTGGGTGTGTGTGTGGCCCAATTTTTGGAAAAAAGGGAGACTCCGCTTGGAGTAACCCTTGCTTGCTGTGTTTTTTAAAAGGAGCCAAGATGAACAAGTCATGGTTCAGCAAAGACTTTGCTACCTACCCCGGGGTCATCCTGGGGACGGTTAAATATGGCGTATTTTTGAATGTGCTTGATACAAATCTAGCTGTGAAGTGTACAACTGGGGCACAAGTGCTGCCACTGAAGTGGTGGGTGTGTGTGAGGCCCAATTTTTGGAAAAAAGGGAGACTCCGCATGGAGTAACCCTTGCTTGCTGTTTTTTTTAAAAGGAGCCAAGATGAACAAGTCATTGTTCAGCAAAGACTTTGCTACCTAACCCGGGGTCATCCTGGGGACGGTTAAGTATGGCGTATTTTTGAATGTGTTTGATGCAAATCTAGCTGTGAAGTGTACAACTGGGGCACAACTGCTGCCACCGATGGGGTGTCTGTGTGGCCCAATTTTTGGAAAAAAAGGGAGACTCCACTTGGAGTAACCCTTGCTTGCATTGTTTTTAAAAATGATCCAAGATGAACAGAGCTGGGATCAGGAAAGACTTTGCTACCTACCCCGGGGTCATCCTGGGGACGGTTAAGTATGGTGTATTTTTGAATGTGCTTGATGCAAATCTAGCTGTGAAGTGTACAACTAGGGCACAAGTGCTGCCACTGAAGGGGTTAGTGTCTGTGTGGCCCAATTTTTGGAAAAAAGGGAGACTCTGCTTGGAGTAACCCTTGCTTGCTGTGTTTTTTAAAAGGAGCCAAGATGAACAAGTCATGGTTCAGCAAAGACTTTGCTACCTAACCCGGGGTCATCCTGGGGACGGTTAAGTATGGCGTATTTTTGAATGTGCTTGATGCAAATCTAGCTGTGAAGTGTACAACTGGGGCACAACTGCTGCCACTGATGGGGTGTCAGTGTGGCCCAATTTTTGGAAAAAAGGGAGACTCTGCTTGGAGTAACCCTTGCTTACATTGTTTTTAAAAATGATCCAAGATGAACAGAGCTGGGATCAGGAAAGACTTTGCTACCTACCCCGGGGTCATCCTGGGGACGGTTAAGTATGGCGTATTTTTGAATGTGCTTGATGCAAATCTAGCTGTGAAGTGTACAACTAGGGCACAAGTGCTGCCACTGAAGGGGTTAGTGTCTGTGTGGCCCAATTTTTGGAAAAAAGGGAGACCCCCTTGGAGTAACCCTTGCTTACATTGTTTTTAAAAATGATCCAAGATGAACAGAGCTGGGATCAGGAAAGACTTTGCTACTTACCCCAGGGTCATCCTGGGGATGGTTAAGTATGGCGTATTTTTGAATGTGCTTGATGCAAATCTAGCTGTGAAGTGTACAACTGGGGCACAAGTGCTACCACTGAATTGGTGGGTGTGTGTGTGGCCCAATTTTTGGAAAAAAGGGAGACTCCGCTTGGAGTAACCCTTGCTTACATTGTTTTTAAAAATGATCCAAGATGAACAGAGCTGGGATCAGGAAAGACTTTGCTACCTACCCCGGGGTCATCCTGGGGACGGTTAAGTATGGCGTATTTTTGAATGTGCTTGATGCAAATCTAGCTGTGAAGTGTACAACTGGGGCACAAGTGCTGCCACTTAAGTGTTGGGTGTGTGTGTGGCCCAATTTTTTGGAAAAAAAGGGAGACTCCGCTTGGAGTAACCCTTGCTTATGTGGCGCCCCTGACCTGGTCAGGCACCACTGAGTACTGCACCCATGCTGGGGACAGTACAAAACAGGTAATCCAGAAGGCTGACCGAGGTGTGACTACACAGGCGCATAGTGATCAGGTCTCACACATGTACCTTTGGGAGGACCCCTGGGGATCCCAGGAGGGGGCGAGGCCTCCATCTCCACTCAAGGGGTGTGGTAGAGAGCCTGGTTGCTAGGTGGCGTAGGCAGGCACAAAGGGAAAAGAGAAGGAGGAGTCTGAAGCAGAGTGTGGAGGAGTGAGGAGCATGGAAGTGGAGCTCAGACAGGAGCAGCAGGGCAGGTCCCACAAGTGAGCCGGTTTAGTGTGCAGCTCAGGGAGAGCAGAAGCCGACCCTGGAGCTGTTGCAGTCTAACAGCGTCCGCGCAGTGACTACTGACGGGGGAGAACGGTCACCTAGTGGTGCCGTCTGAAATCCACACAAGGCTAAAGAGAGAGCAACGGAGTGGAGCGTAAGAGGACTGCTAGGGAGGTACCAGGCCCGCAGGGGTAACAGGTCCCAGTGCAGAGATAGATCCAGTTTTCTTCTGCCAAACCTGCCTGAGGGGGCACTTCAAACCCCCAAGACAACACCACAGAGTCCGCAGCCACGTAGCAAAGTGAGGGCCCATAGTTCACAGGAGGCAAGCAGCCGGAGTGACCTGGTCCAGGCTACAAGCAAACGGGCCGAAACGAGGGGAGCAGCAACTTCCCTGGGTGACCCCCATAGGGACTGCAAGTCGGGGTTACCACAAACAACAGAAGGGCTAAGGAAGGCGAGTCAGTAGCCACCCTCACAAGTCAGCCTGAAGGACGCCTGGTTCCAGCCTGGTTCATCCCAGCTACGCCCGGGTTACTCACCCTGCCACCCTCAGTGAGTAAAACCCTGGAAAGACATTCTGCTTGTGCGTGTGAGTCATTCTGCGACTTGTAGTTCCACACATCTACACGGGGCCCTGGGGCATGCCTCACTCTCAGGAGGCTATTACAACTGACTGCACCCACTATCGGCCCCAGGCACCCCTAACCTGCAGTGGCGGTCTCCACTGACCGCAATTCTGAGAGTGGCGTCACGACAATCAAAATAGAGGATTTCCTACCTGTGACAAGATCCAGCCGCGTGGAGTCCCTGAAGGTAATGCACAGCTGCACCGACACCGCACCTCGGGGCCCCACATTCCTGGCGTCACGAACAGGATAAGGACTAGACCTGTTCAGACAGGTGACCATGTGCCTGGGCGGTCCGCTTGAAAAATTGGAAGCGCCGCCATATTGCCACCATGAAAAGCGCGCTGAAAAACAACAGCAGCCCGCGCTGGGAGAAGTTACCGCCCACGAAGAGGTGTGGCTACCCAGAGATCCCCTGCAGAGTCCTGGTCTCTCAAGTGATGAGAGCGGAGGCGTTTAGGGACGTCGGGAAGGAAATGGAGCCAGAAGCCTGCTACTAGAAGAAGGAGACGCAGAGGAAATGGCGTCTGGACGCAGAGACCCAGAGCCAGGCTCCGCTGCCTGGTGGTATCGGGAACTTGCCCAGTTTTGCGACCGACTGGAGGCCAGGGTCGTATGGCAGATCAGCGAGGGACGCACGGAGCTTCTGGAGATGGCTGCAGCGGTTCAGGCCTATGAGAGGGGAACCGCACGACGGGTGCCAGACCGAGCGGCGACGACTCAGACCCCGACGATGCTACCGATGGGTGAGTCCTGTGATGCCCCTGCCAGCGCGAGTGCCCCGACCCCTGCTGCCATGCCTGCGGTCCCTGGAGAGATGCCCGGCGCGGCGACGCTGAACCAGGCCGCAGCCACGCCAGGTGCGGCCCGCCAAGTCCAAGCCGCCGCAGCGATGCCCTGCCCGGCCCGCAAAGATCCGGCTGCCACCGCGACCCTCCTCCACGCCGCAGGTGTGGCGCTGACCCAGGCCGCCGCCAAGTTAGGCCCGGCCCGCCAAGACCCCACCGCAGCAGCGACGCTCGTCCGCACCGCAAGTGAGGTGCTGAACCAGGCCGCAGCCACGTCAGGTGCGGCCCGCAAAGCCCAGATTGCTGCAGCGATGCCCAGCCCGGCCCGCCAAGAACCGGCCGCAACAGCGACGCTGATCCAGGCCGCCGCCATGCCAGGCGCGGCCCGCCAAGACAAGACCGCAAGGTCATCTACCCCGGCCTGCAAGGCCAGAGCAGACACCGCTCTCCAGCCTAAGGAAGTCCCTGCTAGGAAGTCCATGCTGGGGGAGGACCCCGAATACTGGAAGCTGAAGGCTGATCTAGAGGCCCACTTCCCAAAGGAGATGGTGGACCGGTATCTGCTTCCCCCGCACACCCACAGGAAGACTCCTGCAACATCCACGCCAAAGAGTCCACCGCCCTGGCCTGCTGATGAACATCCATCCCTAGCGCTGCCACAAGAGGAGTGCTCAGAAGAACTAAGGGGGAGGGGAGGCCAGAAAGCTGAGAAGCTGACCCCAGAGCCGTCAGCAGCGGATGCAGCACCAGTCCAAGAGCCAGAGATGCTGCCGTACTCCTGCTGGGATGAAGAGGGCCCGACATCCTCCGCTGAAGAAGATCTGTCCAAATACATCACCTGGGAGCCTGCAAGCGGTGAGGTGGCAGTCAGGCAGGACCCAGCCCGCAGGACACGGCGCCGCAGTAGGACAAGGGATCCACCTGCACAGCAGTCTCCTGAGGAGAAGGACGAGGTCACGGCCAGAGACTTAGAGGAAAAGCGGTCCTTGAGAAGAGCCAAATCCCAGGTCAGAGGCCCACTTTGTCGAGGAGTTGTAGAAGACTTCAGTCTAAGGTCTGGATATGGCTTTATAGTAGCACCTGGTGTAAAGGAGGGCATCTTTGTGAACAGAAGGGATGTAAGAGCACATTTACCTAGAGGACATCCAGGAAGAAACCTACAGATAGGAGACCCGGTAGAATTCACCAAACACCAAGGAGAACGCGGATGGTATGCACTAGATGTCACACCATGCCCCAGAAATCCCTACAGAAACCCTGCTGTCTCAACACTACAAGATAAAGAGGGAGAAAAAGAAACAGATACAGAAGAAGAGGAAAGAAAAGATAAAGAACCCATTGATGAGACCACTACAGATGATGACAGAGATGGAGAAAGCAACAGGTGCCACAGCCCTACAGGCCCAAGCCCTGGTGCGGAGGAATCTGTGTAAAGCAAGTAAAGTACAGAAGTTACAAGTTTTGACAAGTTTTGCAACGTTTACAAGTTCAAGAAATGTGCCCACATGAACTAATGTGAGAAACCTCTTTTTGCACTCTGAAAAATGAACCTTAAGGCTATGAACTGGCTATAGCCACAAACTCTCGCAGTGTAAATAGTTACCCCAGAGGCACCACCACCAGAGCCAGCCTGTTTAGGGGCCTGGCTCGCCTGCAACCAGGGAGCACGACTGTTTATGGGGCCTGGCTCTCCACCACAAAGAGGGTACCTGGTCGGCACCAACTGTGGAGGCTGCCTCTACATCCTGCTAGAAGAGGCTGAAGGCGCGGCTCCACCAGGCCAGGTATACCCTGAAACCACCAAACCACGAAAGCCGCCTCTACATCCTGCCAGAAGTGGCTGAAGGCGCGGCCAACGGGAGAGGCAGATTGGAGGAAAGGTCTGGGGAAACGGATGGCCCAGACCTGGTTACCAAAAGAAACCGGTGACCTGCCTCCTGAGAGGGTTTTGGGTGGGTTAACGGACTTGTGGGTGGAGGGTGGTGATGTATGGTACCTGGTGGTTTTAAAATGTTTTACTGTTTTACGCATTTTAAAATGTTGTCTTGCAGCCCGAGGACGTGCTGGTGATAACTAAGGGGGAATGTGGCGCCCCTGACCTGGTCAGGCACCACTGAGTACTGCACCCATGCTGGGGACAGTACAAAACAGGTAATCCAGAAGGCTGACCGAGGTGTGACTACACAGGCGCATAGTGATCAGGTCTCACACATGTACCTTTGGGAGGACCCCTGGGGATCCCAGGAGGGGGCGAGGCCTCCATCTCCACTCAAGGGGTGTGGTAGAGAGCCTGGTTGCTAGGTGGCGTAGGCAGGCACAAAGGGAAAAGAGAAGGAGGAGTCTGAAGCAGAGTGTGGAGGAGTGAGGAGCATGGAAGTGGAGCTCAGACAGGAGCAGCAGGGCAGGTCCCACAAGTGAGCCGGTTTAGTGTGCAGCTCAGGGAGAGCAGAAGCCGACCCTGGAGCTGTTGCAGTCTAACAGCGTCCGCGCAGTGACTACTGACGGGGGAGAACGGTCACCTAGTGGTGCCGTCTGAAATCCACACAAGGCTAAAGAGAGAGCAACGGAGTGGAGAGTAAGAGGACTGCTAGGGAGGTACCAGGCCCGCAGGGGTAACAGGTCCCAGTGCAGAGATAGATCCAGTTTTCTTCTGCCAAACCTGCCTGAGGGGGCACTTCAAACCCCCAAGACAACACCACAGAGTCCGCAGCCACGTAGCAAAGTGAGGGCCCATAGTTCACAGGAGGCAAGCAGCCGGAGTGACCTGGTCCAGGCTACAAGCAAACGGGCCGAAACGAGGGGAGCAGCAACTTCCCTGGGTGACCCCCATAGGGACTGCAAGTCGGGGTTACCACAAACAACAGAAGGGCTAAGGAAGGCGAGTCAGTAGCCACCCTCACAAGTCAGCCTGAAGGACGCCTGGTTCCAGCCTGGTTCATCCCAGCTACGCCCGGGTTACTCACCCTGCCACCCTCAGTGAGTAAAACCCTGGAAAGACATTCTGCTTGTGCGTGTGAGTCATTCTGCGACTTGTAGTTCCACACATCTACACGGGGCCCTGGGGCATGCCTCACTCTCAGGAGGCTATTACAACTGACTGCACCCACTATCGGCCCCAGGCACCCCTAACCTGCAGTGGCGGTCTCCACTGACCGCAATTCTGAGAGTGGCGTCACGACAATCAAAATAGAGGATTTCCTACCTGTGACAAGATCCAGCCGCGTGGAGTCCCTGAAGGTAATGCACAGCTGCACCGACACCGCACCTCGGGGCCCCACACTTACATTGTTTTTAAAAATGATCCAAGATGAACAGAGCTGGGATCAGTAAAGACTTTGCTACCTACCCCGGTGTCATCCTGGGGACGGTTAAGTATGGCGTATTTTTGAATGTGCTTGATGCAAATCTAGCTGTGAAGTGTACAACTGGGGCACAAGTGCTGCCACTGATGGGGTGTGTGTGTGGCCCAATTTTTGGAAAAAAAGGAGACTCCGCTTGGAGTCACCTTGCGGTGTTTTACATGATTTTAGAAGGGCGTGCCATTCCTATATCTGTGTCTCCTCCTCTTTTTCCTTGTCCAGCTCTTTTGTTTTCGCATGAGTATATGTCCTTGTCACTTTCCTATGTGTTTGTGTTATGAGTTGTTTGTCACCTTTTGGACACCTTTGAGGGTGTTTTCTAGGTGTTTTTTTGTGTTTTTGTTTGCCTGCCATTGTTTCCTATGCGGTTCGAGTTCGGTTCGTCGAAGTTCGACGAACCGAACTCGAACGAGACCTCCGTTCGGCGAACCGAACTCGAGCCGAATCGGGACCGGTTCGCTCATCTCTACTCCCTGCACACCTAGCCACAGTACACATCGGGTTAATTACCCGATATGTACTCTGCTACGTGTGCAGGCAGCAGGAGCCGGCTTCTGCGGACTCTGGTAACCACGGTAAACATCGGGTAACCAAGAAGCCCTTCCCTTGGTTACCCGATATTTACCTTCGTTACCAGCCTCCGCCGCTCTCACACTGCCAGTGCCGGCTCCCTGTTCCCTGCACACATAGCCACAGTGCACATCGGGTTAATTACCCGATGTGTACTCCAGCTACGTGTGCAGGGAGCAGGGAGCCGGCACTGACAGCTGAGAGTGGCGGACGCTGGTAACGAAAGTGAATATCGGGTAACCAAGGGAAGGGCTTCTTGGTTACCCGATGTTTACCGTGGTTACCAGCGCCCGCAGAAGCCGGCTCCTGCTGCCTGCACATTTAGTTGTTGCTCTGTCGCTGTCACATACAGCGATGTGTGTTTTACAGCGGGAGAGCAACAACTAAAAAGTGGCCCAGGACATTCAGCAACAACCAACGACCTTACAGCAGGGGCCAGGTTGTTGCTGGATGTCACACTAAGCAACATCGCTAGCAAGTTGTGCATCAAGAGCGATGCTGCTAGCGATGTTGCTTAGAGTGACGGTACCTTAAGAAGTGTACCAGAGATGTTTGACTTTAGCCCTAATCTTATCTTTCTGCCTTCTTTAGGCCCCGTCACACACAACGAGATCGCTAGTTTCTGTGACGCAGTAAAGATCTCACCAGCGATCTCATTATGTGTGACACCTACCAGCGATCAGGCCCCTGCTGGGAGATCGCTAGTCATTGACGAATAATCCGGACCATTTTCTTCAAAGGTGATGTCCTACTGGGCAGGACACATCGCTGTATTGGACATCTACCAATGACCTCCTAACACGGTCCCAACGCCCGCCGAGATCGTTAATTGTTACTGCATCGTTGGTAAGGTCTAACTGTGTGACATCTCACCAGCGACCTCCCAGCAACTTACCAGCGATCCTTATGAGGTCGTATCGTTGTCAGGATCGCTGGTAAGTCGTTGTGTGTGACTGGGCCTTTAATTAGAAACCTTTTTCTAAATAATACTTTTTATTTAAATGGATCCTATTATGTCCGATAACACTACTAATGTGCAGATATAGGCTTAATCTTTCCGGCCTCAGTACAGAAAGTGAAGCACCAGAGAAAAAATGAACATTATTGCTGCTGGGAGGTGCTGCCTTTAAGTCCAGCCTGAAGCAATTACAGGCACCGCGAACAGAACTGAGCGCATCAGCTGTAACCATATCCGGATACTGACTGACAGCTCTGCACTGATGCACTGCTGAGCCGACTATCAATCAGTGCTGTTACGTGGTTAGAACCGCCACTCTCAGTGCTGTGAGTTATGACTGTAGTTGCTTCGTGCACCCTGCATGACTGAAAACTTGTGGCTGTCAGGAAAAATAAAATTAATATTCTCCCGGGTGCTACACTTTCAGAACTAATAATCTCTGCAGATTAATAGTGCTATCATGACAAACAAGTTGCCTTTAAATCACATGGGAAGACCGGATCTTTGCTAGGAGTGCAAATTTCCACATCAGTATAAATGTAAAAATGTATGTGTGGCGCCCCTGACCTGGTCAGGCACCACTGAGTACTGCACCCATGCTGGGGACAGTACAATACAGGTAATCCAGAAGGCTGACTGGGGTGTGGAACACAGGCGCATAGTGATCAGGTCTCACACATGTACCCATGAGAGGACCCCTGGGGATCCCAGGAGGGGGCAAAGCCTATACCTCCACTGGAATAGTGGCAGGGGGTTAAAAGCCTCCATCTCCTCTCAAGGGGTGTGGTGGAGAATCTGGTTGCTAGGTGGCGTAGGCAAGAACAGGAGAGGAGGAGCAGTGAGTCAGTTAGAGCAGAGAACTCCAGAGGGCTCAGTGAGGAGCAGACCTGTGGGGTTGATGCTGTCTAACAGCGCCCGCGCAGTGGCTACAGACGGGGGAGAACGGTCAACTAGGAGTGCTGCCTGAAAGCCAGCTTCAGCTAGCGAGTGCAACGGAGTGGGAAGTAAGGAGACTTCTAGAGAGCACCAGGCCCAACCGGGCGGCAGATCCCGAAGCGAGGATAGATTCACCTTTCCCTGCTAAACCTGCCGGTGTGGGGCTCTTACAGCCCACACCACAACAACCAAAAGCCGCAGCCACGTAACCGCAAGTAGGGCCCATAGGTCACAGGAGGCAAGAGGCTGGAGTGGCCTGGCCCGGGGAACAAGCACACGGCAAAACAAGAAGGGGAGAGAGGCTTGGAGCATCTTCCCTGGGTGACCCCCATAGGGACTCAAAGTCGGGGTCACCCCAAACCACCAAGGGCTAAGGAAGGCGAGTTTGTAGTCACCCTCATACAGTCAGCCGGAAGGATACCTGGTTCCCACCTGGTTCATCCCAGCTACGCCCGGGTTACTCACCCTGCCACCTGAAGTGAGTAAAAACCTTGAAAGACACTCTGCCTGTGTGTGGTCATTCTGCGACTTGTGGTACTACAGCTTTACAAAGGGCCCTGGGGCTTGCCTCACTCTCAGGAGGCTACTACACCCGACTGCACCCACCATCGGCCCCAGGTGCCTCCTAATCTGCAGTGGCGGTCCCCTCTGACCGCAAATCTGAGAGTGGCGTCACGATCAAACAAGAAGATTTCCTACCAGTGACGGAGATCCAGCAACGTGGAGTCCCTGAAGGTAACGCACCGACACCGACACAACACCTGTGGGGCTTCACATCTGGCGTCACGAACAGGATAAGGACTAGACCTGTTCAGACAGGTGACCATGTGCCTAGGCGGTCCGCTTGAAAAATTGGAAGCGCCGCCATATTGCCACCATGAAAAGCGCGCTGAAAAACAACAGCAGCCCGCGCTGGAAGAAGTTACCGCCCACGAAGAGGTGTGGCTACCCAGAGATCCCCTGCAGAGTTCTGACCTTGCCAGCTATGAGAGTGGAAGCGTCGAGAGACGGCGGGAAGGAAAGGAAGCCACAAGCCTGCTGCTGGGAGAGGAGCTGCTGAAAGAGGCAGAGCAGAAACTGGACAGCTTACTACTGGAGGCAGCGACGAGTCCACTGCTGGGAGACCGTGCAGAAGACGGCGCAGAAGAAATGGCGTCTGACCGCAGGAACCCAGAACCAGGCTCCGCTGCCTGGTGGTACCGAGAGCTGGCCCAGTTTTGCAACCGGCTGGAGACCCGGGTCGTGGAGCAGATTCGGGAGGAACGGATGGAACTGCAGGAGCTGACCGCGGCGGTTCGGGCCTATGAAGGGAGAGCTGCATGCCGAGTGTCAGACAGGACGGCGACGACGCAGACCCCGATGCTGCCACCGGTGGGTGAGTCAAGTGATGCCCCGGCTAGCGCAAGTGCCCCGACCCCTGCTGCCACGTCCGCGGTCCCTGAAGAGGCGCCCGGCGCGGCGACGCTGAACCAGGCCGCAGCCACGCCAGGTGCGGCCCGCCAAGCCCCGGCCGCCGCAGCGATGCCCTGCTCGGCCCACCAAGACCCGGTCCCTGCAGCAACGCCCAGTCCGGCCCGCCAAGACCAGGCCGCCGCCATGCCGGGCGCGGCCCGCCAAGACCAGGCCGCCGCCATGCCGGGCGCGGCCCGCCAAGACCAGGCCGCCGCCATGCCGGGCGCGGCCCGCCAAGACCAGGCCGCCGCCATGCCGGGCGCGGCCCGCCAAGACCAGGCCGCCGCCATGCCGGGCGCGGCCCGCCAAGACCAGGCCGCCGCCATGCCGGGCGCGGCCCGCCAAGACCAGGCCGCCGCCATGCCGGGCGCGGCCCGCCAAGACCAGGCCGCCGCCATGCCGGGCGCGGCCCGCCAAGACCAGGCCGCCGCCAAACAGGGCGCGGCCCGCCAAGACCAGGCCGCCGCCATGCCAGGCGCGGCCCGCCAAGGAAAGACTACCTCAGCATTTACCCCGGCCTGTAAGGCCAGAGCAGACACCGCTCCCCGGTCCACAGAGGTCCCTGATAGGCAGCCCACGGTGGGTGAAGACCCTGCATATTGGCAGATGAAGGCTGACCTGGAGGCCAAATTTCCACAATGGTTGGTGAGCCAGTACATACCCCCTCCGCATACCCCAAAGAGTCTCCTGCTAACTCCTGCAGCAGCTACACCAAGGAGTCCCTCACCTGGGCCGGCCGAAGAGCAGCCATCCCCGGCACTGCCACAGCTGGAGTGCCAGGAAGAACTAAGGGGGAGAGGAGGCCAGGAAGCAGAAGGGTTGACTCCGACTCCAGTGCCACCAGCAGCAGATGTGTATTCAGAGCCGGAAATGCTGCCATACTCCCGCTGGGACGAGGAGGACCTGACCCCCTCTGCAGAAGAAGAGCTGCCTAAGAGCTTCACCTGGGAGCCCACAGGCATGGATCCAGCCCGCAAGACACGGCGCAGAAGAACACAGTTTGCTCCAGCACCACAGTCTCCTGAACAGAGAGCAGTCACCGCCAGAGACCTAAAGGAGAAGCGTTTGTTGAGAGAGTCCAAAGCCCAGGCTAGAGGACCCCTGTGTTATGGCGTAGTGGAAGACTTTAATCTGAGAAGCGGCTATGGATTCATTGTAGCACCAGGAATAAAAGAAGGGATATTTGTAAACCGCAGAGATGTGAACGCTCATCTGCCAAGAGGACACCCTTGCAGAAATCTGAAAATGGGAGATTCCGTTCAGTTCACCCTGCATCAAGGCGAACGAGGACTGTATGCTTTGGGCGTAACGCTATGTCCCAACAAACCTTACAGCCATCCCCTGCAACAAGAAGGACAAGAAAGACAAGAAAGACAAGAAAGACAAGAAAGACAAGACAGAGATAAAGAAACAGATGCAGAAAAGGAAACAGACGAAGACCAAGAAAGGAAAGATAAAGATCCTATAGATGCAACAACCACAGACAAAGATCCTACAGATGAAGAAAGAGACAAAGAGCAAGAAAGTCACAGGTGCCAGTGCCCAACGTGCCCTCGCCCTAGTGAAAAAGAGGAGTAAAGTAAAGGAAAGTAAGCAGTTTTGACCAGTTAAAGTTTTGACAAGTTTTGTTTGCAACGTTTAAGAAATGCGCCCACAAAAACTATTGTGAGAAATAAACTTTAAGGCTATGAACTTGCTATGGCCACAGGCTCTCGCAGTGTAAATAGTTACACCAGTGGCACCACCACCAGGGCCAGCCTGTTTAGGGGCTTGGCTCGTCTGCAACCAGGGGGGCCCGTCCGTAGAAAAGGGCCTTGGCTCACCTGCGACCAGAGAGCACGCCTGTTTATGGGGCCTTGGCTCACCACCACAAAGAGGGTACCTGGTCAGCACCAACTGTGGAGGCCGCCTCTGAATCCTGCCAGAAGAGGTTGACGGCGCGGATCCACCAGGCCAGGTATACCCTGAAACCACCAGCCCATGTAAGCCGCCTCTACATCCTGCCAGAAGTGGCTGAAGTCGCGGCCAACGGGAGAGGAAGATTGGAGGAAAGGTCTGGGGAAGTAGATGGCCCAGATCTGGTTACCAACAGGACCGGTGACCTGCCTCCTGAGAGGGTTTTGGGTGGGTTAACGGACTTGTGGGTGGAGGGTGGTGATGTCTGATACCTGGTGCTTTTAAATGTTTTACATGTTTTAATGTTTTATGCATTTTAAAAATGTTGTCTTGCAGCCCGAGGACGTGCTGGTGATAACTAAGGGGGAATGTGGCGCCCCTGACCTGGTCAGGCACCACTGAGTACTGCACCCATGCTGGGGACAGTACAATACAGGTAATCCAGAAGGCTGACTGGGGTGTGGAACACAGGCGCATAGTGATCAGGTCTCACACATGTACCCATGAGAGGACCCCTGGGGATCCCAGGAGGGGGCAAAGCCTATACCTCCACTGGAATAGTGGCAGGGGGTTAAAAGCCTCCATCTCCTCTCAAGGGGTGTGGTGGAGAATCTGGTTGCTAGGTGGCGTAGGCAAGAACAGGAGAGGAGGAGCAGTGAGTCAGTTAGAGCAGAGAACTCCAGAGGGCTCAGTGAGGAGCAGACCTGTGGGGTTGATGCTGTCTAACAGCGCCCGCGCAGTGGCTACAGACGGGGGAGAACGGTCAACTAGGAGTGCTGCCTGAAAGCCAGCTTCAGCTAGCGAGTGCAACGGAGTGGGAAGTAAGGAGACTTCTAGAGAGCACCAGGCCCAACCGGGCGGCAGATCCCGAAGCGAGGATAGATTCACCTTTCCCTGCTAAACCTGCCGGTGTGGGGCTCTTACAGCCCACACCACAACAACCAAAAGCCGCAGCCACGTAACCGCAAGTAGGGCCCATAGGTCACAGGAGGCAAGAGGCTGGAGTGGCCTGGCCCGGGGAACAAGCACACGGCAAAACAAGAAGGGGAGAGAGGCTTGGAGCATCTTCCCTGGGTGACCCCCATAGGGACTCAAAGTCGGGGTCACCCCAAACCACCAAGGGCTAAGGAAGGCGAGTTTGTAGTCACCCTCATACAGTCAGCCGGAAGGATACCTGGTTCCCACCTGGTTCATCCCAGCTACGCCCGGGTTACTCACCCTGCCACCTGAAGTGAGTAAAAACCTTGAAAGACACTCTGCCTGTGTGTGGTCATTCTGCGACTTGTGGTACTACAGCTTTACAAAGGGCCCTGGGGCTTGCCTCACTCTCAGGAGGCTACTACACCCGACTGCACCCACCATCGGCCCCAGGTGCCTCCTAATCTGCAGTGGCGGTCCCCTCTGACCGCAAATCTGAGAGTGGCGTCACGATCAAACAAGAAGATTTCCTACCAGTGACGGAGATCCAGCAACGTGGAGTCCCTGAAGGTAACGCACCGACACCGACACAACACCTGTGGGGCTTCACATATGTGTGCCTGTGTAAGAGGGCACAGGGCAGTAGTCGCAGGGGAGGAGTTCACTCCAGATGCCCAACACTCTACATAGAAGACATTTTCTTGGCTGGGTGTGTGGTCCTGTAGCGCCCCTGAACCCATCAGGGCACTACAAGGTACTGCATCCTATCAAACATGCAGGGCCTACTCCCAGGGACCTGGAAAACCAGCGCCAGTAACAACAAAACACATTAAAATCCCAGTTTTCCCGATCCACAGACTGATGACAGACTATAGTGGACCCAATGGATGGCCACCCAGGGGTGGAGCCAATCAAGTCCACGAGACGACAACCAGGTGGGAGGGAATGCACAGTTAGACAGTCAGTAAGTGGAAATGAAAGAGAAGGGATGTAACTGCACTGACACGGGAGTGTGACGGTGACCTGGGGGCCCATGCGTGTGGTTGCCAGTGGAGTACGGTGAAGTACTCCTGGAACAATAGCACCGACGGGGTACAGAGCCCTAGGTCAGGCAAACGCTCCAGGCAGACCTGATAAAATCTGCACAGTGAGGGGACCATCCAGAACCTCACTGACCTTAGAAGTACGGGGGCACCAGCAGTAACGGAAGAACCAGGGACTGGAAGGGAACACCGACCCTAGAGAGTTCACACTGCCCGCCGTACGGACCAGAGACTGAGAAACAAACAGGAGGGGACTCCCAGATGCTCCAAGCTACGGGGACCCACCAACTCGAGAGAGTTGGTGGGGAAAGAAGCCACCAGGTCATCAACCCGGCACTGGGACTAAGGGAACCAGAGGTGAACACCAGCCTTCCTCCGGGTACCATTTACCATCCACTGTGAGTAAAGAGAACCAGTTACACAGCAACCCTTTGTGTGGCCTACCTTATTCCCATGCCTAACTCCATCACCTACCTCCTGGGGCCCCGGCCCTACTTGCAGAGGGTTCAACATCCAGGCTGCTGTCAACATCAGCACTAGCGGAGAGCCTGTGCAGCGGCAGTTCTATTTCCATAACCGCAACCCGCAAGTGGCGTCACGACATAAACCTTATTGAACATGCCCCTGTAATTAACCCCATTTTTTAAAACGTCCCTCAGGGTCACGGAACCAGGTAATGGCCACCCAGTGACATCTCCCCAGCAGTACATCGCCCGGGACCGAGTACCCCATAGCCCTGGGGTGGGACAGTCTACAGTAGTGTGGGCTGTGTGAATATGCAGGGTGGTCAAGAGACAAACACAACTCAAGAGACCAACAGTTCTATTTCAGCAATGGTTCTTTACTATTCAGGGTCATCACTTCTTTAGTAACAATGTTACACAGGAGATAGTGGGTTTAACACTTCCAGTATGTTTCAGTTCCAGCATACACTATCAGACACATGGCAAACTTCCACTGATTATTATTCATGGTCTTGAAAGTCCCAGTACAACCCAGTACAACACACCAGTAAAACAGTAGCTTTCCCCTTCCCTACAACTGCTTCATGTCCAGTCTCTAAACGAGCTAAGATATTCCCAGAGTAAAGTCTTAAGCCCCTGGTCATCTATGGAATCTGTCCTCAAGTATGGAGCTACGCTCACAAGCTAGTAAAGTACACCCAATTTTATTACAGTAGAAGGGGCCTTATTCTGACTGCTCTCCAGCTCCATTTATCTGGGGTCGCTCCATCCAAGAGTCAATCTTTATGCCTCTTGATGTTCTTGGCTGTTCTCAACCCACTAACAGGGTTCACAGTATCTTCCATCCAGGCTCTCTCTCCTCCTTCCACAAGTCACTCAATGCATATGGACTCAACAGTCAGCAGACAATGTGTCCGGGGTTCCTCACTAGAGTTGAGCGATGTTCGAGGTTCACCAATTTCATGTTCGAGTGATTTTGAGGGGTGCTCGAGATCGAACTCGAGATTTTTGCTAAAATCTCGACAGTTCGAGTTACGTTTGAGAACGGTTCAATCACCAAAAGCGTGGCTTTTTACAGCTACAGTGTGCAGGGAGCCATCGCTGGCAGCCTGCGGTAAGCCGGTAACCAAGGTAAATATCGGGTATCCAAGCAAAGCGCTTTGCTTACTAACCGTATATTTACCCTGGCTACGTGTGCAGGGAGCCGACACTTCCCCGCTCGGCTCCGCCCCCTCCTACACTCGGCATGTATACACACACACTCACACTCACACTCACCTGTCCCCAGCCATGCAGTCCCCGGCACTGACTTCCTCAGCGCCACATGGCCCCGCTTGGCTCCACCCACCCCACACTCCGCCACCCGCACACATGGCCCCGCTCGGCTCCACCCACCTCGCATTCCGCCGCCCGCACACATGGCCCCGCTCGGCTCCATCCACCTCGCACTCCGCCGCCCGCACACATGGCCCCGCTCGGCTCCATCCACCTCGCACTCCGCCGCCCGCACACATGGCCCTGCTCGGCTCCACCCACCCCGCACTCCGCCATCCACACACATTTTCGGCGGCCAGCTATTGTGAATGATCAGCTGATCGCTCTCATTATCCGGCCGCCGGGAGATCATCTATTCGTTCTCAAAAGCCGGCCAGCTAATGAGAGCGATCAGCTGATCGTTCTCTCTTTTACAACGGAGTCCAACAATTAATTCTATTCTTGTCATCCATTGTACAACGCATCAGTCACAAGCGTCAAGCAACGCATGCGACTGATGCAAAACAACGGAAATGTGAACCTAGCCTTTCCTGCGGTGATGAAGTCCTGCCCTCCCGACGTCAGCGCTGTCACTGTCCTCCATGGCCGCCGCTTGTCACATCTCCTCTAGCTGCCGACCCGAGACTGTCACTAGCGGTCACATCACAGGCTCCCGTGATACTTGGTTTGTGAAGGCGGCGGTCATTGAACTCAGGGACAGCTCTACTATCAGGAGTGCAGCAATCACTGCAGGTAATGTACCTCGCTATCCTCTTGACAGCAGCATTTATCATGCCCTGCAGTAACAGCTCTGCTATCAGGAGTGCAGCGATCACCGCAGGTAATGTACCTTGCTATCCTCCTGACAGCAGCACTTGTCATGCACTGCAGTGACCTGGGCTGACCTATTGATGTTAGCTCAGGTCACTGCATGGCTCTCCCAGTCAATATGGAACATTCTGTTCTTCATTGACTGGGACATTGACTATGGTATGGATCGTCATGGGACCCCCCTGGATTACACCAGACCTGGATTTGTTTTTCTTTCTAATAAATTGGTGGAAGAGGGAATGTTTCGGGGAGTGTTTTTTCAAATAAAAATGTGTTTGTCGTCTATTTTTTTTTTATTACTGACTGGGTTGGTGATGTCGGGTATCTGATAGAGGCCTGACATCATGAACCTCAGGGCTTAATGCCAGGTGACATTACACACCTGGTATTAACCCCATATATTATCCCGTTTGCCACCGCACCAGGGCAACGGGATGAGCTGGAGCGAAGCACCAGGATTGGTGCATCTAATGGATGCGCCACTTCTGGGGCGGCTGCGGCCTGCTATTTTTAGGCTGGGGAGAGTCCAATAACCATGGACCTCCCTAGTCTGAGAATATCAGACCTCAGCTGTCCGCTTTACCTTGGCTGGTGATCCAATTTTGGGGGGACCCCCACGTGTTTGTTTTTTTTTTTAATTATTTATTTCATTTAAAATAACAGTGTGGGGTGCCCTCAGTTTTGGATTACCAGCCAAGGTGAAGCTGCCAGCAGTGGTCTGCAGGTTGCAGTCGTCTGCTTTACCCTAGCTGGCTATCAAAAATAGGTGGAACCCCACGTCATTTTTTTTTAATTTAGTTTTTTGGGTAAATACAAGGCTAAGCACCCCTTAGTGCCACATGAAAGAGTGCAAAATTTCAAAATGCAGGAGAGTGGGACATTATGTGTCTTTCTGCCATTATAATGACAGAAAAAACTGATATGAAGTGTAGAAGCACAGGAAAATCACCAGAGCGCTCTACGCTGTGAAAAGCAGCAGAAAATGGCACTGGAGTGAACATGTGACCGCCTCATGTAGGTTGAAGCTATGGATCCTGGGTAAATTTATGTATTTCCCCTCCTTCAGTTTTTTTGCAGTACGCAAAAAAACGGAAGGCACACGGATGACAAACAGATGACATATGGACCGTATACAGAACGGAAACGGATGCCACACGGATGCACCCGTGAAAAAAACGGACCGTTTTTTGCGGACCGCAAAAACGGATCTGTCGTGTGACTGTAGCCTTATTTTGATCTGCTGTTTATAAACAGCAGGCAGAAATAAGTGAATAGCGCCCCCCAGCTTCAGAAAATCAGGGGGTAGCTGAGACCCTGGAGATCATGATTGAGGCCGGTTTTTCCAGTCCGGGCTCACGTGATCACCGGTATACACTGTATACCAATGACCACGTTACAGTAAATGACAGGGCCTTTAAAAAAATATTTATCTTCCATCTGGAATGAACAAACATGTCAGATGGGAGATAAATCTCCTCCCCGATCCCCGCCGGTCCTCCGCTGTCGCCAAAGTGCCCCCCCTGACTCCCTCCCGGAAATCCAAGATGGCTGCGCGCACAGCAGCGCGCTGGCCGCATTCACCCCACTCCTCTGATTTCTGTCGTATGTGCCATGACACATGCGACAGAAAACTCCTCCCCAGGCCCTGCCAGATCACCCCCTATAACCCCACCGGTGTTACCCGGTGTTTCACGGTACCTGTGCAGCGTCGATCCCCCGAGGCCCCCACCTTCACAATAGACGGTGCCGCATGCACAGAGCGGCTGTCAGCTCAGCTTTCTGTGTTCAGACACAGTAAGTGGTGGTAACCATGCATCTGTAAGCTACTGCAATGCCCTGCTCATGAGGTAAGGAACATAGTTGATCAGGAAGGCTATACTACATTTCCAAATGGAGGTATTTGATTTTATAGTTGCACTGCTGAACGACTACCAAACATGAGAGTCCGTTATACACCACGAGAAAACACATCTAAATAGCGAGCTCTGTTGTTTAGCATTCATTCAGCTGGATAACTGTACTTAAAGGGGTATTCCATCTCCAAGATCCTCCAATATATAGTAGGTGGAATAGCAATAATATCATAAAATACCAATATTTGGAAATGTAGAATAGTTCTCCTGATTAGGGATGCCCTTACCTCATGATCAGGGCATTGAAGCTTTGGTAGCAACAGTTACGACATTGACTCTGCTGCTGTGGACCCGGGGAGAGTGGGTGCAGATTCATTGCACCCACACTCCTCACTTGGAGAGTCTGCACTCCTAGAAAATGGGGGATATGTTCCCTGAGCGTGTCCCCCCCATATTCTAGACGGTCCAGAGTCGTCGTGGGACCCCCTTATTTTTTTTTCCTTACAATAAATTGGTGAAAGATGGAATGTTTTGGGGAGTGTTTTTTCAAATACATTTTTGTTTGTGTATTTGTTTTGTTAGTACTGAAAGTTTGTGATGTCGGGTATCTGATAGACGCCATGACATCACAAACTGCTGGGCTTGATGTCAGGTGACCTTACAGCTAGTATCAACCCCATTTATTACCCCGTTTGCCACTGCACCAGGGCACAGGATGAGCTGGGGGGAAGCGCAAGGATTGGCGCATCTAGTGGATGTGCAACTTCTGGGGCGCCTGCGGCCTGCTATTTTTAGGCTGTGAAGGGCCAATAACTATGGACCTTCCAACCCTGAGAATACCAGACCACAGCTGTCCACTTTACCTTGGCTGGTGATCAAATTTGGGGGGAACCTTTTTTTTTTTTGTAATTATTAATATTTATAAAATAATTATAAAAAAAGAGCCTGGGGTGACCTCCACATTAAATCCCCAACCACGGTAAAGCTGCCAGCTGTGGTTTTCAGGCTACAGCTGTCTGCTTTACCCTAGCTGGCTATCAAAAATGGGGGGACCCCACGTCATTTTTTAACTATTTTTTAAATAAAAAAAATTAATGGGCTTCCCTGTATTTTGATTGCCAGCCAAGGTAACGCCAGGCAGATGGGGGTGGCAACCCATAGCTGTCTGCTTTATCTGCCCTGAAAATCAAAAATACCGTGGAGCGCTATGTCATTTTTTTTAATGATTTTTTTTTTACAGCACTGTGATGTCAGGCAATCAAAATACAGGGAAGCCCATTTTTTTTTAGTTTTATAATTAAATAATTAAAAAAAATATATATGGGCTCCCGCTGCATTTTTTGTATTGCTAGCTGAGTGTAATCCAACCAGCTACTGGCTGCTAACCCCCACTGCTTGGTGTTACCTTCCTGGCAATGGAAAATCCAGGGAAGCATTTTTTATTTTTTTTTTTCAAAAAACTACAAAAAAATGACGTGAGCTTTGCCATATTTTTGTATGCTAGCCAGGTACCGCAGGCAGGTACAGGCTGCCCCCAACCCCCAGCTGCCTATTTGTACCCAGATGGGAACTAAAAATATAGGGAAGCCCTTTTTTTAATTATTTTATGAATTTCATGAAATAAAAAAAAAAACGACGTAGGCTTCGCCCCATTTTTGTGTCCAGCCAGGTACAGCTAGGCAGCTGGGGATTGGAATCCACCGCACAGGTTAGCCTGAGGTTTCTGGGCCCCTCTGCTGCAAATTGCAGTCTGCAGCCACCCCAGAAAATGGTGCTTTCATAGAAGCGCCATCATCTGGCGCTGTATCCAACTCTTCCAGCTGTCCTGGTAACGGTGGCTCGCTGGGTAATAATGAGTTAATACTAGCTTTGTTTTACTAGCTAGTATTAAGCCAGAGATTCTTAATGTCAGGAAAGTTTGACCTGGCCATTAAGAATCTCCAATAAAGGGTTAAAAAAAGACACCACACAGAGAAAAAATACTTTAATAGAAATAAATACACAGACACACTTAGAGACTTCATGTTTAGTAATCCCTCTCATCCCTCCACGATCCTGGTCTTCTGTCTTCTTTCTCCTTCAACCCATGCAGCTCTGCTACATCAGACAGCACTGCATGGTAGGAGGATGCTGCTGCTTCCCGTACAGTCTTTTCCCACCGTGAGCGATCAGAGGCTGCTGGCTGTAAGCAGTGACGTCACCCTGACAGACCGGTTACCATAGCAAGGGTGCTCCGATCAAGTGATTCCCGATGCCGCTATTTACTAGCTGTGACAGCTAGTCCATGCATGTGGCTGACTCTGTAAAGAGCGTCCACATGCAGGAACGGGGAGTTATCCATGTACCAGAGCATTTCGCCGGTACACGGACATGCTCAAACGAGCACCGCGTACCGGAGAGATGCACTGACAAGACCTAGCATGACGTCATAGCCATGTGACCAGTCTGTAGCCAATGAGATAATAGACACGTGACTGGTCACATGCTATTTTGACGTCACGATAGGTCCTATCATCAGTGCTGGTTACCGGGAGGACGCAGTGATTATCGGAAGGAAAAGCGGCGGGAGACAGAGTGCAGGACGCGTCGTGGGGACCTGTAAGTGTTATGGCAATATTTATTAACTGTATGTGTACATTTATAATGTGTTTTTATGTGTTTGTGATTGCCTCCTTTTGTTTTCAATGGGGTTCGAGAGGTTCGTTGAACGGCTCGCCGAACCGAACTCGAAGGCGGCCTCCGTTCGACGAACCGAACCGAACTCGAGCCTCTAGAGTCTTGCTCATCTCTATTCCTCACACTAGATCACACTCAGATACTATTACTAACTATACAGTCTAGCAGGAGCTATCACCTTCTTCTTTTGCCTGATCCCTCTGAGGGGCAGACATAATCGTTTACCTACATTTTTATATGCACGTTATAGTACTCTGCATTATCACATCCTACATTAGCTATAACACTTATAATCCCTATAATACCATATATTGTTTTGCACTTTATATCACTACACATTATACAGTACATTGTCGCAACACAATTCACAATACACAGTACATTACTATACAATATTTATGAATGACACAGGACATTAATAACATTCCAAGACACTGATGCAATTGGTGTCTTGTTGGGTATGTTCACGACCACCATAGTCCATCCTCTTAGACCTGCATTGTAGTTATGAGCGAGCACTACCATGCTATGGTGCTCAGTAGTTGAAACAAGCAGCTCAGACGCTTGGTCAGGCTCAACTCTAGAACAGAGTATAATGAAGTCAATGGGAAACTCAAGCATTTTTTCTGATCTTCCATTAAACTCGGTACTTAATTTGAGCCTGTTCAAGCATGTAACCTATTCATTTTGAGTACCCAGCACCCGAGCATGGTAGTGCTTGCTCATAACTAGTGATGAGCAACTGTGCTTGAAACTGCTTGATACTTGACTGAGCATTCGGGTGCTCGGACACGCTTGGTACTTGATTACCACAGTTGCTCAAGCACCATGCTTAAGTCCCCGCCCTGCATATTTTGTGGCTATTTTTCAGCAGCTAAATATGTGGGGATTGCCTGTCAATCACAGAGATACCTTAGCCATGTTGGCTACTGGCATTACTTTGATTGCCTGCAGCATCGCGTCTCTAACACTTGGTGACGCCATGCTCGGCACACTCTATCCCAAAAACGGTGTAGGAAGAGTTGCTGGAGAAGGGATAGTGTATTACTTTATTATTAAAGGATTATAGGCAGTGATTATATCTGTGCAGTACTTGCTGCTGCACCCTACAACCAAAAATCCTTTTCAGGACTACATTTATTCTATTCTGGTTCCTATTAATACTTCTATTAGGTGCATTTATTGTAGGGAGAGATGCTGGAGAAGGATTGTGTGTTAGTTTAGCATTAAATGCATATAGACAGGGTCTGTTGCCTTACAGTCATTGCTGCTGCAACATAAAATCAAAAATCCTTTTAAGTCTTACATATATTCTATTATTGTCCCTATTAATACCTCACTTAGCTGCATTTAGTGTAGGGAGAGCTGCTGGAGAAGGGATAGTGTTTTGCATTAAAGGCATATAGGTAGGGATATTTGCCTTACAGTCCTTGCTGCTGAAATGTAAAACCAAAAGCCTTTTCAGTCCTACATCTACTATATACTAATCCCTATTAATATTACTTCTAGCTGCATACCTAATTTAATATGCATGTTTCAAATGGGACATGAAGAGATTGTGTACAGCCATGGTCAGAAAAAGTTGATGGTGTGGAACGGCAATTACTGTCTCAAGAGATGGATGATAATGATGATGATGAGACCCAATTGCCAACAAGTCAGTAGGAAAACCAGAGCGCCGAAGTGGAAAATAAGTTGGTGGACAAGGAGTCACTGACCCAACTTGTGAAGATGGCATGCAGAGTGAGCACAGCAGCACAGACGGAGAGGGATCCACAGCACCGCAGCAAGCAGATAAGGGCTGTGGGGTGGCCAAAAGGAGTAGGTTTAATACTGTTCCCCAAAGCACACATTCAGCAAGTTCCTAGGGCAAGAGTTAGGTGTTCTCCAGTCTGGCGCTTTTGAAAGAAAAGATAGGCATTTCTGAGGCCTTTCTCTACGTGTTTTCCAGAGTGCATTTGAGTCGGTTCTTCTAATTTTTGGCAGCCCTTGCATATAGTGCATAGGCTTTACTAGTCTAGGAGTCCCACTCTTAATAATGGAGAAAAAAAAACATTACTGAGGCCTTTCTCTACATGTCTTCCAGGGTGTATTGCAGTCCACCTTCTAATTTTTGCCATGTATTGCATACAGGGCATAGGCTTTAGTAGTCTAGAAGTCCCACTCTTTAATAATGGGAAAAAATAGCACTCTGAGGCCCTGCTCTATGTGTAGTCCAGCCACTGCTTCTAATTTTTGGCAGCCCTTGCACATAGTGCATAGGCTTTAAGAGTCTAGATGTCCCAATTCCTAACAATTTTAACAGAAAGTGTATGAGCCATTCCTTTATGTATAATACAGGCAGTATTTTTGGCAATTTTTGCATTGTCCACATAGACTTTGTGAGGTTCAGAGTCCCTGCTTCATAAATTAAAAAGGATGTGTCTGACTATGTCTCACACACCAGATGCTAAGAAAATATAGTAAAATGTGAACATTACATTTACTGGAGACTACCAGAGAATATAGGGTTTTTTTCTGCCCCTTTACTATGTCATTTACTGTAGGCATAGGCAAATGGGAAATACAGTGACAGATGTCCCGGCTATTAGGGTTATGTTCACATGTCGCATTTTTGCTGCGTTTTTTTTAAATTAAAAGCTGATTTTTCCAAAAACAGCAAAAGATCTGAGATTTCATACATCTAATGACTGACTGAAATAGAAAACTTCTGCGTTTCGTAAAGAAGCAGCATGTCAACTCTTTCAGCGTTTTTGCGGCTTTATTTCAACATTGCAATGCGAAAGGGCAAAAAGGCAGCAAAAATACTATGAGTGAACATAACCTAATGGGTAGAAGAGGCAGATTTTTTTTTTCTTTATTTTTTTTATATTGCCTTATATACAAGTCATTATACAGGAACGAATGTTTCGAAATATTTTTTCCTGTAAAATAAATTTTATCTTCGGTTTTGTATGTTTTATTGTCAGTCTGTAAAAATGGCCGTAATACTCTGACAACATTGTTCCCAGCAGCGAGCTGGCAGTTAGATGCATGCAGTTGTCTTCCCCATGCTGTTCCCATTTAATTTGAGTGCGGTTTCCATCCATATCAGCAATTTTAGTGCCTCCCCAGCCCTCCTAGTGGGTTTTCCAGAGCTTCCCATTAACCTCCATTATATTGTTGCTCGTACCGAGCCTGTCCGAGCATTGGACCTGCTTGACTCAAGAACCGAGCATTTAGTCATTGCTCATCATTAGTCATAACCAATTCACATGCAATTCTAGGGTACCGCGGAGCGATAGTCATAGGGGAGGGATTGACTGAGAAAGCCCTGGCAAGCTACATATAAGGACCTGTCCTGGCTGAGTGTTTGGATTCTTGGAGTTCTTGGAGTATGGGACACTCGACCGTGCAGGCTGCATGTTGCCGTTGATGGCGGTTGGCTAGAACCAAATGGCGACTAGTTTCTGCAAGGAGCCCACCAGTTCATTTCAAACAATGGTACTTTACTCAACGGTTCATAATCACCAAAAACTTCCTACAACAGATAGGGGGCACAAATCATACAGCACATTTCAACAGTACAAGGCATATCAAGACACATTCTAAGTTCCCTCTTTGTAGTTTTCAATCTTACTGGTCCTGTGAGTCCCAGCACAACCCAGTCTAACTCTTAAGGGTGCTTTACACTCTGCGACATTGCTAGTGATAGCACCCACCCCCGTCATTCTTGCGATATGTGTTGATCGCTGCCATAGCGAACATTATCGCTACGGCAGCGTCACACGCACATACCTTGTCAGCGATGTCGCTGTGACCTCTGAACAATCCCTTCCTCAAGGGGGAGGTGCGTTCGGCGTCATAGCAACGTCACTGTGGCGTCACTAAGCGGCCGGCCAATAGAAGCAGAGGGGCAGAGATGAGCGGGACGTAACATCCCACCTCCTTCCTTCTGCATTGCTGGTGGACGCAGGTAAGGAGATATTTGTCGTTCCTGCGGCGTCACACACAGCGATGTGTGCTGCCGCAGGAATGACAAACAACCTCGCTACTCACCTGTCAACGATTTTTGGTGTTGGAGCGACCTCTCCAATACCAACGATTTTTACCTCTTTTGCGATCGTTTTAGGTCGCTCAGAGGTTTTACATGCTGCGATGTCGCTACCGGCGCCGGGTGTAGAGGGGATAGAGGGTATCCTACGGAATTTTTTTAATTTAAATCAGGGATGGAAACCTCCAGCTCGCAGGTATGTGTATGAGTCTTGAGATGACCTTTTCTGTGGACCCCGGGCAGATCTCCAGGGACCTCAGCGCTCCGGCGGCAGCTGCGTCTTGCCAGCTGCTGGCCCTTTAAAACCCACACGCAGTGTTCAATGCTGAACACTGCAATGCCTACAGTGGATGATTACGTCCTCAAGCTGGCCAATGCCAGCATGAGGACATACTTTGTGGGAGGGGTAGGCACTTGATTGGGCTTTCATCCCATAGCAGAGGAGCGGCTACCCCAGTGTCCCCCAGGTCTGTCTGTACCTCCAAGGTCTCACAGAAGAGGAGTGCCTGTTACACCGCCAACAGAACTGTCTGTCCCCTCCAGTGTTCCAAATATTATATTGTGCCTCAGCGCTCCCAGATCTGTCTGTGACCTCAGCGTCTCACAGGTCTGTCTCTGCCCCTAGGTTCCAACAGTGATCTCTGTGCCACAGCACCCCCAGTTTTGTCTCTACCCCAGCATCTCCCAGGTCTGTCTGTGCCCCCAATGTTCCAAGTGCTCTCTGTGCCCCAGCATCCCCAGGTCTGTCTGTGCACCCAGGTCTGTCTGTGCCCCTAGTGTCCCACAGAAGAGGACCGGCTGCCCCAGCACCAAAGAGAACTGTCTGTTCCTTCTCAGCATCCCAAGAACTCTCTTTGCCCTAGCACTCTCAGGTTTGTTTGCACCCCAGTGTCCCCCAGTGTTCTCTGTGCCCTCAGAATCATCAGGTCTGTTTGTGCCCCCAACGTCCCCAGGTCTGTCTGTGCCCCCAGCATCTCCCAGGTCTATTTGTATCCCCCGCATCTTCTGTGATATTTATGCCCCCAGCTCCTCCTCTGATGTATATGCCCCAGTGTCTCCTGTGATGTATATGCCCTCAGCATCTCCTATTTGATGTATATACTGAAGTCCTAGAGTCTCTGATGTGATGTATATACAGCAGTCCCAGCCGGCACAAACGTGGAAAAGCAGCTGTGAGAAGAAACAAGATTAATATCACTTAATATTACAGCTGCACCAAAGACAATCAGCTCCAGCCACTACAGTAAGTTGTTTCACCAAACATAGCAGCGTAATTTTCAAATTGATAATTTTATGCAACCCCCAAATGATAATAGAAATTTCCAAATGGACCCTGGCAGAAAAAATAGGTTTCCCAGCTTTACATAAATAATAATAAAAAAAGTAAGGTCCCCCCATTTTTGATAAACAGCACGGTAAAGCAGACATGTGGAGGCTGGTATTATCAGGATGGCTCGAGCCATGGATATTAGCCCCCCCAGTCTGAAAACACCAGCCCATGGCTGCCCAGAATTGGCACATCACATTAGGTGTGCCAGTCCTGGCGTTTTACATGGCTCAGCCCGATTGCCCTGGTGCAGTGGTAATCAGGGTAATATAAGGGATTAATGACAGATTTTATTTGTCAAAAAATGACAGCTGCCATCAAGGCCAGGATAGTAATAGGAGGTGTCTATGAGACACCCCCATTATTAATCCTGTAAGTGAAAAGAAATAACTCAAAAACACAAAAAAATCTTGATTTGAAATAAAATACAAACACTCTCTTTCAACCGTTTATTAACCCCCAAACACCCTTACAGATCCATTGTAATTCATACGAAATCCCATGATGACCCGATAGTCTGGTGACTTCCTATACATTAACTTTCTATACATTAAACATTACATAACACACTATCAGCACTACATATCACAGACTACACAATACATTACACAAGGACACATTGCAATACATCACATTACATTACAACATGACATAATAGTTACAAAAGATGCAAGACTATTCACATTAAACTACACAACACGATTGGTGTCTACAGGGGCAGGAACGTGACAGAAACAGTACAAAACACTTACACAATCACAACAGAGATAATTCAATCAGTCAAGCTTCAGTAATCATTCCATGTTGTAGTGCCGTTAGGCCCCCGGGGGGTGCTCCTCCTCTCACCTGCCTGGTTCCAGCATGGCTCCCATGTGTGCTCCTGCTCCAAGCCTCCAGTGATGGCATCTTTCCTCTCACCTGCCCCGTGGCTCTGCAGCCTCCTCTCCTGCTTCAGGTCCTGCTGCGGTCTTCTCACACCCCCGGGCTGCGTGCTCTGCTTCTGTCCCAGAGTCTGCTGCAGCCTTTTCCTGCTTCCAGGCCACACGCAGGACTTCAGTAAGTGTTCATAGGGTGCACGCACGGCCATGCCCCCTTTCTTAAAGTGGTAGCATCCCATTACCTGGAAGTGACCTCAGACGTCACCTGTTACTTAAAAGGTATTTTAGTCCACCTCCCCTGACAGAAAGTGCCTGAGCAACGTTGCCAGTAGCGCATTGCTAGTTCTCAGGTCCCCAGTTGTTATTAGTTCTGGTCTCTGTACCTGTTCCCAGCTACTAACCTCTGTCTCTTCCTAGAGTCTCATCACTTTCATCACCTGTGTGCCGTCCCGTCATAGCCTTTACTGCCATGCCTGACCATCTGAGCCATCTCCTGATAGTCACCTCACCTGAGCCTTCACCACAGTGCTGTTTTCGTCCGGATCTACTCTTAAGTGTTATTTTGTCTTTTCCTCCAGCTAGGTGCTGCCATATCTCGGACTCAAGTATTGGACATTGTGACTATATTTGTCCACCTCTGGTCCCTGGCTGCCGTGCATTTCGGCTTTTTGTTGGAAGAGCAGCACAATCCCTGTATAGGGGTTTGCTGCTGGTCGCTTCCTCAGGGGAGTCCGGTGCACGGTCCAGTGGGTCCATCCCTGGACGTTCGACACTCTTCGGTGAGCGTAACACATGTATACTGAGACAAAGCTTCTCCTGAATCAGGCTGCAAGTCTATGATAACATTTGCAATGACACAGCATCTGAGCGTTCGCATGTGTTAAAACAATACAATCATAACAATGAAATTTCATTTCTGAGGTTATCATTTTTTGCAAACACACTGCTTTAGGGACAGAGAGCGAAATAAAATAAACAGCGAAGCTTCCACTATAAGTTACACTTTAGATGTCATGGCATCAGTACAATGTCATTCACTAGTAAAGAATTGTTTTTTTGACAGGCAGTATGATATTTAAATGAAGGACAGAGAAAACTAATATACAAATAGTGAGAAGTGAGGAAGAATAGACATTAGTTTAGGTCATCTTTCAATAAGATATTATACACTAACACAACGGCAGGAGTCAACTTTGTGCCAGTAACTCATGATTGATAGGTATTTTTTCTATCACTCCAAGATGATTGCAGGAGGATGTGTGAAATAAGGACGCCGGAAGAAATAGCAACTTCGTTCTAATGGAACATTACATATGGTACACAAAAATACATTCGGAGAAGAAAGGTGACAAAGCACTGATGATGAATGTTTTTAGCTAGTCTGATAAATTAGACACTTATGATGAAGTCATAATAATAATAATAATATTAACCTAAAAGCTGCACATTCATTAATAGCTTAACACCAAATGCAAAGAATAAAAGTACAAAAAGCAATACAAACATAGGACTACTACAATAAAGATATGTTTTGTGGAGAATGTGAATGTGTCAGCTGGAAATTTATAAAATGGGAGAAAACTCAGGAATTCATTTTAGCTACATTGTGTAATTACTTCCATAATAAATAGAATAAATAGAATTTAAACAAGCAGTTACTTAAAGGGGTGCCTGTTTGAAATATTGTTGGCCCATAGGCTCAGTGAAGTATAAAATAAGCTGAGCTTTACTTACTCTCAAGGTCTAATGCAGCCTCACTGCCACTATCTTGGTCTATGCTGTTTGGCTGCAGGACTGACGTAATGTCTACAGCATTTCAGCCAATTACTGTGCTCAGCAACTCAGAAAATGTAAACAACACAAGCTGCTGAACTTGGTGATAGGCTGCAGCGCTGTCAATGTGACATCACCGCTACAACTGATCAACAAGGACCTGGGAAGTGCTGGACCCAGAGAGGGTAACCGAGGTACTGTTCTTTATTTTGTACTGAGGCTAAATTAATTAAAATAAACCTTTATAACCCTAAAGGTAACTAATAAAAAATATGTACAGGAGTGCAACTAATACCCCAAAGATCACTATGCAAGCTATAAGAATGTCAATAAAGAACCTAAGCAAATAGCCAGAATAAAAGTTACATTTTATTTATACAAATTAAAAAACAAGGTGCAAGAATGGTGGTTGAAAAAGCAATACAAACACAGCAGGGTCCTCTGACAAAGGTCCTAAAGCTGAAACACGAGTATGGTAATGGTGCCAGCACCAGCAGGAGGAGATGCCACTTGGTACTGTATGCATTTATTTGCTCTGCTTACTGATTCTTCTCTTTATACTTTTATATTTCTAATTAACCGCACATTATCTTCACTTGGCGTCTCTGTATCACTGGGGTTATGACTCACACATGTGACTGATTCTGCCAACCCCCTGGTGTCATATGAGTGGTGCTGTTTATAGCTCCCATGCGGTTGCGGTTTATTTATCCCCCTGCTGTGTTTGTGTTTCCTTTTCAATCTCTATTCTTGCACCTTGTTTTTTAATTTAAATAAAATTTACCTTTTGGTGTTTTCAATTGATTGTATTGCATAAAGCCTGGGTGGACTTATTTTCTGCCGGTTTGACTTCCAGGCCAGGGTTTACTATATTTTGACTTATATTGTTTATTTAACCTTTTTGCTTGGCACTTTATTTGGTCATTTAAACTAGAAAAATAGCCATGCCCATTGGTTTAGAAAACCTCTGATGCCTCAAACTATCATGGAGATTTACACCGTCACATGTGTCATAAATTCAATACCAATAGGCATGTAAATATCAAAAATGTCCATGTAAATAAAAACAACACCAACAATAAAAACTAAAGTCCTCAGGGTCCATGTGGGGATATAAGTGCCCTTTGTATCCATATCAAGCACTACATTATGGTTTCTATTTATCTCAGAAACCACAATCCAGGTGTGAACAAAACCTTATGGAAGAAATTTTCCCCATGCCCCTTCCTTTTACACAAATAACACATATCTTCCAATTTGATTATTTGATTTCTTGCATCTTTTTCCTACTCATGCTTGTTTTAAATCTTAAGTGGCTCATCTGGGAGTATTTTAATTTTTCCTATTCGCCTAAGAATTGACAGGCAGGTGGTGGCTAACAATCTGCCTGTTCTACCCGATGCTGGCCCAGGGCAATTACAAAACGGTCCTGCTGGCGATTCTGCTGCTCAACAGAGCTGCTCTGCCACTTACTAGGTTCTCTGTCGACAGGGCGTGACTGCCATTGTCAATCTTGACAGCCAACTCCCTGCAGTTATGTAACGGGGAGCCAGCTATCAATCAGCCTAACATTGACAGTCACACCTATAAACAGAGCAGAGCCGAAAGAAGCAGCTGCTCTGTTCATGTGATGTCACCATAAGCTGCAGAATCACTGGCAGGATCGATTCATTACACAAATGGTCCGGGACCACAGGCAGGTATATAGCAACTACCTGCTATTAGGTTCTTAGGCCTATAAGAGAATACACTGCTCAAAAAAATAAAGGGAACACTTAAACAACACAATATAACTCCTAGTCAATCACACTTCTGTGAAATCAACCTGTCCAGTTATGAAGCAACACTGATTGGGAATCAATATCTCCTGCTGTTGTGCAAATGTAACATACAACTGGGAGAAATAATAGGCAATTAGCAAGACAAACCCTATAAAAGGAGTGGCTCTGCAGGTGGTGACCACAGACCATTTCTCTGTTATCCTTTTTGCCTGTTGTTTTGGTCACTTTTGCATTTTGTCATTGCTCTCCCCCGAGATAGCATAAGGTGGGGTCTACAACCTACAGAAGTTGCTCAGGTAGTGCAGCTCATCCAGGATGGCACATTAATGCGAGCTGTGGCAAGAAGATTAGCTGTGTCTGTTAGCACTGTCCAGAACATGGACAGATACCAGGAGACAGGCCAGTACCCCAAGAGATGTAGAGAGGGCCGTAAGAGGGCAACATACCAGTAGCAGGACCACTACCTCCTTTGTGCAAGAAGGAACAGGAGGAACAGTGCCAGAGTTCTGCAAAATGACCTCCAGCAGGCCACTAAGATCCCTGTGTCTGCTCAAACACAGACTCCATGAAGATAGCATGAGGGCCTGACGACCATAAGTGGGTGTTGTGCTTACAGCACAAAACTGTGCAAGGTAATTGGCATTTGCCAGAGAACACCAAGATTGGCAGATTTGACATTGGTGCCCTCTGCTCTGCACGGCTGAGAGCAGGTTCACACTGAACACATGTGACAGATGTGACAGAGTCTGGAGACGCCGAGCAGAACATTCTGCTGCCTGCAACATCATCCAGCATGACTGGTTTGGCAGTGGGTCAGTAATGGTGTGGGAAGGCACATGCTTTGCTATGCTAGCCGGAGGCAGCCTGGCTGCAATTAGGTACTGTGATGAGATCCTCAGACTCATTGTTAGAACATATGCCAATGCAGTGGGCCCTTGGCTCCTTCTGATGCATGGCAATGCTATGCCTCATGTGGCTCAAGTGTGTCAGCAGTTCCTGCATAATGAAGGTATTGATGCTATGGACTGGCCCGCCCATTCTCCAGACCTGAATCCAATCAAGCACATCTGGGATATCATGTCTCATACCATTCGCCAATGACACATTGTGTAACACCCAGGGGGGGGCAAGGGGAATCAGGCACGGGACCTCGTCCTCCGGGGCAGATAGTAATAGCAGCAGAGATGGTGTCGCTCCCCACAGACGGAGCGGGCCCCGGGAGTAGTGATGGCAATGACCTTTGGTGCCGAGGCGTGGGGCCGGTAATAAGAGTCCGAGTCAAATGCTGCGGTTCCAGGTGTCTTTACTCACTCTATGAGCCGCTTGCCCGGGTAGTACTGGTCACTTGCTGTGATGTGCCTAATCGACCTCGGATAAGTTAAAAGTAGTCCCCGGTGTTTGAAAGAAGAAAGTCCTTTGTCAGAGTTGCCCTTTTAGCCGTGAGGAACCTGGGCTGAGCGCTCCACTCCAAGCCCCAGACCTCAGGAAGAGAAGAGAAGAAAGAGGTGATGGTGTCGTGTCCCAGAACTAGTGTCCCTGGTAGACTGACCGAAGATTGTGTGAGTCTGCTCCTACGTCTACCCCAAGTGGTACCCGCCCCCCAGATGGCTGGCTTCAGTGATCAGGGAAGTCCCATGCCTCGTGATGGCCACTCCCCTACCTAACCTGAGCCTTCCCCCCCTGTGGGAAGGCTCCTATTCTGTATGTAAAGTGTGAATGTGGAACAACGGTGATTAACCCCCTCCTGACCGAAGGCAAATATTGCACCTTAAATAAGATGCAATACTCTGTTGCGACTGGAGCCTCAGGGGCGCCACAGTTACACCACAGACTTTCCAGGAGTTGAATGATGCTTTAATCCAGGTCTGGGAGGAGATCCCTCAGGAGAACATCTGCCACCTCATCAGGAGCATGCCCAGGCTTTGTAAGGAGGTCATACAGGCACATGAAGGCCACGCACGCATGTACGCGCCTCATTCCCTTGTCTTGAAGCATTTCCATTCAAGTTAGGTCAGCTTATAATTTGATTTTTCCACTTTGATTTTGAGTATCATTCTAAACCCAGACCTACATGGCATATTCATTTTGATTTACATTGATGATTTTTATGTTTTAATGTTCTCAACGCACTCCCCTATGTAGTGAATAAAGACTGGCAACTGGAATATTTCATCAATTGAGATCTAGGATGGGGTATTTTAGTGTTTCCTTTATTTTTTTTTTAGCAGTGTAATTAACCAGTTCCAGATAACCCCTTTAAAACTGTACTTAATATGTAATACAAACCTGTGGTAGCATGAGAAGGCAGCCTCATATAAAGCAAATAAACAGACACTGAAGGAAAAGGTTCATACTAACTCAAAGATACAAAACATTAGATCATTTTCCTCCTTTAAAAATGTTTTATTTAGTTATCTTTATCTTCTTTTAGGATTTGTGTAAAAAATCTGGCATTGCTGTATGTCAAATGAATGCAGAAATATGGATAATTCTAAAGAGATCACAAACTTTAAAGCACCACTGTATATTCAAAATTATGACTAAAACCTTATGAGGCTAGTGTACTTACATTTTGTTCGTTCATGGAATTTTGGTTTATGATACTTTTTATTAGCATTCCCTATCTATTCTGTTTTGATTTTATAAGTGTACTGGCGTAGTCAGGTATGACACGGTGTCCACTGCTGTCTATGTGGACACCGTGTCATACCGGACTACGCCAGTTGCCAAGTTGCTATACCTTCTGATGACCCCCTGCATGCACACTGATGAAGGTCTTTGACCGAAACGGTTATGTTTATGCTGGTCCTACAAGTTCTTCTCAATAAAAGACCACTATTCACATTTATCTTGAGTGCCAAGTTTCTACATCTACTTGAGACGGTTTTGGACCCTACTTGAGCACCACCCCAGAAGTGCCATGTGTATAAACTCATTAGATAGAAACCCCGACATAAGTTCTCAGTATAGATCACAGGATAAATATGATCCAACATTTTATGTAAATTGTGCCAAATTGAGGCTTCAACCTAATGCACAAAAAAACAACAACTCCCCACTCTTGTCCACCCTTTGTAAACGGAAATATAGGGGCCTTCCATGTTACTGGTAGCACAAAGGCGCTAGAAAAGTGCTATGATTCCTAAATTGTATAGTTCATTTTGTCCTATTACCCTTATGAAAATAACAAAAATTGGGGTTAAAACAACATTTTTGTGGGAAAAATAAGATTTTGTATTTTCATGCCTTGTTATAAAATTCTGCAAAGTATCTGGGGATTCATGATGCTCATCACACATCTAGATAAATTCCATGAGGGGTCTAGTTTCCAAAATGGGATCACTTGTGTGGGTTTTTCACTGTGCAAACATAACATGGCATCTGCTATCGATTCCAGAGGATTTGCCTTGCACCCAAACAGTACTTTCCCACCACATATGAGATAACGGCGTACTCGGGCGAAATTGCACAACAAATTCTATGATGCATTATTTACTGTTATCCTTGTGAAAACAAAAATTTGGGGGATAAAGCAGCATTTTTATGGGAATTTTTTTTTTTTTTCATGACACAATGGTATAATATTTTGTAAAGCACCTGGGGGTTCAAGGTGCTGACTACACATTTAGATAAATTCCTTGTGGGGTCTAGTTTCTAAAATGGCATTACATGTGAGGGGTTTCCATTGTTTAGGCATATCAGGGGCTTTACAAGTGACATGGTGTCCACTAAAGTTCCAGGTGATTTTGTTCTCCAACAATCAAATGGTGCTCCTTCCCTTACAAGCCATGCTGAATGCTCAAACAGTAGTTTTCAATCACATATGGGGTACTGGCGGACTCCAGGGAAATAGTACCCAAGAAGTATGACTCGCCCACCCCAGGGCTATGGGACACCCGGTGCCGGGCCAGACTAGTCCGGGAGTCGTCAGTGGTGGCGGGGCCCGACTCCGTGGCCCTGGTGGGTGTCAGTTAAATATGGCTGGTGAATAAAGTTTATGGTTGTCGTGATGCCACCTGTGGTTTGCGGCTATTAAGCCGCCACCGCTGTATGGGGCCTCCGGGGCTGATAGAATGGCAGCTTGGATGGTCCTGCTCCCCACAGGTGGAGCGGTACCCCAGGGCAACAGTTGGTGCTCGTGAGAGTCTATGGTGTGATGTGTGAATAATACGGTGCAGGGCCGACAGTCAGTGAAAGAAACAGGCACAAACAGTAGTCTCTTTACCTTCTCCTCTTTTACTTGGCAACAGTTTAGTCCAGGGAGACCGTCACAGGTGGTAAAGATGATCCGGCCGGCCTGGAAGTGCCTGGGGGTGATATCCTTGGCCAGTTGAGTATGAGGCCTACTCCCTGATCTTTCTTTTCTTCTACAGGACCCTGCACTCTGAATTTAGCAATGGCCCTCTTGCTGCTGGGACCGGTGGTTCGTCCCTTTTTCTGTGTGGTAGGCTGCGCAGGCCCTCTCTGGTGCTTCTCTGCTGGAGTCCACACCGGGCCCTTGGAATGCGGCTGTACCTTCAGATTGCTGATGGGCCAGGGGGCTTGCAGCTCTCCTGCCCTCCGGATTCGGCCACCAAAGAAGGATTTTATACCCTGGCAACCACAGACTCCGATGTCTGAGTCTCTTCTGTGCCTCTCTGCAAATCTTGCTTCACTGGGCCAAGTTATTCCAGCTCCAGGCCCCAGTTCCACAAGACAGCACACTCTGCGTCAGCTTTCTCTGCTTTCTCTCTACAGACTGAACACTAACTCCTCCCTCAGGTCAGACTTAAGGAATGCTCCCTGGAACTCCAGGTTCAGAGCTCCCCCTGCTGGCCTGAGGGAGAAACTGCGTTGGATGTTGAACTTACTGACCAATGATTCCCCCAATTACCTCCAGGCTCAGCATTAACCCTTTGGAGGGGCAATGCTGTTGTGGCGACCAGGTCCTGGGGCGCCACAAGTACATTCAGAATAGTATTGGCTTCAGAGCTGAAATCCCTGCATTTGTGCTGGTTCAATACATGCATTTTGCGGTGTTAATATATTGGATTGTAATGAAGCCCTGCATGACACAGTAAGTTTTTAGGATTTTTCCAAGCTCACCTTTAAAAACAGATGCAGTATGATGACTTACACCTTTATTTTAATCTTAAAGCAGCACTCCAGCCTTCTGTAGTACTGGTGCTTTGAATCTAAGTCCACTGCCCCCTAGTCCTAGACTCACCCTTTGGCGTTTTCATGCTTATTCAGCAGCGCTCTGGTACCATTTTCTGACAGTAACGTCTTACTAGCTCAAAGTCACAAGCTATGTTATAAGCTCCCAATGCAACTCTATGAGCAACAGAAAGAGGCCATAACGAGATTCTCATAAAGATGTATTGAGTTGGGACCCCAAGAAACACTGGAGCTGCCGGTAGATCACAAATCGCTGGTGACCGATCGGAGCAACACTGGAAACAGATGAAGACGGCGGCAGGTGAATATAAGACAGGGGTAATGGACTTACATTTAAAGCACCACTCCAGCGGTGAAATAAAAAAAATGCTGGAGTGGCACTTTAAACAGCATTTATTGACCTTAATGCTCATTCTCCATCCACAATTAGGTTAAGTAGTCCATGTTACGTTTTTAACCTCTTCATGACACATGACGTACTGGGTACGTCGTGAATCATGTGAGGTTAATCCCCGCCTTCTGCCGTGGGCAGTCTGTGGTGATCCGCGGACATATCAGCTGATTTCAACAGCTGACATGAGTGCCTGCCAGGCGCAAGTGGAATAGTGTTCCACCTGCGCCTATTAACCCTTTACATCTCGCTGTCAAAATCTGAAAGCGAGATGTATCAGTGCGCCGCCATAAGCATAACTTACCCAGCCCCATCGGAAGTCACGTGACGTGATCATGTGCCTTCCGGTGGTTGCCATGGTAGCATAGGGTTATGTGATGACTCCTGTAGCTATCATGAGTCACTTTCTGTCACTGCTGGCAGACTGCCGTGTGTGAGAGTAAAGCAGCTTTTCTCCAGATCTTAGCTGTGTAGCTGTGATCTGGAGAAATGGAAGAGCGATCAGACTGCTGATTGTTATAGTCCCCTAAGGGACTAAAATTAAAAAAAAAAAACTAAAAGTTGAAATCGGGGGGTGATTTGAACTTTTAAGTTTTTATTTTTTTTTTAAAAATTTTTTAATTTTTTTTGGCCCATTGAAAATTAAAGGGCTAAAAAAAATATACACATATTTGATATCTGCCACATTCAGAAAATGCCTGATCTATCAAAATAGAAAATCAATTAATCTGATCAGTTAACATCGCAGCGGCAAAAAAATTCCAAACAACAAAATTACATATGAACAAAAATGCTACTGTTAAAAATGTCAGCTCCAGACGCAAAAAATAAGCCATCACTGAGCCATAGATCCTGAAAAATGAGAACGCTATGGGTTTTAGAATATGGCGCAAAAAGTGTGCCTTTTTTGGACAAACTTACGAATTTTTTTTAACCCCTTAGAGATAACAGTAAACCTATACATAATTGGTGCCTACAAACTCATATCGACCTGAGGCATCACACCAACACATCAGTTTTATCATATAGTGAACATGGTGAATAAAATATCCCAAAAACTATTGTGCGATCGCATTTTTTCCACACTTGAAATTGTTTTGCAGTTTTCCAGTACACTATATATGGTAAAACGTATGGTTTTATTTAAAGTACAGCTCATCCCGCAAAAAATAAGCCCTTATATGCAAAATTGACAGAAAAATTAAAACGTTACTGCTCACGGAAGAAAGGGAGCAAAAAAAATAAATAAAAAAAATGGAAAAAAGGCCAGGGGTGAGGGGGTTAAAATACACACCTTTTATGTGCCCATGTGAATAACCTAGTAGATTAGTATAAGTGCTCATATAAAAAGAAAGCATTCGGATACCGATAAAAAAATAAATAAGCTTGTGTGAAAGCTGCTGTGCATGTAGATTATGTCTATGAAAACTAAAATGGTGAAGCAACCCAATTCATACACAGGAGACTGGAATTTATGGATTTATTGAAATCTCAACATCTGCATCTTTCCTAATCATCCTTATGACATGTATTTAGAGAGAAATTAATGCAATAGGGAATGTTACTGAATAATAGGATACATTTTCACATCAATTTACATGTGCCTTTCTGGTTAAAAAGATGACAAAGGGACATAAAAAAAGAGCACTATGATCTATCGTCTCTTTGTGTCCTACACACATAGCAAAGCAGTATCTGATATAAGCCCCCACCTACCATTTTTGAAAAACTTTTTTTTTTCTTATGCGGCAGCAAAGCTTATTTATCATCATTTAGGAAAGCTTCCCTGATTGTACTATATAGTGGCAGAACATATTGGGAGCAGATGGAAAATGGAGAGTAAGTAATATACAGGATGTCTTTCTGCCCCTCTTCTCTTGGCACAAGATATCCATTGATGAGTGTCATGAGATTAAAGAGGTTGTCCGGTCTAAAATGATGAGTCTGCAGTCACTCCATGTGACTGCAGACCTATGAATGCTCCCAGTGCTCACACTCTGTGCTTTGAGGATTCGCCAGTTTCTGACAAGGAAACAGCGGCCACGTGAACGTAATTGTGCAATATGCATGCTCCTGGCCAGAATCTGAATAGTGGACGTGACCTTGCTCTATACAAGTGTATGAAATGGCCACGTCAGACTAGTGCGCGTGGCCATCCAGTAAGCGCACCCTTGATCTATACCAGTGATGGTGAACCTATGGCACGCGTGCCACTGTAAGGGGTGGACGGACCCCTAGTGTGGAGAAGACGTTTTTCCCCCCCTGAAGACGCCACAGGAGTATGGTGGCACATTGTACCATGTTATGTGTTATGTACGGTTCTTCCCCCCCTAGGTGCCAGTGTAGTGAGTGGTTCCCCTGGTAACAGTGACAGGGAAGGAAGGGGCAGGGCAGCCTAGGAGGGAAGAGAAGGGGGGTTGGGCTCTGAATGCAGGGCAGTGTGCTGGGAATGTAACAGGAGAGAGCTGAGGAGAAGTGCCGGGGCAGAGTGCAGGAGTGGGTGCTGTGGCAGTGGAGCGAAGAAGTTGGAGCTAATCCGGAGCCGGTAGTGAGTACTGGAGCCGTCCCCTAGTTCAATACAAATCCCTGGGAAAGGGCTGGACTAAAATCAGGATAGGAGTACCACTACTAGGGGGATAACAATTGGCCCCTGCAGGCAAAGGAAAGTGCCCGTAGAGAAAAAGGAAACCGTTTTCGTAGAAAAGGACTTGTAACTTGTAACGTACTAAAGTAAGCCTGCTGCAAACAGAAAGATGGAAGCTTTGTTTAATAAAACAGTGTTTGGTTTACCCGCTGCCTGCAATTGTCTCTTTCCTGAAAGTGAAGAAGGAGCTGGAGAGCACAGAAAGAACGCTGTCATGAATGGGCCCCATGCATCCACACTCTGCCCCAACAACACACCTGTTTTGCAAGTAACGGCCGGGCCGGGGTTCAGCCTGCGGCCCACAAGGCGAGGGGACCCGACTACACCCCCTGAGGCGCCCCCTGCCCCCGTTACATTTTGGCGTAGTCGGCAGGATCAAGCCCGCAGAAGAGAAACCCCGAGCAGAGACCAAGTGGTGCCTGATGTACTGAACAGGCCACAAGATGGCGGCAAGATGGCGGCCGTCCTCATGGATTTAGTGAAGGCGCGAAAAGTGGGCGCCAAACGAAAAGCGCTGGGCTGGCCTGTAAGGAAGAAGCCTGGAGTGCACCACCCAAAGAGGGGAGGTGCTTGCCCCGAGATACTGCAGAGGTCTAGAGACGTGGGCGGCGCCGCAAGAAAGAAGAGGCGTCGCAAACGCTGTGCCGACCTGGTGGGTGAGGCCGGGGGCGGAGTATGGGCAGAAGCGGGAAAAGAAGAACCGCCTCCACCTTCCCCGGCGCGATTGCAACCCCGGCAGTGGAAGAAGAAGCAAACTCCAATACCTGGACCAAGCAGAATGGAGAACAGAGCGTGGCGCGCTCAGTATAAGCAAGCACTCGCTGAAGCCTGTGGGCTGAAGAGTACCCCGATGGTTGCGCCAAAAGCGGCCGCCGAACCTACGGCTGGAGACAAGCCAAGAGAAGCATCGGCATTACTGGTGATACATCAGAGTATGGTGTCACACCCGGCAGTTGTTGTCGGCAGCCCACTGCGGTCCCGTCCAGCTACCCCCTCACCCCCGCAGGAGGCTGAAGGGCCTGAACCGGAGAAGGAAGTACCGGAGCCACCGGGTTATGAGCCGTTTCGTAGGCTACCCCGCTGACCTGGACAGTCCCTCTCCGACCATGTGAGGGCCCAGCGGTCTGAATGGCTGCGTGCATACCACCCAGCGTGAGGGTTAATTATCCGGAAGAAAAAGATCTGTTTGTTGTCGAAAGCCGGTACTGTTGGAAGCCGGTGAGTGTTTATGGTTAAAGCTACGTTAAAAGAACTGAACCCGGGAATAGAAGAATGCAGGGACTATGCATGGACTTCTCCCGCGACTGTTAAGTAAAGAACCCTTTTGTTTCTGTTGGTCGCGGCTCATCTAAGACCGGGAGCGCTTGAGGAGAGCCTCCGGGCAGAAGATCAGCCAAGACCGGGAGCTCCCCTGGAGGGACTCCGGGCACCGGACTTGTGTGCCAATCTGGTGTGCTTTGATACGTTAGTTTTAAAATGTTTTTTTTTATTGATAAGAAAGAAAAAGAATACTGCTGAAGAAACGTATGTGTGTTTTCTATATGCGTTGTCTTGCAGGTGCGGAACCTCGCCAGGAGGCTGAGGTTAAAGAGGGGAGGAATGTAAGGGGTGGACGGACCCCTAGTGTGGAGAAGACGTTTTTCCCCCCCTGAAGACGCCATCGGAGTATGGTGGCACATTGTACCATGTTATGTGTTATGTACGGTTCTTCCCCCCCTAGGTGCCAGTGTAGTGAGTGGTTCCCCTGGTAACAGTGACAAGGAAGGAAGGGGCAGGGCAGCCTAGGAGGGAAGAGAAGGGGGGTTGGGCTCTGAATGCAGGGCAGTGTGCTGGGAATGTAACAGGAGAGAGCTGAGGAGAAGTGCCGGGGCAGAGTGCAGGAGTGGGTGCTGTGGCAGTGGAGCGAAGAAGTTGGAGCTAATCCGGAGCCGGTAGTGAGTACTGGAGCCGTCCCCTAGTTCAATACAAATCCCTGGGAAAGGGCTGGACTAAAATCAGGATAGGAGTACCACTGCTAGGGGGATAACAATTGGCCCCTGCAGGCAAAGGAAAGTGCCCGTAGAGAAAAAGGAAACCGTTTTCGTAGAAAAGGACTTGTAACTTGTAATGTACTAAAGTAAGCCTGCTGCAAACAGAAAGATGGAAGCTTTGTTTAATAAAACAGTGTTTGGTTTACCCGCTGCCTGCAATTGTCTCTTTCCTGAAAGTGAAGAAGGAGCTGGAGAGCACAGAAAGAACGCTGTCATGAATGGGCCCCATGCATCCACACTCTGCCCCAACAACACACCTGTTTTGCAAGTAACGGCCGGGCCGGGGTTCAGCCTGCAGCCCACAAGGCGAGGGGACCCGACTACACCCCCTGAGGCGCCCCCTGCCCCCGTTACACCACCAGGGGCACGCAGAGCCCATTCTGCTGGCACGTGTGCTGTCGCCTGATCCTGCCGGTTTGATCTGCTAGTGCAGTCGCGCCGGCAGATCAAAACTGTGTTGGAGTGGAGGAGACATTTCTCCTCGCTCTGACACTCCTCCTCCCCCAGGCTGCAGGTGTATTGCCTAGGAGACGGAGGAGCGTCAGCGAGTGGCGCCGGCGTAATGACGTCTTCTGGCCACGTGGGGACTGAGGACCCAGCGGCGCGCAGCGGGGGAGCGAGTGCAGGAAGGTGAGTTGTGTGTTGCTTTTTTTTTTTTTTATAACGCGTGTGCGGCTGTGCCAAGGTGGGGATGGGAGGGGCGCAGTGCTAGCGTGGGAGAACGCACATGACAGCATGGGGTGGGGGTGGGATACCGCACATGACAGCATGGGGTGGGGGTGGGAGAACACACATGACAGCATGGGTTGGGGTGGGAGAACGCACATGACAGCATGGGGTGGGGGTGAGATACCGCACATGACAGCATGGGGTGGGGGTGGGAGAACGCACATGCCAGCATGGGGTGGGGGTGGGAGAACACACATGACAGCATGGGGTGGGGGAGGGGGAACGCACATGACAGCATGGGGTGGGGGAGGGGGAACGCACATGACAGCATGGGGTGGGGGTGGGGGAACGCACATGACAGCATGGGGTGGGGGTGGGGGAACGCACATGACAGCATGGGGTGGGGGTGGGGGAACGCACATGACAGCATGGGGTGGGGGTACGCACATGACAGCATGGGGTGGGGGTGGGGGAACGCACATGACAGCATGGGGTGGGGGTACGCACATGACAGCATGGGGAACAATGCATGCCAGGATGGGAAACAATGCATGCCAGGATGGAGGAAACATGCATGCCAGGATGGGGAACAATGCATGCCAGGATGGAGGAAACATGCATGCCAGGATGGGGAACAATGCATGCCAGGATGGAGGAAACATGCATGCCAGGATGGGGAACAATGCATGCCAGGATGGAGGAAACATGCATGCCAGGATGAGGAAAACATGCATGCCAGGATGGAGGAAACATGCATGCCAGGATGGAGGAAACATGCATGCCAGGATGGGAAAAACATGCATGCCAGAATGGAGGAAACATGCATGCCAGGATGGGGAAAAGATAGATGCCAGGATGGAGAAAACATGCATGCCAGGATGGAGGAAACATGCATGCCAGGATGGAAGAAACATGCATGCCACGATGGGGAAAACATGCATGCCAGGATGGGGAAAACATGCATGCCAGGAGGGAAGAAACATGCATGCCAGGATGGGGAAAACATACATGCCAGGATGGGGAAACATGCATGCCAGGATGGGGAAACATGCATGCCAGGATGGAGGAAACATACATGCCAGGATGGAGGAAACATGCATGCCAGGATGGGGAAAACATACATGCCAGGATAGGGAAACATGCATGCCAGGATGGGGAAAACATACATGCCAGGATGGGGAAACATGCATGCCAGGATGGGGAAAACATACATGCCAGGATGGGGAAACATGCATGCCAGGATGGAGGAAACATGCATGCCAGGATGGGGAAAACATGCATGCCAGGATGGGGAAAACATGCATGCCAGGAGGGAGGAAACATGCATGCCAGGATGGAGGAAACATGCATGCCAGGATGGGGAAAACATACATGCCAGGATGGGGAAAACATACATGCCAGGATGGGGAAACATGCATGCCAGGATGGGGAAACATGCATGCCAGGATGGAGGAAACATGCATGCCAGGATGGAGGAAACATACATGTCAGGATGGAGGAAACATGCATGCCAGGATGGAGGAAACATGCATGCCAGGATGGAGGAAACATACATGCCAGGATGGGGAAAACATACATGCCAGGATGGGGAAACATCCATGCCAGGATGGGGAAACATGCATGCCAGGATGGAGGAAACATGCATGCCAGGATGGAGGAAACATGCATGCCAGGATGGAGGAAACATACATGTCAGGATGGAGGAAACATGCATGCCAGGATGGAGGAAACATGCATGCCAGGATGGGGAAAACATGCATGCCAGGATGGAGGAAACATGCATGCCAGGATGGGGAAAACATGCATGCCAGAATGGAGGAAACATGCATGCCAGGATGGGGAAAAGATAGATGCCAGGATGGAGAAAACATACATGCCAGGATGGAGGAAACATGCATGCCAGGATGGAGGAAACATGCATGCCAGGATGGGGAAAACATGCATGCCAGGATGGGGAAAACATGCATGCCAGGAGGGAGGAAACATGCATGCCAGGATGGGGGAAACATGCATGCCAGGATGGGGAAAACATACATGCCAGGATGGGGAAACATGCATGGCAGGATGGGGAAACATGCATGCCAGGATGGGGAAACATGCATGCCAGGATGGAGGAAACATGCATGCCGGGATGGGGAAAACATGCATGCCAGGATGGGGAAAACATGCATGCCAGGAGGGAGGAAACATGCATGCCAGGATGGAGGAAACATGCATGCCAGGATGGGGAAAACATACATGCCAGGATGGGGAAACATGCATGCCAGGATGGGGAAACATGCATGCCAGGATGGAGGAAACATACATGTCAGGATGGAGGAAACATGCATGCCAGGATGGGGAAACATGCATGCCAGGATGGAGGAAACATGCATGCCAGGATGGGGAAAACATACATGCCAGGATGGGAAAACATACATGCCAGGATGGGGAAACATGCATGCCAGGATGGGGAAACATTCATGCCAGGATGGAGGAAACATACATGCCAGGATGGAGGAAACATGCATGCCAGGATGGGGAAAACATACATGCCAGGATGGGGAAACATGCATGCCAGGATGGGGAAAACATACATGCCAGGATGGGGAAACATGCATGCCAGGATGGGGAAACATGCATGCCAGGATGGAGGAAACATACATGTCAGGATGGCGGAAACATGCATGCCAGGATGGGGAAACATGCATGCCAGGATGGAGGAAACATGCATGCCAGGATGGGGAAAACATACATGCCAGGATGGGAAAACATACATGCCAGGATGGGGAAACATGCATGCCAGGATGGGGAAACATTCATGCCAGGATGGAGGAAACATACATGCCAGGATGGAGGAAACATGCATGCCAGGATGGGGAAAACATACATGCCAGGATGGGGAAACATGCATGCCAGGATGGGGAAAACATACATGCCAGGATGGGGAAACATGCATACCAGGATGGAGGAAACATGCATGCCAGGATGGGGAACAATGCATGCCAGGATGGTGCAAACATGCATGCTGTTAGGGCCAGGTGGACGGGCAGACCCAGGAGGTGGATCCACTGGGCCGAACTCCTTGATGATGGTAAGGGGTCCGGTAGCTGGAGCACTACAGGTAGCAGGACAGACTGTGCACAAGAGTATAATGGAGAAGTCCCTGGGACCACGGAGTCACTGATGGTAGTCCGGGTGACGGAGCTCAGGTTCGGAAGCCGAGATGATGTCAGGCGGAGTCCGGAACCGTTGGAGCGAGATGACGGGTCACCGCAGGGATCAGAGATGGTACGGACTGTCAGGATGGCAGATAGACAGCGTTCGGGGTTCGGGATTCGGCAGGACCGGATGGCAAGGCAGGATCGGCTCTAGAAGAGAGAGAGGTGAGTATCTCACAGGAACACAAGGAGACCTGACTCCTAGCTTGGGAAACACGAAGAACAGGCCCCGCCCACTTGGACACTAAACCCCTTTATACCCTGTACCTGTGTGCTTCATTTCCTGTCAGTGGACGCTGGCCCTTTAAGAAAGGGTCAATGACCGCGCGCGCGCCCTAATGCGCATGCGCGCGGCCCGGGTGCCAGAAGCCAGAGCAGGAAGCGGTGAGGAGGAAGCAGCAGAGCCGGGCTGGGGCTGAGAAGCCGACGGGCGCCGGGAGCGGGGACCAGGATGCCTGGGAAGCGCAGGCAATGGAGGCTGGAGAGCGGGGAGCGGCGGAGACCGGACCGAAGAACCGGGGAGCGAGGCAGGGGAGCCGGGGAGCGTGGCAGGTGAGCCGGGAAGCAGAGCAGGGGACCCGGGGAGCGTGACAGTACCCCCCCCACGCCCCCCTCCCCGCAACCGGGACAGGAAGGCACGGATCAGAGGAGTGCCCACATTCTCCCGGGGCTCCCAGGAAATATCCTCAGGACCATACCCTGCCCAGTCCACCAGGAAGAACTGGCGACCCCGTACGGTCTTCATGGCCACGATATCCCTTACCGCATAGATGTCGTCATCGGCAATAGGAGGAGGAGCCGAACGTGCAGCAGCGGAGAAGGGACCAAGAACAACCGGCTTGAGCAGGGAGACGTGGAAGGAGTTGGGTATCCTCATCGTGGCCGGGAGCTGTAGCTTGTAGGAGACCTCATTGATCTTGCTGAGGACTTTAAACGGCCCGATGTAGCGAGGACCCAGCTTGTAGGATGGTAGCTTCAAGCGGACGTACTTGAAAGCAAGCCAGACGAGATCTCCAGGAGAGAAACACGGAGGGTCCAGACGTCTCTTGTCTGCGTGTCTCTTCATCCGCAGGGAAGCACGTTCAAGGGACGTCTTGACAGAGTCCCAAATTGTAGAAAAGTCACGGACTACAGCATCAGCAGCAGGGACATCCGAGGAAGAGGATACAGGTAATGGGACAGCAGGCTGAAGTCCGTAAACGACATGGAAGGGAGAGCTGGAGGAGGACTCACTGACGTGGTGGTTATGGAAGAATTCAGCCCAAGGAAGAAGCGTGGACCAGTCGTCATGATGGGCGTTGACGTAGTGACGTGAGAAGGAGGTCAAGATCTGATTGACCCGTTCCACTTGGCCGTTCGACTGAGGATGGTACGCTGAAGAAAAGTCCAGAGTCACTCCCAGATGTTTGCAGAGAGACCTCCAGAAGCGGGAGGTGAACTGAGTTCCTCTGTCGGACACAATGTGTGATGGAAAGCCATGCAAGCGGAAGATGTGATGTATATAGGCGTCCGCGAGTTCCTGGGCAGAGGGCAGTCCAGCCATAGAGACGAAATGAGCCATTTTAGAGAATCGATCCACCACGACCCATATGACTGTGTGTCCGGAGGACAATGGCAAGTCCGTAATAAAGTCCATCGCAATGTGTTGCCACGGAACTGAGGGTATAGGCAGAGGCAGAAGACGGCCATATGGCAGGTGTTTGGGCGTCTTGTTCCTGGCACAAGAGGAGCAGGCAGAGACAAAAGAAGCGACGTCCGTGCGAAGGGATGGCCACCAGTAATGACGTACAATCGCACTCCATGTTCTCTTCTGACCAGCATGACCGGCTGTTTTCGAGGCATGGCCCCAGTGTAACACTTTTTGCCTGTCAGACTCAGAGACATAGGTCTTCCCGGGCGGTATCTGGGCCAGGGTGACAGGAGCCACCGGAATGATTTTACTAGGACAGATGATGGGTTGGGATGTCTCCTCCTCCTGCTCCATGGGCATGAAAGACCTGGACAAGGCATCAGCGCGTACATTCTTGTCCGCGGGTCGGAAATGGAGCTGGAAATCGAATCTGGCAAAGAACAAGGACCACCTGGCTTGCCGTGGGTTCAGTCGCTGAGCAGACCGCAGGTATTCCAAGTTCTTGTGGTCCGTGTAAATAATAACGGGGTACACTGCTCCTTCCAGAAGGTAGCGCCATTCCTCCAGAGCCAGTTTGACTGCCAATAGCTCTCGGTCACCGATGGTGTAGTTGTGTTCAGGCGCTGAGAAGCTCTTGGAGAAAAAACCGCAAGTCACCATCTTCCCGGAGGAGGACTTCTGCATGAGCACTGCTCCGGCTCCCGAGGAGGAGGCATCCACCTCCAAGGTGAACTGTCGGTTTAACTCCGGACGGTGGCGTACAGGAGAGGAGGCAAATGCCCGCTTCAGAGAACCAAACGCGGCGTCGGCCGCAGGTGACCAGTCCTTTGGATTAGCCCCCTTCTTGGTCAAGGCGGAGAGAGGAGCAGTCAGAGCAGAGAAGTGAGGGATGAACTGGCGGTAGTAGTTGGCGAATCCCAGAAAGCGTTGGATTGCCTTCAGTCCAGAAGGAGGAGGCCAGTTGAGAATGGAGGAGACCTTCTTTGGATCCATCTGCAGTCCGGTATCGGAGATGATGTAACCCAGGAAGGGGAGAGAAGACTGCTCAAAGACACACTTCTCGTACTTGGCGTACAGACGATTCTCTCTCAGTCTTTGTAGAACCAGCTGCACGTTCTCTCTGTGGGTCTGGAGGTCCGGAGAGAAGACAAGGATATCATCCAGATACACCACCATACAGACGTAGAGAAGGTCCCGGAAAACGTCGTTCACCAATTCTTGAAAGACTGCTGGTGCGTTACACAGGCCGAAGGGCATCACGCAGTATTCATAGTGCCCATCGCGAGTATTGAACGCGGTCTTCCATTCGTCCCCAGAGCAGATGCGGACCAGGTTGTAGGCACCCCGAAGATCCAACTTGGTGAACACACGAGCTCCTCTAAGCCGATCAAACAATTCGGGGATGAGCGGCAGGGGATACTTGTTTTTCACGGTGATTTGGTTCAATCCCCGGTAGTCTATGCATGGGCGTAAGTCGCCTTCTTTCTTCTTAACGAAGAAGAAGCCTGCTCCAGCAGGAGAGGAGGATCTCCGAATGAATCCCCTTGCCAGGCTCTCTGTGATGTAAGTAGACATGGCCCTTGTTTCGGCTGGAGACAATGGATATATCCGTCCTCGAGGTGGTGTGGTTCCCGGGAGCAGGTCGATGGCACAATCGTAAGGACGATGTGGCGGAAGTACCTCTGACTCCTTTTTATCAAAGACATCCGCGAAGGACCAATAGGCCGAGGGCAGTCCCGGTAGGAACTTTGGAACCGGAGGTCGTCGGATGGGTTGTATGGTCTTCAGACAGTTCTCATGGCAAGAAGAGCCCCATCGGGTGATTTCACCAGTGCCCCAGCTGACTGATGGTTCGTGTGTCCGTAACCAGGGAAGTCCCAGCAGGATTTGATGGGACATGTGTGGGAGAACGTAGAGAGCGATGTTCTCAGTGTGCAGGGCACCGATACGCAGTTCGACCGGCCTGGTGATCCAGGAGATGGTGTCAGAGAGGGGTCTCCCATCCACAGAGGCAATCACGAGGGGTTTGTCGAGTGGAGTAACAGGCACCTGGTACTTGTCCACCGTGGCCTGCTGGATGAAATTGCCTGCTGCCCCAGAATCGAGGTACGCCTCAGCCGTGAACCGCGTCTCTCCCGTTGTCACTTGCACAGTCCACGTAACCGGGTCTGAGAGAGTCCCAGCACCTAGGGTGGCCTCTCCTACCAACCCTAGGCTTTGGAGTTTCCCGGCCTCTCTGGACAGGAGCGTAGCAGGTGTGTGCCCTCTCCGCAGTAGAAGCAGAGGTCCTTGGCGAGCCGCTCTGCTCGACGTTGTTCAGACTGCCGCACACGGTCGATCTGCATGGGCTCGTGGACGGAGACACCAGATGCCGTTGACTGAAGTACGGCGGGCTTCTGCGGAGGAGAGGAATGCCGTACCGGACGTCTCTCACGGGACACCTCTTTGGATCGCTCCTGAAAGCGAATGTCCACTCGAGTCGCTAGGGTAATCAGGGCATCCAGGGTGGACGGTACGTCACGACCAGCCAGCTCATCTTTAATTCGAACCGAGAGTCCTTCCCAGAAGGCGGCGGTTAGGGCCTCGTTGTTCCACCCGAGTTCCGAAGCCAAGGTGCGAAAACGGATGGCGTATTGACCCACCGTCAGAGTCCCCTGACGTAACCGGAGAAGAGATGAGGCAGACGCGGAGGCGCGTCCGGGCTCGTCAAAGGTGCCACGAAATGCCTGCAGGAACTCCTGGATGTTCGTGGTCACAGGATCCTCCCTTTCCCACAAGGGGTTCATCCACGCCAGTGCCTCACCCTCTAGATGGGACATGATGAAGGCGACCTTGGCTTGGTCGGAGGCAAACAAATGCGGCAGCTGCGTGAAATGGAGGGAGCATTGGTTTATGAATCCCCTGCAGGTCTTGGGATCTCCGGCGTACCAAGGTGGTGAGGCCAAACGAAGTCTGGATGCATCCGAAGAGGCTGCCACGGGTGCTGGAGCCGTGGATTGTCTAGTGGAAGCCCGAGATGCTGAAGACGTAACTGACGCTTGTAGCGTGTTCAGGCGGGCGTCCACAGAAGACATGAATTGCAGCATGCGGGTCTGAGTCTCACGCTGGCGTGTGAGTTCCTCCTGTAAGGCTGCTAGTGCTTTAGCGGGATCCATGGCCTGTTCTTACTGTTAGGGCCAGGTGGACGGGCAGACCCAGGAGGTGGATCCACTGGGCCGAACTCCTTGATGATGGTAAGGGGTCCGGTAGCTGGAGCACTACAGGTAGCAGGACAGACCGTGCACAAGAGTATAATGGAGAAGTCCCTGGGACCACGGAGTCACTGATGGTAGTCCGGGTGACGGAGCTCAGGTTCGGAAGCCGAGATGATGTCAGGCGGAGTCCGGAACCGTTGGAGCGAGATGACGGGTCACCGCAGGGATCAGAGATGGTACGGACTGTCAGGATGGCAGATAGACAGCGTTCGGGGTTCGGGATTCGGCAGGACCGGATGGCAAGGCAGGATCGGCTCTAGAAGAGAGAGAGGTGAGTATCTCACAGGAACACAAGGAGACCTGACTCCTAGCTTGGGAAACACAAAGAACAGGCCCCGCCCACTTGGACACTAAACCCCTTTATACCCTGTACCTGTGTGCTTCATTTCCTGTCAGTGGACGCTGGCCCTTTAAGAAAGGGTCAATGACCGCGCGCGCGCCCTAATGCGCATGCGCGCGGCCCGGGTGCCAGAAGCCAGAGCAGGAAGCGGTGAGGAGGAAGCAGCAGAGCCGGGCTGGGGCTGAGAAGCCGACGGGCGCCGGGAGCGGGGACCAGGACGCCTGGGAAGCGCAGGCAATGGAGGCTGGAGAGCGGGGAGCGGCGGAGACCGGACCGAAGAACCGGGGAGCGAGGCAGGGGAGCCGGAGAGCGTGGCAGGTGAGCCGGGAAGCAGAGCAGGGGACCCGGGGAGCGTGACACATGCCAGGATGGAGGAAACATGCATGCCAGGATGGGGAAAACATACATGCCAGGATGGAGGAAACATGCATGCCAGGATAGAGGAAACATGCATGCCAGGAAGGAGGAAACATGCATGCCAGTATGGGGAACAATGCATGCCAGGATGGGGAACAATGCATGCCAGGATGGAGGAAACATGCATGCCAGGATGGAGGAAACGTGCATGCCAGGATGGGGAACAATGCATGCCAGGATGGCGGAAACATGCATGCCAGGATGGCGGAAACATGCATGCCAGGATGGGGAACAATGCATGCCAGGATGGTGGAAGCATGCATGCCAGGATGGAGGAAACATGCATGCCAGGATGGAGGAAACATGCATGCCAGGATGGGGAACAATGCATGCCAGGATGGTGGAAACATGCATGCCAGGATGGAGGAAACATGCATGCCAGGATGGGGAACAATGCATGCCAGGATGGTGGAAACATGCATGCCAGGATGGAGGAAACATGCATGCCAGGATGGAGGAAACATGCATGCCAGGATGGAGGAAACATGCATGCCAGGATGGAGGAAACATGCATGCCAGGATGGGGAACAATGCATGCCAGGATGGGGAAAACATACATGCCAGGATGGGAAAACATACATGCCAGGATGGGGAAACATGTATGTCAGGATGGGGAAACATGCATATCAGGATGGAGGAAACATGCATGCCAGGATGGGGAAAACATACATGCTAGGATGGGGAAACATGCATGCCAGGATGGGGAAAACATACATGCCAGGATGGAGGAAACATGCATGCCAGGATGGTGGAAACATGCATGCCAGGATGGTGGAAACATGCATGCCAGGATGGAGGAAACATGCATGCCAGGATGGAGGAAACATGCATGCCAGGATGGAGGAAACATGCATGCCAGGATGGGGAACAATGCATGCCAGGATGATGGAAACATGCATGCCAGAATGGGGAAAACATACATGCCAGGATGGGGAAACATGCATGCCAGGATGGCGGAAACATGCATGCCAGGATGGAGGAAACATGCATGCCAGGATGGGGAACAATGCATGCCAGGATGGTGGAAACATGTATGCCAGGATGGGGAAAACATACATGCCAGGATGGGGAAACATGCATGCCAGGATGGGGAAAACATACATGCCAGGATGGGGAAACATGCATACCAGGATGGAGGAAACATGCATGCCAGGATGGGGAACAATGCATGCCAGGATGGTGGAAACATGCATGCCAGGATGGTGGAAACATGCATGCCAGGACTGAGGAAACATGCATGCCAGGATGGAGGAAACATGCATGCCAGGATGGTGGAAACATGCATGCCATGATGGTGGAAACATGCATGCCAGGATGGCGGAAACATGCATGCCAGGATGGGGAAAACATACATGCCAGGATGGGGAAACATGCATGCCAGGATGGGGGAAACATGCATGCCAGGATGTGGAAACATGCATGCCAGGATGGGGAAAACATGCATGCCAGGTTGGGGAAAACATACATGCCAGGATGGGGAACAATGCATGCCAGGATGGTGGAAACATGCATGCCAGGATGGAGGAAACATGCATGCCAGGATGGGGAACAATGCATGCCAGGATGGAGGAAACATGCATGCCAGGATGGAGGAAACATGCATGCCAGGATGGGGAACAATGCATGCCAGGATGGTGGAAACATGCATGCCAGTATGGGGAAAACATACATGCCATGATGGGAAAACATGCATGCCAGGATGGAGGAAGCATGCATGCCAGGATGGAGGAAACATGCATGCCAGGATGGGGAACAATGCATGCCAGGATGGTGGAAACATGCATGCCAGGATGGAGGAAACATGCATGCCAGGATGGAGGAAACATGCATGCCATGATGGGGAAAACATGCATGCCTGGATGAGGAAAACATGCATGCCAGGATGGAGGAAACATGCATGCTAGAATGGAGGAAACATGCATGCTAGAATGGAGGAAACATGCATGCATGCCAGGATGGGGATAACATACATGCCAGGATGGGGAAAACAACACATGCCAGGATGGGGAAAGCATAGATGCCAGGATGGAGGAAACATGCATGCCAGGATGGGGGAAACATGCATGCCAGGATGGGGAAAACATGCATGTCAGAATGGAGGAAACATGCATGCCAGGATGGGGAAAAGATAGATGCCAGGATGGAGAAAACATGCATGCCAGGATGGAGGAAACATGCATGCCAGGTTGGAGGAAACATGCATGCCAGGAGGCAGGAAACATGCATGCCAGGATGGGGGAAACATGCATGCCAGGATGGGGAAAACATGCATGCCAGGAGGCAGGAAACATGCATGCCAGGATGGGGGAAACATGCATGCCAGGATGGGGAAAACATACATGCCAGGATGGGGAAACATGCATGCCAGGATGGGGAAACATGCATGTCAGGATGGGGAAACATGCATGCCAGGATGGTGGAAACATGCATGCCAGGATGGAGGAAACATGCATGCCAGGATGGAGGAAACATGCATGCCAGGATGGGGAAAGCATAGATGCCAGGATGGGGGAAACATGCATGCCAGGATGGGGGAAACATACATGCCAGGATGGGGAAACATGCATGCCAGAATGGGGAAAACATACATGCCAGGATGGGGAAACATGCATGCCAGGATGGAGGAAACATGCATGCCAGGATGGGGAAAACATGCATGCCAGGATGGGGAAAACATGCATGCCAGGAGGGAGGAAACATGCATGCCAGGATGGAGGAAACATGCATGCCAGGATGGGGAAAACATACATGCCAGGATGGGGAAACATGCATGCCAGGATGGGGAAACATGCATGCCAGGATGGAGGAAACATACATGCCAGGATGGAGGAAACATGCATGCCAGGATGGGGAAAACATACATGCCAGGATGGGGAAACATGCATGCCAGGATGGGAAAACATACATGCCAGGATGGGGAAACATTCATACCAGGATGGAGGAAACATGCATGCCAGGATGGGGAACAATGCATGCCAGGATGGTGGAAAAATTCATGCCAGGATGGAGGAACCATGCATGCCAGGATGGAGGAAACATGCATGCCAGGATGGAGGAAACATGCATGCCAGGATGGTGGAAACATGCATGCCAGGATGGTGGAAACATGCATGCCAGGATGGAGGAAACATGCATGCCAGGATGGAGGAAACATGCATGCCAGGATGGGGAACAATGCATGCCAGGATGGTGGAAATATGCATGCCAGGATGGGGAAAACATACATGCCATGATGGGGAAACATGCATGCCAGGATGGAGGAAACATGCATGCCAGGATGGAGGAAACATGCATGCCAGGATGGGGAACAATGCATGCCAGGATGGTGGAAACATGCATGCCAGGATGGAGGAAACATGCATGCCAGGATGGAGGAAACATGCATGCCAGGATGGGGAAAACATGCATGCCTGGATGAGGAAAACATGCATGCCAGGATGGAGGAAACATGCATGCCAGAATGGAGGAAACATGCATGCCAGGATGGGGATAATATACATGCCAGGATGGGGAAAGCATAGATGCCAGGATGGAGGACACATGCATGCCAGGATGGGGAAAACATACATGCCAGGATGGGGAAACATGCATGCCAGAATGGGGAAAACATACATGCCAGGATGGGGAAACATGCATGCCAGGATGGAGGAAACATGCATGCCAGGATGGGGAACAATGCATGCCAGGATGGTGGAAACATGCATGCCAGGATGGAGGAAACATGCATGCCAGGATGGTGGAAACATGCATGCCAGGATGGAGGAAACATGCATGCCAGGATGGGGAACAATGCATGCCAGGATGGGGAAAACATACATGCCAGGATGGGAAAACATACATGCCAGGATGGGGAAACATACATGCCAGGATGGAGGAAACATACATGCCAGGATGGGGAAAACATACATGCCAGGATGGGGAAACATGCATGCCAGGATGGAAGAAACATGCATGCCAGAATGGAGGAAACATGCATGCCAGGATGGGGAAAACATACATGCCAGGATGGGGAAAACAACACATGCCAGGATGGGGAAAGCATACATGCCAGGATGGAGGAAACATGCATGCCAGCATGGGGGAAACATACATGCCAGGATGGGGAAACATGCATGCCAGGATGGGGAAAACATACATGCCAGGATGGGGAAACATGCATGCCAGGATGGAGGAAACATGCATGCCAGGATGGAGGAAACATGCATGCCAGGATGGGGAACAATGCATGCCAGGATGGTGGAAACATGCATGCCAGGATGGGGAAAACATACATGCCAGGATGGGGAAACATGCATGCCAGGATGGAGGAAACATGCATGCCAGGATGGGGAACAATGCATGCCAGGATGGTGGAAACATGCATGCCAAGATGGAGGAAACATGCCTGCCAGGATTGAGGAAACATGCATGGCAGGATGGGGAAAACATGCATGACAGGATGAGGAAAACATGCATGCCAGGATGGTGGAAACATACATGCCAGGATGGAGGAAACATACATGCCAGGATGGGGAAAGCATAAATGCCAGGATGGGGAAACATGCATGCCAGGATGGAAGAAACATGCATGCCAGAATGGAGGAAACATGCATGCCAGGATGGGGAAAACATACATGCCAGGATGGGGAAAACAACACATGCCAGGATGGGGAAAGCATAGATGCCAGGATGGGGAAACATGCATGCCAGGATGGGGAAAACATACATGCCAGGATGGGGAAACATGCATGCCAGGATGGAGGAAACATGCATGCCAGGATGGGGAACAATGCATGCCAGGATGGTGGAAACATACATGCCAGGATGGGGAAACATGCATGCCAGAATGGGAAACAATGCATGCCAGGATGGTGGAAACATGCATGCCAGGATGGTGGAAACATGCATGCCAGGATGGAGGAAACATGCATGCCAGGATGGAGGAAACATGCATGCCAGGATGGGGAACAATGCATGCCAGGATGGGGAAAACATACATGCCAGGATGGAAAAACATACATGCCAGGATGGGGAAACATACATGCCAGGATGGAGGAAATATACATGCCAGGATGGGGAAAACATACATGCCAGGATGGGGAAACATGCATGCCAGGATGGAGGAAACATACATGCCAGGATGGGGAAAACATACATGCCAGGATGGGGAAAACAACACATGCCAGGATGGGGAAAGCATACATGCCAGGATGGAGGAAACATGCATGCCAGCATGGGGGAAACATACATGCCAGGATGGGGAAACATGCATGCCAGGATGGGGAAAACATACATGCCAGGATGGGGAAACATGCATGCCAGGATGGAGGAAACATGCATGCCAGGATGGGGAACAATGCATGCCAGGATGGTGGAAACATGCATGCCATGATGGAGGAAACATGCATGCCAGGATGGGGAACAATGCATGCCAGGATGGTGGAAACATGCATGCCAGGATGGGGAAAACATACATGCCAGGATGGGGAAACATGCATGCCAGGATGGAGGAAACATGCATGCCAGGATGGGGAACAATGCATGCCAGGATGGTGGAAACATGCATGCCAAGATGGAGGAAATATGCCTGCCAGGATTGAGGAAACATGCATGGCAGGATGGGGAAAACATGCATGCCAGGATGAGGAAAACATGCATGCCAGGATGGAGGAAACATACATGCCAGGATGGGGAAAACATACATGCCAGGATGGGGAAACATGCATGCCAGGATGGAAGAAACATGCATGCCAGAATGGAGGAAACATGCATGCCAGGATGGGGAAAACATACATGCCAGGATGGGGAAAACAACACATGCCAGGATGGGGAAAGCATACATGCCAGGATGGAGGAAACATGCATGGCAGCATGGGGCAAACATACATGCCAGGATGGGGAAACATGCATGCCAGGATGGGGAAAACATACATGCCAGGATGGGGAAACATACATGCCAGGATGGAGGAAATATACATGCCAGGATGGGGAAAACATACATGCCAGGATGGGGAAACATGCATGCCAGGATGGAAGAAACATGCATGCCAGAATGGAGGAAACATGCATGCCAGGATGGGGAAAACATACATGCCAGGATGGGGAAAACAACACATGCCAGGATGGGGAAAGCATACATGCCAGGATGGAGGAAACATGCATGCCAGCATGGGGGAAACATACATGCCAGGATGGGGAAACATGCATGCCAGGATGGGGAAAACATACATGCCAGGATGGGGAAACATGCATGCCAGGATGGAGGAAACATGCATGCCAGGATGGGGAACAATGCATGCCAGGATGGTGGAAACATGCATGCCATGATGGAGGAAACATGCATGCCAGGATGGGGAACAATGCATGCCAGGATGGTGGAAACATGCATGCCAGGATGGGGAAAACATACATGCCAGGATGGGGAAACATGCATGCCAGGATGGAGGAAACATGCATGCCAGGATGGGGAACAATGCATGCCAGGATGGTGGAAACATGCATGCCAAGATGGAGGAAATATGCCTGCCAGGATTGAGGAAACATGCATGGCAGGATGGGGAAAACATGCATGCCAGGATGAGGAAAACATGCATGCCAGGATGGTGGAAACATACATGCCAGGATGGAGGAAACATACATGCCAGGATGGGGAAAACATACATGCCAGGATGGGGAAACATGCATGCCAGGATGGAAGAAACATGCATGCCAGAATGGAGGAAACATGCATGCCAGGATGGGGAAAACATACATGCCAGGATGGGGAAAACAACACATGCCAGGATGGGGAAAGCATACATGCCAGGATGGAGGAAACATGCATGCCAGCATGGGGGAAACATACATGCCAGGATGGGGAAACATGCATGCCAGGATGGGGAAAACATACATGCCAGGATGGGGAAACATGCATGCCAGGATGGAGGAAACATGCATGTCAGGATGGGGAACAATGCATGCCAGGATGGTGGAAACATGCATGCCAGGATGGAGGAAACATGCATGCCAGGATGGGGAACAATGCATGCCAGGATGGTGGAAACATGCATGCCAGGATGGGGAAAACATACATGCCAGGATGGGGAAACATGCATGCCAGGATGGAGGAAACATGCATGCCAGGATGGGGAACAATGCATGCCAGGATGGTGGAAACATGCATGCCAAGATGGAGGAAACATGCCTGCCAGGATTGAGGAAACATGCATGGCAGGATGGGGAAAACATGCATGCCAGTATGAGGAAAACATGCATGCCAGGATGGAGGAAACATACATGCCAGAATGGAGGAAACATGCATGCCAAGATGGGGATAACACACATGCCAGGATGGGGAAAGCATAGATGCCAGGATGGAGGAAACATGCATGCCAGGATGGGGGAAACATACATGCCAGGATGGAGGAAATATACATGCCAGGATGGAGGAAACATGCATGCCAGGATGGAGGAAACATGCATGCCAGGATGGAGGAAACATGCATTGCAGGATGGAGGAAATATGCATGCCAGAATTGGGAAAACATGCATGCCAGGATGGGGAAAACATGCATGCCAGGAGGGAGGAAACATGCATGCCAGGATGGAGGAAACATGCATGCCAGGATGGGGAAAACATACATGCCAGGATGGGGAAACATGAATGCCAGGATGGGGGAAACATGCATGCCAGGATGTGGAAAAATGCATGCCAGGATGGTGGAAACATACATGCCAGGATGGGGAAACATGCATGCCAGGATGGAGGAAACATGCATGCCAGGATGGGGAACAATGCATGCCAGGATGGTGGAAACATGCATGCCAGGATGGAGGAAACATGCATGCCAAGATGGGGAACAATGCATGCCAGGATGGTGGAAACATGCATGCCAGGATGGGGAAAACATACATGGCAGGATGGGGAAACATGCATGCCAGGATGGGGAACAATGCATGCCAGGAGGGTGGAAACATGCATGCCAGGATGGAGGAAACATGCCTGCCAGGATGGAGGAAACATGCATGGCAGGATGGGGAAAACATGCATGCCAGGATGAGGAAAACATGCATGCCAGGATGGAGGAAACATACATGCCAGAATGGAGGAAACATGCATGCCAGGATGGGGATAACACACATGCCAGGATGGGGAAAGCATAGATGCCAGGATGGAGGAAACATGCATGCCAGGATGGGGGAAACATACATGCCAGGATGGAGGAAATATACATGCCAGGATGGAGGAAACATGCATGCCAGGATGGAGGAAACATGCATGCCAGGATGGAGGAAACATGCATTGCAGGATGAAGGAAATATGCATGCCAGAATAGGGAAAACATGCATGCCAGGATGGGGAAAACATACATGCCAGGATGGGGAAACATGCATGCCAGGATGGGGAAAACATGCATGCCAGGATGGGGGAAACATGCATGCCAGGATGTGGAAACATGCATGCCAGGATGGGGAAAACATGCATGCCAAGTTGGGGAAAACATGCATGCCAGGATGGGGAACAATGCATGCCAGGATGGTGGAAACATGCATGCCAGGATGGAGGAAACATGCATGCCAGGATGGGGAACAATGCATGCAAGGATGGAGGAAACATGCATGCCAGGATGGAGGAAACATGCATGCCAGGATGGAGGAAACATGCATGCCAGGATTGAGGAAATGTGCATCCCAGAATAGGGAAAACATGCATGCCATGATGGGGAAAACATGCATGCCAGGAGAGAGGAAATATGCATGCCAGGATGGAGGAAACATGCATGCCAGGATGGGGAAAACATACATGCCAGGATGGGGAAACATGCATGCCAGGATGGGGGAAACATGCATGCCAGGATGTGGAAACATGCATGCCAGGATGGGGAAAACATGCATGCCAGGTTGGGGAAAACATGCATGCCAGGATGGGGAACAATGCATGCCAGGATGATGGAAACATGCATGCCAAGATGGAGGAAATATGCCTGCCAGGATTGAGGAAACATGCATGGCAGGATGGGGAAAACATGCATGCCAGGATGAGGAAAACATGCATGCCAGGATGGAGGAAACATACATGCCAGGATGGGGAAAACATACATGCCAGGATGGGGAAACATGCATGCCAGGATGGAAGAAACATGCATGCCAGAATGGAGGAAACATGCATGCCAGGATGGGGAAAACATACATGCCAGGATGGGGAAAACAACACATGCCAGGATGGGGAAAGCATACATGCCAGGATGGAGGAAACATGCATGGCAGCATGGGGCAAACATACATGCCAGGATGGGGAAACATGCATGCCAGGATGGGGAAAACATACATGCCAGGATGGGGAAACATACATGCCAGGATGGAGGAAATATACATGCCAGGATGGGGAAAACATACATGCCAGGATGGGGAAACATGCATGCCAGGATGGAAGAAACATGCATGCCAGAATGGAGGAAACATGCATGCCAGGATGGGGAAAACATACATGCCAGGATGGGGAAAACAACACATGCCAGGATGGGGAAAGCATACATGCCAGGATGGAGGAAACATGCATGCCAGCATGGGGGAAACATACATGCCAGGATGGGGAAACATGCATGCCAGGATGGGGAAAACATACATGCCAGGATGGGGAAACATGCATGCCAGGATGGAGGAAACATGCATGCCAGGATGGGGAACAATGCATGCCAGGATGGTGGAAACATGCATGCCATGATGGAGGAAACATGCATGCCAGGATGGGGAACAATGCATGCCAGGATGGTGGAAACATGCATGCCAGGATGGGGAAAACATACATGCCAGGATGGGGAAACATGCATGCCAGGATGGAGGAAACATGCATGCCAGGATGGGGAACAATGCATGCCAGGATGGTGGAAACATGCATGCCAAGATGGAGGAAATATGCCTGCCAGGATTGAGGAAACATGCATGGCAGGATGGGGAAAACATGCATGCCAGGATGAGGAAAACATGCATGCCAGGATGGTGGAAACATACATGCCAGGATGGAGGAAACATACATGCCAGGATGGGGAAAACATACATGCCAGGATGGGGAAACATGCATGCCAGGATGGAAGAAACATGCATGCCAGAATGGAGGAAACATGCATGCCAGGATGGGGAAAACATACATGCCAGGATGGGGAAAACAACACATGCCAGGATGGGGAAAGCATACATGCCAGGATGGAGGAAACATGCATGCCAGCATGGGGGAAACATACATGCCAGGATGGGGAAACATGCATGCCAGGATGGGGAAAACATACATGCCAGGATGGGGAAACATGCATGCCAGGATGGAGGAAACATGCATGTCAGGATGGGGAACAATGCATGCCAGGATGGTGGAAACATGCATGCCAGGATGGAGGAAACATGCATGCCAGGATGGGGAACAATGCATGCCAGGATGGTGGAAACATGCATGCCAGGATGGGGAAAACATACATGCCAGGATGGGGAAACATGCATGCCAGGATGGAGGAAACATGCATGCCAGGATGGGGAACAATGCATGCCAGGATGGTGGAAACATGCATGCCAAGATGGAGGAAACATGCCTGCCAGGATTGAGGAAACATGCATGGCAGGATGGGGAAAACATGCATGCCAGTATGAGGAAAACATGCATGCCAGGATGGAGGAAACATACATGCCAGAATGGAGGAAACATGCATGCCAAGATGGGGATAACACACATGCCAGGATGGGGAAAGCATAGATGCCAGGATGGAGGAAACATGCATGCCAGGATGGGGGAAACATACATGCCAGGATGGAGGAAATATACATGCCAGGATGGAGGAAACATGCATGCCAGGATGGAGGAAACATGCATGCCAGGATGGAGGAAACATGCATTGCAGGATGGAGGAAATATGCATGCCAGAATTGGGAAAACATGCATGCCAGGATGGGGAAAACATGCATGCCAGGAGGGAGGAAACATGCATGCCAGGATGGAGGAAACATGCATGCCAGGATGGGGAAAACATACATGCCAGGATGGGGAAACATGAATGCCAGGATGGGGGAAACATGCATGCCAGGATGTGGAAAAATGCATGCCAGGATGGTGGAAACATACATGCCAGGATGGGGAAACATGCATGCCAGGATGGAGGAAACATGCATGCCAGGATGGGGAACAATGCATGCCAGGATGGTGGAAACATGCATGCCAGGATGGAGGAAACATGCATGCCAAGATGGGGAACAATGCATGCCAGGATGGTGGAAACATGCATGCCAGGATGGGGAAAACATACATGGCAGGATGGGGAAACATGCATGCCAGGATGGGGAACAATGCATGCCAGGAGGGTGGAAACATGCATGCCAGGATGGAGGAAACATGCCTGCCAGGATGGAGGAAACATGCATGGCAGGATGGGGAAAACATGCATGCCAGGATGAGGAAAACATGCATGCCAGGATGGAGGAAACATACATGCCAGAATGGAGGAAACATGCATGCCAGGATGGGGATAACACACATGCCAGGATGGGGAAAGCATAGATGCCAGGATGGAGGAAACATGCATGCCAGGATGGGGGAAACATACATGCCAGGATGGAGGAAATATACATGCCAGGATGGAGGAAACATGCATGCCAGGATGGAGGAAACATGCATGCCAGGATGGAGGAAACATGCATTGCAGGATGAAGGAAATATGCATGCCAGAATAGGGAAAACATGCATGCCAGGATGGGGAAAACATACATGCCAGGATGGGGAAACATGCATGCCAGGATGGGGAAAACATGCATGCCAGGATGGGGGAAACATGCATGCCAGGATGTGGAAACATGCATGCCAGGATGGGGAAAACATGCATGCCAAGTTGGGGAAAACATGCATGCCAGGATGGGGAACAATGCATGCCAGGATGGTGGAAACATGCATGCCAGGATGGAGGAAACATGCATGCCAGGATGGGGAACAATGCATGCAAGGATGGAGGAAACATGCATGCCAGGATGGAGGAAACATGCATGCCAGGATGGAGGAAACATGCATGCCAGGATTGAGGAAATGTGCATCCCAGAATAGGGAAAACATGCATGCCATGATGGGGAAAACATGCATGCCAGGAGAGAGGAAATATGCATGCCAGGATGGAGGAAACATGCATGCCAGGATGGGGAAAACATACATGCCAGGATGGGGAAACATGCATGCCAGGATGGGGGAAACATGCATGCCAGGATGTGGAAACATGCATGCCAGGATGGGGAAAACATGCATGCCAGGTTGGGGAAAACATGCATGCCAGGATGGGGAACAATGCATGCCAGGATGATGGAAACATGCATGCCAGGATGGAGGAAACATGCATGCCAGGATGGGGAAAACATGCATGCCAGGATGGTGAAAACATGCATGTCAGGATGGTGGAAACATACATGCCAGGATGGGGAAAACATGCATGCCAGGATGGTGGAAACATGCATGACAGGATGGGGAACAATGCATGCCAGGATGGTGGAAACATGCATGCCAGGATGGAGGAAACATGCATGCCAGGATGGAGGAAACATGCATGCCAGGATGGGGAAAACATGCATGCCAGGATGGGGAAAACATGCATGCCAGGATGGAGGAAACAGACATGCCAGAATGGGGAAAGCATAGATGCCAGGATGGAGGAAACATGCATGCCAGGATGGAGGAAACATGCATGCCAGGATGGGGAACAATGCATGCCAGGATGGTGGAAACATGCATGCCAGGATGGAGGAAACATGCATGCCAGGATGGGGAAAACATGCATGCCAGGATGGGGAAAACATACATGCCAGGATGGGGAAAACATACATGCCAGAATGGGGAAAGCATAGATGCCAGGATGGAGGAAACATGCATGCCAGGATGGAGGAAACATGCATGCCAGGATGGGGAACAATGCATGCCAGGATGGTGGAAACATGCATGCCAGGATGGGGAAAACATACATGCCAGGATGGGGAAACATGCATGCCAGGATGGAGGAAACATGCATGCCAGGATGAAGGAAACATGCATGACAGGATGAAGGAAACATGCATGCCAGGATGGGGAACAATGCATGCCAGGATGGTGGAAACATGCATGCCAGGATGGAGGAAACATGCCTGCCAGGATGGGGAAAACATGCATGCCAGGATGAGGAAAACATGCATGCCAGGATGGAGGAAACATACATGCCAGAATGGAGGAAACATGCATGCATGCCAGGATGGGGATAACACACATGCCAGGATGGGGAAAGCATAGATGCCAGGATGGAGGAAACATGCATGCCAGGATGGGGGAAACATACATGCCAGGATGGAGGAAATATACATGCCAGGATGGAGGAAACATGCATGCCAGGATGGGAAAACATACATGCCAGGATGGGGAAACATTCATACCAGGATGGAGGAAACATGCATGCCGGGATGGGGAACAATGCATGCCAGGATGGTGGAAAAATGCATGCCAGGATGGAGGAACCATGCATGCCAGGATGGAGGAACCATGCATGCCAGGATGGAGGAAACATTCATGCCAGGATGGTGGAAACATGCATGCCAGGATGGTGGAAACATGCATGCCAGGATGGAGGAAACATGCATGCCAGGATGGAGGAAACATGCATGCCAGGATGGAGGAAACATGCATGCCAGGATGGGGAACAATGCATGCCAGGATGGTGGAAATATGCATGCCAGGATGGGGAAAACATACATGCCATGATGGGGAAACATGCATGCCAGGATGGAGGAAACATGCATGCCAGGATGGAGGAAACATGCATGCCAGGATGGGGAACAATACATGCCAGGATGGTGGAAACATGCATGCCAGGATGGAGGAAACATGCATGCCAGGATGGAGGAAACATGCATGCCAGGATGGGGAAAACATGCATGCCTGGATGAGGAAAACATGCATGCCAGGATGGAGGAAACATGCATGCCAGAATGGAGGAAATATGCATGCCAGGATGGGGATAATATACATGCCAGGATGGGGAAAACAACACATGCCAGGATGGGGAAAGCATAGATGCCAGGATGGAGGACACATGCATGCCAGGATGGGGGAAACATACATGCCAGGATGGGGAAACATGCATGCCAGAATGGGGAAAACATACATGCCAGGATGGGGAAACATGCATGCCAGGATGGAGGAAACATGCATGCCAGGATGGGGAACAATGCATGCCAGGATGGTGGAAACATGCATGCCAGGATGGAGGAAACATGCATGCCAGGATGGGAAACAATGCATGCCAGGATGGTGGAAACATGCATGCCAGGATGGTGGAAACATGCATGCCAGGATGGAGGAAACATGCATGCCAGGATGGAGGAAACATGCATGCCAGGATGGGGAACAATGCATGCCAGGATGGGGAAAACATACATGCCAGGATGGGAAAACATACATGTCAGGATGGGGAAACATGCATGTCAGGATGGAGGAAACATGCATGCCAGGATGGTGGAAACATACATGCCAAAATGGAGGAAACATACATGCCAGGATGGGGAAAACATACATGCCAGGATGGGGAAACATGCATGCAAGGATGGAAGAAACATGCATGCCAGAATGGAGGAAACATGCATGCCAGGATGGGGAAAACATACATGCCAGGATGGGGAAAACAACCCATGCCAGGATGGGGAAAGCATACATGCCAGGATGGAGGAAACATGCATGCCAGCATGGGGGAAACATACATGCCAGGATGGGGAAACATGCATGCCAGGATGGGGAAAACATACATGCCAGGATGGGGAAACATGCATGCCAGGATGGAGGAAACATGCATGCCAGGATGGGGAACAATGCATGCCAGGATGGTGGAAACATGCATGCCAGGATGGAGGAAACATGCATGCCAGGATGGGGAACAATGCATGCCAGGATGGTGGAAACATGCATGCCAGGATGGGGAAAACATACATGCCAGGATGGGGAAACATGCATGCCAGGATGGAGGAAACATGCATGCCAGGATGGGGAACAATGCATGCCAGGATGGTGGAAACATGCATGCCAAGATGGAGGAAACATGCCTGCCAGGATTGAGGAAACATGCATGGCAGGATGGGGAAAACATGCATGCCAGGATGAGGAAAACATGCATGCCAGGATGGAGGAAACATACATGCTAGAATGGAGGAAACATGCATGCCAGGATGGGGATAACACACATGCCAGGATGGGGAAAGCATAGATGCCAGGATGGAGGAAACATGCATGCCAGGATGGGGGAAACATACATGCCAGGATGGAGGAAATATACATGCCAGGATGGAGGAAACATGCATGCCAGGATGGAGGAAACATGCATGCCAGGATGGAGGAAACATGCATTGCAGGATGGAGGAAATATGCATGCCAGAATAGGGAAAACATGCATGCCAGGATGGGGAAAACATGCATGCCAGGAGGGAGGAAACATGCATGCCAGGATGGAGGAAACATGCATGCCAGGATGGGGAAAACATACATGCCAGGATGGGGAAACATGCATGCCAGGATGGGGGAAACATGCATGCCAGGATGTGGAAACATGCATGCCAGGATGGGGAAAACATGCATGCCAGGTTGGGGGAAACATGCATGCCAGGATGGGGAACAATGCATGCCAGGATGGTGGAAACATGCATGCCAGGATGGAGGAAACATGCATGCCAGGATGGGGAACAATGCATGCCAGGATGGAGGAAACATGCATGCCAGGATGGAGGAAACATGCATGCCAGGATGGAGGAAACATGCATGCCAGGATTGAGGAAATATGCATGCCAGAATAGGGAAAACATGCATTCCATGATGGGGAAAACATGCATGCCAGGAGGGAGGAAATATGCATGCCAGGATGGAGGAAACATGCATGCCAGGATGGGGAAAACATACATGCCAGGATGGGGAAACATGCATGCCAGGATGGGGGAAACATGCATGCCAGGATGTGGAAACATGCATGCCAGGATGGGGAAAACATGCATGCCAGGTTGGGGAAAACATGCATGCCAGGATGGGGAACAATGCATGACAGGATGGTGGAAACATGCATGCCAGGATGGAGGAAACATGCATGCCATGATGGGGAACAATGCATGCCAGGATGGTGGAAACATGCATGCCAGGATGGAGGAAACATGCATGCCAGGATGGGGAACAATGCATGCCAGGATGGTGGAAACATGCATGCCAGGATGGAGGAAACATGCATGCCAGGATGGTGGAAACATACATGCCAGGATGGGGAAACATGCATGCCAGGATGGAGGAAACATGCATGCCAGGATGGGGAACAATGCATGCCAGGATGGTGGAAACATGCATGCCAGGATGGGGAAAACATACATGCCAGGATGGGGAAACATGCATGCCAGGATGGGGAACAATGCATGCCAGGAGGGTGGAAACATGCATGCCAGGATGGAGGAAACATGCCTGCCAGGATGGAGGAAACATGCATGGCAGGATGGGGAAAATATGCATGCCAGGATGAGGAAAACATGCATGCCAGGATGGAGGAAACATACATGCCAGAATGGAGGAAACATGCATGCCAGGATGGGGATAACACACATGCCAGGATGGGGAAAGCATAGATGCCAGGATGGAAGAAAACATGCATGCCAGGATGGGGGAAAATACATGCCAGGATGGAGGAAATATACATGCCAGGATGGAGGAAACATGCATGCCAGGATAGAGGAAACATGCATGCCAGGATGGAGGAAACATGCATTGCAGGATGGAGGAAATATGCATGCCAGAATAGGGAAAACATGCATGCCAGGATGGGGAAAACATACATGCCAGGATGGGGAAACATGCATGCCAGGATGGGGGAAACATGCATGCCAGGATGTGGAAATATGCATGCCAGGATGGGGAAAACATGCATGCCAGGTTGGGGAAAACATGCATGCCAGGATGGGGAACAATGCATGCTAGGATGGTGGAAACATGCATGCCAGGATGGAGGAAACATGCATGCCAGGATGGGGAACAATGCATGCCAGGATGGAGGAAACATGCATGCCAGGATGGAGGAAACATGCATGCCAGGATGGTGGAAACATGCATGCCAGGATGGTGGAAACATACATGCCAGGATGGGGAAACATGCATGCCAGGATGGAGGAAACATGCATGCCAGGATGGGGAACAATGCATGCCAGGATGGTGGAAACATGCATGCCAGGATGGAGGAAACATGCATGCCAAGATGGGGAACAATGCATGCCAGGATGGTGGAAACATGCATGCCAGGATGGGGAAAACATACATGCCAGGATGGGGAAACATGCATGCCAGGATGGGGAACAATGCATGCCAGGAGGGTGGAAACATGCATGCCAGGATGGTGGAAACATGCATGCCAGGATGGAGGAAACATGCCTGCCAGGATGGAGGAAACATGCATGGCAGGATGGGGAAAACATGCATGCCAGGATGAGGAAAACATGCATGCCAGGATGGAGGAAACATACATGCCAGAATGGAGGAAACATGCATGCCAGGATGGGGATAACACACATGCCAGGATGGGGAAAGCATAGATGCAAGGATGGAGGAAACATGCATGCAAGGATGGGGGAAACATACATGCCAGGATGGAGGAAATATACATGCCAGGATGGAGGAAACATGCATGCCAGGATGGAGGAAACATGCATGCCAGGATGGAGGAAACATGCATTGCAGGATGGAGGAAATATGCATGCCAGAATAGGGAAAACATGCATGCCAGGATGGGGAAAACATACATGCCAGGATGGGGAAACATGCATGCCAGGATGGGGGAAACATGCATGCCAGGATGTGGAAACATGCATGCCAGGATGGGGAAAACATGCATGCCAGGTTGGGGAAAACATGCATGCCAGGATGGGGAACAATGCATGCCAGGATGGTGGAAACATGCATGCCAGGATGGAGGAAACATGCATGCCAGGTTGGGGAACAATGCATGCCAGGATGGAGGAAACATGCATGCCATGATGGGGAACAATGCATGCCAGGATGGTGGAAACATGCATGCCAGGATGGAGGAAACATGCATGCCAGGATGGGGAACAATGCATGCCAGGATGGTGGAAACATGCATGCCAGGATGGAGGAAACATGCATGCCAGGATGGTGGAAACATACATGCCAGGATGGGGAAACATGCATGCCAGGATGGAGGAAACATGCATGCCAGGATGGGGAACAATGCATGCCAGGATGGTGGAAACATGCATGCCAGGATGGAGGAAACATGCATGCCAAGATGGGGAACAATGCATGCCAGGATGGTGGAAACATGCATGCCAGGATGGGGAAAACATACATGCCAGGATGGGGAAACATGCATGCCAGGATGGGGAACAATGCATGCCAGGAGGGTGGAAACATGCATGCCAGGATGGAGGAAACATGCCTGCCAGGATGGAGGAAACATGCATGGCAGGATGGGGAAAACATGCATGCCAGGATGAGGAAAACATGCATGCCAGGATGGAGGAAACATACATGCCAGAATGGAGGAAACATGCATGCCAGGATGGGGATAACACACATGCCAGGATGGGGAAAGCATAGATGCCAGGATGGAGGAAACATGTATGCCAGGATGGGGGAAACATACATGCCAGGATGGAGGAAATATACATGCCAGGATGGAGGAAACATGCATGCCAGGATAGAGGAAACATGCATGCCAGGATGGAGGAAACATGCATTGCAGGATGGAGGAAATATGCATGCCAGAATAGGGAAAACATGCATGCCAGGATGGGGAAAACATACATGCCAGGATGGGGAAACATGCATGCCAGGATGGGGGAAACATGCATGCCAGGATGTGGAAACATGCATGCCAGGATGGGGAAAACATGCATGCCAGGTTGGGGGAAACATGCATGCCAGGATGGGGAACAATGCATGCCAGGATGGTGGAAACATGCATGCCAGGATGGAGGAAACATGCATGCCAGGATGGGGAACAATGCATGCCAGGATGGAGGAAACATGCATGCCAGGATGGAGGAAACATGCATGCCAGGATGGTGGAAACATGCATGCTAGGATGGTGGAAACATACATGCCAGGATGGGGAAACATGCATGCCAGGATGGAGGAAACATGCATGCCAGGATGGGGAACAATGCATGCCAGGATGGTGGAAACATGCATGCCAGGATGGAGGAAACATGCATGCCAAGATGGGGAACAATGCATGCCAGGATGGTGGAAACATGCATGCCAGGATGGGGAAAACATACATGCCAGGATGGGGAAACATGCATGCCAGGATGGGGAACAATGCATGCCAGGAGGGTGGAAACATGCATGCCAGGATGGAGGAAACATGCCTGCCAGGATGGAGGAAACATGCATGGCAGGATGGGGAAAACATGCATGCCAGGATGAGGAAAACATGCATGCCAGGATGGAGGAAACATACATGCCAGAATGGAGGAAACATGCATGCCAGGATGGGGATAACACACATGCCAGGATGGGGAAAGCATAGATGCCAGGATGGAGGAAACATGCATGCAAGGATGGGGGAAACATACATGCCAGGATGGAGGAAATATACATGCCAGGATGGAGGAAACATGCATGCCAGGATGGAGGAAACATGCATGCCAGGATGGAGGAAACATGCATGCCAGGATGGAGGAAACATGCATTGCAGGATGGAGGAAATATGCATGCCAGAATAGGGAAAACATGCATGCCAGGATGGGGAAAACATACATGCCAGGATGGGGAAACATGCATGCCAGGATGGGGGAAACATGCATGCCAGGATGTGGAAACATGCATGCCAGGATGGGGAAAACATGCATGCCAGGTTGGGGAAAACATGCATGCCAGGATGGGGAACAATGCATGCCAGGATGGTGGAAACATGCATGCCAGGATGGAGGAAACATGCATGCCAGGATGGGGAACAATGCATGCCAGGATGGAGGAAACATGCATGCCAGGATGGAGGAAACATGCATGCCAGGATGGAGGAAACATGCATGCCAGGATTGAGGAAATGTGCATGCCAGAATAGGGAAAACATGCATGCCATGATGGGGAAAACATGCATGCCAGGAGGGAGGAAATATGCATGCCAGGATGGAGGAAACATGCATTGCAGGATGGAGGAAATATGCATGCCAGAATTGGGAAAACATGCATGCCAGGATGGGGAAAACATGCATGCCAGGAGGGAGGAAACATGCATGCCAGGATGGAGGAAACATGCATGCCAGGATGGGGAAAACATACATGCCAGGATGGGGAAACATGAATGCCAGGATGGGGGAAACATGCATGCCAGGATGTGGAAAAATGCATGCCAGGATGGTGGAAACATACATGCCAGGATGGGGAAACATGCATGCCAGGATGGAGGAAACATGCATGCCAGGATGGGGAACAATGCATGCCAGGATGGTGGAAACATGCATGCCAGGATGGAGGAAACATGCATGCCAAGATGGGGAACAATGCATGCCAGGATGGTGGAAACATGCATGCCAGGATGGGGAAAACATACATGGCAGGATGGGGAAACATGCATGCCAGGATGGGGAACAATGCATGCCAGGAGGGTGGAAACATGCATGCCAGGATGGAGGAAACATGCCTGCCAGGATGGAGGAAACATGCATGGCAGGATGGGGAAAACATGCATGCCAGGATGAGGAAAACATGCATGCCAGGATGGAGGAAACATACATGCCAGAATGGAGGAAACATGCATGCCAGGATGGGGATAACACACATGCCAGGATGGGGAAAGCATAGATGCCAGGATGGAGGAAACATGCATGCCAGGATGGGGGAAACATACATGCCAGGATGGAGGAAATATACATGCCAGGATGGAGGAAACATGCATGCCAGGATGGAGGAAACATGCATGCCAGGATGGAGGAAACATGCATTGCAGGATGAAGGAAATATGCATGCCAGAATAGGGAAAACATGCATGCCAGGATGGGGAAAACATACATGCCAGGATGGGGAAACATGCATGCCAGGATGGGGAAAACATGCATGCCAGGATGGGGGAAACATGCATGCCAGGATGTGGAAACATGCATGCCAGGATGGGGAAAACATGCATGCCAAGTTGGGGAAAACATGCATGCCAGGATGGGGAACAATGCATGCCAGGATGGTGGAAACATGCATGCCAGGATGGAGGAAACATGCATGCCAGGATGGGGAACAATGCATGCAAGGATGGAGGAAACATGCATGCCAGGATGGAGGAAACATGCATGCCAGGATGGAGGAAACATGCATGCCAGGATTGAGGAAATGTGCATCCCAGAATAGGGAAAACATGCATGCCATGATGGGGAAAACATGCATGCCAGGAGAGAGGAAATATGCATGCCAGGATGGAGGAAACATGCATGCCAGGATGGGGAAAACATACATGCCAGGATGGGGAAACATGCATGCCAGGATGGGGGAAACATGCATGCCAGGATGTGGAAACATGCATGCCAGGATGGGGAAAACATGCATGCCAGGTTGGGGAAAACATGCATGCCAGGATGGGGAACAATGCATGCCAGGATGATGGAAACATGCATGCCAAGATGGAGGAAATATGCCTGCCAGGATTGAGGAAACATGCATGGCAGGATGGGGAAAACATGCATGCCAGGATGAGGAAAACATGCATGCCAGGATGGAGGAAACATACATGCCAGGATGGGGAAAACATACATGCCAGGATGGGGAAACATGCATGCCAGGATGGAAGAAACATGCATGCCAGAATGGAGGAAACATGCATGCCAGGATGGGGAAAACATACATGCCAGGATGGGGAAAACAACACATGCCAGGATGGGGAAAGCATACATGCCAGGATGGAGGAAACATGCATGGCAGCATGGGGCAAACATACATGCCAGGATGGGGAAACATGCATGCCAGGATGGGGAAAACATACATGCCAGGATGGGGAAACATACATGCCAGGATGGAGGAAATATACATGCCAGGATGGGGAAAACATACATGCCAGGATGGGGAAACATGCATGCCAGGATGGAAGAAACATGCATGCCAGAATGGAGGAAACATGCATGCCAGGATGGGGAAAACATACATGCCAGGATGGGGAAAACAACACATGCCAGGATGGGGAAAGCATACATGCCAGGATGGAGGAAACATGCATGCCAGCATGGGGGAAACATACATGCCAGGATGGGGAAACATGCATGCCAGGATGGGGAAAACATACATGCCAGGATGGGGAAACATGCATGCCAGGATGGAGGAAACATGCATGCCAGGATGGGGAACAATGCATGCCAGGATGGTGGAAACATGCATGCCATGATGGAGGAAACATGCATGCCAGGATGGGGAACAATGCATGCCAGGATGGTGGAAACATGCATGCCAGGATGGGGAAAACATACATGCCAGGATGGGGAAACATGCATGCCAGGATGGAGGAAACATGCATGCCAGGATGGGGAACAATGCATGCCAGGATGGTGGAAACATGCATGCCAAGATGGAGGAAATATGCCTGCCAGGATTGAGGAAACATGCATGGCAGGATGGGGAAAACATGCATGCCAGGATGAGGAAAACATGCATGCCAGGATGGTGGAAACATACATGCCAGGATGGAGGAAACATACATGCCAGGATGGGGAAAACATACATGCCAGGATGGGGAAACATGCATGCCAGGATGGAAGAAACATGCATGCCAGAATGGAGGAAACATGCATGCCAGGATGGGGAAAACATACATGCCAGGATGGGGAAAACAACACATGCCAGGATGGGGAAAGCATACATGCCAGGATGGAGGAAACATGCATGCCAGCATGGGGGAAACATACATGCCAGGATGGGGAAACATGCATGCCAGGATGGGGAAAACATACATGCCAGGATGGGGAAACATGCATGCCAGGATGGAGGAAACATGCATGTCAGGATGGGGAACAATGCATGCCAGGATGGTGGAAACATGCATGCCAGGATGGAGGAAACATGCATGCCAGGATGGGGAACAATGCATGCCAGGATGGTGGAAACATGCATGCCAGGATGGGGAAAACATACATGCCAGGATGGGGAAACATGCATGCCAGGATGGAGGAAACATGCATGCCAGGATGGGGAACAATGCATGCCAGGATGGTGGAAACATGCATGCCAAGATGGAGGAAACATGCCTGCCAGGATTGAGGAAACATGCATGGCAGGATGGGGAAAACATGCATGCCAGTATGAGGAAAACATGCATGCCAGGATGGAGGAAACATACATGCCAGAATGGAGGAAACATGCATGCCAAGATGGGGATAACACACATGCCAGGATGGGGAAAGCATAGATGCCAGGATGGAGGAAACATGCATGCCAGGATGGGGGAAACATACATGCCAGGATGGAGGAAATATACATGCCAGGATGGAGGAAACATGCATGCCAGGATGGAGGAAACATGCATGCCAGGATGGAGGAAACATGCATTGCAGGATGGAGGAAATATGCATGCCAGAATTGGGAAAACATGCATGCCAGGATGGGGAAAACATGCATGCCAGGAGGGAGGAAACATGCATGCCAGGATGGAGGAAACATGCATGCCAGGATGGGGAAAACATACATGCCAGGATGGGGAAACATGAATGCCAGGATGGGGGAAACATGCATGCCAGGATGTGGAAAAATGCATGCCAGGATGGTGGAAACATACATGCCAGGATGGGGAAACATGCATGCCAGGATGGAGGAAACATGCATGCCAGGATGGGGAACAATGCATGCCAGGATGGTGGAAACATGCATGCCAGGATGGAGGAAACATGCATGCCAAGATGGGGAACAATGCATGCCAGGATGGTGGAAACATGCATGCCAGGATGGGGAAAACATACATGGCAGGATGGGGAAACATGCATGCCAGGATGGGGAACAATGCATGCCAGGAGGGTGGAAACATGCATGCCAGGATGGAGGAAACATGCCTGCCAGGATGGAGGAAACATGCATGGCAGGATGGGGAAAACATGCATGCCAGGATGAGGAAAACATGCATGCCAGGATGGAGGAAACATACATGCCAGAATGGAGGAAACATGCATGCCAGGATGGGGATAACACACATGCCAGGATGGGGAAAGCATAGATGCCAGGATGGAGGAAACATGCATGCCAGGATGGGGGAAACATACATGCCAGGATGGAGGAAATATACATGCCAGGATGGAGGAAACATGCATGCCAGGATGGAGGAAACATGCATGCCAGGATGGAGGAAACATGCATTGCAGGATGAAGGAAATATGCATGCCAGAATAGGGAAAACATGCATGCCAGGATGGGGAAAACATACATGCCAGGATGGGGAAACATGCATGCCAGGATGGGGAAAACATGCATGCCAGGATGGGGGAAACATGCATGCCAGGATGTGGAAACATGCATGCCAGGATGGGGAAAACATGCATGCCAAGTTGGGGAAAACATGCATGCCAGGATGGGGAACAATGCATGCCAGGATGGTGGAAACATGCATGCCAGGATGGAGGAAACATGCATGCCAGGATGGGGAACAATGCATGCAAGGATGGAGGAAACATGCATGCCAGGATGGAGGAAACATGCATGCCAGGATGGAGGAAACATGCATGCCAGGATTGAGGAAATGTGCATCCCAGAATAGGGAAAACATGCATGCCATGATGGGGAAAACATGCATGCCAGGAGAGAGGAAATATGCATGCCAGGATGGAGGAAACATGCATGCCAGGATGGGGAAAACATACATGCCAGGATGGGGAAACATGCATGCCAGGATGGGGGAAACATGCATGCCAGGATGTGGAAACATGCATGCCAGGATGGGGAAAACATGCATGCCAGGTTGGGGAAAACATGCATGCCAGGATGGGGAACAATGCATGCCAGGATGATGGAAACATGCATGCCAGGATGGAGGAAACATGCATGCCAGGATGGGGAAAACATGCATGCCAGGATGGTGAAAACATGCATGTCAGGATGGTGGAAACATACATGCCAGGATGGGGAAAACATGCATGCCAGGATGGTGGAAACATGCATGACAGGATGGGGAACAATGCATGCCAGGATGGTGGAAACATGCATGCCAGGATGGAGGAAACATGCATGCCAGGATGGAGGAAACATGCATGCCAGGATGGGGAAAACATGCATGCCAGGATGGGGAAAACATGCATGCCAGGATGGAGGAAACAGACATGCCAGAATGGGGAAAGCATAGATGCCAGGATGGAGGAAACATGCATGCCAGGATGGAGGAAACATGCATGCCAGGATGGGGAACAATGCATGCCAGGATGGTGGAAACATGCATGCCAGGATGGAGGAAACATGCATGCCAGGATGGGGAAAACATGCATGCCAGGATGGGGAAAACATACATGCCAGGATGGGGAAAACATACATGCCAGAATGGGGAAAGCATAGATGCCAGGATGGAGGAAACATGCATGCCAGGATGGAGGAAACATGCATGCCAGGATGGGGAACAATGCATGCCAGGATGGTGGAAACATGCATGCCAGGATGGGGAAAACATACATGCCAGGATGGGGAAACATGCATGCCAGGATGGAGGAAACATGCATGCCAGGATGAAGGAAACATGCATGACAGGATGAAGGAAACATGCATGCCAGGATGGGGAACAATGCATGCCAGGATGGTGGAAACATGCATGCCAGGATGGAGGAAACATGCCTGCCAGGATGGGGAAAACATGCATGCCAGGATGAGGAAAACATGCATGCCAGGATGGAGGAAACATACATGCCAGAATGGAGGAAACATGCATGCATGCCAGGATGGGGATAACACACATGCCAGGATGGGGAAAGCATAGATGCCAGGATGGAGGAAACATGCATGCCAGGATGGGGGAAACATACATGCCAGGATGGAGGAAATATACATGCCAGGATGGAGGAAACATGCATGCCAGGATGGGAAAACATACATGCCAGGATGGGGAAACATTCATACCAGGATGGAGGAAACATGCATGCCGGGATGGGGAACAATGCATGCCAGGATGGTGGAAAAATGCATGCCAGGATGGAGGAACCATGCATGCCAGGATGGAGGAACCATGCATGCCAGGATGGAGGAAACATTCATGCCAGGATGGTGGAAACATGCATGCCAGGATGGTGGAAACATGCATGCCAGGATGGAGGAAACATGCATGCCAGGATGGAGGAAACATGCATGCCAGGATGGAGGAAACATGCATGCCAGGATGGGGAACAATGCATGCCAGGATGGTGGAAATATGCATGCCAGGATGGGGAAAACATACATGCCATGATGGGGAAACATGCATGCCAGGATGGAGGAAACATGCATGCCAGGATGGAGGAAACATGCATGCCAGGATGGGGAACAATACATGCCAGGATGGTGGAAACATGCATGCCAGGATGGAGGAAACATGCATGCCAGGATGGAGGAAACATGCATGCCAGGATGGGGAAAACATGCATGCCTGGATGAGGAAAACATGCATGCCAGGATGGAGGAAACATGCATGCCAGAATGGAGGAAATATGCATGCCAGGATGGGGATAATATACATGCCAGGATGGGGAAAACAACACATGCCAGGATGGGGAAAGCATAGATGCCAGGATGGAGGACACATGCATGCCAGGATGGGGGAAACATACATGCCAGGATGGGGAAACATGCATGCCAGAATGGGGAAAACATACATGCCAGGATGGGGAAACATGCATGCCAGGATGGAGGAAACATGCATGCCAGGATGGGGAACAATGCATGCCAGGATGGTGGAAACATGCATGCCAGGATGGAGGAAACATGCATGCCAGGATGGGAAACAATGCATGCCAGGATGGTGGAAACATGCATGCCAGGATGGTGGAAACATGCATGCCAGGATGGAGGAAACATGCATGCCAGGATGGAGGAAACATGCATGCCAGGATGGGGAACAATGCATGCCAGGATGGGGAAAACATACATGCCAGGATGGGAAAACATACATGTCAGGATGGGGAAACATGCATGTCAGGATGGAGGAAACATGCATGCCAGGATGGTGGAAACATACATGCCAAAATGGAGGAAACATACATGCCAGGATGGGGAAAACATACATGCCAGGATGGGGAAACATGCATGCAAGGATGGAAGAAACATGCATGCCAGAATGGAGGAAACATGCATGCCAGGATGGGGAAAACATACATGCCAGGATGGGGAAAACAACCCATGCCAGGATGGGGAAAGCATACATGCCAGGATGGAGGAAACATGCATGCCAGCATGGGGGAAACATACATGCCAGGATGGGGAAACATGCATGCCAGGATGGGGAAAACATACATGCCAGGATGGGGAAACATGCATGCCAGGATGGAGGAAACATGCATGCCAGGATGGGGAACAATGCATGCCAGGATGGTGGAAACATGCATGCCAGGATGGAGGAAACATGCATGCCAGGATGGGGAACAATGCATGCCAGGATGGTGGAAACATGCATGCCAGGATGGGGAAAACATACATGCCAGGATGGGGAAACATGCATGCCAGGATGGAGGAAACATGCATGCCAGGATGGGGAACAATGCATGCCAGGATGGTGGAAACATGCATGCCAAGATGGAGGAAACATGCCTGCCAGGATTGAGGAAACATGCATGGCAGGATGGGGAAAACATGCATGCCAGGATGAGGAAAACATGCATGCCAGGATGGAGGAAACATACATGCTAGAATGGAGGAAACATGCATGCCAGGATGGGGATAACACACATGCCAGGATGGGGAAAGCATAGATGCCAGGATGGAGGAAACATGCATGCCAGGATGGGGGAAACATACATGCCAGGATGGAGGAAATATACATGCCAGGATGGAGGAAACATGCATGCCAGGATGGAGGAAACATGCATGCCAGGATGGAGGAAACATGCATTGCAGGATGGAGGAAATATGCATGCCAGAATAGGGAAAACATGCATGCCAGGATGGGGAAAACATGCATGCCAGGAGGGAGGAAACATGCATGCCAGGATGGAGGAAACATGCATGCCAGGATGGGGAAAACATACATGCCAGGATGGGGAAACATGCATGCCAGGATGGGGGAAACATGCATGCCAGGATGTGGAAACATGCATGCCAGGATGGGGAAAACATGCATGCCAGGTTGGGGGAAACATGCATGCCAGGATGGGGAACAATGCATGCCAGGATGGTGGAAACATGCATGCCAGGATGGAGGAAACATGCATGCCAGGATGGGGAACAATGCATGCCAGGATGGAGGAAACATGCATGCCAGGATGGAGGAAACATGCATGCCAGGATGGAGGAAACATGCATGCCAGGATTGAGGAAATATGCATGCCAGAATAGGGAAAACATGCATTCCATGATGGGGAAAACATGCATGCCAGGAGGGAGGAAATATGCATGCCAGGATGGAGGAAACATGCATGCCAGGATGGGGAAAACATACATGCCAGGATGGGGAAACATGCATGCCAGGATGGGGGAAACATGCATGCCAGGATGTGGAAACATGCATGCCAGGATGGGGAAAACATGCATGCCAGGTTGGGGAAAACATGCATGCCAGGATGGGGAACAATGCATGACAGGATGGTGGAAACATGCATGCCAGGATGGAGGAAACATGCATGCCATGATGGGGAACAATGCATGCCAGGATGGTGGAAACATGCATGCCAGGATGGAGGAAACATGCATGCCAGGATGGGGAACAATGCATGCCAGGATGGTGGAAACATGCATGCCAGGATGGAGGAAACATGCATGCCAGGATGGTGGAAACATACATGCCAGGATGGGGAAACATGCATGCCAGGATGGAGGAAACATGCATGCCAGGATGGGGAACAATGCATGCCAGGATGGTGGAAACATGCATGCCAGGATGGGGAAAACATACATGCCAGGATGGGGAAACATGCATGCCAGGATGGGGAACAATGCATGCCAGGAGGGTGGAAACATGCATGCCAGGATGGAGGAAACATGCCTGCCAGGATGGAGGAAACATGCATGGCAGGATGGGGAAAATATGCATGCCAGGATGAGGAAAACATGCATGCCAGGATGGAGGAAACATACATGCCAGAATGGAGGAAACATGCATGCCAGGATGGGGATAACACACATGCCAGGATGGGGAAAGCATAGATGCCAGGATGGAAGAAAACATGCATGCCAGGATGGGGGAAAATACATGCCAGGATGGAGGAAATATACATGCCAGGATGGAGGAAACATGCATGCCAGGATAGAGGAAACATGCATGCCAGGATGGAGGAAACATGCATTGCAGGATGGAGGAAATATGCATGCCAGAATAGGGAAAACATGCATGCCAGGATGGGGAAAACATACATGCCAGGATGGGGAAACATGCATGCCAGGATGGGGGAAACATGCATGCCAGGATGTGGAAATATGCATGCCAGGATGGGGAAAACATGCATGCCAGGTTGGGGAAAACATGCATGCCAGGATGGGGAACAATGCATGCTAGGATGGTGGAAACATGCATGCCAGGATGGAGGAAACATGCATGCCAGGATGGGGAACAATGCATGCCAGGATGGAGGAAACATGCATGCCAGGATGGAGGAAACATGCATGCCAGGATGGTGGAAACATGCATGCCAGGATGGTGGAAACATACATGCCAGGATGGGGAAACATGCATGCCAGGATGGAGGAAACATGCATGCCAGGATGGGGAACAATGCATGCCAGGATGGTGGAAACATGCATGCCAGGATGGAGGAAACATGCATGCCAAGATGGGGAACAATGCATGCCAGGATGGTGGAAACATGCATGCCAGGATGGGGAAAACATACATGCCAGGATGGGGAAACATGCATGCCAGGATGGGGAACAATGCATGCCAGGAGGGTGGAAACATGCATGCCAGGATGGTGGAAACATGCATGCCAGGATGGAGGAAACATGCCTGCCAGGATGGAGGAAACATGCATGGCAGGATGGGGAAAACATGCATGCCAGGATGAGGAAAACATGCATGCCAGGATGGAGGAAACATACATGCCAGAATGGAGGAAACATGCATGCCAGGATGGGGATAACACACATGCCAGGATGGGGAAAGCATAGATGCAAGGATGGAGGAAACATGCATGCAAGGATGGGGGAAACATACATGCCAGGATGGAGGAAATATACATGCCAGGATGGAGGAAACATGCATGCCAGGATGGAGGAAACATGCATGCCAGGATGGAGGAAACATGCATTGCAGGATGGAGGAAATATGCATGCCAGAATAGGGAAAACATGCATGCCAGGATGGGGAAAACATACATGCCAGGATGGGGAAACATGCATGCCAGGATGGGGGAAACATGCATGCCAGGATGTGGAAACATGCATGCCAGGATGGGGAAAACATGCATGCCAGGTTGGGGAAAACATGCATGCCAGGATGGGGAACAATGCATGCCAGGATGGTGGAAACATGCATGCCAGGATGGAGGAAACATGCATGCCAGGTTGGGGAACAATGCATGCCAGGATGGAGGAAACATGCATGCCATGATGGGGAACAATGCATGCCAGGATGGTGGAAACATGCATGCCAGGATGGAGGAAACATGCATGCCAGGATGGGGAACAATGCATGCCAGGATGGTGGAAACATGCATGCCAGGATGGAGGAAACATGCATGCCAGGATGGTGGAAACATACATGCCAGGATGGGGAAACATGCATGCCAGGATGGAGGAAACATGCATGCCAGGATGGGGAACAATGCATGCCAGGATGGTGGAAACATGCATGCCAGGATGGAGGAAACATGCATGCCAAGATGGGGAACAATGCATGCCAGGATGGTGGAAACATGCATGCCAGGATGGGGAAAACATACATGCCAGGATGGGGAAACATGCATGCCAGGATGGGGAACAATGCATGCCAGGAGGGTGGAAACATGCATGCCAGGATGGAGGAAACATGCCTGCCAGGATGGAGGAAACATGCATGGCAGGATGGGGAAAACATGCATGCCAGGATGAGGAAAACATGCATGCCAGGATGGAGGAAACATACATGCCAGAATGGAGGAAACATGCATGCCAGGATGGGGATAACACACATGCCAGGATGGGGAAAGCATAGATGCCAGGATGGAGGAAACATGTATGCCAGGATGGGGGAAACATACATGCCAGGATGGAGGAAATATACATGCCAGGATGGAGGAAACATGCATGCCAGGATAGAGGAAACATGCATGCCAGGATGGAGGAAACATGCATTGCAGGATGGAGGAAATATGCATGCCAGAATAGGGAAAACATGCATGCCAGGATGGGGAAAACATACATGCCAGGATGGGGAAACATGCATGCCAGGATGGGGGAAACATGCATGCCAGGATGTGGAAACATGCATGCCAGGATGGGGAAAACATGCATGCCAGGTTGGGGGAAACATGCATGCCAGGATGGGGAACAATGCATGCCAGGATGGTGGAAACATGCATGCCAGGATGGAGGAAACATGCATGCCAGGATGGGGAACAATGCATGCCAGGATGGAGGAAACATGCATGCCAGGATGGAGGAAACATGCATGCCAGGATGGTGGAAACATGCATGCTAGGATGGTGGAAACATACATGCCAGGATGGGGAAACATGCATGCCAGGATGGAGGAAACATGCATGCCAGGATGGGGAACAATGCATGCCAGGATGGTGGAAACATGCATGCCAGGATGGAGGAAACATGCATGCCAAGATGGGGAACAATGCATGCCAGGATGGTGGAAACATGCATGCCAGGATGGGGAAAACATACATGCCAGGATGGGGAAACATGCATGCCAGGATGGGGAACAATGCATGCCAGGAGGGTGGAAACATGCATGCCAGGATGGAGGAAACATGCCTGCCAGGATGGAGGAAACATGCATGGCAGGATGGGGAAAACATGCATGCCAGGATGAGGAAAACATGCATGCCAGGATGGAGGAAACATACATGCCAGAATGGAGGAAACATGCATGCCAGGATGGGGATAACACACATGCCAGGATGGGGAAAGCATAGATGCCAGGATGGAGGAAACATGCATGCAAGGATGGGGGAAACATACATGCCAGGATGGAGGAAATATACATGCCAGGATGGAGGAAACATGCATGCCAGGATGGAGGAAACATGCATGCCAGGATGGAGGAAACATGCATGCCAGGATGGAGGAAACATGCATTGCAGGATGGAGGAAATATGCATGCCAGAATAGGGAAAACATGCATGCCAGGATGGGGAAAACATACATGCCAGGATGGGGAAACATGCATGCCAGGATGGGGGAAACATGCATGCCAGGATGTGGAAACATGCATGCCAGGATGGGGAAAACATGCATGCCAGGTTGGGGAAAACATGCATGCCAGGATGGGGAACAATGCATGCCAGGATGGTGGAAACATGCATGCCAGGATGGAGGAAACATGCATGCCAGGATGGGGAACAATGCATGCCAGGATGGAGGAAACATGCATGCCAGGATGGAGGAAACATGCATGCCAGGATGGAGGAAACATGCATGCCAGGATTGAGGAAATGTGCATGCCAGAATAGGGAAAACATGCATGCCATGATGGGGAAAACATGCATGCCAGGAGGGAGGAAATATGCATGCCAGGATGGAGGAAACATGCATGCCAGGATGGGGAAAACATACATGCCAGGATGGGGAAACATGCATGCCAGGATGGGGGAAACATGCATGCCAGGATGTGGAAACATGCATGCCAGGATGGGGAAAACATGCATGCCAGGTTGGGGAAAACATGCATGCCAGCATGGGGAACAATGCATGCCAGGATGGTGGAAACATGCATGCCAGGATGGAGGAAACATGCATGCCAGGATGGGGAACAATGCATGCCAGGATGGTGGAAACATGCATGCCAGGATGGAGGAAACATGCATGCCAGGATGGGGAACAATGCATGCCAGGATGGTGGAAACATGCATGCCAGGATGGAGGAAACATGCATGCCAGGATGGAGGAAACATGCATGCCAGGATGGGGAAAACATGCATGCCAGGATGGTGAAAACATGCATGCCAGGATGGTGGAAACATACATGCCAGGATGGGGAAAACATGCATGCCAGGATGGTGGAAACATGCATGACAGGATGGGGAACAATGCATGCCAGGATGGTGGAAACATGCATGCCAGGATGGAGGAAACATGCATGCCAGGATGGAGGAAACATGCATGCCAGGATGGAGGAAACATGCATGCCAGGATGGGGAAAACATGCATGCCAGGATGGGGAAAACATGCATGCCAGGATGGAGGAAACATGCATGCCAGGATGGGGAAAACATACATGCCAGGATGGGGAAAGCATAGATGCCAGGATGGTGGAAACATGCATGCCAGAATGGAGGAAACATGCATGCCAGGATGGGGAAAACATACATGCCAGGATGGGGAAAACATACATGCCAGAATGGGGAAAGCATAGATGCCAGGATGGAGGAAACATGCATGCCAGGACGGAGGAAACATGCATGCCAGGATGGGGAACAATGCATGCCAGGATGGTGGAAACATGCATGCCAGGATGGGGAAAACATACATGCCAGGATGGGGAAACATGCATGCCAGGATGGAGGAACATGCATGCCAGGATGAAGGAAACATGCATGCCAGGATGAAGGAAACATGCATGCCAGGATGGGGAACAATGCATGCCAGGATGGTGGAAACATGCATGACAGGATGGAGGAAACATGCCTGCCAGGATGGAGGAAACATGCATGCCACGATGGGGAAAACATGCATGCCAGGATGAGGAAAACATGCATGCCAGGATGGAGGAAACATACATGCCAGAATGGAGGAAACATGCATGCCAGGATGGGGATAACATACATGCCAGGATGGGGAAAACATACATGCCAGGATGGGGAAAGCATAGATGCCAGGATGGTGGAAACATGCATGCCAGGATGGAGGAAACATACATGCCAGGATGGGGAAAACATGCATGCCAGGATGGAGGAAACATGCATGCCAGGATGGAGGAAACATGCATGCCAGGATGGAGGAAACATACATGCCAGGATGGAGGAAACATGCATGCCAGGATGGAGGAAACATGCATGCCAGGATGGAGGAAACATGCATGCCAGGATGGAGGAAACATGCATGCCAGGATGGAGGAAACATGCCTGCCAGGATGGAGGAAACATGCCACGATAGGGTACATTTACCAGGAAAGGAAACATTTACCAGGAAGGGGGACATTTACCTGGATGGGGGTACATTTACCTGGATGGGGGTCAATTAACCAGGATTGGGAACATTTACCAGGATGGAGGACATTTACCAGGAATGGGGTACATGCCGGGATGGGGGAACATTTACAAGGATGGGCAATATGTCAGGATGGGGTACATTTACCAGCATGGGGGAACATGCCAGAATAAGGTACATTTACCTGGATGGAGGACATTTACCAGGATGAGGTATATTTACCAGGATGGGGCCATGATGGGGACAAATATACCTGAATGTAGGAAATATATATCAGGATTGGGGACATGTTTACCAGGAAGTGGCCAGGAAGGGGGACAGAACTACACAATAAAAGGGGAGGGGGTTATGGGATTTCAAGATGTTCAGACTTTGAAATGTAGATGTGGATTACAGGGTGACATCTGATTGCATTCCAGGCTAAAATGTCTGTCTAATATGCTGCAATTTTTACAGAAAGATCAATCCAACTGATGTGTCTGGAAAGGGCAGGGGCTCAGCTCCAATGTGTGGTAAGCATGAGCGTGATGCCCCCTGCTGAAGAGAAGAGAAGACTGCAAAGGTAAGATTAAAATCAACTATTTACATAATAGGATTGTTTGGCACTTTGGAAAAAAATTGGATTTAGGGCTACAGTTCGGGCACTCGGCCTGTAAAAGGTTCGCCATGACTGATCTATACATTAGGCCGTGCTCCCTAATTGAGTTCCAGTTGGGTACATGCATATCGAACAATTGTGGTCACGTTCACGGGTCAGAAACCCCCGAATACTGGGAGGATTCATAAGTCTGCAGTCACAGAGTTTTTACAAACTCTTAGAGAAGCATATTCGAGTTTATATATTCCGCATTGCTTTTAGAAAACACTCCTAGTTATGACACAAATATAGCCACAAATACAATGTTTGATTCCAAAAGAAGGCTGTAGATCTTACCATAAAATTTTAACCTAGAAAAACACAGAAAGGTGGAGTGGCAGGAAACTGACAATAGTAATGATCCTCCCTGGGTCCAATGACAGCTTTCAACTGCTGCTCCAGTCTCTGTATTTTGACTGCAGCCATGACTTTAAGAATGAAATACGCATCACAGCTTCAACCAATCACTGAGTTCAGCAGCTCTGCTGATGTTGATGGAACAAGCCTCTGAATTCAGCGATTGGCTGCAGTGTTAACGCACGCTGTAATTGTTATATCACTGCTACAGACAAAATACAGAGGCCGGAGCGAAGGCAGGAAACCAATGATAGACCCAGGTAGGGAAAGTACTTTTGATTGTTCCCCACTGCTCATCCAGTCTCTGTGTTTTGGTTCAGCTGTGACATCACAACTACAGACGGCATCACCATTACTACCAATCACTGAGCTTGGGGGCTTGTTCCATTAACATCTGCAAAGCCACTAAGCTCAGTGATTGGACACAACTGTGATTGACTGTAGTCATGACTAGAGTTGAGCGCGGTTCGTGGTTCGTGGTTCTCCAGTTCTAGGCTCGAGTGATTTTGGGGCATGTTCTAGATCGAACTAGAACTCGAGCTTTTTGCAAAAGCTCGATAGTTCTAGAAACGTTCGAGAACGGTTCTAGCAGCCAAAAAACAGCTAAATCATAGCTTGGTTTCTGCTGTAATAGTGTAAGTCACTCTGTGAATCAAACTATTATCACATTTCAGTGTATAGTGTGCGTGAACAGCGCCTTCAGATCACTGCTGTTTCTATAATGGCGATCGCCATTTTTTTTTTTTTTTTTCTTGTCTTCCTTCCCTAAGCGCGCGCGTCTTGTGGGGCGGGCCAGCATGTCAGCCAATCACAGACACACACACAGCTAAGTGGACTTTGAGCCAGAGAAGCAACGGCATGTGTGATAGGATCTGCATGTCACATGTCCCTGCATTATAAAACCGGACATTTTCTTCACGGACGCCATTATCTGCCTTCTGCGTCCTTGGTGTCACACATCACTGTCGCAGCTCCGTCTTGAGTCCTATCGCTGATACAGCTGTATGCGCTGCATACACAGCGTTAGACAGCATAGGGAGAGCACTTTATAGCAGTCCTTTTAAGGGCTCAAACCGGCAGGGTCAGAGTTAAGGTGACAGGTCCTGAAAACAGCGCCAGCGTCTGTGCAGCCAAGGTCAGGGATTTCCTCCCTGCATTTCACCATTAGGAGGGAATAGAAAGGCAGGCTTCCATTCCTCTACCCAGAGCACCACAATCCTGCCACTGTACCCTCTTGTCCTCTGCACACTCCAACTCATAACTAAGCCATTATACTAGCAAACACTCAGTGTACCTAGTGGCATCCTATCTGTGGCTATTGGACTTTGCTATAGTCCCACTAGTGCAAAGACATTTGCAGAGCACGTCTGCCTGCATTGCACACTACAACTAATTATAACTAAGCCATTATACTAGCACACACTCAGTGTACCTAGTGGCATCCTATACGTGGCTATTGGACTTTGCTATAGTCCCACTAGTGCCAAGACATTTGCAGAGCGCATCTGCCTGCGTTGCACACTCCAACTAATTATAACTAAGCCATTATACTAGCACACACTCAGTGTACCTAGTGGCATCCTATACGTGGCTATTGGACTTTGCTATAGTCCCACTAGTGCCAAGACATTTGCAGAGCGCATCTGCCTGCGTTGCACACTCCAACTAATTATAACTAAGCCATTATACTAGCAAACACTTAGTGTACCTAGTGGCATCCTATACGTGGCTATTGGACTTTGCTATAGTCCCACTAGTGCCAAGACATTTGCAGAGCGCATCTGCCTGCGTTGCACACTCCAACTAATTATAACTAAGCCATTATACTAGCACACACTCAGTGTACCTAGTGGCATCCTATACGTGGCTATTGGACTTTGCTATAGTCCCACTAGTGCCAAGACATTTGCAGAGCGCATCTGCCTGCGTTGCACACTCCAACTAATTATAACTAAGCCATTATACTAGCACACACTCAGTGTACCTAGTGGCATCCTATACGTGGCTATTGGACTTTGCTATAGTCCCACTAGTGCCAAGACATTTGCAGAGCGCATCTGCCTGCGTTGCACACTCCAACTAATTATAACTAAGCCATTATACTAGCACACACTCAGTGTACCTAGTGGCATCCTATACGTGGCTATTGGACTTTGCTATAGTCCCACTAGTGCCAAGACATTTGCAGAGCGCATCTGCCTGCGTTGCACACTCCAACTAATTATAACTAAGCCATTATACTAGCACACACTCAGTGTACCTAGTGGCATCCTATACGTGGCTATTGGACTTTGCTATAGTCCCACTAGTGCCAAGACATTTGCAGAGCGCATCTGCCTGCGTTGCACACTCCAACTAATTATAACTAAGCCATTATACTAGCAAACACTTAGTGTACCTAGTGGCATCCTATACGTGGCTATTGGACTTTGCTATAGTCCCACTAGTGCCAAGACATTTGCAGAGCGCATCTGCCTGCGTTGCACACTCCAACTAATTATAACTAAGCCATTATACTAGCACACACTCAGTGTACCTAGTGGCATCCTATACGTGGCTATTGGACTTTGCTATAGTCCCACTAGTGCCAAGACATTTGCAGAGCGCATCTGCCTGCGTTGCACACTCCAACTAATTATAACTAAGCCATTATACTAGCAAACACTTAGTGTACCTAGTGGCATCCTATACGTGGCTATTGGACTTTGCTATAGTCCCACTAGTGCCAAGACATTTGCAGAGCGCATCTGCCTGCGTTGCACACTCCAACTAATTATAACTAAGCCATTATACTAGCAAACACTCAGTGTACCTAGTGGCATCCTATACGTGGCTATTGGACTTTGCTTTAGTCCCACTAGTGCCAAGACATTTGCAGCACGTCTGCCTGCGTTGCACACTCCAACTAATTATAACTAAGTTACATTGTCAGGGATATTTATTCTTTATTATTCTGCTGTTAATAAAGCTAGACCACCACTGCAATCTTCACCACCTCTCAATTTTTACTACCACATTTTCAGTCCACAATCTTGTCGCAATCAACATGAGTGGCAAAATGACAGATGCTGGTGGAAAGGGGAAGAGGCGTGGTGGAAAAGGCAAAAAAGGTTTTGTCAGTGGGGAAGGTGGCAAAGCTCCATTATCATCTGCTGCAGATAGACCATCTACTAGCAAAAGTAAGATGTCTACTACTTATTGTGGACAATCCGATGTGCTCCCTTTTTTACGGACACGAACAAGAGGAACAAAGGTAGATGATGGGCAAAAAAGGAAAATGCTTGAATGGATCTCAAGTGGTCCAACAAGTGCCCTCTCAGCCACTTCAAGTACCGCATCCAAAAAACACCAGTCCTCTGAGTTGTCATCCCAATCACACTTGATTTCTCCCAGCTCTGAAGTCTCCATCAGCCCTGCACAGTATGGTGGAACTGAGATGGCTGAGTCTGCAGAGCTGTTCAGTCACACTATAGCCTGGGAATCAGAGGTCTGCTCCCAAGCTACAGTGAGTACAGAACAGGAAATGGTCTGCAGTGATGCCCAGAACCTTTGTGACTCTGATTCAGGCCGTGAGGACCAAGTTTCTGAGCATAATGTTGACCCTTTGTCACAAACTGTAACACCTGTGGTTATAGACAATGAGGAACATACTGATGAAGATGAGACGCAGATACCCGATTGGGATGACAACTTAAATATTCGGTCAGGGCAAGAAGAGGCTCGGTCTGAGGGGGAGGGGAGTGCAAACACAACAATTGATGATGACGTTCTAGATCCCACCTACTGTCAACCCCCAGTCAGGCACTCGAGGAGGTCAACAGAGGCGGTGGAGGAGGATGCAACCGACGACGAAGTTACCTTGCGCCTTCCTGGACAGAGTCGGAGCACTGGTAGCACGTCTACAACTGCATCCTCAGCCACCACTCTGCCTATGAGCATTATTCGGGGTGGATCAACAGGTCGCATGGCCTCTAAGCCTTGCCTAGCCTGGTCCTTTTTTCACATCGAAAAAGATCGCCCAACTCATGTGATATGTAACATTTGTCATGATTCTGTTAGTAGAGGTCAAAACCTCAGCAGTTTGACAACTTCTTCCATGAATCGTCACATGACTAAATATCATAAGTCCCGGTGGGAAGCTCACCGTGCTGCAATGCGGCCTAGCGGAGCGAACCATCCACCGCCCGCCCCTTCCAGTGCATCCGCGCGCTCTTCATCTTCTCGGACTGTGGGGACAGCTGTCACACCTGTTTTTCCACGCAAAACTTCCACCACTGTAACCGCAACAGGCAGTTTGCTTGTAAGGTCGTCAGTTGGTTTGGAAGGGGAAACAAGTGAGTGTGTACAGCTCTCTCAGACATCGATAGCACCAACGTTGGATGAAGGCAACATCATGTCTCCGCCTGCACTTTCCTCACAAACCTGCATTTTTCCAGGGACACCCTACTCAACACCGTCTACACACAGCAGCCAGATCTCTGTCCCTCAGATGTGGTCAAATAAAAGGCCACTTCCTCCGACCCATGACAAAGCTAAGAGGTTGACTCTATCCCTCTGTAAGCTGTTGGCTACCGAAATGCTGCCTTTCCGCCTAGTGGACACACAGGATTTTAGAGACCTTATGTCTGTCGCTGTGCCCCAGTACCAGATGCCTAGTCGCCACTACTTCTCTAAGAAAGGTGTGCCCGCGCTACACCAGCATGTCGCACACAACATCACCGCTTCCTTGAGAAACTCTGTGTGTGAACGGGTGCATTTCACCACCGATACTTGGACCAGTAAGCATGGACAGGGACGTTACATGTTGCTGACTGGGCACTGGGTAACTATGGTGATAGATGGTGAAGGGTCTGCTGCACAAGTCTTGCCGTCCCCACGACTTGTGTGTCAATCCTCTGTCTGTCCAAGTTCCGCCACAGCTTCTGCATCCTCCACCTCATCTGGGTCCTCCACCTCCGCCCCAAGCCTGCCTGGTCAGGCCACCAGCGTTCTCACTGCGCAGAAGGAATCACGCACGCCTCATTACTATGCTGGCAGCAGAGCGCAACGGCATCAGGCGGTCTTTAGCTTGACATGTCTTGGTAATAAGAGTCACACAGCTGAGGAGTTGTGGTCAGCTCTGCGGTCCGAGTTTAATAAATGGTTGTCTCCACTCAACCTGCAGCCTGGTAAGGCCGTGTGCGACAATGCTGCAAACCTGGGTGCGGCCCTTCGCCTGGGCAAGGTGACACACGTACCTTGTATGGCTCACGTGTTGAACCTTGTCGTGCAGCAATTTTTAACACACTATCCCGGCCTAGATGGCCTTCTGAACAGGGCACGAAAACTGTCTGCTCACTTCCGCCGTTCAAGCGCCGCAGCTGAGCGACTTGCATCGCTCCAGAAGTCTTTCGGCCTGCCGGTTCATCGCCTGAAATGCGATGTGGCGACACGCTGGAATTCAACTCTCCACATGTTACAGCGACTGTGGCAGCACCGCAGAGCCCTGGTGCAATACGTCATGACGTATAGCCTGGGCCAACGAGATGCAGAGGTGGGGCAGATCACCCTGATGGAGTGGTCTCAGATCAAGGACCTATGCACCCTTCTGCACAGTTTCGACATGGCGACGAATATGTTTAGCGCTGACAATGCCATTATCAGCATGATGATTCCAGTCATTTACATGCTGGAGCACACGCTAAACACTATTCGGAGTCAGGGGGTGGGACAACATGAAGGGGAGGAACTACAGGAGGATTCATATGCGCAAGGGACAACAACATCACCAAGGTCCAGACGTTCATCATCACCAACGCAGCAGGCATGGGACCAAGGGGGACAGGGATCGACAAGGGCGCATAGTAGCAGGCGAAATGTTGAGCAAGGTGCAGGAGAACATGAAGAAATGGAGGACGAACTGTCCATGGACATGGAAGACTCAGCGGATGAGGGAGACCTTGGTCAAATTTCAGTTGAAAGAGGTTGGGGTCAGATGTCAGAGGAAGAAAGAACGGGTAGCACCTCTATGCCACAAACACAGCATGGACTTGGTCCGCATGGCTGCGCAAGACACATGAGTGCCTTTTTGTTGCACTACCTCCAACATGACAGTCGTATTGTCAAAATTAGAAGTGATGATGACTACTGGATTGCCACACTATTAGATCCCCGGTACAAGTCCAAATTTTGTGACATAATTCCAGCCATAGAAAGGGACGCACGTATGCAGGAGTATCAGCAGAAGCTGTTACTAGATCTTAGCTCGGCTTTTCCACCAAACAACCGTGCAGGTGCAGGGAGTGAATCTCCCAGTTGTAACTTGACAAACATGGGACGGTCTCGTCATCTTCAACAGTCTACCCGTACCAGTAGGACCGTATCTGGTGCCGGTAACAGCAATTTTATGGAATCTTTTCATAATTTTTTTAGACCCTCTTTTGCAAGGCCACCAGAGACAACAAGTCTGACACATAGTCAACGGCTGGAGAGGATGATACAGGAGTATCTCCAAATGAACATCGATGCCATGACTGTGCAACTGGAGCCTTGCTCCTTTTGGGCTTCAAACCTAGAAAAATGGCCAGAGCTCGCAACTTACGCCTTGGAGATTTTGTCGTGTCCAGCTGCCAGCGTTGTCTCTGAACGTGTATTCAGTGCTGCTGGGTGTGTGCTGACAGATAAGCGCACGCGTCTGTCCAGTGACAATGTGGACAGACTGACGTTCATCAAAATGAACAAGTCATGGATCCAGAAGGAATTTACTACCCCTGTGTCATCCTGGGGAGAGTAAATGCTTGTTGATTTGGAATGTGCTTGATGCAAATCAAAACATCCTGTTTGCAACTAGGGCACAAGTGCTGCCACTGAATGGGTGGGTGTGTGGGGCCCAATTTTTGGAAAAAAAGGGAGACTCCGCTTGGAGTAACCCTTGCTTACATTGTTTTTAAAAGAAGCCAAGATGAACAGAGCTGGGATCAGGAAAGACTTTGCTACCTACCCCGGTGTCATCCTGGGGACGGATAAGAATGACGTATTTTTGAATGTGCTTGATGCAAATCTAGCTGTGAAGTGTACAACTAGGGCACAACTGCTGCCACTGAAGGGGTGGGTGTGTGTGGGGCCCAATTTTTGGAAAAAAGGGAGACTCCGCTTGGAGTAACCCTTGCTTACATTGTTTTTAAAAGAAGCCAAGATGAACAGAGCTGGGATCAGGAAAGACTTTGCTACCTACCCCGGTGTCATCCTGGGGACGGATAAGAATGGCGTATTTTTGAATGTGCTTGATGCAAATGTAGCTGTGAAGTGTACAACTAGGGCACAACTGCTGCCACTGAAGGGGTGGGTGTGTGTGGGGCCCAATTTTTGGAAAAAAGGGAGACTCCGCTTGGAGTAACCCTTGCTTACATTGTTTTTAAAAGAAGCCAAGATGAACAAGTCATGGGTCAGCAAAGACTTTGCTACCTACCCCGGTGTCATCCTGGGGATGGATAAGAATGGCGTATTTTTGAATGTGCTTGATGCAAATGTAGCTGTGAAGTGTACAACTAGGGCACAACTGCTGCCACTGAAGGGGTGGGTGTGTGTGGGGCCCAATTTTTGGAAAAAAGGGAGACTCCGCTTGGAGTAACCCTTGCTTGATGTGTTTTTAAAAGAAGCCAAGATGAACAGAGCTGGGATCAGGAAAGACTTTGCTACCTACCCCGGTGTCATCCTGGGGACGGATAAGAATGACGTATTTTTGAATGTGCTTGATGCAAATCTAGCTGTGAAGTGTACAACTGGGGCACAACTGCTGCCACTGAATGGGTGGGTGTGTAGGGCCCAATTTTTGGAAAAAAAGGGAGACTCCGCTTGGAGTAACCCTTGCTTGATGTGTTTTTAAAAGAAGCCAAGATGAACAGAGCTGGGATCAGGAAAGACTTTGCTACCTACCCCGGTGTCATCCTGGGGACGGATAAGAATGGCGTATTTTTGAATGTGCTTGATGCAAATGTAGCTGTGAAGTTTACAACTAGGGCACAACTGCTGCCACTGAAGGGGTGGGTGTGTGTGGGGCCCAATTTTTGGAAAAAAGGGAGACTCCGCTTGGAGTAACCCTTGCTTACATTGTTTTTAAAAGAAGCCAAGATGAACAAGTCATGGGTCAGCAAAGACTTTGCTACCTACCCCGGTGTCATCCTGGGGATGGATAAGAATGGCGTATTTTTGAATGTGCTTGATGCAAATGTAGCTGTGAAGTGTACAACTAGGGCACAACTGCTGCCACTGAAGGGGTGGGTGTGTGTGGGGCCCAATTTTTGGAAAAAAGGGAGACTCCGCTTGGAGTAACCCTTGCTTGATGTGTTTTTAAAAGAAGCCAAGATGAACAGAGCTGGGATCAGGAAAGACTTTGCTACCTACCCCGGTGTCATCCTGGGGACGGATAAGAATGACGTATTTTTGAATGTGCTTGATGCAAATCTAGCTGTGAAGTGTACAACTGGGGCACAACTGCTGCCACTGAATGGGTGGGTGTGTGGGGCCCAATTTTTGGAAAAAAAGGGAGACTCCGCTTGGAGTAACCCTTGCTTGATGTGTTTTTAAAAGAAGCCAAGATGAACAGAGCTGGGATCAGGAAAGACTTTGCTACCTACCCCGGTGTCATCCTGGGGACGGATAAGAATGGCGTATTTTTGAATGTGCTTGATGCAAATGTAGCTGTGAAGTGTACAACTAGGGCACAACTGCTGCCACTGAAGGGGTGGGTGTGTGTGGGGCCCAATTTTTGGAAAAAAGGGAGACTCCGCTTGGAGTAACCCTTGCTTACATTGTTTTTAAAAGAAGCCAAGATGAACAAGTCATGGGTCAGCAAAGACTTTGCTACCTACCCCGGTGTCATCCTGGGGATGGATAAGAATGGCGTATTTTTGAATGTGCTTGATGCAAATGTAGCTGTGAAGTGTACAACTAGGGCACAACTGCTGCCACTGAAGGGGTGGGTGTGTGTGGGGCCCAATTTTTGGAAAAAAGGGAGACTCCGCTTGGAGTAACCCTTGCTTGATGTGTTTTTAAAAGAAGCCAAGATGAACAGAGCTGGGATCAGGAAAGACTTTGCTACCTACCCCGGTGTCATCCTGGGGACGGATAAGAATGACGTATTTTTGAATGTGCTTGATGCAAATCTAGCTGTGAAGTGTACAACTAGGGCACAACTGCTGCCACTGAAGGGGTGGGTGTGTGTGGGGCCCAATTTTTGGAAAAAAGGGAGACTCCGCTTGGAGTAACCCTTGCTTACATTGTTTTTAAAAGAAGCCAAGATGAACAGAGCTGGGATCAGGAAAGACTTTGCTACCTACCCCGGTGTCATCCTGGGGACGGATAAGAATGGCGTATTTTTGAATGTGCTTGATGCAAATGTAGCTGTGAAGTGTACAACTAGGGCACAACTGCTGCCACTGAAGGGGTGGGTGTGTGTGGGGCCCAATTTTTGGAAAAAAGGGAGACTCCGCTTGGAGTAACCCTTGATTGCTGTGTTTTTTATAAATGATCCAAGCTGCACAGAGCTGGGATCAGGAAAGACTTAGCTACCTACCCTGGTGTCATCCTGGGGACGGTTAATTATGGCGTATTTTTGAATGTGCTTGATGCAAATCTAGCTGTGAAGTGTGCAACTGGGGCACAAGTGCTACCACTGAAGGGGTGGGTGTGTGTGTGGCCCAATTTTTGGAAAAAAGGGAGACTCCGCTTGGAGTCACCTTGCGGTGTTTTACATGATTTTAGAAGGGCGTGCCATGCCTATATCTGTGTGTCCTCCTCTTTTTCCTTGTCCAGCTGTTTTGTTTTCGCATGAGTATATGTCCTTGTCACTTTCCAATGTGTTTGAGTTGTTTGTCACCTTTAGGACACCTTTGAGGGTGTTTTCTAGGTGTTTTTCTGTGTTTGTGATTGCCTGCCATTGTTTCCTATGCAGTTCGAGTTCGGTTCGTCGAACGTTCGACGAACCGAACTCGAACGGGAGGTCCGTTCGGCGAACCAACCTCGAGCCGAACCGCGACCGGTTCGCTCATCTCTAGTCATGACATCATCACTGTGGTCAAAACACAGATGGGAGTAGCTATGGAAAGTCGGCGCTGGACAAAGGGAGTGTGATACCTATCTGGCTTTATTATTTTAGATTAATGCATATATTTGGTAAGCTTTTTAATGAAAGTGAAAAATCTCTTTAAAAGGGAACCAATCCTCAGGATTTTCCTATATAACCTAAAGCCAGTGCTATACTGGCACTATCATGCTGAGTCTATATATACCTTTAGTTGTCAGCTAGTGTCGCGGGCGGGGAGGGCGCTGCGCTCACCCACTGCTCGGGTCCGGCTGCTGCTGCTCGCTCGTTCGGTGGCTCGAGCGGTGGGCCGGATCCCGGGGACTCGAGCGGCGCTCCTCGCCCGTGAGTGAAAGGGGTGGTTTGGTTTGGGGATATTGTCCGTGACGCCACCCACGGTTTGTGGTGAGGTTGTGACACCACCACTGCTCTGTACGGGGATCCCGGGAGCGTTGACAGGGAGCAGCTGAGATGTTTTCTCCCCTCCGTTGGTAGGGGGGTTTTGGTGGTCCCGGGGCCCGGTGGTGAAGGTAGGTTGCGGGGCCTGGCCGGGTGCAGGGTCGCGGGGCAGCGCAGTGCCAGACGGCATGGTGGTACTTACTCAGCCAGTAACGCACACGGAGTCTCTGGTAAAACAAACGGCTGGATGGACGAGTCCCACAGACGGCTGCGGCGGTCACTCCCGGTAGGTTGGCGGTAACTGTCTCTCCCTGCACCGGTGATCTGTTCTCGGCCCCAATGGCTTCCCACTGATAGCCAACATACCGCTGGGGAGCGGGCTAAGGGAGCCCTTCCTTTACCCGCAGGCTCTGGCCCTTGGAGCTCTAGCTCTGGCGGTAGCTTTATCTCCTTAACGGTTTGGACGGTTGCCTTCAGTCGGGTCTTTACTGCTGAGAAACCCCGGAGGTTCCAGTTGCTGACAGATTTGACTGGTTTTACGGCGACTCCTAGCCTGGTCAGGGTCCATAGGCCCTGCCGGATGGTGCTGGCTTCTCTTTGCTCCCCGGTTCGGTACCGGCGGGCCACCGCCCATCCCCGGTCCTCACGGTTGTGCGTCAATCGGCCTCTCCTGCAGACGGTCACCACCATCTGCCAACCTTGCTGTCAGGTGCCCGGGCCACGTACCCAGACACGGCCAGTCAGTTCCTCCACTACTACTTCCTCACTCTACAACTCCTAAAACTGCTCTGTCTTCAGGACTGTGAACTCCTCGGTGGGTGGAGCCAACCGCCTGGCTCCGCCCCACTGGTGTGGACAACAGCCCCTGGAGGGGGGCAACAAGGATTTGTGTCTGACCTAGATGTTCCTAAGCGGGGTGTAGGGTGTGTTGTTGCAGTACCTGTGACGTCCTGGCTTGTCCAGGGTGCCTCACTAGGATGTATAGGTTTTGAAACACAAGCAAGAAAAGCTTGTAAAATGAACAGTTTTGTGATTGGCAGCAACTGTGGATCAGCTGATAGCAGGGGTGGGTATTTATAGTGATTCCTGCCCCCCTAGCTGCCTATCCTCCCCTATTATTTATGCTAATTCTATCATAGAAGATTGTGGCTATAAATCATGGTGGCTAGAAGGAACTTGCTGACGTCATACCCATGTGAACAGAAGGGGAGGTGCCTCACCCAACAGAAAAATAATGTTGCTTCCTGGTATCAGCTATGTTGGCTTAGACCCTGCCTCTTCTGGTCACATGGGTATGACGTCAGCAGGGTCCTTCTAGCCACCATGATTTATAGCCACAGCCATTAGTAAAACACTTCTATAATGGAATTAGCATAAATAATAGATAAGGGGTGCATGGACAAGCAGGGGGCGGGAATCCCTATCAAAACCCATCCCAGCTATCAGCTGATCGGCAGCTGCTGCCATCAAAAATTGTTACTTTTACAAACTTTACTTGCCTGTGGTTGAAAACCTAAACATCCTAGCTGACAACTAAAGGTATGTATAGAATCAGCATGACTGTGCCAATATAGCAGCAGCTTTAGGTTATATATGAAAATCCTGATGACTAGTGCACTTTAACACTAGAACTACTGGACTTGTGACACCTAATAGAACTACATAGTGCGAAGTAGTCAAAATGACTACCTCAGTAGTTCTAGTGTTAAAGAGGACTTATCACCAGGTCAAAAGTGGCAAGCTTTAGAACTTATTTTATTCCCTCTCTTCCCTGTAGTATTTTCATTTTTTAAAATTATTTTGGAATCCACTATACAGTTCCAAATATCTGGACCTTTTTATTTAGTGCATAAATTTTATAGTTTTTACCAAAGGGGAGTTGTTCAGCAGATTCTTAGGGAGTGTGCTCTGCATTATTTATTTATTTTCCTAAATAATATAGCACCATTAATTCCCCAACATTTTCCAGACATCATCATCACTGTCCCCATCGGACTCATAATCTACATTCCCTATCAGTCTGTCTTTGGAGTGTGGAAGGAAATGCTCAGGAGGTAATAGGAATAAAATAAGCTCAAATTCTGGAAAACATTTGACCTGGAAATAGTCTAGCACAAATACAACAGAAAATCCACTTAGTGCCGCAATGGCCCACACTTATTAACATAGTGACAGTGTACCGCCCTGAGAGGGGCCCGGCCGCTTCCTCTGCTTGCTCGAGCTGAGCCACTCGAGGTCCGGGCTCGGGTTGTCGGTGGCACGAGCGCCTCCGGACCGGGGGCCACGTCACTCTTGTTAAGGGGTGGGAGTAGGCGGTGGGAGGATGGTGGTCATGTAACGGGTCGTGACGCCACCCACGGGTCGTGGTGACGGGAGAAACACCAAGTAATGGTGGGCTCGTCCGGGATCGGTGTTGCAGCCGCAGCCGAGATGTTAGCCCCTCCGTGGGTAGGGTCGGTGTGTCCCGGGGCCCGGTGGGGGACTGTGAGGGTTGGTGGTTGTTGTAGTTGGGGTGCAGGGCGCCGTGCCGCGGTGTAGTGTGTCGTGCCTGGATGGCACTGGTATACTCACGATTAATGCACACTGATTCACTGGTAAACCAAAGTTCGGTAGTGGTTGGTCCCCGCGGCCGGCTGCTGATGTCCCCTGTGGGTTTGATGGTGGCTCCTTTTCCCGTGCACCTCTGGATGTTCGTGTTGCGGCCCCCCTTGCCTAAGCAGTGGGAGCCCACTCCCCGGTGCTGAGCTGCCGGAGGAGCCCTCGGTTGCCCGCAGGCGCTGGCCCGTCAGGTGTTTGGCCCTTGGCGGTGGCGCTCATCTGGTCTCGTTGGGCTTTTGCCTTCTTTCGGTTCTTTGGTTGTGGATGAACAACTGAGGTCCGGCCAGCAATCAGTCAATTTGCCTATACTCAGTGGCTTCTAAGCTAGGACGGGGTCTGAGTACCCTTCTTCTGTATGGTGCTCCGGTACACGTTTTGGCTCCCCGGTTCGGGACCAGCGGGCTCCAACCCAAGCCCGGTCCGTTTAGTTCCGCCGGTTGCTGTACCGGTACTCCTGCAGATTGCCACCACCGCCTGCCTGCCTGACGTTTTCCAAGGGGCCTAAGCTCCAACCTGGGTCCCTGACAGTCTCTCTCCTCTTTCACCTCCTGTCACCGTCAACTGTCAACTCCTTCTCTAAACTGTTCTGCTTGAGCTTCCTGCCCCAAAACAGTAGTCTCCTCGGTGGGCGTGTCTTTCCACCTGACTCCACCCACCTGGTGTGCTCTACTTGCCCTGGGGGAGGCATCAGGTCTCCCTATCGGGTGACGTGTGTGACCTCACAGGGGTTGGGGGTGTGTGTGTATGTGTATGTGGCTGATGTAATTACCTGTGACCCCTGGGGTCCAGGGCGTCACAACAGCATGTGCGGAAGTGGGTTAACATACAGTGCTGGCCAAAAGTATTGGCACCTCTGCAATTCTGTCAGATAATTCTCAGTTTCTTCCTGAAAATGATTGCAATCACAAATTCTTTGGTATTGTTATCTTCATTTAATTTGTCTTCAATGGAAAAAAATTTAAAAAAAATTGTCATAAAGCCAAATTGGATATATTTCCACACCAAACATAAAAAAGGGGGTGGACAAAAGTATTGGCACTGTTTGAAAAATCATGTGATGCTTCTCTAATTTGTGTAATTAACAGCACCTGTAACTTACCTGTGGCACCTAACAGGTGTTGGCAATAACTAAATCCCACTTGCAGCCAGTTGACATGGATTAAAGTTGACTCAACCTCTGTCTTGTGTCATTGTGTGTACCACATTGAGCATGGAGAAAAGAAAGAAGACCAAAGAACTGTCTGAGGACTTGAGAATCCAAATTGTGAGGAAGCATGAGCAATCTCAAGGCTACAAGTCCATCTTCAAAGACCTGAAAGTTCCTGTGTCTACGGTGCGCAGTGTCATCAAGAAGTTTAAAGCCCATGGCACTGTGGCTAATCTCCCTAGATGTAGAAGGAAAAGAAAAATTGACGAGCGATTTCAACGCAACATTGTGCAGATGGTGGATAAAGAACCTCGACTAACATCCAAACAAGTTCAAGCTGCCCTGCAGTCCGAGGGAACAACAGTGTCAACCCGTACTATCCGTCGGCGTCTGAATGAAAAGGGACTGCATGGTAGGATACCCAGGAAGACCCCACTTCTTAATCCGAGACATAAAAAAGCCAGGCTGGAGTTTGCCAAAACTTACCTTCTTTGGTCAGATGAGACAAAAGTAGAGCTTTTTAGGAAAAGCTATAAACATAGAGTTTATAGGAAAAAAAAAAGAGGCATTCAAAGAAAAGAACACGGTCCCTACAGTCAAACATGGCAGAGGTTCCCTGATGTTTTGGGGTTGCTTTGCTGCCTCTGGCACTGGACTGCTTGACCGTGTGCATGGCATTATGAAGTCTGAAGACTACCAACAAATTTTGCAGCATAATGTAGGGCCCAGTGTGAGAAAGCTGGGTCTCCCTCAGAGGTCATGCGTCTTCCAGCAGGACAATGACCCAAAACACACTTCAAAAAGCACTAGAAAATGGTTTGAGAGAAAGCACTGGAGACTACTAAAGTGGCCAGCAATGAGTCCAGACCTGAATCCCATAGAACACCTGTGGAGAGATCTTAAAATGGCAGTTTGGAGAAGGCACCCTTTAAATCTCAGGGACCTGGAGCAGTTTGCCAAAGAAGAATGGTCTAAAATTCCAGGAGAGCATTGTAAGCAACTCATTGATGGTTACCGGAAGCGGTTGTTCGCAGTTATTTTGGCTAAAGGTTGTGCAACCAAGTATTAGGCTAAGGGTGCCAATACTTTTGTCTGGCCCATTTTTGTAGTGTTGTGTGAAACTATCAATGATTTGATTTTTGTTTCATTCTCTTTTGTGTTTTTTCATTGCAAGCAAAATAAATGAAGATAACAATACCAAAGAATTTGTGACTGCAATCATTTTCAAGAAGAAACTGAGTATTATCTGACAGACTTGCAGGGGTGCCAATACTTCTGGCCAGCACTGTAGAAGACCAGACTGCTATTCTGTAAGTCATAAAACTCTAAAGCTGGTGTCACACATAACGACGACGACAACAACGTCGCTGCTACGTCACCATTTTCTGTGACGTTGCAGCGACGTCCCGTCGCTGTCGCTGTGTGTGACATCCAGCAACGACCTGGCCCCTGCTGTGAGGTCGCCGGTCGTTGCTGAATGTCCAGCTTCATTTTTTGGTCGTCACTCTCCCGCTGTGACACACACATCGCTGTGTGTGACAGCGAGAGAGCGACGAAATGAAGCGATCAGGAGCCGGCACTGGCAGCTGCGGTAAGCTGTAACCAGCGTAAACATCGGGTAACCAAGGGAAGACCTTTCCCTGGTTACCCGATGTTTACGCTGGTTACCAGCCTCCGCTCTTGCTGCCAGCGCCGGCTCCTGCACTGTGACATGTGGCTGCAGTATGCATCGGGTAATTAACCCGATGCATACTGTAGCAAGGAGAGCAAGGAGCCAGCGCTAAGCAGTGCGCGCGGCTCCCTGCTCTCTGAACTGTGACATGTAGCTGCAGCACACATCGGGTTAATTAACCCGATGTGTGCTGCAGGAGAGCAAGGAGCCAGCGCTAAGCGCGGCTCCCTGCTCTCTGAACTGTGACATGTAGCTGCAGCACACATCGTGTTAATTAACCCGATGTGTGCTGCAGGAGAGCAAGGAGCCAGCGCTAAGCGCGGCTCCCTGCTCTCTGAACATGTAGCACAGCGACCTTATGATCGCTGCTTCTGCTGTGTTTGACAGCTAAGCAGCGATCATAACAGCGACTTACAAGGTCGCTGTTACGTCACCTAAAATGGTGACGTAACAGCGACGTCGTTGTCGCTGTCGTTTAGTGTGACACCAGCTTAAGTCTTTTTCTCGGAGTCAGGCATTACTTGAGATGCATCTAAAGGGCACATCTATGATGGTTCAAGATCAAGTGACAATTGCTATGTTCCAAAGATTAAACAATGGAAGTCTGTACAAAAGTAAAGTGTTTGTTAACCAGCATTTCAGGTACTGACCCTTTTTATGGGGGCAACATCTTACAATGAATTATTGTCATGTTACTTTGCACTTCATAAATCTTAGATATAATATGATATACACAGAAATCTGTTCTGTACATGTCTGTGCAGAGCATAACTGGGTAAATCTTTGCAGTGACAGCCATTATTTGCAGGACAACACAACAATCATTATGCTGTTGTCCTCCAGCTGTGACTATTGTGCCGTGTGATTGTTCTCGGCAGCGGTCTGTCAGCACTGCTATGATCTACGGGCTCAGTGATAATATCCTCATCTCAATGACCAGAAAACAAAAGCAGGAAGGGAATGATTTACTAGCATTGGCTTGGCAACTCCGTACAGAAAAATATAGCGGATGGTAAAGGGCAAACGGTCTACACCAGGGGTCTCAAACTCGGCTGGGTGTATGGGCCGCACAGAGGAAAACAATAATTTGGGGGGGCCGCATTCTTTGCAGGACAAAGTGACATTTTTATTGGTACCATATATAATATATATTTTATTTTTTTTACACACCTTTGGATCACTGATTTTGAACATTTTCACTTGTTCATTATAGCAAACGTGCACATTCTTTGTTTAAATATAGACATTTTTTTTTTTTTACATTTTATTCCTTTCTTGTAATTAATAGTGTTAGAATTAGCACTATATAGAAATTTTGACCAACATCTTTTAGTAATGTTCCCCATATTGTTGTAACGTGCTCATCCTTGTACCCAATCCTAGTCCCCATCCCACAGTAATGTGCTCATCCTTGTCCCCATTTTGTAGTAATGTGTTCATCCTTGTCCCCAATCTATAGTAATGTGTCTATCCTCGTCCCCCATCTTATAGTAATGTTCCCCATCCTTGTCCCCTTGTAGCAATGTCCCCATCCTATAGTACTGTCCCCATTCTATAGTAATGTGCCCATCCTTTAGTAATGTGCCAACCTTGTCCCCATCCTATAGTAATATCCCCAGCATTATCCCTATTCTATAGTAATTAGTGTTGAGCGGACCCAAACTGTAAAAATCGGAATCCGCGCGGTTTCAGCGTCACATACAAGGGTCCGGATTCCGGATCAGATCCGGACTTCTTTTCCAACCCGCGACGGATCCGCCGGACCAGGATTATTAGAGGTCCGCTCAACTCTAATAGTAATGTTTCCCATCCTTGTCCCCTTGTAGTAATGTCCCTATCCTACAGTAATGTGCCCACCTTCTCCCCATCCTGTAGTAATGTCCCCATCCTATAGTACTGTGCCCATCCTTGTCCCCATCCTATAGTAATGTCCCCAGCCTTGTCCCCATTCTATAGTCATGTGCCCATCCTAGTCCCTATCCTATAGTAATGTCCCCATCCAATAGTATTGTGCCCATCCTTGTAATGTCCCAATCCTATAGTAATGTCCCCAGCCTTATCCCCATCTCATAGTAATGTGCGCACTTTGTCCCCATCCTGTAGTAATGGATCAGCAGCTCCCCTCACCTTCCACAGACGCCAGAGTGAAGCTGAGGGGAGTGGTCTGCGGCCCCAGATCCACAGTGATTGGAGAGATCGGTCACAAGGCCGGTCTCACCAATCAGAGCTGGGGGCGGGTGAAACTGAGGTCACCCAGCTCCAGCCAAATGATCAGTGCTACAGCACTGGCTGAAACATTACAGTGGCTGTGATTGGCTGAGCGGCGTTCGTCAGCCAATCACAGCCTCCGTAGGTCCGGGGAGGAGACACCACCCCTCCTGAGGTCCCCTCCTCCCCGAATCTAAGGTATTTGCAACGATCGCAGCCACCGGGGCTGCAATTTCGCCATGACGTATTGGGTACGTCATGTGTCCTTAAGTACCAGGGAGCCATAACTTAACCAGTACGTCTTAGGTCACTAAGGGGTTAACGTACAACACACACACACACACACACACACAAACCATTCTTCTCACCTGTCCCGCGCTCCCTCCGCTGCCTCATCTCTGCTTCGTGCGGCCCCCAGGCCCGTGCCACTGTTCACTATCGCGACAGGTACAGTGTCACTGTCAGTGATTTATGTGAGATGATTGTATTGCCGGTGCGAGAGCGCAGCGCCAACAACACATTCATTGACATAAAGTGCAGACAGTGGCTGCGGCCCCTGCACCTGCCGCGATAGTGAACAGGGGCATGGGCCTGGGGGCCGCACGAACTAGCCTGAGGGGCCGCATGCGGCCTGCGGGACACGTGTTTGAGACCCCTGGTCTACACTGTGGGTTGAGCTGCTGTTTAAGCATTGTGTCAGTAATTTAGTAGGTATGACAGTAATGATTAGTAATGATACAGGTGTACAAAATTTGGGTTTATGACAATTGTTTCAAATCCAATGACTGATTCTTATATTTTCTAGTTTAAAAAAAAAAAATCCAGTTCTATTTTCAACCATCACGTATACCGTATTTTTCACTTTATAAGACGCACCTGATTATAAGACGCACCCTCAAATTGGGTGAAGGAATAGAGAATTTTTTAATAAATGGGGTCTGTCTTATAATGCCAGTGTCCGTCTAACAAATAATATAGGGTATATGTCCCTCATAGCCCCCTCATCCTAAAATTAGCCCCCTTAATCTGGATATGGCCACCTTATATTGAACACGTCCCCCAGTGATGCCACATTTCCCCTATGGCTGGCACACATCCTCTATGGCTGGCACACGGCCCCTGTGGCTGGCAGACAGGCCCACTCTGGCTGGCAGACAGGCCCACTGTGGCAGGCAGACAGGCCCACTGTGGCTGGCACACAGGCCCACTGTGGCAGGCACACAGGCTGGCCCACTGTGGCAGGCACACATCACCCTCTGTTACATATCGCCCCCTTGTTGCTGCTTTTAGTAAAATAAACTGTTTCCTTACCTTCTGCAGCGCTGTCCTGTCTTGTGTGTCCCTCCTCGGGGTTGAGCTCCTCCTGTCTCCTGCACTTCCTACTTCCTGGTTCTAGTGCAGGTCATGTATCTCTGCGTGCCTAATCACAGCAGCAGGAGGGAGACCGGGCAGACGCTGGAGGAGGTGAGTAAAGAGTTTATTATTTTACTATGGGCAGCAGCATGGGAGGCCATATCTAACACAGGGGGAGGGGGGATCCTGTGCGATCAAAGGTAAGCACAGGCAGATATATGCCCCCGTGCCCCAGCCCATCAGCGCGATGCAGTTTCAGCACCACTCTTCTGATAGACAGCGGCTGTGCATGTTATATGAGCGGGAGCAGGAGATAAAACGCTGCCGCTCCCAGCTTTCCCTGTTTCCAGCAGCCCCCAGCATCGCTGCAGAGCTGCCCACACCTCCACTGGGCTCTGTATATATATACACCCCCCCTCCCATATATTCGGATTATAAGATGCACCCCCTACTTTCCCCCAAAATTTGGGGGAACAAAAGTGCGTCTCATAGAGCGAAAAATACGGTAGATTTTGAACAAAGCGCACGTAAAATTACATACAAGTGAAATGAACAAGAAAAATCTTTATTGTAGCCAAAAATGTGCACAATATTATATAAAAAATGTATTGAACATTTATTCTGCAACTTTATTGCAAATTAGTTATTGAGCCTTTCCCTTTTCTCTTCAAAGCTTCTCTTGATCCCTTTTCTCTTATGGAAGTCCTGAGGATCTTCTCTATGAATCATCCAGCAGTAGTCCCCCCCATCATGTTCACATTCCATCTACCTTGGTATCATAGTTTCATCTCTTTGATATCCTGAAGAAATCTTTCTCCTTGCTCTTCGCTAACAGCACCAAGGTTTTCCAGGAAAGTAGTCCAAATGCGAAATTTTGTATCTTTGTTACCTAGAAATTTCTTCACAATTTCGTTAAAAGAATCCCAAGCCGTTTTATCAACAGCTTTCATTTTTGTTTAGAATACTTCGTTCTCCATGAGTTTACAGCATCCGGCCTACAAAAATGCCTTCCTTCAGATTTGCTTTATGGTGGATGAGACGAATTGGACGTCTAAGAACTGTACCATAAGTAAGGCGTTACTTTTCAAAGGTACTTTGCAAAAGCCAGGAAGGCATGGAAGATGCCAGTACCACAGACCTCTGGGACCCTGTCCCCATTCCTCGTGCTCTCCAGGCATCCTTTTTCTCCCTCTATCTTCCATGCCTTCCTGGCTTTTGGTACCTTTGGTACAGTCCTTAGACGTCCAATTCGTCTCATCCACCATTCTATTATATGCAAGACCTTGACAAAGGCCGAATTAGGCCGACACGTTGCCTTTGCTCTATTTTTGGTAGTGGTGTTTCTTTTTCCTTTTTGCAAATAGTCTACTAATAAAACACATTTTGCATTACCTCTCATGTCCAATTGAGTGCTTGGGATTTATCATACTGTCTATAGTTATTTTTTTCCCTTAAGCACCTCCCTCTTAAAGGCAGTAGAGCCCAGCTTTACCCTTGTATTCTGATAGACAAAGCATGTAAAACACGGTAAAAATGCGGCTAAACCGCTAGAAAAACGCATGCGTATTTCCTGCGTTTTTGTGGCCAAAACCAAATTTGACAATGACAAATTCTGCCAGAGGATGAGTTCATTTCTGCAAGGTACTGGACGCAATGTGGGCACATGGCCTAAAAAGGTGTGGGTGGATTGCCTGTTAGCCACACGTCTTCTGATCAGATCAGCCAATATGTGTGGAGATCACTGCGGGCTTGGGAGGGAGGTGACCTAAGCATCCATTTGTTTCTAATCAATCTAATCACACCAAAATCATCCAGCAAAGGTTACGCAAAGGGGTCAAAGTATGGTGCAAAAAAAGCCTATGGTGTCAGTGTTTGTGAAAAAACTGTACGTGATGGAAATTTTTTTGCAATATTTTTGTTCAGCAACTGAAGTATATAAAATTCACCTAACTTTTAAAACTAGGTTACCTTTGCAGACCTGTGAATTATTTATAAGACTTTAGTGTCAAAAATGATTTATACTAAATATGTGACTTTGAAAATGTGAGAGACACTGTTTTGGTTAAGCCTAATATTAGAACTATTCTAAAGAGGTTATCAATAGGTAATGAATATTGCAAAATGTGGAGAGGTCTTGCTTGTAATGGATAACATCACTAAACTATGGTGCAGATAGATGGGTGGGAGAAGTACAGAAGCAGCATAACCTTGTGAAGTCTTCAAGCTTCTGGTGCTCGGATCTTCAGTTCTGGTCATTGTCAGGATTAATGACATTTTTTTAAGAACCTAGCTTTTACATTACATCTACTCTTGTGTTTTACTGAATGCTGTTTCAGGGTACCATCGTCATGCAGATTACTGTGACTTGACACATACTTTGATGTTTCTATCAGTTAAAGTTATGTAATAATATATTGACAAGTGTTCCCTATAAAAAGATTCTCTTTTACAGGATTTCTCTTCATTCAAGGGAAATCTGCTAGACTCCTTGGGCTCTCCCTTAGATATCAAGCAAAGCACTCATGTGACCTTCTGCCTAATCACAAGGTGAAAATTGTGTCGCTATGTAACTCCTTCAAACCAAAGCCTATTTTCACCTTCCTGGCCAATTTTTGAAATTCTGACCATTGTCTCTTTATGTGCCGTACGATTCTGAATCACTTGGGTGAGTGTTGCAGGTAGATACAAGATCCGTTTCCATTTAAATGAGCAGCTGGTTTATTCAATCCTCGTAAACAATGCAGTATAACAAACTCAAAAACAATATAGAAAAAAAAAAAAAATTTCCAGCGTCTCCAGGAGATAAAATTATAGTTGCTTTATTGAAAGTATAAAATCTTCTTACCATAGAATAAAACGACATTTAGAGGCTTGTAGAGGGGAGCACTTTCCTATGCGTTTCACCCCAAAGGGGCTTAATCATGGATAAAGTGCTCCCCTCTACAAGCCTCTATATGTCGTTTTATTCTATGGTAAGAAGATTTTACACTTTCAATAAAGCAACTATTATTTTATCTCCTGGAGATGCTGGAAAAAAATTTATTTTTATTTGGTCATTTTTTTTAATAAGGATTGTATGAGATACTTTGTCAAATGCTTTGCTAAAGTCAAGATATACTATATCTACTGCATTTCGCTGATCCACCCAGTCAGTGATTTTGTCACAGAAGGAAATTAAGTTAGTTTGACATGACTTATTAGTTACAAACATTCAGGGTGTTTCACAGAATTTTATAACATTGGGATGGAAGTCAAAAATAAAAAAATCTTTCCACAAATGTTTTCGCCCCAAATTTTTAAATTTTACTAGGAATAATAGGAGAAAATGGATGTATTTTGGATTAACCAAGCTGTACTGAATTTTTCATATACAATAAGGAAAAACAGGAAGTTAAAATATGTATCCGTTAATATCTTACTCTTTCAATCAGCTGCAAAAAAAGATCTGCAAAATCCCCATAAATTGCAAATCAAATAAATCATATAAACACAATCAATTTGTGCTCAATTCTAATAAATATAACAGACTGTAGGTTAAATTTATAGTATAAACTATATATTACAACACTTGAGTATACAAACATTAAAACAGTCAGTAATGAAAGTAAAATTCATACAATTATGCGCCAATTAAAATACTCATATGGTTGCTTCCCAAGGTAATCTAACTGCAAAGTGGCGGGCTGCATATCTTAAAGTGCGCGGGCACTACCATGCTTGGGTGCTTGGTACTCGTAATTAGTGATGAACGGGCACTACCATGCTTGGGTGCTTGGTACTCGTAATTAGTGATGAGCGGGCACTACCATTCTCGGGTGCTCGGTAGTCGTAATGAGCAGTTGGATGCTCGGATGGACGAGACTCGAGTAGAATGGAAGTTGATGGGGAACTCCTGGGAAAAATGCTTGAGTTCACCATCGACTTCCATTATACTCAGGATCTCGACTTACACCCGTCCGAGCATTCAACTGTTCTTTATGAGTACCAAGCACCCAGCACCCAAGTATGGTAGTGGTAGATCATCACTAATTATAATCTGTTCCAAAAGCAATTACCAGTCTTGCTGCACTCCTGCTTCCAATGGTGGAACAAATTGGAAGATTTTCGGTCATATGACTGAATGTATGAATAAGTGAAAAAATATATTTATATTTGTAAATTAAAATATGATTAATTATACAACGTGTTTCAGCTCAAATGTTTTATCCTTCTTCAGGTATAATTGAGAGGAAAAAAAGATGCTCCCTGGCTGGTGGTGTTCGCTCACTCTCGTCCATGAGAAGAAAGCCATATTGCTTTTTAAAACATGTTGGATTGAGCCAAAGTTGCCACCTGCACATATACTGAGACAATACACACCACCTGACAGAGAACATAGAGGAGTGCAATCACTGCAGACTTTTGTCCCAAACCTGCACAACCCCTATAATTACTGCTGCACACTTCTCTCTATGCCTTCCTAGAAGTGATCTTTATAAATGAGTGGAAGAAAGGAAGAACCAGGAAGCTGAAACAGTTGTGTTCACCAATTATATGGAAATTAACCCCTTTACAACCAAGAACATTGTTGTACAGCCGGTCTTTGTCTTAACCCCTTAAGGACGAAGCCAGTTTTGTACTTAATGCCCAGGCCATTTTTTGTAATTTTGACCAGTGTCCCTTTATAAGGCTATAACTCTGGAACGCTTCAATGGATCCCGGTGATTCTGAGATTGTTTTTTCGTGACATATTGGACTTCATGTTAGAGGTAAATTTAGGATGATATTTTTTTTTTTTATTTGTGAAAAAATCTGAAATTTGACAAAAAAATTTAAAATTTTGCAATTTTCAAACTTTTAATTTTTATGCCCATAAACCAGAGAGTTATGTCACACAAAATAGTTAATAAATAACATTTCCCACTTGTCTACTTTACATCAGCGCAATTTTTGAAACAAAATTTTTTGGGGTTAGGAAGTTAGAAGGGTTCAAAGTTCATCAGCAATTTCCCATTTTTTCAACAAAATTTACAAAACCATTTTTTTAGGGACAACATCACATTTGAAGTGACTTTGAGAGGCCTAGGTGACAGAAAATACCCAAAAGTGACCCCATTCTAAAATCTGCACCCCTCAAGGTACTCAAAGCCACATCAAAGAAGTTTATTAACCCTTCAGGTGCCTCACAGGAACTAAAGTAATGTGGAATGAAAAAAAAAAAAAAATTAACATTTTACCTAAAAATGTTGCTTTAGCACTAATTTTCTTACTTTTTCAAGAGGTAACACCAAAAATTGGACCTCACACTTTGTTACCCACTTTCTTATGAGCGCGGTGATACCCCACATGTGGTCAGAAACCTTTGTTTGGGCAAATGGGAGAGCTTGGAACGAAAGGAGCAATATTTGAATTTGTGAAAGCAAATTTGGCAGAAACAGATTGCGGGCACCATGTTGCATTTACAGGTCCCCTAAGGTACCTAAACAGCAGAAACCCCCCTCAAGTGACCCCATTTTGGAAACTAGACCCCTTAAGGCTTCTATCTAGGGGTATAGTGAGCATTTTGGACTAATAGGTACTTCACAGAATTTGATAACATTAGGTTGTCATATTGAAAATTTTCATTTTTTTAGCAAAAATGTTGCTTTAGCACTAATTTTCTTACTTTTTCAAGAGGTAGCTCCAAAAATTGGACCTCACACTTTGTTACCCACTTTCTTATGAGCGCGGTGATACCCCACATGTGGTCAGAAACCTTTGTTTGGGCAAATGGGAGAGCTTGGAACGAAAGGAGCAATATTTGAATTTGTGAAAGCAAATTTGGCAGAAACAGATTGCGGGCACCATGTTGCATTTACAGGTCCCCTAAGGTACCTAAACAGCAGAAACCCCCCTCAAGTGACCCCATTTTGGAAACTAGACCCCTTAAGGCTTCTATCTAGGGGTATAGTGAGCATTTTGGACTAATAGGTACTTCACAGAATTTGATAACATTAGGTTGTCATATTGAAAATTTTCATTTTTTTAGCAAAAATGTTGCTTTAGCACTAATTTTCTTACTTTTTCAAGAGGTAGCTCCAAAAATTGGACCTCACACTTTGTTACCCACTTTCTTATGAGCGCGGTGATACCCCACATGTGGTCAGAAACCTTTGTTTGGGCAAATGGGAGAGCTTGGAACGAAAGGAGCAATATTTGAATTTGTGAAAGCAAATTTGGCAGAAACAGATTGCGGGCACCATGTTGCATTTACAGGTCCCCTAAGGTACCTAAACAGCAGAAACCCCCCTCAAGTGACCCCATTTTGGAAACTAGACCCCTTAAGGCTTCTATCTAGGGGTATAGTGAGCATTTTGGACTAATAGGTACTTCACAGAATTTGATAACATTAGGTTGTCATATTGAAAATTTTCATTTTTTTAGCAAAAATGTTGCTTTAGCACTAATTTTCTTACTTTTTCAAGAGGTAGCTCCAAAAATTGGACCTCACACTTTGTTACCCACTTTCTTATGAGCGCGGTGATACCCCACATGTGGTCAGAAACCTTTGTTTGGGCAAATGGGAGAGCTTGGAACGAAAGGAGCAATATTTGAATTTGTGAAAGCAAATTTGGCAGAAACAGATTGCGGGCACCATGTTGCATTTACAGGTCCCCTAAGGTACCTAAACAGCAGAAACCCCCCTCAAGTGACCCCATTTTGGAAACTAGACCCCTTAAGGCTTCTATCTAGGGGTATAGTGAGCATTTTGGACTAATAGGTACTTCACAGAATTTGATAACATTAGGTTGTCATATTGAAAATTTTCATTTTTTTAGCAAAAATGTTGCTTCAGCATCAATTTTCTCCCTTTTTCAAGAGGTAGCTCCAAAAATTGGACCTCACACTTTGTTACCCACTTTCTTATGAGCGCGGTGATACCCCACATATGGTCAGAAACCTCTGTACAGGCAAATGGGAGAGCTTGGAACGAAAGGAGCAATATTCGAATTTTGGAAAGCAAATTTGGCTCTATCTGGAATAGGCTCTGAAAATATTCAATATGGTACAAGAACAACAGAAACCCCACATAAATTTCTTTTTTGAAAATTATACCCTGTAATGTATTTATCTAGGGAGGTAATGAGCAGTTTGCCACCACCATTTTGTATGTAGTTGATGCAGCACACGCATGTGCCTATAAGAGTTGGTGCACCATTTGGTCTTCACTCTTCAGGGTAAAATTCCAGGAGCTGGTTAGAAGCTACAGAGACATGGAGCTAACAAACACGAAAATCTTTCCAGGAATTATTACTCACAAAGGGCAGCATGCCCCAAAAATCACATTTGTCGATTATAAAACTTGGTCGAGCTAACAAAACCGTTATCTTGCAATTGGGTATTTTGTAGCAAAAAGAATAGACTTTACTGGAGTGAAGGGCAAAATGTGGAGGAATTAAGTAGCCACTGTGTGGCAAATCTGAGTCTGTTCCAAAGATGAAAGATCACCAGCAGGGCGAGAAGCTTTATTTTTCAAACAAACTAGTCGTACAACGTCTTCCTAGCTCCATCAATCCCTATATGAGGGACGAATGTGCCAAGTGACGTGGTACACCATAACAGGCTCCTACCCGCCAAGGTAGGAGCCGCTATGTGCACAAAACGACCAATATCCTGCAGGTTTCTCAAAATTATGTCCTGTACAGGAGGTTCGGCAAGAACCATGCAGTAAAGCTCATAGGGGATGAATATGGAACAGCCACATTGTTAGAGATCCTCCAATAAAATTATCGTGCCCGTATCACCAAGATAAATAAGTAATAAAAATTCAAAGAAAAGTTTTGTGTAGCAAGACTTAGTCGTAAAAACCATCAAACTAAGATAAATGGTAAAATAATATGCTTGTGAGTGATCAAGTCCTGGAAAGTTGTCAAATGGTCAGACTTTTCAAGAACGTTAGTGGGGTCCACATTCTGGAGTATGCAGACGTGGGCATGTAGACAAGGATTTGTCTGAATAATAGTTTGATATGGGATGATTGTGGCCTGGAATTATTTGTGAAATGGGGTAAAATGTGTTTTATTGATGAAAATAGTAATAATAATTTTTACTTGACACAAAATAAAAAGAATCTTTACATAAGTTATTACACAATTATGGGGAAAGTGATGCCAATTCAATAATGGGTGGCAGTATGGAAGATTTCAAAGCAGGGGGTGACACAGAGGCCTGGTTGAGAGGGGCACGTGGGGCAGTAGTAGCGAGAATCGCTCCTCCTACCTTGCTTTCCACAAACTCTGCATCTTTTTTGAGGACGATTGTTTGTGGTAGTGGGAGGGATTAGGCTAATAAAATGGCGCTCAGACAGTCTGCGCACATCCTCCGACTCGAAGGCTTCCTCCGGTGCCTCCGAGTCAAAAAGGAGACGCGAGACAATTGTCTCCTGATATTGGAGGAAGGCAAGTGGTCCTTGCGCTTTTTTGTATAGCACAAAACTGTTATATGTGGCAATTTGGATTAGGTAGATTGCTACCTTCTTATACCAGGCCCTTGTCTTCCGCTTGACCAGATAAGGTTGAAGCACCTGGTCGGACAGATCTACACCTCCCATATACTTGTTATAATCTGTCACACAGAGCGGCTTCTGTTTGTCCCTGGTGGTGCCCCTGTCTCTAACCGTCACAGTGGTGTCCGCATGCAGGGTGGTGAGCATGAAAACATCCTTTCGGTCTTTCCATTTCACGGCAAGAAGATGGTCACTTGCCAGTGAGCAGGACGCACCCTTCTCCAGACGTCTGGACACCAACTGTGACGGTAGACCAACTCTATTTTTACGGATTGTGCCACAGGCCCCTGTGTTTGCAGCATGGAGGGCTTTATAAAGGGGGACACTGGTGTAATAATTATCTGTGTACACATGGTATCCTTGCTGTAAAAATGGGGTCATTAGCTCCCAGACAATTTTGCCTGGGATGCCAATTGTCTGGGGGCAGTTTGGGGGATTTATTTGGCGGTCCCTACCTTCATATATAAAAAAGGTACAGGTGTAACCAGTTGTGCTTTCACACATTTTATAAAGTTTAATACCATATCTGGCACGCTTGGAGGGAAGGAATTGGCGGAATGACAGACGGCCCTTGTAACTCATAAGGGACTCGTCTACAGATACATTTTTGTCAGGGGTATACGAATTTAGGAAGGAATCTTTTAGAAGGTTTATTAGGGGTCTCAATTTATAAAGGCGGTCGTAGTTTGGGTCTGTTCTTGGGGGGGCTTGGTCATTATTACTAAAGTGGAGGAAACGTAAACGGGTCTCGTATCGGGATCGGGACATTATGGCTGCAAACACAGGGGTGACGTGAACACATTTAGTCGCCCAGTACGAGCGCAGAGTGGGTTTTTTAACTAAACCCATGTTGAGGGTAAGGCCTAAGAATTTTTTTATTTCTGGGACGGTTGTGGGGATCCAGGAGCGGGAATGGAAGGATGTGGGGTTTTGGGAACTATATTGTTGGGCGTACAAATTAGTTTGTTGGACAATAAGGTCTAGAACGTTTTCGCTTATAAAGATTTGGAAAAAATCAAAGGGGGCAAAATTGTTTACGTCTACTTTAATTCCAGGGGTTACTATGAAAGGGGGAATTTGGGGGGCAAATATCACGTTGGGATTCCACAGTGCAGGTGGGACTGCAGTACTTGGGCCTGCCGCTGAACCTTCGGGAGTGACGACGCCTGTCGCTGAAGCTCCAGCAGTGACGACGCCTGTCGCTGAAGCTCCAGCAGTGACGACGCCTGTCGCTGAAGCTCCAGCAGTGACGACGCCTGCCGCTGAAGCTCCAGCAGTGACGACCGACTCCGCTACCATCGGGTTGTGGGATCCCGTGGAGGAAGCCGAGTCATCACTATCTGAAAATCCCTCAAATTCAGAGGCTGACTCCGTATCTGTGCCTGAACTGCTGGCGGCAAGCAGCGTGTATACCTGCTCGGCAGTGAATGATCTGCGAGCCATTACTTTATTTTTTTTAAGTTTTTTTTTTTTACTCTGAACCTAACCCTGATCCTAACCCTAACCCTGATCCTAACCCTAACCCTGATCCTAACCCTGATCAAAGAAAAAAAAGAAAAAAAAAATCTAACCTAAGGGGGTGATGAGGATAGTGGGGTGAGGATAATTGGGGTGAGGATATTAGGGGTGAGGATATTTGAATGATTTTATAATAAAATGCTTTTTTTTTGTTTGACAAGAAGCAGCAGCAATTGTAGTCTCTCTCTCTCTTCTCTCCCAGATCAACTACAAGGGAGAGAAGAGAGAGGCAGACCCAAATGCTGCCATTTCTGTAAATATTTTGGGTATTTGATCACTGTGATAGGATCTACCACAGTGATCAAATGCCAGGAACCAATGAAATTGAAATGAAATGGTTGCTATGTAGAGGAGGCAGATTAGGACGTGGGCACACTGCACATGCGCGCGCCATTTTGGAGACAGAGAGAAGAAGAGGGGGGGCCGCGGGGGACCTGTAATTTTATTGAGGTACCGGGGGAAACCGGAGGGGACCGTGGGAGCACACTTCTGTCCCATCTGACATGTTTGATCACGTCGGATGGGACAGAAGAAGATGATTTCAGCGGGCGCATGTATTGTATGCGCCCGCTATTTGACAACCTGGAGGGGACCGGTGGGGACATTGATGGGACTGCTGGACCGGGGAAGGAACGGGGAGGACCGGGGAGGACTTTATCTTACATCTGACGTGTTTTGATCACGTCAGATGTGAGATTTCTTGTGAGTGACATTTCTCGGCGGCCGCATACAGCTTGCGGTCGCCATTTTGGACGCCGAACACGTGGAGGCGGGCGGGGAGGGGGACCGGGAGTTACCGTGGGGGACTGTGCCAGCACCGGGGGACCGGAGGGGATCTGGGGAAAACATTTTTCTCCCATCTGACATGTTTGATCATGTCAGATGTGAGAAAAAACATTTTTCACCAACGATTTCATTTTCTTATAGGTGATCGTTGTTACACTGTGTATAACGGCGATCACATGTCTGGGGAACGGAAAAACCGGCCCGAATCATAATCTCCAGGGTCTCAGCTACCCCCGGTAGCTGAAGCCCCGGAGATTTTGCACCTCTGGGGGGCGCTATTTACATTTTTCTGACCGCCGTTTTAAAACGGCAGAAAGGATTAAGTACCCTTTTTTGCTGCCGTTTTAAAACGTAATGCAGTCGTAATGGGGTTAAACCACAAGGGATAGTGAAACCCCCAATGTGTGTGTATAAGCATCTGCAGCTTTCCAGCGTCAGTTTTCTACTTTTCTAAGTACTCCACCACAAATGAGACTGGCCTGCTCATTCTATACTGTATGCGTGAGCTAGAAGTCTCATTTACATTCAAAGCCTATAAGCCTCATTCTGATGCTCCATACACTTGCAAAAGTCACTTCTGGGTCACTCAGAGCGCAATGTGACTGTCACGGATGCATCACGGGTGACAGACAGTCATATGTGGTTTCCGGCAATAGAGGGTCACAGCATTTGCACATAATGCTCCCTGACTTTCTATTGTTCCTGCTGTTAGTGTTCATTGTTATAGGTAGCTTTCCTGCTGGATTTTCAAGTCTCCCTCTTTTGAACCCAGCAGGAAATCGCCTTCCACACAGCTTCTTATCAGTATTTTCATGGTGCTTAAATATTTCCTTCTTTCCTGGTGCTGGTGATATTATTCAGTTCATTCTAGCTCTGGTTGCAAGCAGGTTGCTTGTTGTCATTTGTAGTATTGTTGGTAAAGCTTTGCTGATCTCCTGCCTCCGTCATCTGTGGATAAACAGTTCATATTTTTCCCCGTATATGTCTGTCTTTAGCGTTTAGTGGGGTTGACGAGGAGCTCATCCCACCCATTCTCGATTTAGAGTCCAGCACTAGGCATACCTAGGGTCAGACATCTGGCTCGGCGCATAGGTGTGGAACCTAGGGTGGTGAGGGACCAGCAGTAGGTTTGATCAGCAGTTACATTCTCCCCCTTCCCTAGACGCAGGGGTCTCCTTCCTTTTTGCTGCTCACTTAGTACTTCCCTGCATCTAGCATGACAGTGACCTGGAGAGGCTGCAGAGAGGGTGACATTACTGAAATGAGGAGAAAGGTGTTAGACACTGAAGAGCGCAGTGGTAAGTGTGGATATTAACACACTCACTCTACATTACATACACACACACACACACACACACACACTAAACCCCTTCACCCCAAAGCCTGTTTTCACCTTCTTGACCAGGCCATTTTATTTTCAATTCTGACCAGTTTCAATATATGTGGTATTAACTCTAGAACGCTTAACGGATCCCAGTGATTCTGAGGTAGTTTTTTTTCATGACATATTGTACTTCATGATAGTGGTAAAGTTTGATTGATATATATTTATTTATTTATTTTTTAAAATAAATATGAAAATCCTATACATTTGACAAAAAATGTGAAAACTTTTAATTTTTATACCTTTAACCCCTTCAGCCCCCGGGCACTTTCCGTTTTTGCGTTTTTGTTTTTTGCTCCCCTTCTTCCGAGAGGCGTAACTTTTTTATTTTTCCATCAATCTTGCCATATGAGGGCTTGTTTTTTGCGGGAAGAGTTGTACTTTTAAATGAAACCATAAGGTTATAGTGTACTGGAAAACAGCAAAAAAAATTCCAAATGCGGAAAAATTGCAAAAAAAGTGGGATTGTACAATAGTTTTTGGGATATTTTATTCACCGTGTTCACTATATGGTAAAACTGATGTGTGGGTATGATGCCTCAGGTCGGTGCGAGTTTATAGACACCAAACATGTATAGGTTTACTTGTATCTAAGGGGTTAAAAAAAATTCACAAGCTTGTCCGAAAAACGTGGCGCACGTTTTGCGCCATTTTCCAAAACCCGTAGCGTTCTCATTTTTCAGGATCTGAGGCTCAGTGATGGCTTATTTTTTGCGTCTCGACCTGACGTTCTTAACGGTACCATTTTTGCACAGATGCTACGTTTTGATCGCCTGTTATTGCATTTTGCGCAAAATTTGCGGCGACCAAAAAACGTAATTTTGGCGTTTATAATTTTTTTGCCGCTACGCCGTTTACTTATCAGATTCATTGATTTTATATTTTGATAGATCGGGCATTTCTGAACGTGGCGATACCAAATGTGTGTATTTTTTATTTTTTTAACCCTTTAATTTTCAATGGGGTGAAAGGGGGGTGATTTGAACTTTTAGGTTTTTTTATTGTTTTTTAATTTTTTAAAACTTTTTTTTTACTTTTTTTTTTATTTTACTAGTCCCCCTAGGGGGCTATTGCGATCAGCAATCCGATCGCTCTGCACTATCTGCAGATCTCAGCTACAGAGCTGAGAACTGCAGATTTGCTGCTTCACTTTCAATGCCGGCTGTATTCCGGCATTGAGAGGAAGTGACTCATGTTAGCCACAGGCGTCATCACATGACCCTGTGCTACCATGGCAACTGCCGAAAGTCACGTGATCATGTCACGTGACTTCCGGCGGGGGCGGGGTAAGTCACTGTCATGGCGGCGCCCATATACATATCGCTGCCAAGACTTTGGCAGCGAAATGTAAGGGGTTAATGGCCGCGGGTGGAAGCGATTCCACCCGTGGCTAGCAGGCACACATATCAGCTGTTGATAACAGCTGATATGTGCGCGTCTCGCCGCCGCCGACCGGTGGCAGGGGGCGGGGCTTACCGGCACACGATCCATGACGTATTCAGTACGTCATGGGTCGTTAAGGGGTTAAACCAAATAGTTCTACTAAACAATATTTAATATTTTCCACAAGTCTACTTTACACCAGCACTATTTTTGAAATTTTATTTTCTTAGGAAGATAGAAAAGGTTAAAAGTTTAACATTGTCTAATTTTTCCACCAATATTTACAACACCAAAGTTATTTTTTCGGACTTTTGAGGGGCCTATGTGAGAGAAAATGCACAAAAGTGACATTTTAAAAACTGCACATCTCAAACTGCTCAAAAATCCCCTTTCAATAAGTTTAGTTTATTTAAACTTTAGGTGCATCACAGGAATTAAAGTAACGTAGAAGGTAAAATGAAAATGTGAGTTTTTCCCACAAAAATACTGCTTTAGCCCCAAATTTTGCATTTTCACAAGGGTAACAGAAGAAAGTGGACCACTCAATTTGTTGTGCAATTTCTGCCACATATAACAATGTGATGGAAAGCTATTGTTTGTGAGCACATCAGGGCTTGGAAAGGAAAGAGCAACATTAGAGTTTTGGAGTGCAAAATTGTCTGACATAGAAAGCGGATGCAGAGTTTGTGTGCCCGCATAATCGCCATGATGTACCTAGTCACTGGACAGGAACCTCTATCTGACCATAACATAAAGGCAACTCATATGTCAGGACGGGGGTAAAGCATTATAAATGTTAGTAATAGGCTAATTTTTGACACTGTAGGCGTTTTTTGTTGCTCAAGAGGAAGCATTGTCTAGCTCAAACTCCCTGCTTAGCCAACTGGAAATGCAAGGACGAAACATTGACTACTATGTCAAATCCATCATTAAGTAGCTTTTTTACCAAGTCTCTAAGCAGATCAAACTTCTAAAATATTTCTTGAACCATATTTTTTTTGGTGAAATTATTTACTGTAGAGAAAACGTAACAGAAGAATTCTGAGATCTCTATAGTACTATAGTATATATAGTATAGTACTATATAGTATAGTAACCAAATTACCTTCAAAGCTTTAAATCTTAATAGATAAAATATTTCAATATCTAAAATGTCACATCTGTAATTGTGGCTCTCTAATATATCATAAGAAGCCCAGAAATACTATATTTTCATGTGTCTCCTGCTTAAAGACTGACCTAATATTTGTTCTTGCCAAAAGGGAACTGTACGTTCGTGTCACTAAATGTGTGCCACAATTGCTCTTGAAACAAATTGCTAAAAGCCATGTCTTCTGTTCATTACTGTATGTAATATTTACAAAAAAAATTGGAATCATCAATTGGCCAGAAAATTCAGATTTTATTACTACTGTAAAACTAACAGAAAATAGATGGCATAGGTCATACTCATGATCGCTAGTACAATGAATAAGTGAAACCTGTGGTTCAATGAATCACAAGACAGGCAATTAGGGAAATGTTCAAATAACGAGTGATTGGTCAATGCAATGTGTCTGGGAAGGCTCATTAAACTATAATTTGGAGCCACAATAACCATTTAAATGCTGCATGTGAACAGTTAACCATTATCTACGCCTCATAAATAAAGAATAATGTCCATGGTGCATCATCTCTGCATTGTCTGAGAACAAACAGCCAGATTGGGGAGATTCATAAGTGATGCTGATGAATCAGCAACAACTATTACTTTAATCCAGAGTAACCTTGAACTGACGCTGACCATGGAGACACAGAAGCCATTGCCTTTATTAATATCTTTATTTCATATGATTTGACAGTGATTGCAAGACATGTACGTATACAAGTTTACGACATTAGTAAATGTACAATATGTACTTCATAAATACCTTGTAAACTTCTACATCAGAGATACTATTACAATATCTTAAAAAAATCAAAAAGGTAAAACCCTTAAAAAAAAAAAGCTAAACTATTTAGTTTGTAATTTGGAAATGCCCCTTACGTGGATTTGCCTGTCTTCCTTTTGTGGCACACTGTTATATACAGTATGTATGAGCAATGTCTGACTAATCATTAGGACCCGTATTACTACAAGATCTGTTAGCGGATTGCTATTTAATCTTCCATTTGAAACAGATTCTGTAACAAAAAAAAAAAATAGATCCATTACAACTGCAAAAAAAAAAAAAAAAGTTGGCTAAATAGTAATCAATTAACAAATCCGTTCTCCATAGACTCCAATGTAAAAAACAAAAAAACAAAACTGGAAGCTGGTAGAAATCAGTTATTTAACAACGGACAAAAAAAAAAAAAAGTTGTGTTTGTACAACTTTTTTCCCAAATGGATCTCAGCAGGATTCGTTTTAACAGATGACTATTTGGCATGTGAATTCAGCCTTACTATATGTCCGAAAGTGGGAACAGTGAAGCCGGTGCTGACTATGTGTGGCTAGCGTGATGTAAGAAACTCGCATTAGCCTCAGGAGAGCAAGTTCCAGCAACGCTGCAACAGCGCCGGCAGCAGAGGGGAGTATAAGCTTTTTTTTTATTTTAACAGGGGAAAATATGAAGTAAGAAGGAGGTGTCCTAATAGTGTAAGGTGAACACTTAGGTTTACTCACATACCATAAAGTAAACCATTCCTTCTTTATACAGTTTACATACAGATTAATATAATATAGCAAAAAAATATCAAACATGGTACCTTACATTCTAACACACTGCCACATTTATCAAAGTGCAGCCACGAAAGATATAAGTTCAACCAGTAGGTCTTCATTTATTGCCTGTTATACATGCAGATCCAATTCATCTGAACCTATTAATACTGTATTTTAATCTCTAAAAGAACCATGGACTTTATAGTCATTCACCTATACACTTCTAGCAGAGAAATACAGAATGCTTAAAACATGTATTAAGGGTTCAGCCACGAGTATAAAATCTGCAACTGCAATATGATTTATATATTAAAAAAAAACAAAAAACAAATCGCATTGCACTAGCACCAATGTTAAAACAATAGGGCAGAGCAAATCTGCTATTTTTTCCCCCTACAAAATTTGGCGTGCGGCGCAGCTCGCAGCAAGTCAATGGGTGCGAGAGAAACTCACGGCACATGGGTGGCACGTGGAACATTATATAAGTGTTTGACCTCTATATGCCATCTAGCTTTACATTTTAATATACAGTGGAACCTCTGTTTACGAGTAACCCGGTTTGCGAGCATTTCGCTATACGAGCAAAGCTTGCTGGAAATTTGTAACTCAGTTTACAAGCAATTTTGCTGTACAAGCAAATACTCACCGCACACCCTTCCGGTTCCGTACTTTCCCCATGCTCTGACCCGCTCTTGCAGTCCACACAAACACATATTATGCTCACCTTACCCTTCGTTCCCTTGGCGACCTCCCGGTTCTTGTGTTCAGCAGTTACAGTATGTGTATCGGGTAACCATTGCAATGATGGAGGAACTTCCGCTGTTAGCGCTTCTCAAAGGCAGCGAGCTGACCAATCAGAGGCAAGTGGCTCATGCCTTTGATGTCATCGCGCTGGCCAATCAGAGGCAAGTGGCTCCAGTGTATGACGTTGATGCTGACAGCGGAAACTCCTGCATCGTCGCGATGGTTACTGCATACACAAACCTGTGGACTACAAAGAACCAGGAGGCCGCCGAGGGAATGGAGGATAAGGGGAGCGTGTGTGTGTGTGTTTATGCAGGTGTGGAATGGAACAATAGGGAACCAGGATGGAACATTGCACAAGTTATGGAACAAATTGTCTGAGTTTCAATTATTTCCTATGGGAAATTTTCCTATGTTAGACAAGTAACTTGGTTTACGAGCACACTCCCAGAACGAATTGTTCTCGTAAACAAAGGTTCCACTGTACTTGCCTTGTTATTGTTTCATCAACTTCAAAAAGGTTGAGTATTGTCTATGTAACATATTTTAAAAAGGGACGGTACATGTGACAAGCCCAGCTCCAGGGCCGGGGGGGTACTCGTTACCGGGCTGGACTAGTCAGGTGATGTAGCAGCGGCGTGGCCCGGGTCTGTGACCCTGGTGGTATCTTTCGATAATAAAGGGATGATGATTGTGATGATGGGCGTTTTGACGCCACCTGTGGTACTGAGGCTATGCGGGCCACCGCTGTGCTGTGTATTCCCCAGGGCAGATGTTGCTGCTGAGGTGATATTGCTCCCCACAAGTAGAGCTTGAGGCTTGGGGATCATGAGAGGGCGCGGGAAGGACATAACGACACTGGGGGTTGCAGTCAAAGTCTTTACTCACAGTACCAGTTCGACAGGTGTACAGTAAGCTGGCAATCACCCACAGTATGCTGGGATCCACCGTGATGGGCTCAATTATGGCCTACAAATGACGCACAACACTAAGTCATTTAAAGGCCATAATTCAGACACTGTGCATCTCACGTATCCGTGTGAGATGCACTTATATATAGTACTGATAGGCCCGCCTGACCTTGGTTTTTGACGTCATTTATAGGTTCAAGTTCAGACACTGCGCATTTCACTCATATGGTGGGCTCCCAGTGCAAGCCTTGAGTGTGCATGTGTTATGCTAAGCAGCTGCCCTCCCCTTTAGTGTTTAGGTGTGAGTGGCTGTTCATCAGCATCTTGCCCCCCCCACGCTTCCAAACAAAAAAAACCCCAAAAACCTGGTGGTCAAAAGCTTTCATTATCTTAAAGTGACAAAAATTGACTTTACTTACCCCAGTAATTAGATGCTCCATCTCCATAGCCACGACAGCACCCACGAGAAAGGGTACACCCACCCCGAAGGACAGGAATCCTACAGCTTTTAAAAGGTGGAGCCTCTCTGTACGCTTCAGTGGTTTACAGAGCATGAGAGGACTTCCTGTTTCGTTAGTATAACACATACTTGAATACATATTTATGAAAAGATAACACTACTTCCGACATATGCATAGCTGGCATAGATGCCACTCCCATATCCAATTTTTCTTTGAGCGACACCCGTGGACAAAAAAACAAAAACAAAAAAAAGCCACCCTAATGACAAAAGGCCCAACACCAAAATAGGTAAGAAGAGAAATAAGGGAGGGAAAATAGAGGGTGCTGTCATGGCTCTGGAACATCTAGCTACCGGTAGTAAAATTGATTTTTTCTTTGTCCACGACAGCACGCAGTAGCACCTTTCTCCCAAAGGAAAGATCTTTAGCACCAAGATCCAAGCGTTAGTGCTTAAAAAAAGTAGATGGAGAAGACCATGTGGCAGCTTTACAGATCTGCTCCAGAGAGGCATTAGCTTTCTTAGCCCAAGAGGTGGAAAGTGCCCTGGTGGAGTGAGCCCTTAAGCCAAAGGTAGGATCTTGATCCCCTGCTCTGTATGCCAGAGAGATCCCTGCTTTGACCCATCTGGCTAAGGACCCCTTGGACGCCGTCTGGCCTCTACCGGGACCCTGAAAAAGAACAAAGGTTGGTAGTTTTTCTGAAATCCTTGGTCGCCTCTAGGTTTTGTAACAGTCATCTTCTAACATCCAGGGTGTTAAACTCCCTCTCCTTATCATTCCTGGGGTTATTATAAAAGGAAGTGAGCACTATCTCTCTATCTCTTGGGACCGGTGAAAGCGAGCACTACCTCTCTATCTCTTGGGACCGGAGAAAGCTAGAAACTACATTTGGTAAAAAAGCTGGATCTAGTATAAGGATTATCCTGTCCAAAAAGATCTCTGTAAAGGGCTGGTTAATGGAAATAACCTGAAGCTCCCCTATCCTTCTAGCCGATGTAAAAGCTACTAAAAGAGCGGTCTTGAGCGTTAGCGTCCTAACGCTGCACTCTCCCAGGGGTTCAAAGGGGGACCTGGTTAAAGTCCTTAAGACTAGATTTATATCCCATGGAGGTAAACTGGGCTGAGGTATTGATACAGAACGACCAACTGCCTTTACAAACCTTACTACCCAGGGATAATCCGCAACCTTAGTCAAAGAGCACCCCCAACGCAGAGATGTGGACCTTGAGTGTACTCAAACTCAAACCTATTTCTCACCCCTTCTGAAGGAACCCCAGTATAGCCGGCCAAGGTAACTGCTGTCTTTCGGGTTGATTCCTGAGAAGTTTAAAAACTTCCTCCAGACCAAACTATAAATGTTAGTAGTGATCTGCTTTCTACTACCCATTAATGTGGCTACCAGGCTGAAAAAAAATCTGAAAACCCCTTGGATCTTAGAAGCTGCCGCTTAATCGCCATACTTTCAAATGAAAACTCTTCAGATTGGGATATTGGACGGGACCCTGGGATAGTAAGCTTGGGACCTTCGGAAGGACCCATGCATCCACTATGGACATCAAAGTCCCGTGAACTTTCTGCGCCTATAAGAACTGCTTCTGCTTGGTCCATCCGACTCTTCCTTAGAACGGCCGTAATCAGCGAGATGGGTGGAGAGGCATAGACTAGACCCCCAGACCAGTCCTGGAGTAGGGCATCTGTGCCGTGCGTGGAGTCCCCGGGGTTCAGAGAAAAAAAACCTCGTTTTTCTGTTTGTCTGATCGGCAAACAGATCTACACATGGCCTGCCCCACCTGAGAGAGATCCTGTTGAATATTTCCTGATCGAGAGACCAATCGTCTGGACTCAGCTTGTGACGGCTGAGGAAGTCTGCCCTCGAGTTTTCTCTGCCTTTTAGAAAGGTTGCGGATAATGACAAAGTTAGATTTGGCCAGGACAAATATCTCTTCTGCAGTATAGACAAAAAGACTGACTGCACTCATCAAACTGGAGGTGTGAACAGGTGCATAACTGAACATAAACTACAAAAAAACGACAGTTTGCACTCTGATAATGCTATAGTATGGAAACCATGAATGTGTGAACATGGACCTGCATTACTGCTAAGGAAAATCTAAGAAAAATGAGATATTTAGCATATATAAAGGGCCATTTGTATATCTGCCTAGTTGCCCCTTCACAGCATCTCTCGTAACTGCGTACCTACACTATGCTGAAGCCCCTCTCTGGGTTAAAATCCTCCTGTGTATGGGCAAGTAGGACCCTGCTAGATATCTCTTTTTGTAGTTTATGTTATCTTCAGTTATGCACCTGTTTACACCTCAGTTTGGCGAGTACAGTCAGTCTTTTTGTCTATATTTAGAGGGTCATACCTTCTGACCGTGCACCCCTCCCCCACTTGCCACAGTTAATCTTATCCTATATAGCAAGTTCCTACTTGCCCATACACAGGAGGTTTTTAACCCAGAGACATGCAGCAATAAGCTAACACTTTGTCTGGGAGGCAGCGTAGCTCCCTGTACAGACGTGCAAAATATCCTCATGTCCACCAAAAGATGCCCCCAGAAATGATGCCTATAAACTGACAGAGGTGGGTAACTTGTCCCAAATCCATGTGACAGCACCCTGGTATACAGGACCATTTCTGTGTTGCTCAAGGACAAATTCATTATGACCTTGGTCTCTCACCAGCAATATGGATGTGCACAGTATTTGGCCTTTGCTAGGGTTTTTTTTTTTATAGGGTTAGCAACTAAAAATCCAATTTCTTACTAACATGTTATTCAAATCAGCTTCTTGTTAAAACGCATTCCGCATCGATCGGAAAACGCATTCACATGACATATGGAATGACACTCGCATGTCACTCCAAAGATGATTAAGGCGCAACAACAGAGCCGGATTTCACACGCAGATGTGAGTGAACCCTTAGAATGAGCTGTCCACCTATGTCTTTATAATGATACACTTAGTTTTTTAGCATTAATAGTAATATAAAAAGGTCTCTGATGAGAAATGTCAGATACATTAAAGCTAGAGGGAAGCAGGTTATCAACCTTTACTTTTAGGACACATTTCAATATTTCTACTACGTTTGGCCATTGCACTGCAATCTTGTGAACCTTCTGTAAGAGCTTTTAAAGGAAATCTGTCGGCAGGTTTTTGCTATCTCATCTGAGAGCAGCATGATGTAGGGACAGAGACCCAGAATTTAACAATGTATCACCTAGTTTACTGGATGCAGCAGTTCTGACACAAGCAGAATTTTTAGATTTAGCAGTGCAGCAGCTTAGAAAGCTGCCCCCAACCACACCAGGCTCTCTATGTACAATGTCTATAGACTGAGGTGCTAATCACAGCAGGGGGCTAGGCCAGCAATGATAATCTAATGAAGCTTCAACAAGCACTGCGAATAAAGAACAGCATGAACCTTGATACGAGAGTTATTACTGAAATCTGTGTTCAGATTACATAGCAAAAACCTGCTGACAGATTCCCTTTAAAAGAAACGTAACTTGGTTGCAGATTTTAAACATGCACAGCTACATAGATGTTCACCTTGAATTATATCTTCTTTTCATCTAAATAGGCCTGGCATACTGTGCTGATTATTCCCTTAATCCCTCAAGGATGTGATTACTTAGCTATGTTTCATTACTGCTTTGCGGGAGCCACAGCTTTACATTTTTGTTTCGGATTTAGCCATGTAAGGGCTTTTTATAGGGAAAATACTGTTTAATGGATTGGAAAGAAAAATATGGAAAGAATAAATCAAAAAACGGCAATTCTACAGTTATTTTTCTACTAGTAATTAGGATTACGGAAACACCAAATTTGTATCTCATACTATATTGCACAATAAGATAAATTCACAAGGTAATCGGTTTACAGGTTTTCCCAATATAAAAGCATCGCCACCACCTTTAAAGGACTGTTTTACAGTTCTCTAGTAATCTGTATATATATTATCAATTCTGTTGCACAGCACAAAAAAAAAAAAAAAAAAGATTTTTTATTGTACACACAACAGCGGCTTCTGGTTAGGTGGGTGTTGCTGGTCTTGCTCAGCACCTCCATCACCACAATCGCCATCCTCCTGCTTGCATCATGAGTCTTATGTCATCCACTCAGTGTGCCCCAATTGTGCTCCTATGCAGGCATGAGCCTGGACAGGCCAAACAGCGCTGATGACTCCAAAGTAAAGACTGCACATTACAGTACTTTGCTCTGCTCTCAGCAGGGTATAGTGAAGTACGCCTGTGCAGGAGTGCGATTGGGGGACACTAAGGCCTAAGACACACGGCATGAAAATCGAAGTGAGTGGAATGCGATAAAACCAACATTAGCCTATGTGACAGCACCCATGAGTGATTATTTTCTCAGCCCTAATCAGACCGAAAAAACAGTCGCAGCATGCTGCGGGTGCAACGCGATCCTTGTTTCTCTCGCACCCAATCAAGTCTATGGGGGCGAGAGAAAAAAAAAAAAAAAAAAAAAAAAAAAAAAAAATCGCACTGCACTCGCAGTACACCGCTGTGATGCGAGTGCAGAGCGAGAAAGGCAATGGCCGGCAACGGAGGAGAGAGGGAGATAAATCTCTCCATCTCCTCCGCAGCGCCAGCTCTCCCCTCCTCAGAGCCGGCCCACCCCCCGCAGCTGTGGTCTGGTCGCACGATCGGACCTCAGTCGCAATGACACTTGCATGATACTCTGCTTCCCCTGTGCTGCCAGCGTGAGCCGAGTGTCATGCGAGGATCGCATTAGTCCTCCATGTGGCCCCGACCCAAGGATGACAGCAGGATGCTTCATACATATGAAGCAAGGAGGACAGCAGCCCTTACGAGGAGAGAGGTGTCGGTGAAGCAAGACCCATTGGACCAGACCTAATGGGGTATAAAAAGGGCATTTGGATAAACCTACAGCATGCTAGAATGCTCTAAAAGAGGCCTTTATATTGGGGAACTCTGGTGACCGTTTCCTTTAATCAGAATCTGATTTTTTTTATGGTCATAACATTCTTTTTATATTTAACAGCACTTCATGAAGACAAGTTCTAGTATTCACTAGAACCATTTTACCACTTTCATGTACATACGAGGACTTTATTAGATTGTATACTTTTTTGGGGAGGGGAATGAATAAAAGGCAAAAACTTTGACAAGCATTTTTGACACTTGCAAGATAAAATTACACTAACTGCATTGAATGGGTCGCTAATACCTGCTGGCACCCTTGTTGATCCAGCACGATGTCCTTATTGCGACCTATTGAGGACTTGCTGCATTTTAAAGAAGTGATCAAATGCATTAATACTTCTGTACTACAGTGTGGAACGCCTGTTAATTTTACTTTGATAGGCATTTTATTAGGCTCTTGTATAATATACTTGCAGTCATTTGTTAGGTTACCAGCTACCATGGCAGCCCATCAACATTATGATTATGTTGTGAGGTAGCGGATGTTGTGACAGAAGGCTCGCCCCTCTTTAACTACTTAAAAGGGAATCTGTCAGCACAAAATGACCATTCAAACTGGTAGAGGTGCACGTGCATCACGGCGGACAAACATTTAAAGCCACCTTTTCACCATCTTGTTTTTACTCTATTTCAACCCCCTCTTTTGATTGACAGTTTTGGCACCATACCGCAAGAGAAAGGCAGAGATAGATGGGAAGGTGGACTTGAATGTTTTGCTGCCATGATGCACAGAACACCTGTACTTGGTTTGAACAGTCATTCTGTGCTGACAGATTCCCTTTAAATACTGTGGTTATTACCAACCAATGGCTATTCTTATCACTGTCATGAAGCTCAATAAAAGTAATTAAATGTCTTCCCTGTGGGGGTTTCCCTACCTATAATATTAAACTATCACATCTGGGTAGTCTAAATTTATAGTTAAAGGGTTGATAAAGGGATATATCCAAGTCTTTATTATTACCAACCAGAATGTATACGGTATTATTGTGGTCACTCAAGCATTGAAGTTAGGCTGCTTTCACACTACGTCTTTTTAACATGCGTCCTGAACGTTTTTTTAACGCAAAAACGGATCCAGTGCAAAAGCGTTTTCATTTCAATGCATTTGCAATGGACTCGCGTTAACATGTGTTCACCTGCATTTGCGTGCGTTATAGTGAGGATCCAGCGACTTGCAGTTTTTTAACATCTTTCAAAAACACTACATGTAGCGTTTTTGAGCTGCGTCCAAATAATGCAAATCGCTGGATCCTGACTAAACAGCATGCAAACGCATGTGAACGCTGGCATGCTGATAGACAGGATCCTGCTTGCTCTACTGAGCATGCCCAGAACCAGTCTCGCGTGATCAGTCCCTCCCTCTCTCCTACCTCTCTGTCTCTCCCCCTCCCTCTCCTCCACCTGAGAGCTGCGGACACTCATAACCAAGGTAAATATCGGGTAACCACTTATCTTAGTTACCCGATGTTTACGTTGGTTACGTGTGCAGGGAGCCCGGCTCCTAGCAGCTGCAGACGCTCGTAACCAAAGTAAATATCGGGTATCCAAGCAAGTATACCCGATGTTTACCTTGGTTACGAACCTCCGCAGTTGTAAGAAGCCGGCTCCCAGTCTGGCACGTTTAGTTCCCATCACTCCCGATCACATGACTCCAATGCCCGCCCCTAAACATCCAGTGACAGGATCCTGCAAAGTAACACATGCGTTTGCATGCGTTTTTTGCTGTAAAAGCAGGATCCGCTTTTGCAGCAAAAAAACGTTCAGGACGCATGTTAAAAAGACGTAGTGTGAAAGCAGCCTTAGGAAGCAGAAAATACCATGACTATGTATTCTGAACACTTTAATAGAGGTGATAAACATTTGTTTTCTTCCTTTCATTCTCTATCTTGTTTCAAACATTTTTAGTCTTCAAAACTGCAGCAAGATGAATATTTCAGGCTCTGCCATTTACTATTCCTTTTATTGTGTTTTGACAGCCGGAAATGTAGAAATGTATCATCATCCAGTCAGGCAAGATATAAAATCCACTTTACATGTGGAGATGCTGAACATTGCACAGTTTTACGGCAGGAGCTAAAGTAAAATGTTGTTTATTGCAAATCTCAATAAATCACTTGCATGTGCCGCATATCTTAAAGAAAATTACCAGAAAAAAAAAAAACAAAAAAAAAACCAAACTTTGCCTATTTCACCGTCCCCGGGTCTACCAGTAAGTCTCTACAGCTGCCCCGGTGTCAGTTGTTGCCTGGTGCGCCGACATGTCAATAGCACTGCAGCAAAGGAGATTGGCTGCTCATACAGATACATGGGCAGGGCCGCTAAGCTCAGTGATTGGCTGCAGCATTGTGAACGTGACATCAGCGCTGCAGACAATGACAGACATAAGGTCAGCAATGAACACTCAGCAATGGATCTAGGCAGGATGAGTACAGAACCATTTTTTTTGTAGGTGGGTATGGGGCAGGGGATTACTAAAAATGCCTTAAATTTAAAGCTAGAAGACTTCTCTTTATCAGGGACATTAAATGACAAACATATCAATTATTGTAGGTGTATTACGTCAATGGCTCAGGCTTCCAATTTATAAAGTTTTACTTTGAACACAGAGCGAATGACTCATGAAGACTGGTATCGTATGCCAGTTTGGATCTAGGGTGTCCAAGTAAGATGGGCCAAATTCTTTCAGCTGTCGTACATCAGCCATGCACCAAAGTACATTTCTGCTTTACCTTATGGCAATTTGGTTGTGTAAATTCAAATCAATCTGTCGGGTTGTGTTCAGACACAACCTTTTGGCTAAGTTCTGCTCACTTTTCAAAATTTTGACAGAACTGGTGTTAAAATGGCAAAAGCTGTAAAAGGTTTACACAACTGTGGAACTTAAAAAAAAACCAACAACCTCAAACAAATATTTCAGATAGTTTCCTTCAGAGACAAAATGTTTGAGGAATCAGACCCATTGTGAGAGGTTTACCTACCTACCATATTTTTCGGACCATAAAGTGCACTTTTTTCCCCCCAAATGTTGGGGGAAAGTGGGGGGTGCGTCTTATGGCCGCTTTACACACTACGACATCGCTAAAGCAATCTCGTTGGGGTCACGGATTTTGTGATGAACATCCGGCCGCGTTAGCGATGTCGTTGCGTGTGACACCTATTAGCGATTTTGAATCGTTGCAAAAACGTTCAAAATCGCTAATCGGTGACACGCCCCCCTAATCTCAATTATCGTTGCTGCTGCAATAACAATGTTGTTAGTCATTCCTGCAGCAGCACACATCTGTGTCTGACACCGCAGGAACGAGGAACCTCACCTTACCTGCGTCCCGCCAGCATTGAGGAAAGAAGCAGGTGGCCGGGATGTTCGTCCCGCTCATCTCCGCCCCTCCGCTTTGATTGGCCGGCCACTTAGTGACATCATTGTGACGCCAAACAAACCGCCCCCTTAGAAAGGAGGCGGTTTGCCGGTCACAGTGACGTCGCTAAGCAGGTATGTGTGACGGGTCCGGGCGATGTTGTGCGCCACGGGCCGCGATTTGCCCGTGTCGCACAGCCAATGGTGGCGGGTACGCACGCTAGCGATATCGGTACTGATTTCGCAGCGTGTAAAGCTACCTTTACAGTCTGAATGTAGGGCTGCGGGGAATGAGGGTGCTGCGGTAGAGCGGGTCATCGGCGGCACGAGCAGGCTCTAGCAGCCTGCCGTGACCACGTGGGCCTGCTCATTTCATATGCACACCAATCCTCCCACCCATCATCTCTCCGCGCTGAAGCCAGCGCTGATAGGTGGGCGGGATGATGGGTGGGGAGGTGCATGTATTGTAAACAGCCGGCCCACATGATCACCCCTGGCAACTACAGCCTCGAGTGATCATGTGCGGCTGTATTCACTGCCCCCCCCCCGCGTATCATCATCATTGCGGGGGGGCAGTGAATAAGTACGGTATACTCACCGTTCCCCTGCAGCATTGCGATGTCCTCCTGTCTGCCGGCCAGCTGATCTTTGTAGAGTGATGAGCACAGTGATGACGTCATCCCTGTGCGCACCACTAGTCTCCACACACATCAGCGGGCGGCAGACAGGAGGACATCGCGATGCTGCAGGAACAGCTCCATACTGGTCAGCGGCGCTGCTGCTGACACAAAGAAGATGATCGATGCTGCAGGGAGTGAGGAAAGGCGAGTATAAACGTTTATTTTTCTTGCTGTGCCATAGGATACAGGCCATATAGCAGGATGGGTAATATAGCAGGATGAGGGCATATACCAGAATGGGGGTATATTATGGAGCAGGATGGGGGTATATGGCAGGATGGGGGTATGTCATGAGCAGGATGGGGCTATATAGCAGGATAGGGGTTATTTATCAGGATGGGGGCTATACCAGGATGAGGGACATATATAAAAGGATGGGAATCATATACAAGGCAGGAGGATCATTACCAGGATGGGCTACCTTAGAGAATTTAGGGACATTACCTCCATAACAGTATCAGCAGCAGATCCTCGCCCCCATAACCGTGTATCATGAGCACATTTTTTGCTTAAAATTTTAAATTTTCCTCCTCTAAAACCAGGGTGCGTCTTATGGCTCGGTGAGTCTTATAGTCCGAAAAATACGGTAATTTGTAGACAGTGGAAACCTAAGACTACACAGTCTTAAAATGCACAAGATTTTGCACAGTGCTTTATGTTGCCAGATAAATTTGGTGCATGTTTAGACAGGCCTAAGTTTACAACATCTTTAAGTTAGCTAACTTTCTGACAGATATTTGCAGCAACAATTTAAATTGTGATTTAAAGCATGTATATTTAAATCTTCCACATAGATTTCTTTTTATATACTGCATATTGCACTTAATTGCCCACTTTAGGTCAATAGCACTTCCCTGGCTTCACTATGCGATTTCTCTGTTGGTGAACACAATGTAAGAACATTACACAAGCTCCCTGAAGAAGTTCTTACGAAACGTACGTTGGAAGCGTGGGTGTGTGACAGAGGTAAATTTATGCTACTTATAAGCCCTCTACTCCTTTCATCATTGCGCTAAGATTTACAATTTGCTTGCTCGCTCCATTCAGCGTTCTCCAGCTTTTCTCTGCACTGTTTGCACAATCTAATACTTTTTTACTATTGTTATGGCTCACTTGCATTTCACTTGAATCTTATATGTAATTGTTAATTGAGCCTTTTTCTGCTGGTTTTTGCTGCTAGAGCCTGCACTTTGCACCTTGTTTCTTAGGGTTTTATTTGGGATAGAACAGCTCTGTATATTTATCCAGGATATTTTATGGCACTATGCACTTTCATATGTATTTGTACTTCTAGATTTTGGATGTATTTATTGGACTCCTTCTATCCCAAATATTTATTACACCTTCTCTGTTGGCACCTTGTTCCTCATGTTTTTAATGTGATTATAAATTACTTAATAAAATTGACATTTTTGTGGCCCTATACTGTGTGGTTTCGTTGTTTATTTACAATGTAAGAACAGCCAAGTTCCATCATTTAAAGAATTCCAGATACATCCTTCTCATACACAGAAGTAACAAACATTAACTTGATAAAGCTTGTTAAATATCATGAAATGAAATATTTAAACTGATAATTGTATGTGATGCAGTAACTGTAAAGTTTTAGTTTGCTACACTGAGATAGAGATCCAGCTACATGTAGTCAGAGACCAGTTACTGCATCTCAGAATACATACATTATGGCTGTGCCGATCTTTATTGTCTGCTCACTGTGGATTGGAAAGGCTCTCCTGTGCATGCAAGGTCTAGGAGTGCTTTCCATGGCCAGACAGAAAAATTGGGAAAGAGGAGCAATGTTAAGTGTTCATTGAAGGCAAAGCAATAGACTGACACAAACTCCTGGCACATACTTTACCATTGCATTAGGCCATGATACCCCAAACAGATGCTAAAGAGTGTCTTTTAAATCTCCATCTGGCCAGTAGGCATCTGCATGCGGTTTATTAATCTACATAGAAAAGCACTACAGGACAGCACAGCATGTACACCGATTGCCATGAACCTCAAAGCACCACTCCACTGCAGTAGTGCTCCTGATATAAAAGTCCCATGCCCCTACTCTTATACACACCCTCTGGTGTCTTTAGCAACGCTCCAGTCGGTCTTCTGCAGTTTGCATCCTGCCGACTGCTCAATTATCATGAAACAAGCCAAAAGGACACGTCAATACAAGTCTATGAGAACCTCATTCTGGCTCTCAGCGAAAAACTTGTGATGTAACTTCAGTTTTCAGGCCAGAGGTTACAGACACAAGATGGCGCCACGGGACCAGAGCGAGGACGTAAAAAGGTGAACATGCTGGAGGGTGAATATAAAGATTGGGGGCACGTACCTTAGTTTAAAGGCACCACTCCAGGGCTGAAATAAAAATAAAAATACTGGAGTGGTGCTTTAAGCATATACAACCTGATCTAATAGTATGGGCGTCACCTAATAGGCTGCGGGCTTGTGACTATGTTATCTGCATGTGTGAACATCACTATGCAAGCAGTGTGTAGTTTTATCATCTAGCAATTGCCCCCTCCATTCCATGGAAGTGTGTGTGTTATTTGCTCCTCTTGCACCTGTGATGCCTCCATTTAGTGGGGGTTCAGCTGTAAACTGATAGAGTATTCGTTTTTGGCCCTTGGCGATGTACAACTGCAACCCATCTTTGCTGTAAGTAATAAGCATATACAACCTACAGAAGCCAAAATTGCAGTATACCCTTCACTTACGATGGTCACAACAAACAGGAGACATGTTCATCAACACATGGCAAGAACATATCTTTACAAAAACACTGTGTAAAAAAAGTAAGTAGAATTGAGCACTGTTTTGGGACTACCCCTGAAGTAATCTGTCACTCAATAGTCCTGAGCAATAAATTCACAGGCCCCTGGACCAATAGCTACAATAGTATTCTCTGGCAGATGAACAAATAACGAGAATTGCCTCCTGCCCCTTCTGATTAGTAGGCCTGGGACAATGTCATGTGTTTGTCACACCATGATGACGTTGCACTACAAATCAGAAGAGGTGACTGCATGTCGTAGGCAGGAGTATTTGAGGGGCTTCAGCCCACCTACCGCTCAAGGGCATTTTGTGCCCAGTAATTAGCTGAAAGAAATTACAGTATATTTGGAGTCAGGTGGTTTGCTTAATTTCTTCTTAAATGTTTATTTTCATGCAATTATAAAGATGGTAAAATATTAGCCATCTTTCTCCGGTTTTGTGGTTCCCATTATGAGTGTTCATAGTCTTGTACAATATTGTCATGCATTACAG